>NC_140663.1:60522819-61722819 GCF_054131305.1 Coturnix japonica | reverse complement strand
GTCCTTAAAAAACTGAAAGAGGGGGCCTTTAAAATGAATATAATGCTAAATTTATGTGCCACAGGAGCAGCATATCAAGGCCTCTGTGCTGATTAGACCCAGATGTTGGTAACAATGTTAGTGTTATGGACCAACTGCAGGTGTGGGAATAAATCCCTTTCCCTGGGACCCTCAGCAATCAGACCAGTGGTTTCTTCTGGCTCTCAGCTCACAGTTTTCAATTAGCACTACAATGGCATTGTTGTTCTCCAGCATTAGATCATATGTCATGTAAATGAAGTTGAGTATACACTTTAACTCGACAAGGTGATTAAGGCCAAGGATACATATGTTCACTATTATAATACAATCAAGGTTAAAAAATAATAATAAAAAAATAGCCCTGACATGCCATAAAGTTTTTATTATTTTGGCTTATCAGTAGATTTTCACATTTTACTTTCATAAAAAAAGAACATAGTGTAAACCAGGGCTAGAACAGGAATTATAATAAAAGACAGACAAAAATATTGCACGTTTAAAACTACATGCATCTCCATGTGTGAGTATAATGCTTGATTTTGGATTTTGTGTTTTAATGTGACAATCTGACATCTGACAACATGAATTGCTCTTGATTTCCTTTTCCAATTTTCTGTCCACTCTCCTTACCCTTTCCTCTTTCATGTCAACGCGTAATGCATGCACAACTATTTCCAGAGGAGAAGAAACTGGGATATTCCTGAAAAGCCATGCACCTCAGAGCAATGAATCTAGCTCATCAGTGCCAGAAGCTGTTTTCTCTGTCTCCTTTGGGTTTCATGATATTTAGAACACCACCATGGCTCACTAAAACATATTAAGGGCTCTATTAAGTAAAGGGGCCATACTCCTCTTCCACACATGCATAATTCCCATTAATGTCAATGGCCATTACCTCTGCAATGAAGAGTGCAGCCACTAATATTTTTCTTATATGTTCACTTTCATCAGGTTCTCTGTGCCAGAGCTATGGGGCTGCATATTATTTGATGGTAGCAAAACAAAAATAAAAGGGAAAGTAATGGAAAAGTAAAAAAGAAGAATGGCACAAACCAGCACAGATACAAGTTCTGATTTATTGTTTGAAGGAAAACAAGGTGATTTATGTTTTCTGGCAGTATATGAAAACTGCAAACGCAAACCCATCAGGAATGCAGGATTTACAATAGGTCCCAGGGTTTTCAAGTCTTACCAAAGGTTATCAAGCACCAATCTCTTGCCATCATTGGCCATTACAGAATAGATACGGGACCTATCCTGAACTCAGAACAAATCACAGAATGATGGATCTGATGGCACTAACATATCCCTGCACTGGCAACTGCAGTTCTTCTCTTGGAGAATGAAGCTCACTAGCGTATTATTTTCTTACTGATGACCACAGAAAGAACAGGCAGCTTCTCTGTTGCTTGCTTACACTCTGACAGTGTATGTCCCCTTCAGTGTTCCTTGACAACTTAACATAAAATCACAAAGAAAATGTCCTTGGAGGAAGTTCATCTTGGCGTGAGAGCAAGCAACTGCAAGTCTTAGATGCTATTTCGTGCTCTGATCCTTAGTTATTCTGAACATCTGTGCCTTGCCTTTCAATCAAATTGGTACAATAGCTAATGAACAAGAAATATCTAGATGTACTTTTGGCTAGCATATACATATTTTTCAGTCTGGAAGCCAGAGAAAACTGCATGGCACGGCTTATGAGATAGTCAATGTATAAAAACAATTATGTCATTATTTATTAGTAGTAAATATGTTCTATACATTGTTTACTCTGCAGTAATTCTACAACATCTGTTGTGTCCACCTGTCCCAGGTGTCTCCGTATTCCTGCCTTTAACTTTTCATGCAAAGTTTGGAAGAGAGACTGCTGTTCTGCATCCTGAGGCTGTGACATGATAACGAGTGAAGTGCTGAGTCTCTAGGTGTTGGTGCTATGTAGCTAAGTACTGTGGCTACTATACATAAAGTTGTGGTTTTGCATCTCAACTCCTGTTTCGACAGCATTAAGAAGCATGGACTATATCTGTGAGGATTAATCGTCTAAGGTAACTAGAGAAAAGTAAATCTACTTCACGCAGGATTTCTTTTCTGTGCAGATTTGAAAAAGAAAAAAAAAAAAAGTGCAATGGAAACTCATATTTTTTTCTGTGTGAAGGAGATGCAGATCCTGGGAAATCAGAGATTCCTGACTCAGAGGCAGGGTGGTAAAGAACACAGAGCAGTACTGGTGAAAATAATAGAACAAAAAGTCCAGATAGGCACCTAAGCCAGAATACTTCCTGGGGTTCACTAGAATTTCACTAGAATTTACAGTTCTCCCCTGGGAGGCCTTTGAATTTCCATGAGTTGGGGTATACTCCAATGAAAAAAAAAAAAAAGAAAAAGAAAAAAGAAAAAAGAAAAAAGAAATGTTTGTCTGACCTACTTCAGCTCTTTCTGGCTATAAAAATAGGAAGAACTCGAGAGTTATTCTGTAGAAATGAATACCTGAAAAATTATTTCATACCACTATGCTAATCCCAGCACACTGGAAAATTTAAGAATAGGTAAACTGGGGGGGGAGAGGGGGGGGGGGGGAAGAAAAAGAAAAAGAGACATTCTAGCATTAATAACAAATAAATTTGGTGGCCCAGCCAACACTGGTGTGCTCATTCACAGGTCTTTAAAGGTTCCTTGTCACTCAAACCACAACCTTGCTCATATGCAAAAGATGCCTTGCAAAAAAGTCATTCATTCCTGTTAAGAAGTACGGCCTTTGTAACATTGACACTGTAGTATACATTAACTTCAGCAGAAGTGTAAGACAGTTTAGCAAAGATACGTATATTTTAACCTACAAAAGGGCTTCAGAAGTTTGTAGATTTTCTGTTTGGAAACCATAAATTTATTTTGGACACAAGATCTTCCCTCCAGGCTTTATCATCTGATGTTTCCTCCAATGGTATGCTCTGTATGGTCAACAATTCTGAATAACAATTAATCCATGATGACAAATTTGTTAGACGTATTGGAGTTATCAGCTGAGGTTTCAACAGGTTATTCCCAAGTTACCTCAACAGGGGCTTTTGTGTGCAGTTGTAACACTAAATCATCACAGTGAAAGTGCTCATACTATGATATAAAAATAGCATTAATGATATCTAACTCCTATATGGAACCCTTAAGATTGTCCAGAAGTTTTAGGGGAAAAATACTGTTTGGGGGTGAAGGGAGGAACTTGCTATAAAGGTACAAGTTTTTTCACTTAATATGAGCAAAATAAAGGAGGGCTTATAGGAAACTAGTCTAGTAAACAAACACAACAACCAAAGAATAGTCACACTTACTAAAATATATGCATTATTCTGGAAAACAAAACACTAAACAATGTTTTGAACCAATTTTTTATACTCATTTTATCTAGTGATTAGAAGCATTCTACGACACTTGCAGAAAGATTATTTCCTGTTTTAGAGAGTGATACAACAAGGTAAGGTTCAAAAGAGAACTTTCGTCTGGCTCATTTCCTCTGAAAATACCTCCAGCTCAGTGACCCCAAATCCTGTATGTGCGTGGAGGATAAAATGGGACAGAGACCTGTTCTCAATCCAACATAAATAAGTTGGCTCTTCTGTAAAAGAAGATGGGATTGTTCCAAGAACTTTATCTCCAAGGATGTGAGGATGGTGTCACCTCTCATGTGTCTAACTGTTCTATTTGAAACAGGGAATAGTAGAGGACTAGAGCCTACAGAGGCTTTGGCTCCTGCAAAGATTTGCTGAGCAGGATGAGTCCTCTGGGACTTTATTCTGCCAGCCTTAGGATCACACTCAGGATCAGAGGAGGTGGCACAGAAGATATATGTATGTCAAGATCAAACATACTAGTAAGGTAGCCACAGTGACAGTGAAAGACAGAGAAACCAAGCTAGAAATGTTAGCATATAATTTCTACTCTTCATCTCCAACCATTCCTTTGTTATTATACTCACTATTCCAAATATTGATTCCCATTTTAAACTCAGAAACCAGTGTCAGCAACGGCAAAGTTAAAGCTGTACTCAAGTAAAGTAGAAGCTTGAAACTAATAAAGGCCAAGTTAACAGAAGTTTATTGCAGCAGACAACAATTCATAGTTGTTAACCACTGTGACAAAATATAGACAACAAGTGTGCCACTTAAACTGACTAGGTGTGCCATTTACCCATTGATTGGAGAGAATGAAATCAATGCTGCAGGCTCTGCACCATGGCAATCACACCACAGATAAGGAAGTGTATTTCAGCAAGGCATCAATTAAATGGATTCTTCTGTTACAGACCCATCATGATCCAAATCATTTTGGTTCTGAGTAAAAGCAATGGCTCCATGTAAACATAACCCACTAATAAAATGCCAGTCAGTTTAGATCATTTCAGTGACGGTGTCAAAGCACAAAAGTGAATTTGAACTCAGCATATGTAATAAACTTAGGCCTTGATATTTATGCGGAGTTAGTTCTCCTACCTCTGCCTCTTGTTAGTAAGGCAAGCACTGAAGAACAACACCAACTCCTGTATCTGGAAAAGGACAAAAGGCAGGAGAAACTGAGAAGAGACTATTATCCTACTGTTAGCTTTCTGGTGACATGAGGTTAGGGAGTTCAAAGGGAAGTCTGACAAGACAAAGTTCATTTCTCTTGTTATAAGGAACTCCCAGGTCCTTCCCACCCATTCACCAGTAGTTTATAATGAAAAATGTAAGAGTGGTTTAGGCACTTAAGGACTACTTCTGAGCATAGGCAAAATACCTTTCAAATTAAATACAAGTACTCAGATGCAAGCCACCAGCATAGCAAGCACTGTAAACAATACTTACATAGAGTGGGTTTAATGAGTCATATATCAAAGAACTAGAAATACCCACCTCAAACAGACCCCTCACAGTAATCACTAAGCTCAATGGCTGAGCTGTTTACACTAAAGGCCATTCGTTATGCATGCCCTAGCAGTGAACAATAGGAATATTATGCTGAAAAGTTGAGTAAATCTATCCCACCTTTCATCAATACATTTATGAACCAATGATTCTGTGGGAATGAATGGCATTATTCCACCAAGTATTGTGAAAACAGATGCCATTGTTATACCCACAATACATTACTGATAACCAAATAGAGGCAGAGCGTAAAGGAGCATATCATTACTGCAGGTGAAGAAAAGAGAAGTGTTCTGCAAACACATGTAGAGGAAAGAATATGCTTTTTGTGCTTCTCACTCATAGTTAAAGTATAACTGATTTTCACATTTAAGCAACAGCTTTCTAAATATAGCCTTGACAAACATCTGCCTTTCCTTCACTTTCCTGGCTGTTTTGGGGACAAATTCTGAGCAATGAGGAATGAGGAATTTAAAAATAAATGTAGGATACTTGAAAAACTGGATGCTTTTTGAAGCTCTTTCTTATGTGTATTGGGAGACCTAGCCTAAAGGCCAACAGTGGCTGAGGTTGTAGGGATAGAAGGCGGAGGCAAAGGAGAGAGGGCAGCGATGAAGAGAGCGAAGATGAGTTTTACAGTCCCTGCATGGATGTCATGTTAGTGCAAGAGCATCCCTCACTGGTCAAGAGGAGGCAACGACCTAGAACAGATTTTGTGTTTCTTCTGGATGAAAAATTAGTCCTGAAGCCACCAACAGCAGGAGCACCTTGAGGTGTAAGAAAATCTGTTAGAAAAGCATGGGTGATATCTGAGAGAATAATGAAGGATTTCTCTGTGTCCTATTACTGCCTCACATATTGCACGTGTTTATGCCTATATTAAACAGAGGCAGAGAAACACATGAATAGATTATTTCCATATAGATAGCACACATGTTTCTAGAAATTGTGAGCATGCAGCTATTTCTAATTCATCCAAATTATGGAAAATTCTTTAAAATTTTTATATTTAACTTCAATCAATTAATCAGGCAAGGATGTAGTAGGGTATAGATTTCATCAGTTCCCGTGGGATGAACATTAAAGCAGTTAAAGCAGCTGTAACAGCAGTTCTCATGTTTTAGTGCAACTGCTCTGGAAATAAGCCTCATACAATCCCACACTGTCTGTTTCTATTCCAAAAGAGGTATTGGAGTATGAAATGTAGATAAACAGGGTTTCACTGTCCAGTCATGCTAGGCACCCTACAAACATATGAAAAAGCCAAGTCCCTGGACAAAGGAGTTTACAACCTCATTCAGGACTCACCATAACTTACAGTAGACCTCTCAACTTCAGTAGCCCCCACTGTCATTTATATCTATTAGACATATGTGCTGAAAGTGAACATAAACTAACCACATCTTACTCAAATGTCATACATTCCTTAAGTGAAAATTAACTAGACCCTGTGTTTATTACAGTGGAGCTTGCTAGACCTCCTTAGGTCCAGGGTGAGTTGGTGTTTCTTTATGAACCCCTTTATGAAAGTTTTCAGTGCTTTATAGCTCAGCCATTAAATTTTGCTCCAGGCTGAAGCTTCACACAAAAGGTTTAATTCTAAGAGGTTCTTTTTTTCTTTTTGGTAATATATTTTCAAAGAAATCTCTTTGGTCATTTTTAAAACATAAAAAGGGTAGGAAAAAAAAAAAAGTTAATTGGTTTTAGGACTTCTTTAGTGTTCAACATAATACAGAAAAAAACAGACAACATTTTTGTTGTTTGAAAGCTGTCTACTGAATTTGTACTGGGACTTTTATTGCATTTCAGATATGCATTTCTATAAATAAGCAGTCCTACACCTTTTAATGGTTATTACAGTGTGCTTTACCCCCCCGTGGACTGGAATTCTGCTTGTCTGACTAATGCAAAGTAATCCATACTGAGTAGCAGTTCTAGGCCTCTGTTTTCAGTAATGAAATTACAGAGAACTAAATCCTGACTCTGTTTAAATATGTACTTTTAGGATGTTCCTTAGATTTCCCATTTTCAGTACTGTTGAATATTCCACAGCACTTTCATGTTTGTTGAAGTTACTTCCTGCTTTGTCTACTCTGCTAGTTTTATCCCAAGTCTAGGAAGATAAGCTTGTCTACAGTGCTACCTAAAACTAATCCTGTCCAAACTTCCCTGCCAAGACTGATGTCTGTGTGTTCTCAGCTTCTAGAGCCAGGAAAAGCTGAGGTTTGAGTGTTTAGTGACTTCCCCCTCATATGAGTTAAGCATAACAAACCAAGATGCACAGCACATCCTTGTCCTGGTTGCTTCACAGGCAGGTCACGAGAACTAGCATTTGGATCCATGTATGCTGTGTGAGCCACCCTAGATGATTTATTCCAAAGAACTATCAATGAAATCATTCACAAAAATGTCTATATGAATTTCCACACTGAGCAACTCAAGAGCACAAAGTGCTGAGAAGTGTATCAGAAACCCAGAATGGGTGTTTTTCAGATAGGGATCTAGACAGCTGTGAAATCCCAACAGTATGCTCGTCTGCCACGGTCCTAGCGTGGCTTGCACATCCCTCCCTTATCAGCTATATTATGATCCTAACCAAGTTTTAGTGTTGATGCGGTTCTTTAAACATGCTCTAAAATTCCTTTTTCAGTCATCTGGAAGACAATCAAAGCCCATCTTCAACCTGGCTATCCACCTGGCCCCAGCTCTTCTCACTAAAACCAATGCTCCAGCCAAATCCATATGTTCCCCAGACCTCTTCACTCTTCCTGCCATCTCCACACCATTTCCCATGACATCTACTGTCTTTCCAACCACTCTTGTACCTATTCCCCCCAGGATCTCTTCATCCCAGCTTTGTGCTGGAAGAATCAACATACTGCCATTTTAATTGCTGATAAAGACAATATTTCATAGAATCATAGAATCACCAAGGCTGGGGAAGACCTCTAAGATCATCCAGTCCAACCATCCACCTATCACCAACATTTCCCACTAAACCATGTCTCTCATTACAATGTCTAAATGTTTCTTCAGGTGGTTCCAACTGATAAGTAGAAACTGCAGCACATAGTATCTTCGTGCCTGTGGTTATCATGATCCCATTTATCATGTAGAAACTGATATGTGACATGCAGAGTATATGCCTGGTGCATCCTGCCAGACCCATGTCACAGCAGTTTAATGGGAGGCGTCCTTCAAGCATGAATACAAAGTTCATGTACAAGTTGCATCTACCTAAGGGTGACCCTGAACTAAGAGGGTTATGCTTATGGTAATTAACATTGCCATGCACATTATGTGATTAATACAACATGACTGATGTGAAATTAAAGGAGAGGGAACAAAGAAAAGATCTTTCTAATTTAAGATAAAAGGAAAATCAGATGATTATAGAAAGACAAAGGAAACAGAAAAGAAGAAAAAACTTTCATATGCTCTATTTCTGGTAAACCTCAGGGGCAAAACTCAGGTTTGTGCAGGAAAGAATATCTGTTGCATATTAAACTAAGATTTATTGGGAGCTGTAGGACAAGAAGCACAAATACAAACCTATACTTTACCTGTAAACTTAAACTTTTATTAGACAGTCTCATCTCAGACCTGAATCTCTCTCTGCAACCACCCCTTCAGGCTATGTCTCTATCTAGTAGATTCTTTCTGCAAAACAGCTCAAATATATAGCTCTTCCTATCCGCTAATCATGGCATATCTTGATTACTGCTACATTCTTTTCTCTGGCCTTGACAAAAACGATCATTCTCATGTCCATTAAGAATATGTCTGGCAAAAAATTATTTTCCAGACTGTTTCTTTTGACCATTTCTCTTCTCTATACGTATTTTTCGGTTGGCTTCTTTTCCTTCTTACACTAAATACAAAATTACTTCTTGTTATTCTAAAGGAACATCATAGCTGATCTCACTCACACTTCCCATCAGCTTTTCTTCATTAATGAGTGGTTTACTCCTGTCTGGCCTATTAAAATTTCAAACAAACACTTTCATAGTTTATTCCACAGGTTCTCCTCACAGTCTTCAAAACAAAAGCTTTTCATGGTCATTAAAAAATGCCATTTCACTGTTCTTCTTTAAATTTCTTAAAATATTCCTCCTCTGTGAAATGTAAAAAAAACTCATCAGTGGTTAAACTCACTGTGTGCCGAGACCACCGTCTACCACACTGACCATTACAGTCTATTGGTTTCCTTGAAATACCCTCAGTTATGTCTGCAGCCATATGTCATCTCTTGTCTTGGGCTCAGATGAGTAAAAAATTGCCACAGCTTAATGAGTACCACGTGTTAGCTGAGCCAAAGTAGTCATTTGCATAGTTCTAAGCCATAGCACATGCGAGTTGAAATGCACTAACTTAAACTTCAGTGAAATGGATTTAATATAATGAGTTTACATTATGACAGCTAGGAGTATGTATCCAGCAAGTCATCAGGGCAACTTTAGACCATTGCATCTTCTTCATGCATCTGGAGTGTTATACATTGAATTGGTTTTGGAGCAAATCTGTTGTCATGGGTTTTTGTTTGTTTGTTTGTTTGTTTTCATAGATCCTTTTAGCATTTATTTTCATCCAGAACAGGGCTGGTAGTACTTACTACCACGGAGTAACAATGAGACATCGCACTACAGAAAGGCAATGTAATGAGAACAATTAGAAGCACTGTTCTTGTGGATTGACATCTCCATTCTGTAACACGCTTCTCAAGAGGTGCTAACACATTATCACACCCTTCAGAGGTCTGATGTCTTTCTTTCTACTCCAAATCATTTTGACAATGTATTTGTGTTGAAGCTTCACAGCTACCTGCACCAGGAATGCTGGACTGCAGCAGTATAAAGTGGTATATCTTTATACATCATCCAAGTGGCCAGGGAGAGATGAGAAAGTTAATGATTCATCTCTTGATGAACTGGAGAAGATATGAACTAGCATATTGGTTTTTAAATAAAGAATTCCCTCCATCAGCAATACAGGCTTGAACAAGCAGCTATCAAATATAATTCTCAGAATTGCTCAAGTATCTTCAGAATATACATCTAGCTGAAAAGTATTATTATAATACATACATTCTTAAATTGTTTAGCTAGCAAATGCAACCAGAATTTCCTAATACCTAAGGAAAAAACAAAACAAACAAAACAAACAAACAAACAAAACAAAAACAAAAATAAACAAACAAAAACATGTACATGTTCAATTTCTAACATGCTCAGAGACAAAATAATTAATTTGTTCTGCAATCCATTGAGGCAAGACTTTTATGCTCTAAAAAAATAAAATAGAATAAAATAAAATAAAATAAAATAAAATAAAATAAAATAAAATAAAATAATAAAATAAAAATAAAAACTGGAAAAAAAATGGAGGAGCAGAGGAGGAGGGAAGAAGGGCAGAACAAAAGAGGATCATCCTGATATGGTCAAGTGATTTGAGTGATGTGTAAACAAGATCACCTGCAGAATTAAAGAGCGATCCAGTCTCCAGTGAGTTTCACAGAATTAGCTTAGAAGTTCCAAACATCATTCTACACACACAGAAATAAAGGAATATGTGATCCTGACATACACGTGCAACTAGTGAGGAGTCTTTTGCACAGTATGCACAGCTTAGGCCAAGATTACAAGACTGTGTCTTTTGTTATTGAGGATCTTTTTCCAACATTACAGACTAAAAATGATAGCAAAGCAAACTTTGCAAGAAGACAAACTAAACCATCA
The DNA here is from genome assembly GCF_054131305.1 of Coturnix japonica. Classification (NCBI taxonomy): domain Eukaryota; kingdom Metazoa; phylum Chordata; class Aves; order Galliformes; family Phasianidae; genus Coturnix; species Coturnix japonica. Next base: position 61,712,168 of record NC_140663.1, on the reverse strand, counting down.
GCATGTCTGCAGAAAGTATGGTTGAATACTGCCACTATAGATTCCTCTATTCAAACTAACAAATAAACCCTAAAGTAAACTAAAATGTTTTGAGAGCATGTGGTTGGCTCTTTTCTAGATCTGGAATTGTAAACAGAGCCAGGCCAAATTCATTTGAGGGATGATTTGTAGCTAACTTTTGGTTAATGTTATGTTTGCAGTAAGAAAAGAGACATCGCTACATGAAAAACATCTGTATGAACATTATAAGGTACAGCAATCCCCTTTACTCCTATTTCTACTTACCCATATCAAAGATAAAGTTTAGCTACATGGTCTTAAGATTTCTCATAAACAGGTTGCTGTCATGCTATCTCTGCTGTTTGAGTTGTGTTAGATCACTGAAGATGCTTCAGGGAAGCACATGACACAGGAGATGCACCTCTTCAGCTTGTCTTGTTCCCTCCAGATGGCACCCGTTCCTTTTGTCATATCAGCCCTCAGCTTGGTGTCATTTGCACAGTTACTGAGGGTACATTCAATCCAACTATGCCTATGTCATTGTTAAAGATATTAGAAAGCATCAGTACCAAGACAAACCCATGTGGGGCACCACACATCACCAGCCTCCACTGGACATAGAGCCATTGATCATTAACATGTCAACTTTCAATCATTTGACCAATTCCTTATCTACTGAATAATCCTCCCTTCAAATGCATCTTTCTCCAGTCTAGAAATAAGGATGACACGTGGGAACATGTCAAAGGCATTACAGAACTTCAGGTAGATGATATTGGTCTGTTTCCTGTGTCAACTGATGCTGTAACCATCATAAAAGGCTACAAGATTGGTCAGCACAATTTACCTAAGTCCACGGTCCAGCCTGCAATCTGCAGGACATGAGTTGTTTTTACATGTTCACGTACAACTGGTTTCTTTCTTTTGCTATTCCCACATTGCAATTCCCATCCCAGCTAGCAATTGGACATAAAATTAAATGATTTGAACATTTTGAAACCTGAGAAATAAATGTGCTTGGGCCCTGCATTTCTGAGTTTTAATAATGCTTGTGTTTATATATTTATTAGTAGGCTGAAAGACATTCCCAGATCTGAAGGACCCCCATCACTAGAAACACTGAGGTCTAGATCCTTCCAAACATGTCAGTATTTCCTTTCTGGGAAGGGGTAAGATAATTTTGTTTTTTTCAGTGGCTGATTTCTTTTCTGAGGTGAGGGAAATCTTATTATTTTCCACACCAGTTCACCTAGATCTGTTTGTAGCATAAGAGACAACCCCTCCAATTGCATGTTTTATGTTTTTCTAAGATTCTGGGCCAATTTATTTCTGCAGAAAACTGTATCTTTAAATTGTGAAAATCACTCCATAAATTCTGAGTTAGAACCGTCAAGGTCTGATACCTTATCTGTGCTCTTACTGTGTACAAGGTCACATCATCAGCATGTAGATGTACAGAATATTTCATGAACTATACAGCGTAGACAGGTCATTAATAAAAACTGCAAAAGTAAAAGCCCTCTAATTAGCTCCTGAGGTAACTTCACATGTAACATTTTCACCTCAGATTCAACACCATTAAACAAAATGACTGGTGTTTGCTCTCTAATGTAGCCAAAGAACCATTCTACTGTAGTTAAACTCAGCCAAATTGAGGGAAACTTAGACAGCAATATGTTGTGATTTATTGGATCAAAGGCCACAGTCAAATCAATATAGATAGTTTCAGCATAAAAAATTATAATGTATGTCTATAACAATATCAAGGTTACCTTGAAAAGAGCAAAGTAGCAGGCCAAAAACACAACTGAAATAGGGTCAATACATTATCTTTGCATAGAATGCTCATTAATATTTTGAGCAATTTGGAGAAAACAGAGAAAACATAAATAGGTTATAATTAGGGCAGTACAACAGACTTACTATTGAACCATTTCAAATGGTCAGTTATGTCAAATTAGAAAGTAGATATTTTAATAAAGATCCAGCATCAGGTTTGAGAAGAAGTTATGGAAAGTATTTAGAAAAACACAGGGTAATGTTTCTATTGGCTGCCACGCTGACTGGAAGGTGAACTGGCCGTATAGGTTTCATTGCCCATTTCAGAGCAGTAAGGCCTATTTTATTTTATTTTATTTTATTTTACTTATTTATTGTGGACTCAGTTTCCCTTCTGTAGTATGGATGACTGAAATGACATTCTCATGAGCATTTTATAATGTAAGGTGATGCTAAGTACATAGGTGCTATCAAAGACAAAGGAATACGGAATACGGAAGGCAAAATAAAGGATTAAACCATTACCTATTTAAAAAAAAAAAAAAAAAGCTTTTAATATAGAAAGAGTGGAATGCAAGATGAAGTGGGTGATACTGTCTAGGTTGAAAAAGAGTAAATTCTTCCTGCATTGATGTGGAATTGGGAACAACTTGCTAATCAGAAATGAACAGCTCTGCAGTCCTCAAGGATGCAGGCCTGTCAGGAACAAAACAGGGCAAAGGCGTGTTTGAAACAGCAGCCAACATGCTCTGCTGCTAGCCACAACTTTGGCCCATGCCTTTTAGCATCTCCTAGTCAGTATGTAGGTACACTTCATGAGACAGCAAATAGCAGGACTGTTCTCTGTTGGCCCTGTGGCCTGTTATATTTAACAGTTTGCAGCCCTTGAGCCCAATCAAGCTAAATGGGCAGAGCAAATATGTTCCCTGTTGGTAGCAGGAAGAACTCCCTCTTGCAAACAGTCTGTTTGGTACGTTACCTTTTCTTCCACTTACAAATTACCACAGACTGATTTGTCATTACTGTGTTAGTTATTTGATTCTGTCTGATAAATAGGTTGTGAAAAAAAAATACCTCAGTCTACGATCTGCATTTTGTTTTTTGTGAGCATATTACTCTTGACTATTTGCTATTTGATATTTTTAGTGGTTTGTCACTTATGTTTTCTGGATTACTCAAGAGAGAAAGAGATTAATGAAAATTTGAAATGGCCAGATGAACTAATCCAAGTGTGCAGAGATCAGCATGCATAGCCACGAGTTGCATTCTGTGATCAACTGGTAAACTTCATGTAAGTCCTTCATGTAAAAGATTTACAATGCTTTTTGCATCAGTACCTGAAGTTGAATGATATATTGACAATCAAAAAAGTATAGAACTTATTTTAAACCTTTCTGGAAACCTGACAACCTGATCCACTACTGATATAATGGAAATGTTAACATTGAAATGAGTTTGCATCAGTTTATAACACTAGTAAATTGTAATGTCTTTCCACGAGTTAACCTAAACCATGTGAGGTTTTATGCTTTGAATTCTTTTTAAGTCATTCTTAAGTGTAACATGAAAGTGCCTCAGATTCAACATTTTGACATTCCTTCACAGGAGCAAGTTATCAGTCATTAAATGAGACTCTCACTAAAGTCAGACTCCAGTAGTTCCTTCTGCCACCTCTCACATTCAAAACAGGTTATTACCACAGAGGTATGGTGGTCTTGAACATGGAGTAAACAAATGGGCACAGCTGAAGCTGTGGGAACCCCCAGTCTCATGCAGAGTGATGTCCATCTATCACTGGCAAAAAAGACGAAGGAAGGACAACTTTCCTTTTCTGTCAGAGGCTTTCCATTGAAGCCAGGCAAACTTATCTGAAGAATTTTTCAGAGGTAGCAGTCGTAATGGACAGTGTATTCCTTGGAATCATTTCTGCAGTGGTCCATAGTGGGTTCACTGCAAGACCTAATGGTTATTTTGCCAACTGTACTCTGGTTTCTTTCTACTCAGCCTTAATAACATTATTTGTGCAACTATATATGAAGCTGTTTCTTTACAGAATGGTAGTTTTCTTAAATATCCTAGTACAGAGCTATTATCACTACTGATGCAGTTGTTCCCATAGTCCCCAAGCAGAAGTTTGCAAGAGATAGAAGTAACCCAAGAGAGCGCTGGTCCTAAGTGCTCTGACTGTTCCTAGAAGCCAATAAAACTTCTTATTCTACCATGGATTTGCCAAGAAGTGATCTTTGTCTTCTGTTCCCCAGTTTGTAAAAGGATAACAGACTTCCATACTTTTTCACAGAATCACAGAATCACAGAATTGTAGGGGTTGGAAGGGACCTCTAGAGATCATCGAGTCCAACCCCCCTGCCAAAGCAGGGGTGTATTAAAAAGAGCGTGTCCAGCAAGTCAAAGGAGGTGATCCTCCCCCTCTACTCTGCCCTGGTGAGGCCTCATCTGGAATATTGTGTCCAGTTCTCCAGGTACTATAAACTGACACTACAATCAACTGAGGGGGAAAGCCTTATAAATTGCAGCCTATCAAACATTTCTGTTTTACTTCATGTTTTATAGACCTGTTTTGATTTTTGGTGGTTGTCTAATGAATATGCACCTGTATTTACTCCAGAATTCATAGCTGCATGTTATTCAACAAACACTTCCATCACCCTCTATTTAAATGAGTGCACTGTTCTATAAAACTAAACTAAATGTCAGCTCAAATGATGATGGAAAATGATGTTAAATTGTAAATTGTTAGTGAAGAACAAGAGACAGGTGCTAGAACTATAATCTCTTCCACTGAACAACGTTTTCCTTCTGGAGCTACTTACATCCAGTGATCCTCAGTCTGACTGTTTTACTTGCAAGAAGAGATGCTCTTTCATACTTTACTTTCAGTTGTCCAAGCCAGACCTCTAATAGATTGCCAGGGCCCTTCTTTCTGCTTTAACTGCAGACAAAGTTCTGACCAAACTCAGGCAACAACCAAAAAAGCACCTGACAGCATCCTACTCAACAGCCTGCATTGCTCTTCCCAGTGATACATTTGACAATGAACACAAAATCTCATACATGGAGATGATTACAGAAGGTCTCCATGGATTTGAAATAATTTGAGCAAGAAAAACGTGTGTGGAGCAGATGCAGATGCATTGTCACAATGAGATTTAGCAACAGGAGGCAGCAAACCAAACGGTAATGTTAGGTGGAAAAGGAGTTAAACCAGTTTCATCTCAGCTGGCATTTGTTCCTTTTTTCACAGTTTATAGCTGAAGGCAAAGTATTGCAGTTATTGAACACAAGGGGCCAATTCTCTGACTGAAAGAGTTGAGCCCAAGTAAAAAGTAAAGCATTTGATCCAACAGAAATATGCAAATAAAGAACTACATTCTAATATATAGAAGAAAATATTGTGTTGCTTTCTTCACCTGAATCTAAGCCTTCACAGAAATCTGATGATCTTATTTAGTCCATAGATTAGGATCTGAGTAGAAATGTAATAAAATTACAATAAAGGTTATGTATCAATAAGGTGTCAGTTGTGCATAGGGATGAAGTATTCTAGTCATAATTAAATTTCAAATCTAATTATATTTTGAGGAGTCCTTTTAATTACATTGCAATATTTTGCTTTTGTAAGAAGATGATTGGTATAGCATCTTTTATCTGTAATTTTCTTTTAATTAAAAAATGTAAATAAATCAAAACCACCTACTTAAAATATTTACATCTTAAATGAAAACAACAAAAAAAAAAAATGTAGGAATTTCTCCATCCTTGTTTTATCTACCAAACCACATCTAGGTCTACATTTCTTCCCTAATGAAGTAGTGGATTTTACATTATTTATTTCACATAACCAGAATAGCTGAGGACTTTGGAGAAAGGACTAAAAAAAGAGCTTCCTCAAAGCAAAACATGTAAGACAGGAGAGAGATTCAACCTTTTTTTCTAAAGATACTGGGACTGCAGGACATCTTTGAAAAGCTGCTAGACATTTCTCTACCCTTCACTCCTCCAGTCACTGCCACGAGATTCAACAGCAAAGCAATTTGGGATGCCTGCCTTTATTAATACATTCAAGGCCAGGCTGGATGGGGCTTTGAGCAACCTGGTCTAGAGGAGGTGTCCCTGCCTATAACAGGAGGGTTGGAACCAGATAATCTTAAAGGTCCCTTCCAAGTCAAACCATATTATGACTCCTTGACTCCTGGCCTTCATCTGACTGAGCAAAACAGACAACCATCCTCTGCTCTTTTAAGACAAGTTCTCAGTTTCCATGTGTACATGTTCCACTTTGAGTTTCTTTCCTCAGTAGAGACAAAAGAGAGCACAAGACACTCCTGGTTGAGATTCCCTGGAGCCTCAAAGGAATAAATCCTTTGTGGTTCCTATAGCAAATACTACTCTTACCATGTGCTAAAACCATTTCTACCTTTTGCATAAACTCCTTATACAGATGGCTTGTAATCCACAGATGTTTCCACCTGACAGCTGAGACACCTTGTATGAGCTTACTTCTTCTAGTGTTCAGCTTTATTGCATCTCTAGCTACTGTAGTCTTCAAGACCTTGTTCTGGCTGTAAGACGTTTCTGTCTTTTTTCATCAACAAGTTACACTGCAACATTTTATGTAGAGATTATTTATTGTTTCCTTCAACCTCTATCCCTTTTGTTTCTTGTGCATGGAATTCCTTACTTTCTTTTTTCTTTTTTAAATTTACTGTTCTTCTGTTAGTCCACCTTTCTTCAGTTGAAAAAAAAGAGAAAAAAAAAAATCAAGAATTTTAACGAAGACATAATCATTTACTGCAGTACTACATACCAGTCCAAACAGATTGGATATACCACTTCCTCTTTGCTTGGAACACCAGTTATTTTATGAAAAAAAAAGCTATCAGTTTAATATGGCAAATCTTTTGTAAGCCCATGTTGCATTTTATGTGGGGTTTTTTTGTTTTTTTGTTTTTGTTTTTTGTTTTCCATTTATCACATACATTTCTTGTATTTTACAAACTTTGCTTTAAAGCTTTACTCAAAACTGATGGCAAAGAAGCATGTTTATAGTTTTTGAAATACTTTTCTGACTCCTAAAAACATATATATTTCAAACCTATATGTAATCATATGCGTATGTGTAAATCTACAAGCATAAATTTGTGTGTGCATGTTTGTGTACAGTTATTCCATTCTCACGCAGTACAATCTTCTCTTGGTAGCTGTTTTTGCCACGTCACATCAGAAATCAAAATACTGGAGTGGAATTTAGTTGATACCACTAGAATGAGTTAAAGCACTTTGAGCACTGTTGTTCTTGCTTGTGATAATTATGTCTACTTTCATTTACATATTTTATTCCTATGAGCTAATCTGTCTTTGCTTTCTATATTCAATATTACTATGTTAATGGCAAAAGACAAACATAGTATCCCCACTGTTCTTCCCTATCCCGTGCTATTATAGATATATTTGGACTTTCCCCAGTTTTTTCCTATATATATGCCTGAGAAAACAGACAAACAGAGCCCCTACTATTCTTTGCAAAATAAACAGTAGCTTTACTGATTATAATTCTTGTTTTACCAATACAACTCCTGAACTGCAAAGAAACAGTTTTCTTGCCTGTTCATTCCTTTTCATTTCTTTTAAAGTTTTTTTGCCTATTTCTACTATGCAAATGTTCTGGGTACATATTTTTCTTGGATATTTCCCCTTTCATTGAGATACAAATTCTTCACCAAGTTTGAAATGTGGATTAGAGAAATTCTAAAGTTCTTCTGTATTCAAGTCCATAGCTTTTCAACACAACCCATTTCAAAAACTACATTTATTTGAGTTTGTCTTTTTGAACTCAACCTTTGAACTTTCACTTATCCTGCCATTTAATTTAAGCTGGGGCAACTCATGGTCACTCTTTCCAAGGGTTATTTTCTACTACCCTGTTTCCCTCAAACAATTCTAAATTAGTACTGATTCTCAGTTGTTCAGTGAATTTTGTTGAAAGAAACTATCTTTCTCCCATTGTATTCAGTCACAATTTGACTTTACCATTAATTCTAGGATTTGATCTGCAAACTACAGTTGACCTGTTAGCCCCTAATTACCAGAAATAAATGAACATAAGCACCACTTTGGAAATGATCAGGCACAGAAATTAAATATGCCCTTTAAATTCAAGTAGACTATTTACATGTATATGGTTAGTCATATGTGTGTTTTACTCCTGGATTGTGGCAGTCTTGTGAACTGGACCAAACCAGTTATTTAAAGTGTCCTTGAATCTACAAAAATGCAAGAAGTGTATGAGCATTTGCTATTGCATTTTCAGATGGGTCCTTAATTTATTCAAAATTAATAAAATAGTATTCGATCCTTATCCACAAGTTGTCTTCACTATTAATAATACTGGAGAATGCTTCTTCACTTTTATGATCTGCAGTTTCTCTGCAGATGAAAAAGAGTGGGTAACAAAGAACAATTATTTGCATTACCTAATCTATATACTTGCCCATAGGAGAGCACAGAGGAAGCTGACCAATCTGCTCCTGATCCCTGACAACTTTCCAGATATAAGGAGGGCACAGTGTAGCAGTTAGAGGAGACAGATGGCATAATCCACATTGAACTCTGTATATTCAGAGATGGTCACCAGTACATATGGCTGTTGCACAGAAATTCCTTAGGCTATGTCTTGAGACAATTTATCAATGTCATTGACACTTGAGATGTTAATGCTCCCTATGTTCTTGTTGCTGTTAATCTTCTGGCGATCACCAATCCCACAGCAGATCCAGTAGTAGGAAATACATGAGCAGTTATCATTTGGTTCAGCACTAAATTACAGATTAGTTTAATTTGCTGATGAAGACAGTTTGAGCTGACCTTGCTGAGTCTGCACTAAGGCTGACGGGGGTGCATTTACACACTGGCTCCTCCATGCAGCACTGCAAACACAAGATACAATTGGAAATCGGAAGAGGAATCAATCGCAGAATGCACATACTCCAGGGTGACTATCACCATGTTCCTTCTCTGCAGATTAGACCTTTAAATGTAGGAGATGTTGTACACAAAATGAAAGAGGACATGAGTACCTGTACAACACCTCATCACTGGACTACAGCATATATTTGCTCTAAGGAGATGTAAAACCACTACAAGGACCTGGTTTAGCACACAATGTTCACTAGGTACAGCAACAATCCAGGCTTGGCTTTTTCTTTCAGTCTCAGATTTGAAGTTAGGAGAGCATACCATACATTGGATAACTGCAGTGTTCTTTTTATATAAATAAGGTTCTGGCTCAATGCCTATTAGCATTACCTAACTAAATCTTAATTAGTGTAGTATTGAAAATACCGTTAAAGTTCATATTAGCACATCAAGTGACTATAGCCAGACAGGTTTTTTTTATCAGTGTCCCAGTGTTCCTGTTAACAGTTTTGGTTTGTTGGTCTTTACATTTAACTTTACACTCACATTTTCTAATTTTCAAATATACTTAATGTGCATGAAGCACTCTTAAACCATCAGATCACATGAGGACTTACAAAACTCCTCTCATCTCAAACTATCGCTAATATATACTATTAAAACTTTCATACTGACAAAGTCATCTCCAACCAGCAAAAGCCTTAGTAACTGCAACAGATGTATAACAGAACACAAGGAGGAAAATAACTCAAGCATTTAAATACATTTTGTAAACATTGATAATATTTGGCCTTAAAGGAAATAATAAGCCAAACCAGAAGGTTCGAAGTCAGATTCTAAAAGTAAAAGCAGTACTAAATTCTTCAAAAAGCTCGAATATCTGACTCTGCATTGCTCCCTCTGTTAGAAGCAACATAATGGTGGTCAGACTCAAGAAGCTACAGCAGCATATCCTTCCTCAACACATCATAGGAAAAAACAGATCAAAATTATTTTTGGACTGGATGCTGCCAAAGCATTTGCCACCGCTGCCAGACATACCCCTTGCCAAAGGTCACCAGCCACCAAGGAGCCTGCAGGATACGTGCTCCTCATCCATGGCAGCTCACAGCCTGGTGTGCTAATGGAAAATGCTATCATCTTCCTCAAGCCTCCGTGCATTTTGATGCAAGCATTTTGATGTTGTAAGGGTGACTGCAAGGCCCTTTCCACTAGAGTGACCCCCATGGAGCTGGGGAAGGAAGGCGTTTCACTGCCATGGCCAACTTCAGCTGAGCTGCCCAATTGGAGTCTAGAAGCAAATGTAGCCAAATAAGACATCTCTGTACCACAGTCACTGTTGAAGGAATAGAGCTGCCATGAAAGCTTTAATGGATGATTTACAGCTCAAATGATTTGGAGTGATGTTTTTTAAAAATGTCCTGTGCTTTCTCTTCAAAAATCAGTACGATTTCACGTGACTTTAGAACCAGGCCAAGGCCAGTGCCTTTGAAACCATGTCCTTCGCTCATGTTTAACAGGGCAGGGGACGGAGAGTAACAGTGTTTTTCACTTAGCATGGCTGTGTAAGTGCCAGTTTTCTAACAGGGTTTTCTCTCTAAGCCATCTTTATGGAGCTGAGCTTGCTTTCCCTTTTTTATTATTTTTTTTTTTTTCTGATTTTTTTTTTTTTTTAATGGTGACTTTTTTGGCCTGCAGAAGTAGTTACTGGAGTGCTCTTTTGCAACTTGGCTGTGGCCAGCGTCTCTGGGCAATCACAAAAGCTTACACAATTTTGCAATAACTCCCATCTCAATGCACAGTTCCAGAGCGGCCCTCTCACAGAGCAGCTCAGGAGTTTCCTTCATGAATTGTATCCCTGCCAGCTGCTGATCTCCCCACAGCAGCACAAGCCAGACTTTCTTACAGGCTGTTAATATTTTCCACGCCAGTCTCCAGTGCCAAATTCTCCCACAGCTCACTACAAGTTTCGCGATGAGATGGGTTTTTCACAGTCCATGCGGGGGACTCACACAGTCTGCTCTGGCCAGGGCCGTGCTGCCCTGCCAACACCTGTTGTGTGTGCCCCTGAGGAAAGGCCCATGCATCAAGGTGGGGCTCAGTCTCGCATACAGGGGCGTAAACCTGAGTGAAGCCCAAGATTTGGGTGGGAGGATGCCAGCATCTCCAGAATCAAAGTGGCCCACAGCCATTGCTCCTCCAGCATAAGAGCAGGAGGTTTCCTCCTGGGTTTCCCAGGGAAAACAGGCATGGTGCCACCAGCAGCTGGGAAGACAGCTGGGCATGACTCCAGACAAGCAGTGGTGACTAAGCTGTGCCAGGCCCACAGGAGTCCGGGGAACATGGTAACTTAGAAGCACACCTCTGGCTCTCCATCCTTCCCCAGGCAGGCTGCAGCTCCTGTGCTGTCTAGATGCTCATCCCCATGGTATCTCCATCCCCAAATCCTTCAACATACACATCCAGACTACAGGGCATGTTCCTGCCCTTGGTGAAGCCATATGGGGAGCTCAGAGCTACCCCAGCCAAGGGATCTCCTGGTTAAAAACCAACCTGTCAAGAGTAAGGAGGCAACAGAAATGGGGCCTGTACCGGCCAGGAGACAGAGAGAAGGAAGAGTGCATCTGAGATACAGACAGGCTCAATATTGTATTGGTCATGCAGTGCTCAGAAGGATGTACTGCAAGGACTGCATAGATGCAGACACAAGGGACAAGTGGTATGAGTCACTTCAGTCCACTCATTCTTGCTGTAAAACAGAAAAAAGTAATAATAACCCCCCATCTGTTTTTGGAAGCTGTGTTGTTATTTTCTTGGCAAGACTAGGCAAATCGGGGATATGGCTGCCTACTGATGAGGGAAAGCAGCCAGGGGTAGATGTGGGAACCAAAGGGGACAGAGAGCTGTGTGCCAGCCACCTCTGCATTGCCCAGCAGCACTATCCAGCACAACGTGGCCATGGCAGACAGGACATCTCCAGGAAGATGGACAGGACATCTCCGCTACACCTACCTTTTCTTAAGACACGACCATCTTTCTCTGCTTTTGGCACAGTTGCACTGGTCTATGTGCACTCAGTTTGCCCTTTCCATGTCCAAGCAAGGACTACAGAGGTCCACTATATCAGTAGTTAGTGGAAAAAGAATGCAGTCCTGATACTGTAAAGATAACCTCTACTAAACAAAAGTAGCAGAGAAATACCCAGGAGACAGTGCATACAGTTTGTTACATATTTAAAAGAACTTTACATCTCTTTCTGTATTGCAGAGCAGCTTAATCAACACAGAGCTTTTTCCTGTTCTGCTGCAGACTGCTTGGTTCAGTAGTTCCCACAATACCGTAAGAGTCAGTTTTTCTTCACTGGCTACAACTCTCTCAGTCTCCTGCCCTTTACCCTGCTTGCACAGATCTCTTTCCCTGACAGCTACTATTTTCCATGCAGCAGAAGCAGACACAGTCTCTCAAACATACTATAATTTTTTCCCAGTACCATTGTCTCTATGTATGCTGCTGCTTTGGACAGGCATAACTTCTCTCAGCTTGCTGATTTCCCTCCAGTCTTCCAGACATCATCTCACATAATTTTACCATGACTTTACTGACCAATCGCTCGCCAAAATACTTAAAGCTTTTTGCCTTTTTTTTTTTTTTTTTTTTTTTTTCCCCTTTCCTCTGAGCAGCTCTGCAGAGATTCTATGCTTTGGTTTTGTACATGCCTCTCAGCGTCAAGTTTCTTTTCCTCTTGTCCTCTACCAGCCAAAGATTATCCATATAAAGCAATGTAACATACACCATTAGAAGGCCTCCTTGCCATAGTGTTCCCAGTTATTTTAGCTTTAGGCTTCTGTCCTGGGTTACTATAATATTTCTTTAAGTTCATTTTTTCCAAGATCAAGTCCAAAAATATCTGATCTGACAGGCTCTGGTAGAACACTGCAAAAATAAGTCTACAAAGCTCAGGAGTGTCTGCATGATTTACAGCTTTTGTGCCCTGTTTAGTTCAAAGTTTAGAAATGCTGGGATCTAAGCATTTGACCCATCTGTTTTTTCTAATTCAGTTGACAGGTTTTTTTGGCAGAGACCTACTGGCTTCTCAGTGCAAAAGAGCTAAAGACTGGTTCTTTAAACAATTGAAAGTTACAAGCATCCGCAGAAATCACATTACTCAGCACTTAAAAATATTTCAGGAATAGAATGTGGTAGCAATGGCTTGTGTCTGGGCAACATATCTTTCAAGCCCCCAAAGAAAAATATGCTAGCATGAGGATGGAATAATGGTTGTAGTTAAGAAGTAGTAAGGTTACTTAGACTGTTCAACAGAAAGTTTTACAAGACCTTGAGCTAAACCTAGAAACAGAGGCAATGATGATGCCTTGGAGTGGTGTAGTGTCAAGATGATTAACACTGTTGGAGGTAATATTGCTTTCCAAAACACTCTGCATCAAGCTTTGGTAGGCTAGAACTGCACAATGCATCTCCCAGACTCTCTGGGTGCTGAGCTCCTCAGATCACTTTAGGACAAGATCATTTAATGACATCCATATATTTAGTTAATGGCTGTAGATTGTTCCTACTCATGAATCACAGATGGAGAAAACTGGGGCAGTAAGCACGGAAGAAGGAATGAATAGAGATTATATTATTTTTATTTTCTCAGGAATAAAAGTTTTTTTAATGAAACAAAATGAGCAAGGTGGAGATATGTGCTATTTTGTGAAGGGAACAAAATGTAGGACAGAGCTCGGCACAAAATGGCAACATTATCATTTCAGAGCTATGATGCTCTGGTCTTCAAAGATAGGAAGCCACAAAAGACCTATAATATATTTCAGTATCAAGTAACAAAAACTATTAAACTCCATTAATAAGCAATCTCTAGAGTGAAAAAGATTCAGTATAAGCTTATGGCCTAGGATTTTATCGAAATGTAGGAACATTGAGGAGCATTTTTAAAATCTTGATTAATTTTTTAAACTCCAAGTGTGGATTCTATTTCTTTTGGCATATGTAGTTTGCACCTATGAATAGGTAATATGACATATTTATGTGTGAGATTATCAATTACTGTGTGATGAGTGATTAAATTTATATGTTCAAAACCCGATTGACTTTCACTGTTTTTCATTTAAAGAAACCCCTGCTTATATGGAAAGCATAAATCATCAACCCATTCTTAAAAGGTAATGATTGCAGAATAACAATTTATAATAGTAACATTAATATCAATTATTCTGCCTTTAAGAACAGTTCCCACATACATTAAAATCTGAATGTAAAAGAGGTAGTAACTTACAAAGATTATACAAAGTTAGTTGTTACTGTATTTTTTGCAAAGATTCAAGTATTAGCATACATGAAAGGGGCAAAATCTTTCTATAGTCCCACCTACCAACGCTTCCAACAAGGCATAGGTTACTCACTTTGAAATGTTACCACCAGCTACACTAAATTCAACATATTATTTGTTCCCTTCCAGTAACTCTTCTGGAAGTAGAGCAAGACCAGAGAGAATCCAGAAAATGACTCTGAGCAGAAAAATGCAATAGAAATTCCCAGAGAATGAACTAAATCCTTTGTTTTTGGACCAACAGGTAGAAGGTGCGTATATAGACATTTTACTAGGATTTCATCATTCTTGCTGTTAAAACTGACAAAATACTTTGGGTCAACCAGATGATTATCACAGTTTACTTATCACTGAGGGAGCATTGGGGTTTTCTTCAAGGGCACAAGAGACCTAAGACATAAATCAAGACTCCTTCTGAGGAGTTGAGTTCAAAGGCACTGTCATCTCAGTAGGTTTAGTCAGTCATGTCCAACTCATGGCCTCCAGGCCGCATGTAGCCCAGCGTGACTTGCAATGCAGCCCACTTCCTGCCCCGTGCCATCATAGTGGCAGCCAGCATGCATCCATCACTCATTAACAACCAAACACTGGTGTGCTATTAACTATATCCGGTCTGAAACCAGAACAAGGAGAGGGAATAGTGCTGTGATAACTCAAGTTATGGCAAATAATATTATGCATTTTAATACACTGGCTAAACACAGTCCTGTGAACAGCAAAAAAAAAATGCAGCCACGCTTTCCATTGTGATAAAGGAATCTGAGAACAGGTTTCAAGACTGTAAAAAAATATTATCAATTTCTGGTATATCTGCAACTCCACTTTCAGTCAACAGTAAACATTACTTGCAGATTTTCAAATGGAATGTACTGAGTTGCAATTATTAAATTCAGATATCTGATCTTGTCTTTTTAACGGACTTTTATAAGCCCTATTTTACCAGAGAGAGGTATCCCATTCTTCACAGTCATGCCTTATTCGTGTCATTACTTTTTAGTAGTATGTACATTTGTGAACAACTGTTTTCAAGGATGAAGTACAGGAAAAGTAAAATTTCATCAAAAATCTCTGACAGTCACCCTGAGAACTCATTAAGAATTGCAACCACTGCCATCAGACCAGACTGATGTGCTAGTTTCACAAACACAAGATCAAATATCCCACTAGTTTTATGGCTTTGTTGCTTTCCTTGTTTATGTTTTAATTAAAAAAAATAATAATAGAAATTAAGAAGTTTTGTTACTTACATAAATTAACTAAATTATAAATTTTATGAGGACTGCTCCAAAAGTAATGCCCCCTATTTTATGATGTTGGCCCACAATATCAGAGGCCAACATGGTGGTGGTACAGCAGTAGAGGTTGAACCTTCCCACCAATATCCTGCTACATTTTCTTGTTGTGACAGATGGCAGCAGAAGGGCAGTCTGACAAAATGGCATCTGACATGGAAGTGTGTGTGAAGCAAAGGTGTGTCCATGTAGAGAAAAATGGTACCCAGTGACTTTCATCAATGGCTGCAGAACATATTTGGAGACCAAACAATGGATGTAAGCACAGTGAGGTGGCGGGTGGTGCAACAGTAGGTCACTTCTGTTGGGCTGATGTGTGTGGCATGGAGGCTTTTGTTCACTGCAGACAAAAATGCAGAGCTAATGATGGTGATTATTCTAAAAAATAGATATTTGTATCTGAGAATTTGCTCTACCAAAGTATTACTGCGGTCATTGTAGCTGTTGTAGTTTCTATGGAAATAAATAGGAGACATTACTTTTGGAGCAACCAACCAACACATATGTGCCCCAGGACAATTCCTCTTCATTCTGTGTGGCCAGGCAAGCCGAATTATTGGCCACTCGTGGACTTAGTCATTTCAGAGTCTCACGAGTGCTATTTTTCACAATTTCAATCCTGATAATTTTGAATGAAAGGTTGAAAACAAGAGCCACTCTTATGAGATTTGCTAAATTCCCATCTATAAAGAGATCTAAATAATTGCACAAAAGGCCTTGTATCATATGGATCTTAGTTGGAAGTCTCACATGATCTCCACCAACATTTTTGCAGCAGAAGTCCTTGGGAAGGGTCCTCTCTGTTGACAGTGGAGAAGACCTGGGTAGCCATTTTCTTTCCAAAAATGAAACATCTCAGGAACATGGAGAAGTAAAGTGTCTCACCTCTGTGTACTAGAAACCCACAGTATCTGTTGGTCCTGTCTCCCTCTTACCATCCTTCTCTTCCTTCAGTGATGTCACAAGTAAAAATCTAGGTCTTAAAGAAGGTAGAAAATGATCCTAGGCTGCTGGGAACTTGATCTTGCAGAAAGACTTCTAAGGTAAAAGAAATGGCAACAACAGAACAGCACACAGCTTGGAAAGCCTAAGTACATCTGCTACTTCAAATGGCTTAAATGCCTATAAATTACCACACACAAAGCCTGTGGCCATTATTTAGATCCTCTTCAAGTAAGGCTGTCCTTGACTTGAAGGAGGAAGTGTTCTGTGGTGAATGGAAGGTATCTAAGAGAATATTCACCCTTGGCTTGTTATGATCACATCAGACACTGACTTGGCAAATATGTTCAGCTAGTTTTTGCAATAGAAAAGTACAGCCAAAATCCACATTGGCTTAAGAAATCAGTACGTTCACATAAAATAAGAGCTGACCTAAACTCAATCATGATATTTTCTGAGATTTGTAAAAAAAAATAAAAATTAAAAAAAAAAAAAAGAAGAAGAGTAAAAATTGTTTTGTATGTCTCTGCACTTTAACACTCACTGTAGAGACTGCAGTGATAGGTTCTCTGGAAATGCAAATTAGACAACAGTGCCTGATTTTGCCTGGCACACGGATGGGAAGCGCTAAAATATTTTCTGATGTGTCTGAGCCAGAAGTCTAGAAGACTAGATTTAAAGCTAGAGGTTTAGATAGATATTTAAAAGAAAACCTATTGTCATGGATTTCTTATCCCCACTGAATTCAGAACTTACTCCTGACAACTGATAGTCTCTTCAGATCATCCACTTCCCACTTTTCATTGAGTTTGTACAAAAATACTACTTCATTTCGTGGCTAGTTTTGAAAACTTGTATAAGAAATGTGCGATCAAACCACAAAGTTTGTATAGTGATGTGCACTTTTTGGGAGTTTGTAGGGGGTATTAGGAACCCAACTGCTCTACTTTGAATAACTCCCACTAGGTGTGAACTGAAAAATAAAATAAAGCATGTCTGCAAACACTGAAACAAACTGATCCAAGTTACATCCAACAAAATACTGGGCAGAAGGAGAGGGAAGGTGAACTTGGCCTGTTTTCCTCTTCGGACTACTTAGTAGATACATATCTATCCCATCCCTAGACATCTGCAAATTGATGTCCATCCATTTTTTTGTAATGCTCTTCTAGCTATGCCCTGTACTTTTGCATCAACATACATATTTTTATTGAAGAGATCATTACTATTATTTTAAAACAGATGGTTTGAACATAATCCACATAAATAGTAGATTGGCACTGCCAGTCATGATGGCATGTGTAGAAAAGAGCTGGCGGATATGACAATATTTAAAGATTAGCAGTCTGGGACACTAGAAAAATGACAGTGTCTCTTGCCACTGAACCTAATGCTTGTGCTACAGCATTCAAATAAAGCCATAGCAGTCATCATGCCAAGAGACTGGATAAACTCATTATTTAAAAAAGTTTAGCTGTAGCTGTGTATGGATTCAGAGGGGGGTGGCATAGGCTCTTCAGTATTAAGGCTTATGAAACTCACACTCCTTTCTGTCCTTTTGCTAGGATCAACAGATGGAGGGCTCACAACAATCTGTGCTCTGACCACTTCTGTGAACATGCCAGGCATGGCTTCAGTTTTTCCTCTGGGACACCAGGAAACTACCATTAATATAAAATACATAATTGTATAAAATTACCTATAATCACTGTCCAGTTGAACTTGTGAAAACCATGCATATTTTAGAAGCACTCTTAGTGTACGCCTGCCCTGCAACTGACCTACCACAGCTGTAACTACCTTAAGTTGCAGCTGATGGGAGAAATGTAGCATCCCTCCAAGCTGGAAATTGTGTCCTTGACACTTCATCAAAATGCCCACTTAATAGCCCACATCTCTGCTGTTTGGCCAGTTTATTCCCTCTGCTTGGGTTGTCATGCTGACTCATCTCCCACTCCTAATTTTGTGCATACTAAGGTTGTGTAACAGGATGGAAAGCATAACAAAATGGCAGGGCAGCAAGGTCTTAAGTCATAGGGAGTGAGGATCTGCTTAGATATAACAGCAGAAAGCACAGAAATAAAGGAAAGAACCTGCTTACCTTTGGAAGGCCTAAGGTACACAGGGACATCCTCACCTCCAGTGCCAACGCTTAAATGAGATCTAGGATAGGGTGGGTCCTGGCTCCACCCCTTCCAGTCACTCAAGTGCACTGCATACACCTGAGCCCTCCTGGACTGGCTCTGTCCTCCTACCAGCTGCTCAATCACTGTTTCAAGCTGTGACTCAGAGTTTCCACTACAAGCTTGCACATTAATTCAGATGGTTCTCTTAGGTTCACCTTGCTTGAAGGCTTGTTCAAACTTCTTGATCAAACTAGGTCCAGCCTTCTCTTAGCTACAAGAACATCCAGGACCTGGTCACACTTGTCAAGGGGTAGAGGAAGCATGTCCTTTTTATTGTTTTGATGCATGGGTCCCTATTTTGGCTCTAAGGACAAAGTTTTCACTAAGAAATGGCGAGAAACAGCAAGGCTATCAGTATGACTTCCATTGCTGTTTGAAGGGAGTGGATAATGTGTGAGTTCAAACAAGAGAAGCTAATAAAGGACACATTTTGTATTTTAGTGTCTAGTTGAAAGACGAAAAGCTTCAAGGATATCACAAACCCTTTGAGGGTGTGCACGTGATGCACATTCACAAGTCATGAAGTCTGCCCACCACGCTTGTGTAACCACATGACACTTCAGTAGAGCAGCCAGCCACATGTTCAAAGTGCTACTGCTGCCTTCCTGACCACACACCAAAATGCCTCAAGGGTACATAGAAGAATTATCCACAACCCAAAGAAAAAAAAAAAAGGAGAGAGAGAGAGAGATTGGTATATTGGTCGAAGACTTGCCATGCCGATTCCAAAGATGACTGCAGCATATATACAGCATATATGGAGATGTAAAAGTTTCTTGTGCAAGCTGTAACACGCCACTTAAAACATCTTCAAACTATCACAGTCAGAAATGATTTGATAGAACCTCACAAATCCCATAATCTACTGTAAGTAGTAGCTAAGACTTTGGCTTCACCCATGAGTCTGCAACTGGGGAAGAAGCAGGAGGATAATTTATCCAAGTCTGGGGTAATGAAGTGTTAACAAAAACCATATGAAGTTATTACTACAACCACAGGCCGCAGAATGTGAAGGAAAGAGGATCTCAGGGGACCTACCTATTTTCAGTCATCTCCTGCTTTATAGTTCACAAAAGGTGTTCAGCAAAACAGGAGGCAAGCAGCAGAAATTAACTGATTCATTAGGCCTAATGAACAATGCTGGTCATATCATCTCTAAAATACAGTCAGCCGACATTGATATATACGTACTTTAACTCATTCTTCCCAACTTTATTAGGTACATATGTCTACAGCAGACACAAATGAAACATTCTACAACTAGGCTGCAAGCCAAAAACTAATTTATTCTTTAATGTGGTAGTGATTACTTGGTGGTTCCTTGAGCAGAGATGACAGGTCTGAGCTAATGGAGTTGTACTGTAAGTTAATATAAATCATGACAGAGCAATTAATTACAGAAACCACTGCAAATCCCTTTGTTAGTTTTCCCCATCACCAGAAGGATTTAATAATGTTCATTTTGCTAAGTTCCAGTGACATTTACAAGTCTTAAACCATTTTTAATCAAATCAATATCTCTGGCTGCTAAATTTAGTTGTGCTTTGCTAGCAAGTCCTGGAATGCATTGATACTAATGTTTCCTACCTTCTGTTCAAGTAAATCATACTGAAACCTCATACTTCCTCTTCACTTGTTTACATTGAATAATTGGGATTTTTTTTTTTTTTTAATGAGCAACATATGAAATAAGCGCATTCAAAGAAGTTAGGAGAGAGCAAGCTAGACAGATACACAAATATCAGTGCTTATGATGCATATCATGTAGTTGAAAAATTCAAGGAAATTTTCTTAATTGGCTGAAAGTGCTTCAAACCAAAGAACCAGGGCTTGCTTGGAAACTGGAATGCTCAAACAGAGCTATAGTTAAATCTTCATGGCTAATAGAAGATAGAGGTCACACAGATCTCTTCCTGTCCCTGTGTGCTCTTGGATCTGTTACTTAAGCATCCCAAATACTTGAACAACAGCAAATTTCCAGTTATCTCAGCAGGAGTTGAACACATACCTAAATACCTTCGAGGACTGTGGGTGATGATCTCACACATTGTTTTGCATGGGAAAGTCTCACTTTCTTTGTACCTCGTGTTTATAGCTATATTCTAGGGATAATCACACTCCCTCTGTTTGCTTTATCCACTTAGATTTTAAGTCCTTCGAGGCACATGTTGTCTATACACATACATGCACACTATGCCTAACTAAAAGCAAGTTCTGAGGCCAGCTGCGCAACAAGGAAATTAGCAGAAATATCAACAACAATAGTGTATGCATTTAGTAACCTTTTTCAGATAAGTACAACATGGAATATTTGCAAAGCAATTTGACAAATACTATTACAAACTTCTGGAGTAATTAGGTCCAGTCTGTATTTTCCTGTAGTGGTTCTAGTTTTGAAATGGACTCTCCTAGGAGCAGGATTGGATCCATTATCTTCCAGTATGATTTTTTTTAATATATATATGTATATATATATTAATTGTTTGTGGGCTTCTATTGCCATCAAAACCAAAATAATTCTGGTTTG
This sequence comes from Coturnix japonica, assembly GCF_054131305.1. Taxonomy (NCBI): domain Eukaryota; kingdom Metazoa; phylum Chordata; class Aves; order Galliformes; family Phasianidae; genus Coturnix; species Coturnix japonica. The sequence goes on along the minus strand of NC_140663.1, from coordinate 61,691,162 downwards.
TGAATTGTTCAAAAAGAGATTTAATTTTTATCTGCAGAAAATAAAATGCGAAGATTTACCAGTTCTGGATTGTTATTCTGCTCTGTCCTTAACAGCAGCAACAACAAAATCTGGAGCAGTTGGACATTCTGCTGCGTTAGATGAATATCTTTTTTTTCATACCTAATGAATACATGCACAACAATGATTCTCAGATCTCTGACATTCTCAAGGGACTGCACATAGGTCACTGACTCAGAAACACCAGCATATCAGCACAGAATAATAACAATAATAATAATAGAACAGGCAGTAAAACTTCAAAGTCATTGCTAGTTGCAAGGTTTCCTCTTTAGAAACCTTGTAGCAAGTTCAATGCTATTTACTTCATTTCAAGTGCTTATTTAATTAATTTTGCTGAGATTCAGCAATAATGCAGTAATACAGATCCTTGGTCTATAACCTGCTTGCTGTTCCCCATAGGTGGGAGAGAGACATTGTAGCTTTTTTATTTTTCATTTTTCTGTAGGCATAAAACAAAACAGGAAGATCTAAAGAAGAATGGGAGAGAAAAAAGAAAAATCTAAACTTTAAAAATAGAATTACTTCCACTGCAGTTCAAAGGTTGAGCAGAGCCAGAGTGCCTCATCTGCACTTTCCATTAATGTCGGGTCTTTGTGTAAATAGTATAGATTGGTAACTAGAGTTCCATTTCTTTTGTTCTTCCTCTGGACAATTGCTTTCCATTTTACCTCAGATGACACCAAGCTGTTGTGACAGAGGCCCCCAAGACCTTGCTGTGATTCTGTAATGACATAAATTCCCCACTTTCCCAGAGTGCACTAAGACATCAGGCTTTTATATCTCGAGCTGCTGTATTAAGTCCTAATGGAGAATTTCTCCCCCAACTTATGAATTACCTTACCCCCCATGAATAAACAATGACAGCATACAGATCAAGAATGACCTCTGAGACATTTGTCTTTAATAGAAGAATCACTGTAAAAATTGATTTCCTTTTACCCTCAAGCAAAAAGGTCTTTTCTGTGCCGAATTAAACACATACAAAACATAAGCTGTATTCAAATGCAGTGCTGCAAGTAGAGGCATTTCATTTAATATGCAGCTATGCTGGAGGCTTAGACCAATCTGAGATTCAATTTGTATTATAATTCTAAAAATAATAATTCTCTAGTGAGAATATTTGAGCGTAAGTGTACAACATAAAATTCACTCTAGGAAAAAAAAAACAAAAAACAACAACAACAAAAATGGTCAAACACAATTTGTTTTCTGTGGGAAGCAGGAATTTAGGAGCTTAAGGGCATCTCAAAATAAAGAAAAATCAAAAATCTAAAGGAAATCATAAGCTGTCCTTTTCTGAAATTTGCTTACATGACTGTGTGTTTTCTGAAGGAAACACTGAATGACATCTGAGAAAGGAATGTCTTCCCTTTTGTAGAAGGACAATACACATGGCGTGAGCATGACTTTGCTATAATAGGTATGGAAAAGTGATGCTCAGCATGTTGCTGGCTAAACACTATCCAACTTCTGCTAATTACGATCCATGTTAACATGTCCATGTTAATTATGAACCGCATTTCTCCGAATCCTCCCTAAAACCAGTATGAATTCTGGACTGAATCAGCTAACCTCATATCTCTCACAGTTTTTAAAGATGTTACAGTTTGTCTGCGGTGCACAGGACTGCCTATTGTCTAAGTTAGTACTGCACATACTAAGGGATAACTATTAACAGACTCAATATTTGGTTATTAGATATTGCAAGATAATGGTTTTTAGTTTTCTATTGCTAAAATTGTTATTCTCATTGCTGTTGTTTTCCCTTCAGTAAGGAAAAATGTGGGGAAAAAAATTAATCCAAATAAGATAGTCTGCTTTTTTTTTTTTCTTTTTTTCTTTTTTTCTTTTTTTCTTTTTTTCCTGGATGGAAAACAGACTAAAAAGCAAAAAATAACTTCATCTTCTGAATGTAAACAGTTACCAAAAATGACATGAAATACTCTGTCCATCTGTACTGCCATTTTTTTCCTTACCACAACCTATCAACGCCTTGTAAAGAAAAAAACAAAACAGAGAGTAATTACTTCTGAATTGTTAGAGTACTAAAGAGCTGGTATACTTTAGCTGTGTTTCTAGTATTTGGCCCTCAATATATTGTGAAGTCTCAGGCAATACTACAAATTATTTATGTTGTATCTTCTTTGTCTAATAATGACTTCTATTTTAATTTAGAATTTATACACACATGCTGAGAAAACACAGTATCTATGCTAAAAAAAGAAAATGCAAGGTGTTCTATTTTAATGAAACTCGAGAACATATCCAGATTTTACTTGTGGCCACTCCCCAGAGCACTATTCCCAGTTCAACACTGAATTTTTAAGTTAAATATTTAGCTCGATAAAGTATACGTATGTATGAGTTAACACAGGAGGTAGAGAGAGATTTGCTATATCCTCTATATAAGAAGAAATGCAATAACTGGCTTTCAAGTTGCTCTATGGACTGAACAGAGCTTTTCATCAGTATTGGGTTTTTCTTGCCCCAAAGATCTTTTTTCAGGGAAGATGCATGATCAAAGCCTTTCTCTTTTCTCACCCTATGCACAAGCTGCAATAGAGCAGGTGGTTTCACAAAGAAAGACATCCTGCCATTTCCACAGATGTTTTGTTTCTAAGAACAAGGAATAACCTGTATAGCTGTTCGTCCAGTGGCAAACTTACTGACACTGCTTCACAGATACACCAAAAAACACACCTGGGCACCTCTTCCTTGCTGTCACTGACCTCCATGAGTATTCCTCCTCCCTGTCTCCTCAGGATCTTGCCTCAATCAGTAGGAACTCTCTGCTCCCTGCTGGAGTCCTGGTTCATCTCTTGCTCATTCCAGCAGCTTCGTTAGCAGGAAAATGGGAAAAAAGAGATTGTGGTTGCTCAACCACCCTGAGTAAGCCACTTTTTCTCGACTGCCTGAACATGCTGAGCAGAGCACAGCGTTGGGTGCCATCAAGGACTCTGGGCCATAAATATTGCAAAGTATGTGTGGAAGACTTCATAAAAAAAAAAAAAAAAAAAAAAAAAAAAAAAAAAAAAAAAAAAAAAAAAAGGAGAGATAAAAGAATTAGCATACAGACCAGATATCAGCCAAATAAACTCAGACTGTATTCATGAAGGATTCATATAGTCACATCTGGGCTGAAAACAGCAGCCAACACAGCACGTATCTGAAAGGAAAATGCAGTATTACCTGACATCCTTTTTCCTTCCTTGTTTCTTGCAGTGTATTTACTTTTCATACTGATTCTTTGAACAGAACACTAGCTGATTTGGGTAGCAACATACGGGGAAGTATTTTTAAGATGTTAAGTTTTGTTGACACTTCATTATTCAATACTTACTTGGGTTGTATAAAATAAAATAAAATAAAATAAAATAAAATAAAATAAAATAAAATAAAATAAAATAAAATAAAATAATTGTATATTTTCAGACTAACAACAGCATAATCTGCATTTGAACTTAACTTCTGTATCAGTAGTTCCCAAATATCACATCTTCCCACTCTTCCAAGGGAAGTAGAATATCAGATTTATCAGTTTGATAGCCTTATTTTCTAGATGCTGCTTGGATACCACAGGAATGGGAGCAACACAGCCATTTACATGCCTTTAAGTTCCTTGTGGCGATATCTGTCATCTACCTTGTATTTGTACAGCAGAGTGCAGTATGTTCCCAGCCTGAGCCCACCCAGGCCGTAACAGAGAAGTCCATAACTGGAAACCAGTATATTTTTGTCAGGAAACACCACCTCTTTAAGTTCTAGCTCTTCCTGAAATCCAAAGGGATCAAAGTTGGCATGCAGCTCCAGATGGCTTCTCTGCAAACAGCAGAGCTGGGTACAGATGCTCAGTAAGAAAGGGGTCTTTGAAAAAAATGCATCCATATCCTCACTGTGCAATTGTGAACACATATCCTACTGAAGACAATCTTGCAGCTCCCTCACAGGAGGAAAGCTACAATGCTCCATTATTCAAGACCAAGGAAATCTTTGGAAACTTTCTGGAGGAACGCTCATCACAATATAGGGTTACGAGTTAAACTGATACAGATCTGATTCAAACCTCATTTGACACCCTTTTATTTCAGTACACTTTAGCCCCATTTCAGGAGGTTAGCTACAGGAAAGAGTATGGCAAGGAACTGTCATAAAAACAAACATTCAGAAAAGGAAGAAATTGAAGTACTTCCTGCTGCTAGATCAACCCAATTCACTTATTCACTGCCGTATCTCTCCTTCAGCATTGCAAACTGTAATCTCTAAATTACAGCATTTTAACATCTGACTAATAAGTTTTCCCTCAAATAATAATATTTCCTACCTTTATAAGTGGCTTATAAAGAGGTTTGCATTTTAACGTTGCAATGCCTTTTTTACTTCAAATAGTGCTGACCACTGGAGGGAGTTGAAGAATTCACATATTGTAGAAGATGGTTTGATTAGAAGTGGTTGTTAAATTTTAAGATCAGAGCGATTCCTTCAGCTCCTCACTCATTCTCCTGCATTCTCGCTTTACAGGAAGCTCATTAATAGATCAGTTTGCCCAGTTTGTCATCTGTTTCATTATGCAAAATACATACGTTTCATTTACCTTTCCTGTGGAAAAAATCAGTTATCTTCAGCTAGATAAAATGACTTCTTTGGGTTTCTTTTCAACTCTTGAATGGCTCAAAATCTCTAAAATCTCAACTGGTGGTAGAATACCAGGGAACCCTGATGTGTGCCAATTGCAATGTAATGATCTTTATGTTCACATTTAAATGGGAAGTGTAATAGCTTAGAAAGCTGACCACTAGGCAAAACTTACACTGACCTGAAAGTAAAATAAAATAGTTTAAAAGCTCTCTGAACATTATCAAAAGATCTATTTGACATACAAATTAAAGAAGGAATTCCTGAAACAGAGTTTTAGTTACCAAGTCTTTGGTTTTACAACATCTGTGATAATTAAGTGCAAAAAGTTTTTTAGTTGCTTATCTCTTGACTTTTCTTAGTAAAGTTCAGTCTTTCTCTTCACTAAATTATAAATTAATACTTGTAATTGATCATAATTTAAGTGCTCAGTTCAACTGGGCGTTTGAATATGTGGTTAATTTTATGCAAGCATCTTTGGTCCTTTGACTTCATAGAAACTAGAAAGGACTACCGAAATGATGAAGTGCAGTCCTTGCCTGTAAGCCTAGTAGCAAGGTGGCTTTGATGCATTTATCACCTGAGAGAAGATGGGTGTAGCTTTAACAGGTTTGTCATTTAAATTCTCAGTGACGTTAATAATTATGCAGGAGGCCAACTCTTCTTGCAAATGTTCTCTGAATTCAGCACAAAATACTTGCCTAACTTGCAAGACTAAGGTTCAAATGAGTATGGAAATAACTGAAAGCCAGAAGACTGAAGTGGAGAAGGAGAATAAAGGACATGCACCATAGGGATATATAATGATAAAATCATAACTTGTGTAAGGAAAGTAAACTCAAATTATGCTGCTGCAGGAAAAAAAAAAAAAAAAAAAAAAAAAAAAAAGGTGATTGAGAAAATATTAAACTGAGTTCTATTCTCATCACGAAACCATTAGATTTCTTTCACTTGACTCTGGTTTCACTCTCAATCTGGAGCAAGTTTTATTTTGTTTAACAGTCTATTACAAAAAAAAAAAAAAAAAAAGAAACATTGCCATTCTGGGATGTTTCATCCATACAGAGTTATGTGCTATGCAGGGACACCAGAACAAAATTCTACTGAGCTCCTCTGGGTAGCAAACAGATTAGACGTTACTGAGAAGCTCTACAAGGAAGGACATGTTCAGTTTCCATGTAGGATAATGGACCAGTGGCACATATAAAAAGGCTACTTCATCCACACTCTTGATACCTCATGGGTTGCTTCAGTGTTATCTTAACTGCCTCTATGCTGAGACACAAAGACATTCTACACAGGTTCATACAATCAGAGCAACCCGTATGTGACTTTTTCCACTTAAATAGCTTTTAATGCAATCACAAAACTGGAGCAATTCCTAAGTAGCAGGAGAGAAGGCAAACAAATCCTTGCCTTGCTTTTGTTTCCCTCTTCAAACCAAGAAAATCTTCAAAAGAAATTTTGTCTTATAGCTTTCTCACTGCAGTGGGTTGAAGCTGAAAGCTGTGATTGTTACCTGAATTTTAAAGATAAGAGAGAGATATACTAGATAAATAAAAGAAAGAAAAGCATTTAATTCCATATGAGAATATTCATTGCTTCTCTGAAATTTGTATGCTTCGTATATCCTCTGGGTTTCCAGAATACCTCTTCCTAAGCAATAATAATAGAGGGTGAAGAAAATACGGTCCTTGAATATGACTTCAACTACAGGCAGGCTTAGGTTGATCAAGATTTGGATGGAAGGGTCTGAATTTTGAGAAGGCTTTATCACTGAAACCAAATCAATGCAAGATTGCTGTTGGGATTAGTCTTCTATAATATTCTGAAACAAAGGCAAATGCTTTGAGATGCAATTTCCTTCTTTTTTATTTAAGGAGAGAAGATGTCATCATGACCTCTGGAATTACACAGATCTCAGAAACCTGTTCAGTAAACTTTTAATATAAATTATAAATATATAAAGGTCCATGACTGAAAAGTTTCCAGTGACAAAGAACTATTACATCCTCGCGTACATTGCTCCAACAGCTGACCCTCTACTTTATAAATGTCCTTTTTATTTGTTCTGAGTTTCAAAATGATTGGATTTTACAGTACTTTTTGTTGGGTTATTTTCTCTTGTTCTATTAGATTAAACAGGTATCTCCTAGAAGTCCTTTCCTAATATAGATGCTTAAAGCCAACAGGCATCCCCAGCCTTGTCTCAAACACCCTAAAAGTTTACGTTTCTGAAAGTTCTCACCCAAAGGACTGCTTTCCAAACCCTTTTTGATTTCTTTTTCTCATTGTACCGCATATCACCTCACATCATTTCCTTTAAATAGTCTCGATAATTCCTTACACAATGCAAATTTTACATTCCTATCCCAATATCACAGCTTCTGCACACACAGCTGAAGATCACTTTGTCTTCTTTATTTGAGTTTCATGTTAAGACCTAATTTTCAGTTATTAATTTTAAAGACTTCTCACTGCTGCTGTATCTTGCGTACAAACCCTTAAGATGTAAGCATCATTTACATTACTTTTGGACAAGTGAATATATATTTTAACCATGTTAAAAGCTATGTTTGTTTAAACGTGCCCATTACATCAAGCCATCTAGACCTCTATGCAACAGGTGACCTTCTTCCATTACAGCCTTTCCTTTCACAAACACTTGTATTACTAGTAGTTTCAGCCAAGAGTTGTTTTACATTTTCTAGACAAGAGATACTACCTAACCAGATCTTAAAAATGGCTTCTGTAAGCAATGATTCCTCTTTGTAATTCCTTTTGATTTTAATCAATTCAATATGGATTCAGTCAATTTAATTGAAAAATGTTACATTTTCACCATTTTTTTTTCTACAGTGCTATGTCAAATACTTACAATAATTTTAATTATATCAATAGAGCTATGTATTAATATATACAATTAGAGAGCCTATCTGAAGACGGCGTCTGGTATTTCTAAAAGAGTACTGTCATACAAAATTGTTCTGACTGACAGTAGTAAGGTGCCCATCATTCCACTCGTTAATGCCAATGCCCACTTCAGCTTTTCTACATTTCTTTCAGGATCCCTGTTGTAACTGACCTGCCAAGGTAGTCCCATTTTATACAGATGTTTTTTACTACTGGAGTGACATTATCTTTTTTTCTAGTACTCTAACAATTTTGCTGTCTTAAAAGATTATTTCAGTGTTCACAAACTCGATGCACCTTCTTGGCCCATTCATTCCAGAGAGCTGGTATTAACTTATTTAGTTCTGAAGATTTTGAAACAGTTGATTTAAAGCTTTGTTCTTTAATCTCCTTGTATTAGATACAGAAATTGAGGGTATTTCAGTATCATGAAAAAATATCATTCTGCATAAAATATCATGATGAGAAGGCTGGAGCATCTCTCCAATGATGAAAGGTTAGATATTAAAAAGAAATTCTTCTCTTAGAGTGTGGTGAGACACTGGCACAGGCTGCCATTGAGAAGCTGTTGTGTTGCATCCCTGGAGGTGTTCAAGGCCAGGCTTGATGGGTTCCTGGGCAGTCTGGTCTAGTGGCTGGCAACTCTGACCATGGCAGGAGGGTTGAAATGAGATGGATAATCTTTGAGGTCCCTTCCAAACCAAGGCATTTTATGATTCTTTCTAAATAAAAAATATAATCCTCTCCATTCATAACATCTTTATATATATATATATCCTCAGAAAATGTTGTCAACTTTATCCAATATTGTACATATAATGCTACTGAGATCTAATTTGTTCTTCATGGTCTTTAAAGAATGCTTTCCTATTTTTTGTGACCTCTTGGGCATGGATGTTCTTTTATTGATGTATTTAGTTTTCTCTACTCGTTGATTTTATTTCTTGTATGCAGTTTTATGTTCACTACGATCAGCTCCCCCTTTTTTCACTAGCTTCAAACTGTTGTTTTGTTGTTGCTGCTTTATTTATTTTCAGAGGGGGTTTGCAACTGTCTTTCCTTCCCTTTCAGCAGGACTTTTTTTCAGTAATATAAACCTTTCTCGACTGCAGAGCTATGGGATTTTTTTGTTTGGTTGGTTTGTGGGGGTTTTTTTGGTTGTGGGTTTTTTTGTTTTGTTTTGTTTTGTTTTGTTTTGTGTGTGTGTGTGTGTGTTTTATTGGTATCTAATAAAGCATTTTTAAACAATTCCTAATTATCTTCCACATTCTTGTGTTCAAATTTTTCCTCCCACTCAATTTTGCTCATGATTGTTTTCTGCTTTGGGAAATTTGCCTTTTAAAAGCACCAAGAATATAATATTGTTTGCACTAAACAAATAAAATTAGATCACTATTGCTTGCATCTAGTTCAGTGATCAATCCTTCATCTATCAGAATATGTAATTAGGAGTGTCCCGGGTTGGCGACAGTGCCAAAAATACTAGTTTTAGAAAGTTGCCTTTCTGAAGTAGTAGAATGAAACTTCTACCACACATGCCAAAATCTAGCTGTACAGTTTTTCAAAGGACAAAAGTAGTGTTTAAAAAGTTGAACACTTCCCCTCTTTCATCTCATGGTCTATAAGTTAATTCCCTTTTTCTGCATGATCATCAGTAAGGCTCTCACTTATTAGTAGTTTATCCATCTTGTGCCAAAAGCTAGCAATCATTAACAGGACACAGTGAAGTAATATCAAAACTGGAACTGTCATCAGAAAACATGCCCATTTTGGTTTTGATTCAGGACATGAGCTAAATCTCTTGGGTACATATCCTTGCACAGGGAACTGATCCAGCCCCTCTAAATATAGGGTTCAACATTCTGGCTTTTATCCATCATTTATTTTGCCTCCAAATATGAGAACAAATACAGAAGGTTTCCTTTGTCATCTTGAAGCATAGACTGAAAACTGAAATGAAGTATGTTCTTAGACATTTGTCTGCTCTCAGGGTTTTGCAGGACTTCCTAATCCCTCAGAAAGACTGATTTATGCATTCCAAGACTGTCATTGTGTGGTTGATATTCATTATATTTTAATGGAATCAAGTCAAGGCAGAATACAAAACTCCCATTTTCCATAGAAAATCTAAAAATTGATACATTCCTAACTGTCAGCTTGGGGTTTTTCAGAGAAACTTTAATAACATGTTTGAGAGATTACCATCTGCAGCATCACCTATTTTACAAAATAGTACATATGTACTTTTATGGGCAAAATCAAAGGACACTTAATGAAGAAATTTTGACTGTTCTTCTAGTTCTCCTATGCTTGTGTTGCCAAGACATAAATAATTAAACCACAGAGATTGCATGAAAATGGAATTCCCAACTCAAGAAAATTGCTGAAAAGCCAGAAGTTACTTTTTTTCTTAGTCTTTTTTTCTTTCAAATACAGATTCACAGTTTGGAAAATCCAAAGTGTTCCCAAGGCAGGAACAATCTAAAAAGAAATATGCTTCTCAGATTTTTTTGGCTCCCGCTCACCCAGCTGGCAGGACGCTCAGCTCCCAAAATATGGGGAAACACAGAACCCGTGTACCAAGGCTACTAGAGAAACTAGTGGATCGTAAGTTCAGGAAGCTCCCAAACCCAGACTGCAGGCATAAGCCAGTGGGAGGCTAGTTATACTGGGGCTCGAAGTGTCAAGCAAGGCAGTCTGTCTCATAAGCTGTAAAGTCCATGACAGATTTTCTTGTCTGGAAATCTGAATACTACACATTAACTGGGTTTTAAGGTTGGTGGAAATCAAAAACTGCAGCAGGGATATAGGCTTGCCAGCCCACACATATAGGTTATGTTAGACATTGTAAATATTGACTGATGAGACAACTCTTGTTTTAAAGTACTGGTAAGCAGAGAAAATCCTCTACCAATTACCTAACAAAGTATGTTTTATATTTGCCTGAAATGTATTTATTACATACACATAGGTATGTACAGAAATTGAGCAATTCTATGGTCTGTCTGACATCTGCCATCCTCTCAAATGACTTTTTATCACAGAAATCGCTTGGAGTTCATCACTGCTGGGGAGACTGTTCATTGAAACTCATTATTGTTCTAATGAATTACAAGTGAGAGCTGTAAGTGATTGCATTATAATAGTCAAACTCAGCCATTCAATGAAAATTTAATTACAGAGTACAGGGACGTGACAAAAAATCCATGTGTGTGTTCTGGAATGCAACCTCCCTGGCCCCAGATGGCTACTGAAAGTCTTCATGAAATTATGCATTCTCATAATCACTCCCATTTTTTAAGAAATGAATCAGGAAGGGAAGCATTCAGCAGCTCTAGCAGCTCCCCTGCCTGCCCCTCTGCCAGCATTTCTGAAGGTCTTTTGTTTGCTCTTTGGGTGATCCACACACCCAAAATACGGTAAGCATTTCTGAGAATATTCCGTGCCCAGTAAGTAGGACGGATGAGATCTAGCAAGGCTAATATAAAATTACAGCAGTTACATCAGTTTAATGCAGATGAGGATCTTCTCTTTATGGTCACAGTAAGAGATTTAAAACCATTCTAATGGTTATACTTTAAAGCACCACTGCAGAGGTCTCCTTCTGCTGTAAAATAACACAGAGCCATGTATTACTATAAGCAGTTAGTAGGTTGCTCTTTCAGATGGCTTCATGCTAACACACACATCTTAGTCCTAATAATATGGTGCCTGATGGGAATGACTCCCAGATATGAACCTGGGGGGCTCATGTGACCCTGAAGGAGTGCAAAGTCCTCCTGAAGCAGCTTCTTTTTGTCTACCAATTCCATTTTACAACCAATGAAGAAACTCCCACCTGCTGTGATGGGATGCTGCAATAACTGGATTATAAAGCAACATAACCCAATCATCAACCAAAGGATCCTCTTAGAAGGCAGCACTGTGCTGAAGAATACAACCACAAGCACCACGTTCTCCTTCCTTAATGACACGAAGAGACTGAAAAATGAGAGATCTAGCACAATGATAACAATCACTGAACATATTTATGACACTACTGTCAAAGAATAGAAGTTTCTAAGAATTTTTGATCATTTTCAACAGGTTTTTGACATTCATGTGGGAGACTTACAGAAGGTCCTGCTGGAGAAGTTTAAGAACAATTATTGCATATGTTGTCCTGAAATCCACATCATCCTTTTTTCAGCAGTCCTTACAAGATAAGAAATAACTTTAGCTTCTACATAAGGTGCTTAAAAGAAAGACTTTTTTTTTTTTTTTTTTTTGTACATGAGGCAGGAAATGGAGGAATAGTGTTAGTTATGACAAAGAGACCCAACTGTTCTCTTCAGTGAATCATCTAAGAGTCAGAATTTCTTCTCTTCTCTTAAAAAATTTCCCTTCACAAACTCAGACTGCGGCTAAAGTTATATTACAGTCTAATGAGATAACATAATTGCTAACACATGCCTCCAAATCATATACTGTGATTAAAGCTGTGTATGTTGTATGAGCGTGTTATGGATTACACATCTGATATAAGCCAACCAGTGTTATTAAAATAAAGAGGTTATCACCTGCCAACATATCCTCTCTGCTGTTTTCAGTTTATTCCCTTTTATGTATGCACAGAAATGCCCTCCTGCACAGAGAGTTCACATAAGCTATTTCTATAGGCATATGAATGGTTAGAGTATTTGACAACACATGTTCACAACAGGGACATTTCCCAGTGGTGTATCAATTATTCTCAAAATTAAATCACATCTGTTTAATGTTTCACTTGTCATAGCCTGCAAACTGCAAATACAAATCTACTGAATTAAAGTCACTATGGTCTTACCTAAAGAAATGGGCACACCAGAAAACATCTGTTACCATGAGTGACAGTATAGAGAGCATTTGGAAGCGGGGACAGTGTTACTGATGTACCTCACCATCAAATCCCACTGGAAGAGGCTTTTATGTTTTGCACTAAAGTAGATAAAATCCTGTTTCCATTCAATGTAGTTATAAATAACGTCTCACTTTAAATATCAGAATTTTGAAATGTTGTGTTTTTACAAACTAGTTTCCAGTACCAACTGGATGTCAGAGGTACATTGCAAAAGTCAAGACTGGCACTATCCAAATCAGCTAAAAGCTGCTTTAACACAGACTGGAGGTGGTTGGGCTTCAGCTGAAGCTCTGCTTCAAACACTTACAAATGTCAAATGATATAGGTGGAAGAGGAGGAGAAGATTTTTTTTAATCTTTATTTCAAAGTGCAAGTATTTGTGAAAAGAAAAAAACACAGCGCAATATTTTTGCCTTGAGAGAAAGGTCTGGTCAGGTCTAGGGTACTCCCAGAGAATGGGCTAGGGTATAGTGATGGCTCATCTCAGGTGAACTTTGCACAGTACCAACATTACAGACAAACACTGGTCCTGTCATCTCTGCCCAGTCACCTTCTTCACTTGCTTTTTGGAGTCCAGGAACTCACCACAGGCCCCGCAAGCTCTAATGCTGCTGAAAAGAGAGAGTGTCTGGCTGGGGTGGAGAAAGAGTGTAAGCAGTGAAAGTGAAGGGAAGCTGGAAGGTATGCAAGAGTCCACAAATGAGAGCTGGCAAGAAGTAGAGCTGAGTATTAAACTACTACCAGGACTACTGCAATCCTATCAGGAACTGGTAGCTTCATCTTTATACACATAAATCTCTACAGTGTTGTTATGGTACAGATTTAAAACCCATCATGGTTCCTTTGTAAGAAACCTCAGAGAAAAGAAATTAAACCACAGTGCTAGATACACCTGTCTGGAAGAATACCGATCAGAGCCTGAACAGGCAGCTGGCCCAGGTGAAAGGGCATATGCTCTCTTGGGAACACAAGTAAACTGCCTCTAGCTTCTGTATGTATATAGAAGAAACTTGCTTGCCAGAAACTGCTCTGCAGCTGCAATTATCCTTGCTTCCTGTAAATAACCTTGCTTTGCTGATACGGGATGCTTTACGGTTTCCTGCTGTTATATATATGATCATGGTACTAAGGGGGTGGGTGCAGACAGTCTACAGGCTGCCTGCCACCAGTATCTGTGGGGGAAAGCCCCAGGGCAGACACTTTGACAGCCAGCCACAGCTGGTAATGAGGACTTGGTGGGGACCCTACCAGCCAGCCACCTGTGTAACATGAGTACCTCTCTATTAAAATTAATATTAATTTGCCTCCATGTCCTTTATTCAAGATCAGTAAACCTTACACAGAAGCACTGGTGCTTTTGTGTAACAATTATGATAGTTTCTCTCAGCACCATGAGGAAAATAAGGAGATCTGTCAAATGTGCAGCCCTTCTGTAATGTTCTGTGAATGCACTTTCTTTCATCAAGGTTAAAAAGTGGGCTTCTGCAGTGCCCCAAGTTTTACCAGAACCCCTCCTGTCTTCACAATCTTTATTTACATCTACTGCTTTCCCAATAACTGACACAGATAGCATGGAATTTTGCTTTGCTTTTAGAACTCTATCTAAAGAAAATGCACAGTGACACGTGGGTTTATATCTGGGTCTATGCACAGTAATACCAACCTACAGGTCAGGCAGTGTCTCCTGCATGGAGTATACAGCAAAGCTGCTTTTCACCAAATATTTTGCTAATCAGAAAAAGGGAAGACTGAAAGAAAAGAAGGCACCCTCCAGGCACAGGGTGTTGCCTGTGCAGTGATGGTGCAGTACTTGCAGAAGAGATTTACATCTGCACTTTTGTTGTTTGGTTCTGTTTTGTTGGTGTCATCTGCAAAGTGAAGTGTGTATGTCCCCAACCTATGGGTGAACACTGCTGGTGCACATGATGGGCTCTATTAGATGCAACAACATGTGACTGGGTTCTGGGAAGGCTCTTCAGTCTTCTGAGCACACACCATTCCCGTGCCATCAGCTTATTTTTCAAACTAGAGTTCTACACACCTTATTAAGCTTCTTCTGAAGCAACCTCCTTCATTAAAAGGCACAACAGAAGCCTGATTAGAAATGTCTGCAAAAGAAATAAGTGTTACAAAGCTGTCCTTGGGAGCTGGATACCCACTTTCTCTAACATTAATGGGAGCTGAGCACTTGAAACTCAGCAAGAGTTTAAAATACCAACTGGAGCAATGAGCACAACTGAAAAGGTTTACCACAGCTCATTAAATATCCTTTTTACACTCCTATTCAACCATCCCTGCATTTAATGTACAGGAAGTGGAAGCAGGGTTGTGTACCCTGGGAGAAATATGGGGCTGTTGTCCACGTGTGTAGAGGGGATTCGGAATGCCAAGGTACAGATGGAGCAGAAATTGGCAAAGGATCACAGAATCAGAATCACAGAATTACCCGGGTTGGAAGGGACCTCAAGGATCATGTAGTTCCAACCCCCCTGCCTGGCAGGGCCACCAAACATACACATTTACTAGATCAGGTTGCCCAGGGCCCCGTCCAACCTGGTCTTGAACACCTCCAAGGACGGGGCATCCACAACCTCACTGGGCAGCCTGTTCCAGGACCTAACCACCCTTCTAGTAAAGAACTTACCCCTAACATCCAACCTAAATCTTCCCTCCTTCAACTTAAAACCATTTCCCCTAGTCCTGCTATTATCAGCCCTTTCGAAGAGTTTACTCCCCTCCTGGATGTAAGTTCCCTTCAGGTACTGAAAGGCTGCAATGAGGTCACCCCGCAACCTTCTCTTCTCCAGGCTGAACAAACCCAACTCCTTCAGCCTGTCCTCATAGGGGAGGTGCTCCAGCCCCCTGATCATCTTTGTGGCCCTCCTCTGGACCCTTTCCAAAATTTCCATATCTTTTTTGTACTGAGGGCTCCACACCTGGACACAGTACTCCAGATGGGGCCTCACAAGAGCAGAGTAGAGAGGGACGATCACCTCCCTATCCCTGCTGACCACCCCTCTCCTGATGGAGCCCAGGATCCCATTTGCTTTCTGGGCTGCCAGAGCGCACTGCTGGCTCATGTTAAGTTTCTCATCTATCAGGACCCCTAGGTCTTTTTCAGCTGAGCTGCTCTCAAGGACAACTCCTCCCAGCCTGTACAGGTGCCTGGGGTTCTTCCGGCCCAAGTGCAAAACCTTGCACTTTGCCGTGTTGAACCTCATTAGGTTCACCCGAGCCCAGCTTTCCAGCCTGTCAAGGTCCCTCTGAATGGCATCTGTTCCCTCCACCGTATCAACTGCACCACTCAGCTTGGTGTCATCAGCAAACTTGCTGAGGGTGCACTCCATTCCCTCATCGATGTCATTAATAAAGATGTTAAAGAGCACCGGTCCCAAGACAGACCCTTGAGGGACGCCGCTTGTTACCGGCCTCCACCTGGACATAGAGCCATTGACCACCACCCTCTGTCTGCGGCCTTTCAACCAATTGCTTATCCATCTAGTTGTCCACCCATCAAATCCACCTCCCTCCAATTTGGAGATGAGAGGATGTAAAAGATAACAAGAAGGGGTTGTACAGGTCCATAGGCAGGAGGAGACAGGCCAAGTAGAGTGTTCCCTCTATGATAAAAGCTAATGGAGAGCTGGCTTCCTCAGGTGTGGAAAAAGCCGAAGTACTCAATGAGTGCTTTGTCTCAGTCTTTCTGCAAATGTCTTTGTCATGGACCCTCCCCGTATCCTTCTCTCTAAGGATGGACTGTTTGATGGATTAAGAACTGGTTGGTTGGATGGAGCCAAAGGGCTGTGATCAATGGTTCTGTGGCAGGGTGGAGTCCAGTCACAAGCTGTGTCCCTCAGGGGTCGATTTTGGACCAGAACTCTTGAACATACTGATTGATGACACAGACAGTGGCATCGAGTGCACCCTCAGCAAGTTTGCAGATGACACCAAGCTGAGCAGTGCAGTTGATACAACAGAAGGAAGTCATCCAAAGGGACCTGGACAGGCTGGAGAACTGGGCCCATGAGAACCTAATGAAGTTCAGTAAGGCCAAGTGCAAGGTGCTATACTTGGGCTGAGGCAGTCCCAGGTGTTCATACAGACTGGGAGAAGAACTCCATGAGAGAAGCCCTAAGGAGAAGGGCTTAGGGGTCCTGGTAGACAAGAAGCTGGACATGAGCCAGCAACATGCTCATGAAGCCTGGAAGGCCAACCGTGTTCTGGGCTACACTAAAAAAGGGGTGGCCAGCAGGGAGAGGGAGTAGAGGGTGTCCCCCTCTACTCAGCTCCTGTGAGGTTCTATCTATAGCAAAGGGCTGTCACCCATCAGGTTGCCCAGGGCAGCCACCCAAGTGAGACACATCCTACATCTACAGGGAGTCAATAATGAGTTCAGTTAAATCACATAAATACATGCTATTTTTGTAGAAACATAATGATACAAAGCAAAATCCATCTCAGGGCCTTTAAGGACACACACAACCCACACTTCTGATTCTCAGTTTTAATTCGGTTATTACACACCGACTTCCTCACATCCACAGGAAGGGCATCAAGAATCAAGTTCTGTGGGGGTCCAGTTATTTACTCAAGGGAACTGGGAGACCCCAGGATCCATATGACTATGAACTTTCTCTGCGAGCTTCAAAAGCAGGGAGTACTAACAGAAGGTTTTTAATACTGCCTTCTCAACCTGCCTTCAGCCCACAGCTGGGGAGCACTGCTGAGGTGAGCTGTGCTAAAGCTTCTGAGACAGGCTGAGGGGGCTCTAACAGCACACAGCTGGCTGGCTCCTCCTGACTGACTGGAGAAGGGCCGGACCGAGCACCACCGGCAGTTGGGGCAGAGCCACTGCCATGATGGACAGCAGCAGGGGGCGGGGCGGAGCCAAGGGCAGTACTGCCATTGGTCAGGGACCGTTCGGAACCCCGTGATGTCACACAGACCCTGAAGCAGTGGGCAGGGTGCAAAGGGCAGTGCAAAGGTCAGTGTGTGTGAGGCCTTGGCTGGTGGTGGGCAGCACTGGGCAAGCGATGGACTTTATGGCGTGCATTGGTCAGTGAGCGGGGAGTAGTTCTGTTGTGGCTGTTGCGTTTTCAATGCCGTTTTCTTCTGCTGTCATGGTATTTAGCACTTATCTCAACCTATGAGTTTCATTGCATTTCCAGTTGGCTCGTTCATCTCACCTGGGGAGACTGAGAAGCTGTGGGGTTACAGGCCAAGAGCCACTAGGGCACAACCTGTGCTGCTCTGGTGTCCTTGTCTGTAGGAAAGAGGCAGCAATGCAAAATCAGGTGCATCTCAGGCACAGCCTTTAAAAGCTGATGAGTAATGTCAGATAGGTACAGATGAGTAATGTCAGGTAGTTTCTTGAACTAGAAAATAACCCCTCCATTAAGAACTTAAAATGGAAGATGCCATAGTGAATGGCAGAACTGTAGGACATGGGTGAAGAGCTAATAGAAAATCTATGATAAGCCATTCCCTGGGATGAGGATTTTCAGGGAAGTCTCAAACACGTAGCAGGTAAAACTTCAAGCCCAAGTGGAATGAAGCTCTGTAATTCTGCCCTGGATGTAGTTGTAATCAGTGTGCTTCCCTCTTGCTGCAAATCTCCACCTACTGTAACAGCGTATCAGTGTATAGTGAACATGACTGGATAAAGAATTGCTATGGCACAAGAGGCCAAAGTTACTTAGATTGCTTCTGCCTTGATTTCTGGCAGATGGGCTCACAGAGAAGGGGCATCTAGAGACCTGGGACTCATGATGGATATCTGTCAAGAGAGTGTCACGTAGAGCTGCTTATCCAGCATCGTTCATTAAGGGAGCAGCATCTAAAGCAGCTTCTCCAGCAACTTTCATTGGGGGAGCACCATCTCCAGCGATGTCTACAGCATCAAACCTCGGGGCAGCGACATATCGAGCAGCTTCTCCAGCATTGTCCGTCTGGGGAGTGCCATCTTGATCGGTTTCTACAGCATTGTACATTGGGGGATTGATGTCTCCAGCAGCTTCTCCAGCATCATCCATCAGGACAGCGACATCTCCAAAATCTTCTCCACCATCATCCATCGATAAAGCAGCATCTACAGTAGCTTCTCAAGCATCGTTCATCTGGGGAGTACCGTCTCCAGCAGCATCACCAGCATCGAACATCAAGGGAGCACCATCTCTAGCTGTATCAACAGCATCGTTCGTCTGAGAGCACCATCTCCATCAGCTTCACCAGAATTTTTCATCAAGGGATCACCGTCTCCAGCAGCTTTACAAGCATCATTCATCGGGGGAGCACCGTCTCTACCTGCCCAACTAGCATTGTTAATCGGAAAAGTTCCGTCTCCACCAGAGTCTACAGAATTGTCCATCTGGGGAGCGACGTCTACAGCAGCTTCTCCAGCATCGTAAATCAGGGGAGCACCATCTCCAACAACATCTCCAGCATCGTTCATTGGGGGAGTACCATCTCCAGCAGCTTCTCCAGCTTCATCCGTCGGGGGAGCACCATCTCCAACTGCATCTCCAACATCATATATCGGGTGAGTAGAATCTCCAGCACCTTCTCAAGCATCGTTCATCAGGGAGCACCATCTCCAACAGCTTCTCCAGCATCATTCATTGGAAGAGCACCATCTGCAGCAGTTTCTCCAGCATCATCCGTCGGTGGAGCACCGTCTCCAACTGCATCTCCAACATCGTAAATCGGGGGAGCAACATCTGCAGCTGCTTCTCCAACATCGTACATCAGGGGAGCACCATCTCCAGCAGCTTCTCCAGCATCATTCATCGGGGGAGCACCATCTCCAACAACTTCTCCAGCATCGTTCATCGGGGGATCACCATCTGCAGCAGCTTATCCTGCATCATCCGTCGGGGGAGGATCGTCTCCAACTGCATCTCCAACATCGTACATCGAAGCAGTAGCATCTCCAGCACCTTCTACAGCATCGTTCATCAGAAGACCATCATCTCCAACAGCTACTCCAGCATCGTTCATCGGGAGAGCACCATCTCCAGCAGCTTCTCCACCATCATCCGTCGGGGGAGCACCGACTCCAACTGCATCGCCAACATTGTACATCGGGGGAGCAAAATCTGCAGCAGCTTCTCGTGCATCATTCCTCGGCGGAGCACCATCACCAACAGCTTCTCCAGCATCGTTCAGTGGGGGAGCAACATCTCCAGCAGCTTCTGCAGCATAATCCGTCGGAAGAGCACCATCTCCAGCAGCTTCTCCACCATCATCCGTCGGGTGAGTAGCATCTCCAGCATCGTTCATCAGGGGAGCACTATCTCCAACAGCTTCTCCAGCATCGTTCATCGGGGGAGCACCATCTCCAGCAGCTTCTCCACCATCATACGTCGGGGGAGCACCGTCTCCAACTGCATCTCCAACATCATACATTGGGGGAGCACCATCTGCAGCAGCTTCTCCAGCATCATTCATCGGGGGAGCACCATCTCCAGCAGCTTCTCCACCATCATCCGTCGGGGGAGCAACGTCTCCAACTGCATCTCCAACATCGTACATCGGGGGAGCAACATCTGTAGCCACTTCTCCAGCATCGTTCATCGGGGGAGCACCATCGCCAACTGCTTCTCCAGCATCGTTCATCGGGGGAGCACTGTCTCCAACTGCATCTCCAACATCATACATGGGGGAGCAACATCTGCAGCAGCTTCTCCAACATCGTACTTCAGGGGAACAACATCTGCAGCAGCTTCTCCAGCATCATTCATCGGAGGAGCACAATCTCCAACAACTTCTTCAGCATCGTTCATCGGGGAACACCATCGCTAGCAGCTTCTACAGCATCATCAGTCGGGGGAGCACCGTCTCCAACTGCATCTCCAGCATCGCACATCGGGTGAGTAGCATCTCCAACACCATCTACAGCATCGATCATCAGAATAGCGCCAACTCCAACAGCTTCTCCAGCATTGTTCATCGGGGGAGCACCATCTCCAGCAGCTTCTCCATCATCATCCGTCGGAGGAGCAACGTCTCCAACTGCATCTCCAACATCGTACATCGGGGGAGCAACACCTTCAGCAGCTTCTCCAGCATCATTCATCGGGGGAGCACCATCGCCAACTGCTTCTCCAGCATCGTTCATCGGGAGAGCACCATCTCCAACAGCATCTCCAGCAACATCCGTTGGGGGAGCATCGTCTCTACTGCATTTCCAACATCGTACATCGGGGGAGCATCATCTCCAGCAGCTTCTCCAGCATCGTTCATCGGGGGAGCACCATCTCCAGCAGCTTCTCCACCATCATACGTCGGGGGAGCACCGTCTCCAACTGCATCTCCAACATCCTACATGGGGGAGCAACATCTGCAGCAGCTTCTCCAACATCGTACTTCAGGGGAACAACATCTGCAGCAGCTTCTCCAGCATCATTCATCGGGGGAGAACCATCGCCAACTGCTTCTCCAGCATCGTTCATCGGGGGAGCACCGTCTCCAACTGCATCTCCAACATCGTACATGGGAGAGCAACATCTGCAGCAGCTTCTCCAACATCGTACTTCAGGAGAACAACATCTGCAGCAACTTCTCCAGCATCATTCATCGGGGGAGCACAATCTCCAACAACTTCTTCAGCATCGTTCATCGGAGGATCACCATCGCTTGCAGCTTCTACAGCATCATCCGTCGGGGGAGCACCGTCTCCAACTGCATCTCCAGCATCGTACATCTGGTGAGTAGCATCTCCAACACCATCTACAGCATCGTTCATCAGAATAGCGCCAACTCCAACAGCTTCTCCAGCATCGTTCATCGGGGGAGCACCATCTCCAGCAGCTTCTCCATCATCATCCGTCAGAGGAGCACCGTCTCCAACTGCATCTCCAACATCGTACATTGGGGGAGCAACACCTTCAGCAGCTTCTCCAGCATCATTCATCAGGGGAGCACCATCTCCAGCAGCTTCTCCACCATCAACCGTCGGGGGAGCTCCGTCTCCAACTGCATCTCCAACATCGTACATCGGGGGAGCAACATCTGAAGCCGCTTCTCCAGCATTGTTCATCGGGGGAGCACCATCGCCAACTGCTTCTCCAGCATCGTTCATGGGGGGAGCACCATCTCCAACAGCTTCTCCAGCATCATCCGTCGGGGGAGCATCGTCTCTACTGCATTTCCAACATCGTACATCAAGGGAGCACCATCTCCAGCAGCTTCTCCAGCATTGTTCATCGGGGGAGCACCATCTCCAGCAGCTACTCCACCATCATACGTCGGGGGAGCACCGTCTGCAACTGCATCTCCAACATCATACATTGGGTGAGCACCATCTGCAGCAGCTTCTCCAGCATCAGTCATCGGGGGAGCACCATCTCCAGCAGCTTCTCCACCATCATCCGTTGAAGGAGCACCGTCTCCAACTGGATCTCCAACATCGTACATCGGGGGAGCAACATCTGTAGCCACTTCTCCAGCATCGTTCATCGGGGGAGCACCATCGCCAACTGCTTCTCCAGCATCGTTCATCGGGGGAGCACTGTCTCCAACTGCTTCTCCAGCATCGTTCATCGGGGGAGCACCGTCTCCAACTGCATCTCCAACATCGTACATGGGGGAGCAACATCTGCAGCAGCTTCCCCAACATCGTACTTCAGGGGAACAACATCTGCAGCAGCTTCTCCAGCATCATTCATCGGGGGAGCACAATCTCCAACAACTTCTTCAGCATCATTCATCGGGGGATCACCATCGCTTGCAGCTTCTACAGCACCATCCGTCGGGGGAGCACCGTATCCAACTGCATCTCCAGCATCGTACATCGGGTGAGTAGCATCTCCAACACCATCTAGAGCATCGCTCATCAGAATAGCGCCAACTCCAACAGCATCTCCAGCATCGTTCATCGAGGGAGCACCATCGCCAACTGCTTCTCCAGCATCATCCGTCGGGGGAGCACCGTCTCCAACTGCATCTCCAACATCGTACATCGGGGGAGCAACACCTTCAGCAGCTTCTCCAGCATCATTCATCAGGGGAGCACCATCTCCAGCACCTTCTCCACCATCATCCGTCGGGGGAGCACCGTCTCCAACTGCATCTCCAACATCGTACATCGGGGGAGCAACATCTGAAGCCGCTTCTCCAGCATCGTTCATCGGGGGAGCACCATCGCCAAGTGCTTCTCCAGCATCGTTCATCGGGGGAGCACCATCTCCAGCAGCTTCTCCAGCATCATCCGTCGGGGGAGAATCGTCTCTACTGCATTTCCAACATCGTACATCGGGGGAGCACCATCTCCAGCAGCTTCTCCAGCATTGTTCATCGGGGGAGCACCATCTCCAGCAGCTTCTCCACCATCATCCGTCGGGGGAGCAACGTCTCCAACTGCATCTCCAACATCGTACATCGGGGGAGCAACATCTGTAGCCACTTCTCCAGCATCGTTCATCGGGGGAGCACCATCGCCAACTGCTTCTCCAGCATCGTTCATCGGGGGAGCACTGTCTCCAACTGCATCCACAACATCGTACATGGGGGAGCAACATCTGCAGCAGCTTCTCCAACATAGTACTTCAGGGGAACAACATCTGCAGCAGCTTCTCCAGCATCATTCATCGGGGGAGCACAATCTCCAACAACTTCTTCAGCATCGTTCATCGGGGTAGCACCATCGCTTGCAGCTTCTACAGCATCATCCGACGGGGGAGAACCGTCTCCAACTGCATCTCCAGCATCGTACATCGGGTGAGTAGCATCTCCAATACCATCTACAGCATCGTTCATCAGTATAGCGCCAACTCCAACAGCTTCTCCAGCATCGTTCATCGGGGGAGCACCATCTCCAGCAGCTTCTCCACCATCATTCGTCGGGGAAGCACCGTCTCCAACTGCATCACCAACATCGTACATCGGGGGAGGAACATCAGTAGCCACTTCTCCAGCATCGTTCATCGGGGGAGCACCATCGCCAACTGCTTCTTCAGCATCGTTCATCGGGGGAGCACCGTCTCCAACTGCTTCTCCAGCATCGTTCATCAGGGGAGCACCGTCTCCAACTGCTTCTCCAACATCATACATGGGGGAGCAACATCTGCAGCAGCTTCTCCAACATCGTACTTCTGGGGAACAACATCTGCAGCAGCTTCTCCAGCATCATTCATCGGGGGAGCACAATCTCCAACAACTTCTTCAGCATCGTTCATCGAGGGAGCACCTTCTCCAACAGCATCTCCAACATCATACATCGGGGAAGCAACACCTTCAGCAGCTTCTAGAGCATCATTCATTGGGGGAGCACCATCTCCAGCAGCTTCTCCACCATCATCTGTCGGGGAAGCACCATCTCCAACTGCATCTCCAACATCGTACATCGGGTGAGTAGCATCTCCAGGACCTTCTCTAGCATCGTTCATCAGGGGAGCACCATCTCCAACAGCTTCTCCAGCATCGTTCATCGAGGGAGCACCATCTCCAGCAGCTTCTCCACCATCATCCGTCGGGGGAGCACCGTCTCCAAATGCATCTCCAACATCGTAAATCAGTGGAGCAACATCTGCAGCTGCTTCTCCAACATCGTTCATCGGGGGAGCACCATCTCCAACAACTTCTCCAGCATCGTTCATCGGGGGAGCACCATCTGCAGCAGCTAATCCTGCATCATCCATCGGGGGAGCACTGTCTCCAACTGCATCTCCAACATCGTACATCGAAGCAGTAGCATCTCCAGCACCTTCTACAGCATCGTTAATCAGAAGACCACCATCTCCAACAGCTACTGCAGCATCGTTCATCGGGAGAGCACCATCTCCAGCAGCTTCTCCACCATCATCCGTCGGGGGAGCACCGACTACAACTGCATCGCCAACATTGTACATCGGGGGAGCAAAATCTGCAGCAGCTTCTCCAGCATCATTCGTCGGGAGAGCACCATCACCAACTGCTTCTCCAGCATCGTTCATCGGGAGAGCACCATCTCCAACAGCATCTCCAGCAACATCCGTTGGGGGAGCATCGTCTCTACTGCATTTCCAACATCGTACATCGGGGGAGCATCATCTCCAGCAGCTTCTCCAGCATCGTTCATCGGGGGAGCACCATCTCCAGCAGCTTCTCCACCATCATACGTCGGGGGAGCACCGTCTCCAACTGCATCTCCAACATCCTACATGGGGGAGCAACATCTGCAGCAGCTTCTCCAACATCGTACTTCAGGGGAACAACATCTGCAGCAGCTTCTCCAGCATCATTCATCGGGGGAGAACCATCGCCAACTGCTTCTCCAGCATCGTTCATCGGGGGAGCACCGTCTCCAACTGCATCTCCAACATCGTACATGGGAGAGCAACATCTGCAGCAGCTTCTCCAACATCGTACTTCAGGAGAACAACATCTGCAGCAACTTCTCCAGCATCATTCATCGGGGGAGCACAATCTCCAACAACTTCTTCAGCATCGTTCATCGGAGGATCACCATCGCTTGCAGCTTCTACAGCATCATCCGTCGGGGGAGCACCGTCTCCAACTGCATCTCCAGCATCGTACATCTGGTGAGTAGCATCTCCAACACCATCTACAGCATCGTTCATCAGAATAGCGCCAACTCCAACAGCTTCTCCAGCATCGTTCATCGGGGGAGCACCATCTCCAGCAGCTTCTCCATCATCATCCGTCAGAGGAGCACCGTCTCCAACTGCATCTCCAACATCGTACATTGGGGGAGCAACACCTTCAGCAGCTTCTCCAGCATCATTCATCAGGGGAGCACCATCTCCAGCAGCTTCTCCACCATCAACCGTCGGGGGAGCTCCGTCTCCAACTGCATCTCCAACATCGTACATCGGGGGAGCAACATCTGAAGCCGCTTCTCCAGCATTGTTCATCGGGGGAGCACCATCGCCAACTGCTTCTCCAGCATCGTTCATGGGGGGAGCACCATCTCCAACAGCTTCTCCAGCATCATCCGTCGGGGGAGCATCGTCTCTACTGCATTTCCAACATCGTACATCAAGGGAGCACCATCTCCAGCAGCTTCTCCAGCATTGTTCATCGGGGGAGCACCATCTCCAGCAGCTACTCCACCATCATACGTCGGGGGAGCACCGTCTGCAACTGCATCTCCAACATCATACATTGGGTGAGCACCATCTGCAGCAGCTTCTCCAGCATCAGTCATCGGGGGAGCACCATCTCCAGCAGCTTCTCCACCATCATCCGTTGAAGGAGCACCGTCTCCAACTGGATCTCCAACATCGTACATCGGGGGAGCAACATCTGTAGCCACTTCTCCAGCATCGTTCATCGGGGGAGCACCATCGCCAACTGCTTCTCCAGCATCGTTCATCGGGGGAGCACTGTCTCCAACTGCTTCTCCAGCATCGTTCATCGGGGGAGCACCGTCTCCAACTGCATCTCCAACATCGTACATGGGGGAGCAACATCTGCAGCAGCTTCCCCAACATCGTACTTCAGGGGAACAACATCTGCAGCAGCTTCTCCAGCATCATTCATCGGGGGAGCACAATCTCCAACAACTTCTTCAGCATCATTCATCGGGGGATCACCATCGCTTGCAGCTTCTACAGCACCATCCGTCGGGGGAGCACCGTATCCAACTGCATCTCCAGCATCGTACATCGGGTGAGTAGCATCTCCAACACCATCTAGAGCATCGCTCATCAGAATAGCGCCAACTCCAACAGCATCTCCAGCATCGTTCATCGAGGGAGCACCATCGCCAACTGCTTCTCCAGCATCATCCGTCGGGGGAGCACCGTCTCCAACTGCATCTCCAACATCGTACATCGGGGGAGCAACACCTTCAGCAGCTTCTCCAGCATCATTCATCAGGGGAGCACCATCTCCAGCACCTTCTCCACCATCATCCGTCGGGGGAGCACCGTCTCCAACTGCATCTCCAACATCGTACATCGGGGGAGCAACATCTGAAGCCGCTTCTCCAGCATCGTTCATCGGGGGAGCACCATCGCCAAGTGCTTCTCCAGCATCGTTCATCGGGGGAGCACCATCTCCAGCAGCTTCTCCAGCATCATCCGTCGGGGGAGAATCGTCTCTACTGCATTTCCAACATCGTACATCGGGGGAGCACCATCTCCAGCAGCTTCTCCAGCATTGTTCATCGGGGGAGCACCATCTCCAGCAGCTTCTCCACCATCATCCGTCGGGGGAGCAACGTCTCCAACTGCATCTCCAACATCGTACATCGGGGGAGCAACATCTGTAGCCACTTCTCCAGCATCGTTCATCGGGGGAGCACCATCGCCAACTGCTTCTCCAGCATCGTTCATCGGGGGAGCACTGTCTCCAACTGCATCCACAACATCGTACATGGGGGAGCAACATCTGCAGCAGCTTCTCCAACATAGTACTTCAGGGGAACAACATCTGCAGCAGCTTCTCCAGCATCATTCATCGGGGGAGCACAATCTCCAACAACTTCTTCAGCATCGTTCATCGGGGTAGCACCATCGCTTGCAGCTTCTACAGCATCATCCGACGGGGGAGAACCGTCTCCAACTGCATCTCCAGCATCGTACATCGGGTGAGTAGCATCTCCAATACCATCTACAGCATCGTTCATCAGTATAGCGCCAACTCCAACAGCTTCTCCAGCATCGTTCATCGGGGGAGCACCATCTCCAGCAGCTTCTCCACCATCATTCGTCGGGGAAGCACCGTCTCCAACTGCATCACCAACATCGTACATCGGGGGAGGAACATCAGTAGCCACTTCTCCAGCATCGTTCATCGGGGGAGCACCATCGCCAACTGCTTCTTCAGCATCGTTCATCGGGGGAGCACCGTCTCCAACTGCTTCTCCAGCATCGTTCATCAGGGGAGCACCGTCTCCAACTGCTTCTCCAACATCATACATGGGGGAGCAACATCTGCAGCAGCTTCTCCAACATCGTACTTCTGGGGAACAACATCTGCAGCAGCTTCTCCAGCATCATTCATCGGGGGAGCACAATCTCCAACAACTTCTTCAGCATCGTTCATCGAGGGAGCACCTTCTCCAACAGCATCTCCAACATCATACATCGGGGAAGCAACACCTTCAGCAGCTTCTAGAGCATCATTCATTGGGGGAGCACCATCTCCAGCAGCTTCTCCACCATCATCTGTCGGGGAAGCACCATCTCCAACTGCATCTCCAACATCGTACATCGGGTGAGTAGCATCTCCAGGACCTTCTCTAGCATCGTTCATCAGGGGAGCACCATCTCCAACAGCTTCTCCAGCATCGTTCATCGAGGGAGCACCATCTCCAGCAGCTTCTCCACCATCATCCGTCGGGGGAGCACCGTCTCCAAATGCATCTCCAACATCGTAAATCAGTGGAGCAACATCTGCAGCTGCTTCTCCAACATCGTTCATCGGGGGAGCACCATCTCCAACAACTTCTCCAGCATCGTTCATCGGGGGAGCACCATCTGCAGCAGCTAATCCTGCATCATCCATCGGGGGAGCACTGTCTCCAACTGCATCTCCAACATCGTACATCGAAGCAGTAGCATCTCCAGCACCTTCTACAGCATCGTTAATCAGAAGACCACCATCTCCAACAGCTACTGCAGCATCGTTCATCGGGAGAGCACCATCTCCAGCAGCTTCTCCACCATCATCCGTCGGGGGAGCACCGACTACAACTGCATCGCCAACATTGTACATCGGGGGAGCAAAATCTGCAGCAGCTTCTCCAGCATCATTCGTCGGGAGAGCACCATCACCAACAGCTTCTCCAGCATCGTTCATCGGGGGAGCACCATCTCCAGCAGCTTCTGCAGCCTCATCCGTCGGAAGAGCACCATCTCCCGCAGCTTCTCCACCATCATCCGTCGGGTGAGTAGCATCTCCTGCACCTTCTCCAGCATCGTTCATCAGGTGAGCACCATCTCCAGCAGCTTCTCCACCATCATACGTCGGGGGAGCACCGTCTCCAACTGCATCTCCAACATCATACATTGGGGGAGCACCATCTGCATCAGCTTCTCCAGCATCATTAATCGGGGGAGCACCATATCCAGCAGCTTCTCCAGCATCATCCATCGGGGGAGCATCGTCTCCAACTGCATCTCCAACATCGTACATCAGGGGAGCACCATCACCAACTGCTAGTCCAGCATCGTTCATCGGGGGAGCACCGTCTCCAACTGCATCTCCAACATCGTACATGGGGGAACAACATCTGCAGCAGCTTCTCCAGCATCATTCATCGGGGGAGCACAATCTCCAACAACTTCTTCAGCATCGTTCATCGGGGGAGCACCATTGCTAGCAGCTTCTCCAGCATCATCCGTCCGGGGAGCACCATCTCCAACTGCATCTCCAGCATCGTACATCGGGTGAGTAGCATCTCCAACACCATCTCCAGCATCGTTCATCAGGGGAGCACCATCTCCAACAGCTTCTCCAGCATCGTTCATCGGGGGAGCACCATCTCCATCAGCTTCTCCACCATCATCCGTCGGGGGAGCACCGTCTCCAACTGCATCTCCAACATCGTAAATCGGGGGAGGAACATCTGAAGCCGCTTCTCCAGCATCGTTCATCGGGGGAGCACCATCGCCTACTGCTTCTTCAGCATTGTTCATCGGGGGAGCACCGTCTCCAACTCCATCTCCAACATCGTACATCGGGTGAGTAGAATCTCCAGCACCTTCTCCAGCATCGTTCATCGAGGGAGCACCATCTCCAGCAGCTTATGCAGCACCATCCGTCGGGGAAGCATCGTCTCCAACTGCATCTTCAACATCCTACATCAGGGGAGTAGCATCTCCAGCACCTTCTCCAGCATCGTTCATCAGGGTAGCACCATCTCCAACAACTTCTCCGCATCGTTCATCGGGGGAGCACCATCGCCAGCAGCTTCACCAGCATCGTTCATCAGGGGAGCACCATCTCCAACAGCTTCTCAGCCATCAGCCGTCGGGGGAGCACCATCTTCAGCAACTTCTCCAGCATCATCAGTCGGGGGAGCACCATCGCCAACTGCTTCCCCAGCATCATCCGTTGGGAGAGCACCATCTCCTGCAGCTTCTCCACCATCATCCGTCGGGGGAGCACCGTCTCCACCTGCATCTCCAGCATCGTACATCGGGGGAGCAACATCTGCAGCCGCTTCTCCAGCATCGTTCATTGGGGGAGCACCATCGCCAACTGCTTCTCCAGCATCATCCGTCAGGGGAGAACCATCTCCAACTGCATCTCCAACATCGTACATCGGGGGAGCACCATCTCCAGCAGCTTCTCTAGCGTCGTTCATTGGGGGAGCACCATCTCCAGTAGCTTCTCCAGCATCATCCTTAGGGAGAGCACCACCTCCAAATGCATCTCCAACATCGTAAATTGGGGGAGCAACAGCTGCAGCCGATTCTCCAGCATCGTTCATTGGGGGAGCACCATCGCCAACTGCTTCTCCAGCATCATCCGTCGGGGGAGAACCGTCTCCAACTGCATCTCCAACATCGTACATCGGGAGAGCACCATCTCCAGCAGCTTCTCCAGCGTCGTTCATTGGGGGAGCATCATCTGCAGCAGCTTCTCCAGCATCATCCGTCGGGGGAGATCCGTCTCCAACTGCATCTCCAACATCGTACATCGGGGGAGCACCGTCTCCAATTGCTTCTCCAACATCGTACATCGGGGGAGTAGCATCTCCAGCACCTTCTGCAGCATCGTACATCGGGGGAGTACCATTTCCAGCAGCTTCTCCAGCATCATCCGTTGGGGTAGCACCGTCTCCATCTGCATCTCCAACATCGTTCATCGGGGGAGCAACATCTCCAGCAGCTTCTCCAGCATCGTTCATCAGAGGAGCACCGTCTCCAGCAGCTTATCCAGCATCATTCTTCGAGGGAGCACCTCCTCCTGCAGCTTCACCAGCATTGTTTATTGTGTGAGCACAGTCTCCAGCAGTGAGGTCACATGCATCTACCAGGGGTGTTCACCTATACCACTATATAGTTTGTTTTGAGGCATTAAACATGTGCTTTTGGCGTTACATACTGTGTGTGAGTCCCATCTGTTCCCTGTGCATGGAGGCATCATACTTTCACTAGGCAGCCTTGTTTTCTCGCCGGATCAGGAGGCGACAATTGGTGTCCCGGAACGTGATGTGGTGAGATGGGTCCAGAGCGTGTGTGTCAGACAGCAACTCCATTATAGTTCTTATTTCTGGACAGTGGGTGAGTATACTGTGCGAAATGGCTTTGCGGGTGTGGTGTGAATTATGAGGACCTCGATGCGCTTATTAAGTGGATGATGCGGAGAAGTCTGGCTGACGAAGCTTCTCACTGTGTCAGTCGGTCGGCATTAGAGAAAGCTAGCAAGGAGCTCTGTGAGCGGACTTGGGTAGGGGATGAAGCAGTGCAGAAGCTGCTATCCCCCCTTGGCGGCCTTAGAAAGTTAACTGAGTCGGCCAAGGGGAAGCGGGAGTTAGGGCGAGCTATTAACACCTAGTTGCGGCCTATTGATTCAGAGGGGGAGGAGGAGAAGACTGAACAACAGGAGGCAGATGATCGAGAGGAGACAAAAGAGGGAGGGACAGTAGAAGAGGTAGAGAAACAAAAGGCCTCATTGGCTGAGAAGAAAACCCTTTTATTAGCCCCGGATCAGGACTTGGGAAGGGAAGCAGCCGAGGCTGCTGAACGCTGGACCATCAAGGCACAAGAATGCATTCTGACCGGGTGCAATCTGATCCCGGAGATAAATGCCCGTAGATTGTGTTTTTCGGTGCTGGTGGGTCGGGGAGCTGGGGAGACGTCTCCGGGTCTGCATACACATTGTTGGTTTGTTGACCCCATACGACCCTGGAGTTTCTGGTGGATGCGGGTGCAGACGTTGCCACACTCCCATTGTTATCCTGGCCTGGAGAGTGGCCGCTGGATCCAACGGTGCCGTTTGTGGGAGGGGTGGTCGGGACGGCGTCCAAGGTTGTGCGGGGGAATCCGTGTGCTGGTGCCGCTTGCTGCATGGCTGCAGTTGGTCTGTGTGCGGCTGCTGAAGTGTCGCGTGGGCAGTTCCATCAGTCAGCGTCGTTGCTGCACAGGATGTTCCACATCTCAGTTGTCACAGGATTGCCCAGGTTGCCATTCAGCTAACACGTTTCCTGCAGGGGTGAGCCCCAGAGTTTTGAGCTGTCATGGGTGCACCTCAGGAGTTAAAGACTGACAGTGGCCCAGGATATAGAAATGCATGTTTTGGACACTGGTGTACAGCTTGGGGCGTTAAGCACACCTTCAGCATTCCTGGCAACATCACCGTCCAGGCTACTGTGGAGTGTGCATATCAGACCTTGAAGGGACATCTTCGTGCACTTTTAAAGAGGGGGGAGGGCTGGAGGGGCCTGAGTTGTGCCCACACGCTCTCCTCCTGCGTGCACTGTTGAGTTTAAATCATCTAGAGAATCAGATGGGAGACCATCAGCTGACTGAATGGACTCCAATAGGTCAGGTCCTGATCAGACCTGACGGAGGGTCATGTCTCCCAGACCCTATGCCATCCTCATCACGGGCAGGGGATACGCCTGTGTCGGGACCCCAAGTGGGCCCCGCTGGCTGCCGGCACGTTGGGTTAAGCCGGCACCAAACAACGAGCCATCCTGCACACCATGAGGATCCAAACATTTCAGCACCGGTTTTGGTCAACCTCTGCTTTGTTAATGTCTCCAGTGAAGCCAGTGAATTGACGTCAACACTGGCCAGCGGATTGCTGGTAACAGCACATGAGACAGCATCGCTCCCAATGTGCCTGAAGGTACGAACTGGGAATCCAGCCTTCATGCTGGACTGATAGTTTGTGAGCGGGGGAGACCTTGTTCCTGGATAATCCCCCAGCAGTGGACATTTGGAACGATTCTGCACAATGAATATGTTTTTGTCTTGTTATTTGGTTATAGAGTGTGACATTTATAATGCACACTGGACTGAACTGGAATGCCATGAAGATTCTGTACAATAGTGTTACATTGAACTTGGAAAAATTGTAACTCCATTGTGCACTGTGCTGTGAACTTGAATGCACAGTTCTTTTCATGTTGGATAAGTGTTGCCATACAGCAACAGGCAGATAGCTGTTGTTATGTGTTTTCAGGTTTGTAGGCACTGCAGCTGCATCACTTTGGTATGTTATTATGACAGTCTAATAGTTTTTTTGCATATGTTTAATGTTTGATTCGTTTGCGGAATAGCCTTAAATGTGATAATCACTTCTGGGGAAACAGGGAGTACGTGGGGAACCTATACAAGGGCTTGCAGATGATAAAGAGGGGGGAGATGTTGGTTATTGGGTAGGTGGTGCCTGCGTGCACCTGGGGTGGAGTCAGGGAGGTCACAAGTCTCCAGCAGCCAGGGATCACCGTCTCCAGCAGCCTCAGCAGCATCGTTCATTGGGGGGAGCACCGTCTCCAGCTGCTTCTCCAGTATCTTTCATAGGGGGAGCACCGTCTCCAGCAGCTCCACCAGCATCATTCATCGGGGAAACACGTCTGGGGAGCACCATCTCCAGCAGCTTTACCAGCATCATACATTGGGGAAGTGACGTCTCCAACCGCATCTCCAGCATCCTTCGTCATGTGAGCAGCATCTCCAGCAGCTTCTCCAACATCATCCCTCTGGGCAGCACCGTCTCCAGCAGCTTCTCCAGCATCGTCCCTCTGGGGAGCGCCGTAATCAGCCGATTCACTTGCATAGTTCATCGGGGGAGCAGCGTCTCCAGCAGCTCCACCTACATCATTCATCGGGGAAGCATTGTCTCCAGCAGGTTCTCCAGCGTCCTCCGTTGGGGGAGCCTGGGTGCTGGGAAGGCTCTTCAGAGCACACACCATCCCCACTCCATCAGCTTATTTTTCAGACTGCAGTTCTACACACCTTACTAAGCTTCTTCTGAAACAACCTCCATCATTAAAAGGTACAACAAAATGTGGAGGGGCCTTGCCCTGTGTTACTTAAATGGAATAAATGGAAATAGGGGTTTTCCCTGTGTGAAAATTGTGAACTGTAGCAAATATGGATGATCTTATCTCCGTAAGGTACAGATTTAGTTTCGTTCTTTAAAAACTCTGCTTTTTCCTACAGCACCCAAAGAAGCCTGGGGATGGGTATGAAGAACTGAATGGGACAACTTTACACTGAGCCTTTCCTGACAGTACCTAGATCTGCTTCAGGGTGGTGGACACCCACTCAGCGTGTAAAGGAATAGATATTGCTTGCCATGGAAATGAAATTTCATTAATTCACAAATCCACAACATAGTATGTGACTGAAAAGAGTGTTTTCATGCTGTACTTTCAGCTTGTATTAAAACTGCCCCCATGATCTCCATGCAGTCTCTGCTTTGGTGCTGGGTCTGCTACCAGTATCGCTTGAAATGGTAGCTTCTCCTTCAAGGAAGTGCCCAAGCAATGAGTCCCACACAGGGTGTAATCTGCTCACAACAGCAGCTGGGTCACAGCCATCCACTCTGCTGACATACAGGTACAAGCCTTTGCAATCAAATCCCATGCAGTAGATGAGGAAAAAAAGGTACCAGGACACACTATCTGCTCCATCATCTGTCTAACAGTAATCCAGGATGTCATTTGCTCCCAAGTTCATTCAGACAAAACTGAATGCACTGAAGAGAATATCAACATTAATCCCGCACAAGTACGCTGACAATTGACTGCGTGCTAATGACCAGCTTGTTTGCATTGTTTCTATTGCATTGTCTTAAAAAACAAACAAACAAATGAACAAACAAAAAACCTCAGAACATAAAAATAGCGAATGCAGAAGAACCAAAGAGAAAGGCAGAAGGACTGCCTGTCAGCCACAGGACCTCGCTGGCTTGAAATTTAGATTTTAAATGTACCTGCACCAGTTTGCCAGGATTCCTCATGAGAAAGAATGGTGCTGACTGCAATGGTGGAGAAGGAGCCAGGTCAGATGGCAGCTTCTTCTTCTCTGCTTCCACAGACAGTTTACACTGCTTACTTCTGAAAGCAGAGAGCTGCAATGACATTGAGAGTGGCTCTGCACTCGATTTGGTCCTATATGGTTCACTTCTCGAAACCTCTATGCTTTCCCATGCTTATTTGAAATAGAAACAGTCACCTTCCATTCAGAATAAAAGGTACGTTTTTATGATTTAGCTCCAGAAGCAAACCCTCTTGATTTCTGAAATCAGGATTTCTTTACATGCAATATTGTGAAAAAGAGCAGCAGAAATTACTCAGGATATGCTTAGTAGCAAAGGTGGAAAAAGAAATGAAGGTTTTTCAGGACTCTAAGGAGTTCCAAGCAGCATGCTATTTATATTTGTCATTTTCTTTGTGCTTCAGAACCAGACTGATGCCTCTTCTCCTGTTTTGAGAAACTAAAGGTACAATAAGTTATTCTACTCTGAGACAAGATGCCCTGTTGTTGTCTCCTTCTCTCTAACAGCTTGTGACCAGCCACCACACCCCAAGAAATTATACTTTCCTTAGATATGCAATTCTTTCTCCTACAGAAAAGTAAAATCATAGCTCATATTAAGATGTGAACGTCTCTCTGAGATAGGCTGAACTGGGGGGGCAATGAGATCCTTACAGGTGACATTAGTGATTTTTCAAAGTGTGGAGTCATTGCATGTTTTCCCACTCCATCCCAACAGGGTACTGCCATGTTGCCTGAAAAGAGCCTCCTGCAGCCAGAAGGGTCAGCTATTTGCCCTCTACTGCTTTATTTTGGGGTATTTTCTTGGTTGTCTACGAAAGTAACAAACCCAGCAAACTCATTAATTGTGTTGGCAACTACCGTCTACACCCCTGAGCTCAGTTCATACGTACAGACATTCCTCAATACTGAATACATAGCAAAGCACATGTTGTATATGTGATACTTTCTGAAGGTCTTTACTAAAGCATTATTTGTGGAAAAACTTACTGGTCTAGCTATACAAGTGAAGTCACTGTGATTTAGCTGCTTCTATAGATATTCTCTGTTATTTAGTGTAGCAGGAGTGTAGTAGAGAGGACTGTGGGCAGTTCCCCCATTTGTCAGCAGATTCCCTTTGTCTCTCATGAGAAGCACTGTGAGGCATTCTGTGTGTGTCTGCAGAACGCTGTGGCTGAAGGGCATCTCCATGCAATGAGGTTGCCCCTCTTTGGGCCCGCTGCTCTCAGTATCACACGTTGAGGGCATAAGCTGGGTTCCTCTTAAATGAAACAGACCCAGAAAATGTTCTCTAGTCACACCTCAAGTATTTTGGCTGCAAAATGGTGTTCAGACAGAAGTTACTTAATCATAGAATCAAAGAATGGCTTGAGTGAGAAGGAATCTTAATGGCCCCCCAGTTCCAGTTCCTGGGTATGGGCAGGATTGCCAACCACCAGATCAGGCTGATCAGGATCCCATCCTTGAATGCCTCCAGGGATTGGGCATCCACAGCTTCTCTGGGCAGCCTTTGTCAGTGCCTCACTGCCCTTGGAATAAAGATCTGCCTCCTGAAATGTAACACTTTGAGCAGTCCAGTGCTGAGCATGAGTGGGCTATGCAGCATCCTGGGATGTTTCACACCCCAAAAGGGCCTGTGCTGTGCAGATGTAGGTCCCCTTAACTATCTGTTGAGCCAGCCCAGAGCTAGAACATACTAAAATGTATATACAGGGTGAATGCCAGGCCCTCAGCACCGCAGGTTTTGCTCCACAGACTGGTTCCTATTTGTCCATAGTTTCTCATGTGAGCACAACCGCTGATGCCACCAGCACCCCCAGGTGATTGAAGCCAATTCCTCCTCCATCCCCAGCTTATCCATGCCCAGGAAACAAGCACAATGGATACAGGGGACCAAGCTCTGCCCAACATCAGAGCAACCCAGAAAGAGCTAAATCAAGTTTTAGCAAATGGGACAAATGAGGATCACACAAAATAGATACCCTTCACGTAGCTTACACTACCTGTGATTAACATGGAACAGGAAACAAACCATGAAATTAAATCTATTACAACTCACTCCCTCAAGTTTTAATCACATTTGTGATTGATACCCCTACAGGATTACTATTCAGGTGTGTAAAGCTAGGTACATGCATAAATACTTTCCTAGTTCAAGCTGAAAGGCTGGCACTCCTTGAAATGGAGAAAAAATTCTGACAGGGTCGTCTACCCACAGCAGTCATAGAGTGACCTCCTTAGTACATTCAAGGAATTTTATAAGCCTAATTTTAGATGTTTGCAAAAGAAATAAGTGTTACAAAGCTGTCCTTGGGAGCTGGATACCCACTTTCTCTAACATTAATGGGAGCTGAGCACTTGAAACTCAGCAAGGGTTTAAAATACCAACTGGAGCAATGAGCACAACTGAAAAGGTTTACCACAGCTCATTAAATATCCTTTTTACACTCCTATTCAACCATTCCTGGATTTAATATACAGGAAGTCGAAGCAGGGTTGTGTACCCTGGGAGAAATATGGGGCTGTTGTCCATGTGTGTAGAGAGGGGATTAGGAATGCCAGGGTGCAGATGGAGCTGAACTTGGCAAAGGATGTAAAAGATAACAAGAAGGGGTTGTACAGGTCCATAGGCAGGAGGAGACAGGCCAAGTAGAGTGTTCCCTCTATGATAAAAGGTAATGGAGAGCTGGCTTCCTCAGGTGTGGAAAAAGCCAAAGTACTCAATGAGTGCATCGTCTCAGTCTTTGCTGGTGGTCAGGCTCCCCATGTCTGCCAGGACCCTGAATGTCTAGGTGGGGGTGTGGGAAGTAGCTTCTGTCTCACTGTAACAGTGGAACAAGTCTGAGACCTCCTCATGAAAGAGAAGGTATCCATGGGGCCCGACAATTTGCATCCCAGGGTTGGCTGATGTGGTTGCTGAGCTGCTCTCCATCATATTTGAAAAGTCATGGTTGGTGGGTGAAATACGTGGTGACTGGAAAAAGGGAAACATTATACCCATTTTTAAGAAAGGGAAAAGAAAGACCCAGGGAACTACAGGCTGGTGAGCCTCACCTCTGTGCCTGGGAAGATCACAGAAGAGATCCTCCTGGTTACTGCGTTAAGGCACATACGAGACAAAGAGGTTGATCCAACACAGTTGGCATGGTTTTACCAAGAGCAGATCTTGGCTGACCTATCTGGTGGCCTTCTATGATGGAGTGATGGCATTGGTGGACAGGGGAATGATGATGGATGTAATCTTCCTGGACTTCTGCAAAAGTCTTTGTCATGGACCCTCACCGTACCCTTCTCTCTAAGGATGGACTGTTTGATGGATTAAGAACTGGTTGGTTGGATGGAGCCAAAGGGCTGTGATCAATGGTTCTGTGGCAGGGTGGAGTCCAGTCACAAGCTGTGTCCCTCAGGGGTCGATTTTGGACCAGTGCTCTTGAACATACTGATTGATGACACAGACAATGACATTGAGTGCACCCTCAGCAAGTTTGCAGAAGACACCAAGCTGAGCAGTGCAGTTGATACACCAGAAGGAAGGGAAGTCATCCAGAGGGACCTGGACAGGCTGCAGAACTGGGCCCATGAGAACCTAATGAA
Organism: Coturnix japonica; assembly: GCF_054131305.1. NCBI lineage: Eukaryota > Metazoa > Chordata > Aves > Galliformes > Phasianidae > Coturnix > Coturnix japonica. The sequence goes on along the minus strand of NC_140663.1, from coordinate 61,653,176 downwards.
GTTCAGTAAGGCCAAGTGCAAGGTGCTATACTTGGGCTGAGGCAGTCCCAGGTATTCATACAGACTGGGAGAAGAACTCCATGAGAGAAGCCCTAAGGAGAAGGGCTTGGGGGTCCTGGTAGACAAGAAGCTGGACATGAGCCAGCAACATGCTCATGAAGCCTGGAAGGCCAACTGTGTTCTGGGCTGCACTAAAAAAGGGGTGGCCAGCAGGGAGAGGGAGTAGAGGGTGTCCCCCTCTACTCAGCTCCTGTGAGGTTCTATCTATAGCAAAGGGCTGTCACCCATCAGGTTGCCCAGGGCAGCCACCCAAGTGAGACACATCCTACATCTACAGGGAGTCAATAATGAGTTCAGTTAAATCACATAGATACATGCTATTTTTGTAGAAACATAATGATACGAAGCAAAATCCATCTCAGGGCATTTAAGGACACACACAACCCACACTTCTGATTCTCAGTTTTAATTCGGTTATTACACACCGAGTTCCTCACATCCACAGGAAGGGCATCAAGAATCAAGTTCTGTGGGGTCCAGTTATTTACTCAAGGGGCTGGCTCCTGCTGACTGACTGGAGAAGGGCCGGGCCGAGCACCACTGGCAGTTGGGGCAGAGCCACTGCCATGATGGACAGCAGCAGGGGGCGGGGCGGAGCCAAGGGCAGCACTGCCATTGGTCAGGGACCGTTCGGAACCCCGTGATGTCACACAGACCCTGAAGCAGTGGGCAGGGTGCAAAGGGCAGTGCAAAGGTCAGTGTGTGTGAGGCCTTGCCTGGTGGTGGGCAGCTCTGGGCAAGCGACGGACTTTATGGTGTGCATTGCTCAGTGAGCGGTGGGTAATTGTGTTGTGGCTGTTGCATTTTCAATGCCGTTTTCTTCTGCTGTCATGGTATTTAGCACTTATCTCAACCTATGAGTTTCATTGCATTTCCAGTTGGCTCGTTCATCCCACCTGGGGAGACTGAGCAGCTGTGGGGTTACAGGCCAAGAGCCACTAGGGCACAACCTGTGCTGCTCTGGTGTCCTTGTCTGTAGGAAAGAGGCAGCAATGCAAAATCAGGTGCATCTCAGGCACAGCCTTTACAAGCTGATGAGTAATGTCAGATAGGTACAGATGAGTAATGTCAGGTAGTTTCTTGAACTAGAAAATAACCCCTCCATTAAGAACTTAAAATGGAAGATGCCATAGTGTATGGCAGAACTGTAGGACATGGGTGAAGAGCTAATAGAAAATCTATGATAAGCCATTCCCTGGGATGAGGATTTTCAGGGAAGTCTCAAACACGTAGCAGGTAAAACTTCAAGCCCAAGTGGAATGAAGCTCTGTAATTCTGCCCTGGATGTAGTTGTAATCAGTGTGCTTCCCTCTTGCTGCAAATCTCCACCTACTGTAACAGCGTATCAGTGTATAGTGAACATGACTGGATAAAGAATTGCTATGGCACAAGAGGCCAAAGTTACTTAGATTGCTTCTGCCTTGATTTCTGGCAGATGGGCTCACAGAGAAGGGGCATCTAGAGACCTTGGACTCATGATGGATATCTGTCAAGAGAGTGTCACGTAGAGCTGCTTATCCAGCATCGTTCATTAAGGGAGCAGCATCTAAAGCAGCTTCTCCAGCAACTTTCATTGGGGGAGCACCATCTCCAGCGATGTCTACAGCATCAAACCTCGGGGCAGCGACATATCGAGCAGCTTCTCCAGCATTGTCCGTCTGGGGAGTGCCATCTCGATCGGTTTCTACAGCATTGTACATTGGGGGATTGATGTCTCCAGCAGCTTCTCCAGCATCATCCATCAGGACAGCGACATCTCCAAAATCTTCTCCACCATCATCCATCGATAGAGCAGCATCTACAGTAGCTTCTCAAGCATCGTTCATCTGGGGAGTAACGTCTCCAGCAGCATCACCAGCATCGAACATCAAGGGAGCACCGTCTCTAGCTGTATCAACAGCATCGTTCGTCTGAGAGCACCATCTCCAGCAGCTTCACCAGAATTTTTCATCGAGGGATCACCATCTCCAGCAGCTTTACAAGCATCATTCATCGGGGGAGCACCGTCTCTACCTGCCCAACTAGCATTGTTAATCGGAAAAGTTCCGTCTCCACCAGAGTCTACAGAATTGTCCATCTGGGGAACGACGTCGACAGCAGCTTCTCCAGCATCGTAAATCAGGGGAGCACCATCGCCAACAGCTTATCCAGGATCGTTCATCGGGGAACCACTGCCTCCGACTGCATCTCCAACTTTGTACATCTGTGGAGCAACATCTGTAGCCACTTCTCCAGCATTGTTCATCGGGGGAGCACCATCGCCAACTGCTTCTCCAGCATCGTTCATTGGGGGAGCACCGTCTCCAACTGCATCTCCAACATCGTACATGGGGGAGCAACATCTGCAGCAGCTTCTCCAACATCGTACTTCAGGGGAACAACATCTGCAGCAGCTTCTCCAGCATCATTCATCAGGGGAGCACAATCTCCAACAACTTCTTCAGCATCGTTCATCGGGGGAGCACCATCGCTAGCAGCTTCTCCAGCATCATCCGTCGGGGGAGCACCGTCTCCAACTGCATCTCCAGCATCGTACATCGGGTGAGTAGCATCTCCAACACCATCTCCAGCATCGTTCATCAGAATAGCGCCAACTCCAACAGCTTCTCCAGCATCGTTCATCGGGGGAGCACCATCTACAGCAGCTTCTCCACCATCATCCGTCGGGGGAGCACCGTCTCCAACTGCATCTCCAACATCGTACATCGGGGGAGCAACATTTGAAGCCACTTCTCCAGCATCGTTCATCGGGGGAGCACCATCACCAACTGCTTCTTCAGCATTGTTCATCGGGGGAGCACCGTCTCCAACTACATCTCCAACATCGTAGGGTAAGTAGCATCTCCAGCACCTTCTCTAGCATCGTTCATCAGGGGAGCACCATCTCCAACAGCTTCTCCAGCATCGTTCATCGGGGGAGCACCATCTGCAGCAGCTTCTCCAGCATAATCCGTGGGGGGAGCACCGTCTCCAACTGCATCTCCAACATCGTAACTCGGGAGAGCTCCATCTCCAGCAGCTTCTCCAACATCGTACATCGGGGGAGCAACATCTGCAGCCGCTTCTCCAGCATCATTCATCGTGGGAGCACCATCTCCAACAGCTTCCCCAGCATCATCCGTCGGGGGAGCACCGTCTCCAACTGCATCTCCAACATCGTAAATCGGGGGAGGAACATCTGAAGCCGCTTCTCCAGCATCGTTCATCGGGGGAGCACCATCGCCTACTGCTTCTTCAGCATCGTTCATCGGGGGAGCACCGTCTCCAACTCCATCTCCAACATCGTACATCGGGTGAGTAGCATCTCCAGCACCTTCTCCAGCATCGTTCATCAGGGGAACACCATCTCCTGCAGCTTCTCCAGCATCGTTAATCGAGGGAGCACCATCTCCAGCAGCTTCTCCAGCATAATCCGTGGGGGGAGCACCGTCTCCAACTGCATCTCCAACATCGTAACTCGGGAGAGCTCCATCTCCAGCAGCTTCTCCAACATCGTACATCGGGGGAGCAACATCTGCAGCCGCTTCTCCAGCATCATTCATCGTGGGAGCACCATCTCCAGCAGCTTCTCCGCCATCAGCCGTCGGGGGAGCACCGTCTCCAAATGCATCTCCAACATCGTACATCGAGGGACCAACAACTGCAGCCGATTCTCCAGCATCTTTCATCGGGGGAGCACCATCGCCAACAGCTTCTCCAGCATCGTTCATCGGGGGAGCACCATCTCCAGCAGCTTCTCAGCCATCAGCCGTCGGGGGAGCACCGTCTCCAAATGCATCTCCAACATCGTAAATCAGGGGAGCAACATCTGCAGCTGCTTCTCCAACATCGTACATCGGGAAAGCTCCATCTCCAGCAGCTTCTCCAGCATCGCTCATCGGGGGAGCACCATCTCCAACAACTTCTCCAGCATCGTTCATCGGGGGAGCACCATCTGCAGCAGCTAATCCTGCATCATCCATCGGGGGAGCACTGTCTCCAACTACATCTCCAGCATCGTACATCGAAGCAGTAGCATCTCCAGAACCTTCTACAGCATCGTTAATCAGAAGACCACCATCTCCAACAGCTACTGCAGCATCATTCATCGGGAGAGCACCATCTCCAGCAGCTTCTCCACCATCATCCGTCGGGGGAGCACCGACTCCAACTGCATCGCCAACATTGTACATCGGGGGAGCAAAATCTGCCGCAGCTTCTCCAGCATCATTCGTCGGGAGAGCACCATCACCAACAGCTTCTCCAGCATCGTTCATCGGGGGAGCACCATCTTCAGCAACTTCTCCAGCATCATCCGTTGGGAGAGCACCATCTCCTGCAGCTTCTCCACCATCATCCGTCGGGGGAGCACCGTCTCCAGCTGCATCTCCAGCATCGTACATCGGGGGAGCAACATCTGCAGCCGCTTCTCCAGCATGGTTCATTGGGGGAGAACCATCGCCAACTGCTTCTCCACCATCATCCGTCGGGGGAGAACCATCTCCAACTGCATCTCCAACATCGTACATCGGGGGAGCACCATCTCCAGCAGCTTCTCCAGCGTCGTTCATTGGGGGAGCACCATCTCCAGTAGCTTCTCCAGCATCGTTCATCGGGGGAGCACCATCTCCAGCAGCTTCTCCACCATCATTCGTCGGGGGTGCACCGACTCCAAATGCATCTCCAACATCGTCAATCAGGGGAGCAACATCTGCAGCTGCTTCTCCAACATCGTACATCGGGGGAGCTCCATCTCCAGCAGCTTCTCCAGCATCGTTCATCGGGGGAGCACCATCTGCAGCAGCTAATCCTGCATCATCCATCCGGGGAGCACTGTCTCCAACTGCATCTCCAACATCGTACATCGAAGCAGTAGCATCTCCAGCACCTTCTCCAGCATCGTTCATCAGGGTAGCACCATCTCCAACAACTTCTCCGCATCGTTCATCGGGGGAGCACCATCGCCAGCAGCTTCACCAGCATCGTTCATCAGGGGAGCACCATCTCCAACAGCTTCCCCAGCATCATCTGTCGGGGGAGCACCGTCTCCAACTGCATCTCCAACATCGTAAATCGGGGGAGGAACATCTGAAGCCGCTTCTCCAGCATCGTTCATCGGGGGAGCACCATCGCCTACTGCTTCTTCAGCATCGTTCATCGGGGGAGCACCGTCTCCAACTCCATCTCCAACATCGTACATCGGGTGAGTAGCATCTCCAGCACCTTCTCCAGCATCGTTCATCAGGGGAGCACCATCTCCTGCAGCTTCTCCAGCATCGTTCATCGAGGGAGCACCATCTCCAGCAGCTTATGCAGCATCATCCGTCGGGGAAGCATCGTCTCCAACTGCATCTTCAACATCCTAAATCAGGGGAGTACCATCTCCAGCACCTTCTCCAGCATCGTTCATCAGGGTAGCACCATCTCCAACAACTTCTCCGCATCGTTCATCGGGGGAGCACCATCTCCAGCAGCTTCTCAGCCATCAGCCGTCGGGGGAGCACCGTCTCCAAATGCATCTCCAACATCGTAAATCAGGGGAGCAACATCTGCAGCTGCTTCTCCAACATCGTACATCGGGGGAGCTCCATCTCCAGCAGCTTCTCCAGCATCGCTCATCGGGGGAGCACCATCTCCAACAACTTCTCCAGCATCGTTCATCGGGGGAGCACCATCTCCAGCAGCTTATGCAGCATCATCCGTCGGGGAAGCATCGTCTCCAACTGCATCTTCAACATCCTAAATCAGGGGAGTACCATCTCCAGCACCTTCTCCAGCATCGTTCATCAGGGTAGCACCATCTCCAACAACTTCTCCGCATCGTTCATCGGGGGAGCACCATCTGCAGCAGCTTCTCAGCCATCAGCCGTCGGGGGAGCACCGTCTCCAAATGCATCTCCAACATCGTACATCGAGGGACCAACAACTGCAGCCGATTCTCCAGCATCTTTCATCGGGGGAGCACCATCGCCAACAGCTTCTCCAGCATCGTTCATCGGGGGAGCACCATCTCCAGCAGCTTCTCAGCCATCAGCCGTCGGGGGAGCACCGTCTCCAAATGCATCTCCAACATCGTAAATCAGGGGAGCAACATCTGCAGCTGCTTCTCCAACATCGTACATCGGGGGAGCTCCATCTCCAGCAGCTTCTCCAGCATCGCTCATCGGGGGAGCACCATCTCCAACAACTTCTCCAGCATCGTTCATCGGGGGAGCACCATCTGCAGCAGCTAATCCTGCATCATCCATCGGGGGAGCACTGTCTCCAACTACATCTCCAGCATCGTACATCGAAGCAGTAGCATCTCCAGAACCTTCTACAGCATCGTTAATCAGAAGACCACCATCTCCAACAGCTACTGCAGCATCGTTCATCGGGAGAGCACCATCTCCAGCAGCTTCTCCACCATCATCCGTCGGGGGAGCACCGACTCCAACTGCATCGCCAACATTGTACATCGGGGGAGCAAAATCTGCCGCAGCTTCTCCAGCATCATTCGTCGGGAGAGCACCATCACCAACAGCTTCTCCAGCATCGTTCATCGGGGGAGCACCATCTTCAGCAACTTCTCCAGCATCATCCGTTGGGAGAGCACCATCTCCTGCAGCTTCTCCACCATCATCCGTCGGGGGAGCACCGTCTCCAGCTGCATCTCCAGCATCGTACATCGGGGGAGCAACATCTGCAGCCGCTTCTCCAGCATGGTTCATTGGGGGAGAACCATCGCCAACTGCTTCTCCACCATCATCCGTCGGGGGAGAACCATCTCCAACTGCATCTCCAACATCGTACATCGGGGGAGCACCATCTCCAGCAGCTTCTCCAGCGTCGTTCATTGGGGGAGCACCATCTCCAGTAGCTTCTCCAGCATCGTTCATCGGGGGAGCACCATCTCCAGCAGCTTCTCCACCATCATTCGTCGGGGGTGCACCGACTCCAAATGCATCTCCAACATCGTCAATCAGGGGAGCAACATCTGCAGCTGCTTCTCCAACATCGTACATCGGGGGAGCTCCATCTCCAGCAGCTTCTCCAGCATCGTTCATCGGGGGAGCACCATCTGCAGCAGCTAATCCTGCATCATCCATCGGGGGAGCACTGTCTCCAACTGCATCTCCAACATCGTACATCGAAGCAGTAGCATCTCCAGCACCTTCTCCAGCATCGTTCATCAGGGTAGCACCATCTCCAACAACTTCTCCGCATCGTTCATCGGGGGAGCACCATCGCCAGCAGCTTCACCAGCATCGTTCATCAGGGGAGCACCATCTCCAACAGCTTCCCCAGCATCATCCGTCGGGGGAGCACCGTCTCCAACTGCATCTCCAACATCGTAAATCGGGGGAGGAACATCTGAAGCCGCTTCTCCAGCATCGTTCATCGGGGGAGCACCATCGCCTACTGCTTCTTCAGCATCGTTCATCGGGGGAGCACCGTCTCCAACTCCATCTCCAACATCGTACATCGGGTGAGTAGCATCTCCAGCACCTTCTCCAGCATCGTTCATCAGGGGAGCACCATCTCCTGCAGCTTCTCCAGCATCGTTCATCGAGGGAGCACCATCTCCAGCAGCTTATGCAGCATCATCCGTCGGGGAAGCATCGTCTCCAACTGCATCTTCAACATCCTAAATCAGGGGAGTACCATCTCCAGCACCTTCTCCAGCATCGTTCATCAGGGTAGCACCATCTCCAACAACTTCTCCGCATCGTTCATCGGGGGAGCACCATCTCCAGCAGCTTCTCAGCCATCAGCCGTCGGGGGAGCACCGTCTCCAAATGCATCTCCAACATCGTAAATCAGGGGAGCAACATCTGCAGCTGCTTCTCCAACATCGTACATCGGGGGAGCTCCATCTCCAGCAGCTTCTCCAGCATCGCTCATCGGGGAAGCACCATCTCCAACAACTTCTCCAGCATCGTTCATCGGGGGAGCACCATCTCCAGCAGCTTCTCAGCCATCAGCCGTCGGGGGAGCACCGTCTCCAGCTGCATCTCCAACATCGTAAATTGGGGGAGCAACATCTGCAGCCGATTCTCCAGCATCGTTCATTGGGGGAGCACCATCGCCAACTGCTTCTCCAGCATCATCCGTCGGGGGAGCACCGTCTCCAACTGCATCTCCAACATCGTACATCGGGGGAGCACCATCTCCAGCAGCTTCTCCAGCGTCGTTCATTGGGGGAGCACCATCTGCAGCAGCTTCTCCAGCATCATCCGTCTGGGGAGAACTGTCTCCAACTGCATCTCCAACATCGTACATCGGGGGAGCACCGTCTCCAATTGCTTCTCCAACATCGTACATCGGGGGAGTAGCATCTCCAGCACCTTCTCCAGCATCGTACATCGGGGGAGTACCATTTCCAGCAGCTTCTCCAGCATCATCCGTTGGGGTAGCACCGTCTCCAACTGCATCTCCAACATCGTTCATCAAGGGAGCAACATCTGCATCAGCTTCTCCAGCATCGTTCATCAGAGGAGCACCGTCTCCAGCAGCTTATCCAGCATCATTCATCGAGGGAGCACCATCTCCAGCAGCTTCTCCAGCATAATCCGTGGGGGGAGCACCGTCTCCAACTGCATCTCCAACATCGTAACTCGGGGGAGCTCCATCTCCAGCAGCTTCTCCAACATCGTACATCGGGGGAGCAACATCTGCAGCCGCTTCTCCAGCATCATTCATCGTGGGAGCACCATCTCCAGCAGCTTCTCCACCATCATCCGTCGGGGGAGCACCGTCTCCAACTGCATCTCCAACATCGTACATCGGGGGAGCAACATCTGCAGCCGATTCTCCAGCATCGTTCATCGGGGGAGCACCATCGCCAACAGCTTCTCCAGCATCTTTCATCGGGGGAGCACCATCTCCAGCAGCTTCTCAGCCATCAGCCGTCGGGGGAGCACCGTCTCCAAATGCATCTCCAACATCGTAAATCAGGGGAGCAACATCTGCAGCTGCTTCTCCAACATCGTACATCGGGGGAGCTCCATCTCCAGCAGCTACTCCAGCATCGCTCATCGGGGGAGCACCATCTCCAACAACTTCTCCAGCATCGTTCATCGGGGGAGCACCATCTGCAGCAGCTAATCCTGCATCATCCATCGGGGGAGCACTGTCTCCAACTACATCTCCAACATCGTACATCGAAGCAGTAGCATCTCCAGCACCTTCTACAGCATCGTTAATCAGAAGACCACCATCTCCAACAGCTACTGCAGCATCGTTCATCGGGAGAGCACCATCTCCTGCAGCTTCTCCACCATCATCCGTCGGGGGAGCACCGTCTCCAGCTGCATCTCCAACATTGTAAATTGGGGGAGCAACATCTGCAGCCGATTCTCCAGCATCGTTCATTGGGGGAGCACCATCGCCAACTGCTTCTCCAGCATCATCCGTCGGGGGAGAACCGTCTCCAACTGCATCTCCAACATCGTACATCAGGGGAGCACCATCTCCAGCAGCTTCTCCAGCGTCGTTCATTGGGGGAGCACCATCTGCAGCAGCTTCTCCAGCATCATCCGTCGGGGGAGATCCGTCTCCAACTGCATCTCCAACATCGTACATCGGGGGAGCACCGTCTCCAATTGCTTCTCCAACATCGTACATCGGGGGAGTAGCATCTCCTGCACCTTCTCCAGCATCGTACATCGGGGGAGTACCATTTCCAGCAGCTTCTCCAGCATCATCCGTTGGGGTAGCACCGTCTCCAACTGCATCTCCAACATCGTTCATCGGGGGAGCAACATCTGCAGCAGCTTCTCCAGCATCGTTCATCAGAGGAGCACCGTCTCCAGCAGCTTATCCAGCATCATTCATCGAGGGAGCACCATCTCCAGCAGCTTCTCCAGCATAATCCGTGGGGGGAGCACCGTCTCCAACTGCATCTCCAACATCGTAACTCGGGGGAGCTCCATCTCCAGCAGCTTCTCCAACATCGTACATCGGGGGAGCAACATCTGCAGCCGCTTCTCCAGCATCATTCATCGTGGGAGCACCATCTCCAGCAGCTTCTCCACCATCATCCGTCGGGGGAGCACCGTCTAAAACTGCATCTCCAACATCGTACATCGGGGGAGCAACATCTGCAGCCGATTCTCCAGCATCGTTCGTCGGGGGAGCACCATCGCCAACAGCTTCTCCAGCATCGTTCATCGGGGGAGCACCATCTCCAGCAGCTTCTCAGCCATCAGCCGTCGGGGGAGCACCGTCTCCAAATGCATCTCCAACATCGTAAATCAGGGGAACAACATCTGCAGCTGCTTCTCCAACATCGTACATCGGGGGAGCTCAATCTCCAGCAGCTTCTCCAGCATCGCTCATCGGGGGAACACCATCTCCAACAACTTCTCCAGCATCATTCATCGGGGGAGCACCATCTCCAGCAGCTTCTCAGCCATCAGCCGTCGGGGGAGCACCGTCTCCAAATGCATCTCCAACATCGTAAATCAGGGGAGCAACATCTGCAGCTGCTTCTCCAACATCGTACATCGGGGGAGCTCCATCTCCAGCAGCTTCTCCAGCATCGCTCATCGGGGGAGCACCATCTCCAACAACTTCTCCAGCATCGTTCATCGGGGGAGCACCATCTGCAGCAGCTAATCCTGCATCATCCATCGGGGGAGCACTGTCTCCAACTACATCTCCAACATCGTACATCGAAGCAGTAGCATCTCCAGCACCTTCTACAGCATCGTTAATCAGAAGACCACCATCTCCAACAGCTACTGCAGCATCGTTCATCGGGAGAGCACCATCTCCAGCAGCTTCTCCACCATCATCCGTCGGGGGAGCACCGACTCCAACTGCATCGCCAACATTGTAAATCGGGGGAGCAAAATCTGCCGCAGCTTCTCCAGCATCATTCGTCGGGAGAGCACCATCACCAACAGCTTCTCCAGCATCGTTCATCGGGGGAGCACCATCTTCAGGAACTTCTCCAGCATCATCCGTCGGGGGAGCACCATCGCCAACTGCTTCCCCAGCATCATCCGTTGGGAGAGCACCGTCTCCAGCTGCATCTCCAGCATCGTACATCGGGGGAGCAACATCTGCAGCTGCTTCTCCAGCATCGTTCATTGGGGGAGCACCATCGCCAACTGCTTCTCCAGCATCATCCGTCGGGGGAGAACCATCTCCAACTGCATCTCCAACATCGTACATCGGGGGAGCACCAACTCCAGCAGCTTCTCCAGCGTCGTTCATTGGGGGAGTACCATCTCCAGTAGCTTCTCCAGCATCGTTCATCAGGGGAGCACCATCTCCAGCATCTTCTCCACCATCATCCGTCGGGGGTGCACCGACTCCAAATGCATCTCCAACATCATACATTGGGGGAGCACCATCTCCAGCAGCTTCTGCAGCATCATCCGTCGGAAGAGCACCATCTCCAGCAGCTTCTCCACCATCATCCGTCGGGTGAGTAGCATCTCCTGCACCTTCTCCAGCATCGTTCATCAGGTGAGCACCATCTCCAGCAGCTTCTCCACCATCATACGTCGGGGGAGCACCGTCTCCAACTGCATCTCCAACATCATACATTGGGGGAGCACCATCTGCATCAGCTTCTCCAGCATCATTAATCGGGGGAGCACCATATCCAGCAGCTTCTCCAGCATCATCCATCGGGGGAGCATCGTCTCCAACTGCATCTCCAACATCGTACATCGGGGGAGCACCATCGCCAACTGCTTCTCCAGCATTGTTCATCGGGGGAGCACCGTCTCCAACTGCATCTCCAACATCGTACATGGGGGAACAACATCTGCAGCAGCTTCTTCAGCATCATTCATCGGGGGAGCACAATCTCCAACAACTTCTTCAGCATCGTTCATCGGGGGAGCACCATTGCTAGCAGCTTCTCCAGCATCATCCGTCCGGGGAGCACCATCTCCAACTCCATCTCCAACATCGTACATCGGGTGAGTAGCATCTCCAGCACCTTCTCCAGCATCGTTCATCAGGGGAGCACCATCTCCAGCAGCTTCTCCAGCATCGTTCATCGAGGGAGCACCATCTCCAGCAGCTTATGCAGCATCATCCGTCGGGGAAGCATCGTCTCCAACTGCATCTTCAACATCCTAAATCAGGGGAGTACCATCTCCAGCACCTTCTCCAGCATCGTTCATCAGGGTAGCACCATCTCCAACAACTTCTCCGCATCGTTCATCGGGGGAGCACCATCGCCAGCAGCTTCACCAGCATCGTTCATCAGGGGAGCACCATCTCCAACAGCTTCTCCAGCATCGTTCATCGGGGTAGCACCATCTTCAGCAACTTCTCCAGCATCATCCATCGGGGGAGCACCATCGCCAACTGCTTCCCCAGCATCATCCGTTGGGAGAGCACCATCTCCTGCAGCTTCTCCACCATCATCCGTCGGGGGAGCACCGTCTCCAGCTGCATCTCCAACATCGTAAATTGGGGGAGCAAAATCTGCAGCCGATTCTCCAGCATCGTTCATTGGGGGAGCACCATCGCCAACTGCTTCTCCAGCATCATCCGTCGGGGGAGAACCGTCTCCAACTGCATCTCCAACATCGTACATCGGGGGAGCACCGTCTCCAATTGCTTCTCCATCATCGTACATCGGGGGAGTAGCATCTCCAGCACCTTCTCCAGCATCGTACATCGGGGGAGTACCATTTCCAGCAGCTTCTCCAGCATCATCCGTTGGGGTAGCACCGTCTCCAACTGCATCTCCAACATCGTTCATCGGGGGAGCAACATCTGCAGCAGCTTCTCCAGCATCGTTCATCAGAGGAGCACCGTCTCCAGCAGCTTATCCAGCATCATTCATCGAGGGAGCACCATCTCCAGCAGCTTCTCCAGCATAATCCGTGGGGGGAGCACCGTCTCCAACTGCATCTCCAACATCGTAACTCGGGGGAGCTCCCTCTCCAGCAGCTTCTCCAACATCGTACATCGGGGGAGCAACATCTGCAACCGCTTCTCCAGCATCATTCATCGTGGGAGCACCATCTCCAGCAGCTTCTCCACCATCATCCGTCGGGGGAGCACCGTCTCCAACTGCATCTCCAACATCGTACATCGGGGGAGCAACATCTGCAGCCGATTCTCCAGCATCGTTCATCGGGGGAGCACCATCACCAACAGCTTCTCCAGCATCGTTCATCGGGGGAGCACCATCTCCAGCAGCTTCTCAGCCATCAGCCGTCGGGGGAGCACCGTCTCCAAATGCATCTCCAACATCGTAAATCAGGGGAGCAACATCTGCAGCTGCTTCTCCAACATCGTACATCGGGGGAGCTCAATCTCCAGCAGCTTCTCCAGCATCGCTCATCGGGGGAACACCATCTCCAACAACTTCTCCAGCATCATTCATCGGGGGAGCACCATCTCCAGCAGCTTCTCAGCCATCAGCCGTCGGGGGAGCACCGACTCCAAATGCATCTCCAACATCGTCAATCAGGGGAGCAACATCTGCAGCTGCTTCTCCAACATCGTACATCGGGGTAGCTCCATCTCCAGTAGCTTCTCCAGCATCGTTCATCAGGGGAGCACCATCTCCAGCAGCTTCTCCACCATCATCCGTCGGGGGTGCACCGACTCCAAATGCATCTCCAACATCGTCAATCAGGGGAGCAACATCTGCAGCTGCTTCTCCAACATCGTACATCGGGGGAGCTCCATCTCCAGCAGCTTCTCCAGCATCGTTCTTCGGGGGAGCACCATCTCCAACAACTTCTCCAGCATCGTTCATCGGGGGAGCACCATCTGCAGCAGCTAATACTGCATCATCCATCGGGGGAGCACTGTCTCCAACTGCATCTCCAACATCGTACAACGAAGCAGTAGCATCTCCAGCACCTTCTACAGCATCGTTAATCAGAAGACCACCATCTCCAACAGCTACTGCAGCATCGTTCATCGGGAGAGCACCATCTCCAGCAGCTTCTCCACCATCATCCGTCGGGGGTGCACCGACTCCAACTGCATCGCCAACATTGTACATCGGGGGAGCAAAATCTGCCGCAGCTTCTCCAGCATCGTTCATCGGGAGAGCACCATCACCAACAGCTTCTCCAGCATCGTTCATCGGGGGAGCACCATCTCCAGCAGCTTCTGCAGCATCATCCGTCGGAAGAGCACCATCTCCAGCAGCTTCTCCACCATCATCCGTCGGGTGAGTAGCATCTCCTGCACCTTCTCCAGCATCGTTCATCAGGTGAGCACCATCTCCAGCAGCTTCTCCACCATCATACGTCGGGGGAGCACCGTCTCCAACTGCATCTCCAACATCATACATTGGGGGAGCACCATCTGCATCAGCTTCTCCAGCATCATTAATCGGGGGAGCACCATATCCAGCAGCTTCTCCAGCATCATCCATCGGGGGAGCATCGTCTCCAACTGCATCTCCAACATCGTACATCGGGGGAGCACCATCGCCAACTGCTTCTCCAGCATCGTTCATCGGGGGAGCACCGTCTCCAACTGCATCTCCAACATCGTACATGGGGGAACAACATCTGCAGCAGCTTCTCCAGCATCATTCATCGGGGGAGCACAATCTCCAACAACTTCTTCAGCATCGTTCATCGGGGGAGCACCATTGCTAGCAGCTTCTCCAGCATCATCCGTCCGGGGAGCACCATCTCCAACTCCATCTCCAACATCGTACATCGGGTGAGTAGCATCTCCAGCACCTTCTCCAGCATCGTTCATCAGGGGAGCACCATCTCCAGCAGCTTCTCCAGCATCGTTCATCGAGGGAGCACCATCTCCAGCAGCTTATGCAGCATCATCCGTCGGGGAAGCATCGTCTCCAACTGCATCTTCAACATCCTAAATCAGGGGAGTACCATCTCCAGCACCATCTCCAGCATCGTTCATCAGGGTAGCACCATCTCCAACAACTTCTCCGCATCGTTCATCGGGGGAGCACCATCGCCAGCAGCTTCACCAGCATCGTTCATCAGGGGAGCACCATCTCCAACAGCTTCTCCAGCATCGTTCATCGGGGTAGCACCATCTTCAGCAACTTCTCCAGCATCATCCATCGGGGGAGCACCATCGCCAACTGCTTCCCCAGCATCATCCGTTGGGAGAGCACCATCTCCTGCAGCTTCTCCACCATCATCCGTCGGGGGAGCACCGTCTCTAGCTGCATCTCCAACATCGTAAATTGGGGGAGCAACATCTGCAGCCGATTCTCCAGCATCGTTCATTGGGGGAGCACCATCGCCAACTGCTTCTCCAGCATCATCCGTCGGGGGAGAACCGTCTCCAACTGCTTCTCCAGCATCGTACATCGGGGGAGCACTGTCTCCAATTGCTTCTCCATCATCGTACATCGGGGGAGTAGCATCTCCAGCACCTTCTCCAGCATCGTACATCGGGGGAGTACCATTTCCAGCAGCTTCTCCAGCATCATCCGTTGGGGTAGCACCGTCTCCAACTGCATCTCCAACATCGTTCATCGGGGGAGCAACATCTGCAGCAGCTTCTCCAGCATCGTTCATCAGAGGAGCACCGTCTCCAGCAGCTTATCCAGCATCATTCATCGAGGGAGCACCATCTCCAGCAGCTTCTCCAGCATAATCCGTGGGGGGAGCACCGTCTCCAACTGCATCTCCAACATCGTAACTCGGGGGAGCTCCATCTCCAGCAGCTTCTCCAACATCGTACATCGGGGGAGCAACATCTGCAACCGCTTCTCCAGCATCATTCATCGTGGGAGCACCATCTCCAGCAGCTTCTCCACCATCATCCGTCGGGGGAGCACCGTCTCCAACTGCATCTCCAACATCGTACATCGGGGGAGCAACATCTGCAGCCGATTCTCCAGCATCGTTCATCGGGGGAGCACCATTGCCAACAGCTTCTCCAGCATCGTTCATCGGGGGAGCACCATCTCCAGCAGCTTCTCAGCCATCAGCCGTCGGGGGAGCACCGTCTCCAAATGCATCTCCAACATCGTAAATCAGGGGAGCAACATCTGCAGCAGCTTCTCCAACATCGTACATCGGGGGAGCTCATTCTCCAGCAGCTTCTCCAGCATCGCACATCGGGGGAACACCATCTCCAACAACTTCTCCAGCATCATTCATCGGGGGAGCACCATCTCCAGCAGCTTCTCAGCCATCAGCCGTCGGGGGAGCACCGTCTCCAAATGCATCTCCAACATCGTAAATCAGGGGAGCAACATCTGCAGCTGCTTCTCCAACATCGTACATCGGGGGAGCTCCATCTCCAGCAGCTTCTCCAGCATCGCTCATCGGGGGAGCACCATCTCCAACAACTTCTCCAGCATCGTTCATCGGGGGAGCACCATCTGCAGCAGCTAATCCTGCATCATCCATCGGGGGAGCACTGTCTCCAACTACATCTCCAACATCGTACATCGAAGCAGTAGCATCTCCAGCACCTTCTACAGCATCGTTAATCAGAAGACCACCATCTCCAATAGTTACTGCAGCATCGTTCATCGGGAGAGCACCATCTCCAGCAGCTTCTCCACCATCATCCGTCGGGGGAGCACCGACTCCAACTGCATCGCCAACATTGTACATCGGGGGAGCAAAATCTGCCGCAGCTTCTCCAGCATCATTCGTCGGGAGAGCACCATCACCAACAGCTTCTCCAGCATCGTTCATCGGGGGAGCACCATCTTCAGCAACTTCTCCAGCATCATCCGTCGGGGGAGCACCATCGCCAACTGCTTCCCCAGCATCATCCGTTGGGAGAGCACCATCTCCTGCAGCTTCTCCACCATCATCCGTCGGGGGAGCACCGTCTCCAGCTGCATCTCCAGCATCGTACATCGGGGGAGCAACATCTGCAGCCGCTTCTCCAGCATCGTTCATTGGGGGAGCACCATCGCCAACTGCTTCTCCAGCATCATCCGTCGGGGGAGAACCATCTCCAACTGCATCTCCAACATCGTACATCGGGGGAGCACCAAATCCAGCAGCTTCTCCAGCGTCGTTCATTGGGGGAGCACCATCTCCAGTAGCTTCTCCAGCATCGTTCATCAGGGGAGCACCATCTCCAGCAGCTTCTCCACCATCATCCGTCGGGGGTGCACCGACTCCAAATGCATCTCCAACATCGTCAATCAGGGGAGCAACATCTGCAGCTGCTTCTCCAACATCGTACATCGGGGGAGCTCCATCTCCAGCAGCTTCTCCAGCATCGTTCATCGGGGGAGCACCATCTCCAACAACTTCTCCAGCATCGTTCATCGGGGGAGCACCATCTGCAGCAGCTTCTGCAGCATCATCCGTCGGAAGAGCACCATCTCCAGCAGCTTCTCCACCATCATCCGTCGGGTGAGTAGCATCTCCTGCACCTTCTCCAGCATCGTTCATCAGGTGAGCACCATCTCCAGCAGCTTCTCCACCATCATATGTCGGGGGAGCACCGTCTCCAACTGCATCTCCAACATCATACATTGGGGGAGCACCATATCCAGCAGCTTCTCCAGCATCATCCATCGGGGGAGCATCGTCTCCAACTGCATCTCCAACATCGTACATCGGGGGAGCACCATCGCCAACTGCTTCTCCAGCATCGTTCATCGGGGGAGCACCGTCTCCAACTGCATCTCCAACATCGTACATGGGGGAACAACATCTGCAGCAGCTTCTCCAGCATCATTCATCGGGGGAGCACAATCTCCAACAACTTCTTCAGCATCGTTCATCGGGGGAGCACCATTGCTAGCAGCTTCTCCAGCATCATCCGTCCGGGGAGCACCATCTCCAACTGCATCTCCAGCATCATACATCGGGTGAGTAGCATCTCCAACACCATCTCCAGCATCGTTCGTCAGGGGAGCACCATCTCCAACAGCTTCTCCATCATCGTTCATCGGGGGAGCACCATCTCCATCAGCTTCTCCACCATCATCCGTCGGAGGAGCACCGTCTCCAACTGCATCTCCAACATCGTAAATCGGGGGAGGAACATCTGAAGCCGCTTCTCCAGCATCGTTCATCGGGGGAGCACCATCGCCTACTGCTTCTTCAGCATTGTTCATCGGGGGAGCACCGTCTCCAACTCCATCTCCAACATCGTACATCGGGTGAGTAGCATCTCCAGCACCTTCTCCAGCATCGTTCATCAGGGGAGCACCATCTCCAGCAGCTTCTCCAGCATCGTTCATCGAGGGAGCACCATCTCCAGCAGCTTATGCAGCATCATCCGTCAGGGAAGCATCGTCTCCAACTGCATCTTCAACATCCTAAATCAGGGGAGTACCATCTCCAGCACCTTCTCCAGCATCGTTCATCAGGGTAGCACCATCTCCAACAACTTCTCCGCATCGTTCATCAGGGTAGCACCATCGCCAGCAGCTTCACCAGCATCGTTCATCAGGGGAGCACCATCTCCAACAGCTTCTCCAGCATCGTTCATCGGGGTAGCACCATCTTCAGCAACTTCTCCAGCATCATCCATCGGGGGAGCACCATCGCCAACTGCTTCCCCAGCATCATCCGTTGGGAGAGCACCATCTCCTGCAGCTTCTCCACCATCATCCGTCGGGGGAGCACCGTCTCCAGCTGCATCTCCAACATCGTAAATTGGGGGAGTACCATCTCCAGCACCTTCTCCAGCATCGTTCATCAGGGTAGCACCATCTCCAACAACTTCTCCGCATCGTTCATCGGGGGAGCACCATCGCCAGCAGCTTCACCAGCATCGTTCATCGGGGTAGCACCATCTTCAGCAACTTCTCCAGCATCATCCATCGGGGGAGCACCATCGCCAACTGCTTCCCCAGCATCATCCGTTGGGAGAGCACCATCTCCTGCAGCTTCTCCACCATCATCCGTCGGGGGATAACCGTCTCCAACTGCATCTCCAACATCGTACATCGGGGGAGCACCATCTCCAGCAGCTTCTCCAGCGTCGTTCATTGGGGGAGCACCATCTGCAGCAGCTTCTCCAGCATCATCCGTCGGGGGAGAACCGTCTCCAACTGCATCTCCAACATCGTACATCGGGGGAGCACCGTCTCCAATTGCTTCTCCAACATCGTACATCGGGGGAGTAGCATCTCCAGCACCTTCTCCAGCATCGTACATCGGGGGAGTACCATTTCCAGCAGCTTCTCCAGCATCATCCGTTGGGGTAGCACCGTCTCCAACTGCATCTCCAACATCGTTCATCGGGGGAGCAACATCTGCAGCAGCTTCTCCAGCATCGTTCATCAGAGGAGCACCGTCTCCAGCAGCTTATCCAGCATCATTCATCGAGGGAGCACCACCTCCTGCAGCTTCACCAGCATTGTTTATTGTGTGAGCACAGTCTCCAGCAGTGGGGTCACATGCATCTACCAGGGGCGTTCACCTATACCACTATATAGTTTGTTTTGAGGCATTAAACATGTGCTTTTGGCGTTACATACTGTGTGTGAGTCCCATCTGTTCCCTGTGCATGGAGGCATCATACTTTCACTAGGCAGCCTTGTTTTCTCGCCGGATCAGGAGGCGACAATTGGTGTCCCGGAACGTGATGTGGTGAGATGGGTCCAGAGCGTGTGTGTCAGACAGCAACTCCATTATAGTTCTTATTTCTGGACAGTGGGTGAGTATACTGTGCGAAATGGCTTTGCGGGTGTGGTGTGAATTATGAGGACCTCGATGCGCTTATTAAGTGGATGATGCGGAGAAGTCTGGCTGACGAAGCTTCTCACTGTGTCAGTCGGTCGGCATTAGAGAAAGCTAGCAAGGAGCTCTGTGAGCGGACTTGGGTAGGGGATGAAGCAGTGCAGAAGCTGCTATCCCCCCTTGGCGCCCTTAGAAAGTTAACTGAGTCGGCCAAGGGGAAGTGGGAGTTAGGGCGAGCTATTAACACCTAGTTGCGGCCTATTGATTCAGAGGGGGAGGAGGAGAAGACTGAACAACAGGAGGCAGATGATCGAGAGGAGACAAAAGAGGGAGGGACAGTAGAAGAGGTAGAGAAACAAAAGGCCTCATTGGCTGAGAAGAAAACCCTTTTATTAGCCCCGGATCAGGACTTGGGAAGGGAAGCAGCCGAGGCTGCTGAACGCTGGACCATCAAGGCACAAGAATGCATTCTGACCGGGTGCAATCTGATCCCGGAGATAAATGCCCGTAGATTGTGTTTTTCGGTGCTGGTGGGTCGGGGAGCTGGGGAGACGTCTCCGGGTCTGCATACACATTGTTGGTTTGTTGACCCCATACGACCCTGGAGTTTCTGGTGGATGCGGGTGCAGACGTTGCCACACTCCCATTGTTATCCTGGCCTGGAGAGTGGCCGCTGGATCCAACGGTGCCGTTTGTGGGAGGGGTGGTCGGGACGGCGTCCGGGGTTGTGCGGGGGAATCCGTGTGCTTGTGCCGCTTGCTGCATGGCTGCAGTTGGTCTGTGTGCGGCTGCTGAAGTGACGCGTGGGCAGTTCCATCAGTCAGCGTTGTTGCTGCACAGGATGTTCCACATCTCAGTTGTCACAGGATTGCCCAGGTTGCCATTCAGCTAACACGTTTCCTTCTGGGGTTGAGCCCCAGAGTTTTGATCTGTCATGGGTGCACCTCAGGAGTTAAATTCTGACAGTGGCCTAGGATATAGAAATGCATGTTTTGGACACTGGTGTACAGCTTGGGGCGTTAAGCACACCTTCAACATTCCTGGCAACAGCACCGTCCAGGCTACTGTGGAGTGTGCATATCAGACCTTGAAGGGGCATCTTCGTGCACTTTTAAAGAGGGGGCTCCCAGACCCTATGCCATCCTCATCATGGGCAGGGGATACGCCTGTGTCGGGACCCCAAGTAGGCCCCGCTGGCTGCCGGCACGTTGGGTTAAGCCGGCACCAAACAACGAGCCATCCTGCACACCATGAGGATCCAAACATTTCAGCACCGGTTTTGGTCAACCTCTGCTTTGTTAATGTCTCCAGTGCAGCCAGTGAATTGACGTCAACACATGCCAGTGGCTGCTGGTAACAGCACATGAGACAGCATTGCTCCCAATGTGCCTGAAGGTACGAACTGGGAATCCAGCCTTCATGCCGGACTGATAGTTCGTGAGCGGGGGAGACCTTGTTCCTGGATAATCCCCCAGCGGTGGACATTTGGAACGATTCTGCACAACGAATATGTTTTTGTCTTGTTATTTGGTTATAGAGTGTGACATTTATAATGCACACTGGACTGAACTGGAATGCCATGAAGATTCTGTACAATAGTGTTACATTGAACTTGGAAAAATTGTAACTCCATTGTGCACTGTGCTGTGAACTTGAATGCACAGTTCTTTTCAAGTTGGTTAAGTGTTGCCATACAGCAACAGGCAGATAGCTGTTGTTATGTGTTTTCAGGTTTGTAGGTACTGCAGCTGCATCACTTTGGTATGTTATTATGACAGTCTAATAGTTTTTTTGCATATGTTTAATGTTTGATTCGTTTGCGGAATAGCCTTAAATGTGATAATCACTTTTGGGGAAACAGGGAGTACGTGGGGGAACCTATACAAGGGCTTGCAGATGATAAAGAGGGGGGAGATGTTGGTTATTGGGTAGGTGGTGCCTGCGTGCACCTGGGGTGGAGTCAGGGAGGTCACAAGTCTCCAGCAGCCAGGGAGCACCGTCTCCAGCAGCCTCAGCAGCATCGTTCATCAGGGGGGAGCACCGTCTCCAGCTGCTTCTCCAGTAGCTTTCATAGGGGGAGCACCGTCTCCAGCAGCTCCACCAGCATCATTCATCGGGGAAAAACCTCTGGGGAGCACCATCTCCAGCAGCTTTACCAGCATCATACACTGGGAAAGTGACGTCTCCAACTGCATCTCCAGCATCCTTCGTCATGTGAGCAGCATCTCCAGCGGCTTCTCCAACATCGTCTTTCTGGGCAGCACCGTCTCCAGCAGCTTCTCCAGCATCGTCCCTCTGGGTAGCGCCGTAATCAGCCGATTCACTTGCATAGTTCATCGGGGGAGCAGCGTCTCCAGCAGCTCCACCTGCATCATTCATCGGGGAAGCATTGTCTCCAGCAGGTTCTCCAGCGTCCTCCGTTGGGGGAGCCTGGGTGCTGGGAAGGCTCTTCAGAGCACACACCATCCCCACTCCATCAGCTTATTTTTCAGACTGCAGTTCTACACACCTTACTAAGCTTCTTCTGAAACAACCTCCATCATTAAAAGGTACAACAAAATGTGGAGGGGCCTTGCCCTGTGTTACTTAAATGGAATAAATGGAAATAGGGGTTTCCCCTGTGTGAAAATTGTGAACTGTAGCAAATATGGATGATCTTATCTCCGTAAGGTACAGATTTAGTTTCGTTCTTTAAAAACTCTGCTTTTTCCTACAGCATCCAAATAAGCCTGGGGATGGGTATGAAGAACTGAATCGTACAACTTTACACTGAGCCTTTCCTGACAGTACCTAGATCTTCTTCAGGGTGGTGGACACCCACTCAGCGTGTAAAGGAATATATATTGCTTGCCATGGAAATGAAATTTCATTAATTCACAAATCCAAAACATAGTATGTGACTGAAAAGAGTGTTTTCATGCTGTACTTTCAGCTTGTCTTAAAACTGCCCCCATGATCTCCATGCAGTCTCTGCTTTGGTGCTGGGTCTGCTACCAGCATCACTTGAAATGGTAGCTTCTCCTCCAGGGAAGTGCCCAAGCAATGAGTCCCACACAGGGTGTAATCTGCTCACAACAGCAGCTGGGTCACAGCCATCCACTCTGCTGACATACAGGTACAAGCCTTTGCAATCAAATCCCATGCAGTAGATGAGGAAAAAAAGGTATCAGGACACACTATCTGCTCCATCGTCTGTCTAACAGTAATCCAGGATGTCATTTGCTCCCAAGTTCATTCAGACAAAACTGAATGCACTGAAGAGAATATCAACATTAATCCCGCACAAGTACGCTGACAATTGACTGCGTGCTAATGACCAGCTTGTTTGCATTGTTTCTATTGCATTGCCTTAAAAAACAAACAAACAAATGAACAAACAAAAAACCTCAGAACATAAAAATAGCGAATGCAGAAGAACCAAACAGAAAGGCAGAAGGACTGCCTGTCAGCCACAGGACCTCGCTGGCTTGAAATTTAGATTTTAAATGTACCTGCACCAGTTTGCCAGGATTCCTCATGAGAAAGAATGGTGCTGACTGCAATGGTGGAGAAGGAGCCAGGTCAGATGGCAGCTTCTTCTTCTCTGCTTCCACAGACAGTTTACACTGCTTACTTCTGAAAGCAGAGAGCTGCAATGACATTGAGAGCTGCTCTGCACTCGATTTGGTCCTATCTGGTTCACTTTTCAAAAACTCTATGCTTTCCCATGCTTATCTGAAATAGAAACAGTCACCTTCCATTCAGAATAAAAGGTATGTTTTGATGATTTAGCTCCAAAAGCAAACCCTCTTGATTTCTGAAATCAGGATTTCTTTACATGCAATATTGTGAAATTAGCAGCAGAAATTACTCAGGATATGCTTAGTAGCAAAGGTGGAAAAAGAAATGAATGTTTTTCAGGACTCTAAGGAGTTCCAAGCAGCATGCTATTTATATTTGTCATTTGCTTTGTGCTTCAGAACCAGACTGATGCCTCTTCTCCTGTTTTGAGAAACTAAAGGTACAATAAGTTATTCTACTCTGAGACAAGATGCCCTGTTGTTGTCTCCTTCTCTCTAACAGCTTGTGACCAGCCACCACACCCCAAGAAATTACACTTTCATTAGATATGCACTTCTTTCTCCTACAGAAAAGTAAAATCATAGCTCATATTAAGATGTGAACGTCTCTCTGAGATAGGCTGAACTGGGGGGGCAATGAGATCCTTACAGGTGACATTAGTGATTTTTCAAAGTGTGGAGTCATTGCATGTTTCCCCACTCCATCCCAACAGGGTACTGCCATGTTGCCTGAAAAGAGCCTCCTGCAGCCAGAAGGGTCAGCTATTTGCTCTCTACCACTTTATTTTGGGGTATTTTCTTGGTTGTCTATGAAAGTAACAAACCCAGCAAACTCATTAATTGTGTTGGCAACTACCGTCTACACCCCTGAGCTCAGTTAATACGTACACACATTCCTCAACACTGAATACATTGCAAAGCACATGTTGTATATGTGATACTTTCTGAAGGTCTTTACTAAAGCATTATTTGTGGAAAAACTTACTGGTCTAGCTATACAAGTGAAGTCACTGTGATTTAGCTGCTTCTATAGATATTCTCTGATATTTAGCGTAGCAGGAGTGTAGTAGAGAGGACTGTGGGCAGTTCCCCCATTTGTCAGCAAATTCCCTTTGTCTCTCATGAGAAGCACTGTGAGGCATTCTGTGTGTGTCTGCAGAACTCTGTGGCTGAAGTGCATCTCCATGCAATGAGGTTGCCCCTCTTTGGGCCCGCTGCTCTCAGTATCACACGTTGAGGGCATAAGCTGGGTTCCTCTTAAATGAAACAGACCCAGAAAATGTTCTCTAGTCACACCTCAAGTATTTTGGCTGCAAAATGGTGTTCAGACAGAAGTTACTTAATCATAGAATCAAAGAATGGCTTGAGTGAGAAGGAATCTTAATGACCCCCCAGTTCCAGTTCCTGGGTATGGGCAGGATTGCCATCCACCAGATCAGGCTGATCAGGATCCCATCCTTGAATGCCTCCAGGGATTGGGCATCCACAGCTTCTCTGGGCAGCCTTTGTCAGTGCCTCACTGCCCTTGGAATAAAGATCTGCCTCCTGAAATGTAACACTTTGAGCAGTCCAGTGCTGAGCATGAGTGGGCTATGCAGCATCCTGGGATGTTTCACACCCCAAAAGGACCTGTGCTGTGCAGATGTAGGTCCCCTTAACTATCTGTTGAGCCAGCCCAGAGCTAGAACATACTAAAATGTATATACAGGGTGAATGCCAGGCCCTCAGCACCGCAGGTTTTGCTCCACAGACTGGTTCCTATTTGTCCATAGTTTCTCATGTGAGCACAACTTCTGATGCCACCAGCACCCCCAGGTGATTGAAGCCAATTCCTCCTCCATCCCCAGCTTATCCATGTCCAGGAAACAAGCACAATGGATACAGGGGACCAAGCTCTGCCCAACATCAGAGCAACCCAGAAAGAGCTAAATCAAGTTTTAGCAAATGGGACAAATGAGGATCACACAAAATAGATACCCTTCACACAGCTTACGTTACCTGTGATTAACATGGAACAGGAAACAATCCATGAAATTAAAGCTATTACAACTCACTCCCTCAAGTTTTAATCACATTTGTGATTGATACTCCTAAAGGATTACTATTCAGGTGTGTAAAGCTAGGTACATGCATAAATACTTTCCTAGTTCAAGCTGAAAGGCTGGCACTCCTTGAAATGGGGAAAAAATTCTGACGTGGTCATCTACCCACAGCAGTCATAGAGTGACCTCCTTAGTACATTCAAGGAATTTTATAAGCCTGATTTGAGATGTTTGCAAAAGAAATAAGTGTTACAAAGCTGTCCTTGGGAGCTGGATACGCACTTTCTCTAACATTAATGGGAGCTGAGCACTTGAAACTCAGCAAGGGTTTAAAATACCAACTGGAGCAATGAGCACAACTGAAAAGGTTTACCACAGCTCATTAAATATCCTTTTTACACTCCTATTCAACCATTCCTGGATTTAATATACAGGAAGTCGAAGCAGGGTTGTGTACCCTGGGAGAAATATGGGGCAGTTGTCCATGTGTGTAAAGAGGGGATTAGGAATGCCAGGGTGCAGATGGAGCTGGACTTGGCAAAGGATGTAAAAGATAACAAGAAGGGGTTGTACAGGTCCATAGGCAGGAGGAGACAGGCCAAGTAGAGTGTTCCCTCTATGATAAAAGGTAATGGAGAGCTGGCTTCCTCAGGTGTGGAAAAAGCCAAAGTACTCAATGAGTGCATCGTCTCAGTCTTTGCTGGTGGTCAGGCTCCCCATGTCTGCCAGGACCCTGAATGTCTAGGTGGGGGTGTGGGAAGTAGCTTCTGTCTCACTGTAACAGTGGAACAAGTCTGAGACCTCCTCATGAAAGAGAAGGTATCCATGGGGCCCGACGATTTGCATCCCAGGGTTGGCTGATGTGGTTGCTGAGCTGCTCTCCATCATATTTGAAAAGTCATGGTTGGTGGGTGAAATACGTGGTGACTGGAAAAAGGGAAACATTATACCCATTTTTAAGAAAGGGAAAAGAAAGACCCAGGGAACTACAGGCTGGTGAGCCTCACCTCTGTGCCTGGGAAGATCACAGAAGAGATCCTCCTGGTTACTGCGTTAAGGCACATACGAGACAAAGAGGTTGATCCAACACAGTTGGCATGGTTTTACCAAGAGCAGATCTTGGCTGACCTATCTGGTGGCCTTCTATGATGGAGTGATGGCATTGGTGGACAGGGGAATGATGATGGATGCAATCTTTCTGAACTTCTGCAAAAGTCTTTGTCATGGACCCTCACCGTATCCTTCTCTCTAAGGATGGACTGTTTGATGGATTAAGAACTGGTTGGTTGGATGGAGCCAAAGGGCTGTGATCAATGGTTCTGTGGCAGGGTGGAGTCCAGTCACAAGCTGTGTCCCTCAGGGGTCGATTTTGGACCAGTGCTCTTGAACATACTGATTGATGACACAGACAATGACATTGAGTGCACCCTCAGCAAGTTTGCAGAAGACACCAAGCTGAGCAGTGCAGTTGATACACCAGAAGGAAGGGAAGTCATCCAGAGGGACCTGGACAGGCTGCAGAACTGGGCCCATGAGAACCTAATGAAGTTCAGTAAGGCCAAGTGCAAGGTGCTATACTTGGGCTGAGGCAGTCCCAGGTATTCATACAGACTGGGAGAAGAACTCCATGAGAGAAGCCCTAAGGAGAAGGGCTTGGGGGTCCTGGTAGACAAGAAGCTGGACATGAGCCAGCAACATGCTCATGAAGCCTGGAAGGCCAACTGTGTTCTGGGCTGCACTAAAAAAGGGGTGGCCAGCAGGGAGAGGGAGTAGAGGGTGTCCCCCTCTACTCAGCTCCTGTGAGGTTCTATCTATAGCAAAGGGCTGTCACCCATCAGGTTGCCCAGGGCAGCCACCCAAGTGAGACACATCCTACATCTACAGGGAGTCAATAATGAGTTCAGTTAAATCACATAAATACATGCTATTTTTGTAGAAACATAATGATACGAAGCAAAATCCATCAGAGGGCATTTAAGGACACACACAACCCACACTTCTGACTTCTCAGTTTTAATTTGGTTATTACACACTGAGTTCCTCACATCCACGGGAAGGGCATCAAGAATCAAGTTCTGTGGGGTCCAGTTATTTACTCAAGGGGCTGGCTCCTGCTGACTGACTGGAGAAGGGCCGGGCCGAGCACCACTGGCAGTTCGGGCGGAGCCACTGCCATGATGGACAGCAGCAGGGGGCGGGGCGGAGCCAAGGGCAGCACTGCCATTGGTCAGGGACCATTCGGAACCCCGTGACGTCACAAAAACACTGAAGCAGTGGTCAGGGTGCAAAGGGCAGTGCAAAGGTCAGTGTGTGTGAGGCCTTGGCTGGTGGTGGGCAGCACTGGGCAAGCACTGGACTTTATGGCGTGCATTGGTCAGTGAGCAGGGAGTAGTTCTGTTGTGGCGTTTTCAATGCCGTTTTCTTCTACTGTCACGGTATTTAGCACTTATCTCAACCTATGTGTTTCATTGCATTTCCAGTTGGCTCACTCATCCCACCTGGGGAGACTGAGCAACTGTGGGGTTACAGGCCAAGAGCCACTAGGGCACAACCTGTGCTGCTCTGGTGTCCTTGTCTGTAGGAAAGAGGCAGCAATGCAAAATCAGGTGCATCTCAGGCACAGCCTTTAAAAGCTGATGAGTAATGTCAGATAGGTACAGATGAGTAATGTCAGGTAGTTTCTTGAACTAGAAAATAACCCCTCCATTAAGAACTTAAAATGGAAGATGCCGTAGTGTATGGCAGAACTGTAGGACATGGGAGAAGAGCTAATAGAAAATCTATGATAAGCCATTCCCTGGGATGAGGATTTTCAGGGAAGTCTCAAACACGTAACAAGTAAAACTTCAAGACCAAGTGGAATGAAGCTCTGTATTTCTGCCCTGGATGTAGTTGTAATCAGTGTGCTTCCCTCTTGCTGCAAATCTCCACCTACTGTAACAGCGTATCAGTGTATAGTGAACATGACTGGATAAAGAATTGCTATGGCACAAGAGGCCAAAGTTACTTAGATTGCTTCTGCCTTGATTTCTGGCAGATGGGCTCACAGAGAAGGGGCATCTAGAGACCTGGGACTCATGATGGATATCTGTCAAGAGAGTGTCACGTAGAGCTGCTTATCCAGCATCGTTCATTAAGGAAGCAGCATCTAAAGCAGCTTCTCCAGGAACTTTCATTGGGGGAGCACCATCTCCAGCAATGTCTACAGCATCAAACCTCGGGGCAGCAACGTATCGAGCAGCTTCTCCAGCATAATCCGTCAGGGGTGTGCCGTCTCGATAGGTTTCTACACCATTATACACTGGGGGATTGATGTCTCCTGCAGCTTCTCCAGCATCATCAGGACAGTGACATCTCCAAAATCTTCTGCATGAACATCCATCGAGGGAGCAGCATCTCCAGCAGCTTCTCCAGCATCGTTCATCGGGGGAGCACCATCTTTAACAGCTTCTCCAGCATCATTCATCGGGGGAGTACCATATCCAGCATCTTTCACTGGAGGAGCACCGTCTCCAGCAGCGTCTCCAGCATCGTTCATCGGGGGAGCACCATCTCCAGCAGCTTCTCCAGCATCGTTCATCGGGGGAGCACCATCTCCAGCGTCTTCTCCTGCATCTTCCATTGGAGCAGCATTTTCTCCTGCAGCTTCTCCAAGTTTATCCATTGTGGGAGCAGTGTTTCCTGCTGCTTCTTCAGCTTCATTATTGTTGGAACCACCTCGTGCTTCTTCCTTCGCTTTGTCAAGATTTGAGAATGGTTTCTCAAGCTGCTTCTCCAGCTTCGTCCATATTGGGAGCACCCTCTCCAGCATCACCTCTTGCCTCATCCTTCTGGTGAGCGCTGCCTCTGGCGTAGTCCATCTGGTAAGTACCCTCTCCTGTGCCACCTGTTTTAGGAGCATTGTCTACTGCTTCGCCTCCGATGTTGCCCGATGTCCCCACACCGCCGCAAGTGTCACCCTTCTGAGGAATCCAATTTTCTGAGCCACCCTTGGCAACGTCCTGCTGGTCAGCACCGCGTCTGCTTCACCCTCCTGATGAGTGAGAGCCACCTCCTGGGCCGCCTCTGGCACCATTGTTCTGGTTTGCGGCCCCTCCTGCCCAGCCTCTGGTACTGTTGTTGTGGTTTGCACCCACACCTGCCCAGCCTATGGCACCATTGTTATGCTTTGTGCAGTTTCCTGCACAAACACAAAGATTGTTCTTCCTCTGTGTGCCACCACTAGCATTGTCCATCTGTTGAGTGCCATCTCCTGCACAGCCTCTGCCCTCATTAGTATTCTGTGCCCAGTATCTTGCAACATTTCAAGTATCCTCCATTGGAGGATCATTATTAGCCTTTGCTTCTGAGAATGTCCATCTAAAGAGCACAGAGTTTTGCTGCTCCAACCTCCGTCATTGGAGCAGTGTGTTCTTGAGAAATATCCACTGGGGGAGAAACATATCCAGCAGCTTCTCCAGGATTGTTCATCGGGTGAGCACCATCTCCAGCAGCTTCTGCAGCATCTTTCATCACGGGAGCACAGTCTCCAGCAGCTTCTCCAGCGTCGCTCATCGGGGGAGCATCATCTCCAGCAGCTTCTGCAGAGTCGTTCATCGGGGGAGCACCATCTCCAACAGCTTCTTCAGCATCATCCGTCGGGGGAGCACCATCTCCAACTTCATCTCCAGCATCGTTCATCGGGGGAGCACCATCTCCAGCGTCTTCTCCTGCATCTTCCATTGGAGCAGCATTTTCTCCTGCAGCTTCTCCAAGTTTATCCATTGTGGGAGCAGTGTTTCCTGCTGCTTCTTCAGCTTCATTATTGTTGGAACCACCTCGTGCTTCTTCCTTCGCTTTGTCAAGATTTGAGAATGGTTTCTCAAGCTGCTTCTCCAGCTTCGTCCATATTGGGAGCACCCTCTCCAGCATCACCTCTTGCCTCATCCTTCTGGTGAGCGCTGCCTCTGGCGTAGTCCATCTGGTAAGTACCCTCTCCTGTGCCACCTGTTTTAGGAGCATTGTCTACTGCTTCGCCTCCGATGTTGCCCGATGTCCCCACACCGCCGCAAGTGTCACCCTTCTGAGGAATCCAATTTTCTGAGCCACCCTTGGCAACGTCCTGCTGGTCAGCACCGCGTCTGCTTCACCCTCCTGATGAGTGAGAGCCACCTCCTGGGCCGCCTCTGGCACCATTGTTCTGGTTTGCGGCCCCTCCTGCCCAGCCTCTGGTACTGTTGTTGTGGTTTGCACCCACACCTGCCCAGCCTATGGCACCATTGTTATGCTTTGTGCAGTTTCCTGCACAAACACAAAGATTGTTCTTCCTCTGTGTGCCACCACTAGCATTGTCCATCTGTTGAGTGCCATCTCCTGCACAGCCTCTGCCCTCATTAGTATTCTGTGCCCAGTATCTTGCAACATTTCAAGTATCCTCCATTGGAGGATCATTATTAGCCTTTCCTTCTGAGAATGTCCATCTAAAGAGCACAGAGTTTTGCTTCTCCAACCTCCGTCATTAGAGCAGTGTGTTCTTGAGAAATATCCATTGGGGGAGAAACATATCCACCAGCTTCTCCAGGATTGTTCATCGGGTGAGCAACATCTCCAGCAGCTTCTGCAGCATCTTTCATCGCGGGAGCACAGTCTCCAGCAGCTTCTCCTGCATCGTTCATTGGGGGAGCACCATCTCCAGCAGCTTCTCCTGCATCATCCATCGGGGGAGCATCGTCTCCAAAAGCTTCTCCAACATCGTACATCGGGGGAGCACCATATACAGCAGCTTATCCAGCATCGTTCATTGGGGGCGCACCATCAACAACAGTGTCTCCAGTATCGTTCAGAAGTTGAGCACCATATCCAGCATCTTTCATCAGAGGAGCAACGTCTCCAGCAGCTTCTCCACCATCGTTCATCGGGGGAGCAGCATCTCCAGCAGCTTCTCCTGCATCGTTCATCGGGGGAGCACCATCTCCAACAGCTTCTCCAGCATCGTTCATTGGGGGAGCACCATCTCGAACAGCTTCTCCAGCATCGTTCATCGGGGGAGCACCATCTCTAGCAGCTTCTCCTGCATCGTTCATCGGGGGAGCACCATCTCCAGCAGCTTCTCCTGCATCATCCGTCGGGGGAGCACTGTCTCCAACTGCATCTCCAACATCGTTAATCGGTGGGAGCAGCATCTCCAGCAGCTTCTTCAGCATCGTTCATCGGTGGAGCACCATATCCAACAGCTTCTCCAGCATCATCCTTCGGGGTAGCATCGTCTCCAACTGCATCTCCAACAACGTTCATCGGGGGAGCACCATATCCAGCAGCTTCTCCTGCATCGTTCATAGGGGGAGCACCATCTCCAACAGCTTCTCCAGCATCATTCATCGGGGGAGCACCATCTCCAGCAGCTTCTCCACCATCATACGTCGGGGGAGCACCGTCTCCAACTGCATCTCCAACATCATACATTGGGGGAGCACCATCTGCAGCAGCTTCTCCAGCATCATTCATCGGGGGAGCACCATCTCCAGCAGCTTCTCCACCATCATCCGTGGGGGAGCACCGTCTCCAACTGCATCTCCAACATTGTACATCGGGGGAGCAACATCTGTAGCCACTTCTCCAGCATCGTTCATCGGGGGAGCACCATTGCCAACTGCTTCTCCAGCATCGTTCATCGGGGGAGCACCATCGACAACTGCTTCTCCAGCATCGTTCATCGGGGGAGCATCGTCTCCAACTGCATCTCCAACATCGTACATGGGGGAGCAACATCTGCAGCAGCTTCTCCAACATCGTACTTCACGGGAACAACATCTGCAGCAGCTTCTCCAGCATCATTCATCAGAGGAGCACAATCTCCAACAACTTCTTCAGCATCGTTCATCGGGGGAGGACCATCGCTAGCAGCTTCTACAGCATCATCCGTCGGGGGAGCACCGTCTCCTACTGCATCTCCAGCATCGTACATCGGTGTGAGTAGCATCTCCAACACCATCTACAGCATCGTTCATCAGAATAGCGCCAACTCCAGCAGCTTCACCAGCATCATTCATCGGGGGAGCATCATCTCCAGCATCTTCTCCATCATCATCCGTCGGGGGAGCACCGTCTCCAACTGCATCTCCAACATCGTACATCGGGGGAGCAACATCTGAAGCCGCTTCTCCAGCATCATTCATCGGGGGAGCAACATCGCCAACTGCTTCTCCAGCATGGTTCATCGGGGGAGCACCGTCTCCAACTGCATCTCCAACATCGTTCATCGGGGGAGCAGCATCTGCAGCAGCTTTTCCAACATCGTACATCAGGGGAACAACATCTGCAGAAGCTTCTCCGGCATCATTCATCGGGGGAGCACAATCTCCAACAACTTCTTCAGCATCGTTCATCGGGGGAGCACCGTCTCCAACTGCATCTCCAACATCGTACATCGGGGGAGCAACACCTTCAGCAGCTTCTCCAGCATCATTCATCGGGGGAGCATCATCTCCAGCAGCTTCTCCACCATCATCCGTCGGGGGAGCACCGTCTCCAACTGCATCTCCAACATCGTACATCGGGGGAGCAACATCTGAAGCCGCTTCTCCAGCATCGTTCATCGGGGGAGCACCGTCTCCAACTGCATCTCCAACATCGTACATCGGGTGAGTAGCATCTCCAGCACCTTCTCTAGCATCGTTCATCAGGGGAGCACCATCTCCAACAGCTTCTCCAGCATCGTTCATTGAGGGAGCACCATCTCCAGCACCTTATGCTGCATCATCCGTCGTGGAAGCATCGTCTCCAACTGCATGTTCAACATCCTACATCAGGGGAGTAGCACCTCCAGCACCTTCTCCAGCATCGTTCATCAGGGGAGCACCATCTCCAACAGCTTCTCCAGCGTCGTTCACCGGGGGAGCACCCACACCATCAGCTTCTCCAGCATCATCCGTCGGGGAAGCATCATCTCCAACAACTTCACCAGCATCGTTCATCGGGGGAGCACCATCGCCAGCAGCTTCACCAGCATCCTTCATCGGGGGAGCACCATCTACAGCAGCTTCTCCACCATCATCCGTCGGGGGAGCACCGTCTCCAACTGCATCTCCAACATTGTACATCGGGGGAGCAACACCTTCAGCAGCTTCTCCAGCATCATTCATCGGGGGAGCACCATCTCCAGCAGCTTCTCCACCATCATCCGTCGGGGGAGCACCGTCTCCAACTGCATCTCCAACATCGTACATCGGGGGAGCAACATCTGCAGCCGATTCTCCAGCATCGTTCATCGGGGGAGCACCATCACCAACAGCTTCTCCAGCATCGTTCATCGGGGGAGCACCATCTCCAGCAGCTTCTCAGCCATCAGCCGTCGGGGGAGCACCGTCTCCATATGCATCTCCAACATCGTAAATCAGGGGAGCAACATCTGCAGCTGCTTCTCCAACATCGTACATCGGGGGAGCTCAATCTCCAGCAGCTTCTCCAGCATCGCTCATCGGGGGAACACCATCTCCAACAACTTCTCCAGCATCATTCATCGGGGGAGCACCATCTCCAGCAGCTTCTCAGCCATCAGCCGTCGGGGGAGCACCGACTCCAAATGCATCTCCAACATCGTCAACCAGGGGAGCAACATCTGCAGCTGCTTCTCCAACATCGTACATCGGGGTAGCTCCATCTCCAGTAGCTTCTCCAGCATCGTTCATCAGGGGAGCACCATCTCCAGCAGCTTCTCCACCATCATCCGTCGGGGGTGCACCGACTCCAAATGCATCTCCAACATCGTCAATCAGGGGAGCAACATCTGCAGCTGCTTCTCCAACATCGTACATCGGGGGAGCTCCATCTGCAGCAGCTTCTCCAGCATCATTCATCGGAGGAGCACAATCTCCAACAACTTCTTCAGAATCGTTCATCCGGGAAGCACCATCGCTAGCAGCTTCTCCAGCATCATCCGTCGGGGGAGCACCGTCTCCAACTGCATCTCCAGCATCGTACATCGGGTGAGTAGCATCTCCAAAACCATCTACAGCATCGTTCATCAGAATAGCGCCAACTCCAACAACTTCTCCAGTATCGTTCATCGGGGGAGCACCATCTCCAGCAGCTTCTCCACCATCATCCGTCGGGGGAGCACCGTCTCCAACTGCATCTCCAACATTGTACATCGGGGGAGCAACACCTTCAGCAGCTTCTCCAGCATCATTCATCGGGGGAGCACCATCTCCAGCAGCTTCTCCACCATCATCCGTCGGGGGAGCACCGTCTCCAACTGCATCTCCAACATCGTACATCGGGGGAGCAACATCTGAAGCCGCTTCTCCAGCATCGTTCATCGGGGGAGCACCATCGCCAACTGCTTCTCCAGCATCGTTCATCGGGGGAGCACCATCTCCAACTGCATTTCCAACATCGTTCATCGGGGGAGCAACATCTGCAGCAGCTTCTCCAACATCGTACATCAGGGGAACAACATCTGCAGCAGCTTCTCCAGCATCATTCATCGGGGCAGCACAATCTCCAACAACTTCTTCAGCATCATCCGTCGGGGGAGCACAATCTCTAGCAGCTTCTCCAGCATCATCCGTTGGGAGAGCACCATCTCCTGTAGCTTCTCCACCATCATCCGTCGGGGGAGCACCGTCTCCTGCAGTTTCTCCACCATCATCCATCGGGGGAGCACCGTCTCCTGCAGTTTCTCCACCATCATCCATCGGTGGAGCAACATCTGTAGCCACTTCTCCAGCATCGTTCATCGGGGGAGCACCGTCTCCAACTGCATCTCCAACATTGTACATGGGGGAGCAACATCTGCAGCAGCTTCTCCAACATCGTACTTCAGGGGAACAACATCTGCAGCAGCTTCTCCAGCATCATTCATCGGGGGAGCACAATCTCCAACAACTTCTTCAGCATCGTTCATCGGTGGAGCACCGTCTCCAACTGCATCTCCAACATCATACATTGGGGGAGCACCATCTGCAGCAGCTTCTCCAGCATCATTCATCGGGGGAGCACCATCTCCAGCAGCTTCTCCACCATCATCCGTCGGGGGAGCACCGTCTCCAACTGCATCTCCAACATCGTACATCGTGGGAGCAACATCTGTAGCCACTTCTCCAGCATCGTTCATCGGGGGAGCACTATCGCCAACTGCTTCTGCAGCATCGTTCATCGGGGGAGCATCGTCTCCAACTGCATCTCCAACATCGTACATGGGGGAGCAACATCTGCAGCAGCTTCTCCAACATCGTACTTCAGGGGAACAACATCTGCAGCAGCTTCTCCAGCATCATTCATCGGGGGAGCACAATCTCCAACAACTTCTTCAGCATCGTTCATCGGGGGAGCACCATCTCCAGCAGCTTCTCCACCATCATACGTCGGGGGAGCACCGTCTCCAACTGCATCTCCAACATCGTACATCGGGGGAGCAACACCTTCAGCAGCTTCTCCAGCATCATTCATCGGGGGAGCATCATCTCCAGCAGCTTCTCCACCATCATCCGTCGGGGGAGCACCGTCTCCAACTGCATCTCCAACATCGTACTTCGGGGGAGCAACATCTGAAGCCGCTTCTCCAGCATCGTTCATCGGGGGAGCACTGTCTCCAACTGCATCTCCAACATCATACATCGGGTGAGTAGCATCTCCAGCACCTTCTCTAGCATCGTTCATCAGGGGAGCACCATCGCCAACTGCTTCTCCAGCATCGTTCATCGGCGGAGCACCATCTCCAACTGCATCTCCAACATTGTACATGGGGGAGCAACATCTGCAGCAGCTTCTCCAACATCGTACTTCAGGGGAACAACATCTGCAGCAGCTTCTCCAGCATCATTCATCGGGGGAGCACAATCTCCAACAACTTCTTCAGCATCGTTCATCGGTGGAGCACCGTCTCCAACTGCATCTCCAACATCATACATTGGGGGAGCACCATCTGCAGCAGCTTCTCCAGCATCATTCATCGGGGGAGCACCATCTCCAGCAGCTTCTCCACCATCATCCGTCGGGGGAGCACCGTCTCCAACTGCATCTCCAACATCGTACATCGTGGGAGCAACATCTGTAGCCACTTCTCCAGCATCGTTCATCGGGGGAGCACCATCGCCAACTGCTTCTCCAGCATCGTTCATCGGGGGAGCATCGTCTCCAACTGCATCTCCAACATCGTACATGGGGGAGCAACATCTGCAGCAGCTTCTCCAACATCGTACTTCAGGGGAACAACATCTGCAGCAGCTTCTCCAGCATCGTACATCAGGGGAGCAACACCTTCAGCAGCTTCTCCAGCATCATTCATCGGGGGAGCATCATCTCCAGCAGCTTCTCCACCATCATCCGTCGGGGGAGCACCGTCTCCAACTGCATCTCCAACATCGTACTTCGGGGGAGCAACATCTGAAGCCGCTTCTCCAGCATCGTTCATCGGGGGAGCACTGTCTCCATCTGCATCTTCAACATCGTACATCGGGTGAGTAGCATCTCCAGCACCTTCTCTAGCATCGTTCATCAGGGGAGCACCATCTCCAACAGCTTCTCCAGCATCGTTCATCGAGGGAGCACCATCTCCAGCAGCTTATGCTTCATCATCCGTCGTGGAAGCATCGTCTCCAACTGCATGTTCAACATCCTACATCAGGGGAGTAGCATCACCAGCACCTTCTCCAGCATCGTTCATCAGGGGAGTACTATCTCCATCAGCTTCTCCAGCGTCGTTCACCGGGGGAGAACCCACACCATCAGCTTCTCCAGCATCATCCGTCGGGGTAGCATCATCTCCAAAAACTTCTCCAGCATCGTTCATCGGGGGAGCACCATCGCCAGCAGCTTCACCAGCATCCTTCATCGGGGGAGCACCATCTACAGCAACTTCTCCTGCATCATCCGTCGGGGGAGCACAATCTCTAGCAGCTTCTCCAGCATAATCCGTTGGGAGAGCACCATCTCCTGCAGCTTCTCCACCATCATCCATCGGGTGAGCACCGTCTCCAACTGCGTCTCCAACATCGTACATCGGGGGAGTAGCATCTCCAGTACCATGTACAGCATCGTTCATCAGAATAGCGCCAACTCCAACAACTTCTCCAGCATCGTTCATCGGGGGAGCACCATCTCCAGCAGCTTCTCCACCATCATCCTTCTGGGGAGCACCGTCTCCTACTGCATCTCCAGCATCGTACATCGGGGGAGCAACACCTTCAGCAGCTTCGCCAGCATCATTCATCGGGGGAGCATCATCTCCAGCAGCTTCTCCACCATCATCCTTCTGGGGAGCACCGTCTCCTACTGCATCTCCAACATCGTACTTCGGGGGAGCAACATCTGAAGCCGCTTCTCCAGCATCGTTCATCGGGGGAGCACTGTCTCCAACTGCATCTCCAACATCATACATCGGGTGAGTAGCATCTCCAGCACCTTCTCTAGCATCGTTCTTCAGGGAGCACCATCTCCAACAGCTTCTCCAGCATCGTTCATCGAGGGAGCACCATCTCCAGCAGCTTATGCTGCATCATCCGTCGTGGAAGCATCGTCTCCAACTGCATGTTCAACATCCTACATCAGGGGAGTAGCATCTCCAGCACCTTCTCCAGCATCGTTCATCAGGGGAGCACCATCTCCAACAGCTCTCCAGCATCGTTCACCGGGGGAGCACCCACACCATCAACTTCTCCAGCATCATCCGTCGGGGAAGCATCATCTCCAACAACTTCTCCAGCATCGTTCATCGGGGGAGCACCATCGCCAGCAGCTTCACCAGCATCCTTCATCGGGGGAGCACCATCTACAGCAACTTCTCCAGCATCATCCGTCGGGGGAGCACAATCTCTAGCAGCTTCTCCAGCATCATCCGTTGGGAGAGCACCATCTCCTGCAGCTTCTCCACCATCATCCATCGGGGGAGCACCGTCTCCTGCAGCTTCTCCACCATCATCCATCGGGGGAGCAACATCTGTAGCCACTTCTCCAGCATCGTTCATCGGGGGAGCACCATCGCCAACTGCTTCTCCAGCATCGTTCATCGGCGGAGCACCGTCTCCAACTGCATCTCCAACATTGTACATGGGGGAGCAACATCTGCAGCAGCTTCTCCAACATCGTACTTCAGGGGAACAACATCTGCAGCAGCTTCTCCAGCATCATTCATCGGGGGAGCACAATCTCCAACAACTTCTTCAGCATCGTTCATCGGTGGAGCACCGTCTCCAACTGCATCTCCAACATCATACATTGGGGGAGCACCATCTGCAGCAGCTTCTCCAGCATCATTCATCGGGGGAGCACCATCTCCAGCAGCTTCTCCACCATCATCCGTCGGGGGAGCACCGTCTCCAACTGCATCTCCAACATCGTACATCGTGGGAGCAACATCTGTAGCCACTTCTCCAGCATCGTTCATCGGGGGAGCACCATCGCCAACTGCTTCTCCAGCATCGTTCATCGGGGGAGCATCGTCTCCAACTGCATCTCCAACATCGTACATGGGGGAGCAACATCTGCAGCAGCTTCTCCAACATCGTACTTCAGGGGAACAACATCTGCAGCAGCTTCTCCAGCATCATTCATCGGGGGAGCACAATCTCCAACAACTTCTTCAGCATCGTTCATCGGGGGAGCACCATCTCCAGCAGCTTCTCCACCATCATCCTTCGGGGGAGCACCGTCTCCTACTGCATCTCCAGCATCGTACATCGGGGGAGCAACACCTTCAGCAGCTTCTCCAGCATCATTCATCGGGGGAGCATCATCTCCAGCAGCTTCTCCACCATCATCCGTCGGGGGAGCACCGTCTCCAACTGCATCTCCAACATCGTACTTCGGGGGAGCAACATCTGAAACCGCTTCTCCAGCATCGTTCATCGGGGGAGCACTGTCTCCATCTGCATCTTCAACATCGTACATCGGGTGAGTAGCATCTCCAGCACCTTCTCTAGCATCGTTCATCAGGGGAGCACCATCTCCAACAGCTTCGCCAGCATCGTTCATTGAGGGAGCACCATCTCCAGCAGCTTATGCTTCATCATCCGTCGTGGAAGCATCGTCTCCAACTGCATGTTCAACATCCTACATCAGGGGAGTAGCATCACCAGCACCTTCTCCAGCATCGTTCATCAGGGGAGTACTATCTCCATCAGCTTCTCCAGCGTCGTTCACCGGGGGAGAACCCACACCATCAGCTTCTCCAGCATCATCCGTCGGGGTAGCATCATCTCCAAAAACTTCTCCAGCATCGTTCATCGGGGGAGCACCATCGCCAGCAGCTTCACCAGCATCCTTCATCGGGGGAGCACCATCTACAGCAACTTCTCCAGCATCATCCGTCGGGGGAGCACAATCTCTAGCAGCTTCTCCAGCATAATCCGTTAGGAGAGCACCATCTCCTGCAGCTTCTCCACCATCATCCATCGGGTGAGCACCGTCTCCAACTGCGTCTCCAACATCGTACATCGGGGGAGTAGCATCTCCAGTACCATGTACAGCATCGTTCATCAGAATAGCGCCAACTCCAACAACTTCTCCAGCATCGTTCATCGGGGGAGCACCATCTCCAGCAGCTTCTCCACCATCATCCGTCGGGGGAGCACCGTCTCCAACTGCATCTCCAACATCGTACTTCGGGGGAGCAACATCTGAAGCCGCTTCTCCAGCATCGTTCATCGGGGGAGCACTGTCTCCAACTGCATCTCCAACATCATACATCGGGTGAGTAGCATCTCCAGCACCTTCTCTAGCATCGTTCTTCAGGGAGCACCATCTCCAACAGCTTCTCCAGCATCGTTCATCGAGGGAGCACCATCTCCAGCAGCTTATGCTGCATCATCCGTCGTGGAAGCATCGTCTCCAACTGCATGTTCAACATCCTACATCAGGGGAGTAGCATCTCCAGCACCTTCTCCAGCATCGTTCATCAGGGGAGCACCATCTCCAACAGCTTCTCCAGCATCGTTCACCGGGGGAGCACCCACACCATCAACTTCTCCAGCATCATCCGTCGGGGAAGCATCATCTCCAACAACTTCTCCAGCATCGTTCATCGGGGGAGCACCATCGCCAGCAGCTTCACCAGCATCCTTCATCGGGGGAGCACCATCTACAGCCACTTCTCCAGCATCATCCGTCGGGGGAGCACAATCTCTAGCAGCTTCTCCAGCATCATCCGTTGGGAGAGCACCATCTCCTGTAGCTTCTCCACCATCATCCATCGGGGGAGCACCGTCTCCTGCAGCTTCTCCACCATCATCCATCGGGGGAGCACCGTCTCCTGCAGTTTCTCCACCATCATCCATCGGGGGAGCAACATCTGTAGCCACTTCTCCAGCATCGTTCATCGGGGGAGCACCGTCTCCAACTGCATCTCCAACATTGTACATGGGGGAGCAACATCTGCAGCAGCTTCTCCAACATCGTACTTCAGGGGAACAACATCTGCAGCAGCTTCTCCAGCATCATTCATCGGGGGAGCAGAATCTCCAACAACTTCTTCAGCATCGTTCATCGGTGGAGCACCGTCTCCAACTGCATCTCCAACATCATACATTGGGGGAGCACCATCTGCAGCAGCTTCTCCAGCATCATTCATCGGGGGAGCACCATCTCCAGCAGCTTCTCCACCATCATCCGTCGGGGGAGCACCGTCTCCAACTGCATCTCCAACATCGTACATCGTGGGAGCAACATCTGTAGCCACTTCTCCAGCATCGTTCATCGGGGGAGCACCATCGCCAACTGCTTCTCCAGCATCGTTCATCGGGGGAGCATCGTCTCCAACTGCATCTCCAACATCGTACATGGGGGAGCAACATCTGCAGCAGCTTCTCCAACATCGTACTTCAGGGGAACAACATCTGCAGCAGCTTCTCCAGCATCATTCATCGGGGGAGCACAATCTCCAACAACTTCTTCAGCATCGTTCATCGGGGGAGCACCATCTCCAGCAGCTTCTCCACCATCATCCTTCGGGGGAGCACCGTCTCCTACTGCATCTCCAGCATCGTACATCGGGGGAGCAACACCTTCAGCAGCTTCTCCAGCATCATTCATCGGGGGAGCATCATCTCCAGCAGCTTCTCCACCATCATCCGTCGGGGGAGCACCGTCTCCAACTGCATCTCCAACATCGTACTTCGGGGGAGCAACATCTGAAGC
Organism: Coturnix japonica; assembly: GCF_054131305.1. NCBI lineage: Eukaryota > Metazoa > Chordata > Aves > Galliformes > Phasianidae > Coturnix > Coturnix japonica. Next base: position 61,611,851 of record NC_140663.1, on the reverse strand, counting down.
CGCTTCTCCAGCATCGTTCATCGGGGGAGCACTGTCTCCAACTGCATCTCCAACATCATACATCGGGTGAGTAGCATCTCCAGCACCTTCTCTAGCATCGTTCATCAGGGGAGCACCATCTCCAACAGCTTCTCCAGCATCGTTCATCGAGGGAGCACCATCTCCAGCAGCTTATGCTGCATCATCCGTCGTGGAAGCATCGTCTCCAACTGCATGTTCAACATCCTACATCAGGGGAGTAGCATCACCAGCACCTTCTCCAGCATCGTTCATCAGGGGAGCACCATCTCCAACAGCTTCTCCAGCATCGTTCACCGGGGGAGCACCCACACCATCAGCTTCTCCAGCATCATCCGTCGGGGAAGCATCATCTCCAACAACTTCTCCAGCATCGTTCATCGGGGGAGCACCATCGCCAGCAGCTTCACCAGCATCCTTCATCGGGGGAGTACCATCTACAGCAACTTCTCCAGCATCATCCGTCGGGGGAGCACAATCTCTAGCAGCTTCTCCAGCATCATCCGTTGGGAGAGCACCATCTCCTGCAGCTTCTCCACCATCATCCATCGGGGGAGCACCGTCTCCTGCAGCTTCTCCACCATCATCCTTCGGGGGAGCACCGTCTCCTACTGCATCTCCAGCATCATCCATCGGGGGAGCAACACCTTCAGCAGCTTCTCCAGCATCATTCATCGGGGGAGCATCATCTCCAGCAGCTTCTCCACCATCATCCGTCGGGGGAGCACCGTCTCCAACTGCATCTCCAACATCGTACTTCAGGGAAGCAACATCTGAAGCCGCTTCTCCAGCATCGTTCATCGGGGGAGCACCGTCTCCAACTGCATCTTCAACATCGTACATCGGGTGAGTAGCATCTCCAGCACCTTCTCTAGCATCGTTCATCAGGGGAACACCATCTCCAACAGCTTCTCCAGCATCGTTCATCGAGGGAGCACCATCTCCAGCAGCTTATGCTTCATCATCCGTCGTGGAAGCATCGTCTCCAACTGCATGTTCAACATCCTACATCAGGGGAGTAGCATCTCCAGCACCTTCTCCAGCATCGTTCATCAGGGGAGTACCATCTCCATCAGCTTCTCCAGCGTCGTTCACCGGGGGAGAACCCACACCATCAGCTTCTCCAGCATCATCCGTCGGGGTAGCATCATCTCCAAAAACTTCTCCAGCATCGTTCATCTGGGGAGCACCATCTCCAGCAGCTTCACCAGCATCCTTTATCGGGGGAGCACCATCTACAGCAACTTCTCCTGCATCATCCGTCGGGGGAGCTCAATTCTCTAGCAGCTTATCCAGCATCATCCGTTGGGAGAGCACCATCTCCTGCAGCTTCTCCACCATCATCCATCGGGGGAGCACCGTCTCCAACTGCGTCTCCAACATCGTACATCGGGGGAGTAGCATCTCCAGTACCATGTACAGCATCGTTCACTAGAAGAGCACCATCTCCAACAGCTACTCCAGCATCGTTCATTGGGTGAGCACCATCTCCAGCAGCTTCTCCACCATCATCCTTCTGGGGAGCACCGTCTCCTACTGCATCTCCAGCATCGTACATCGGGGGAGCAACACCTTCAGCAGCTTCTCCAGCATCATTCATCGGGGGAGCATCATCTCCAGCAGCTTCTCCACCATCATCCGTCGGGGGAGCATCGTCTCCAACTGCATCTCCAACATCGTACTTCGGGGGAGCAACATCTGAAGCCGCTTCTCCAGCATCGTTCATCGGGGGAGCACTGTCTCCAACTGCATCTCCAACATCATACATCGGGTGAGTAGCATCTCCAGCACCTTCTCTAGCATCGTTCATCAGGGGAGCACCATCTCCAACAGCTTCTCCAGCATCGTTCATCGAGGGAGCACCATCTCCAGCAGCTTATGCTGCATCATCCGTCGTGGAAGCATCGTCTCCAACTGCATGTTCAACATCCTACATCAGGGGAGTAGCATCTCCAGCACCTTCTCCAGCATCGTTCATCAGGGGAGCACCATCTCCAACAGCTTCTCCAGCATCGTTCACCGGGGGAGCACCCACACCATCAGCTTCTCCAGCATCATCCGTCGGGGAAGCATCATCTCCAACAACTTCTCCAGCATCGTTCATCGGGGGAGCACCATCGCCAGCAGCTTCACCAGCATCCTTCATCGGGGGAGCACCATCTACAGCAACTTCTCCAGCATCATCCGTCGGGGGAGCACAATCTCTAGCAGCTTCTCCAGCATCATCCGTTGGGAGAGCACCATCTCCTGCAGCTTCTCCACCATCATCCATCGGGGGAGCACCGTCTCCTGCAGCTTCTCCACCATCATCCATCGGGGGAGCAACATCTGTAGCCACTTCTCCAGCATCGTTCATCGGGGGAGCACCATCGCCAACTGCTTCTCCAGCATCGTTCATCGGCGGAGCACCGTCTCCAACTGCATCTCCAACATTGTACATGGGGGAGCAACATCTGCAGCAGCTTCTCCAGCATCATTCATCGGGGGAGCACCATCTCCAGCAGCTTCTCCACCATCATCCGTCGGGGGAGCACCGTCTCCAACTGCATCTCCAACATCGTACATCGTGGGAGCAACATCTGTAGCCACTTCTCCAGCATCGTTCATCGGGGGAGCACCATCGCCAAATGCTTCTCCAGCATCGTTCATCGGGGGAGCATCGTCTCCAACTGCATCTCCAACATCGTACATGGGGGAGCAACATCTGCAGCAGCTTCTCCAACATCGTACTTCAGGGGAACAACATCTGCAGCAGCTTCTCCAGCATCATTCATCGGGGGAGCACAATCTCCAACAACTTCTTCAGCATCGTTCATCGGGGGAGCACCGTCTCCAACTGCATCTCCAACATCATAAATTGAGGGAGCACCATCTGCAGCAGCTTCTCCAGCATCATTCATCGGGGGAGCACCATCTCCAGCAGCTTCTCCACCATCATCCGTCGGGGGAGCACCGTCTCCAACTGCATCTCCAACATCGTACATCGTGGGAGCAACATCTGTAGCCACTTCTCCAGCATCGTTCATCGGGGGAGCACCATCGCCAACTGCTTCTCCAGCATCGTTCATCGGGGGAGCATCGTCTCCAACTGCATCTCCAACATCGTACATGGGGGAGCAACATCTGCAGCAGCTTCTCCAACATCGTACTTCAGGGGAACAACATCTGCAGCAGCTTCTCCAGCATCATTCATCGGAGGAGCACAATCTCCAACAACTTCTTCAGCATCGTTCATCGGGGGAGCACCATCGCTAGCAGCTTCTCCAGCATCATCCGTCGGGGGAGCACCGTCTCCTACTGCATCTCCAGCATCGTACATCGGGTGAGTAGCATCTCCAACACCATCTATAGCATCGTTCATCAGAATAGCGCCAACTCCAACAACTTCTCCAGCATCGTTCATCGGGGGAGCACCATCTCCAGCAGCTTCTCCACCATCATACGTCGGGGGAGCACCGTCTCCAACTGCATCTCCAACATCGTACATCGGGGGAGCAACACCTTCAGCAGCTTCTCCAGCATCATTCATCGGGGGAGCATCATCTCCAGCAGCTTCTCCACCATCATCCGTCGGGGGAGCACCGTCTCCAACTGCATCTCCAACATCGTACTTCGGGGGAGCAACATCTGAAGCCGCTTCTCCAGCATCGTTCATCGGGGGAGCACTGTCTCCAACTGCATCTCCAACATCATACATCGGGTGAGTAGCATCTCCAGCACCTTCTCTAGCATCGTTCATCAGGGGAGCACCATCTCCAACAGCTTCTCCAGCATCGTTCATCGAGGGAGCACCATCTCCAGCAGCTTATGCTGCATCATCCGTCGTGGAAGCATCGTCTCCAACTGCATGTTCAACATCCTACATCAGGGGAGTAGCATCACCAGCACCTTCTCCAGCATCGTTCATCAGGGGAGCACCATCTCCAACAGCTTCTCCAGCATCGTTCACCGGGGGAGCACCCACACCATCAGCTTCTCCAGCATCATCCGTCGGGGAAGCATCATCTCCAACAACTTCTCCAGCATCGTTCATCGGGGGAGCACCATCGCCAGCAGCTTCACCAGCATCCTTCATCGGGGGAGCACCATCTACAGCAACTTCTCCAGCATCATCCGTCGGGGGAGCACAATCTCTAGCAGCTTCTCCAGCATCATCCGTTGGGAGAGCACCATCTCCTGCAGCTTCTCCACCATCATCCATCGGGGGAGCACCGTCTCCTGCAGCTTCTCCACCATCATCCTTCGGGGGAGCACCGTCTCCTACTGCATCTCCACCATCATCCATCGGGGGAGCAACACCTTCAGCAGCTTCTCCAGCATCATTCATCGGGGGAGCATCATCTCCAGCAGCTTCTCCACCATCATCCGTCGGGGGAGCACCGTCTCCAACTGCATCTCCAACATCGTACTTCAGGGAAGCAACATCTGAAGCCGCTTCTCCAGCATCGTTCATCGGGGGAGCACCGTCTCCAACTGCATCTTCAACATCGTACATCGGGTGAGTAGCATCTCCAGCACCTTCTCTAGCATCGTTCATCAGGGGAGCACCATCTCCAACAGCTTCTTCAGCATCGTTCATCGAGGGAGCACCATCTCCAGCAGCTTATGCTTCATCATCCGTCGTGGAAGCATCGTCTCCAACTGCATGTTCAACATCCTACATCAGGGGAGTAGCATCTCCAGCACCTTCTCCAGCATCGTTCATCAGGGGAGTACCATCTCCATCAGCTTCTCCAGCGTCGTTCACCGGGGGAGAACCCACACCATCAGCTTCTCCAGCATCATCCGTCGGGGTAGCATCATCTCCAAAAACTTCTCCAGCATCGTTCATCGGGGGAGCACCATCTCCAGCAGCTTCACCAGCATCCTTTATCGGGGGAGCACCATCTACAGCAACTTCTCCTGCATCATCCGTCGGGGGAGCTCAATTCTCTAGCAGCTTATCCAGCATCATCCGTTGGGAGAGCACCATCTCCTGCAGCTTCTCCACCATCATCCATCGGGGGAGCACCGTCTCCAACTGCGTCTCCAACATCGTACATCGGGGGAGTAGCATCTCCAGTACCATGTACAGCATCGTTCACTAGAAGAGCACCATCTCCAACAGCTACTCCAGCATCGTTCATCGGGTGAGCACCATCTCCAGCAGCTTCTCCACCATCATCCTTCTGGGGAGCACCGTCTCCTACTGCATCTCCAGCATCGTACATCGGGGGAGCAACACCTTCAGCAGCTTCTCCAGCATCATTCATCGGGGGAGCATCATCTCCAGCAGCTTCTCCACCATCATCCTTCGGGGGAGCATCGTCTCCAACTGCATCTCCAACATCGTACTTCGGGGGAGCAACATCTGAAGCCGCTTCTCCAGCATCGTTCATCGGGGGAGCACTGTCTCCAACTGCATCTCCAACATCATACATCGGGTGAGTAGCATCTCCAGCACCTTCTCTAGCATCGTTCATCAGGGGAGCACCATCTCCAACAGCTTCTCCAGCATCGTTCATCGAGGGAGCACCATCTCCAGCAGCTTATGCTGCATCATCCGTCGTGGAAGCATCGTCTCCAACTGCATGTTCAACATCCTACATCAGGGGAGTAGCATCTCCAGCACCTTCTCCAGCATCGTTCATCAGGGGAGCACCATCTCCAACAGCTTCTCCAGCATCGTTCACCGGGGGAGCACCCACACCATCAGCTTCTCCAGCATCATCCGTCGGGGAAGCATCATCTCCAACAACTTCTCCAGCATCGTTCATCGGGGGAGCACCATCGCCAGCAGCTTCACCAGCATCCTTCATCGGGGGAGCACCATCTACAGCAACTTCTCCAGCATCATCCGTCGGGGGAGCACAATCTCTAGCAGCTTCTCCAGCATCATCCGTTGGGAGAGCACCATCTCCTGCAGCTTCTCCACCATCATCCATCGGGGGAGCACCGTCTCCTGCAGCTTCTCCACCATCATCCATCGGGGGAGCAACATCTGTAGCCACTTCTCCAGCATCGTTCATCGGGGGAGCACCATCGCCAACTGCTTCTCCAGCATCGTTCATCGGCGGAGCACCGTCTCCAACTGCATCTCTAACATTGTACATGGGGGAGCAACATCTGCAGCAGCTTCTCCAGCATCATTCATCGGGGGAGCACCATCTCCAGCAGCTTCTCCACCATCATCCGTCGGGGGAGCACCGTCTCCAACTGCATCTCCAACATCGTACATCGTGGGAGCAACATCTGTAGCCACTTCTCCAGCATCGTTCATCGGGGGAGCACCATCGCCAAATGCTTCTCCAGCATCGTTCATCGGGGGAGCATCGTCTCCAACTGCATCTCCAACATCGTACATGGGGGAGCAACATCTGCAGCAGCTTCTCCAACATCGTACTTCAGGGGAACAACATCTGCAGCAGCTTCTCCAGCATCATTCATCGGGGGAGCACAATCTCCAACAACTTCTTCAGCATCGTTCATCGGGGGAGCACCGTCTCCAACTGCATCTCCAACATCATAAATTGAGGGAGCACCATCTGCAGCAGCTTCTCCAGCATCATTCATCGGGGGAGCACCATCTCCATCAGCTTCTCCACCATCATCCGTCGGGGGAGCACCGTCTCCAACTGCATCTCCAACATCGTACATCGTGGGAGCAACATCTGTAGCCACTTCTCCAGCATCGTTCATCGGGGGAGCACCATCGCCAACTGCTTCTCCAGCATCGTTCATCGGGGGAGCATCGTCTCCAACTGCATCTCCAACATCGTACATGGGGGAGCAACATCTGCAGCAGCTTCTCCAACATCGTACTTCAGGGGAACAACATCTGCAGCAGCTTCTCCAGCATCATTCATCGGAGGAGCACAATCTCCAACAACTTCTTCAGCATCGTTCATCGGGGGAGCACCATCGCTAGCAGCTTCTCCAGCATCATCCGTCGGGGGAGCACCGTCTCCTACTGCATCTCCAGCATCGTACATCGGGTGAGTAGCATCTCCAACACCATCTATAGCATCGTTCATCAGAATAGCGCCAACTCCAACAACTTCTCCAGCATCGTTCATCGGGGGAGCACCATCTCCAGCAGCTTCTCCACCATCATACGTCGGGGGAGCACCGTCTCCAACTGCATCTCCAACATCGTACATCGGGGGAGCAACACCTTCAGCAGCTTCTCCAGCATCATTCATCGGGGGAGCATCATCTCCAGCAGCTTCTCCACCATCATCCGTCGGGGGAGCACCGTCTCCAACTGCATCTCCAACATCGTACTTCGGGGGAGCAACATCTGAAGCCGCTTCTCCAGCATCGTTCATCGGGGGAGCACCGTCTCCAACTGCATCTTCAACATCGTACATCGGGTGAGTAGCATCTCCAGCACCTTCTCTAGCATCGTTCATCAGGGGAGCACCATCTCCAACAGCTTCTCCAGCATCGTTCATCGAGGGAGCACCATCTCCAGCAGCTTATGCTTCATCATCCGTCGTGGAAGCATCGTCTCCAACTGCATGTTCAACATCCTACATCAGGGGAGTAGCATCTCCAGCACCTTCTCCAGCATCGTTCATCAGGGGAGCACCATCTCCATCAGCTTCTCCAGCGTCGTTCACCGGGGGAGAACCCACACCATCAGCTTCTCCAGCATCATCCGTCGGGGTAGAATCATCTCCAACAACTTCTCCAGCATCGTTCATCGGGGGAGCACCATCGCCAGCAGCTTCACCAGCATCCTTTATCGGGGGAGCACCATCTACAGCAACTTCTCCTGCATCATCCGTCGGGGGAGCACAATCTCTAGCAGCTTCTCCAGCATCATCCGTTGGGAGAGCACCATCTCCTGCAGCTTCTCCACCATTATCCATCGGGGGAGCACCGTCTCCAACTGCGTCTCCAACATCGTACATCGGGGGAGTAGCATCTCCAGTACCATGTACAGCATCGTTCACTAGAAGAGCACCATCTCCAACAGCTACTCCAGCATCGTTCATCGGGTGAGCACCATCTCCAGCAGCTTCTCTACAATCATCCGTCGGGCGAGAACCGTCTCCAACTGCATCTCCAACATCGTACATCGGGGGAGCACCGTCTCCAATTGCTTCTCCAACATCGTACATCGGCGGAGTAGCATCTCCTACTGCTTCTCCAGCATCGTACATCAAGGGAGCAACATCTGCAGCAGCTTCTCCAGCATCATACAACGGGGGAGTACCATCTCCAGCAGCTTCACCAGCATTGTTCATCAGAGGAGCACCGTCACCAGCAGCTTCTCCAGCATCATTCATCGAGGGAGCACCACCTCCAGCAGCTTCATCAGCATTGTTCATTGTGTGAGCACAGTCTCCAGCAGTGAGGTTACATGCATCTACCAGGGTCGTTCAACTGTACCACTATATAGTTTGTTTTGAGGCATTAAACATGTACTTTTGGCGTTACATACTGTGTGTGAGTCCCATCTGTTCCCCGTGCATGGAGGCATCGTACTTTCACTAGGCAGCCTTGATTTGTCGCCGGATCAGGAGGCGACAATTGGTGTCCCGGAACGTGATGTGGTGAGATGGGTCCAGAGCGTGTGTGTGAGAAAGCAACTCTATTATAGTTCTGATTTTGGATAGTGGGTGAGTATACTGTGGGAAATGGCTTCGCGGGTGTGGTGTGAAGTGAATTATGAGTACCTCGATCCACTTATTAAGTGGATGATGCGGAGAAGTCTGGCTGACGAAGCCTCTCACTGTGTCAGTTGGTCGGCATTAGAGAAAGCTAGCAAGGAGCTCTGTGAGCGGACTTGGGTAGGGGATGAAGCAGTGCAGAAGCTGCTATCCCCCCTTGGCGCCCTTAGGAAGTTAACTGAGTCGGCCAAGGGGAAGCGGGAGTTAGGGCGAGCTATTAACACCTAGTTGCGGCCTATTGATTCAGAGGGGGAGGAGGAGAAGACTGAACAACAGGAGGCAGATGATCGAGAGGAGACAAAAGAGGGAGGGACAGTAGAAGAGGTAGAGAAACAAAAGGCCTCATTGGCTGAGAAGAAAACCCTTTTATTAGCCCCGGATCCGGACTTGGGAAGGGAAGCAGCCGAGGCTGCTGAACGCTGGACCATCAAGGCACAAGAATGCATTCTGACCGGGTGCAATCTGATACCGGAGATAAATGCCCGTAGATTGTGTTTTTCGGTTCTGGTGGGTCGGGGAGCTGGGGAGACGTCTCCGGGTCTGCATACACATTGTTGGTTTGTTGACCCCATACGACCCTGGAGTTTCTGGTGGATGCTGGTGCAGACGTTGCCACACTCCCATTGTTATCCTGGCCTGGAGAGTGGCCGCTGGATCCAACGGTGCCGTTTGTGGGAGGGGTGGTCGGGACGGCATCCGGGGTTGTGTGGGGGAATCCGTGTGCTGGTGCCGCTTGCTGCATGGCTGCAGTTGGTCTGTGTGCGGCTGCTGAAGTGTCGCGTGGGCAGTTCCATCAGTCAGCGTTGTTGCTGCACAGGATGTTCCACATCTCAGTTGTCACAGAATTGCCCAGGTTGCCATTCAGCTAACACATTTCCTGCAGGGGTGAGCCCCAGAGTTTTGAGCTGTCATGGGTGCACCTCAGGAGTTAAAGACTGACAATGGCCCAGGATATAGAAATGCATGTTTTGGACACTGGTGTACAGCTTGGGGCGTTAAGCACACCTTCAGCATTCCTGGCAACAGCACCGGCCAGGCTACTGTGGAGTGTGCATATCAGACCTTGAAGGGGCATCTTCGTGCACTTTTAAAGAGGGGGGAGGGCTGGAGGGGCCTGAGTTGTGCCCACACGCTCTCCTCCTGCGTGCACTGTTTAGTTTAAATCATCTAGAGAATCGGATGGGAGACCATCAGCTGACTGAATGGACTCCAATAGGTCAGGTCCTGATCAGACCTGACGGAGGGTCATGGCTCCCAGACCCTATGCCACTCCTCATCATGGGCACGGGATACGCCTGTGTCGGGACCCCATGTGGGCCCCGCTGGCTGCCGGCACGTTGGGTTAAGCCGGCACCAAACAACGAGCCATCCTGCACACCATGAGGATCCAAACATTTCAGCACCGGTTTTGGTCAACCTCTGCTTTGTTAATGTCTCCAGTGCAGCCAGTGAATTGACGTCAACACTGGCCAGTGGATTGCTGGTAACAGCACATGAGACAGCGTCGCTCCCAATGTGCCGGAAGGTACGAACTGGGAATCCAGCCTTCATGCCGGACTGATAGTTCGTGAGCGGGGGAGACCTTGTTCCTGGATAATCCCCCAGCGGTGGACATTTGGAACGATTCTGCACAACGAATATGTTTTTGTCTTGTTATTTGGTTATGGAGTGTGACATTTATAATGCACACTGGACTGAACTGGAATGCCACAAAGATTCTGTACAATAGTGTTACATTGAACTTGGAAAAATTGTAACTCCATTGTATACTGTGCTGTTATCTTGAATGCACAGTTCTTTTCATGTTGGATAAGTGTTGCCATACAGCAACAGGCAGATAGCTGTTGTTATGTGTTTTCAGGTTTGTAGGCACTGCAGCTGCATCACTTTGGTATGTTATTATGACAGTCTAATAGTTTTTTGCATATGTTTAATGTTTGATTTGTTTGCGGAATAGCCTTAAATGTGATAATCACTTTTGGGGAAACAGGGAGTATGTGGGGGAACCTATACAAGGGCTTGCAGATGATAAAGAGGGGGAAGATGTTGGTTATTGGGTAGGTGGTGCCTGCGTGCACCTGGGGTGGAGTCAGGGAGGTCACAAGTCTCCAGCAGCCAGGGAGCACCGTCTCCAGCAGCCTCAGCAGTATCATTCATCAGGGGGGAGCACCGTCTCCAGCTGCTTCTCCAGTAGCTTTCATAGGGGGAGCACCGTCTCCAGCAGCTCCACCAGCATCATTCATCAGGGAAACACCTCTGGGGAGCACCATCTCAGGCAGCTTTACCAGCATCATACATTGGGGAAGTGACGTCTCCAACCGCATCTCCAGCATCCTTCGTCATGTGAGCAGCATCTCCAGCAGCTTCTCCAACATCATCCCTCTGGGCAGCACCGTCTCCAGCAGCTTCTCCAGCATCGTCCCTCTGGGGAGCGCCGTAATCAGCCGATTCACTTGCATAGTTCATCGGGGGAGCAGCATCTCCAGCAGCTCCACCTGCATCATTCATCGGGGAAGCATTGTCTCCAGCAGGTTCTCCAGCGTCCTCCGTTGGGGGAGCCTGGGTGCTGGGAAGGCTCTTCAGAGCACACACCATCCCCACTCCATCAGCTTATTTTTCAGACTGCAGTTCTACACACCTTACTAAGCTTCTTCTGAATCAACCTCCATCATTAAAAGGTACAAGAAAATGTGGAGGGGCCTTGCCCTGTGTTACTTAAATGGAATAAATGGAAATAGGGGTTTTCCCTGTGTGAAAATTGTGAACTGTAGCAAATATGGATGATCTTATCTCCGTAAGGTACAGATTTAGTTTCGTTCTTTAAAAACTCTGCTTTTTCCTACAGCATCCAAATAAGCCTGGGGATGGGTATGAAGAACTGAATCGTACAACTTTACACTGAGCCTTTCCTGACAGTACCTAGATCTGCTTCAGGGTGGTGGACACCCACTCAGCGTGTAAAGGAATATATATTGCTTGCCATGGAAATGAAATTTCATTAATTCACAAATCCACAACATAGCATGTGACTGAAAAGAGTGTTTTCATGCTGTACTTTCAGCTTGTCTTAAAACTGCCCCCATGATCTCCATGCAGTCTCTGCTTTGGTGCTGGGTCTGCTACCAGCATCGCTTGAAATGGTAGCTTCTCCTCCAGGGAAGTGCCCAAGCAATGAGTCCCACACAGGGTGTAATCTGCTCACAACAGCAGCTGGGTCACAGCCATCCACTCTGCTGACATACAGGTACAAGCCTTTGCAATCAAATCCCGTGCAGTAGATGAGGAAAAAAAGGTATCAGGACACACTATCTACTCCATCGTCTGTCTAACAGTAATCCAGGATGTCATTTGCTCCCAAGTTCATTCAGACAAAACTGAATGCACTGAAGAGAATATCAACATTAATCCCGCACAAGTACGCTGACAATTGACTGTGTGCTAATGACCAGCTTGTTTGCATTGTTTCTATTGCATTGCCTTAAAAAACAAACAAACAAATGAACAAACAAAAAACCTCAGAACATAACAATAGCGAATGCAGAAGAACCAAACAGAAAGGCAGAAGGACTGCCTGTCAGCCACAGGACCTCGCTGGCTTGAAATTTAGATTTTAAATGTACCTGCACCAGTTTGCCAGGATTCCTCATGAGAAAGAATGGTGCTGACTGCAATGGTGGAGAAGGAGCCAGGTCAGATGGCAGCTTCTTCTTCTCTGTTTCCACAGACAGTTTACACTGCTTACTTCTGAAAGCAGAGAGCTGCAATGACATTGAGAGCTGCTCTGCACTCGATTTGGTCCTATCTGGTTCACTTTTCAAAAACTCTATGCTTTCCCATGCTTATCTGAAATAGAAACAGTCACCTTTCACCTTCCATTCAGAATAAAAGGCACGTTTTTATGATTTAGCTCCAAAAGCAAACCCTCTTGATTTCTGAAATCAGGATTTCTTTACATGCAATATTGTGAAATTAGCAGCAGAAATTACTCAGGATATGCTTAGTAGCAAAGGTGGAAAAAGAAATGAATGTTTTTCAGGACTCTAAGGAGTTCCAAGCAGCATGCTATTTATATTTGTCATTTTCTTTGTGCTTCAGAACCAGACTGATGCCTCTTCTCCTGTTTTGAGAAACTAAAGGTACAATAAGTTATTCTACTCTGAGACAAGATGCCCTGTTGTTGTCTCCTTCTCTCTAACAGCTTGTGACCAGCCACCACACCCCAAGAAATTATACTTTCATTAGATATGCACTTCTTTCTCCTACAGAAAAGTAAAATCATAGCTCATATTAAGATGTGAACGTCTCTCTGAGATAGGCTGAACTGGGGGGGCAATGAGATCCTTACAGGTGACAGTAGTGATTGGCGTATTTGGGGTATTGGCCCGGGTGTTCGAATCCCCTTGTGGTGCAAGTGGTAGAAGTGCCACTCTGCAAGCACAGAGGCTCGAATCCCGGGGGTTGGACTCGATGATCTCTAAGGTCCCTTCCAACCCGCACGAGACTATTACTATTACTATTACTATTGCTATTACTATTACTATTACTATTGCTATTGCTATTGCTATTGCTATTATTATAACTATTACTATTATTATTGCTATTGCTATTGCTATTGCTATTACTATTACTATTATTACTATTACTATTTTCTTGGTTGTCTACGAAAGTAACAAACCCAGCAAACTCATTAATTGTGTTGGCAACTACCGTCTACACCCCTGATCTCAGTTAATACGTACACACATTCCTCAATACTGAATACATAGCAAAGCACATGTTATATATGTGATGCTTTCTGAAGGTCTTTACTAAAGCATTATTTGTGGAAAAACTTACTGGTCTAGCTATACAAGTGAAGTCACTGTGATTTAGCTGCTTCTATAGATATTCTCTGTTATTTAGTGTAGCAGGAGTGTAGTAGAGAGGACTGTGGGCAGTTCCCCCATTTGTCAGCAGATTCCCTTTGTCTCTCATGAGAAGCACTGTGAGGCATTCTGTGTGTGTCTGCAGAACTCTGTGGCTGAAGGGCATCTCCATGCAATGAGGTTGCCCCTCTTTGGGCCCGCTGCACTCAGTATCACACGTTGAGGGCATAAGCTGGGTTCCTCTTAAATGAAACAGACCCAGAAAATGTTCTCTAGTCACACCTCAAGTATTTTGGCTGCAAAATGGTGTTCAGACAGAAGTTACTTAATCATAGAATCAAAGAATGGCTTGAGTGAGAAGGAATCTTAATGGCCCCCCAGTTCCAGTTCCTGGGTATGGGCAGGATTGCCATCCACCAGATCAGGCTGATCAGGATCCCATCCTTGAATGCCTCCAGGGATTGGGCATCCACAGCTTCTCTGGGCAGCCTTTGTCAGTGCCTCACTGCCCTTGGAATAAAGATCTGCCTCCTGAAATGTAACACTTTGAGCAGTCCAGTGCTGAGCATGAGTGGGCTATGCAGCATCCTGGGATGTTTCACACCCCAAAAGGACCTGTGCTGTGCAGATGTAGGTCCCCTTAACTATCTGTTGAGCCAGCCCAGAGCTAGAACATACTAAAATGTATATACAGGGTGAATGCCAGGCCCTCAGCACCGCAGGTTTTGCTCCACAGACTGGTTCCTATTTGTCCATAGTTTCTCATGTGAGCACAACCTCTGATGCCACCAGCACCCCCAGGTGATTGAAGCCAATTCCTCCTCCATCCCCAGCTTATCCATGTCCAGGAAACAAGCACAATGGATACAGGGGACCAAGCTCTGCCCAACATCAGAGCAACCCAGAAAGAGCTAAATCAAGTTTTAGCAAATGGGACAAATGAGGATCACACAAAATAGATACCCTTCACGTAGCTTACGCTACCTGTGATTAACATGGAACAGGAAACAATCCATGAAATTAAAGCTATTTGTCATGGTTTAATAATTTTGTAATTTTTGCTATCAGTATTCCACATCATAACATCATATAAAGCATGAATAATTTTACTGAATCTGCAACTTACAGAAGAAGACTACATCTCCCAGGGAACAACACGATGGGTCACGGGACCTGGACTCTATATTAACTCTGTCGCAGAACAGACTGACGTCTTTCGAGTTCTGGCGTTCAGGGGAGTGTGCGGGAGCCTTCAGCCGTTCGCCTAGATTTACAGTAGGCCTCTCGGTTACGGGACTCATTCTCTCTCCTATTTTGCTTGATTCGTTAGCTCAATTTCAATTATATTGTATTATATTGTGTTATCCTGTATTTCGATATAGTATTTAGTAAATAAGTGTGCCTCCTTAGATCGTTGCCGCTGTTTTCTTTTCCTAATTAACTTTTTCCTTTCGGCCTAGGGCCCCTCCGGGGCCTACGGCCCCTGTCACGGACGCAGGTGGATTTTTAGTTCAAACCGTGACAGATTTTGGTGGAGATGCTGGGGGCAAAATTGAGTTGCTGTTTTTCTGTGTTTTCTTCTGTTGCTCTTTTAGCTTTTAACAGAGCTACGAGTTTTTTTTCCTGTTAAGGAGCTATCTCGTGTTTGCGATTCTGCACCTGCGAGCTTGACCTTGAAAGTCCAGGCGGACTGCCAATACTCCGGTATATTTTATAAACACTGCTGAGCTTTGTTTTCTTTTACTTTTTTTCTCTCTATTGGAGGAAAAAAGATGTTTTCTCTACTAAATTTGTTTTACCAGGGACTGTGTGCCATTGGTTCTTTTTTTGAGACGCTCCGAACATATTGGGCCATGTTTAAGCTAGCCACTTTTCCTTATGGAGCTATACAATTGTATAATGGATTGAAAGCATGGTTAGCAATGCTCACTTCGTATCTGTATACAGCTCCAGAGGGAGCAACTAATGCAACTAATTATACAGAAATGGTGATTTTTAAGCGTGCTCCTCTTTCTTTCTATGAATCCTTTATGCAGTTTTTGAATGATCAGTGGGTCACACTCTTAATCTCCCTGATCTTACTGTTGATTATTGTAATAATCTCACTCAGTATCTGGATTTATAACATCCGGAGGAAGTCTTCCCTAGAACCAGAGAATACTGAGTGGCAGGGAGTGTGGAGAGGTTTTGAAGAGATTCTCAAAGGACAGACATCTTCAGTGTTATGGAGCTTCACTCCTGAACACTTGAAGAATCCTGAGAGTTTGATTGCATATTTGAGGCAGGAATGTTGTGGCTCAGGCAGATCTCAGGAGGCACAAATGATTTTGGGCCTAGCTAATGCTTATCGGGCCTTAGTCAATACCATTCCTGAGAGGGAAGTTTTAGAAGCTGAGAGAGAGAGTCTCAGGGCCGAGAAGGAGAGTCTTAGAGCTGAGGCAGAAAAACTTTGGACTGAGAAGGTAGAGAGAGAAAAAGCTTTTGAAGCTGAGAGAAAAGATCTCCTGTACCAACGAGACTCAATCTGGTACGAGAGAGAGAGTCTTAGAGCTGACGCAGCAAAACTTTGGGATGAGAAGGTAGAGAGAGAAAAAGTTTTTGAAGCTGAGAGAAAAGATCTCCTGTACCAACGAGACTCAATCTGGTACGAGAAAGAGAGTCTTAGAGCTGACGCAGAAAAACTTTGGGATGAGAAAAGCTCCCTGCAATCCCAACTCAACACTCTCCAGTCCGAGTACAGCGCCCTCCGGTCCGAGCACGACGCTCTCCAGTCCGAGCACGGCGCCCTCCGGTCCGAGCACGACGCTCTCCAGTCCGAGCACGGCGCCCTCCGGTCCGAGCATGACACTCTCCAGACTGAGCGCGATGCCCTCCGGTCCGAGCATGACACTCTCCAGACTGAGCATGATGCCTTCCAATCCAACTGCGACACCCTCCAGTCCGAGCACAACACTCTTCAGTCTGTGCATAATGCCCTCCAGTCCGAGCATAACGCTCTTCAGACTGAGCACAATGCCCTCCAGACCGAGCACAACACTCTTCAGTCCGAGCATAATGCCCTCCAGTCCGAGCATAACGCTCTTCAGACTGAGCACAATGCCCTTCGGACCGAGCACAACACTCTTCAGTCCGAGCATAACACTCTTCAGACCGAGCACAATGCCCTCCAGACCAAGCTCAACACTCTCCAGACTGAGCGCGATGCCCTCCGGTCCGAGCATGACACTCTCCAGACTGAGCGCGATGCCCTCCGGTCCGAGCACGACACTCTCCAGTCCGAGCACAGCGCCCTCCTGTGTAAGTGCGTCGATCTCCAGGTCAAACATGACTCTATTGACTCGTTGTACACTGACCTCAAGGCCGACTACAACGCCCTCAAAGCCAGTCGCAGCACCCTCCGGTCTGTGTACGACGAGCTCCTGTCTGACTACGACGCTCTCCAGTCTGAGCACGACGCCCTCCAGTCTAGTTATAACGTCCTCAGGGCGGAATGCGACACCCTCAAGTCTGAACCGTATGTACTCCAACTTAACCAACCACCGGGGGCACCAGATACAATGTTGGTTGCCCCTGTAAGAGGGCGAAAAACAAAACGAGTTTCAACTCAGATAGAGAAAATGCAGAAGGAGTTAGAAGAGCGGAGGGAGTTAGGAGAGCAGGACTCAGGAGAGCAGGGGGACTCAGGAGAGCAGGGGGACTCAGGAGAGCAGGGGGACTCGGGAGGTCAGGGGGACTCAGGAGAGCAGGAGGAGTCAGAAGACCAGAGGAAGTCGGCGGAGCAGAGGTTGTTAGAGCAGTATAAGAAGATGTTAGAGGAGGAGAAGAAGTCAGAGGAGCAGAGAAAGTTAGGAGAGAGAAAGTTAGGAGAGAGGAAAAAGGAGGAAGGTCGCCTGGAGGAAATAACACAAGCGTCAGAGTCAGGGTCAGAGTCAGACGAGGAGCCAAAAGCTAGATTTTCTTTACGAGAATTTCTCGAGTCCAAACTTATAGATGGGGCAGCCTCATCAACACAGCTGCCAACATTAACACCTGAGACTCTTGATAGAGCAAAAGGTGAGCAAAGTATTACGACCATTATTGATCGATCTTTTAAACTGAGTGAAATTCGAGATCTGAGAAAGGATTTCACACGTCAGCCAAAAGAAAATATGGTCACTTGGTTACTTCGCTGCTGGGACAATGGTGCCAACAGTGCGTGGCTCGATGGCAGTGAAGCTCGCCAACTGGGTAGCATTTCCAGGGACTCACGTGTGGACAGAGGTATAGGCACATGCCAAAATCGGTCCTACACCCTCTGGAAGCGGATGTTGATAGCGGTAAGAGATAGATTCCCCTTTAAACGGGACTTGGAGCCTGAGAAAAAGAAATGGACTGATATGGAGAAAGGTATCCAATTTTTGAGAGAAAGGGCTCTGGTGGAAATGCTCTACAGCCCCCAGTTCAATCGTAACAATCCAAACCAATTACATGATCCTGAAGCAGTCCACGTTCCACGACAAATGTGGCGTGACTTTACAAAGGCAGCTCCAGAAAAGCATGCCAGTGCACTTGCATTGGTATATGGCAAAGGGGAAAGAAAGCCCCTTGTAAATGAGCTAATTAGCAGACTTCAGGAGCTTGAATTATTTATAAGCGCTACAGAAGTTAAGCTTTATACTTCAGCCATTGTCCAAATGGGAAAAAAAATAGTGGAAAGGTTAGACAAAGTGGAGGAAACACAAAGTGATATTATTGACAAATTGGCTAATGTGCCTGATGTAGATGAATCCACGGTGGTACCAGATGATGGAAACCAGGATTTCCACGATCACCTATTGAGAGAGCTAAACAACATGAGTTCCTCTCGACCTGTATCATCGAAAATCTCAACCATAAAAAAGAGACGTCCTCGTATTCAAGCAAACGACAATGATAAGACCATACGTTTTGCTTTGTTGTATTTCTTGAGTAATCATGGGGAGGATATAAAGAAGTGGTATAACTCATCCACTTCTGCACTTCAGGCACGAGTGAAAGAATTACAATCCAAAACAACCACCAAGGTGAACTCTTCCAAACGGGGGAGAGTTCCAGTTGCTGCAAGTCAACGAGGTAAACAATAGAGGGGCCCTGCCCCCAGCCAGGGGGGGGAAAGGGACAACAGAGTATACTGGACTGTGTGGATTAAGTGGCCTGGCACATCTCAACCACAGAAATATAAAGCCTTGGTGGACACTGGTGCACAATGCACCCTAATGCCCTCAAGTCACCAAGGGACACAACCAATTTATATCCATGGAGTGACTGGGGGTTCCCAAGAATTGACTATGTTGGAGGCCGAAATAAGCCTCACTGGTAAAAACTGGCGAATGCACCCTATTGTGACTGGTCCAGAGGCTCCATGTATACTGGGAATCGATTACCTTAGGATGGGATATTTCAAGGATCCCAAGGGGTATCGATGGGCCTTTGGGATAGCTGCCGTAAACACAAATGGTGTTAAGCAGCTGTCAACTTTACCTGGTCTGTCAGATGATCCTTCTGCTGTGGGGTTGCTCCAGGTAAAAGACCAAGAGGTACCAATTGCCACCAAAGTGGTTCACAGACGGCAGTACCGCACCAATAGGGACTCATTGCTCCCCATTCAAAAGCTAATTCGCCAATTAGAAAATCAGGGAGTGATTAGCAAAACGCACTCGCCTTTTAACAGCCCCATATGGCCAGTGCGTAAAACCAGTGGGGAATGGAGGCTGACGGTAGATTACCGTGGCCTGAATGAAGTCACACCTCCATTAAGTGCTGCTGTACCAGACATGCTAGAACTCCAGTATGAATTGGAGTCAAAAGAAGCTAGGTGGTATGCCACCATTGATATTGCTAATGCCTTCTTTTCCATCCCATTGGCTGCAAAATGTAGGCCACAGTTTGCTTTTACCTGGAGAGGTATTCAGTATACCTGGAACCGTTTACCCCAGGGGTGGAAGCACAGCCCAACAATTTGCCATGGATTGATCCAAGCTGTTTTGGAACAGGGTAATGCTCCTGAGCACTTGCAGTATATTGATGACATTGTGGTGTGGGGCCATACAGCAGCAGAGGTTTTCAAGAAAGGGAAACAGATAATCCAAATTCTTTTGAAAGCTGGTTTTGCCATTAAGAGCAGCAAGGTGAAGGGGCCTGCCCAGGAAATCCAGTTCTTAGGCATAAAATGGCAAGATGGACGTCGTCACATCCCAGCAGATGTGATTGACAAAATCACTGCTATGTCTCCGCCCACAAATAAAACAGAGACCCAATCTTTTCTGGGAGTAGTGGGCTTTTGGAGAATGCATGTCCCAAACTACAGCCACATAGTGAGCCCTCTCTATCAGGTAACACGGAAGAAGAATAATTTCTCATGGGGTCCTGAGCAGCAGCAGGCTTTTGAGCAGATAAAACAAGAAATAGCCCGTGCCGTGGCCTTGGGGCCAGTACGGACGGGACAGGATGTGAAGAACATCCTCTACACTGCTGCTGGAGAGAAAGGTCCCACCTGGAGTTTGTGGCAAAGAGCCTCAGGAGAGACCCGAGGCCGACCCCTAGGATTTTGGAGTCGAGCATATAAAGGGTCTGAGGAGCGCTACACTCCAACTGAGAAGGAGATCTTAGCCGTGTATGAGGGGGTTCGGGCTGCTTCTGAAGTAGTTGGGACAGAGGTTCAGCTTCTTCTAGCACCTCGCTTGCCAGTAATAAACTGGATGTTTAAAGGACAGGTTCCCTCCACCCATCATGCTACTGATGCCACTTGGAGTAAGTGGATTTCATTAATTACTCAACGAGCTCGAATGGGAAAACTCAGCCGTCCTGGAATTCTAGAAGTGATCATGGACTGGCCTGAGAGTAAAAAAATTGAAACACCACCTACAGAAGAGGTATCACGTGCTAAAGAGGCACCACCATACAATGAGCTACCAGAAAACGAAAAGAAATTTGCCCTGTTCACAGACGGATCATGTCGTATTGTAGGGAAGCATCGCAGATGGAAAGCTGCTGTATGGAGCCCCACACGACAAGTTGCAGAAGCCACCGAAGGTAAAGGAGAATCAAGTCAATTCGCAGAGGTAAAGGCTGTTCAGCTGGCTTTAGATGTGGCTGAACGGGAGAGGTGGCCAATGCTTCATCTTTATACTGATTCATGGATGGTGGCAAATGCCTTATGGGGGTGGTTGCAACAGTGGGAAAATGATAATTGGCAACGAAAGGGTAAACCTGTTTGGGCTGCTGAACTGTGGAAAGACATTGCTGCCCGAATAAGGAACATTGTTGTAAAGGTGCGCCATGTAGATGCTCATGTGCCTAAAAGTAAGGCTACTGAAGAACATAAAAATAACCATCAGGTTGATCGAGCTGCCAAAATTGAGGTGGCTCAAATAGACTTGGATTGGCAGAACAAGGGTGAATTATTCCTAGCTCGGTGGGCCCACGAGACTTCAGGTCATCAAGGAAGGGATGCGACATACAAGTGGGCCAGAGACCGAGGGGTGGACTTAACTATGGACGCTATTGCTCAAGTTATTCATGACTGTGAAACATGCGCCATAATTAAACAAGCCAAGAGGATGAAACCTTTTTGGGAGGAAGGGCGATGGCAAAAGTATAAATATGGAGAGGCATGGCAGGTTGATTATATCACCTTGCCACGATCTCGCAATGGTAAGCGTTATGTACTCACCATGGTGGAGGCAACCACTGGGTGGCTCGAAACATACGCAGTACCCCATGCTACCGCCCGAAGCACCATATTAGGGTTGGAAAAGCAAATCCTGTGGCGGCATGGCACTCCAGAAAGAATTGAATCAGATAATGGGACCCATTTTAAAAATTCCCTTGTAACCACTTGGGCCAAAAATCATGGCATTGAGTGGATTTACCATATTCCCTATCATGCACCAGCTTCTGGTAAGATTGAACGATTCAATGGGTTGTTGAAAACTATGTTGAAAGCAATGGGTGGCGGAACGTATAAAAATTGGGAGAACCATTTAGCAGAAGCCACCTGGTTGGTCAACACTCGAGGATCTAGTAATCGTAATGGTCCTAACCAATCCAGCTCCCTACGTACTGTGGAGGGAGATAAGGTTCCTGTAGTACACATAAAGAGTGTGTTGGGAAAAACAGTTTGGGTCCTTCCAGCGTCTGGAAAGGGCAAACCTCTCCGGGGTACTGTCTTTGCCCAGGGACCTGGGTGCACATGGTGGGTGATGGACAAAAATGGGAATGTTCAATGTGTACCACAAGGGAATTTGATGTTGGGGGAGTGCAGCCAATGATTTTCCTGTAAATATATAGGTAGAGTCTCAGAAAATATTTCAATTAGGTACAGAATAGTTCAATTAGGTATAGGACTTAAGATAGAGTGGATTAATGTTAAGGAAACACTTTTTCTCTATATACCTTAATTAGGCATTCTGTAAGCAAATTTTCCATCTGGACTCTATATCCTGCACTGGCCATGCATGTGTAGAGCACACATGGAAAGAAGCATAAGTCAAAGGGAAATCTGCTGTGGTGGCTGGGAAAGGATGAGTGCACCTTGATGTGGGGGACGCCCTACTAGCGCTGCTTTTCCCCTCTACCGCTGACATGTTTTCTTTTTTCTGGCAGTTTTGCCATTTTCTCAAAATTAATAAATAGTAGGTTAGGTTATAGAGTTTTGTTCTCAACTTAGGGATTTGTATGGAATAAATATAAATTGTTGAGAAAAAAATAAGGTTGCTGATTATTCACAATTATACATATGAGTGTGTATGTATGTATAAATATAATGTAATGATGTAGAATAAGGGGTGGAATGTCATGGTTTAATAATTTTGTAATTTTTGCTATCAGTATTCCACATCATAACATCATATAAAGCATGAATAATTTTACTGAATCTGCAACTTACAGAAGAAGACTACATCTCCCAGGGAACAACACGATGGGTCACGGGACCTGGACTCTATATTAACTCTGTCGCAGAACAGACTGACGTCTTTCGAGTTCTGGCGTTCAGGGGAGTGTGCGGGAGCCTTCAGCCGTTCGCCTAGATTTACAGTAGGCCTCTCGGTTACGGGACTCATTCTCTCTCCTATTTTGCTTGATTCGTTAGCTCAATTTCAATTATATTGTATTATATTGTGTTATCCTGTATTTCGATATAGTATTTAGTAAATAAGTGTGCCTCCTTAGATCGTTGCCGCTGTTTTCTTTTCCTAATTAACTTTTTCCTTTCGGCCTAGGGCCCCTCCGGGGCCTACGGCCCCTGTCACGGACGCAGGTGGATTTTTAGTTCAAACCGTGACACTATTACAACTCACTCCCTCAAGTTTTAATCACATTTGTGATTGATACTCCTAAAGGATTACTATTCAGGTGTGTAAAGCTAGGTACATGCATAAATACTTTCCTAGTTCAAGCTGAAAGGCTGGCACTCCTTGAAATGGGGAAAAAATTCTGACGTGGTCATCTACCCACAGCAGTCATAGAGTGACCTCCTTAGTACATTCAAGGAATTTTATAAGCCTGATTTGAGATGTTTGCAAAAGAAATAAGTGTTACAAAGCTGTCCTTGGGAGCTGGATACCCACTTTCTCTAACATTAATGGGAGCTGAGCACTTGAAACTCAGCAAGGGTTTAAAATGCCAACTGGAGCAATGAGCACAACTGAAAAGGTTTACCACAGCTCATTAAATATCCTTTTTACACTCCTATTCAACCATTCCTGGATTTAATATACAGGAAGTCGAAGCAGGGTTGTGTACCCTGGGAGAAATATGGGGCTGATGTCCATGTGTGTAGAGAGGGGATTAGGAATGCCAGGGTGCAGATGGAGATGGACTTGGCAAAGGATGTAAAAGATAACAAGAAGGGGTTGTACAGGTCCATAGGCAGGAGGAGACAGGCCAAGTAGAGTGTTCCCTCTATGATAAAAGGTAATGGAGAGCTGGCTTCCTCAGGTGTGGAAAAAGCCAAAGTACTCAATGAGTGCATTGTCTCAGTCTTTGCTGGTGGTCAGGCTCCCCATGTCTGCCAGGACCCTGAATGTCTAGGTGGGGGTGTGGGAAGTAGCTTCTGTCTCACTGTAACAGTGGAACAAGTCTGAGACCTCCTCATGAAAGAGAAGGTATCCATGGGGCCAGACGATTTGCATCCCAGGGTTCTGAGAGAGATGGCTGATGTGGTTGCTGAGCTGCTCTCCATCATATTTGATAAGTCATGGTTGTTGGGTGAAATCCCCAGTGACTGGAAAAAGGGAAACATTATACCCATTTTTAAGAAAGGGAGAAAGAAAGACCCAGGGAACTACAGGCTGGTGAGCCTCACCTCTGTGCCTGGGAAGATCACAGAAGAGATCCTCCTGGTTACTGCGTTAAGGCACATACGAGACAAAGAGGTTGATCCAACACAGTTGGCATGGTTTTACCAAGAGCAGATCTTGGCTGACCTATCTGGTGGCCTTCTATGATGGAGTGATGGCATTGGTGGACAAGGGAATGATGATGGATGTAATCTTCCTGGACTTCTGCAAAAGTCTTTGTCATGGACCCTCACCGTATCCTTCTCTCTAAGGATGGACTGTTTGATGGATTAACAACTGGTTGGTTGGATGGAGCCAAAGGGCTGTTATCAATGGTTCTGTGGCAGGGTGGAGTCCAGTCACAAGCTGTGTCCCTCAGGGGTCGATTTTGGACCAGTACTCTTGAACATACTGATTGATGACACAGACAATGACATTGAGTTCACCCTCAGCAAGTTTGCAGAAGACACCAAGCTGAGCAGTGCAGTTGATACACCAGAAGGAAGGGAAGTCATCCAGAGGGACCTGGACAGGTTGGAGAACTGGGCCCATGAGAACCTAATGAAGTTCAGTAAGGCCAAGTGCAAGGTGCTATACTTGGGCTGAGGCAGTCCCAGGTATTCATACAGACTGGGAGAAGAACTCCATGAGAGAAGCCCTAAGGAGAAGGGCTTGGGGCTCCTGGTAGACAAGAAGCTGGACATGAGTCAGCAACATGCTCATGAAGCCTGGAAGGCCAACTGTGTTCTGGGCTGCACTAAAAAAGGGGTGGCCAGCAGGGAGAGGGAGTAGAGGGTGTCCCCCTCTACTCAGCTCCTGTGAGGTTCTATCTATAGCAAAGGGCTGTCACCCATCAGGTTGCCCAGGGCAGCCACCCAAGTGAGACACATCCTACATCTACAGGGAGTCAATAATGAGTTCAGTTAAATCACATAAATACATGCTATTTTTGTAGAAACATAATGATACGAAGCAAAATCCATCTCAGGGCCTTTAAGGACACACACAGCCCACACTTCTGACTTCTCAGTTTTAATTTGGTTATTACACACTGAGTTCCTCACATCCACAGGAAGGGCATCAAGAATCAAGTTCTGTGGGGTCCAGTTATTTACTCAAGGGGCTGGCTCCTGCTGACTGACTGGAGAAGGTCCAGGCCCAGCACCACTGGCAGTTCGGGCGGAGCCACTGCCATGATGGACAGCAGCAGGGGGCGGGGCGGAGCCAAGGGCAGCACTGCCATTGGTCAGGGACCGTTCGGAACCCCGTGACGTCACAAAGGCACTGAAGCAGTGGTCAGGGTGCAAAGGGCAGTGCAAAGGTCAGTGTGTGTGAGGCCTTGGCTGGTGGTGGGCAGCACTGGGCAAGCACTGGACTTTATGGCGTGCATTGGTCAGTGAGCGGTGGGTAATTGTGTTGTGGCTGTTGCGTTTTCAATGCCGTTTTCTTCTACTGTCACGGTATTTAGCACTTATCTCAACCTATGAGTTTCATTGCATTTCCAGTTGGCTCACTCATCCCACCTTGGGAGACTGAGCAGCTGTGGGGTTACAGGCCAAGAGCCACTAGGGCACAACCTGTGCTGCTCTGGTGTCCTTGTCTGTAGGAAAGAGGCAGCAATGCAAAATCAGGTGCATCTCAGGCACAGCCTTTAAAAGCTGATGAGTGATGTCAGATAGGTTCAGATGAGTAATGTCAGGTAGTTTCTTGAACTAGAAAATAACCCCTCCATTAAGAACTTAAAATGGAAGATGCCATACTGTATGGCAGAACTGTAGGACATGGGTGAAGAGCTAATAGAAAATCTATGATAAGCCATTCCCTGGGATGAGGATTTTCAGGGAAGTCTCAAACACGTAACAGGTAAAACTTCAAGACCAAGTGGAATGAAGCTCTGTATTTCTGCCCTGGATGTAGTTGTAATCAGTGTGCTTCCCTCTTGCTGCAAATCTCCACCTACTGTAACAGCGTACCAGTGTATAGTGAACATGACTGGATAAAGAATTGCTATGGCACAAGAGGCCAAAGTTACTTAGATTGCTTCTGCCTTGATTTCTGGCAGATGGGCTCACAGAGAAGGGGCATCAAGAGACCTGGGACTCATGATGGATATCTGTCAAGAGAGTGTCACGTAGAGCTGCTTATCCAGCATCGTTCATTAAGGGAGCAGCATCTGAAGCAGCTTCTCCAGGAACTTTCATTGGGGGAGCACCATCTCCAGCAATGTCTAAAGCATCAAACCTCGGGGCAGCGACGTATCGAGCAGCTTCCCCAGCATAATCCGTCTGGGGTGTGCCGTCTCGATAGGTTTCTACACCATTATACATTGGGGGATTGATGTCTCCTGCAGCTTCTCCAGCATCATCCGTCGGGGGAGCATCATATCCAACTACATCTCCTGCATCGTTCATCGGGGGGAGCACCATCTCCAGCAGCTTCTCCTGCATCATCCGTCTGGGGAGCACCGTCTCCAACTGCATCTCCAACATCGTTCATTGGGGGAGCACCAACTCCAGCAGCTTCTTCAGCATCGTTCATCGGGGGAGCACCATCTCCAACAGCTTCTCCAGCATCATCCGTCGGGGGAGCATCATCTCCAGAAGCTTCTGCAGCATCGTTCATCGGGGGAGCACCATCTCCAGCAGCTTCTCCTGCATCGTTCATCGGGGGAGCATCGTCTCCAGCAGCTTCTTCAGCATCGTTCATCGGGGGAGCACCATCTACAACAGATTCTCCAGCATCATCCGTCGGGGGAGCATCGTATCCAACTGCATCTCCTGCATCGTTCATCAGGGGAGCACCATCTCCAGCAGCTTCTCCAACATCGTTCATCGGTGGAGCACCATCTCCAACAGCTTCTCCAACATTGTACATCGGGGGAGCAGCATCTCCAGCATCTTCTTCAGCATCATTCATCGGGGTAGCACCATCTCCAACAGCTTCTCCATCATCATCCATCGGGGGAGCATCGTCTCACAACTGCATCTCCAACATCGTTCATCGGGGGAGCACCATCTCAAACAATGTCTCCAGCATTGTTCATCGGGGTAGCACCATCTCCAGCAGCTTCTACAGCATCATCCGTAGGGAGAGCACCATCTCCAACTGCATCTCCAACATCATTCATCGGGGGAGCAGCATTTCCAGCAGCTTCTTCAGCATCGTTCATCGGGGGAGCACCATTTTTAACAGCTTCTCCAGCATCGTTCATCGGGGGAGCACCATATCCAGCATCTTTCATTGGAGGAGCACGGTCTCCAGCAGCTTCTCCAGCATCGTTCATCGGGGGAGCACCGTCTCCAGCAGCTTCTCCAGCATCGTTCATCGTGGGAGCACCATCTCCAGCGTCTTCTCCTGCACCTTCTATTGGAGCAGCATTTTCTCCTGCAGCTTCTCCAAGTTTGCCCATTGGGGGAGCAGTGTTTCCTGCTGCTTCTTCAGCTTCATTATTGTTGGAACCACCTCGTGCTGCTTCCTTCGCTTTGTCAAGCTTCGAGAATGGTTTCTCAAGCGGCTTCTCCAGCTTCGTCCATATTGGGAGCACCCTCTCCAGCATCACCTCTTGCCTCATCCTTCTGGTGAGCGCTGCCTCTGGCGTAGTCCATCTGGTAAGTACCCTCTCCTGTGCCACCTGTTTTAGGAGCATTGTCTACTGCTTCGCCTCCGATGTTGCCCGATGTTAACACACTGCCGCAAGTGTCACCCTTCTGAGGAATCCCATCTTCTGCTCCACCCTTGGCAACGTCCTTCTGGTCAGCACCGCATCTGCTTCACCCTCCTGATGAGTGAGAGCCACCTCCTGGGCCGCCTCTGGCACCATTGTTCTGGTTTGCGGCCCCTCCTGCCCAGCCTCTGGTACTGTTGTTGTGGTTTGCACCCACTCCTGCCCAGCCTATGGCACCATTGTTATGCTTTGTGCAGTTTCCTGCACAAACACAAAGATTGTTCTTCCTCTGTGTGCCACCACTAGCATTGTCCATCTGTTGAGTGCCATCTCCTGCACAGCCTCTGCCCTCATTAGTATTCTGTGCCCAGTATCTTGCAACATTTCAAGTATCCTCCATTGGAGGATCATTATTAGCCTTTGCTTCTGAGAATGTCCATCTAAAGAGCACAGAGTTTTTCTTCTCCAACCTCCGTCATTGGAGCAGTGTGTTCTTGAGAAATATCCACTGGGGGAGAAACATATCCAGCAGCTTCTCCAGGATTGTTCATCGGGTGAGCACCATCTCCAGCAGCTTCTGCAGCATCTTTCATCACGGGAGCACAGTCTCCAGCAGCTTCTCCAGCGTCGCTCATCGGGGGAGCATCATCTCCAGCAGCTTCTGCAGAGTCGTTCATCGGGGGAGCACCATCTCCAGCAGCTTCTTCAGCATCATCCGTCGGGGGAGCACCATCTCCAACTTCATCTCCAGCATCGTACATCGGGGGAGCACCATCTCCAGCAGCTTCTCCAGCATTGTTCATCGGGGGAGCACCATCTCCAACAGCTTCTCCAGCATCATCATCGGGGGAGCATCATCTCCAGCAGCTTCTGCAGCATCGTTGATCGGGGGAGCACCATCTCCAGCAGCTTCTCCTGCATCGTTCATCGGGGGAGCATCGTCTCCAGCAGCTTCTTCAGCATCGTTCATCGGGGGAGCACCATCTCCAACAGCTTCTGCATCATCATCCATCGGGGGAGCATCGTCTCCAACTGCATCTCCACCATCGTTCATCGGGGGAGCACCATCTCAAACAATGTCTCCAACATTGTTCATCGGGGTAGCACCATCTCCAGCAGCTTCTACAGCATCATCCGTCGGGAGAGCACCGTCTCCAACTGCATCTCCGACATCGTTCATCGGGGGAGCAGCATTTCCAGCAGCTTCTTCAGCATCGTTCATCGGGGGAGCACCATTTTTAACAGCTTCTCCAGCATCGTTCATCGGGGGAGCACCATATCCAGCATCATCCGTCGGGGGAGCACCGTCTCCAGCAGCTTCTCCAGCATCGTTCATCGGGGGAGCACCGTCTCCAGCAGCTTCTCCTGCATCGTTCATCGTGGGAGCACCATCTCCAGCGTCTTCTCCTGCACCTTCCATTGGAGCAGCATTTTCTCCTGCAGCTTCTCCAAGTTTGCCCATTGGGGGAGCAGTGTTTCCTGCTGCTTCTTCAGCTTCATTATTGTTGGAACCACCTCATGCTGCTTCCTTCGCTTTGTCAAGCTTTGAGAATGGTTTCTCAAGCGGCTTCTCCAGCTTCGTCCAAATTGGGAGCACCCTCTCCAGCATCACCTCTTGCCTCATCCTTCTGGTGAGCGCTGCCTCTGGCGTAGTCCATCTGGTAAGTACCCTCTCCTGTGCCACCTGTTTTAGGAGCATTGTCTACTGCTTCGCCTCCGATGTTGCCCGATGTTAACACACTGCCGCAAGTGTCACCCTTCTGAGGAATCCCATCTTCTGCTCCACCCTTGGCAACGTCCTTCTGGTCAGCACCACATCTGCTTCACCCTCCTGATGAGTGAGAGCCACCTCCTGGGCCGCCTCTGGCACCATTGTTCTGGTTTGCGGCCCCTCCTGCCCAGCCTCTGGTACTGTTGTTGTGGTTTGCACCCACTCCTGCCCAGCCTATGGCACCATTGTTATGCTTTGTGCAGTTTCCTGCACAAACACAAAGATTGTTCTTCCTCTGTGTGCCACCACTAGCATTGTCCATCTGTTGAGTGCCATCTCCTGCACAGCCTCTGCCCTCATTAGTATTCTGTGCCCAGTATCTTGCAACATTTCAAGTATCCTCCATTGGAGGATCATTATTAGCCTTTCCTTCTGAGAATGTCCATCTAAAGAGCACAGAGTTTTGCTGCTCCAACCTCCGTCATTAGAGCAGTGTGTTCTTGAGAAATATCCACTGGGGGAGAAACATATCCAGCAGCTTCTCCAGGATTGTTCATGAGGGGAGCACCATCTCCAGCAGCTTCTGCAGCATCTTTCATCGCGGGAGCACAGTCTCCAGCAGCTTCTCCAGCGTCGTTCATTGGGGGAGCACCATTTCCAGCAGTTTCTCCAGCATCATCCATCGGGGGAGCACCGTCTCCAACAGCTTCTCCAACATCGTACATTGGGGGAGCACCATATACAGCAGCTTCTCCAGCATCGTTCATTGCGGGAGCACCATCTCCAGCAGCTTCTACAGCATCATTTGTCGGGGGAACACCGTCTCCAACTGTATCTCCAACATCGTTCATCGGGGGAGCAGCATATCCTGCAGCTTCTCCAGCATCGTTCATCGGGGGAGCACCATCTCCAACAGCTTCTCCAACATCATCCGTCGGGGGAGCACCGTCTCCAACTGTATCTCCAACATCGTTCATCGGGGGAACAGCATATCCTGCAGCTTCTCCAGCATCGTTCATCGGGGGAGCACCATCTCCAACAGCTTCTCCAGCATCATCCGTCGGGGGAGCACCATCTCTAGCAGCTTCTCCAGCATCATTCATCGGGGAAGCACCATATCCAGCAGCTTCTCCAGCATCGTTTATCTGGGGCTCAACATATCCAACAGTTTCTCCAGCATCGTTCATGGGGGAGCACCATATCCAGCAGCTTCTCCAGCATTGTTCATCAGGGGAGCACCATCTCCAGCAGCTTCTACAGCATCATCCGTCGGGGGAGCACCGTCTCCAACTGCTTCTCCAACATCGTACATCGGAGGAGCAGCATCTCCAGCAGCTTCTTCAGCATCGTTCATCAGGGGAGCACCATCTCCAACAGCTTCTCCAGCATCATCCATCGTGGGAGCATCATCTCCAGCAGCTTCTGCAGCATCGTTCATCGGGGGAGCACCATCTCCAGCAGCTTCTCCTGCATCGTTCATCGGGGGAGCATCGTCTCCAGCAGCTTCTACAGCATCGTTCATCGGGTGAGTACCATCTCCAGCAGCTTCTTCAGCATCGTTCATCGGGGGAGCACCATCTACAACAGCTTCTCCAGCATCATCCTTCGGGGGAGCATCGTATCCAACTGCATCTCCTGCATCATTCATCGGGGGAGCACCATCTCCAGCAGCTTCTACAGCATCATCCATCGGGGGAGCACCGTCTCCAACTGCATCTCCAACATCGTTCATCGGGGGAGCAGCATTTCCAGCAGCTTCTTCAGCATCGTTCATCGGGGGAGCACCATCTTTAACAGCTTCTCCAGCATCGTTCATCGGGGGAGCACCATCTCCAGCGTCTTCTCCTGCACCTTCCATTGGAGCAGCATTTTCTCCTGCAGCTTCTCCAAGTTTGCCCATTGGGGGAGCAGTGTTTCCTGCTGCTTCTTCAGCTTCATTATTGTTGGAACCACCTCGTGCTGCTTCCTTCGCTTTGTCAAGCTTTGAGAATGGTTTCTCAAGCGGCTTCTCCAGCTTCGTCCATATTGGGAGCACCCTCTCCAGCATCACCTCTTGCCTCATCCTTCTGGTGAGCGCTGCCTCTGGCGTAGTCCATCTGGTAAGTACCCTCTCCTGTGCCACCTGTTTTAGGAGCATTGTCTACTGCTTCGCCTCCGATGTTGCCCGATGTTAACACACTGCCGCAAGTGTCACCCTTCTGAGGAATCCCATCTTCTGCTCCACCCTTGGCAACGTCCTTCTGGTCAGCACCACATCTGCTTCACCCTCCTGATGAGTGAGAGCCACCTCCTGGGCCGCCTCTGGCACCATTGTTCTGGTTTGCGGCCCCTCCTGCCCAGCCTCTGGTACTGTTGTTGTGGTTTGCACCCACTCCTGCCCAGCCTATGGCACCATTGTTATGCTTTGTGCAGTTTCCTGCACAAACACAAAGATTGTTCTTCCTCTGTGTGCCACCACTAGCATTGTCCATCTGTTGAGTGCCATCTCCTGCACAGCCTCTGCCCTCATTAGTATTCTGTGCCCAGTATCTTGCAACATTTCAAGTATCCTCCATTGGAGGATCATTATTAGCCTTTCCTTCTGAGAATGTCCATCTAAAGAGCACAGATTTTTGCTGCTCCAACCTCCGTCATTAGAGCAGTGTGTTCTTGAGAAATATCCACTGGGGGAGAAACATATCCAGCAGCTTCTCCAGGATTATTCATGAGGGGAGCACCATCTCCAGCAGCTTCTGCAGCATCTTTCATCGCGGGAGCACAGTCTCCAGCAGCTTCTCCAGCGTCGTTCATTGGGGGAGCACCATCACCAGCAGTTTCTCCAGCATCATCCATCGGGGGAGCACCGTCTCCAACAGCTTCTCCAACATCGTACATTGGGGGAGCACCATATACAGCAGCTTCTGCAGCATCGTTCATTGCGGGAGCACCATCTACAACAGTGTCTCCAGTATCGTTCAGACGGTGAGCACCATATCCAGCATCTTTCATCGGAGGAGCAACATCTCCAGCAGCTTCTCCAGCATCGTTCATCGGGGGAGCACCATCTCCAGCAGCTTCTACAGCATCATCCGTCAGGGGAGCACCGTCTCCAACTGTATCTCCAACATCGTTCATCGGGGGAGCAGCATATCCTGCAGCTTCTCCAACATCGTTCATCGGGGGAGCACCATCTCCAACAGCTTCTCCAGCATCATCCGTCGGAGGAGCACTATCTCCAGCAGCTTCTCCAGCATCATCCGTCGGGGGAGCACCATCTCCAGCAGCTTCTCCAGCATTGTTCATCGGGGAAGCACCATATCCAGCAGCTTCTCCAGCATCGTTTATCTGGGGCTCAACATATCCAACAGTTTCTCCAGCATCGTTCATGGGGGAGCACCATATCCAGCAGCTTCTCCAGCATTGTTCATCAGGGGAGCACCATCTACAGCAGCTTCCACAGCATCATCCGTCGGGGGAACACCGTCTCCAACTGTATCTCCAACATCGTTCATCGGGGGAGCAGCATATCCTGCAGCTTCTCCAGCATCGTTCATCGGGGGAGCACCATCTCCAACAGCTTCTCCAGCATCATCCGTCGGGGGAGCACTGTCTCCAACTGTATCTCCAACATCGTTCATCGGGGAAGCAGCATATCCTGCAGCTTCTCCAGCATCGTTCATCGGGGGAGCACCATCTCCAACAGCTTCTCCAGCATCATCCGTCGGGGGAGCACCATCTCCAGCAGCTTCTCCAGCATCGTTCATGGGGGAGCACCATATCCAGCAGCTTCTCCAGCATTGTTCATCAGGGGAGCACCATATCCAGCAGCTTCTACATCATCATCCGTCGGGGGAGCACCGTCTCCAACTGCTTCTCCAACATCGTACATCGGAGGAGCAGCATCTGAGCAGCTTCTTCAGCATCGTTCATCGGGGGAGCACCATCTCCAACAGCTTCTCCAGCATCATCCATCGTGGGAGCATTATCTCCAGCAGCTTCTGCAGCATCGTTCATCGGGGGAGCACCATCTCCAGCAGCTTCTTCTGCATCGTTCATCGGGGGAGCATCGTCTCCAGCAGCTTCTACAGCATCGTTCATCGGGTGAGCACCATCTCCAGCAGCTTCTTCAGCATCGTTCATCGGGGGAGCACCATCTACAACAGCTTCTCCAGCATCATCCGTCGGGGGAGCATCGTATCCAACTGCATCTCCTGCATCGTTCATCGGGGGAGCACCATCTCCAGCAGCTTCTACAGCATCATCCGTCGGGGGAGCACCATCTCCAACTGCATCTCCAACATCGTACATCGGGGGAGCAGCATCTCCAGCAGCTTCTTCAGCATCATTCATCGGGGGAGCACCATCTCCAACAGCTTCTGCATCATCATCCATCGGGGGAGCATCGTCTCCAACTGCATCTCCACCATCGTTCATCGGGGGAGCACCATCTCAAACAGTGTCTCCAGCATTGTTCATCGGGGGAGCACCATCTCCAGCAGCTTCTACAGCATCATCCGTCGGGGGAGCACCGTCTCCAACTGCATCTCCAACATCGTTCATCGGGGGAGCAGCATTTCCAGCAGCTTCTTCAGCATCGTTCATCGGGGGAGCACCATCTTTAACAGCTTCTCCAGCATCGTTCATCGGGGGAGCACCATATCCAGCATCTTTCATTGGAGGAGCACCGTCTCCAGCAGCTTCTCCAGCATCGTTCATCGGGGGAGCACCATCTCCAGCAGCTTCTCCAGCATCGTTCATCGGGGGAGCACCATCTCCAGCGTCTTCTCCTGCACCTTCCATTGGAGCAGCATTTTCTCCTGCAGCTTCTCCAAGTTTGCCCATTGGGGGAGCAGTGTTTCCTGCTGCTTCTTCAGCTTCATTATTGTTGGAACCACCTCGTGCTGCTTCCTTCGCTTTGTCAAGCTTTGAGAATGGTTTCTCAAGCGGCTTCTCCAGCTTCGTCCATATTGGGAGCACCCTCTCCAGCATCACCTCTTGCCTCATCCTTCTGGTGAGCGCTGCCTCTGGCGTAGTCCATCTGGTAAGTACCCTCTCCTGTGCCACCTGTTTTAGGAGCATTGTCTACTGCTTCGCCTCCGATGTTGCCCGATGTTAACACACTGCCGCAAGTGTCACCCTTCTGAGGAATCCCATCTTCTGCTCCACCCTTGGCAACGTCCTTCTGGTCAGCACCGCATCTGCTTCACCCTCCTGATGAGTGAGAGCCACCTCCTGGGCCGCCTCTGGCACCATTGTTCTGGTTTGCGGCCCCTCCTGCCCAGCCTCTGGTACTGTTGTTGTGGTTTGCACCCACTCCTGCCCAGCCTATGGCACCATTGTTATGCTTTGTGCAGTTTCCTGCACAAACACAAAGATTGTTCTTCCTCTGTGTGCCACCACTAGCATTGTCCATCTGTTGAGTGCCATCTCCTGCACAGCCTCTGCCCTCATTAGTATTCTGTGCCCAGTATCTTGCAACATTTCAAGTATCCTCCATTGGAGGATCATTATTAGCCTTTCCTTCTGAGAATGTCCATCTAAAGAGCACAGATTTTTGCTGCTCCAACCTCCGTCATTAGAGCAGTGTGTTCTTGAGAAATATCCACTGGGGGAGAAACATATCCAGCAGCTTCTCCAGGATTATTTATGAGGGGAGCACCATCTCCAGCAGCTTCTGCAGCATCTTTCATCGCGGGAGCACAGTCTCCAGCAGCTTCTCCAGCGTCGTTCATTGGGGGAGCACCATCACCAGCAGTTTCTCCAGCATCATCCATCGGGGGAGCACCGTCTCCAACAGCTTCTCCAACATCGTACATTGGGGGAGCACCATATACAGCAGCTTCTGCAGCATCGTTCATTGCGGGAGCACCATCTACAACAGTGTCTCCAGTATCGTTCAGACGGTGAGCACCATATCCAGCATCTTTCATCGGAGGAGCAACATCTCCAGCAGCTTCTCCAGCATCGTTCATCGGGGGAGCACCATCTCCAGCAGTTTCTCCAGCATCGTTCATCGGAGGAGCACCATCTCCAGCAGCTTCTACAGCATCATCCGTCAGGGGAGCACCGTCTCCAACTGTATCTCCAACATCGTTCATCGGGGGAGCAGCATATCCTGCAGCTTCTCCAACATCGTTCATCGGGGGAGCACCATCTCCAACAGCTTCTCCAGCATCATCCGTCGGAGGAGCACTATCTCCAGCAGCTTCTCCAGCATCATCCGTCGGGGGAGCACCATCTCCAGCAGCTTCTCCAGCATTGTTCATCGGGGAAGCACCATATCCAGCAGCTTCTCCAGCATCGTTTATCTGGGGCTCAACATATCCAACAGTTTCTCCAGCATCGTTCATGGGGGAGCACCATATCCAGCAGCTTCTCCAGCATTGTTCATCAGGGGAGCACCATCTACAGCAGCTTCCACAGCATCATCCGTCGGGGGAACACCGTCTCCAACTGTATCTCCAACATCGTTCATCGGGGGAGCAGCATATCCTGCAGCTTCTCCAGCATCGTTCATCGGGGGAGCACCATCTCCAACAGCTTCTCCAGCATCATCCGTCGGGGGAGCACCGTCTCCAACTGTATCTCCAACATCGTTCATCGGGGAAGCAGCATATCCTGCAGCTTCTCCAGCATCGTTCATCGGGGGAGCACCATCTCCAACAGCTTCTCCAGCATCATCCGTCGGGGGAGCACCATCTCCAGCAGCTTCTCCAGCATCGTTCATGGGGGAGCACCATATCCAGCAGCTTCTCCAGCATTGTTCATCAGGGGAGCACCATCTCCAGCAGCTTCTACATCATCATCCGTCGGGGGAGCACCGTCTCCAACTGCTTCTCCAACATCGTACATCGGAGGAGCAGCATCTGAGCAGCTTCTTCAGCATCGTTCATCGGGGGAGCACCATCTCCAACAGCTTCTCCAGCATCATCCATCGTGGGAGCATCATCTCCAGCAGCTTCTGCAGCATCGTTCATCGGGGGAGCACCATCTCCAGCAGCTTCTTCTGCATCGTTCATCGGGGGAGCATCGTCTCCAGCAGCTTCTACAGCATCGTTCATCGGGTGAGCACCATCTCCAGCAGCTTCTTCAGCATCGTTCATCGGGGGAGCACCATCTACAACAGCTTCTCCAGCATCATCCGTCGGGGGAGCATCGTATCCAACTGCATCTCCTGCATCGTTCATCGAGGGAGCACCATCTCCAGCAGCTTCTACAGCATCATCCGTCGGGGGAGCACCATCTCCAACTGCATCTCCAACATCGTACATCGGGGGAGCAGCATCTCCAGCAGCTTCTTCAGCATCATTCATCGGGGGAGCACCATCTCCAACAGCTTCTGCATCATCATCCATCGGGGGAGCATCGTCTCCAACTGCATCTCCACCATCGTTCATCGGGGGAGCACCATCTCAAACAGTGTCTCCAGCATTGTTCATCGGGGGAGCACCATCTCCAGCAGCTTCTACAGCATCATCCGTCGGGGGAGCACCGTCTCCAACTGCATCTCCAACATCGTTCATCGGGGGAGCAGCATTTCCAGCAGCTTCTTCAGCATCGTTCATCGGGGGAGCACCATTTTTAACAGCTTCTCCAGCATCGTTCATCGGGGGAGCACCATATCCAGCATCTTTCATTGGAGGAGCACCGTCTCCAGCAGCTTCTCCAGCATCGTTCATCGGGGGAGCACCGTCTCCAGCAGCTTCTCCAGCATCGTTCATCGGGGGAGCACCATCTCCAGCGTCTTCTCCTGCACCTTCCATTGGAGCAGCATTTTCTCCTGCAGCTTCTCCAAGTTTGCCCATTGGGGGAGCAGTGTTTCCTGCTGCTTCTTCAGCTTCATTATTGTTGGAACCACCTCGTGCTGCTTCCTTCGCTTTGTCAAGCTTTGAGAATGGTTTCTCAAGCGGCTTCTCCAGCTTCGTCCATATTGGGAGCACCCTCTCCAGCATCACCTCTTGCCTCATCCTTCTGGTGAGCGCTGCCTCTGGCGTAGTCCATCTGGTAAGTACCCTCTCCTGTGCCACCTGTTTTAGGAGCATTGTCTACTGCTTCGCCTCCGATGTTGCCCGATGTTAACACACTGCCGCAAGTGTCACCCTTCTGAGGAATCCCATCTTCTGCTCCACCCTTGGCAACGTCCTTCTGGTCAGCACCGCATCTGCTTCACCCTCCTGATGAGTGAGAGCCACCTCCTGGGCCGCCTCTGGCACCATTGTTCTGGTTTGCGGCCCCTCCTGCCCAGCCTCTGGTACTGTTGTTGTGGTTTGCACCCACTCCTGCCCAGCCTATGGCACCATTGTTATGCTTTGTGCAGTTTCCTGCACAAACACAAAGATTGTTCTTCCTCTGTGTGCCACCACTAGCATTGTCCATCTGTTGAGTGCCATCTCCTGCACAGCCTCTGCCCTCATTAGTATTCTGTGCCCAGCATCTTGCAACATTTCAAGTATCCTCCATTGGAGGATCATTATTAGCCTTTCCTTCTGAGAATGTCCATCTAAAGAGCACAGAGTTTTGCTGCTCCAACCTCCGTCATTAGAGCAGTGTGTTCTTGAGAAATATCCATTGGGGGAGAAACATATCCAGCAGCTTCTCCAGGATTATTCATGAGGGGAGCACCATCTCCAGCAGCTTCTGCAGCATCTTTCATCGCGGGAGCACAGTCTCCAGCAGCTTCTCCAGCGTCGTTCATTGGGGGAGCACCATCACCAGCAGTTTCTCCAGCATCATCCATCGGGGGAGCACCGTCTCCAACAGCTTCTCCAACATCGTACATTGGGGGAGCACCATATACAGCAGCTTCTGCAGCATCGTTCATTGCGGGAGCACCATCTACAACAGTGTCTCCAGTATCGTTCAGACGGTGAGCACCATATCCAGCATCTTTCATCGGAGGAGCAACATCTCCAGCAGCTTCTCCAGCATCGTTCATCGGGGGAGCACCATCTCCAGCAGCTTCTACAGCATCGTTCATCGGAGGAGCACCATCTCCAGCAGCTTCTACAGCATCATCCGTCAGGGGAGCACCGTCTCCAACTGTATCTCCAACATCGTTCATCGGGGGAGCAGCATATCCTGCAGCTTCTCCAACATCGTTCATCGGGGGAGCACCATCTCCAACAGCTTCTCCAGCATCATCCGTCGGAGGAGCACTATCTCCAGCAGCTTCTCCAGCATCATCCGTCGGGGGAGCACCATCTCCAGCAGCTTCTCCAGCATTGTTCATCGGGGAAGCACCATATCCTGCAGCTTCTCCAGCATCGTTCATCAGGGAACACCATCTCCAACAGCTTCTCCAGCATCATCCGTCGGGGG
Source organism: Coturnix japonica (assembly GCF_054131305.1). Lineage (NCBI taxonomy): Eukaryota > Metazoa > Chordata > Aves > Galliformes > Phasianidae > Coturnix > Coturnix japonica. The sequence goes on along the minus strand of NC_140663.1, from coordinate 61,573,341 downwards.
AGCACCATCTCCAGCAGCTTCTCCAGCATTGTTCATCGGGGAAGCACCATATCCAGCAGATTCTCCAGCATCGTTTATCTGGGGCTCAACATATCCAACAGTTTCTCCAGCATCGTTCATGGGGAAGCACCATATCCAGCAGCTTCTCCAGCATTGTTCATCAGGGGAGCACCATCTCCAGCAGCTTCTACAGCATCATCCGTCGGGGGAGCACCGTCTCCAACTGCTTCTCCAACATCGTACATCGGAGGAGCAGCATCTCCAGCAGCTTCTTCAGCATCGTTCATCGGGGGAGCACCATCTCCAACAGCTTCTACAGCATCATCCATCGTGGGAGCATCATCTCCAGCAGCTTCTGCAGCATCGTTCATCGGGGGAGCACCATCTCCAGCAGCTTCTCCTGCATCGTTCATCGGGGGAGCACCATCTACAACAGCTTCTACAGCATCATCCATCGGGGGAGCACCGTCTCCAACTGCTTCTCCAACATCGTACATCGGGGGAGCAGCATCTCCAGCAGCTTCTCCTGCATCATCCGTTGAGGGAGCGACATCTCCAGCGTCTTCTCCTGCACCTTCCATTGGAGCAGCATTTTCTCCTGCATCTTCTCCAAGTTTGCGCATTGGGGGAGCAATGTTTCCTGCTGCTTCTTCAGCTTCATTATTGTTGGAACCACCTCGTGCTGCTTCCTTCGCTTTGTCAAGCTTCGAGAATGGTTTCTCAAGCTGCTTCTCCAGCTTTGTCAATATTTTGAGCACCCTCTCCAGCATCGCCTCTTGCCTCATCCGTCTGGTGAGCGCTGCCTCTGGCGTAGTCCATCTGGTAAGTACCCTCTCCTGTGCCACCTGTTTTAGGAGCATTGTTTACTGCTTCGCCTCCGATGTTGCCCGATGTTCCCACACCGCCGCTAGTGTCACCCTTCTGAGGAATCCCATCTTCTGCTCCACCCTTGGCAACGTCCTGCTGGTCAGCACCGCGTCTGCTTCACCCTCCTGATGAGTGAGAGCCACCTCCTGGGCCGCCTCTGGCACCATTGTTCTGGTTTGCGGCCCCTCCTGCCCAGCCTCTGGTACTGTTGTTGTGGTTTGCACCCCCTCCTGCCCTGCCTATGGCACCATTCTGCTTTGTGCAGTTTCCTGCACAAACACAAAGATTGTTCTCCCTCTGTGTGCCACCTCCAGCATTGTCCATCTGTTGAGTGCCATCTCCTGCACAGCCTCTGCCCTCGTTGGTATTTTGTTCTTAGTATCTTGCAACATTTCAAGTATCCTCCTTTGGAGGATCATTATTTGCCTTTGCTTATGAGAATGTCCATCAAAAGAGCGCAAAGTTTTGCTTCTCCAAACTTGTTCATTGGGGCAGTGTCTTCTTGAGAAATATCCACTGGGGGAGCAGCATATCCAGCAGCTTCTACAGCATCGTTCATCGGGGGAGCACCATCTCCAACAGCTTCTCCAGCATCATCCGTCGGGGGAGCACCGTCTCCAACTGTATCTCCAACATCGTTCATCGGGGAAGCAGCATATCCTGCAGCTTCTCCAGCATCGTTCATCGGGGGAGCACCATCTCCAACAGCTTCTCCAGCATCATCCGTCGGGGGAGCACCATCTCCAGCAGCTTCTCCAGCATCGTTCATGGGGGAGCACCATATCCAGCAGCTTCTCCAGCATTGTTCATCAGGGGAGCACCATCTCCAGCAGCTTCTACATCATCATCCGTCGGGGGAGCACCGTCTCCAACTGCTTCTCCAACATCGTACATCGGAGGAGCAGCATCTGAGCAGCTTCTTCAGCATCGTTCATCGGGGGAGCACCATCTCCAACAGCTTCTCCAGCATCATCCGTCGGGGGAGCACCGTCTCCAACTGTATCTCCAACATCGTTCATCGGGGAAGCAGCATATCCTGCAGCTTCTCCAGCATCGTTCATCGGGGGAGCACCATCTCCAACAGCTTCTCCAGCATCATCCGTCGGGGGAGCACCATCTCCAGCAGCTTCTCCAGCATCGTTCATGGGGGAGCACCATATCCAGCAGCTTCTCCAGCATTGTTCATCAGGGGAGCACCATCTCCAGCAGCTTCTACATCATCATCCGTCGGGGGAGCACCGTCTCCAACTGCTTCTCCAACATCGTACATCGGAGGAGCAGCATCTTAGCAGCTTCTTCAGCATCGTTCATCAGGGGAGCACCATCTCCAACAGCTTCTCCAGCATCATCCATCGTGGGAGCATCATCTCCAGCAGCTTCTGCAGCATCGTTCATCGGGGGAGCACCATCTCCAGCAGCTTCTTCTGCATCGTTCATCGGGGGAGCATCGTCTCCAGCAGCTTCTACAGCATCGTTCATCGGGTGAGCACCATCTCCAGCAGCTTCTTCAGCATCGTTCATCGGGGGAGCACCATCTACAACAGCTTCTCCAGCATCATCCGTCGGGGGAGCATCGTATCCAACTGCATCTCCTGCATCGTTCATCGGGGGAGCACCATCTCCAGCAGCTTCTACAGCATCATCCGTCGGGGGAGCACCATCTCCAACTGCATCTCCAACATCGTACATCGGGGGAGCAGCATCTCCAGCAGCTTCTTCAGCATCATTCATCGGGGGAGCACCATCTCCAACAGCTTCTGCATCATCATCCATCGGGGGAGCATCGTCTCCAACTGCATCTCCACCATCGTTCATCGGGGGAGCACCATCTCAAACAGTGTCTCCAGCATTGTTCATCGGGGGAGCACCATCTCCAGCAGCTTCTACAGCATCATCCGTCGGGGGAGCACCGTCTCCAACTGCATCTCCAACATCGTTCATCGGGGGAGCAGCATTTCCAGCAGCTTCTTCAGCATCGTTCATCGGGGGAGCACCATCTTTAACAGCTTCTCCAGCATCGTTCATCGGGGGAGCACCATATCCAGCATCTTTCATTGGAGGAGCACCGTCTCCAGCAGCTTCTCCAGCATCGTTCATCGGGGGAGCACCATCTCCAGCAGCTTCTCCAGCATCGTTCATCGGGGGAGCACCATCTCCAGCGTCTTCTCCTGCACCTTCCATTGGAGCAGCATTTTCTCCTGCAGCTTCTCCAAGTTTGCCCATTGGGGGAGCAGTGTTTCCTGCTGCTTCTTCAGCTTCATTATTGTTGGAACCACCTCGTGCTGCTTCCTTCGCTTTGTCAAGCTTTGAGAATGGTTTCTCAAGCGGCTTCTCCAGCTTCGTCCATATTGGGAGCACCCTCTCCAGCATCACCTCTTGCCTCATCCTTCTGGTGAGCGCTGCCTCTGGCGTAGTCCATCTGGTAAGTACCCTCTCCTGTGCCACCTGTTTTAGGAGCATTGTCTACTGCTTCGCCTCCGATGTTGCCCGATGTTAACACACTGCCGCAAGTGTCACCCTTCTGAGGAATCCCATCTTCTGCTCCACCCTTGGCAACGTCCTTCTGGTCAGCACCGCATCTGCTTCACCCTCCTGATGAGTGAGAGCCACCTCCTGGGCCGCCTCTGGCACCATTGTTCTGGTTTGCGGCCCCTCCTGCCCAGCCTCTGGTACTGTTGTTGTGGTTTGCACCCACTCCTGCCCAGCCTATGGCACCATTGTTATGCTTTGTGCAGTTTCCTGCACAAACACAAAGATTGTTCTTCCTCTGTGTGCCACCACTAGCATTGTCCATCTGTTGAGTGCCATCTCCTGCACAGCCTCTGCCCTCATTAGTATTCTGTGCCCAGTATCTTGCAACATTTCAAGTATCCTCCATTGGAGGATCATTATTAGCCTTTCCTTCTGAGAATGTCCATCTAAAGAGCACAGAGTTTTGCTGCTCCAACCTCCGTCATTAGAGCAGTGTGTTCTTGAGAAATATCCATTGGGGGAGAAACATATCCAGCAGCTTCTCCAGGATTATTCATGAGGGGAGCACCATCTCCAGCAGCTTCTGCAGCATCTTTCATCGCGGGAGCACAGTCTCCAGCAGCTTCTCCAGCGTCGTTCATTGGGGGAGCACCATCACCAGCAGTTTCTCCAGCATCATCCATCGGGGGAGCACCGTCTCCAACAGCTTCTCCAACATCGTACATTGGGGGAGCACCATATACAGCAGCTTCTGCAGCATCGTTCATTGCGGGAGCACCATCTACAACAGTGTCTCCAGTATCGTTCAGACGGTGAGCACCATATCCAGCATCTTTCATCGGAGGAGCAACATCTCCAGCAGCTTCTCCAGCATCGTTCATCGGGGGAGCACCATCTCCAGCAGCTTCTCCAGCATCGTTCATCGGAGGAGCACCATCTCCAGCAGCTTCTACAGCATCATCCGTCGGGGGAGCACCGTCTCCAACTGTATCTCCAAAATCGTTCATCGGGGGAGCAGCATATCCTGCAGCTTCTCCAGCATCGTTCATCAGGGAACACCATCTCCAACAGCTTCTCCAGCATCATCCGTCGGGGGAGCACCATCTCCAGCAGCTTCTCCAGCATTGTTCATCGGGGAAGCACCATATCCAGCAGCTTCTCCAGCATCGTTTATCTGGGGCTCAGCATATCCAACAGTTTCTCCAGCATCGTTCATGGGGGAGCACCATATCCAGCAGCTTCTCCAGCACTGTTCATCAGGGGAGCACCATCTCCAGCAGCTTCTACAGCATCATCCGTCGGGGGAGCACCGTCTCCAACTGTATCTCCAACATCGTACATCGGAGGAGCAGCATCTCCAGCAGCTTCTTCAGCATCATTCATCGGGGGAGCACCATCTCCAACAGCTTCTACAGCATCATCCATCGTGGCAGCATCATCTCCAGCAGCTTCTGCAGCATCGTTCATCGGGGGAGCACCATCTCCAGCAGCTTCTCCTGCATCGTTCATCGGGGGAGCACCATCTACAACAGCTTCTACAGCATCATCCATCGGGGGAGCACCGTCTCCAACTGCTTCTCCAACATCGTACATCGGGGGAGCAGCATCTCCAGCAGCTTCTCCTGCATCATCCGTTGAGGGAGCGACATCTCCAGCGTCTTCTCCTGCACCTTCCATTGGAGCAGCATTTTCTCCTGCATCTTCTCCAAGTTTGCGCATTGGGGGAGCAATGTTTCCTGCTGCTTCTTCAGCTTCATTATTGTTGGAACCACCTCGTGCTGCTTCCTTCGCTTTGTCAAGCTTCGAGAATGGTTTCTCAAGCTGCTTCTCCAGCTTTGTCAATATTTTGAGCACCCTCTCCAGCATCGCCTCTTGCCTCATCCGTCTGGTGAGCGCTGCCTCTGGCGTAGTCCATCTGGTAAGTACCCTCTCCTGTGCCACCTGTTTTAGGAGCATTGTTTACTGCTTCGCCTCCGATGTTGCCCGATGTTCCCACACCGCCGCTAGTGTCACCCTTCTGAGGAATCCCATCTTCTGCTCCACCCTTGGCAACGTCCTGCTGGTCAGCACCGCGTCTGCTTCACCCTCCTGATGAGTGAGAGCCACCTCCTGGGCCGCCTCTGGCACCATTGTTCTGGTTTGCGGCCCCTCCTGCCCAGCCTCTGGTACTGTTGTTGTGGTTTGCACCCCCTCCTGCCCTGCCTATGGCACCATTCTGCTTTGTGCAGTTTCCTGCACAAACACAAAGATTGTTCTCCCTCTGTGTGCCACCTCCAGCATTGTCCATCTGTTGAGTGCCATCTCCTGCACAGCCTCTGCCCTCGTTGGTATTTTGTTCTTAGTATCTTGCAACATTTCAAGTATCCTCCTTTGGAGGATCATTATTTGCCTTTGCTTATGAGAATGTCCATCAAAAGAGCGCAAAGTTTTGCTTCTCCAAACTTGTTCATTGGGGCAGTGTCTTCTTGAGAAATATCCACTGGGGGAGCAGCATATCCAGCAGCTTCTACAGCATCGTTCATCAGGGGAGCACCGTCTCCAGCAGCTTCTCCAGCATCGTTCATCGGGGGAGCACCATCTCCAGCAGCTTCTCCAGCAACATCCGTCTGGGGAGCACCATCTCCAGCAGCTTCTCCAGCATCGTTCATCGGGGGAGCACCATCTTCAACTGCATCTCCAGCATCATACATCGGGGGAGCACCATCTCCAGCAGCATCTCCAGTGGCTTCTCCAGCATCATCCATCTGGGAGACAATCTCCATCAGCTTTTCCAGCTTCATACATCCTGGAGCAACCACTCCATCTGCTTTTCCAGCATCATTCATCTGGGGAGAACCATCTCTAGCAGCTCCACCAGCATCGTTCATCTGGGGAGCAGCGTCTCCAGCAGCTTCTCCAGCAGCTTTCATCGGGTCAGTGCCGTCTCCAGCAGCTCCACCAGCATCGCTCATCTGTGGAACACCATCTCCAGCAGCTTCACCAGCATCATTCATTGGTGGAGCACCGTCTCTAATAGCTTCACCGACTTCTTTCATCAGGGGAGCATGGTTTCCAGCAGCGTCTCCTGCATCCTCCATCTGGGAGCATAATCTCCATCAGCTACTCCAGCATCGTCTATCTGGGAGCAACCTCTCGAGCAGGTTCACCAACATTGTCCCTCTGGGGAGCACTGTATCCAGCAGCTTCTTCAGCATCGTTCATCGGGGGAGCGCCACCTCTTCAAGCTTCTCCAGCATCGTTCATCGGGGGAGGACTGTCTCCTGCAGCTTCTCCTGCATCATCCGTCGGGGGAGCATCGTCTCCAACTGCATCTCCAGCATCATCTGTTGGGGGAGCAGCGTCTCCAGCATCTTCTCCAGCCATCGTCTGTCAGGGGGAGCAGCATCTCCAGTGGCTTCTCCAGCATCTTCCATCTAGGAGACAATCTCCTTCATCTTTTCCAGCTTCATCCATCTGGGAGCAACCACTCCATCTGCTTTTCCACCATCGTTCGTCTGGGAGCACCATCTCCAGCAGCTCCACCAGCATCATTCATCAGGGGAGCACCATCTCCAGCATCTTCTCCATCATCATTCTTCTTGGAGCGCCACAATCAGCAGCTTCTCCAGCATCCCTTATCAGGGGAGCGACATCTCCAACTAGTTCTCCTGCATCATCCATCAGGCGAGTGATGTCTCCAGCAGCTTCTCCAGCATCATTAACTGGGGGAGCGGCATCTCTAGCAGCTTCTTCATCATCATCCATCGTGGGAGCTGCTTTTCCAGTGGCTTCTCCTGCATTGTCTTTCGGGGTTCAGTGTCTTTATTGGCTTCTCTTGCATCATCCTTTGGAGGAGCACCATACCCAGCAGCTTCTCCAGCATCGTTCTTCATGGGAGTGCTGTCTGCAGCAGCTTCTCTAGCATCATCCTTCAGGGGAGCTCCATTATCTGGGACTTCTCCAGCATTGTCTGTCAGGGTAGCCCTGTCTCCAGCAGCATCTTCAATTTCCTGACTTGGAGAAAAAAAGCCTACAGCTTTTGGGCACTCTCATTTTATTTGATTTATTATTTTCAATTCTAATTATATTGTATATTATTGTACTATTATGCTATCTTGCATTCCAATTTCTTATTTAGTAAAATAATTTGTTTCTCCTCAAATCGTTGCAGCAATTTTTCTTTTAGGCCCGTATCTCTATCGTCTTCAGCTTTTTCTGGGGCATGGATTTATGGGTCCCTCTGCCCTGCTAATCACAGAACTAGGCCATACCAGCTCATAAACCTTTGACTGTCACTTGGAGGAGCGCTGTCTGCTACTGCTTCTTGAGCTTCATCCGTCAGAAGAGCACTGTCTCCTGCTGCTGCTTTACCTTCATCCACTGGGGGAGCACTGCTTCCTGCTGCTTCTACAACTTTTTCTGTCCAGGGAGCACTGCCTCCTGCTCCTGCTCCTCCTGTCCATCAGGGGTCAAGCTTGTCTATTTGCTCTCCTTTTTGTATATTTAATCTTTTTTATTTAAGCACATGCATTTTCTTTCTTCGAATGACTTTAGTTTAAAGTGTCTTCAGTGATCATCATGTTTCAGTCTCCTTCCCACATTTATTGTTGCCAAGTGCTTGATCAAGTAGTAGACCAGCATGCCTAGGGCCCCACGTGACTTGGCCTTGAGTGCATTTTAGGACAAGGCATCCACCTCTCTGGGCCGCCTGGTCTAGTGCCTCACCACTCTTTCTATATAAGAAAATTCCCTCGGACCTCTAATCTGAATGGCCTCTTTTTTAGTTCAAAACCATTCTCCCTTGTCCTATCATTATCCACACTGTTTTTTTCCTTCATGTTGATGTACTCCCTTTAAATACTGGAAGGTCACAATGCAATCTGCCAGCATCCTTCCCTTTTCCAGGATGCATAAGCCCAGTTCCTTCACATTATTTCCATAGATGAAGTGTTTCAGTCCTTTGATCATCTTCCCAGCCCTCTTTTGGACTATCTCCAACAGTTCCACATCTTTCCTTTTTTGCGGGGCCACAGGGCTGGATGCAGTTCTCCAGCTGGGGTTTCACAAAGGCAGATAGAGGGGAATCATCACCTCCCTTTCTCTGCTGATCACCCCTTTTCTGATGAAATCCAGGATACTGTGGGACTTCTGGGCTGTAGGCATTCACTGTTGTCTCATGTTAAGCTTTTCATCAACCAGGACATCTCAAGTCCTTCTCTCAAGGAGCTTTCTCCCTGTTTGTATATATATATGAGGTTATCCCTACCCAATTGTAAAACTCTACAGTATACATTGTTGAACTTCATTAGGTTCACAAGGGCCCTCTGGATGGCATCCCTTCCTCCTGGTCTGTCAACCACACTGCTCAGCTTGATGTTATCAGTGTTTGATATGGCACATTATAGTTTACCATTTGCCATTGAATTCAATTAATTCTGCTGGAATCCTTGCTCTGAGTTTTTATGTAGCTTCTTTCCATCCCTGACTTAAGTTTCTTTGTAAGTTTTGAGCAAATGGGATTTGGCTGTTCTAAAAAGCAATGCTTGCAAATAACAACCAGTCTAATCTGTACTGAAAACTTCATCTTCCAAACAAACATCTCTTCCATATCTAAAGCAGAATTTTAAAGAAAAATCATTACTCCAAACAGAATTTGTTTAGCAGAAAACATCCTGAAGGATTAATCATTTATTTTTAAAATACACTACCTTTTCTTCGCATTCTTTTCTTTTATGAACCTGGCTCAAAAGCCTCTTAAATCAGTATTCTGTGGGGGACTACTTAGAAAAATGCTCCCATGATACACAGTGGACAGGACAAGAAGGCAGGGACGAAAGCATAGGCAGAAAAAGTTTGATTTAGGCCCTAGGAAAGCTTTTCTAACCATATCAAGAGCAAAGCACTAAAGTAGGCTGTCAGGGGAAATAATGGAACCTGTTATTGAAGCTCTTCCAGAATTACCTTGGCACACCTGGCAGAGGCCTCTGATTTCTTAGTTGCATGGACAATGTAATAGCAAGTGTGGACGAACTGAGCTGAAAGAGGAGTGAACATGAAAAGGTGAGAATAAAAGTCAACACGCAGCCATTTGTAAGGTGTAAATTATGTTGCCTTGGTTTGTGGAAAAACACATCACAGCCTGTACAGGCAACTGGCCCATGAGAAAGGGCATGTGTCAACTTGGAAGAGCAAGTAAATTGGCTCTAGCATTTGTACCTAGCTGGAAGAAACTTGTTTTCCAGAAACTGCTCTGGAACTGTAACCAAGTATTCCGTTTTCTGTCAGTTACCTTGATTTCCCTGATACCTAAGGTTTTCTTGTCCCCTGCTAAGGGACAGTGCTGACACTCTGCCAGCCTTCTGCCACCAGTGCCAAGGATTTAATGAAGACACTACTGGTCAGCTTCCCATGGTAACACAAGTACCTCTCTCTTAAACTGTTGAATATTAACATGTTTCCAAATACATTCTTTGAGATCATAAACCATACATGGAAACATGGATGCTTTTGCTTTACAGCACCACGTATAGATGTTAACAAGAACAATGCAGAGGGGCCACCCAGGAAGAGCAAAATTCTCTAGGTCAGCTGAGCCCTGCCAGAAGCTACCCTGACAATCCAGCCCAGGAGAAAATGAATCTGAACCCCTCATCAGCAGGATTTATCACAAGCCATGAGACTCAGTTCAACACTACATGCTTTTTTGCTTCCCCTGCTTCTGCCTCTATGGATGTTAGAACTCCTGCCTTTATTAAGTACAGTTCCCCAGATGTCCCAGTCTCCAACTTAACAATTCTACTGTAGTTAAAACACACAGGATTCCTGGCTGTTGGTTTTGTCTTCTAGTTCCAGAGAAAGGCAGAAACTATATAGTTGACTTCATGGCTGGGCAACAGTTGATAGTTTGCATTATAGCTGTTGTCCATAAAGCCTGTCAAAACTGGTTATATTCTGACTATCATCCGGATACATGTTAGATATGTATGTGTCAGGCAACTCTAATAAAAGAAATACAAAATAAGAGGCAAGTCTGTGTTGTGCTGAACCCACTGATACTCTATGATTCTTTGGAAGCATAAAATTGTGGGCTGTGTTAATGATGTGCAGACATTCTGTCAAATGTTGTCACACAGTATAAAAGATCTTTCAAACCTTTAGATAAACTTTTTGTATATATACAACCAAAGTATCCCAGCCCTACCTTGACAGTGCCAATGTTCATCTAACTCAAGAGAAAGCAAACATATACAGATAGCTAAAGTAGTATTTACCCACTATCACAGGAGATTAAGTTTAGACAATTTTCATGTAATTGATTTTATATATAAAATGATTTTATAAGTTGCTTGTGACCCAGAAACATAACCTTTTAGTAAGTGAACCCATTCACTTTATATACTAGAGCAATAAATTGCTCTTTCAGCAAAATTGATTGCAGCAATAATGTGTTCTCACCCCTCCCCCTTCCACCTCCCCTCCCCCCCCCCCACCCAGAAAAGGAAAAAAAAAATCCAAATTTTTAAACAGTGGCAATTAACATGCAAAATGTTTTGCTATTTTAATATGATTTGTTCTAGTTTTATTGAAAAGGTGACACAGAGGGAGTAAGCTCTTAGCTATATCTGGCAAGGAAAGAGAAATAAAAGAGAAAGGGATGAATGAAAAGAAAAAGGTTTCCTTTAAAAAAGAAAAAAGTATATTTGATACAGCAATAATAATTTAACTTGGTTTTAAGTACACTGGGCAATAAATGGCCTCATAAATGTACTGGGTAAACTCTGAGGATACAGCAAGGAACCATTTATTGCCTTGTAACCTCAACGGTAAACTAAAGTTATCTCCTAAATTACAGATTTTTCAAGTTTCACTGAATTATTGTGTAACAGCAGAGCATTAACTTCCCTGCATCTCTTCCCAGGTTACCAGTAAAATGAGAAGCATGAATAGCAGGTAATGGTAGATGCCACTATTTTTTAGTAATTTCAAAACTGAAAACTTTGCCTAGGTAATGAAAGTGAAACCTAGGCTAGATTTGGGGTTCATATGCTGACAACCTATTCAAGTTTCCAGAGAAAAAAAAGCAAAAAAAAAACAACAAAAAACAATTGCAATCTTTTGATGAGACTCCATATAGAAAATCATCTTTGTATCCCCTGACACGCTGTGGGGAACCATGACACCACAGGATCATATGTAATGCTGACAAGTGGCATCCAAGCTTCAGTAGCTTTGGGGGTATCTCTTCTGATGAAATTAAAGATTGTTCTGCTGACTGCAGAAGATTTTTGCCTCCTCATGTAAATGAGACCACAAAGATCTCTAGGGCAGAACTACAGAGCTATGCTGGGCAGACCTGGAACTGCACAAGGTACTCTGCAGTCCACAAACTTTCTACAGTAGCCCCGGTAGCTTGCAGCTGTGGTGAATGAGGCAGTCAGCTAAAGAAAATTGAGAGGCAAGATTTTCAGAGGAAGAAAAAGACTGCGGGGGGCACAGAGTAACTGATGTAGAGATATATGAGAACTCAGACCATTTATGTAATTATTTAAAGTTTAGATGGTACAAACATGCTTAATCTAGGTCCACTCCATCTTACCAGTCATTTCACAGAGATACTGCTACATGCACTAATGAAAATAATGCTATCATGAACATTTCTGATCTAGCTCGAGTTTGGAAGATTTTACCCAAGCTATGTCACCTGTCACAAAATGCAGAGAATTGGAATGATTCTTCTCAAACTAAATATATCTGCCAAGAATTTTATGGTATTGTCAGTAGAACTAGGAGTTAAGTGATCTTCTTTATATGGAAAATACCACCAACAAACAGCACGAAAGGGTAGAACAAAACGTTCTTTGTTAAATGCAAGTTCAAGTTTGGACTCAGAAATACACAAAAATCTATAATAATAATATTTATCCATCATTTATCTAGTATCTTAGACATTTTACAATGAAACAAACACATAAAATAATTCCCAAGCTACAAAACAGTCCAAGTTGCTATAAAACTATAAATAAAGTCAACACACAATGCCAAGAGCTTTCTGGAATGAATGTTTTTTGGTGTTTTTTTGGTGTTTCTTTTTTTGTTATTATTTCAAAACAGTATTGGCATGTTGATTCACAGGTCAAAAAGTCATATAGGCAAAAATACTTGAAATGCTTCAAGTGCTCCTGAACATAACTATCCCATCTCTTTCCTAAAAGGATAAATATTCATAGAAAACATTTTTTGTGCTTTGAGATCTTACTGGAAGCAGAGGGAATTGTAGGCCTACCTGATTAAGGAGGTAAATTCCTGATGCTGGGAATGAGCAAGTAGATCAGAGAGAATATAAACCTAATTGAATTTCCCAAGCTTCAAACACTGCTATGTGAACAATCACCAAAAGCACTGTGGTTTTCACATGGCCTGCATGGATTCTGGAGAGAAAGCAAGGCAAGATAGGCAGCATAGGTCTGGTAGGATAAGAGAAGGAAGCATAGCCTGAGGGCTTTGGCAAAAAGAAAACCATCTGTGAGCTGAATGTGCTGCTTCTGTTCAGAGGATCAGTCTCTTCACTACATTTTATATACACAGCAATTAAATGCTTAGAAAATACAGTGACTCCGTGTCACTGTTTTTGTTGGTTTTTTGTTTTGTTGGGTTTTTTTTTGTTTTTAGCCAAGTAAAAACTAACTTCCAAAGCCCCAAATGATCTTTATTAATTAGTCTAGAAAGCAAGAGAATAACATAGTTAGAGGTTATAAAAACATCTAGAAATAAGTTGTTTAAAAGTCTGGAAGTAAAAAAACTACACTCGTAAAACTGAACTCTAAATTTGCTGGAACTACATGGTGCCCTCCTGGCATACCATTTTCTTCCAGTGCCCAGTTATAGAGATACCCATTATACTTTCTGGAAAAAAAAGTAAGCTGTTTTTTGGGTAAGCAACAACATGCACTCTTCTTTGTAGTAGTGAGGTATGGTAAGTGATATCACTGAGTAGACATGAAATCTTACAAAAGATGAAATTCTTAATCGGAGCAAAACTTTAGATATGACACAAACAATATTATTAATTATGTTGGAGATGTTCTGCCAAAAAAACAGTTGAGCTAAGGAGAAATGCACAGAATGTAAAAGAAGAGGCAGAAAGAATACCATCCTAGAGATACCCTTCCAGTATCTGCCAGAGGGACTCAAGCAATAGCCAGTCTGGCTAGGGGCCAGCACCATCTGTGTACTATTTTACATTATATGAAAAACAGAGCCAAATAGAGATACTTTACTTAATATCAGGAGCTCCTTACTCATTTCTGAGTTTATGGAACATCCTTCTTTCCAAACTTCCTCTAAAAGTCCCAAAGGAGCAAAATAACTCAACAGAACTTCAGAATCAATGAATTAGAAAAATAGTTTGTTGGTACATGAATATACCCAAACACAGATGTTCCTGCCACTTATAGGGCCACAAAGATTATGGGTATCCTCTTCTTAAGTATGTCCATAAATAGGTGCTATCAATATGGTCAATTTAGATAACCTTCCAACATTTAAGTATATGTATAAAACATATGCACACACCAATATATGTTATATATGTGTGTGCACGCACATATATATAGCAGAAAAAGCAGCAATGGTACCATAGCACAGTCCTAAACCGCAGCAAGTGAGGGTATGCTCAAATGCAGTAGCCACAAAAACAAAGGGGAAAAGTCTGCTCATCCCTAAAGGACTCAGATATGCAGAGATCTCCAACAAGACACACTTGCCTCCACTGCCAACCCTTAAATGAGGACTGGTCACTCAGGTCCATTGTATGCACCTGAGCTCCCCTGAGTTGCCCCTGCCCTGCCCTGCCCTGCCCAGCCCTGCCCTCCTCAATCTCATTGTGCTCAGTCACTGTTTCAAGCTGTGACTTAGCATTTCCACTACTATATACGTACGTACATACATACGAACCAAAAATGCTACCAGTGTACTGGGGGAAAGAGCATTTTTTCTGTAATTCTGTTGACCCCAACAGGTGTTTCTGAACCCTTAAGCTGAATGTAGTAGGTTATTTTTTCAGTCAGTGAAAAATGTAAATGGGCAAAGAAATTTTACAGAAGACAGAAAGACCCTTCCAAAAAGAGGATTAATAAATAAGTAATGTTGTTTTTATTAGTGGGAGACTGAAAATTGAATAGAATATGGTCCAGTGCGTCTTAACTGTACATTTTTTTCTTAAATACTTGATAAAACATGTATGTTGCCTTATCATCGCTATTAACTCTTGCCTGGTACTCAGCATACTTCTTAACTTCAGGAATTTGACATGCACATCCACCTCCTGGAGATGTATTGATGATCTCAGAAATTTCCACAAAGACTCAAGACTTTCTGACTTTCAACATAATAAATGTTTCTCCAAGGATGTTTTGTTGGAAAATGTAGCACTTTATATGCCTCATTTGAAAACTTAGGACTTAAGCAAAAAAAGGCAGTCAGAAAATATTACAGTAAAAAGACAAACTGTGTTGTGCTTACCAAGTCATTTACTCTTTCAATGAAGGCACTTCTGATGGTCTATTTGCCACAGCTTACAGATCTAATAGAGTAACCTTTGCAGAAGATTAAGGGCTCTGAAATTGTTTGAGAAGACTATTCTTTCCTCTTCTCCAAATTCACTCCTCTATTTCTTCAGAATCCAACTAAATCCGCTAAGAAAATATGGACATTTCTCCTTCATAAGAGATTTTAAGTCCTTTATTTTCTCCATTTTAGTCTCTTCAGATATGCCTGGCTTCTTTCAGTTTCAGAATTTTGTACCCAGAAGGGCTATGCTCCAACTGTGTTGGGTGTATTTAAAGCACTTGGTGCTGTTCAGATAATTAACATTCTGGTGAGCTGTTTTTATCACTGATAATTACAAAATAAGAATAGTTTGTCAGCTCAAAATGTAAAATTATTTGAGCAGTTCAAATTACCGAATATCTGCTCAAACCTGTAAACAAAATTATTTCCTTTGAAAATAAGGAAAATTGAATGAAGACTAAAATAGACAACAAGGAGCCATGAACATGTTCAGTGTTCATCTTGTAATGCTCATTCAGGGAATTTTAATTAATATTTCCTGAATGCAAGCTTCTATGTTAGCTAAAACATTCAGCTTCCTCCAAAGCCAAGAATTTAAAGTGCATTTCTTCCATACTGGCTGGAGGTACGCATAGATCATTGCTACTACAGTCTGCCAATTTTTCAATTTATATTGAGCAATTCTGCATTCTCAGTTCAGTAAGTGACTTCAATAATCCTATCTACGAAAAACTGTTTCTCTGGGGATATATAAGGTCATATAAGGGAATCTGTACAACGTCCTCCAGGTAGCAAGCCAATATTACGTCCCAAAAGGTATATATGTATATATGTATGATGTGTACATTCATATATGTTTATGCACTTAAATACTTATAGATATTTCCATGGCTCTCATTAGCATTCAAAAAATGATGCAAAGTTGACTGAAATCTATGAAGTCTGTGGACTAACTCCGCTGTGCTCCAGATGCAGACTTCAGGTAAGCTCATGGAATTATTCCATAGACAGATAGGCAATGTTTCCACTTGCAAATGATATGTAGAAATCTGAGTCACCATCTCATAAGTAATTACACTCTCTGACCAAGGATTGTGAATAGAGCATAGATATCTAGTAAAAAGATCATAGATATTCTTACAGAAGAGTACATATTAAGAAGTTCATATGTAAATAATTTTTTGTTATAATGCTGTTCCAGAAAGAGCATATTTGTAGAGAAAAACAGTGTGGTCACTGCCACCTTTTAGTTACCATTGCAAATGAATCACAGAATCATAAAGTGGTTTAGGTTGGCAGGGACCACTAGATCAGGCTGCCCAGAGCCCCACTCAACCTGGCCTTGAACACTTCCAGGAATGGAGCATCCACATGCCCTTCTCTGGGCAGCCTGTGCCAGTGCCTCACCACCTTATGAGTAAAGAATTTCTTCCCAGCATCTAACCAAAATCTCCCCTCTTTCATTCCCCTTGTCCTAACAATACCAGACCATGTAAAAAGTCAATCTTCCACCTGCTTATAACACCCTCTCAAGTATTGGAAGGCTGGAATGAGGTCTCTCTGACGCCATCTTTTCTCCAAGCTAAACAGCCCCAGCTCCCTCAGCCTGTCTTTATAGGAGAGGTGCTCCAGTCTTCTAATCATCTTCATGACCCTCCTCTGGACTTGGTCCAACAGTTCTACATCTTTCTTGAGCTGGGGGACCCAGGTCTGGATGCAATACTCCAGAGGCCTCACAAGGGCAAAATAGTTGGGAAGAACCACCTCTCTTTCCCTGCTGCCCACCTCTCTCTTGATGCAGCCCTGGATACTGTGGGCCTTCAAGGCTGCAAGCTCATAGTGCTGTCTCCATCCAGCTTTTCATCAGGACTCCCAAGTCCTCCTCTGCAGTTCTCAAGGAGTTCTTCTCCCACTGTGTTGTACTTGTATATGGGATTACCTTACAGTGGGAGGTATTCTGCTCCCCTGACTTCCACGTACAAGTTCACAGACATGAGAGTTGTGGGAAGCCAGTGAAGACACAGGCAAAGAACTCATTGAGCACCTCAGCCTTTTCCACGTCTATTGAAGCCAGTTCTCTCTCCTCATTTATCAAATGAAAAAGCTGAGCACACTAATACATGAACTTCTCTTGCCAACCAATATTGATTATCCCATGGCAATTCCAAAATGAAAAAAAAAGCTCATTTTGCTGTTCTTTGCCTGTGACATTTTATCTAATTTTTTAATCTCCTCTTATAACCTTATCTCAAGATTCAAATGTTGTGCTATTTCCTATCCTCCTTACATTCTTTTCTGCTAGATTGAGATTTTTAAATATTTCCTTCCATGAAAATAGCACTTTACTCGATTCACTCTGACCCATAAGTGTTCCTAATTTACTTAGATGGACAATTTCCTTCCCCACTCTTCTGTCTTTTTTAGCAGGTTAAGAAAAAGTACTGGAAACAGCAAACACTTAAGGGTTGCCAGCACTTAAAAAGTTAAGGTGTAGTTTGCTTTCTAGAGGCTAGGTAGAATATCTGAGATCACTGTCATCACCAAGTCAAAACTGTATAGTCTTCATTCCTTTTTAACTGAGGTTCCAGGAAAAAAATTCAATGAATATTGGGTTCAACAATCAAAAAAATTAAAATCTCTTTTAATGAAAAAGCTATTCTGATAAATGTATTGATCTAGATAGAAAGGAAAACTGTCAGTATTAGTCAAAACACATCTAAATGTTCTAGCAGTTCAGTGATGCTGCTTAAGGCACAGCAAATGTAGATTTTCAGAACTAAAGCAAATGAAAGATTGGCAACATTAATTACAATAATTTATAAAACAAAACTTCATAGGCCACTTTCTAAACACTTTTAATGGGCTTTTAGAAATACCCAAAGAAAACCATAGTATCTTATTTTCTCTGCACTGAAAAATGATCTCCCTCAATGTGATGTTCAATTTGACGTATTAAATATACAGAACTGATCCTTTTCTGGGTTATGTAATTATTGTGATAGGTAAATGGAGTTATAATTAAGAGACAAACTTTACCTCAGGATAGAAAAATGCAACTCCCAGTAAAGCACATAAGCAGCTTTGTGAATATCAGATGACTATTAAAAAATAAAGTGGAATGTATGTTTAAGGAAGACAGGTGAACATTTCTTTGAGGAGTTTACTGTGGACAGGACAAACGCTTAGCAGAGCCCAACATAACCCCTTTGATCTCAGGGAACAATAGAAATGGGGGTCTGAGAAATACATATAATCAAAAACCATGGAAAGTAGTAAGACTAGTAAGAGGTTTTTACAATTGTGCATTTGAGTTAGTTAGTCTACATATTTAAATATATGCACTGTGACCTCTGTCTTAAATAAAAATGTAAGTCTGTACTTTCAGTTTATTCCTTTTGAAATGCTCTAAAGATGTCTGCAAACTGTTAGGACTGCAACAAAGAGAGTCTGCCTGTGAGGCATATACAGCTATCACCTTCCTCCCCGAAGTTGAGCCCACAGCTCCTTTTTCTAAGAGAAAATAGGCAACTTCAATAAGTTTCTTCTTTCCAGCTGGAAAAAATAAAATAAAATAAAATAAAATAAAATAAAATAAAATAAAATAAAATAAAATAAAATAAAATAAAATAAAATAAAATAATCATGAAAAACTAAATTCCTTCTGAATTTTGTTTGCATATTGAAATTACAGCATGAGTATTTCATTGACATTATGTAGGCTTTAAAAGGCAAAGGCAAAGTAACATCCTCCCACAACAAAATATGCTGAAAGTGTAATCATTACAGTTACCTTCCCTAAGACATTTATAAGTACTGATAATATCTAAATATTTATCATTACATTCAACATTATAAAAACATTTATTCATCTTAGATGTACCATTCCTTGTTTTCTATTAAATTCATCAGTAACGTGGCCCAAGATTTTATGTGATTGTTGAAATAGAGCAAAAAAATAATTCTGCTCTTGAGTTTTTCTAGTAGCTAATATTATAATAAGCACAGAATCACAGAATCACAGAATGACCCGGGTTGGAAGGGACCTCAAGGATCATGTAGTTCCAACCCCCCTGCCTAGCAGGGCCACCAAATATACACCTTTACTAGATCAGGTTGCCCAGGGCCCCGTCCAACCTGGTCTTGAACACCTCCAAGGACGGGGCATCCACAACCTCCCTGGGCAGCCTGTTCCAGGGCCTAACCACTCTCCTAGTGAAGAACTTCCCCCTAACATCCAACCTAAATCTTCCCTCTTTTAACTTAAAACCATTTCCCCGTGTCCTGCTATTGTCAGCCCTTTCGAAGAGTTTACTCCCCTCCTGGGAGTAAGTTCCCTTCAGGTATTGAAAGGCTGCAATGAGGTCACCCCACAACCTTCTCTTCTCCAGGCTGAACAAACCCAACTCCCTCAGCCTGTCCTCATAGGGGACGTGCTCCAGCCCCCTGATCATCTTCGTGGCCCTCCTCTGGACCCTTTCCAAAATCTCCATGTCTTTTTTGTACTGAGGGCTCCACACCTGGACACAGTACTCCAGATGGGGCCTCACAAGAGTAGAGTAGAGAGGGACAATCACCTCCCTATCCCTGCTGACCACCCCTCTCCTGATGGAGCCCAGGATCCCATTTGCTTTCCGGGCTGCCAGAGCGCACTGCTGGCTCATGTTGAGTCTTTCGTCCATCAGGACCCCCAGGTCCTTTTCTGCCTTTAGCTTTTGTCCGGCCCAAATTAAGGCTACTCTAAAGAAGTCTGACTTTCAGAAAGAGGATGGTAAGCATTTTCTGATATTCAGCCATATTTTATGGGTCTCTTTAGCCCTTGGCAAACTGACAAGGCAAATGTGGCCACTTGCCCCCTCCCCATCATATGGTTTGCTATGGGTGAAGGATTCTGCTTGGCAGTGAAGACAGCACGCTCCTTTTACTATCAGATCACGCTGCAGGCAATGATCTGATGAAGTCAATAGGATCACTTCTTTGCAACTGCAACCCATGTTTTGTGCCTCCAAAAGCACAACAGACAATAAGAAACTGACAACAGACCCCATTTGTCTGTCATGAAGCAGAACCCTTTGACTCTATGAATTACTGGTTCATCCCTGGTTCATCACCAGCCCTCCTTTTGCATCCTTTCTTCCTGATGCACCGACTGTGGTGAGCAAAGGAAAGGATTCTGGTGCTGCTGGGTGTCCATGCAGGCCACTTCTAAAGAAGGCAAGGAGCAGCCTAGTCTGAAGTACTCAGTATTAACCTGCAGTGATTCCCATATCCCAAGATGGTTCCTGTTGATGCTGAGGCTAAATTCTACTGATCTACTGCCTCATATATGCCGAGCATTGCACACAGAGTTCAACAATTTAAATTCTACTAGAAGCTGGGAAGAACACAGAGAGGCTTAAACACAGATCCTCTTCCAGTGTAACCCGACAGGCTCACCTATAACGAAGAAAGTAAAAACATGGAAACAGCAGTGGAGGAACACTGATGGTAATAGAAACCATATAGCAGGGGGTACAGGAATGCAATTAAAAAGAAGAATCTTTCATGATGCATTTTCTGATATCTTTAAAATACAAGTTGATCTGTAAGAGTGGTAATTAGAGTTCTGACACCAGGAAGATGAGAGATCTGAAAACACGTATGGGACAGACTCCTGAGACTCAAACACTCTTCCTAATTAAAATCTATTATTACAAATCAGTATTGCCTTTTTCCTTTCTTCAAAGTTACATTAATTTGATAAAACAAGCAGCAGAACTTCGAATGTTAATCAAAGAGATAACAGTTTCACAGGACAGATCTTTAAAATTCTTTCTCTTGTACTTTCACAGAAAAGACTGAAGCTGGGAAAAAGAAAGGAAAAAAAAAAAAAAAGGAAAAAAAAAGAAAAAAAAAAGCTGAAGAAATGTTTTTCCTATTATTTCTTAACAAGAAATAGGCAACTAATCAAAAGAAGATGCAGTAAAAACAAAAACACACAAAACCCTATGTCTGCTATCTTGATAAGGTATCAGAAAAATCCTCTTCATTTCTGTGTAATGAGACAGTATAGTTTAAAACACAACAGAGTAAATTTTCAAAGCAGCAAGTTGATGCAACTCTACAGATCCTATTGACTCTACACTGGCCACACAGCAAAATCCTTATGTGAATCTCTGACGACATCTCTTAAGGCAGCTAAAGGTGCCAGATGATTTAGATATTAAAGATGTGGACTGCCCAGTGGAAAATTACACAGGAATAAAAATTCATTTTCATAAAATCCTAAAAGTTAAAGTAATATCCATCTTCTTCACAGAGTATCACTCCGTTCTGTATGCTAGTGAATAGTTTCTCTGGGAGGAAGAAGAGATTATTTCAGTCTGGAGAAGAAGAGGCTCAGGGGAGACCTTATCACTCTATATAACTACCTGAAGGGAGGTTGTAGTGAGCTGGGAGTTGACCTGTTCTCTCATGTAACTAGGGACAGGACTAGGGCAATTAGCCTCAAGTTACACCAGGGGAGATTCAGGTTGTACATTCAGAAATACTGCTTTTCCAAAAGTGTGGCCAGGAGCTGAAATGGGCTGCCCAGGGAGGTGCTGGAGTCATCGACCCTGGAGGTGTTCAAGGAATTGTGTTGAGGGATGTGGTTTTATGTGAAACGTTGATAGGTGTATGGTTGGATTGGATGATCTTGTAGGTCTTTTCCAACCTTGTTATTCTATGATTTCTATGATTATATTTTTACTTACAGTCCATAAACCAAAACCTGAATGCACCAGTGACCAAATTCCTATGCAAGACCTGAACTAGATTTTTTTACCTAATAACTTTGCAGCTGTGGTTAAATATTTTATGCAACATAACCGATGTGCACTGCTCTAGCCTATTATCAGGTTCTGCAGACCTGTCAGAACAAGCTGCTGTGCCTGCCTACACTTGTTTGTTCGTGTTCTAGATGTAGCTCATAGCAATAGTTCAGCATAGGGGAGGAGTGCTCTTTCAGAGAAGACAGAGATGGCCCAAAGGTTAGCTGTTAGATAACACTGAAATCAAAGAAAACTGATAACATAATAATGATTTCCACAAAAAAAAAAATATATATATATATATGTCAAGAGAAAAACCGAAACAAATAATGAAACAAAGGCAAGAAATGGTCTTCTGGGTTTTTCACTAGCTGCAGGGGAATATACCTAGTAGCCTTTAAAGATTGTATCATTAGCTTTTCACAAACACAGTTCTGCATAATTCTGCTTTTAGATCATTCCAGGAAATTGTGTAAATATTTTCTTCACTGTGAGCTCTTTAGTGAACTGCATTCTCCAGAGTTTTACTTTGAATTTGATTTTTAAAAGTAATGAAGAACACTAATTTTCTACTTCTGAAGATTACCTGGTCTCACTTGGAAATTGTGTAACCCAACACAAAACTATGCCAAGCTTTTTAGCCTGTAAATACATTCAGCCATTTGGATTGAGCTTCCAAATTGTACTGAAGTGTGGTTTCATATTCTGCTTTTAAAGTTTTATGTGTTCTCTGTAAATAATGTATCAAGATTTAGACAAGAAAGAGATGTTTTCAAAACCATGGAAATTATTTCAGGACAAAAGTCTTGGAGAAACCAAGCCTTGTGGCTCAGATAAATACAATACATCAAAGTTGTCCACTCTGAAGCAATCAGCCACCAAATTATCCTGACATCTGAAAAAATCTGTCTACTATATTTGGTTTATTGTTGAGCCTTTATTTATTACAGAGTGACAGTTTTTTTTCCCTTTCACTTTTGGACCACAGACACTTATAACAAGATGCTACAGGAAAATCTGTTCTTGAAACACACCATAATTAAAAGTAAGGAAATACTGATCACCTCTCCAAAAGGTGCACACTCCAGATACCTACTAGTTCATTTCTTTCACCCATGTTGCTGCTATGTTCAACCCTACTTTCAATGAAAATTCAACCATGATCCCCATTTTCAACAGAGCAAGCACCACGTATTATACTTTCATTGATTAAAAATAAGTAAATAAAGGGGAGGTGTCAGCAAAAAAAAATGTTTTAATGTTGGCCTGATACAAAATTCAAATAGCAAACAAATATTAAAAGTGGCGGAGAAGCTGCATCCTTTCCTCCCTCACATAAGGGCTGCTAAATTACTACACTGCCCAACCTCAAAAACTGTTAAATAGAACTCCAAACTAAAAATAAGTGCTGCCAGAAACACTGAATTTTGGAAATGAAAATGAGTCCAACGTGTAAAGACATTTTCAAACCCTCCCACAGCTCCAAACAGCTCTGCAGGCCATGTCCCCACTTCCCCTCCCATGTTCTCTTCTTCCTCCTCCCTTCCACATCCTTCTTGTCCCTTTGTCACCCCACTGCAAACTCAACAAGAGTGGCCTCAGTGAGGCGAGGTGGAGATGGAAGGAGACACTGAAACCCATACAGTGACAAAGCAGAGAGAGTAAGACTGGTAGTGGGTACATAAATGGGAACTGAAGCCTACAGGTCACGGTGGAGTGCGTGGGGTGCCCGTGAGCTCCATCTAGGCAGCAACCAGACCCATGATTCTGCAACACTCTGAGGAATAAACTGTAGGGGATCACCACCCACTTTCTTGTATTGTTTTTTCCGCTTCCAAAGCTGCTTGTTTCTTCCCTATCCACAATTTTCATCCCTCTGGGAAAGGTGGGGGCTGAAAAAAGTGCTACACCCACCATTTATTTGCTATACCCTTTGACAGGGTATGGTGCTTTTCCACCTGAACAGCGTTGTTTAATAAGGATTACTCATTTTTTAAACAAACGGGAAATTCCTCTATGGCTAAAGTTGTTGTATCAACACTATGGATCCATTCTTTAGTGAAAAACGCAATATATACAAGGGGGAATGACTGCTTACAAGGGTAGATCATGACAGAATAAGGAGAATGGTTTAAAACTGAGACAAGCGAGGTTTAGGTTAGATATTAGGAGGAAGTTTTTCATACAGAGGTTGGTGATGCACTGGAACAGGTTGCCGAAGGAGACTGTGAATGCCCCATTCCTGGAGGCATTCAAGGCCAGGCTGGATGTGGCTCTGGGCAGCCTGGTCCAGTGGTTGGTGACCCTGCAAATAGCAGGGCATTGAAACTAGATGATCACGGTGCTCCTTTTCAACCCAGGCCATCTTTTTATTCCATGATTCTTTCTAACCTAGGGCTGGTTCAAACCATGTTATTTCCATCTCTGAAGTTCCAAAACAGGAAATCGCTTCTACATACAATTAACCACAAGTGCATTCTTAAGCCCAGACCCTTTGCAATTCATTTAGCCGTATGGTTTTGCAGAGACAAGATCTGAAACTTTAAACAACTTCAGTTTCACAACATTGAGTCAAAGTGCCATTTGGGTTTAGAACGAAGCCCTCATTGTATGAAGAACATGAAAAAAAGTTGTAAATTATTCCAACAAAGTAAATGTTTCGGGTTTTGTTTTTAAGGTGCACGCTTCATAGAGAAATCTTTCTTTTCTTCCTCTAAATCAATCTCATTTAAAAAGAAACTGAAGGTTAGGACGTAAACTCACATCTATTTCACATAGTCCAATCTATTTCATATAGTCCATAGCCACTACATCAGAACACGATTGAAGTAAGTTACATGATATTCATGTAAAAAGGGGGCTTGACCAAAAAAAGTAAGCTTTTCCATACTCTGTGGCAGAGTACAGTTTGTTTACCACTATCATTTTATTTTTTTTAAGTGTTAAGTATAGCATCATTTGAAAAGTGTTACAAATAGCACCTATTGTACCGGTCTGTAATGCCTTACAGTTTCACAAACACAGTACCACCAACAGCCTACTAATCCAGTATTTCAGGACTTTGTTCCTAGAAGGAGTAAATTCTCATTATTAACTATTCTTCTTAAAATGTTTCCATCTGTGAATCTCCACCTGTGGATAACGCTCATTATTAATGCTGTACTCTGGCAATTACAGCTCTAATTTCTACAATATCAGCTCTTCAGTGTTTTAGAAATTAATTTAAAGCATTAACAGAAGAGAGTTTACAATTAATATGTGGCAGAGGCAAAAAGAGAAGCAAAGCACATTCCAAAAAAGAAAACATTTATAAAATGATGTATACACCATCACTTGGGCACACTGCATCTCAGAAGTAATGCAAAGAGACAGAGTTTGTTTTCCTTTTCTTCTGCAGAACTACAATGAAGTGATAATGACCTCAGGAGTGTATGTATGTGTTTATTCCATCTTTGGCCCATTTGATGTGGTTTTGGCCTAAGGAAAAGCTAAAGGCTAAGTGTATTTTAAGTGGGCTAAAACCAAGATAAACACATGTCCCTGAGGTCATTATTTCCATTAGATGACAGCTTGCATAAAATATCAAACATGCTATAAAAACAGTGTAAACTTTAAAAAATAGATTCTTTCATAGGTCAGCACATCTTTTAGAAAGTGTATACTGTTTCTAAGCAATTGTTTCTTCTATTGTCAAAGTTCCTTCTTTAGGAACAAAGAAAGCAAAGTTTATTTGGACTTTTGCAATGCATGACATAGGCTAGACTTTGTAAATCCTCCACATAGCTCTGTAAAATGCAAACAGTGTATCTAAGCAGTAATCACGCTCATCATGCACATAATAACTGTGTACATAGAAATATCCATCAGCTGCACTGCAACTTCAAAGATTTGATCTATACGAGGAAGACTGTTGGTGTTTCAGAAACTAGGCGAGGACTCTGTTACGGGGACACAATTTAATGAGGCTTGGGTTTGTACCCATTGTGGACACGATCCATGCTTGTAACTGAGAAAATGACATCAGCACAGTTTTGACTTGGTTCTTTGTACACTTTGTGGGGAGTGATAATCAGCGAGACAGAAAAGCTGTTTGAAGAACCTCTCTCCTTCTCAGGTGAAGGGTTGGAGCAGGCAGAGCTTTCCCTGCCATTCCCCATGCAGCCTCAGTCTGTGTTGGGGAG
The DNA here is from genome assembly GCF_054131305.1 of Coturnix japonica. Taxonomy (NCBI): domain Eukaryota; kingdom Metazoa; phylum Chordata; class Aves; order Galliformes; family Phasianidae; genus Coturnix; species Coturnix japonica. The sequence continues at coordinate 61,547,486 of NC_140663.1, read as the reverse complement.
ATTGGTCATCTGCTTTCTTCTTCCCGAGCCCCACAGATGCAGAACTCACACATTTTGTAGTGCTTGCTCCTGAGCTGCTCCAGCCTGCTGATGCCCTGAGAGTGTTTTTGTGGATCACAGTTGGAAAACTGTTATCTGTGTAACAAGCTACGGATGGAAAGAATCACTTTGCAGGTAAAATAACACCAAAAGGATCCTGATCTATTCTTTTTCCCTCTCCATTTTAAAGCCTTAATTCTGTTCACCCTGCCTTCATCCAAACCCTTTCCCCTCCCCCCCCCCCCCCCCTCATTTTCTGCATTCCCAAAACCAAAAAGAAGTGTGGAATTTTACACTTGTTTTCTCAAAATTATTTTGCTGAATCCAGGGTTGAATTAAATGCTGCAAGTATTTCACAGTTCCCAGCAACTAAACCAATTTGGGAGGCATCTTGCTTTCAAGATGTCAATTGTGCAGCAGTGAATTTACAAATTCTCTTACCCAGCCACTCTGAATAGAAACAGGGAAAAGCTGAAGCTTTTCACAGAATCACAGAATCACAGAATTGTAGGGGTTGGAAGGGACCTCTAGAGATCATTGAGTCCAACCCCCCTGCCAAAGCAGGCTCCCTACACCATGTAGGGAGTACTACACTACACCATGCTCCCTACACCATTTTATCAATGAGCAAAAGCATGTCAGGAGACAAAAGTACAGCTGAGTCTAAATCCACACCTGGTTTTAATCTGCACTCTTCTCTTTAGTCCAGTCAGACTTCAATGCTATACACAGTATTTCTTTTCTGTAACATTATCACTTGACTGTTGGCTCAGGCAAAATGCAGCAATTTTTCAACCTTCTCTGACTTTCTCGGAAAGGGTAGTCAGGCATTGGAATGCACTGCCCAGGGAGGTGGTGGAGTCACCGACCATGGGAGTGTTCAAGGAACGTTTGGATGTTGTGTTGATGAATATGATTTAGCTGGGAAGTATTGGTAATGGTTGGACTAGATGATCTTCTAGGTCTTTTCCAACCTTGATAATTCTGTGATTCTGTGATTCTGTGACTGACACATGGAAGATCTTTCTGCATAGGGGGCACGAAAACATGGAAGACAGCTTCCCATACTTCGTTCTCAGAGGCCACTATCCCAAAATTAGCTTTCAGTAAAGATATTTTTGCTTGCAGCGGACTTAATTGTACTCCATCAGATTCTTGATAACTTAGTTCTTTTTTTTACCTGGCACTAGATAAGTAGCTTGCATTAAATACATAAATTAAATTTCAATCACTGAAGTGCTGTGCTTATTGTCCCTTTATGCAATTAGAGGATATAAGGGAGTGGTTATAAGTGAAATATGGAGTTGGTTTCTAGAAGAAAATTTAGGATTCAATTGGAAGATTACATGAGGGGTTTAGCGATGTGACAAACATTGTTTACATGACCTTAAAAGATCTCAATTTTGTTATTCCAGGAGACATTTCTTCTTTTATTCTTTGTTACAATCTTCTGAACTTTTATTAGCCTCTGAAAAATCAGCATTCACGCTGAACTGAAATGATTTGCCTACAGATCAGCTATTGTCACTACATTTATGAGTACAGTTGGAGCCTGTTTAAAGTACAAGATAATTACAGTGTCCATTATTTGCTAGACATGTAGCTTAGCTTCTTTCATAAAGTTAAAGACAACCATATGTTATTGCTTCATAACTAAAAGTACTGGCCTTGGCAAAGAAATTTTAGGGGGCAGATATGTCAAATTGCAAGGTCAGCTTTGGCCCCGTATTTCCCTTCCAAGCCCACCACTTTGGATAACTGTCTCTCTCATTGTCACTGGTGACGAGAGTCATGACTTCATTTAATTTTTGACCAGTCTTTGGTTCTGCCAGTTTCCTCCTGACTGTGCATAGAAGCAACCAGCAGCTGCCTGCTATTCCTGTTGGCAGTAGTGAGCTGAGACACTAACTGGAAAATGCTGAGAGGGAAAAAAAGAAAAAAAAAGAAAAAGAAAAAAAAAAGAGAAGAAAAAAAAACAGGAAGGGAAAAAAAGAGAGAGAAGGAAGAAGCAATTCAGCAGGAATGTGATGTTTGGGGTAGACAGCAACAAATGGGGCAAACTGGACACGGACAATGAAAAGCAATGGAAATTTGATCTCTTACATAAGAGAAAGTCCATTGACTTCAGTGGAATTACTGATGACTTCTGTCCAGACTTTTGTTTTTAAAGAAAACAAGAGGGAGAACTTCATGGAAACAGAGGAAGTGGAGGAAACCAAGTAAGGTTTATAAAGGAAAAGGAAAGCCTGAGATAGTATTAAAAAAAGCCCTCAAACAGTAATGACTAGTAGAGACTTCTTAAATTCCCCAACACTGCATAGGCAACTCTTTATATCAAAACATTGTAAACTTGAAAACAATAACTTTCAGCTCCAGGGATTGAAGGAAGCATGGCTTGCAATACCAATGTGAGCAGCCACTGCTGTAGTTGGCAAGAGAGGAAACAGTGAACTTGCCCTCTGAAATTCCTGCAAGCAGTTGCCCATTTTAGAGGTGTTTGCATCACTAGCATTTTGGTTGCTAGGATTTCCTGGCCCCCTTCCCCATGTTTCTCCCTCACCCCCCACAACTTATGAAATGACACTGAAAAGAAGGCAAGGGAGATGGTTTCAGTGCTTTTTTTCCATTCTCTTCTTTCCATGTCTAGCTCAAGGACAACAGCAAGAGTGAGACATGTTTCTTTTCTTCCTGAAACAGCCCCATTCTGTGTGTCTCCAGCAATAGCCATGGATTTGTTTTTATTAGTGGTTCTCTAATTCCTCAATTTCTTTTTACAGTCTGATCTTTATAGCATCTTTCTCTGATTTCTTTTTGTCAAAGAAATATACAATTGTGTTTAAACTTCGTTCCTTCCGTCTCTCTCTCTTTTAAATGGAGGAGCAAAATATGCAAGGATGAATAAAAACGTCTTTGAATAAAAGGCCAATTACACTTATATAACATTACATTTCCTGCATTGAATTTGCATACTGCATCAATAGTTTTCAGAGGACTTCCAAGAAATAACAAAGAAAAGAACAAGAACAGTCTATGCCAAGAACATCCCTAAAGAAAAAAAACAGCCATTCTTTTTGAATACTAAGAAAACAGTGTTTTACTGCTCAGAGCTCCTGATACTCTCCCTCATTAGAGAAATATCTGCAAGCTGTAAAGTATCTGCCCTGGCAGAGGATTCACAAATCACAACAATTACCTGCTTCTTTTGGATATTGAATCAGCTAATTACCTACCAAAGTTTGGATTGGACATCTGCTACCTGACTTACTTTAGTATCCACCACAGAGTACTTCTTGGCAAAGGTTTTCAGCTCTTCCCCTACCCACCTCTCACTAGGAAAATGATTTGGATGCCATCACTAACCTTTAAGTAAAGCTAGGATACTCTGGCCTGGGGTACCTGATCCCTGGATGACCAATGGGATTTCTTCACGCTTCAGGCCAAAGTGAGTACTAACACAAGTGGAAGAAAAGTAAATGAGAGGAAGAAGGAGTGGGGGGAGAGGGGGAAAAAGAGATGGAGGAATAGTCAATTAGGCTTCTAGTGGGATGAAAAATAAATAACCGGTAGCCCCTAATGTAATATGAATTACGGTTTGGCAAGCGCTAGGGATGAATCACAACATCTGGCATCCTAGGTGTTACTGTTTATCTTAACTACCAATAGCATCTGTGTAAGCAAGTCCTGCCAGTATCATTCTCTAGCATCATCTTTTATGTTAGGAAATGAGTGTAAAAATGTTATACAAGGCCCTGTTAAGAAAAAACATGCACACACTTTTAAAGCTCTGTGCTAGAACTTCCTCCCCAGGGAGAAAATGGACCCATGTGTAGGCAAGGGGCACTCCTACGGAAATCATAAAATTCCACCCACTGAGGCTAGAGATGAATTTGCCCTGGTAATAAAGATTTCTGCCTCATACAAATGAGAGACAGCTGCTTGCACAGACAGTGTAAGCCAGTGACTCACAGCAACACCAAGACAGGAACCTCAGCACCCTGCCTGTGATACGTGCACTCTGATGCAGACACCCTGATATCAGTTCCAAGCAATATTGCTTTCCTGCTTTTTGCGTGATCAAATCCACCATAAAATGTATTATTCATGTTGAGAAGGATGAACCATGGGCCTGACCTGACTTTACACCTCCAGCTTCCAAGATACTAGAATATGTAGAACAATTAATGGGTACAATTTGCCCCAGCATAAGAATTGAGACCAGAATGACACCAGTTTAATGTTGTAAAAGACTAAGGCAAAGAACTGACTTTTGCTTTTCCTTGAACCTTATGCTTGCATTAGAGGAAGACAAAATTGTGCTTTCAGCTCTGGAGGTCTCCAGCTGAATTTTTTCTAAGTTCAGCCATTTTCTTTATTAACCAGAAAGAAAAGGAAAGACCCCATTACAAAGTCCAGGAAAGATTTGATTAATTATGTGGCCACCCACCAGGCTCAGTAGATACTAAGTATCTGTTCCACTAGGAAATAGAGAGAGGTACTTTGATAACTTGCAAGCATATTCCTACATTTTGCAATTTCATCACTGCAAATTATGTTCTAGAATTATCCCTAAGTAATTGTGAAAGACGTCACCTCTTCTTAAAATGAATGGTGGAGGGATGGGGATGAAAACTTTTCCAAAAGCGACATGTTACTCTGCTGGATACTGAAAGCCTCTGAAAGCACTCTGAATAGTCAACTCTGCAGCTGTACAGCCACGGACAAGTCATTGCATTTCTCAGTGCCTCTCTTTTCCATACGAGCTCTCAATAGGAACTGAGTCTGTGTACATGTCACTCTTGGGATGGAAGTTTGCCCTGACTTGGGGTTGTTGTGGTATCACACATAACAGTGCTACACTGCAAAGTGCACAACGCTACATCAGCTCTCTGAAAGAACTGCAAAACTCAGAGAAGTATTAAATTTGGCACTGAAATACTGACATAATAATTGGACACGTTAATTCTTTTTAGCTTCGGGAACAATCAGGAAATTGTTGATTCAAGATGTAATATTTAATACTACAGCTTCAACATTTCTATTTTATCAGTTCACACGTGGCCAGACTCATTGCTTTTGGTCTAAAGCAAATCATAGAGAGTGAGAGGATATGTGTTAGGTATTTAAAACACAAAATCTCTCACATACAGGACATAACGAATATCACGTGTATCTCGCACAGAGCTTTGAATTTTTCTGCTGAAAACTTTTACAGTGCAGATATACATTATCATAACAAAGTTTAGTAGTACGTTGAAAATGTAGGGAACACCAAAAAAATTGCATTTGATAATGTAAACTACAAGGATTACTGTACCAATTGTATTATTCATGTACATATTTAATTCAGTAAAAAGGAACTGAACCTGAATTTATTTGTAGCTGCCACAGAATTCCCACTTTATCACAGGATTCCCCAGGGTGCCACAGGAACAAGAGGGCCTTGATGCAGAATTTAGATCCAGCTTCCACACAGCACACAGAGTACGTGAAGTGAAATCCAAGAGCTGGCAACAAAGTGGATTCCTTCTCCATTTACACTGCATTATTGAAGTTAATGGCACTGAGCACAGTAGTACCTGCCTGAATCGAAAAACAGGCCAATGAACATTATTTAAGACCATTTAATTTTGAAACGTAACAGTAACCAGTTGCAGGAAAATCTTCAGGAGCAGAGAAAGGCTTTGGGCTTAGAGAAAACTAAAAGTGGAGTTATCCAGAGCTTGTTCTCTTCACTTGATCATCCTCCACTCCTTGATTAATTATTTAGCTGAAATTACTGCTGTTGAGAGTCATGAAACACTCTTCCCAAGTTAGACACAGCAATTAGCAAAACACTGTATGTGTCATAAGAGCTTTACCATTTATGAAGATCCAAGGGAAGGTACCTGCATTCAGTTAGGGATTTAAGCTCATGAAGAATCATTTGCTCTCCTTTAACTATGACCCTTGGTCACCTCTTGTTGTAAAGGAACACTTTCCCAAACCATTCCTGAGGTCCAATTAGAGGATAAAAAGTAAAAACAATCTTAATTCCAGCACAAGTAATAGATGTTTTTCCATACCCTTTCCCACTCTTTCCCATCCCTGGTCACAAGGCATAATTTCCTTGCCTAGCTGCTCAGAATGGGTGCAAGTCCCCCAGCCCAGTGGCCGCCTCCTGCCAAGGGCTGCACCCGCAGCTCTATGCAGTCCAGGATTTCCCATGAGAAAAGATGAAAAAAATACCATTTCTGTTGCTCTTTTTTTCTTTTCTTTTAAAGTTGTGAGTAAAAGTCAGCTGTTTGGGAACTAATCTTCCCCGAGGTCTGAGAAACTAAGAAATATGATTTAAAAATATTTATCCTTCATGTACAAAAATACAAAAGAAAAGATTAATGAAAATTAGCCCCAACCTGCTCTTCAGCTTTAACTGTCACCTCAGGGGTCAACCACAGCCTATTTTTAAATCTCCACAATGACTAGTTCAGGATTTCCTATCCTGAATTTAGAGGTCAGTTACATTTTAAATAATTCATGGGAACAAATTAAAGGTGTGCATTACCACCTGGGAATGAGACTGAGCAGGAGAGCTCAGGAAAGTCTTTAGGAGTGAAAAATTCTGTTCCTTCATAACACAGCTCTCCAGAAAAATAAGGGGCCAGCACAGAAGTCTGTGCGTGGCGCAGCTACTCTGCTTATGCCAGCACAGCAAAGTTGGGCTGCAAAGAGAGGCCATCTTTTAGTTATGGAAGCACATATTACCGCTCTTCACTGCACAGCGTAGGCAGTTCAGGATTTATCTGGTACTGAGTCCTGCTCCTTCTCTTAGGCGGTTTAGACAAATGAATTTTAAATTACTTCGAGGTGTCTAGACCGAGACAACAGATGGAAGTTCAGCAAGCAAAGAGTCAGCCACCTAGTATTTGTAGTCTTTTTGCAAAACACAGCAGAGATCTTCACACAAATATTTTTTCAACTGTTGGTGGGTATCAAATGCTTAATTCTCTCAAAGGAACATTTGAAGCATTCCAATTGATTTATGTTTTAAAAGGTTGGAGTTTGCTACAATGGAAGGAGGTGTCCATCATTTCCTTCTTCTTAATGGTACAGTTTGAGTTACTGACCCACAGAACTTTGAAACACCTGTTCTTCTTCCTCACATGTTTCTAGTATCAGCGTGTCAGGATGCTAAAGCACAAGCATGTCCAACCCACAGGCCTCACATAGCCCAGCACAGCTGGCAATGCAGCCACCCTTGCTGCTATAAAGGCAGCAGCTCTTCACTGCAGTGGTCCCAGGCGCACACATATTGCTCAGCAGGAGCCAAACTGTCAGTGCACTGTTAACATTGTCAACTGAAAGCAGGGCATGGGGAGGGCAGTGCTACACAGTGCTGATTCAAGTTATGGCAAATCACTTTATGCATTTTGTAACATGGCTAAACACAGTGCCCTGAACAGTAAAGAATGTGTAGCTGTACTTTCCATTTTGATAAAGGAATTTGAGAATATGTTTCAGGATTTCACACACACAAAAAAAAAAAATTAAAAAAAAAAAAGAAAATCATAGAATTATGTTTGCAACACTATTTTCGGTCAATATGAATATATTACTTGGGAATTTTCAGAGCAACTTCGCATATGCAGCCCAAGAAAAGTTCCTCTTCACTCATTGCAGCCCAGGTAAACCAAAGGCTGGACATACATGTTTAAGCATATGACCAGAGTTAAATGGAACAGACCCTATATTAAGCAGTGATTAAGGGAGTGAGAACTGTGAACATCAGCCAAAATAGCATCTCCCCAACAAACTGTGATAATTCATCAATGCAGGGCACTGATGAGCCTTTTTCCACATAACCATTCCAGTTTGGTGAGCATGACGTCAAAAAGTGGTCTGAGAAGAAGAGAGGGCATGTTACTAGATAATACAAAATAAGAAGGAAGTAGATGGGCATACTGGCATACAGTAAACAAGGATGGGAATGTTAATTTGCAGACTGGAGCCTGAAAAAAACTAAACATGATAGGAGAAAGAATAGTTCAGCAAAGTCAAGTGGTGAGCTAGAAGTAATATGATAAAAAATAAAATAAAACAAAGAAAAACTTACGTCTGAACAGGAGGAAATATTTCTTAATGGCAAGGTACATTACATTGTGGAATAGCCTCCCCAGAGACACCTCAATTGCCTGAGTAATTTAAAACTACATGAGACAATGCACTTGAGAATTCACTGGGGGAACAGTCATGCCCTGCCATTATCTAATAGGTGTTTTCCCTCTCTAACTTGCGTGATTCAGCTGATATTATTTGGCATTAGGGCATGAATCAAAATAAAATACAGCACTTAAATGTGACTAGACATCGCAGTGATCAGTTTTCCTGTTACTTCTTTTCATCAAAGTGGAAGAAAGTAACAATAACTTCAGGGATTTGAGCGTCATGATCAGTTATAGCCAAGAAATATTTTTAAAGTAATTCCATTCTGTTAAGTTGCACTGACAGCTAAAATCTTTAAACTTCAGCACCTACAGAAACATCTTCTAGTTGAGCTGCTCTTGGTGCTCCACAAAGAGCAGCTGGAGAGTCTGGGATGGAAATTAAAAACAAAAAACAACAAAACCAATGTTCCTTTCCGAACCATCTCCCAAAGCTGGGGAAGTTTTCAAGTACAAGAGCAGCTCTCTAGTAGATATCTGAAGTTTACATGCTGCACCCAACTCCTATCATGCTTCTTAGTCACTTTGCTTACATTTTATGCAGCATTTTTCACTGTAGCATAATCCAAGAACTCTTTTTTCTTAGCATGAGCAGTTTGTTAAGCTTTGCTCCCCACAAGTCAGAAGGGTAAAACATTAAGCCAACACTAAATGCATTCAGAAAATTCATCTTCCACTCATGAGATTGCTACTGAATATTTTGAAATACACTGACTATATTTTAAAAGCAGTCTATTGAGGCTATTCCATAAATTTTATTAAAATACTGTATGCTACAGTAGTTCAATTGTATAGAATCAAGGGATAGTAGAGTATCTTCAAAACCCAAACATAGCACTGTAAAAGACAGTGAAAAGACTACCTTTTTCACATTTTAGAAAGAAAGGACAGAAGATAAGCAACTTGTCAAAGGTGACCCTATCCAGAGAATAAACATCCATTCAGACATCATCCTAGGTGAAGTTTGATGCCCGTATGTCCCAAAGGTCCAACTGCAAAGCCTTCACTGCAAGCACACAAGGGAGGAAGTCAAGCCCCAGAGCAACTACAAGCTGAGGTAGCACCTCCAAAGCAAAGGTTCCCAAAATCAGAGGAGCCCTGGTCTGCCAGCTTGTGGAGTCAGGAAGAAATTGTGGAAAGGACCAGAGAGGTCTTTCTGTTAAAAAGCCATAAAATCTGCTAACTGTAAAAGTGTGATGAGTTTTAAGTCAATTAATTTTGAGTGAAAGTAACCAGGGAGTGGTCACTATAGTTAATAGCTTCCAGCATTGGTTTACAAGGGTTTGGGGACATTCTCTTCTTTCTCTTCCAAATATTACCATGTTTTAAGCAATCACTCAAGTTTGTGAGTGGGGAAAATTAATTCACCAGAGCACCAGAACTGTTGGTGGATTCAGTACAGGGCTTGAGGTAACAGATTAGTAATCACCTTAAATTTAAGACTCAGTATTGCTAATGTCAGTCAAGCCCTGGAATAAATAATTAATATATAAACAGATATATTATGAGTATATACTATTCTAATTTTACAGGAACTGCATCATCATAAGGAAATGAATCAACTTGCCTGAACTGATGCAGAAACCTGTGGCAGGCAGAACAAGGACCTCATTTCCCACAGCCTGCCAGGTACTCCAGCACTTGGATCATTGTTTCTCACCTTCTAATAGCTTGAAGAGGAACCACATTTATTGGCTTCCTGAAAATCTTCCACAATTCGGAGAAGTCTTGAACCTCCAGGAACACTAAAGAGCTTGAATGGTAATTCACCCATATTGGTGGATGGAGGGAAGTAAACCAAATAAGCAAACTTTAGTACTCACAGTTCTGTTCATTGCAGACTGAATTCTTTTCTGAAGTCTTAGCTAAATAAAATGCAGTCTTTTCCACTTTTGTTGAAATCAGTGTTTATAAAACAACAAACTGCTGCAAAAAGGATGACCCTTACTGTCACAGTCCTGTCCAGGACACAAAATAGAACCACATAAATCCTTCAAGAACACTGATTTCAATGATTCTACCTCTATTTTATAAATAAATAATGCAGGTTCAATTTAGTACATAGTTGTTTCGGACTCCTATTTGCACAGCAATATATATATATCCTTTCTTCTCAATGATGGGAATCCCAGTGAGAAGGGTTACCGGGGACAATTTAAAGCACCACATTACTTGGAATCAGATTTGGCCCAATTTTCGAATACAAGTAGACTTCCTTGAATGTTCCTATAAGCATCTGTTCTTTCGGACTTGGTGTGCAAGCTGAGCGATGCCAGCCCTATGCCAGAGTGGTACTGGCAGAACCTATGGCATGAGAAAGGAAATCTAACATCAAGAGCAGCATACAGAACCACCACGACTAAGGACATGGTTACAGGAGGATCCAAAGGGCAATGACCACAGCTTTATGGCATCAGAGAACAGAGAGCAATTCGTACTCAAGTATGCATTTCTCTAAACTCTCACCCTACTACAACAACACCCCTTATCTCAAATGGCACATCTTCTCCAGGAGGCTGGAGTGCTTCATTTCTAAGATTTACCCTGCTCAGATTTTTTTTTTTTAATTTTCATTGATCTACTTTGCCTGTCTGCAATGGAAGTGTGAAATGTGGTCAAGATTTTTCTGCTGGAAAATGCTCTCTCATTTAGCCAACTAAATTAATTTCACGTGAATCATACTCAGACAGTTTTTATGTTCTGTGCCCTTTCTGCCTTGGAGTAGACCTGAACTAGCAAAAGAAAAAGGCACAAGCAGTTAATAATGAACCACCTGAGCCACTCAGTTTCCCTTCTTGATGCAAATTAACATTTTTAAGAGTCGTTCCTCATTTGCAGTTATTTAAATAACCTTGTTGTACTGGAAGTTCAGTCTGAGCTATCCATGCCATGCAAGGCACCCCACACTGAAAGCCAACTCCCTGACCTTTTATTCTCTTACCAGGGAAGGAGGCAGCCACACACTCATACACTCTGCCCCTGGGCACTACCCCGGGTAAGTTGCTTGGCCAGCGCCCCTTGGCAGCTGATTCACAGAGCAGAATCTGCATAAGCTCCTGAAAAGAAATGCTCATTAATATTCCTAGCCAGAGGCAAGTGTGCTACAACTCAGGGAGAGGAAGGGTCAGGGGAAGGGAGAAAAATGAAAAGGGAAAAGAACTGAAGGCCTCATAGAGCAAGTCAGTATCCCAAGACAAGTGGTCCCTTTGTTGACAGAAGAAGAACAGGCCATTCTGCACTTGGACTATGCACTATGCAAATAGGCTGAAAACAAGGAGATATTCTCTATTCTATTTTTATCAATAACCCAAGAGTATCAGACTAGAACAGCCCTTTCCCCTAGGATACCTGAACAATTTAGCACAACCAAACAAAAGGATCAGGGATTTCCACAGAGTGTCAGCCCTCCTTTAGCCAACAAAGCAATTGCAAAAACTCCTTGTTCAGCTCATGTTGTAGGGGTATTTTTTCTACAGTATGCTCTCTTCTCCTATCTGCCACTTCCTCCCTCCCTCCCCCCCACCTCAAGCTCCATCCCTCATAATGTGCTCCCCTCAGCTAAGGAAATTTCCAACTCACTACAGTAAAACAGAATTTGCTAGTACCAGGAATTGTAAGAAGATTGCAGCAATACATATGCCTTTATCTGAAAACAGAAATTATGTATCATTCCTCCCTGCTACATCTGGAAAAAAAGAAAAAGAAAAAGAAAAAAGAGGGGAAAAAAACGTAGTAGAAGTGGTTATATTATAGTTATTCATTTTCTTTTGATCTAAGTGATATATCACTTTTCCTATTAGGATTTAATTTGCTTTAGCGTGAAGAGATCAGCAAGTGAGTTCTGTTTTAATTAGACAGGTACTAAACAGTTTGATAGTAATGTGAATGCTGACAAGCTGGAGTGCTCACTGGTCCATGAACAGAAACGATATTACAGCATTCAACCTGCTTGAAGAGGAAAAAGTCCCTTAAATATTTTACACACAATGGGAAAATGGAAAAGAAAGGTATGCAGAACTCTGAGATGAAATATTCGTAATAAGGTATCAGAGATGACCTGTAACCCACCTGTAAAACTTGTTAGCTACCAGTCTGTAGCTTCTGCTCCTTGACAGAGACCTGATTTAGCAACATTGGTTGCAGGTAGGGATGTAAAATGAGAACACAGAGCCTGGAAAGCTGTCTCTCATAACCAAGATTTTGGAGCACTCAGTGCAGAGACCAGTCCCTGAGAAGAGCAAGTCCTAAATGTGTCAAGGAAAGCGGTATGCATGAACAATGAGAAGCACACAAAGGTTGAACTTGTTCAGGTAAGCTCTCTGCTCCTTGCTATAGAGCAGCTTGTGTGTGCTCATTCAGAGTGACAGCAGTCATCACTTCCTCCTGCTTTAGCAATTTCTGCATTGGACTTCTCTCCCAATATCCCATTTATGACAGTAGGCTCTTTCACCATTTCTTTTTCCTCACCCAGCATGTGCACCAGCTTGCCAGTGATTAATTTCTTAAAAGGAAGGCTACCTAGGAGTCTTCTCTGGATTGAAGGAGACTCATCTCTCCTTTATTGCTCCTACAGGAGCTACTTCTTTCCTTCCCTGCCTCTCTTCACGCAAATCATGCTTTCAGGAGCAGCATCACTAACCCAGCAAGCAGAGGATCTGTTTTATTTAAGGTTTCTCTAATTCTGCAGCCCAAATGTTAAAACCCAAAGCAGTGTACAGGTATTCTTACTTAGCCTAGTACAAATATGCATTCTATTTTATACTACGTACATATTAGCATATAGAACATGGCATCTCCAGCTTCTGAATACAGCAGGACAAGCCATTGTAAATAGTATTAATTCAGATATGCTAGTCTGCATGGCAACCACCAATAAGTCACAAGGTGATCTGGGAGACACTCTCTGAATCATTAAATACGTTCCTTACAGTACAAATTATGATCTCTTCTGCCATCATTTGCATCAGAAGGGATGTTTTCTATGTCACTCAGGCAATGAGACAGATAGCAGTGAATATTCAGTATCAGAGAAAGGAAAAAGAAAAAGCACCATTAAAATACTAGAGCAATATAAAGAGTGTGCTGAGCCTCATGAAAGATCTCCCCAAAAGATATCTAACAGCCCAGCTCATACCTCAGTGAATGGAAATGGAAACAAACAGGTGGACCTAGTATCCCAATGGCCTGATATTACATCCAGATTCCCAAGTTCCATTTTAGTATTTTAAGTGAATGACAATTGCTATCTTTAGAAGTGAGAGCTGGAATTTCAAAGCTGCTTGAGTCCTTTAATTTCTTTGGGCTATTAATGCCAAACTCCTGCAAATTTATTTGAAAGTCCCATTAAAATAATTAGAAGTAGGATTTGTTTGAAGAATTACATAGCACTCGGGAGAGGCAGAGCTGCTTAGTGATGGAAAGAGGAGTCATCATTACTCACTTTTACTCATTTGCCCAAATCATTGTGTGACAATAGACAGTAGAACTTCGTTCACAAGCAAAATACATAACATTTCTTCTAGTCCTTAAAATTACACTGTAAAGCTTATTTAGTTACAATATGAAAGATCGTGTGTTTCTCACGTAATTACCTGGAATTAAGCCAATCACTCAGATGGAGACCTGCATCATTTAACACCGCCTAAACTGCTCTGCCTGTGTAATAATTATTTCCCACTAATTAAGGCCACAGCTTCTAAAAACTTGTTTCCCAGTCTTTGAATCTATCCACTGAAAAACACTAAAAACAAATACCAGATACCATTCTCTCTTTCCTTTTCCATTGCCTTTGCAAAACTCTTCATTTCCTTTTTCTTCTTCTTCATTTTCTTATTAAAATGCATTACATTAAATCAAAACCGCTTTAGTCAACCCCAGCTTTCTGTCCAAGTGCAGATATACTCTATTCGGTGAAATTAGAGAAAATTAAATCTGCTGAAAAAAGCAGACAAATGCTTTGCTCAGGCTGGTAGCTTCACCCAAATGCACGTTCCAGGGGTACATGCTGTTGCTTCAGCTGTCACGTCCAAAGTCGCTGGAGTTCTGTACTGCAAACATATCTCCTAAAAAGCAGCAGGGTTTCATGCTGGTTGCTGTAATAACAGTCTGACAAGCTGGCATGTTTGTAAGCAAGACAGATATTTATTTTCTGGCTTCAATAATCTGGCGTAGGTCAAATTTTAGAAAACTCGTGGCAGTTCAGTTCATCACATGAAGAGGCAACAGCGGTAGTGCACATGCTTTTAAATGCCCTTCCCGTATAATGACATATTTAAATCCCAGTGAAGGTAGACAAGGATTGACTGTTTCACTAAGTTTTATGTCAATCATTTTAACTTACATGTTTCCAACACTATTTTTTCAGCCCTCAGTTCCCTTCCTCTTAACTTTTCCATAAACGCCCCTTCTTGTTCCAAGTTCCTCCTCTTTAATTTTCTGGAATTCTTGTTCCATCTCACAACATTCCTCACTAGGCAAGACCTCATTTTCCTACTTTCTTCCTGTTCTTGCCCCTGGAAAAGTCAGACCCTGCCTTTCTGATATTCCTTTTATGACTATTCTCACTTACAGATGCCTCCCCTTATTTTCGGAGGATCATTTGAGTTGGAATCAATTGAGTTGGAAGGGATCCTCAAAGGTCATCTTTTTCCCAGCCTTTACACGGTGGAAAAGATACCTGATGAAGACCCACAGTTAAAATTCTCTGATCCTTCAGCTGTTCTCATTTTTGTACCCTGCCTCCTTCACACACAGTTTACCTGTTCTGTCAGTTTCTTTGCCGAGCCTTCTTTCCAGGATCCTCTTTTCCTATGAAACACTTTTGGGCTCTTCTAGACTCTGCCATTTCATTATCCTGTGAGGACAGCTTCTCATATAGTGGCTGGAATTAAAATATTAAAGGTAAAGCATGGGTAGAAGAACAGCAATGATTGCTCACACTTTTTGGGTTACATCACTGATTTTGGTGATTTAGAGCCCACAGTTGCACTGACCTACTGCTGCAATCATCAGCCTGGAACTGGATGGCAAGTAAAACCTTCCAGATATGCCTTCAAAGGAGGTGCAGGAGTTCATTCCTGATGCTTGCAAAACACTCAAAGATGACAGCCTCAAAGACCGAATTCTCCATTTCACTTCCTAACGTGAGCTGAAATTCTGTGGAGGATGGGCTGCTAAGTTCCTGAAAATATAATTTAGGATGTTGCTTTAAGTATCACCCTCTAGACTGGAGATTTTCTTTTTTCTCTCCTTGATGATAATCAGACCTCTGACTACTCTTGTAGAGCAAATAATACCAACACTGTTCAATGTAATTTTTCCACTCTACAGTATTTAAATGTGTAAAACTAAAAAAAGCATAAGAAATTCCAGACTGTGCTATTAGCTACCAACCTGTCAGACTAAGGGATTTGTATGGGAATAAAAAAGTATTGTTAGCCCCCCTTATATGTGTACTTTTCATGCCACTGCTTCCCTGATTTATCAGTCCTGCACGGTGGCACCCATTGCTTTCTTTAGAGTGAAATGGCAGATTCAACTGGGTCATCTTTCAATTAATCAGTCCAAAGGTGATCCCTTCCTGAAACTAAAATGTCCCAAAAGCTAGGTGTAACTGAAATCCACTCCCTGGGAAACTTCCACCAAACTCTGTAGTCCCAGCCTTTTCTGGGGATCACACCTATTCCATGAGGTCCTGTGCTTGTAGCAATCCTCAGAGCATAATCACCAAATCACGTCACCCAGGACAGCAGTGATACACAGATCCAGGGTGTTCTAGGACATAGTGAAATTGACTACTTAACCATGTACATATTTTTCTACTGTTGGGCTCCAGGAAACCTACCTTGGTGTCTTCACTATCTGCTTTTGGAACAGATGCTCATATACAGATCTCTTCATCTATGTACGCGCTGCTGCTTATGTGCTGAGGAATGCAGGAGAGGGAGGAGGGTACCCCTTCAGCCTGCAAGGAGAGTGGGACAAAAGAGCCTAAAATACGCCCTTCTGGGATCCACTGTGGTCCATGAAGCCCGGGTTTCAGTCTGATAGCAACAAAAGGAAATAATGAGCATGCCAGCCACCCACTTCTGCCACTTCTGCCACAACACAGGTTTTAGGTACAACATAATATTTTTTTTATACAGCTGAAGGATGAATGTTTAAAAAAAGAAATCACAATGAAAACAATTACTTGTGGGAGAACATTAAGTAAGATCAAACTGACTCATGCTTTATCTTACACATAACACTAATATTTTGAAGTCAGCTAAGTGCTTTTTACATAGTAAAAAGCAGAGTATGAGCCTATATGTATCTGAAGAACAAATGCATCCAGGAGAGAAAAGGTTACTTATCTTTCGAAGAAAGTCAACAGAAATTCAGTAGTGATAGCATGATATGAGACCTCTGTAATCTGAAAAATAAAATAAAATAAAATAAAAACAAAAATCTGTCATATTGCATGGTTTCCTGAGTTACAGAAATAATTGACACATTAGATCTTGAAAACTCTAGCCAAGTTAGATTTATGACGACACCCACGAAGATGCTCATTCCTTCCCTGCCAGCACCTTCAGTATTCAGTTTTCCTCAGAGCACATTCTTCTTTCTCTATCTTTGATTCCTCATACATTTAATTCTGAGTATACCACAGTCACATGCAAAGAATCATAGGTGAACAGCGCTGGAAGGGAACCCTCAGGCTTTCTTCACCCCTTTTCCTGTCCCAAGGCAGGATCTACATTGTTCCTGTTATTTAACTACTTTTCCTGTAAGAGACCAGGTAATAAAATTGCCACCAACTATCTCTAGGTTATTCCATCTATTCCTTCATTATCATTGTTATTAGAAAGGGACTCCTAGCATACATCTGCAGGTTAAAATCATTATTTTTACCTTAGCTGTTGCAAACAGAGACAGCATTATTTTCCTCTTTACACCAGGGCTTATGCAGTTGCATAAAGTTGTCATGTTGCTCCCAGTCCTCATTTCTTTGTTCTAGAATAAAACTAATTTTCTCTTCCTTTATAGGCCATGTTTCTTGAACCTCACTATTTCCTGGATTTTCTCCAACTAGTTTACAACTTCCTTGAGCCATGCAACCTAAAAGCACACACATCCTTAACACCAAGGTCTTACTGCTACTAAACAAAGCAGTAATACTTCATGGATTGGGTAGGCCATACACCTGTTTATACATCCCACTGCCACTGAAAGCTCTTTTCCCTGTCCTGTACATCCTGTGCTCAGGCTGTACGAGCCTGAGCAACGCACCTCTAGATTTCCCTATCAAACTGTGTTTCATTTTCTTCATATGATAAATCTGTTTTGATGAAGGCTATTTTCTTATTCTAATCCAGCTCCCCAGCATACTTTCAGTTTCTCTGAGCACTATGTCATCTGGAGATGTAAGAAGCACAGTCTCTATTTCATCATCCAAACTGCAACCGAAATATGGAATAGTACTGAATTGAGGTCTGACTGCAGAAGAACACCTTCAGTTCATCCTTTCATTTTGACAGTAAGCTCTAATAACACTCCATATTCCATTTTCTAATTGATTTTGTGCCCACTCTATAGTAATTTCACCAATATTATGTTTCCCTAGCTTACTTATCAAAATGTCACAAGAGACGGTCACAAAAGCCTAACTGAAGTGGAAATAAAACACCTGCTACATTTCTTCTACCCATAAGATCTGATACCCTCTCACAACAGGAAATTATATTGGTTTGACGCGATTTGTTCTTGACAAATCCATTTGGACGCTACTTGTCATGTTAACTTCTCTGTACTTACACAGCATTTCACTGATACTGGTTCCAGAATCATTCTGGGTGCTGAGGCAGATGAAGGAAGCAGTACTGGCTGGTTACTCTTTTCCTGCCATGTAGACTCTGACACAACACATGCCTTTCCCAGGATTTTGGGGGCTCATCCTCAGTTTAAAAAGACAAACCACCAGCAGCTCAAACCACCAGCAGCTCCAAGATGATTTGAGGAAGTAAGTCCATCAAGCCCTGCTGACTTTAAAATATTTAGATAATTTCTGTCATGCTTAAGAAATAAAAGAAACCTAGAGAGTGTGTACTTTACTCTATCATCAAAATGCCATTTTTACAGGGAAAGATTTAAGTCTGACCTGGTCTGAGATCCCAAATCAGGCAGCAAGCCTAAGCCCAAAGGGTGGCAAGTGCTCACAAGTTCCATCATAATTAAGCCTGTTTAATTGACCCTGTTACGGCTCGCTTTCTCAGCTCTCTTGTGACTTGAGAGATGATATTTTCCTATTTAGTGTCTCTGAAAAACATGTGAGTGGTATTTGTGGTGGTAGGTCAGCTCTCTCTTGACTGTGTGAAGAATCACAGACAACAGCCCAGTGTACTTGCACTGAGTTAATATTTCACTGCCTTCAAGAAGAAAAAAAAAATAGAATTAAAAAAGAAACAACAACTCCTTTTGTTTGCTGTCCTCCTTTTCAAGTATCAGATATATCACAAGACATTTGAAGCTAATAAAAACTGGGACAATAAACCAGGCTAAAGCCAGCAAACCAGTCATGTGCTACTTGTTTGTAGACAGTCCAATCATGTGTTGTCTCCTGCAGCTAGATAGAACACAGTTTTATAGGTACCTCAGATCTCTCCTAGATACTAGCTGTGGTTAGAGCAACTGCTCTGCCCTAAGATTTGTGACCATTACCAAGACATATATGCTGGCAGCTGTTGCTAGTTCTGCTCACATGGGAAAATCCCAGAGGCACTTTCCTACAGTTGTTTTACTTTCCAGTTCTACTTGCATTTGGATGAAGGTCAACCAATGGATTAACTTCTGTTCCCTTTAGCCCACTGACTTCAGCCAAGCAAAGAAAGGCTAATCTCTTCTTGGACTAGACTCTTCTTTTCGCCCACTACCATCAATTAACTAAACTCTTTGGAAACTTCCTTCTGAATTCATCTCAGTAAAATGGAAAGTCAGCCTCAGTGTTGTCCAGCACCCCTGGCTTGGTACCTAGAAGCAGGATAGACACACTTCTGAGTGAGGACAGCCCCATTCCTCTCAAAAGACAAACATGTGATCCTGCATACAGTTATCCCTGCATGAAGTGGTCACTGTCCCTCCGTCCCTCCAGTGAAATCAGAGAGATTGTGCCCGAACTCAAAGTAACTCTAGCCCCAGTAAGCTCTGAAAGACACAGTGCCTACAGACAGCAAGCTTGATCCTCCACTACTGAACAGCCTGAGATGTTTCTCCCTCCCATTCAAAATAGCTGTACATAGCTGTGCCTTAAATCAAGGTATTGGAAGCAGCCCTCTCCAGTTCCTACTCATACCCTACTGAACCTTCCTGATTAGTAAGCCAAGGAAGCTTCGGACAAACACGTCTCCTTTTCTCCCCCTTTTTCAGCCACTGGACTAAATTGAAAGCAGTTCTGCTCAGTAAAAATATCCTCATGGATGTTGGGAAGAGAGACTAGTTTTGGAATAAGAGCACCAGGGAAGCTGGAAGTCAAACTCCTCATGACTCTAATCCCTAAAGCTTTCCCAGAAATACGATTCTTGATTTCCCTTCTTCCTCAGCCTTTGATTCTTTCAAATATTTGGATGAAGCACTCCTTCTGCAAGCAGAAATGACACCCCGTTTGCTTTCTGCCTTCCCCCAGATCAGCATAGTTTTTTTTCCCTGTAAGAAAAACAAAGCGTTCTCAAGTCGCAGCCCTTGACGGGCAGCAAGACCGCATCTTTCCCTCCCCACACGTACACAGAGCGAGAGCGGCAGCAGCTGCCACTGGTGCGCAGACCTCCTCCCCTCGGACTGACAACCTGTCTTAATGTTGAAAAACAGTTCAAGGTAGCACTTGAGACCAAACGTGCCATTTTCCTTGTCAAAATGAAAGCTGTAAATTTTGAGCGTAATGCTTAATGTATCCAGATATTGAACAGAGGGACTTTTATCCTCAGCTTAATGGTCTGTCTAAAATCATCAAAAAAGATTACTTAAAAATTCAAGGTCCTCAAAGGTCCCATAAAAAATCGTGTGGAACATTTTTTCAGGTTTTTGGGGGGAGTTAGGTTGTTCTTTCATATTTTTTTTTCTTCCATTTTTCCCCCACATGCGATGGAAAAACATGTAAAGAAAGATTTTAATCTCCCCTTTTCTCCTGGACTTGAAAGACTCAGGGACAAATATCTGGCTATATTCAGGAGAGCCAGAGCCTGAGCTGGAGTAAATCATCGCAGTTCTGCTACTTTGTAAGGAACAAGGGTGATTTACACTGCCGGCAGAGCTTGCCCTCGCTGTTTCCTTTAAAAGCTGCACAGTGAAGTGAGATCTAATACCAGCAAGTACTCCTCAGAGATTCAGATTCTAGAAATCACGTCTCACTCAACCTGTCTGCGTTGTGGATTTTGTTTATTTTGTTAACGTTGGTAAGATGTCTGAGGATTTGAAGGTTCTGTTTCTTTAGTTTTCAGATGTTAAACTGGGAGAATCGGCTGTATTTTCTTGCAGGGATTTTAAAAAACGGTTTGCACGGACCTACCCTCTGTTGCAATCCCGAGTGCGGAGCAATTACTGGCAAAGCCTTCAGTGTTGGTACAAACTTTCCTCCTCTCCTACAAACAAAGCGGAGGTCCCATCCCTGGCCCTGCAGCCCCTTCCAGTGCCAGAGGTACCACATTCACACTCACATTCACAATGGGAAAAGGCAAGCAGCATTTGGCAATGCTACACGTAGAAATCTTCTCTTTTAATACATATTTACCAAACCCGCCCATACACTAAAAATGTTCATAAATGTATACTGACAAATCTTTCTCCCTTTACTTTGGCAGGACTGAAATCCAAATGCGTTTTGAATCTATGCAACTAAAAGCTTTTGAAGTTTGTCGTCAGTTGTCCATACCTATGAGCCACATTTTGTAGCCCATACTCAAACATTTGTCTGTTTGTCTGTAGCTTGCAATAAAAAGCATTATTAAAATAACAAGCATACATAGATTATAGGTTGCATTTTGAAATGTTGGTAAACACTGTGTTTATATGTCAGACCACAATGCTTCCTTAGAAGCTGTCGGTAGGAGACGGCTTTATAAAAACTTCCTAATAGTTTCTTTATTTCTGCTCCTAACTTTTGCTTATGCTTCCTTTAAAAAAAAAAAAAATAGGCACACATTACCCACATTGTGGCAGCCTCTCAGACAAAATGCAGTCAGATTTAAAGCTGACGTTGGGTATCTGTAAGTAGCCCTTTTGTGAAGAAGCAGAACCCAGAAAATTCCATGTTCAGCTACATTTTGGCAAAAAGAAAAAGTCCTGTGCAAGAACTTTACTTTGTCTCATTTTCCACGTGAGCTGAAACCTTACCACCACTATT
This sequence comes from Coturnix japonica, assembly GCF_054131305.1. Lineage (NCBI taxonomy): Eukaryota > Metazoa > Chordata > Aves > Galliformes > Phasianidae > Coturnix > Coturnix japonica. The sequence continues at coordinate 61,525,874 of NC_140663.1, read as the reverse complement.
TTAGAAAGCAGGGATCTCAAAAAGATCGAGGTTATACTCCCTTTAATCAGGCACAGCAGTACTTGTACACACAGCTTCAGTGAACTGATAAAACATACACAGCTCCCTGCATTCAGCATTTCTTCCCCCCATGTCTGAGGTATATCGATTTATATAATCTGGCTGTCTGTCCCCATCTCTACAAAATGGTGCTGCAAACTTTACCAGGCTTTCTTGCAAGATTCTTAGCACCTCCACTTTCTATTTTTGGCTAGCAGGATCATATAACCAACCTGATTTTGTTTCAAAAGCAAAAGTCTATCCTTCCGTGTCCAGATTTCTTGCACGCTGTGCTTGCTGCTTAAAGCCCTGAGCAGTATTTAGTCTCACTTCAGATCAAGATAAAGGGTGAAGGTCTGGAAAAGTGTTGAGCTTCTGTTTGGTTGGCTTTTGTTCCTTGGGTGTTGGGTTTCTTTTTTTCCTTCAAAGGTAATTTTGTGTGATTGTCTGTTTTGTTGACTGATAGACATTACGTAAGAAGTTCGCCTTCTACACCTTTGGCTCTATAGAGAGCACTATCAAAAACATAAAGATTTAAGTTTCATATTAAGTACAAACATAACATGCATTTCATAAGCTTTTCAAGAAAGCACGGGAGTTTGCAGTTACAATTCCAAAAAGAAAATAATCTTTTCTTTACCATTATGGTCTATCTCCAGAGGGTGCAAGATACCCTCCTGCAGGGAGGAGGCAGATGTGCCTCAGAGATCCTGCAGCAGCCATCAAGTAGAGAACAGAGCACAGTTGCTATTGCCTGTTACCTGTGCCTGTTCCTCTCAGTTCAGTGAAGTATTTAAAAAAGAAAAGAAAAAAAAAAAAGGGGGAAAAAAAAACAAAAAACAACCCTATAATAAATGCATTCAATAATTGTTTGAATTGCCACTGTGCATTCTGTCGTAAATGGTTTATGGATAACCATCAATTCTTTCTGCTCATCACTCTAACAAGTTCAGCGTACTATTCGGAGCAAGGGATGACTATTTATTTAACAGCTTTTGGCAGGAAAATTTGTTGCGTGCCACAACTTTACAAAGAACATTAAAATCAATGACAATTTATAAACCAAAGACTTGGAATTATGCTTTGGATTCCCATAATTCATCAGAATAAAGCTGTCAGATACCTTCTATTATAAATTAATAGCATGTTGTCTACGAGCTTGGCAGGGGCTGCTGTTCACCAGGTTAGTGGTGACATCTCGTGGCCATTCTCACCCATAGCTGCTAGTTTCCTGCTATGTCCTATAAAAGCTCACTCTTGCAATAAAAACGTGCAAAGAAAATTGTGCAGAAACCCACATCACTTCACATAACTTAGGCATTTTAACTACAAAGAACCAGGAGTAACTTTGGATAGTGTACGATTACTGATATGGTCTTGATATTTGGACTACTGGTACAGGGATTGCTTTCATATACTCTTCTTGCTGGCAAAGGTAGAGTTCTAATTGCTTTTACACTTCATGGTGAATTTACTCATCTCATACTGCAAACTTTTCCCATCCTTGCAATCTACGGTGATTTACTGCGAAGTAAAACTTCTCTTACATTATATTGTTTTGGGAAGTTCAGCTGTAATGCCCAGCGATGTAGCCTTTCCATTCTCTTTCATTTGTAAAATTTCTTTAACCTTTTGCAGGTGCCACCCATCCCACCCCAAAACCACAGCTCCTTAATTTCTCCTTTTGTACTCACAGAAATTATGTACAGAGCAGTAAAGGCATTATTGAATGCTGCAGGATAGAAGATTTTTTTGTGTGTGCTATGCAAGGCAGTTACTATTGCTCTAATATTAATAAAAACGAAGGAGCAGTCTGTAACACATTCCTGTTTTTCACATTTTTTTTCCTCTATTCCTTTTGACTATTGAATAGTACAGAGAAGTTGTAAAGAAACTGTATCTGTTTCCAGCAGCTTTGTTGGCTTGCAGAGGTCCCGATGATAAAAAGAATACATGAAAAGATAATGCGTGAAAATTTTCTTTCTACTGTATAATGTCTGGGGATATAGAGCTGATAATCTTCCAACCATAAGAGTGAATGGTAGCAAACGCATATACAGTGGTAATCTTTACATACTCACACATACTTTGCAATGTATTCTGATCTCATTATATTCTGAAGCAAAAAAGTCTGGGTTTTTTTCTCCACTGGGAAAAATAATGGCTTGTACAGCACTTCTCAGGCTAATGTACCCATGCAAGATGCATGCAGTGACCACTGGGCACTGGGTCATCAGTGGCACTGCAGGGTGACTTGCCCAGGTGCCCATGGAGATGTCACCTACCTGCCACGCACAACACACCATCAGCAGTGGCTGCCTCCAAAGGTTCTCAGTTCTACAAGGATGCATGATCCCAGCTGTTGAAATCATCCCAAAGACTGGGCTAGTGACACACAGTTTCTGCCCACTCATAGTCCTCCCATTTCCATCTCCATAACTCCTACACTGCCTGAAGGCACAGGGGGAGAGAACCTGCTTCACTTGCCATCAGCCCACAGCTAGAAAGACCAATTCAGAGCCACCCTAGACAGGCAGTGAACATCCTGCCTAACTTTAGTCATTTGCAGACAGGCATTAGTTTCAGGTTCCCTCTTTAGGATTCTTCAGTTGTCAGTGGGAAGGGATATGCTCATCTCCAAAAGCTGGCTTATCTCACCTTCAAGATAAATCCTTGTATGGAGGTGTATATCACTTTCTATGAACTTACAACAGAGGGAAACTGGATTACTACCTTAGATTAGATATTAGAATGTTGAAATTAAATCAAGTAAACCCCACCCCCAAAGAGGGAGTTGTGTGAAAAATAAAGGTAATAAAGCGGGAGTCCCAAGGGGTTGCAAATCAGACAGGTATGAAATAGCAACTTCAGTGCTAGCCTCTATGTTTTCTTCTACCTCCACCTGGCATCTCTGTAGCAGGCTGCAGTGACCTCAGAAAAAAAATATTAGCTCTTTAATGACCAAAAATGCACCATCAAAAACTAGAACCTAATACACAGCTGAGTAGCAAAGCCTCTTAGGAGTCTACACAAAATCAAGTGCTTTAAGTTTTTGTCTCAAAGAGGTTTTGTCACCCATTCCTGCAATTTTATAATGAGGCTTACACAGTGATGTTCATCCTAATGTCCCAGCTCTCTTATCATTCAGCTCTCCAAAATTTCTGGGAGGGAATAAGTGCAGTACTGAAAGAAATAAAACATTTATCCCTCTCACTCAGCTATCAGAAAGTTATAATGGGACAACATTAATCCAGTATGCTAATAGCAGTAGCTCAAGGTCAAAGGACAAAGAAGGAGAACTCAACACTCATTATTTGAACAAATCTCAACTGGTAGGTAATACAGATATCTTCTTACAGTAGCACAGCTGATTCATGACTTTCCTCATGCAATGTTCTGAAAACACTTACATGGGTCACAGAGGTCCTTTGCCAGACCAATCCAATCCATGCCAATCCAGCATGGATTACAATTTCTGATATGGATTATAACTTCTAATTTATCATAGTATTCTATCATCATAGTATTACCCTTGGATGGAGAACATCATCTCTGACCTACAAAATTTGCTACTCATACACTGCTGAAAATTATCTAAGAGGACTGCACCCCACCTCCTTTGCAGTGCTTTTAGGACCACCATGTGAAAAGGCATGCGAAAGCCCATACTCCTCCAAAGATGTTTTTGGAAACCTCCCTACTGTCTTTGTTAATGCTTCATCATTCATCATGCCAGTCAGTGAAGCACTATTACCTAACCATTGCATACAGCCCAAAGTTCAGCCACCAGGCTGTCCCCTGGGTTTCCACGAGGGGCCCAACCAAGATCCAGGTGGGGCTGATGAGGCCATTTGTGTCCAGACAGATTGTGACTCAGTACTCTGGCCACAGTGGCTTTCCTGAGTAAAATGAAGGGCTGGGTGTGGGTTCTTGTGATCTGTGGGAGACAGGATATAGAGCCCTAATAATATACAATTAAAATTATAAACCAAGACACTCAAAAAGATTGAACTTGGGCACAATTGCTATAGCCTGCCATAAAGAGCAAGGAGGCTGATGGGATTAGTGTATCTCCTCAGCAATACTTTCAAGATGGGCTATTACAGTACCTCACAGCAATAGATTCAGTAGATCTCAGGAAAGCCTTTCCCTGCCTCACTGGTGTTCACTACCGCAGGGTACAGCTCAGAGGGCTCTGCAGGAGAGTGGGCCTCACAGGCATACTGAAAAATCTTCAGAAGGATTTGCAGGGACAAATTCAGGAGTGAATTATTTTAACAGTAGTATCTGAGATATCAAAAAACGATTGTTTGAAATGGAGAGTGTGCTGCTCCCACCCAACAGCAGTCAATGGAAGATGTAAGCAGTGACAAACTCTGGAAGGTACATCATCCACTAAGCAGGAAAAGATTATGTAAAGCCAAGTTCCCTAAAACCTGGTTTTTATCCACTTCTGTTTCCAAGTCCCTGTGTACTAAGCAGGTCATAAAAGCATGCTGGGAAGCTGTTAGAATTCCTCAGATGAAAAGTGCCAAGAGCTTCCTCCAAGCTCTGAACAAGAGCTAGTTAGAAAACAGGAAATGTTTTGCATAAGATTCCTGCAAGCCAGGGAGCAGAATATTATCCATTATTAAAACTGATATGAAAAGAGTTTTTGACCTATGAGATAAGTAAATTTTGTCTACAGTACCTTGCCATCAGGCTCAGACCAAGGAAGAAGAGTTAAGCACTGACTACAGCCAGTTCTAGCTAAAGTAATTTTAGTCCACTCTAGTCCTGTCCTTTGTTAGTGGATTTTTCCTGGGTCCCCAAGAAATCAGAAAGCATGGGCTTGGTTTGTTATTGCAATCTAAAGACAGCTAAAAGGGTACAAAGCTGGGGCTCTCAAAGCCTCACCCACAGGGCTTTGCTCATTGCTTCTGTGCAGCAGTTCTGCCATCCAGGTGCATTCTTCACTCCTTCTGATTGCCTGATACAATTTTACATTAGGAATTTGTGCAGAGGGGATAGTGACATCACTAGCACACTAGGTACATCATTACGCAAAATGTAATTCATTATGTTCATGCCCATCTATAATGACAACAGCAAGAGAATAATCATAAAGAACACTGGAAATAAGCATCTATCTTAAAAGCAGCATAACACCTTATGATTGTTCTTCCAGCCATACTGAAGAAAATGTTTAGTTAAGCATAACCACAGGAAAAATAAAAAATAAAAGGAGATATAAAAGGTGAATCAACTTCAGAAGATAAAGAAGTACATGAAATGTTCACAACTAGCTTTTTTTCTCATGATTTAGAGTCTGTATTGCAGAACTGGCACCAAGACGTTCCTGGATTCATCCTGGGTTGTTTGAAAAATATAGCAAAACAGGACTAAAATGACTGCTTCCAGTAGTCTCAATACACAGAAATACTGGGAAAGCAACATTAAAATGGGCTTCCTTTTCATACTGGAACTCTTTAGCTGGAATCTGAAGGAACACAGAATTTGAAGCAAAAGAAGGACTCAAAAGAAAAAATAACTAACAGCTACAACATATTAACCATTCCATGATCTGGATTTATACATATAGGGAAAGGTCTGAGACTTGATTATGTAAATAAGAATTGAATAAATAGAAAACAGTTCTCCAATTCAAATTACTAATGATTAAAATTCTTTGAAAGAGAGTAAGAAAGATGTTTTGGCTTTCTAACAATGGAGTTCAGCAAAAAACCTATTCTGAATATAAGAACATCAAAAAGTAGGACCACATAAGTGATGCACACTGCAGACATTGAAATCTTTGTATAAATTGTTACATAAATCAACACATACAGAACACTGGGTGTCTTACAAGTCTAAAATCCTTCATTCAAAATATGAAACCATGACAGAAAACCTAAAGCTAAGACACGAGTCTATCAGCAGCAAAACTAGGAAAACTGTGGGTACTTGTATGTTCAGAACTCACATTTGTCCTCTACATTGTGTTGTTTCTTATAAATACAAAATATTTTAAAAATAAGCATTATAGAACACAGAACATGCTTGAGCATAGTTTGCAAAAAGATGTGGAGGATAGTCTTATCTTGTAAAGTAAAATAAGGAGGAAAAAAAAATAAAAGCAATAGCTAGCACATCTACATTACCATATGTTCTTGAGAGATATTAGTTACAAGACAGAAATTCAATCCCTTGAAGTTGGAAAATAATTCTAACAAAAGGAGCTGAGCAACTGCATCAAGAAACAAAAAAAAAGCAATATCGACACTGAGAATGGGAATCTATTAAGCCAGCAGGAGGATATTGTTTACCCAAGGACAAAAATCTTTTCATCAGATCAAGGATGCAAATATCAAATTCACAAATGGTAGAACTGTTTCAGATATACATAGAAACATGTCTTTCTTCATTGTACCTTGATCTGTGCCACATTCTCACTGGAACAAGCTAGATGGAAAACTCAGAGATGATTTAGCTGGTAAGTGGGTATTTTGGCCCACTACCTTCCAACATCTATTACTGCTCTTGATCTTTACTATTAAGTAGGTAAAAACACAGTATATCCAAAGTAAAATGAATGAAGACAAGTACCTACAGCAGAGAATTTCAGATTTCCAAATTCTACTACTTTTATGACTACAAAGTAAGTGTGAAAATTTAGAGTGTTTGGCAATGTGCGAGCTACCTATATAGACTTGTAAGTGTGGATATAAATGTCTCAGAGAAAATATTGTCAGACAAGTACATGGAAAGGACAAAATCTGGTTCTAAAGAAGTTGATGGCAAAACTCCCATTAACTTCACTGGAGTCAAGATTAACAGCATATTATGCTCTCCATCTCTGTTTCAGGCAGATAAAGGGGACTACATGGAATCATAGAAGGCTTGGATTGGAAGGGATAACGAAGTTCACCCAGTTGCAATCCCCCTGCTGTGTGCAGAGCTGCCACCCACCAGCTCAGGCTGCCCAGGGCCCCCATCCAGCCTGGCCTTGAGCACCTCCAGGAATGGGGCACCCACAGCTCCTCTGGGCAGCTGTGCCACTGCCTCATCGCTCTCTGAGTAAAGAAGTTCCCCCTAACATCTGACCTAAATCTCTCCTCTTTTAGTTTTATACTCTTTCCCCTTGTCCTATCACCAGCAGACTCTGACTTATCCAACGCTGTTATCCTTAGTCTTCTCTGCCTATACTTCATTTCCAGTGATATTGCAAATATCTTCTTCGGCTATTGGAGGGAATCCCCATGAAGACAGGACAGGACTTAGACCACCCACAGCCACCTGCTATCTCTCTCATCCCTGATTCCCCTGTTCACCTCTCTTCTTTCCAGACGGCGCTGTATTACATACAAGAAACCAGGGTGAATGGCAGGCATGCAATTTATATATGGGCTCCCTCCACAAAGAAGAACTGCGATAGTTAGCATGTCAGACTAGGATGGAAAGATTTCTTACACAAAATTCCTACAGTCAGAAAATACAACTCTTCCCAAAGGGGGTATTTTCTCAAAGACAGATTGGCTTCACTTATTAAATGAAAAGATAAAAAATCATTATATATGAGGCTCTCCAATTCCACATAGTAAAGAAATTGGATTTTTTGCAAGAAATATACATCTCTTATTCTTTCTGCCAGTTGCACTTGGAATATTATTCACTGAAGACAGCAAGTGAAAACCATTGACCTTAGTGTAACTAAACAGTACAACATCACATATAAAACATGCAGGCTAACTCTACTAAGCTTCCCCACGATACACATAAAAACATTACAATAGCTTTTCAAGATACAGAGTATTTAGATATTACTGATTTCTTAAAAAAACTGTGGAGAAGATGTTTGATTATCTGCATAAGCTACAAGGATAAAACTTCCCCTCTTCCACTGAAGTCTTTCCTTTTTTTTTTTTTTTTTTCCTTTTTTTCTTTTTTTTTCTTTTTCCTTTTTTTTATGGCATCTTAAAGATTTCTGCACGTCCTTTCCTCCCCCTTCTTTGTAAAAGAACATACACATCCTAGGATTGCTGAGTTTAGAATATGTGAATTATAGAAGATCTTCAAGTCTTCACAGCAGCTGTTTTTCAAGTGTTTTTCTTAAATCATAAAAGATAGAATAAAATGGGGGGAAAAAAAAAAAAAACTGAGCTCCTGTAAGAAAGGGTATTTGATCCTGCAGGACACATTTCAGAAAAGCACTTAGGAATATTCTTAATTAATTGGGATTATTCACTTCTGCAAAAGAAGGCATCTGCCTAAGCACTTAGATGGACTAAGCTGGAGTCCTGGAGCTCTGTAATCCTGACACTTCCTGCTGGTTCTCATCTTGTAGGAAATTCTGTTGCATCGCTGTACCAGAAACATAGGAGGGAAAGATTATTTTTTTTTTATTATAAAATCCAAAATGAAACAGGTTTCTCTGTCTCGCAGTTGGAAATGCCAGAGCTATGTAGTGCCAAGAAGTCTATCCAGCTGCTGGGTGCATTTCTGTCCAGACTGTAGATTCAGAATCCATGGCCATAACTGGGCAGGCAAGAGATATGAGCTCCAAGCCTTACTTACATCCCCTGGATTCCACTTTGGTGAATGGACACACACAGAGTTTTTGACTTTTTTGCACCACCCTGGAGCTGGTGGTGATCAGTGTTTCCATCCTGTCCCACCTCTGCGAGTCCCTGGGAACTGTTCAGTTCTCTGCTTGCACAGCTCAGTGCCCCCATGAAACTGCAGGTAGATGTGCTGGGGCCTCAGTGGGCTGCAGGTCTGCATACCCTGAACATCTGCTTCCAGAGATTTTTCCTGCTGCACTTCCTTGATTGCATTTGCCCAGCCCAGATATCACAAAGCCCATTACAAGTCTCCACGCCACCTTAGAATCAAATTTCTGTTGCAGTAAAAAACAGGTACTGCACCTCTCAATAATTAATTTTTTACTGAGCAGATGCCACAACAGAGCACTGCAAAAGAGGAGAAGAGGCAGGGAGGTAAAAAGCAGTCTAACTTTACTCTGTCTTGGTGGCAAAGCCAAGGCAGACCTGAGTACTAGTTCTTGGAGGCTGACAGGTGAAAGATGCTGTAGCCTGGCACAATTTACAACCACTGTGTTGGTTGTAGGCAAGTGGGGACACAGAGCCACTGTAACATACCTATAGCAACAGGGAACCTCCTCTAACCTGGATGAGCCCTATTTACCTCACTTGTATTTCTATATGTGGCAGTAGTGCTACTGGAAAAAGCAATTGAAAGGAGTTTCTCTGCCAAAAGGAAGGGTTGATGAGCTTGAATGGCACACAAATGAGTATGTGTGAACAAAAGCAATAGTAGGTACAGTCTTACAGTATTGGAGATGCATATCTCACTGTGTTGGACCACAGTCTTTCTCTTTCCTGTTTTCCTGTATCCTAAGATTTTAGCTTTAGTAGTTCATCTCCAGCTTGTGAAGGAGTATATGTAAAATAGGCTTCTCTCCCATTACAGTGAATATAGAGAAAACTGAAGGGTTTAACCACTTCCCCCCAACGCCCCCCCTTCCTCCCCCTGCTCCCCCCACCACCTTGTCCTATAAATGCAGCATTACATTTGTTGGCCTGTTACCATCAACAGCCAAAATCCCGTGGGTTCTGAAAGCAACTTGGGGAACATTAGCCCTGAGAACAGGTCAGGGGGTCTTCCTGGAGTACAGACTGGGAGAGTGCCGGCTGTTCTGTATGCATCTACATTTAGCCTTTTTGCTTGACTTGTGATCTCAAATTCTGGGAGCTGATACATAATAAACCAAAGCAGCTGGAGAAAGCTCTTTCTGGATTATGCCCAAGTAGAGCAGTTGCATGAAGGATTTCAGCAGCTTCCAAGGAAGAAGTTCAAAGACATCAAGGCGTGTGACAACTCTGGCAAGCTGCTGCAGTCTCTTTAGCAGAAAATTATGTTGAATATGAATTGTTGGGGGAAAAAAATGGTTCTTTTTTTCACATACAGAAGACAATACTATTTATATCAGTGAGTTTATCACACAATTCCATCATCAGAGAGGCAGGAGCTTCCCCTTACTAGATCTTAATTTATCCATTTTTAGTTATAAAATCCAATAACCTACATTTACAGTATAAAGTGAAGGATTTTTACATACGTTTGGTGCAAAGAAGTGTGATCAGACAGTGCTCCACTGTAGTCGGGGTTAACACACTAACATGCAAGTGCCTGCTGCTTATAAAGCAATAGTATTTGCAGAAGTCCATACTGGAACCTATACAGACAAATGGGATCAAACTCTTTTCAGCTATGTGTCTAGATAGCAGACAAAGTTCACTGACAAAGCTACAGTGGCTGTGATTCACAGTGAGATACCAGAAAGGCAGAATTCAGCCCATATATATTTTTGTGTGCATCATTAAGAAAACAAACCCTTCGGCTATATATGTGAGAGAAATTCTTTAAGCAGGAGTCAACAAAAGAAGCTTGTGGCATCACTGAAACAAGGAACTCAAATCTTCAGCGGATGCAAGACAAAAGTAGGTTTACGTCAAATGGTGTAACTGCGCTGGTTTATAGCAGCTGAAGATTTGGCTGTCAATCTGAATAGCCATCTCACCAGTGTTCTTGGTGAGGATAACAATGGAGGTAAGATTTACAAAAGGAACTTTCCTCTTCAGTGTTTTATGCACTATTTACTTCTCTCAATACCCTTAAGGTAAACAAAATGCTTATTACATTTCCAGTGGTATCTCAATTTAGAATATACCAGACCTGACAGTATCAAAGTGTGTACGCACATGTACTCCTCCCTGTTAATCAAGAATAGTATTTCCTAGTTTTCTAATCCCACCTCCAGCACCTGGCCTTCGTGTAGATTCTCTGCCCTTCCCATGAGTCCCATCCTGTCCAGCATAAGGTGGTGCTCACTGGGAGAGCTCTACAGGAATCTTTTCAATCCCTTACTGCAAATACTTAATCTGTACTGCCAGTAAGAGCAGCTCTTATCTCTTAACACAGATTGTGCTTCTAGCACATGGATTCTAAAATCCCAGGAAAAAGAATTTCCTTTTCCCCGCCTGCCTTTCAAGGACTATCAATGGTCCATGGCAGCGTCCAATCTAGGAGGAGGCTCCTCCTCAGCATCCCCCAGCCAGCCAGGCTCTTCCCTGGCATTTTCCCTCTCCCACCCTGCAAACAATCTTTGTGCATGAAGCAAAGGCCAATCATGTCATCGTGGACAAAACTCCACTCTTTGCAAGTCGTTCTCCCTGCTATTGTCAGATGTCAAAAACACTTCCATGTTTTGAGTTTAAGTTGGCTTTTTCTCTGTCCATTATTTCTGAACTAAACTGTAAGCACTGGAACTGAGAAAGATCAAAGTTCTTCAAACAAAATGCTGGGCACCTGCAAGACATCACATTCTTACAGAAAACAGCACATGGAACAGAAAGATCACTACACTAAGAATTCATGAACATTTACTGTTAAGATGCAAATCCAGAAGCTACTTTTGTATTACCTGCATAGGAAATGTTATAATTCTAACTTTAATTGGTCACAACCAGTAAGACAAATGTTGGATATTATTGTACAGTGCCAGTTTAATGGCTCAGTCATGCAATAATCTCCTTCGTGTGTCTTCAAACACTCCCAATAATCCAACTGTATAAACCCATAAAAATGTTATTATGGGATTCCTTACTCAATTGAAATAATTAACTTTACTTTCCCAATTCTTGTTCATTGGAGAGAATGTTTACTGACTCAGGATTTAAGCTATAAATATTCATGCTGCCTGGTCACGTCATCATCCTAAGACAATAACCATAATTAACAGTTCTTTTCCTGGAAATGTTTACCCACTATCACTTTTAACTTGTCACTGAAAAAAAACAAAAGCACATCTGAAATGTGCTGCTAACAACCTACAACACACAATAATTAAAGCCAGAGCATGTCATGCTCTAGTCTCTAAAATAATAAAGTAATAATAATACAAAGTGTTTAAATAGCACTTTAAACCACACATCTCAAAGAATGCTATAAAAGCAGGAATCACCATTATCTCTCATTTCCCAGTGCAGAAACAGAGGCAGTGCAAAGGGGCATGGGCCAAAGTGACCCAGCACACCAGTAGCAAAATGAAGGCCTAATGCAGGGGGAAAAAAAAGAAGTCTGAAGACTCCAGTCCTTATTGTCAGAGGGAAGATCACAACAACACTACAGTATTTCAGATGCACAATTAGTAGCATTACTGAATCCATACCTGGCATGATTGTCTAATTTATCATCTCTGCCACATAAAGCTTGCTGTAAGGACCTAATTCTGGAAGATGGCCTTCTGTATTTTGTCACTCCATATCTACAGACACCACAGCTACAGCTGTAGCACCTTCTGAAATCCAGTCTAGGCTGGATGTGGCTCTGGGCAGCCTGGTCTATTGGTTGGAGACCCTGCCCATGGCAAGGGCTTGAAACTAGATGATCATTATGGTCCTTTTCAACCCAGACCGTTCTATGATTCTATGATGATTCTATGATTCTGTGACTTACAGACTGCTATGGAGTATGGCACACCCAAAAATACCACCCAAACAAATGAGACCTTGACTGCACCAACAGTTTTAACTGAATAGCATTATATGAGATGGAAATGAAAGGATTTTAAGCAAGTGTAGTTGACTTCATATGCTTCAGACCACAGCTGGGCCAGTGACAAGAACCTCATATGACCTTAGACACAGAGGAATTCAAAGACTTTGGAGTGGGGCTATATTAGTAGCAAAGCCATTGGTGCCTTATACCAACAATCTGCCACAGAAATCAACAGATGTCTCAGACAGTAGCCATGGAACATGGGGGACAGCACCCACCTGCGTCTCAGGCAGAGGGAGACACTATATGTAGACATCTGGTGACTAGCTGGGACCCAGCATACCAGACTGCTGAAGAAAGGCTCCTGCTCCCACATACCTGTATAAAGTGGTTTGAACTGGCAGCAACACTGATCTGTGCAAGTATGAGGGGCGTGCAAGTCAGTGAATCAGCCTTACAGGTTAAAAAACAAACAAAAAAGTTACAATTCAAGTCAATAAATTGTAAGCTGTTACCAGCAACAGGATTCTGTTCTCTCAAACGCCTCGCCCAATTCCCCTTAATACAGCCATAGATAATAGCTCTCTTTTAGTTTATTCAGGTAAGATGGGAGCACTCAAACTGATCAAAGTAGACTATCCCCATTTTATCATAAAACAATCTTTGCCTTTCGGGAAGGAACATGCTGAATGAAAGTATCGCACATAAAATCTTTGGACTGACTGATGAAGCATAGACAATAAGGTGTATGGAAAACTGGCCAAAATGTTGGCCTCAAAGGATCACAGTCCAGCAGGAGAGCACTCATTTTAGTGCTGTGCTCCTGGGATCTGTCTTCTTCACTAACACGCTGCAGGTATACTACCCTCAGCAAGTCTGTACATGCTACAGGACTAGGAAGAGTGGTTGATAGACCAAATGGCTGCACTGAGATTCAAAGTGACTTCAAGGGCTAAGAGAAACAAACAGAAAAGAATCCAATGAAGTTCAATGATATGGAATGAAGTCATCCCACACCTAAGGTGGAATAACTCATGAAACAGTACAGAGACCAACCTGCTGGAAAGTATCATCACAGAACAGCATCTGGGCTCCGGACAGACATCAGGTTTACCAGAATCCAGCAGTGCGTCTTCAGTTTCACATAAGCAAATCCAGCAAAGGGCTGTGAAGAGAATTAGGAGATTGGAGCATTTCTTATATGGAAAGAGGCCAAGACTGTTCACCCCAAAGAGAAGACTGGGGCTGATACAGTCAGTCTGCATATACAGCTGATGATGGGAGTAAAGAAACCAGAGCCAGACTCTTCTCAACAGCATCCAGTGAAAAGGCAAGAGGCTAAGGACACACTGAGAAACTGAAGATATTCAATTTAAACATAAGAGGACCTTTTGTTGTTATTTTCTAAGGTGGGGGTGATCAAACACCAGCTTTTCAGAGAGGCTGTAGAGTTTCCATAATTTAAGATAATCAAAATCTGACTGGACACGATCCCAAACAACCTGTTGTAGCTGGCTCTGCTTTGAGCAGGGGGCTGGACTAGAAAAACCTTTGAGGTCTCCTCCAACTTCAGCTATTCTATGATTTATGCTATTTCTAAATCTCAAAGACATCTGATACAATTTTTCCACTGCTGCCACCCAAAGTGGCAATTAATTGTTTGTCAGGATCTACCTATGAACAACCAACTCCCTCCACTGGCACACTTTACCTTGGACTAATAAAGAAAACTCATGGTCAACAGAATCTAATTGATCTTATGGTTTTGGGTTTTTTTGTTTTGTTTTGTTTTTTTTCTAGTTTCAAAATTAACCCTCTTAATCACAAATGTTGCAACAGCGTTACTTGCTTTGTTCTCTAAAAGGTGGTAATAACTATAAAGCTCAAATAGCTTTATTCACAGTTGGAAGCACATTGGACTTGGTGGCAAGTTCTGGATTCAGGAAGTGCCATTGAGACAATAAGGGTTAATTACCAGCTTTCTGCATGAATTGCAGTGACAAGTGGCCTCCATTCCTTTTTAAAGGGAGTCAGCCCTTAACCACACTACTCAAATGGAATATGGCCATGTCCCACCCACCGTTTACAGTGTCAACCCAGAATTTACAGGTGAGTAATTAGTAATGAACCTGCTGTTTTGAAGGCAGAAAAATAAGAATGCTTCTCCTGTCACATGAATAACATACAGAAGTTCCCCAGTGCTGTGGGAGAAAGTAATTTACAGCACGCCCTCAGAGGGCAGAGGCCCCCTCCATTGGGCTGCTTCATTGTTTCTGGCTGGAACATGGAGAAGCTCCGGCTTCTCTTTCTCCCAGTCTCAGTTCCCGCTTCCTGATGGGGCAGGCAGCCTCAGTGTTTCTCCCTTCCCTCAAGCCACAAGTCAGTGGTAGCCAATGCACCTAGAGCAGCAGTTTTTCGATGAAAAGGAGGAATAAAAATCATGATCACAGACAGTCAATGCATTAATATTAAATATCTTGCACTGAACTAAAGGCTGGGGGCATGTCTGTCTTCTGCTGGCACAGCTGTGTGGACATGAAATATGGTATATTGGAAGAAAAGTTTAATAGAAAATATCTTTTCTTCTTGACAAGTTATGCACCACGAGCATTTTTGGGTTGGCTTTTTTTGTTTTTTGGTTTTGTTTTTTTTATTGTGTTCATATATAGTGTTCATCCACTAAAGTGAGAATTTATGGGACCTTAATTCCCTGAGTTAAAGGGGAGAGAAATGTAAATGATGCCGCAAAGGTAAGTGGGCTACCAAGAAGCAGATGGCTTTAATTACCTATTTACAGGATTGTTTATATTGGGAATTTGAAAAAGACACACAGCTTAGAAACAATACTCATTGTGGGAACTCCGTACATTGTAATTAAGCCAGATTTTAAATGGGAATAAAAAGAGATTATTGAATATTACCCGAAGTCAAATTGACACTTCAAAATCATATGTGCCTTGCACACAAAGATTTAGTCATACCAGATGTGTACAAAGATACACAAATCTGTGCACACTGAGCCTCATCCTCAGTTTTGCTCATTTCCTGCTGTTGCAGCAAAGAAGCCACAGCTGTGTAAGATGGCATTACTTCATGAAGGAGTATGGTTCACTGTGTAGAATGCAGTTCCTGATTTCAGCAGGGTTCAGTTAGAGGCAAATTCAACACCCAGGACTGTTCTTAAGCATTCCAAGCCTTTTTTTTTTTTCAGGGAATCCTTCCACAGTCCCAGAACATGAAGTAAGAAAGCACGGCCAGCTGCAACCAGGTGCCAACACCTGCTCACCCACCTAGCACTGACTTGGGATACAGTGAAACCAAATCAGCCAACATCTTGCTGCTGCCAGCACAAGAGGATTAGCTCCCACCCACAGCTTTTCTTCCTCACTCCCTACTTGTAGCTCATCTCCCATCACTGTTGCAGGTCTTCAGACCTCTTCCGTATCATTAACAGAAAATCAACTCAGCCAAAAGGAAGTGCTGTTTGCTGGGTGCTGAGCTCTCACCAGCCACATTTGCAGCTGAGGCACCTGCAAGCACGAAGGCCTCTTCCAGCTGACACAAGCAGGTGAAATCACAGCCTCAAAGAAGTTTGTGCTGATCAGTTTAAACAAGTTCAGTGCCGTCTAAGGATTTCCCAGTCTAACAACTGAAGTATAATTTCGTTCTTCTATCCCATTCAATCCTAACCAAGAGTTCAGGCACATGAAAAGCAACCAAACTTAACAGTTGTTAGCCAAACTATATGGGAATACCAGCCTTGTGCACACTAAACCCCAAGCAAAAGGTGTTTACTTAGAGCACTTAAATCTACACCACCTCTTCTACCCATTTACTAGACCCAGCACTTTAATATAAGCTGGTTAATGGATTCCAAGCATTATCTACAACTCAGAGCAACAATGAGCACTTTTTTTTTTCTTTTTTATATAATCAAGATCAAACATAAGTAGCATAAACACTAATAAATCAAGTGAGCAAATTATATCTGCAAAGAAAATACGCATAAGGAAGGGCAATTCAGCTTCAGTGACTCTGTACAAACAAACCCCTGGGGCAAAGAATAATTACAGCATACTCTCTACAAATGAATAGAATAACCATATCAAGCCAAAATTCAGCTGTATGGCAGCTCCGACGTGCTTCCAAGCACAAAGAGAGAAGTCACATAGAACCATTTTGCAGATGAGACAAATCAAGAAGAGCAGGAGCACTTGCTCATCATCTCTCCTAGTAAAAACTGGAAGTATAGATTACCTCACAAAGAGAAGCCTCAGCCAAGATATACCATTACAAAGAGAAACAGTTAGCAGGAATTGCCCAGACAGTTTGTAGGATAACAGCATGCCCGATAGGAATTACGCCTGACATGAAATGGTTGTATCAGCCCCCATTACACTGGTGCAATACCAGAAATGGGAGCTGATTTCACAATTTTTGACTGCAAAGTTTCTTTTTCTCAAACTTTTGCATGCTGTCAGAAACCATTATGCAAAAGTCAGTTCCTTCTCACTCAATTGAGACCACAGTGAATATAATCAATGATACTGAACTTTTCCTGCTTGCACACAAATTATGGACTCTCCTGCATCTCTCCCCTTGGCCTGAGACTGTAAAATCTTTAGGACTGAGATAATATTTGTTTCCTCAGCATACACTGCGAGGGGCTTCTCATAGATGAGGCTGTTATAATTAACACAGATGTTCCTGCCTGGTAACTTCCTTAGTTAAGTAGCACAAGTAGCTCACAAGGCATCAGAGATCACACACAGGTGATCCCATCATATGGTTGAGAACTGCAGAAGGTTTAGAGCCTCAAACCAAGTCCTTACTGTGTTGTTTAATAAATAAATAAATAGATAGATAGAAATCCCATTGCATTCAACAGCACTGTGTTTTGCCTTGAGAGCCTGTTTTTGATCTGCAACAAGTTTCCAAGGTTTATCTCTATCTCTTACTTCTAGATTCCATGTACACTTCTACCTTCTCATCCCATTTACAGACATGGGCTTTCTATTAAAAAAAAGTAATGAGAAGAATTGTCACCTCTGCTGTTATGATTTTTGGCATACTGACTGCAGCCTTCTGGACTATGCTAATCTCTGACAAGACTGAGACACAGACCTAACTAAAATAGTCTACAACAGCCAACACCATCCTTAAAATAGTTTCACATTTCTTTATATCTATTTTTACTGGCTAGGGCAAGATTTAATCTTTCAATCATAAGGTTGTGCCTTTGATTTTATTTTAAAATGTGTTAGAAACTCTTTAAATACATGTTTTACTATGTGTATCTTCTGGATGGAGTTAGATAACTTCAAACCCATATAAAATCACAAGCCATGAGTTAGTCTTCAGCAAGTAGAAATGCTACATAGCTTGCCTTTTTCAGAGGAGCATCTTATGCTGAAAGCCTGGTCTTAGTCATGCCGTTGCACTATATCCTTGTGCTTAATGCAGTCACACCTCTACACTGCAATTTCTTTTTTGAGTCTTGCATGCTCAAATCACTAAGATGGCTGCCCCATCCCTATCTCAAGCTATCTAAGTCACAAGAGTCTGGAAGCCCACCACTCAGTGAAATGACTCTGTTAAGGCTTTCTCCCAGTTCGCAAGGTATGAAATAGTGTTATAATGGCATACCACATTATCTTGGCCCTTGGATTAAAGATTCCACTTGTAGAAGAAATTCAACTTAAACAAGAGCTACAATAAGAGAAAATAGTAACATTCTGCTCTGCACTTGACTCAGATGGGAATTCAAAGCTGAGACTTCAGATATGCAAAGGTTTTGATCTGCAGCTGCAGATGAGATTTGTTATTCTGAGCCCTTTATACTAAAATACCTCTAAGTAACATCATTTTAGGAAAGCTATCCTTAACCAGCTTTGGATTCAGTCCCTCCTCTAAGCTGAGTATGTAATGCCAATCTCTATCAGAGGAAGATCAAGAGATACTTAATCATTTAAAAATTGCTCTGAGGTCTCAACCCCCCCCCCCCAAAAAAAACCAACCAACCAAACAAACAAAAAAAAAAAAAAACAACAAAAAAACCCACTAGTTTAATATTAAACATGAGTATGAATTCCTTCTAACCTATTAGAAGTTGGAAAGTAATTTTCTCTAGATGTGCAGAATTGTCTAGAAATGGTCTTTGACCAAATCTACTGGACATTAGCGGTATCTTCATGGGTAATATGGAGACAAACAAGTCCAGGATTTTCATTATAGATTTGCTAAGGTTGAATTAATTGATAAGTACACACTCATTAGCAAAATTCATACATTCCTAAAATCTGACAAGTATTTTCTCTAGCTTAGCACTCCCACTGGTGCCTATGATCAAAAACATCAACCTAGAGCATATTGGATCCTAATAATAAAGCTGGCCATTTGCAACAATACTGATTATTGAAACAGAATGAAACTGATAATTGTTGTAACAGAAAGATCACTTACATATTGTATATATTTGTTTCAAGTAGATGTCTTTTCTGCAGTTATTTCCCATTTACAGAAAAATATGGACAAAGGGTTCTTTGCCAGCAAAATAAGATGCTTTATGCTGCACCAAAACAGCACAGAACTGGCTGTAACTTGCCACCTTTGTAAAATACAAGTTGGGTCTCACAAACTTATTTTTCTGGCAAGAAATAATGTACATTGAACACATTATTACAAATAAAGTGTTCAAAGTTTTGATGTTTTTTTTCAACAATTAAAAATCTATGGACACTGCATTTTTTCCTCCTGGCTTTTCCATATTCTCTTTGTGACTAAAACAAACAAAACACCTCAGCAAGGAATATTCAATGAAATTAAGACGTTTTAAAGTATTGTCATGGTCACTTCAGAAAGAACTTAAACACTGGAATAGGCTCCCCAGGGAGCTGGTTGAGTCACCGTCCCTGGATGTGTTTAAGAGCCGTTTGGATGTGGTGCTCAGGAATATGATTTAGCAGAGGGTTGTTAGAGTTAGGGTACTATGGTTAGGCTGCGGTTGGACTTGATGATCTTTGAGGTCTTTTCCAACCTGAGTAATTCTATGAGTCTATGACTCTGTGAATATACTTGTCCTTTCTGAAGTAACCAAAACGTTTTATTTAATGGTTTCTCGAAAATTTGTCATCAATATATATATATTACTTTACCAGCAAGTTCTAAGATTCTCACGATGTTTGCTGGATGTCACCTCAACAGGACAGCTGTTGCCTGATATTCTTGCAGGAAGCATTCAGACATAGGATTTTCTGTTCTTGTTGTTAAGAATAAAAACTTACTTCATCATGGAGAAGTAAGCTACTTCTAGAGAATACATTAGCCCCTAAAATACAGCCAGTTTATCTAGGTATTCAAAGCAAATGAAAAGCTGATGTTAATGTTGCTATGCTTCGAAAACGTAAAGTGATGCATACAAGTGAAGCCAAGTATTACCCTGCTAGTATTTATTAGTTAAAAAAACAAGCAAATAACTTCATTTGTTTCCATTAATCTTCCCCCCCCCGCCCCCCCCACACACACATTAACATACTGTTCTATGAAACAGTAGACTGGTGGACATAAACTGTTCAGAGCACCATACAAAAAACATAAGACACTGGCTCATGCAGAACTTTCTCTGTGGTAGTCCAATATCACAGATATATTGGGCATGGGTTTCAGAAGCACGTATACAAACACCAGAATATTTCACTGTCTCCAGAGGTTTTCAGAAGATATTTCCAGACGGGTGCACAGACATCTTCATCAGGAAAGTGGAATGTGTTTGTTTTTACTTGAATACTGATCCTGGAATTCTGACTGACAGGCTTGTCCTCTTCTCTAGTTCAGATAATTTGACAAAGCATGATTACCTTAACAAGGATCTCTGAATGGTTTAAAACAACTTCTGGAAAAACAACCCCACCAGTATAAGCTTCTTCATTGCTTTGAAAAAATGCATAATAAATGAAACTTTTTTTTTTTTTTTCTGAAATACGCATTTTGAAACTGAAAAGTCAACACTCTCAGAAGTGAATGGTGACTTAGGTCTGCTGTTTTGAGATTCCTAAATGGAGACACCTCAAAATACTTGGCTTCAAGAGCAAGGATGTGTTTAATCATCAGTCCCTACTGAAAATCTTGGACTGGGTTTCTGTTAAGAGTAACTTCGTGCAATAGTGCACTGGATTCTGCCAGAGAAAAGATTCCCTTGGTATCCTACGCTGGTGGGGACCACATCAATTCACTGCTGTTGGAACACATCTTCAGTTACTCCCATCTATAATTAAAGTTGACATATCTTACATGAACCATTCACTTTTCATTCAACATGAGCAGCATGCAAAAAAAATGGATGAGAGGTTCACAGGAAGGAAGCAGTTAAAAGATAAAAATGTGAAATGTTATGCAGCAAGCTGTGTACAATTAACTAGAACTCAAATATACACCTTGTTCCAATCCAAGCCATTTATCAGATAAAAATAGTCTGCTAGAAGAATGTCATGATTAATGAGGTGAGACTCCAGCTAATTACTGTTTCCTCCAGAAGTAATTAGGTTGGCATTGCTAATCAAGATGAATGAACACTCTGACCCGCTTTTTTAAATGTAAAACTATGAGCTGCAGCAGCAATAACATCATTTAGTTCAGGCAATGTAGTCTTTATTAGGCTTGTAGTTTGATTAAATTCTTTTGTTACACCAGGCTTTCCACACATGAACAGATGAATGCTGTGATGTTCAAAGAGTTTGTCACCCTTAATTAAAGATTGAAAAGGCTTGTTCAATTCACAGGGCAATACACAGGACAGCTCTAAATTGATAGCTTTTAAGTGGGGGATAACTGAGGGAGTCATAGGGCCTGCCCATCTGCAAGAGGATCCCTCCTCCTTCCTCAATTTGCCATCACAGTAGCTGAAAAATTAATATCAGATATTTTTGTATTGATTCCATTAGGCAGCACTCATTTCAACAGAGCACCTTTTCACATACAGCTTTACTTGGAAGAGAATCCATTATCAACTAAAAGAAAGAGCTGTCAGAGGCATGTCCAAAATAGAAGCTAATTTATCACGCTGTTTCTGAATGCAACCATTTTGCACAACTAACGAGCCCCAGAATAGCCTTGTCCCCACCCTTCCAACAGTTTACTTTGTGACAATGTATGACAACTTCATTCTCGAGGGGTGGGAGATACCAGGAAGCATCTTCACAATGTAGAGCAAAACGTAGTAATGTAGAACAAAAAGTATTGCAGAGTACTTCCTTATTCCTAGCATTAATTTTAGCTAAACGCTAGGTCCAAAATCTTGACTGGGAACTTTGATCCAAAGCACACACTTGAGAGGATAAGAAAATGACCCTTGCCCCATGATAGCTTATTTGAACCAACTCACAACCTGGCTAACAAGAAGAACCAGAAGATGCCAGGAGACAGGGCAAGAAGCAGAGGCAGGGAGAGAGCAGCATGGGGCAGAGGGAAGGACAGGAGATGGCAGGTGTAGAAGGCTCATAGCTCTGTGTGGCAGCAGACACAGATGTAGAGCCTAGCTCTTCCATGTGTGCTCCCTAATAGCACCAGGCACCTCTTACAGAATGTCCTGCCTCACACCCCTTATCCCTGCCTTTACAAGGGCAACTGGCGGACCTACAAAAGGAAAGAATCTTACTGAAAAATACTTTTCTTCCTACTGCATAAATAAGTACTACCAATAAAAGATTATTTCATATAGGTGGCTCCCCAGCCATACAGCCAATTAGCCCACTACAAAGCAGCAGGATCCCCTAATTGGAGCACAGCACAGGCCAGACTGGTGCATTCAATGGAAGATGCCAGCCTATCACACTACAGTGACCAAGGGCCAACACCAGGAATCGTAGGTGACCTTTTACTGTAGTAAGTCATTATCAGTTAGGTAAAACAAAGGACAAACTGAGCTATCTCTCTCCTACGTGTTTGTCTCTTGTCTGGTCCTGCAGCAGGGTGAAACCCAACATTCTGTTCTCCACAGGACACAAAGTACAATCAGCAGTGAGAGCTAAGCAACTTCAGACCCACCAACTTTTGTTTAGAAGCCATACACATTCACCAGATGAACTCCACACAGTCACACCGTGCATAACACCCACGGGTGCTATGTGAACTGCAGGACACTGTCTGCATCCCTCAGGGCACCCCATTAGCTGGGACCCACAGCAGACCAGATGCTTTGTGGGCAGGAGATGCCTATTTTACTTCATACCTCCCTCAGCACACCAATAGGACCACAGAAGTTCCTGCGAGCCTCACATGGCTCATGGCCTACACCGACCCCACACCCTGCTGGTGCAAGGTTGTATGCCTGCCTTCTCCTCAAGCTTCTGATACTTAATGATTTAGCAACCCTTACCTAGAGAGTGAGAACAACATCTCCTTCCTTCCTCTGCCATCTGGTTGAAATTTCCGCTCACTAGATTGCAAAATCCTATTTTTAACCTCTTCTGCTTAATGATATTCCTACGCTGGTTGCTGATTGACGTGCTCCTGCTGTTGCTTCCCAGCCACACTCGGTCTGACAACAGCTGTACACAAGGACAGCACCTGGGCCAGCCTTGGGCACTGCCACACATCCAAGAGCAGAGCAGTAGACAGACTCTCACACTGCCCTGAGCATCCCTGCTGAGGCTACACAACACTGTAAACCTCATGGAAATAAGGCAGTGGGTTTTGGAGGGAGACTGCAAGTGGAAGCCCTGAGAGGTGAATTTCAATTGGTGCTTGGATAATCACATCATAACCTGTGTGAAACCTCCCACCTCAACATGGCCTCTGACTACCTTCACTAATGCTCCCTTGTGCCCACAACACTAGCAGCCTGAGTATCTAAATCCCACTGCTGCTCACCTGTCAGGCTCTGGACCCACCTACATGAGTCTGTGGCATGTGGGATTTGAGTCCTAAATTATACATTTTCTTTCTTCTCTTTTCTGTGCAGTGAGGGTGTTTTTAGAGTGGAAGCATCCTCAACTTGGAGCCAAGATGGTAACACTGTCATCCAACAGTTTTGACTCATCTTTGTTTTGCTTACTGAACCAGTCTGCTGGTTGCAGACTCCTGCAAGGATGGATTTGCTGGGAAATTACAAGAGGCTCATTGCTCACAGATACTCTGGTTCTTGTCTCAGAGGCCGTGGGCAGGGCATAGCAGCCACACACATGCTCATCTACCCCTTTGCTACCACACCAAACTGACCAAGGGGAAGGAAGCCTGCCTTGCTCTCAGGGTCCATCTACCTGATCCCAAGTATCCTCTTGTCGATGCAGTTGGTTCATGTATCCCTGGACTGTCACATAGCTCCTTAAAGCAAAATGTGGCATTTCTGAGCTGCTATGTGTCAGTGAAGTCACAGCAAGGACTTATTTATGACAGGTTTATTTGACCTAACCAAACTGTAGGTGCCTGTTCACATCTACTGACATGTACTCTTAATTCTTCTTCTGAGGACTTTTCTTACCTGAGAGAAATTAAAGCCAGGTGCCAGAAGCAAGGAATTTCTCAAATCACCTTCCCTGGTGACACACTTTTCTTCTGTGCAGGCAGCAGTTCTAGCTCTGCTTGCACACACTCATTTCCATCCCTCAGTCTGCTTGCTGCTGACAGCATAGATACTGCACTGAAGTTTTTATCCTCTGAATCCTTCAGGTTCATCGTTCCGGCTGCCTGGAGAGGTGTGCTACCTAAGGACTGCTGGGTGGCTTAGGCTTTTGAGGTCCCCACTTCAGGTCTCAAAGGTCTATCAGGAAACAGAACTTTTTGCATGTGGAGCATTGTAGATGAGCTCTCATTTCATTTTTATTAAGATGTACAAGCTCTGATTGTTTCTTTTTCTTTCTTTCTTTCTTTTTTAAAGCATTTTTTGTATTAATAGAACTACAAACATCCTTGCTGCCGAAAGCTGACCTATACCCTAGCAGAGTAAGCAAGATTATTCTTAGTTCCCCTGACTTTTTGCTAATAATTGGACCCAAGGGTGGCTTCAGAAATACTGGGAGAGTTAAAATATTGGATGGATAAATGAAAAATACAAGTGAAAAAATGCAAGTGAAGTAAGAAGCAATAATAAGCTTGTGAGGTCACTGATCGTGTCCAGACCGCATTGGGATGTAGGGAACTTGCAGTCATTCACAGGGCAGCTATCACCCCCCGTGGAGCAGGGAGGGTGGAGCCCACCTCTCATCACTGAGGTCATCTCCTCTCTAATCCTACACTTTTTGTACTTTTGGAGTGCGACTGCTGTGGTTTCAGCAGGAAGTGAGCTCAGCTCTGCCAGCTGAAGGGAGCAAATTGTCGGGAATTTCCAGCCCGCCCCCCAGCTGAGGTTGTTTATAAGTCCCTGGACCCCTTCTGCTTCAAGAGAAAGAAATCTGTGTTCATCAGGATCCACCTACTTTGAGTGCATTTTGTGCGGTTTGTGCGTCACAGAGCTCAGTTCAGCAGCATCCAATCTATGAACATCTGTGTATGTGCTGGTAGTGCCCAGCTGGCATGGCTCAGGGGTCTCTGGGTGCCTAATCCACAGGACATAAATCGTCCATACTTCTTAGACCCAGAAAGTACTGACTTGAATTCAATGACTTGAATACTTGCGGCTTCGTCTGGGAGAGCCACAGCTCATGGCCCTACAACTAGACAAACCAGCAGGCATAGTGCTTGTCATGCATCACAGAGAGAGGAAGCTTGTCCCCATCCATCGATGAGGGAAACCAGCTTGTCCCAATATGTGCCAGAGCTGAGTGTACCCAGGTGGGCAGAAGGAATACCCATCCTCTTCCCATGCGGGTTTTCTTTTCCCTCTAGTAGATTTCCATCCATTGTCAGGTTTTTGAAAAGAACAACCTGGATCTCCTCAAAACTCTTTATGTGTTTTTCAGAGCCCTTTACCCATTGTGCTGCTGCAGCTGTGGGTGAGGGAGCGTGGGCACACCACCAGCCTTGTCTGCTGTGTGTTTCCTTTGGTTAAGCTTTCTCAGGTTTTGTTGTTTTTTTGGGTTTTTCTTTTTTTTCTTTTTTTTTTTTTTTTGTCTTATTTAACAAATCTAATTCAAGTTATGGAATTCTTGATGCAGGTTTTTCTTCTTGAAATAATGAAATAGAAAAGTCACTGATGATTTGTTCTTTCACTATATTTTAGCACCAATACATCATTCAGCTCCGCAGCAGCCATCAATACCCACTCAGCCACTATAGTGCAGCTTTTCCCTGTCATTCACCGTGTCATTTAGAAAGTGATAAAAAATCCCAGCTTAGAGCAGTGTATTCTCTTTTGTGGTCCCCTACTTCCAGCAACCTTTCAAAGCACTGAACAAAATTAGCAACAAATTACTTTTTGAATGCGGAGCCCTTTTGTTACAGTATTCTGAGAGTTTGCAATACTGTCAGATTTCAATTAAATTTAAGAAAAATTAAGCTGCTCTGTGTGGCTGCTTGCTTAGACAGTGAGGTAATTATATATAATAAGGAGATCTGTTTAACAATTGCTTCTAGTCATGGCAACGTCGCACCATTATTGTGCTTAATGTGAAGAAAGACTGCTATATTGTTTTTAGAATGTGGGAAACGAGCAATAGCGGAGGCACATCATGAGCTTAACACACAGAGCAGGATTTTTAGCAGTACTGGCTGCGGTAAATTAATTGTCACGACTTTCACATTCTTTCAGGGAGCCTGGTTTTGCACACAGGTTAAAATAAACTGTGTGAAATCCCTGGTAACTTGTACATTGCACCTGAAATGGTAGGTGCACAGCAGAAGTACCGCTAAGCCTCAGTTTTGGGGATCAAAACCAGACCAATTATATTGGTACTGCTTTTTCTCTTAAAAAAAATATATATACATATATGTATATAGCTGTTGTCCTTTCTGTATGTCTGAATGGGATGTGACAGGTGGTAAGAGCAAGCATCCTGGAGGAGCCACATCCATCACTGGATCCCAGCACAACAGTCAAGCAATCACGACACAAAGTGAGGCAAATGGAGTACACCTTGCAGTGAGTTCGCAGGATGAGTGATCCTGTGCATTTGGGAAGACAGATGGACACAGAGAGTTCAGACACACTCTTCCACATGTGGGCATGATGACTTTGGTTGCCTTGCCCCAGCAGCTGTAGGGTGTGTATGCTGCTCGCGTGGAAGCACAGCCCCATGCCAAGAGAAGTGTCTACATGGTGGTTTGCCCAGGAGGGTGAAGAGCAGCTTAACATTCAGTGCATTTATTCCTGTCTTAATAGGAAAACAGCTCTGTTCTCGGATTCTGCTTCCTGGTAGTGTGGCGTTTTGAACTCAGGAAGCTGGAAGAGAAAATGTCAAAGTTCAGTTCTGTTCAAGACTCATTCTGAATCATGGCAAAGCTTAACTAGGCAAGCAAGGAATGTAAGTAAGTTTCTGGTTTGTGCCATGGAAAGGAAGCCGCTCAGACCCAAGGAAAAAAAATACAGAAACAGCCATCCATTTTCAAAGTGGGCAATGCCAAAGGCAGTGAAAGCCTTCTCCCCAAGCAGGAGTGCCAAAGGAGACGATGGGAAGCACATGCATATAATCCACTTGGTACTAAAGGTTTTTAAGAAGCATTTCAGAATCGGTGCAGCTCATTTCTAAACTGACAGAGAAAACAGAGTGGAAACTTTGCATAGGGCAGCAGTAGCCAAGCTGAGCTCCCAGACATCTCCAGCACAGCTCCCACGCTGGGGCTGTGACATGAGCCAGCAGCAGAAGAATTTGGCACAGGCAGCACCTCAGAAATCCAAAGGTCCATCTGTGGGAGAAAGTTATTGGGTGAGGACGTGATAAGGTAGCCAGGAAAAGCAAATAAACACCAAGAAAAGCAAAGGACTGCACTTGGGCATGAATTTGTTAATTATCACTCAGGAAGGAGCTTGGCGTCACTGTGGATAATGCCATAGAAACATCAAGTCCATCCTGTGCAGTGATTGAAGAGACAAATGGGACACCAAGAGTAACGAGGGAAGGAAGAGCCAACAGAAGGCAGAACTGTTCCATGTGCCCTTGTCTGCTTCACGTTCCTGTCATAACACTCCAAAATGTTACAAGGACATAGAAGTGATAAGGCAACAGCCATGGGGAGAGTCAAGGAGCAGCATCCGTATGGGAAACATCAAGGTGCCCAAGGGCTCTCCACCTGCAGAAGAGAGAATGTGGTCCTCAAAATGTTGGTGGCTGTGGATAAGGGCAGCAGGGGAAGATGCAGGGCTGCTTCACAGTGTCTAAAGCCTCAGAACATGAAATGAATTAATCTTGCCACAGAGCTAGTACAAATGGAGGAAGCACTTTTCCATGTGGCAGGTAATAAAGCTTGAGTGAAGACAACTCTGGACACCAAAAGTACAAATTAGTTTAAAACAGAATTTGTCAAACTAGGGGAGGGAAGATCTACCAATCTATCTACCGTTAAATGCAAAGTCTTTCATGAGGAAGGTTGCCAGCACAGTTGCAGGAAATAACAAACAGTAAATTACTGTGAGAAAAACGGGTGCTCCGCAATCAGAACAAATTTAAAGCCTTAATTAAAAACTCTGATTCCAGGTCTGAAGTAGCACATGGCAAAAATCAGGTATATTAAACCCATGAAAGCAGCTACATTTCAGTTTCAAGAATAAAGGTTACTAGGAACATGTCTGTCTGAAAAAGGAATTCGGAAGAGCCATCAAACAATGTGGAGTGAGTTGGCTGCTTAGGCCCTGAGTCCAAAAGCATTAGAACAGGACTGATGGTCGTGTTGAAAGAAAACCCACGAAAATTCCAGTACTTTTATGTCTTCAAAAATAAATCATAGATGTTTTGATACTCTCCAAATCAATTGTTCCACGTGAAGCTGGCTTGCAATGTTTCATTCTGAAACAGATTAAGAGTATTCAGTGCTTGCCTTCTTTGGCACTGTGGCTTTATGAGAATCAATCAGGAGACCAATGTCCCTGCTCTCCCCATGGGATTTACCTTCCTGTAACGTACCAGCTGGCGTGGTCACAGGAAATTATTCATTATGTTGTGGGAGATGTGGTCCTCCAGGGAGCCTTGCTCATGGAATAGAAGAAAGACCAAATGTCTCAATGAAACAACTTGCTGGAAGAGAAACAGCATTCAGTGTTTTATTGCAGAATGAAAAATTAAATGTTCTTTGTAAGCCTAGTCGAGTGTTATGCATGAATTATTGTCGCTTGGATCGAATCAGCTAAAACCATATTTTATTTTATTTTTTGCAATCTGTTTTGCAATATTAATATTTTCCTAATTTCTTTTAGGTTACATTTCCCATCAGAATATAATTTTCCAGAAAAAAATAAATTTTGATCATCTGTCTTAGGCAGTCTATTTTTAACTAGACAATCTAAATAGATAGATATCGACATTCAGAAGGCTAAGGAAAATAGAAATGGCCCCACTGTGGAGCGGCCTAATACAGAACTTGATAGTTCTGAGGAATAAAATCTATTAAAAAGCTTTGTAAATGAAGAGGGAGCACTCATTTTATGTCTTTCTTATGAAAAAATACAAAATAAAAACATCACTGTTCTGACAGTGGTCAAAAAGCCACTGAGATGGCAACAGAACTCACAGAGGAAACAGATCTAGTTAAATTTTATATATATATATATACATATGAGAGTATATATATATGTATATATATATATATATATGAGAGTAAAGCAATCAGTGATTCCCTAGCACAACCTATTCTAGAAGGACATCAAACCTCTGTAACTTCTGGTTGTGTTTATATATAACTAACTGCTACTGCTAGGATTCAGAGAAGTAATCGAGAAGGGACCTTGCTGTGAAACTTGCTACACGTTCATAAGCTCAGCTTGCCCTGGAGTCTTCCAGTTAAAAGACCTCTGGATGATAGGTAAGAAATGTGAACAAGCCACATGAGCAAATGAATATGGTGAAGTATTAGCTCAGCACAGTCCTCCTACATGCTGTTTGAGCCACGGCAGGGCACAAGCCATTATTAGATTATATATGGAGTAGAATAAAGGATTAGTTTGAAAAGCACGTTCAGAGTCAAATCTTAAATTAGGTACAAAGAAAGATTCCTATCTAAATGTTGCAGAAGTTGGAGGGTGGCAGCCAGTCCTCCCCAGGTACTAGTCCTGTTTCCTCACGGAGCATGCTGAACTGATCATCTCGTTGAACAAGATTTAGCTGTGAGCAGCTGAGAAAAGTGTAATCCCAGAAAATTCTGCATGGAGAGGAGGAAAAATGCAGTGCTCTCCTCCACTCCCAAAGCAAAAGCAATCTCATCTTTCTGGGAAAATAAAATAAAATAAAAATAAAAATCTAACAAATTAATAGAAACCTCCTTTACTCAAGTACAATAATCGTTATAAATATATAATCACTTTTAGATGCAGAGCTGGCACAGAAGCTTTCAGTGAAACTGGTACAAGTTTGAGAATCACAGAACCATGAAGGTTGGATAAAACCTCTGAGATCATCTAGCCCAACCATCAGCCCACCCCCACCATGCCCACTAACCACGTCCCTCAGTGCCACATCTACATGTTTCTTGAATACCTCCAGCAACAGTGTCTTGTACACCTCCCTGGGCAGCCTGCTCCAAACGCAACAGGTTAGTTTGCAGGGTACTTGGATGTCATGTTTTAATAGCTACCAATAGATTCGAACATAACTTTCTGCCGTTATTGATTTTGTGATAAAGCATTTTGTTTGTAGAGGTGGAAGGACAGAGGAAAAGGTCGGAGACATCTAAACAAGGGGGTTACAGATGAGAATGGCTTGTAACCCTTCCTTCAGGCAGATTTAGCAGCCCACTCATTCAGTCAAGGACGTCAAACCTGTTTCCTCTGGTGGACCCCACACATATCTGGCCAAGTCATATTCATCAGAGGCTAACAAGAACTGCGCAGCAAATAAATACTTCCTTTGTTGAGTCTGCTGCTCACTGATACCTCTTATACATGGTAAGTAACTCTAGAATCACATGAGGTTGCCATGATGTTAGAAATTCAGCACAAAATCCTTAGTGCCTCAGCTGAAAATTCCCAGTTCTTGGGCATTGATCTGACTGTTCCCAAGAGTGCTCTTTCTGAAAGCAGATACTCCAGATATATTCACATCTTGTAGAGTCACAGTCTTGCATACAGGCATAGTTAACATCTCAGATTAATAAAACTGACAAAGCCCTACACTTTGTGACTCCTCTCTTCTGTGTCCACTTGCAAAGACCAGTTCTACTCTAGAACTGCGCATAGGTCTTAGAAAGAATCTGGCAAAGTTTATGTTCAGAATTAATTTTGTATTGCATTCCTCACCCTTTTTTTTTTTTTTTTTGGCTGTCTTAGGGTGCTTCCAACATGCTGAAGGGCGGCAGAAGTACTGTTTCCAAAACCACAACTGGTAGATACTGGTGTCACTGCAGGTTGCCTGCTGGGCCTTCTCCAATGGAGCAATGAACTGAATGGTATTGTGGCTACCTGTGAAGGCTTCCCTGTAGAACAGCATTCTCCTTAGGTTCTTCTCCTGAGTAGATGGATTAAATGTTATCTATGTGTTTGCGCTGCAGTAAGGATAAAAAACAAAGTCAGTAGTACACATGCATTTCACACAAGTAAAGCTTCCATTTGTTGATATAATCTTGCTGTTTGCACTGCCTTTCTTATATATTTCTTTGGTAAATGGCTGGTTTTGTTTACTTTATTATTACTATTGTTCTCTTTTGTTCTTCCCTTTTTCTTCTGCATATATATTAGGTGTTTCTTTAGAGGATGCAAACTCAGCGGGAGTATTTTGAAGCATATTTTCACTTCTGGCAAATATGGCTTGAAAAGCAAGATTTGTATTCTCTTCTGATATAAGAGTTACTTGTTGGAAAAAAAAAAAAGAAAAATCCAAGATCTGGAGAATTCTGTGTACAAAATTTATTTAATCAGAGGAATTATAAGTTCTTAGTCAAAATTTTACAGAGGCTGACTACAAGCCAGAAAAATACTTCCACATCTTCCAGACAGAACAGATAATATCCGGCAGAAAAAAAAAAGAAATAAAAGAAATAGAGGTGGGTTGTGAAGTTTTGATAGAGACTAATCATCAACTTTGCATAACACCCAGACTATAATGCTACAGTATACATACACAAAAGTATATACATACTATGTTTTCCATTTATCCAAACTCTATCTTTTCCCACATCTTCACTTCACATAAGCATTCTTGCAAAGTGCTTTTCATTTTATCTTTTTTAATAATTTGTGCTAAAGTTTACTTCTCTTCCATAAACCATCAAAGAAGGAAATAACAT
Organism: Coturnix japonica; assembly: GCF_054131305.1. NCBI lineage: Eukaryota > Metazoa > Chordata > Aves > Galliformes > Phasianidae > Coturnix > Coturnix japonica. Next base: position 61,493,978 of record NC_140663.1, on the reverse strand, counting down.
ATTGTGTCTATAAACTGCACTGTATCAGTAAGCTCATTAGTCCTGATGAAGACATATCTCAGCTATGAAGGACAAAGATTTTAGGTAGCAATCTCAACCCAAACTGAAATCAGTGTTTCTTATGGCCAGAGTGCTGTAAAGAAAAGCAGCCTCCTTATGCATCACTGGCACTTAAGGTTCTTCAAACAAAATTCTCTATTAAAAATGTCCTTTAATGACTTTGCATGGGAGAAATAGAATTAAGTTCAGTAAAAATTCAGCTGCTGATGCAAAAGAACATCTAGATCACTTATTGCTACAGTTTCTCTGCAGTGTTAATGGCAGAAAATACAATTAAAAAAACAAACAAACATTTTTATCACTCAGAATGACTGAAAGAGACAGAAGATCTACTAATTAGCAGAGAGCTTTTTTATTCATTTAATTAAGTAGTTACTTAATGAAACACAGAATCCTAAAATTTGGAAGGGACCTCTAGAGATCAAGACCAGCCCTCCTGCTAAAGCAGGTTCTCTGCAACAGGTAGCACAGAAAAGCATCCAGATGAGTTGTCAGTACCTGCAGAAAAGACACCATCATGCTTTGGGCAGACCGTTCCAGTGCTCTGTCACTCTGACAGTGAAGTTGTTCTTCCTCATGTTTGGATGGAACTTCCTTGTTCTACTGCTTCTACCAACAAAAAATGTCCACCCCCATCAAGTTGAAATTTGCCCTCATCAACTCAAATGGTATTTTAGACCTAAGTATCTAAGCCTGCTAGGAGTTTGGGATGACTGCAACTGCTTGTATTTCCAAAGTATCCTGGGTCAAGATTGTTCTTCCTCAAGAAGTGACATTGACTTTACAGGTAGAGGTCAGTAACTGCCAGTAACATCCCCACTATATAGTAAGGGATGTACATTTCTGGGCATCATATTTCTTCCTGTTTTGTGGAGGCTCCTGTTTCAATATGTTTTTTGTAACTTTTGGTTGTTTTGTTGTTGTTTTATTTTTCCCCCAGAATCTGAAACTAAATTTTGGACACAGAAAAAACTGAAACATTGCAGATGAAAATAGCATTTGTAATTTTTAGCCAAATACTTCACATGCTCAGACTTAGTGGCTATTACATGAGTTTAAAAGTTTAGCTGTAATTTGGAAATAAAAAGCTTTTTAAAAGAATTTTGGAGAAAAACAAAACAGTAACAGATCTGGGTCATTGTGTAGGATGCAGAATCAAAAACAGACATTTCCCATAGGAACACCCTTTTCATCCAATTTTCCACTTTGACCCAGTGACTGTTTTTCTACACACAAGCAGAGGGAGAAGAGCCTTTATGACTGTTTTTTGCTGTTGTTGCTTTTGCTTTTTTTTTTTTGTCAGCTCCATTACCATTTTTTGCTCTTCACATTGTGCCCACACTGCTGCATGGCACCTCTGTGCCACTTCCACCTCAACAGCCATAGACACTGCTGGGACCACAATGGCTTCACCGAGAGCTTATTTCCACAGTGCTAAATGAAGAATCCAGTGTGCTGCACTGCATGGGTAAAGACACCACAGAGCCTGTCATGGCACTGGGAGAACAGCAAACTATCCTCCCATCCATGCCTCCATAATACCTGGTCATGAGCCACAAGATGATAAATGTTTTCAGTGTCAATATTGATTTTGAGGCCTTTCATTTGACCCTGTGAGACTTTTGAGCACACATTTGGAGAGGTGAGGTGGAGTGAGATGTCAGTGACAGGTCAGTATTTTTGTACCCTGCCCTTTTGGATATCAGTCATGGACCTCGTCCAATGTTGGATAGAAGCTGAGATAGTTTCCAAATCAGAGTAAAATGGGTTAAAAATTGCTTCCAAGCTGACTTAGAACTACCAACATGTTTCCAATACTTCATTTGGATAATGTTTATTCATCTCATTTGAGCTTTTCTTTTATGTCAAATATGAAGCGTTAGCTGGTATATTTAATATGAAGCATGTTAAAGATACTTTTATATAGAAAAAAAAATGAAATGAAAACAGGATAAAGTCAAAACAATTTTATCTTATATCAAAACAAAATGTTTCGATATTATTAAAATAAATCAAGAAAGTAAAAATGAAATGTTTTGACTTTTTCTTGTTAAAAATATTTGTCAGAATTGACACATACTTGCAAAACATTTGGATTTTGACAAACAGAATTCTTTTTACAGAAGAATTGTTTTAGCGAGCTCTAATTAAAAACTGGCTAAATCACAGATCTCAAAAAATAGTTGTCAGTGGTGGATTATTACTGTTTATCAGATATCTGGTGAGAGGGAACAGTTCAAGGCCCACCGCTATTTAGTATTGCCATCTGTGATCCTAACATGAATATAAAAATGTTTTTGACCAATTTCTAGGCAGCGAGGAGTTTGGCAGGAGCAGTAGGAGCAGTCAGGGCCATCACAGTGCAATCAGGATCACCTTGCGAACTCAGTGACTGGAGTACCATGGGTTTCAGTGCAAAGAAATCTAGATCTTGTCCCAAGGCACAAAGATGCTGCCTGATGGTAACTCTGCATTGGCAGAACAGAGCAGCGATTATTAGTTGATAAATATCAACAAATAACTAAATGATTGCAGGGGAGAAGCAAGCAAGACACACAGAGAGGGCCAGCAGTGGTGTGCACCTTATGATTCTGAGAGCAGCAATGTAAAATTTTAACTACAGAAAAGCACAAGGGACTTAAATGAAATGTATTCAAACATATTTTGACCAGAAGAACACAGGATTTGCCCGTACAGAGAACTCTCCATTTCAGGTTCCCTCCAAGTCAAGACTGGCAGCTTCACTGGAGCCACTACTTACTTGTTCATGGCAGATAATCTAAGGATAACCAGGAAATTGTTAGAGGATCCTAAACTACGCTGAATATCATTCACTTGTTACTAGTATTGTCTACAATTGGTGCAGGTGGATCTTTGGATTTACAAGTAAAATACTGTCCCGGAAATTATTTCACAAAAGCATTTTGAACTTTCATAATTTTTCTACAACAAAAAAGACACTTACAAGAGTGTCTTTTTTACCTTGATTTTAGGAGGGTGATGGAGAGAGAGCTTTTCCAGAAGTGCTGCCCCAGTGGTGAGGAGACACACATCCATGAAGGAGAGATACGTGCTTGCCTTCCTAATTGAAAACTCAGTTTCACTGAGGCTTTATACATCACTCCAGTTCTCAGGAAACTTTCAGTAAATAGAACATAACCACAGGAACATTTGAGTCTCAGTGGGCACCATTTCTCCTCAGGAGAAAAACAGGCATTTGAAAAAGCTTGATCCATTTCATATCTGTGTTCAATTCTAACTTATGTTACCAAAGCCAATGCGTAGAGCTGGGTTTGTAATTTATACTTCTGTTATGTTCTTCTTCACCCATAAAATTGGAGCACAACCTTTTTTTACCTTTATTTCTGTTGCAAGGCCCTTGAGTGGAAGACTGTTGCTTTCTCTCTCTGTATATTTACACACTGAGTAAAAAGCAAAACAGCTTTGCGTGCCTAAGCTCATTCGTAGCACAGATAATGCTTGTTCTTTTACTGCTCTATTTAAAAAAAATAGAGTCAACAGTTAGAAACTGCAACTCAGAGATATTATCTGTCATCCACGACTTGGATATTTATTTAAATAAATATCAAATTATTCGAAGAAATTGAATTATTTTATGCCAAGTGTGTCTTGGTAGAACAATAGAACACTAAGATAACATTTTACAACTTCAGATCATTTCTCTTGACTAGGAAATTATATCTGCCAGCCAACTGTTCCCTTGCTGTCTTTAATGTACACACAGTAGATAGCAGTTAGGACTGATGGCTTTGGTAGAACACAACCAGGTGTAAGTAACTGACAGAGTGATAGAACACTGTCGTCTATCTGCTCTCTGCATTTTCAGCCCTCAAAATCTCTTCATGCTTTTCAGTTTCAGAAGACTTTGTTTTAGTTTTAGAGCAGAAGCAATTTTCATGAGTTTACCTACATTATTTGCACTAATTGTATTATATTTGCTATACAGACATGTATATATAGAAAGTGATTTGTTTAGTTGTGCTAGTAGTAGGTGTTTGCATCTCTGACGCATTTTTTATCCTTATCTAGGATAAATCTAAGACCTAGGCAATCTATATAAAATATGGTAGGAAAAGGGAGATTTAGAACACAGGTAGATGGCCCAGATTGGGCTAGTTAACAGATTAATAGCAGAGCAAGATATTAAACCAAATAGATACACAATCATGCTGATGATTCCACCTGATATGTGCATTTGTTCATAACCCTAAAGAAGATATGAAACAGCAGTAATGCCCTGTTTGGTCCAGCATTATGGCACAATAATATTACTCAGTGACAACACCTACAATAACCCTTGATTTTGGGACTCAAAGTAATTCTCCACTTGCAATACCCTAACACAAGCACATACTTCTCCCACGAAGCAGCTATAAATCAGAACATCGAATGACATGACTCAAACAACTTGGCACAGAAAATTGATCTCAGTAGTCTCAGTCACCAATTCATTGATGCAATCCATATGTCATTCATTGTATGATGAATTTCCCAGTCAGCTCTCACTGTCATTCTTCATGCGTCTCCCTTGTTGATAATCAGGTTACATGAAGTAAGGTGTCGTACTTACAGCATCCTCACTGCACAAACACACACACACACACACAAAACATCAGAATATACAGTAGCCAATGTTTTATTAACATCTCAGTCTTTCTAATTCACAGCACAACACGTCACGTGTGGCAGGGTTTGCTAATCTTAGCCACAGAAGATAGCTGTGCTACTCTGCACCTTAAGCTGAGACCAACTAAACACTGAGGTAAACATTTTTACCCCAAACATTCTCATTTTTGCATCTGTTTTGCTGTTGGGGGCTTTTTTTTGGGGTGCCCTTACTATCTCCTCTATAAAACTTTGAATAATCTGCTGGGCTAGCAAAGGTTGGGTACAAACCTTTGTGTTCTTGTTACCACAACATAATTAGCAGCAATTAAGTTTTGTTCGAAGAACAGTTGCAACATTAAATGTGTGCCCTCCCAGGACAATATCTCATACACACATTTGTATTTTTCCTCTCCATTTTTTTCACCTAGAAAATCCTAAGAAGTGGAAGTTAACCCTACAACTAACAAATAAATGTATTTCCAAAACATGAAGTCTAGTATTCATAACAAAAAAAGGTTTTGATTCAAATCAAGCACTAACATGGTGACATCTGCATGACAACTTAATTCACCCACCTCTGCAAGTAGTCAGCTCCAGTTATAGAGGGAATATGAATGAGCTGTAAGGCAGTTCAGTGCAAATAAAGTATTGCTGTTGGTGTAGTTTAAGAGCCATTCGCTTGCTCTCCCCACAGTGGGATGGAGAAGTGAATTAGGAGAGACACTGACCAGCCACCTGAATTGCTAAACCCAGACAAGTGGTTGAAGCAGTCAGGAAGCTGATCTTCCTTCTGTGCCCTTGAGGCACAACCTGAAGGAATAAATATTGGACAGGGATTCACTACCTGCCATTTTTTTCAAAGCTGAAAAGTAGTTTTGCCTTAAAAACTTGTGGGAGTTTGTAACGAGAGCTAGAGGAAGCCCAGTGAATGCACCTTAAGAAACCGTGGTAGGTGTAACTCAAGTTTGGTACGTAAGATCCCTACCAGCTCTCACATGAGCTCTCACAGGATTATCAAAGCCTGTAAAGAAGAAAGCAGGGCAGCAGCAGCTGCTCACAAGCAGAAATTGCAGGACTAGCTTTCAGAAAGCATCTCAAGTATTTAAAAGTTCAAATAAAGGAGGGTCTTTTTTGTCTCCCTAGCTCCAGTCTTTTCATGTTGTTATTTTACTGATAAAATCTGGGGAAAATATGCTGCTGTTTTTATAGTGCAAGACGATTGGCAAACCCCCACTCTAGAGAAGTGTAGGTTGCAGCACGCATGACTAACGATTAATGATGCTCATTAAAAATGAAGTTCTGATGAAATTCATTAATGCTTGGCTTGAGTCTTGCTAACAGTTATGCAACATTAAGAGCAAGGCAATTACGGATCTTGGCTGCAACTCATTGAGAGATAAAAGAATACTCTTTTCCCCATTTAACTCAGTGTATGGCATGCTGTACCACAGAAATACACTGTCTTGATATGCTTCTTGAACAATGAGACACAGCCTGCAGCTCCATTGCCACCTGCGGGTAAGTGCTGGAGTCTGTCCGCCTGTTCTGTTGGACACAAAGAAAGGCATCAACAGAAAATAACTGCAATAAAGAGCTGTGGGTCTGACTTGCCCAGTTAGTCATGAAGTCACTTGGAGACACCACCTTTGGCCTTTAAAGTAACTGCTACCATTTGAAGAATTCTATGCACTGCTCTATTCGTACCCCTAAAACTTTGAAATACTGACAAGTAGCATTATTCTAAATAGCACTGCAAGAAACTAAGATAAGGATGAACTGCAGCCTAATTGCAGGGAACATGAACTGGGGATGGAAAGGAAACCACTTATGGTTAGTAGCTTAAGCAAGACTTTCAAGAGTATACAAGTAAAAGGTCACACTTCCCATTTCAAAGCTAGTTCCTGATGAAATAAATGTTTTTGTCCTTACTTGCCAGCAGTGAAAGCACACTGCGAGACTTAAATAGAGAAAAGAGCTGTCCCTACCCCTTCAGTAGAAAGGGCAGGTTGTAAAATGAGGCTGTCAGTAAGACATACTCGTTGACATACATAGAGGATTCCAGCACACTCTTGTGCAGCCTGACTCTGCTGTGCCAATGGGAGTAAAGGTTTCTACTTAATAAATCCAATAGAAACCTAAAAATTAAGGGTGTGTTGTTCTGCATTCACGCAAGGATGAGTTTTTGTTTTCCATAGGCGCACACAATACATACTATATTGATGTTCAGTACATACACCACTGCTTTCCATCCTGTCACGTGTCTGTATGTTGTTACACACCTTGAGGAAAATGCCCTACTCAAGATGTTGATTTCTAGACTGGCCTTCCAAAAACTGCATTACTCCCCACTGACAACTTCTAACTCAAGTATGATCTTGCTCTGCATTTTCTGTAAAGCCAAGGCAAAGGCACAAGAGAAACAGCTCCTAGTTCCAAGCAGCAATTCTGTCTGGATGAGTAACCCTAGATGTCCGGTCACTGAATGTTTTCCTTCAAACTGAAAAACAACTATGGCCTTACCCATCCTGTAGCAGAAACAGTGCCTTGACAAAAAGCCTAGCATTAGTAAGCCACAGCTTTAGGTCAGTGGCAGCCAGTAACACTTGGAGGTTTAAGAAACTCAGGCCATAGTTACTGTGCATATGGAACATTACTGTGTGACCACTGTACTAATGGAAAACAATCAGTAAGTTTAAAAAGCAAAAGCCTTCCAAATTAAGAAGGAAATATTATAACAAAAACCTATTTAAACCAAGATGCATGGATCTCAAGCATCCTGCAAAGCTGGGTTAAATGCTTTCTCTCAAGCCCAATGATATGTTTTCTTTTGCACTCAACAGAACTTGCTTGCTCTGTCCTTACCTTTCAACATATAAAAAGACTGGTAACTCTTTAATCAAGCTCACTAAACCTAAGAAAACTTAAGATTTTCTATTTAGAGTACACAGGAAAGATGTCTTCAGGGAGAAGGAGGGAAGATCCATCACAGAGACAAACTCTGACTCAGTATTTCGCTCAGTGAATTCACAGTGGTCAACTGCTTCAGGTTACTCAAGCCCAAATAATATCTGGCTTGGTGAAATCATTGTCTTTACAGTAGCACAAAAACGAAGACAGCAGAATTTTACTAATATAAATTATACATTCCCCAAGCAACTGTCTAACACAGTGCCCCTAGCACTGGAGGTAGAGCCCGTAAAACAGAACCCAAGTAGTTAGCACAGCCCTTACTGTGCGCAAGTAGAACTTGATAGCAAGATGGACTTCTTCCCAACCCAGTTTCTCAGTAGTGATCCCTATTGACAGCCAGATTCACTTAAGTCCTGCCTCCCAGATGTGAAATTTTAGCTAATGACCAAGGCTATTTAATATGCAAAAATGTTAAGAGTCAACTTTGTGCAGGCTAAGTACTAGCTCATAACATTTCACTTTCAGATGGGTCATTAATCCCAGAAAGAGGTACACATTTTAACACGAGTCAAAAACCTACAACATCTCTTTAAGTATTCCACAGTAAGTGTTTTTTAAATCTGGGGAAAGCAAAATCACCACAGTATGTGCCAACAGTGCAGTTAGAAACAAACTTTATTGTTGCAGTTTGAAATTATTTACACAATATAAATCTCTTTCAAAGGTACATTACTTCATTTAATCAGTGGTAGAAGGCCTTATAATAGAGCTTCAATAACATTTAGTTCAAAAGAAATACAGTTCACTCCAATGGATAAATGATGCACCTAAACTCCACAACATACAAAAAGGGTAATGGGGACTTTTGGGGGAGGGATGACAATGCCAGAAGATAGAGGTTGCTTCTTAAATTTAACTTATTCACAGCACATAAATGGACTCATGTTAAAAAGAACACTGGCAAATATTCAGTTAAAAAATAAAAGACACAAAGAGGAACATACCCCTACTTATGCTATGGCCCTGTTTCTGCAAGTAATTAAAGGGTTTTAGACAGCTGGATTAAGACGCTTGAGACAGAACTAAAGAATCTAACTAAGTTATATTAAAGATTGGATACATTCTTGGTGCTGAGACTATTCAAAGCACTTGTGTACAAAGCAGCGTTACTGACTACCACAGATTGTACTTGAGATACAAAATGTTAAGAACATTTCTACCTATTAAAGAAAAAGAAATAAAAGGTCTGTCACACACTTAAGACTTGACGCCTACTCTTTATTTTTTGATAACAGTTGACAGTTACTACCACCAAAAGCCAGGAAACTTTTTTCCCCAACCTACTCTGCATTTTATGGGATTGTATGCAACAGTTTTTAATGCTTCTCTCTACTGTGGGTCTCCTTCACCTTGTATTTTGCATGAATCTCTACTATGTGGAGAAAAAAAAAGATACTACATCGTGGAAAAAAAAAAACCAACAACACAGTTGCAATATCACAGAACATAAGGCAGGTGCAGTACCTGAAGTTATTTCATCACTTATTTTTAAATGTTGATAAGGTTTTCAAGTAATGCACTTTCTAAATGCTGACATGACTTAACCAGCACCACGTTTCCCTAAGGTCCATGAGCATCATGTTTCCTTTTTTTGGGTGGGGGGAGGGCTGTTAATTAAAATTTAAACTGCATAGGTAGATCACATGGAAAAGTCACTTTTTCACAAAAGAAAAATCAGCCAGCATCTCACCACATCACTTAAAGCACCTCCATACAGCTGGCACATGCAAACAATCTGCATATTTTCCTTTCCAGTCTGGAGGTCTAAAGGCCACAAAAGTTCTTCTGAAATATCCCACCTACATTAGTGTGGCTTCTCACTGCCATGAATTCCTTTAAGTTATGTGGTTGGCTAACAGAAGACCTATATTGCGCAAGACCAAAGGTTACAGCTTTTCATCTCTCTTAAATCTAATGAAAATATTCAGCATGTAGCCTACATGTTCACATGCATCTGTGAATACGTTTGATAATGCAAAATAGAAAAAAAAAATTAAAAACAAACAAACAAAAAAAAAACATTAATATCTATAAAGAACAAATAGCTAACTCAAAGCAAAACAGATAGGATGAGGTTAACCTCTTCTATTCGCTACAGGGAGAATTACCCTGAGCAAGAAATTATATTACTGTGGGCTACAGAGAAGTTACAATTAGAAAAGCAGTTACCTTACAATTCCTTTTGGCAGGAGCTAAAAATAATTGTGTAAGCCTTTTCTAGCTAGCAAATGTTTTAAAATAAATTTGAACTTAACCTTGAAATAAACTTTGACCATTTGCTCTTGTCCTTAAACTGTGTGATAGGCATATTCAATAACTTGCTATGTTGAAAGTTGGAAGTTCTCATTTCCATTTGGATTTCCTTTGACCTTTACTTATTGAGCCCAACCCACCTCTTGACTAACACTTCTATGACCAGCTCGCTTCCCAGGACTCTCAGTAACTAAAGTGTCAACACTGTTAAGCATGTGTACCTTTCATTCAGGGCAGGTAGAGTTGACAGCATGTGACAACTGTATCTAGATCAATTTGTCTGATGGACAACAAGATTCACACACCAGCATTTTCCAGCAGAAACAAGAATATACCAACAGTTTGAAGGACATCATGCAATTCAAAACTGGTATTGAAAGGCAACAGTAATGAAATACAGTTGGCCATTTGGGGGACAACAACCGTCTATGCTTCACTTCCAAGGTCAAAGGCCTCTTCAGCAAGGGACTTTATACAAAATAATTCTGATGAGGAGTCATATACTAATAAATCAGAACATAATTTCAGTCAAAAAAAAAAAAAAAAGCATGGAAAGGAAGCTTTTATAACCACATTTCCCCTAATGAACTAGGGTATGGGGGTTGTGGAGGGAGAGCAATGCACACAGGAAAAATACCTCCTCACAATAAGCCTCAGATACTCTAAAGAAACTACCCATAATTCTAGTGTGGTCGAAAATGACTGGCAGAACTATTTGAGTGATCTGAGGGTGAGGGGGTTATTATAAGCATTTACAAGTTAGCAACTAATCCTATTTTAAGTCTATATCCACCAAAAACATTTAAATTCGGAGACTTCTACCACAACTAACTCAATTGCTGTCACCACGGGAGCGCACACTTAAAGAGTACTTCAGTTCAACATGCTTATGGTTTAGAAGTCGCCAGCATTCAAGAATGTATAGGAGTTTTGTTTTGTTTGTTTTTTAATTTAAACAGCCTTCCCTATACCGCAGGTACTTACAGGTATCATTTGCCCTATCAGAATAGACTTTCTCGTCACCTTAGCATTGTATGAATTTCTTATTTTTTTTTTTATTTCCCCAGAATCATTCCCAAGAGCAAGATGTTTAAAAATGGTAGCAGGGAAAAAAGACACAGGGTGTCCAAGGCTATCAATGGATACCTGAACGTAACTACTATGCTTTGTTACCAATAAATTTAACAAAAGAAGTCAGCACACAGAGTTAGATTTCTTCTTTACATCAAAATTTCTACAAAATAGGAGAGGATACAATGCAATACACAAGTCCATAAAAGCAAGGTACAGTACAATTCACACTAATTTACAAATGGTTATTTACACTGTTTTATATACATATACAGTCAGATCTGGTTAATACAAATTTGGTAATTACTTTTAAAATGCAAATCAAGACAAATGAATTTAAAATTATGTAAGAACAGATCAGTTGCTCAGAAATCTGTAATGCTTAAACGACTTGAAAAAATTAAGCACTGATTAGCCAGATCTGACTGCAGAAATGAGAAGAAAAAAATTCACACTATTCTGCTTTACAAAAGCAACCAGGCCACTATGGTCTATTGACTTGATGCTATTTATGCAAGAATGCCACTATTAATAATCCTCTTTATATTTACAAGTTTAACTACAGTAAGAATTATTAATTTTGGCATTTATGCCCTTAGCTTAACATAAAGGCAACAGAGTATCTCCTTGGCAAGTCACAGTCAAAACTACTACAGGATGTTTCTAGAGCTCAGTCTTTTTTGCCCTCCTTCAAATACCTTCAAAGTTGCTATTAAGAGACTGAGAGAAACTTATCAGAACAAGTACACATTCTCTAGTTTGGTGCTTTAGTACCTAACTTACATTCAGAATGTCCTGTATTCACAGTTTCAAGCTACCTTAAAATTTGCAATGCTATTGAAAAAACTACTGCTTCAAACTTAATACATCTGTAGATATTCTGTTGCAAATGAGAATATCTGAGTGCTACTGGCTATATGTGATGTGGTACAAGAATCAAGGTAACTGGCATTTCATTTGGGAAAAGTTTACAGTATTTTCTCCAAACCTTTTGATCAGGAATTGTTTTATTCTGTACTTGTCTTGAAAGAAAGCTGATGCAAAGCAGTATTAAAGTGTGTAAAATGAACTTCAACATACAAAATGAAAGCCTCTATCAGTACTGCAAAGTTGACCACTATAACCTGTGATAATCTTTGTGCTTCTTCAAAGTGGCTCAGAAAAAGCTTGCAGTATTTACTATCTGCTTGAAAGTGCTTTTATGGGAGATTCAGTGGAAATTAACTCCATAAGAATGAGATTGAGCTGCATTCACAAAGAGCTTTGGTTCTGCAGAAGTGAGTTTCCAAGTTTCCCCTCCTACAGTTATTGCTACTTGAACTATATAAACAAAATACTACTGAAAAAAAGTTACACTAACTCCAAACTTAAATAGAACTGGTACTTGAAAAGGGAATGTGGGTTGCAAGCTGTTGGGAACGCTAGATAGGATCTATCAAGTGCTGGATTTCCCAAGACCAACTGAATTTCACAGACTCTTACACATGTTAAAAACAAAGCAACACTGCCAGAAATAAAGACACCATTTTAAGAAAATTAAAAAAAAATAAAAATAAAAAAAAACAAGTTCTAAAATCTTTATCAACCTTACTTGCAAAGAGATCATGCCATACTTGAAGGGACTACAAAGACAGCAGGCTATTACTCAATATATGTCAATCATGCCTACAGGGGGAAAGTAGAGAAAACGAGAGTCTTCAGTGCTTTCATGAGCTCTAGCAACATCCTCTATATCTGCTACAAAAGAAAATATAAATGTCAATTTCAGCTATTTATTTCTATTTAACTACCAAGATAGTTTGTCCAGTATATCAGCCTCCAGCTAGCAAATGGTAACAAAAAGGGTTATCCAAGTTCAAGTTACAGGAAAAAAGAAAAAAAAAAGAAATTAAAAAAAAAAAGCCCAGTTTTCCCATTGCATTACAGTTCAGGTTTTGACTAAATAATTTAAAAAACAAAACAAAAAACAGAAAACTTTCAGAGATGAATATAAACAAGAGGGAAAAACCCAACCCTTGCTTTTGTAAAAAACAAAACAAAAAAAAAACCTAAAAAAAAACCCAACAAATAGAATGCCATTCTAAACGGTTGTTCAAGGTGAAAATTCTTCATTCACATCAACCTTCTTTGTCTTGAAAGAATCAAAACAGCTTTAAAGCACACATGTATGTATATGTTATTTATATGTATATACACACACACACAACAGTATGTCACAAAGCAATTTAGAATAAACATCTTTGCTGGAGTCTCTACAAAAAGCTCCCCATAATATTTACTCTTCAGTTAAGTTTGTGACTGCATGTGTATATGCACACACAGACTTTGTACATGTGGGCACTTAAGTGACCAAAGTGCAAAGTTTTTCAGAGTATACCCAAGAGCTGAGTACATGCCTGCCCAACTCCAAATTGCCTTGTTGTTTTTATTTTTTGTTGTTTCTCCCTACCTCTTCTAAAAGAGTTTTAAAGCCTCTTTTCCACTTACGCTTACATATGGTTTTCTTAAGTAAACATTTTCTTTTCAATTCACATTTTGTAATCCAGACCATTCTTGGTATAATAGCTTTAAAAAGCTGTGTGTGACAATCAAAGTCCCATTGTTCAAGTCATACCTTTTCATGTTATCCTTCAAACTGGAGACTTTGAAAAGTAATTTGCTGCCACATAAAGAAAACAGACTTACAGAATCTGCAACTACAGGACCAAGCATTTAAGACTAGAATCCAAGGTTAAATGATGACAAAGCAGAAGACAATATACAACATAACAAACTGTAAACCTAAGTGTCTTGCTCCCCAGTGCAACAGGATCTCTGCTCACTAATTTGCAGTTCAATAGTCCATTCCATCAGATACTGCTGAAGCACATCAGAGACTGGAATAGTGTTCAAATTTTGAATCAAGTTTCAAAAAGTAATACAAATTTTGGAACAGTGGTCTTTTGTTTAAGAAGTACGCTTAATAAACAAGCAGCTTTCCCACAGAAGTTAGAGATGGTACACTTCCATCTAACACTGTGATGGTATGGAGTCTAAAAGAATTTGATGGCCACAGAACATTCACATTTCTAAAGCTTAACACACAAAAAGGAAAGTCAAAATGTTACTTATCATTTTAGCAAGAAGGCTGATTCTTATACAAAAGATAAGTACCATAGTAAGGAGAGCTACCTTTTCCTTTATAAAATTAAAAAAAAAATTAAAAAAAAAATCACCCTAACCTTTTCCTCTAGTTACTACATACCTGTGACCAGTATCTCACTTTTTGCTTGTACAGATCTAAAAGGTTGATATCCTCTGACTGTGTAGATCCTTAATATAAGTTAATGCAGCTCAATAAAACAAGTTGTTAAACAAATCCTTTGGAAAAACTTCACTGTCTGCACCCAACTAACAAAAACTGATGAAAGCAGCAATGGAATTGTGTTAAACTTAAAATAAATAATTCACATACAACATGTTAAAATTACAAAAAAGGATTAAATTGCCATTTCTACAACTTTTTTTAGATTTAGCAAGTTTCTAATCCATTTTATATCAACAGCAGTATGTATGTTCTTCATATTAAATTTAACATTGAAGGACTGTTTAGAGGCGTTATTTATAAAGCAAGAACCACCAAGTGAGCATTACAGAACTTCAACAAATGTTTAGCTTTTTTCCAGTATCCATTCAGAAAAGATTGAGGGTTTGTCTATCCACTTGGTAAGTTTACTTCTCTTCTTTACTCTGGAAGAGTTAACATCATGACCTCCAGCTTCATTTTGAAATACTGGTTAAAACGAACAACTGCATACCTATTTAAAAGAGAAAAGATCTGACGTTAAGAGCAGGCAATTTCCTACATGGAAACAGACAGGCTAGGTCTACCCAGAAGTCCACCTATCTCAGAGCCCTGTTTCAAATACTAACCCATAGGAGCTACCAAAGGAGGAAGAACAGAAGAACCATATTACGGTACTTCCTCAACAACACCACTCCACCACTTCTCCTGGCTTGCTACAGTTTGCAAAACAAATGCTATTTTGAGTCAATCAGAGGTGTCACTTTCAAGCTTAAAGTTCTTAATAAAGTGTTCTACAATTGACAGCTACAGTTGCCCCTCCTCTCCCCCAAAGTAAAAAAGGAAAAAAATATATATACTTTGTTCACTGGAAGATTGCTATTTTTCTAAACCACAACACAGTTTCTCACTTGTGCTTTCACTTGGCTTTTTGCGCCATCTAGAGGTTACTTACAAGCACTTCTTGGGAAAAACTAAGCACAAGGCCACAGAAGAAACTCACAGTGGTACTACTTAAAAAACAGCACAACTAAGCCTAGTAAACTGACTCAGTGATCAATGAAAAAATATTCTAAACTGAAGCAGAAACTCATGCTAAGTAAAATGATGGATTTTATCACTTCTATCAGTTTCCAACAAAAGACAGATATATTCTACTGCTTACTGTGATGAAAGACTATTAAAAAAATTAAAATGCCAAGGACATCCACCTGAAACAGAACCACCAGCTGGTGTTTCAGTAGACAGAACTTAACGTTCATTGGCATTACAGAGGTTCCTATTAAAAAGTTAGGAATTTCTAAAATCAATAGTCTGCACAATAAGACGTAAGCTAACCTTTTTATACAAGAGGCCCATTTCCTGACTCTTGCCGCTGGGGTCATACCTCTTCTGACAACTAGCACAGCACAGTGACTAGTCTGCTTCTGTGCCTTTGTCTCTTCAAGAAAAGCCTTTTATCTTTAAAAGCATTTCCTCCTCTAGTGAAGTGCCTTGCCTTGTTATACTAGCTATGTTAGCCCAAAGGCATACGTTAATTTAGAAAGTTTTCAGGTGAAATGAAAAAAAGATTGTAAAAGCTGTCTACGCGTATTTTCAGTTCAGAAGTTACAGTACAATCACACAGATCAGACACCTCAAACCTCATAGCTTATGATAGCTGGGATACTTAACCAGATGGTCCCAAAATTCCCTTCAAACCTCAATTATCATATTATTATATGGAATGAGCGTGCTTACCCTAGAAAATCAAAGTCAATGGTGGAATATTTGGCTTGAATTAGAGCCCACAATCCCCAAAAGAAGTGAGAAGCCTAGTGAAAAAAAAAAAAAAGAAAAATTAGTTAAGATTAGGATTGCATAAAAGCATATACAAATGCATTTTTACATTGAAATAAAAAAATTCATCTACATGCAATCTCCCCCAAATCCATCTTTGTAAGCTTGCTTAGTATCTCTTCAAAGAGATTAGTAAACAAGTATTACAAAACTATTGGCAGAGTAAATTTATTGGCCTCCAGACACGACATTTGTTGGTTTTTTTCCCCCAAGAAAAACGATGTCACACTTGTGAAAGAGTTCATCTATTAAGTAAATTGTTGTGTAATTATATACATCACCTTAAGTGAACAGAAATAGAACTGCTACTACTGCTACTTATTAAACAACTTACTGTTAATATCCTACATACATTCAACTCTTATGTATACAGAGAATTCCATTTGAACCTTTGATTACACCCTTAGGATATTATAACCACAACTCACTTTCACTACTGACTTGGACAAAAGCATGATCTGTAGCTACAGAAAAGAAGTTCCTCACCATTTACACATCTGTAATCTGTTTCAACCATGACTGTTTTATTAGTCCAGATAAACAGCTTGAAGGTCTATGTTCAATTTCTGATTGAAACTATAATGAATTATGAGATTGCTAATGAACTTTTAGATATACATATATATATTTTGGAAAGGGTCCAGAGGAGGGCCACGAAGATGATCAGGGGGCTGGAGCACCTTCCCTATGAGGACAGGCTGAGGGAGCTGGGTTTGTTCAGCCTGGAGAAGAGAAGGTTGCGGGGTGACCTCATTGCAGCCTTTCAGTACCTGAAGGGAACTTACTCCCAGGAGGGGAGTAAACTCTTCGAAAGGGCTGACAATAGCAGGACAAGGGGAAATGGTTTTAAGTTAAAAGAGGGAAGATTTAGGTTGGATGTTAGGGGGAAGTTCTTCACTAGGAGAGTGGTTAGGCCCTGGAACAGGCTGCCCAGGGAGGTTGTGGATGCCCCGTCCTTGGAGGTGTTCAAGATCAGGTTGGACGGGGCCCTGGGCAACCTGATCTAGTAAAGGTGTATGTTTGGTGGCCCTGCCAGGCAGGGGGGTTGGAACTACATGATCCTTGAGGTCCCTTCCAACCCGGGTCATTCTGTGATATACACAACGGACATGAGTTTGATCATCTCATTATTGAAGACATTTTTGGACCAGATTACATACATGGCATTTCTGACTTTTATTCAGTTAGTAACTGAATATAGTAAAATGCTTCCTGGAGCTTACACCTAACAATTTACCAAAAGCACAGAAGACACTTTCAGGCACGTATGCCTGAAAACACCTTAAAACAACAACCATTAACCACCAGCACCTCTTAAGTTTTGATAACTTTACCTGACAGCGAGCAGTTTGGAGCTCCACATCAGAAAGCATTCATTTTTCTCTTAGCAAAGCTTCCTACATTAACTGACACCTACTTGTATTCGGCACTATTTGTACCTTGTGTATGGTCTGAAGGCAGATCTTAAGCTGTTCTCTGAACAGAATGCTATCCTCTCTTAAACGACCATAGTTTAGAATTGACAAAAATAAAGCTATGTATATTTGACATCAGACCACCAGCCAACATAACTGCAAATCTAACTTGCCTAAATGAAAGAGACAACCAAATTCAGTAGATTATGCAAATCTTAACAAAAGAACAACAAACAAATTGGTATTAAGTCAGCCCTTAGAAAATACCATTTTTTAGAGTAGGACCTGTATTTCTTCATTATTACCATTAGCTTCTTCGTAGAAAACTGAAGGTATTACAGAATGAAGGTGTACTTGGATTAGTCAGACAGAGAAATAAGATCAAATGCACATTTTAGCCTTAGTGAGCCTAAGAATAGTTTAGCACATTTTACTTTTAGAAGAAAGCAAAACGAAGTGAAGCTTTTACATCTGAAGTCTGAGAAGGCAGACTGACAGCAGGAGATAGTTTGACACATGATATAGAAGAGGAACAGGGGAAAAGACTCATACAGTCATCCCTCAGAAAACCTCCTGGGATACTTAAGACTACATGTGCATTTTGCTACAGTTTAAATCACACAGCTTTCTAGAACACTGAAAGCAAGGGAAGAATTGTGGTAGTATTGAAAGATTCTAAAAAGAACTCTAACCTCTTTTTAAAGTTCCATCTTGTTTTTCTATTGTGTTACAAGGAGTTCAGCATAGACCCATCATAAACTTTTGCCAACACAGCAACTTGCCAGTCAGTAGCTATACTTGCTAAAACCTCATCATCTCTGAATACTCACTGCCCCTTTTACTTGGAGCCAACACACAAAATCATGAACTTTCACAAAACAAGCTAAGTTTTTCTTTACATAACACAGCACTCAGGTTAAGAAATTGACAGTTACATTTACCCACAGAGAAAAAAAATACAGCATTTAACATTCACATCCAGAGATTTTACTTACCAGTGCAAACTGATTGACTTGAACATATAGAACTTCAACTTCTTTTTCACTGACTTCTGTGCCAAATCCTTTATATTCTTTGTAGGCCTCAAGGTAAGATCTCAGCCACTGTTCCTGTAATTTTCTGTTGGGATAAAGGCTGTAGTCTACTTCATTTACTCCTATGGAGGTAAAAAAAATAATAATAAAAAAATAATAATCTGAATCTTAGGGTATCTAAAAAGAACATCAGAATCACAGTACTGAACTGCTCCTCTGTCTCTTCCCCCTTTCCTCCCCCCACCCCAAAGCTGAATCCAGATGTGTACACATTGTCAGCTCGTATTTCTAAGACTAAACCTTTAGTGTAGTCTACTCTGCCCCTCCATACACAGAACTAGAAGCCTCATCTCTGTAACTATTCTCTCCTGCCACGTTGTTCTTCTCAGCACACAGCTCCAAAATTGTCTATACTAGACACTCTAAACAGCTGGCCACACAATCTACCAGGAGTCCCAAGACTTGGATCACAGCCAATCACCACCCAGTAGATACAGAAAAATATTTATCTTGCTTCACTGGACAAAGACTGCTCTATGTTTAGAAAGAGATTCTTAGCCACACCACCCCTTCCTCTGAAACACACCCTTGGCCTCCTTTCCTGCGTTTCACCTTCTAGAAGACTAAAGCAGTATGAATGTTCAGTAAACTAAATACTAAACACGCTATTCCTGAGAAAGCACATTTGCAATCAGTAGTACCAAGGCATATGCAATAGAACCACTCCACTCTGGAAGCACTAGATTTGAGAGACATCACACTGAAAAGTACTAAGGAAATGCCAGGCCTACTGTACAAGTGCATCAGGAAAGAGGTTACAGTACACAGCTCTCTTGCACAGGGCAAGCAGTTTCACCTCATGTCACAAATCTACACTAATTTACATGGCCAAGTGGTTGTGGGCATACATGCTACTAACGTTTATGTCCATGACAATGACATTTTAATACCCAGTTCTCCTTCAGTTCTACTTTATGACCACTGCAATCTCCTGGCACTTAAAATTTTTTCCCCCATGTCTAATCCTCAAAAGTAGCAAAGGTGACACACAGCTGCTCTTCAGTGGCTAAAGAATGTTCCTTGTGTGTAGTACTCTTAGTGCACCTAGCTCCTTGAAGATGTACTTGGACTCTTAGAAGTTCCAGATGAAATTTAGCAAAACCTTTCAAAAGTATTTTGTGGGAGATTTTAACTTGTTTCCTAAATACTTAAATTTTTTAAATGTCACAGTATACTTGGTTAAGTTATCTGAACTTGAGATCTGAAAAGCAATGACAGGTACACAAACAAAGGCTTTCATTTAATTCACCACACTGTACTTTTCACCTGCGTGTCTGTGTATGTTTTCCCCATTACTCCATCTTCTAAAATAGCACTGCATAAGCAAGGTTATTGCACTCTTATGGAGTAAAGGGAAGGGGCATTTATCAGAAGAAACTCAAGTAGCTAACAAATGAAACTATCTGCAACTTAATGCCAAAATCTGACACTTTTTCCAACCATGCATTCTTAGCCTCTACCTCTCATTTTAAGCACATAACTCAAGGGCAAGTACTTAGCAAAGACATGCAAAACCACTGAAAAAAATGTAATGTCCGCCATTTGTAACTTTGTAATCACACAGCATATTCTATGTATTAAATAACTGCTTATGCTGTTGCAGATACATTCATGGTATTTCATTATAGCGCGTTGAGTCTGTGCTGCATCATTTCACCCAACAACCTCAAAACCTGAGAGCTGTAAAGGAGGAATGTAATTGGCCTGCGAGTAGAGACATTAACACATTTTGATACCATTAGATTAACAGCTACATGCATGTTTCTAGGTATACAAAAAAACATAACATGGTACAAGAATCAGAACTCAAAGTTTTTTTTATGTCCATTTTACCTTTACCTCATAAACCCAATTTTTACCTGCAAATTCATTGAAGTGATTGCCAATGTCATAAGCCAGGTAGTTGTATCCAGAGTACTCATAGTCTATGAACTGCACATCACCTACGTGAGACAAGAGCAGCAACATCAGAGTCCACATCAAATGAAATCACGGCCCTAATCCTTTGGCGTCCTTTGAAGTTTTAGGGAAACAAACAAACAAAGTACATATCTATCTTATTTGTACCCAGTTGCGTGCACGCAGATTTTACAAGGCAAGACTGCTTTTATGGTATGAGACTTCTATGAACATTCATTTAAGAGATCTCTTTCAATAATCAGAGCTTAAAATGCCTTTTCTTTTTAAACTCTGATTAGCAGAATTTTAACTTCCACCACACGAGGGCATCAATTATCTTCAAAATGAGAAAAACAGTAGAGAAGCCTTAATTTAAGCTTCATGTAGAAATCACAGATCATTCTTTCCCTGACTTAAAAAATTCCAGTCCTGTATATTCTAAGACAAACATGCAACCGTGGCAGACTAACATGTTGCTATTTCCTTTTAGTATGGTGATATTCCCTGCTTTCTTCAAGCACACTTAAAGCAAGACTTTCCTAATAGTTGCCCCTTTTTTGTTTTAAGGTGGCTTAAACTAGTCTGATAAGACAATGCTCAAAACAATGAAGCTACCTAGTATTACATAAATAAGGACTGCTAACAGTCATCAGCCCCAAATATTTCCAAATTACTTAATTTTTTAAATTTTTTTATTTTTATTTTTTTTACTAGTCAGCAGTTGTCTTTGGGGAAGCTAGGAAAAGTGCTTCACTCAAAGATGTAATATAGCACTGAACCTGCTCAAGCATGTCTACATCACAGCAAGCTTTAAAGACATCAACAAGTTTGAACAACTAGATAAAATTAGAGCTCTTTTATTTAAAGGGAGCAACCGAAAGAGAAGTAGTGTGCTATTCACAGTGGAACCTTAAAATGTAAAAGCTTACATTTTCCACACTATGCTGAAATGGCAAACGTTCACAGTTGTATCTTTTTGCCTCTCTGCACTCATCCTTTCAATGACTAGTTGTAGATTTAGTTTATAAAAACATATTCTTATTAAAATGAACAATCTTGCTAGCATCACTTAAAAAACCATACAGATACTAACGCTATTATATGTATCAAAAAAGCAAATTAAGAATAACGTTAAAACTACTAGATATTTTCTAGGCTGAGGATTAAGAATCTAATACTATGTCTCCTAAGAATTTATGAATATTGCACATATCAAATACAATAGGTATATCAAGCATATGTCCCAAGCAAGTTAATACAGAACAACTTTGTTAGAAGTGTTCCTTCTGTCTACACAGTTCATCATTACCATATTTGAAACAATAACAAATCTATCTTTTCCAGATGCATCCATCTTCTTGTCTAAGCACTTACAATCAAAGTTAAACCCCAAAACACTAACAAAATCATTTAGTCACAATCCTCGAAGTCAGATTTACCCTTGCTTCCACAGAAAAAGAGGATTGCTTACCAAGGTTATGAGGTTAAACCTTTTAGGCTCTGACAAACCAACATGAGAATGCAAAGTGGCAAGCTCCTCCCAGGAAAATCTTGCTGGCAATGGAAAATTGAAGGGTCTGAAGGGACAAGAAGTTTTACAGCAGATGCAACCAAAATCTTATGATACTGTCACAGACCAATTTCTGCTGCCACTTGACTGGCAGATTCATACACTTGCATGTGCTTGTGCTTCTCATTGGTTCTTTAGTAGTTGTTTTAAAAAACACCTGTAAGTTACAAGTCAGTCAAAATGTACTGCCCAACCCTTGTTAATGCCCTGCAACAAAACTAACCTCTGATGCCCCCCACCCTAACACCATTAGAAACTG
Source organism: Coturnix japonica (assembly GCF_054131305.1). Lineage (NCBI taxonomy): Eukaryota > Metazoa > Chordata > Aves > Galliformes > Phasianidae > Coturnix > Coturnix japonica. The sequence continues at coordinate 61,471,636 of NC_140663.1, read as the reverse complement.
GCTGTATTCAGCTTTTCCCCACATTAGTTAAAAACACAGGTTAAAGTCTGCTTGTAAAGTACCAGCATAAGATATACCATAAAAAAATTTTTTTTTCAATGTCTAAGTTTCATCTCGAACATACCTGTATGTGCCATTATGTTTTTGATTATAGCCAAAACTTAATCCTTGCTACAGATAATACTCTTATGGAATAAGAAATTGAATCTCACAAACTACAGATGATGCTGTTACCAGGCACTCTCCAATGGGGAGGCACACAAAAACAAGTGATGCGATAAAACATTTGCTTAGTGCACTTACGTAGCACTATGCGTATCACAAGACAGCAACAATGGCACAAGTGATCTGCAGCAGATGAAGAAAGTTTGGCAACTCATATGTGATAAGACAAAACTTCAAAGTAAAAAGATCCTGCATTCTCATTAATCTCTTTCAGATTTGTGCTAGCGTGGAGTTTCAACCGCCTTCCTTTAGAAGAAGCATCATTCTCATTGTTTAAATATCCACAGTATTAGAGTTTCCTTTAAAGACTTACTGCAGTTAATACTGCAAAACCGCTTCTAAAAGTATAGTTACACTACAGGTTTATCAGTTTGCTTTGAGGTTTGAAAGAAACATAGTGAATTCGTATATCCCACCATTATCAGTGTGAGTAGGGAGACCAATAATAGAGTAGTCTGAACAGATCTGTGTTTTACTGAAAGAGACATTGCTTAAAACTAAGCTCTGTCATCTCTCTGATGACGACAGAAATAAGGGTGTTAAAGAATATTTGCTTTTCAAGCACAATATATTGTTTTCAAAGGTTGCCTACTACAGTAGGCAACACAATCTCATCCAGAAACATTATATAAAGATACAAAATGGAATACATGTTGTGTTTTATACACCTGAAATTCAGTTTTCAAATAGAAGAAAAACTAATCAAGAGGACATCTGTTCCATCTCCTCAGGAAACTGAAAGGCAGGAGAGTGATGACACCTCTCTACAGCTCCCTTCACTCTCACTGCCTTAATGAGGTAAACGCTTTTAACAAGTGAGTCCTAGCTGTAGTTACTACAGCAGGATGACAAGTTCTCTCCTATCTGGCTCATCAGGTGAGCCACTGATGTCCTACAAGACAGCTTCAGAGAAGACAGTGATCTAGACTACTACTACCACACCTGAAAATACAAAATAGGGTCATACACCCACAGAATAATTTTAGTTATAAAAACCCAATATATCTTTGCAAAATTAAAATCGGTTTTTAGATCAAAACTAGAAGCCTTAAACATACCTCAGTCTTCAGAAGCACTGAGCACCCACAGACTCCTACCAAAGATCATAGAAAACATTGGGTAGGCAGAGGGAATAAACAGAACAAAACTAGCCATCTACCTACACACTTAACTTCCTGGCAGAAGAATTTAAAACATTCAAAAAGAACACAGATATAGACAAAAGAATATTGGTATTTGGTCTTCTTGAACAGCAAGATTTGAATACTTTTAGAACATATGTTTTGGATATTTCCAGCTTATGTTAATAAAAAATTGAACACCATTGGAACAAGAGCTTTTTAAACATGTTACTAAACACATTTTAATTACCTTGATGTCCAAATTGCAATTAAGAGCAACAAGAAGTTCTGAGTTGCATCCTTCAAAGAGTAATTCACACTGATAATTATTATGAGTTACATAAAATAACACTTGCTAATTTCATATCCTGAGCAACTGAGAACGGCCATTAACAAAGCAGCAAGAGGAGGCCAAGTTCCCTCAGTCACAGCATGAACAAATTCAAATCAGATAACTTAAAATCCAGCAAATGAAGATAGCATTCAACATGCTATTCCGGTCTCATAAATAATGTAGGGACATAAGATTGATTCTTCTCAGAAGCAGCACAACAATTAAAATTTTTCTTCCAAGTCTGAAAATTTAACATTAATTTAATCCAGAGTCCATGTCTAAAAGAAGGCACTAGGATAAGTTACTATCATTCTAACTGCACTGGACAAGAGCCTAACATCTGTTGTCAGCCTGTAGTTTAAAAACAAAAACATGGTTGTAAATGCTTAGGACATCTACTCAACAAAACAAATACAGTGTTGTTAAAACCAGTGAGTTATTTTGTGCCAGCTTCTGAAAAGCCAAACATTGCCAGCACTGATCAATCTGTAATGGAGGGGATGGGGGGGGGGGAGAATGCTAAGCAATTAACCTACAAGACTGATTGTCTCTCCTCAGTTCCAGCTTAGTGTAAGCCAGGATGTTTTTGACACACAAGTCTCTCTAGATGATTAAGTAAATCTGGTAAAGTCTCAGTATCATCAAAGCTGTTAGCTACCTTCATGCAGCCAGATGTCATTTCTAATGAAGTGCATCTTTAAAGATTCTATTTTGTGCTTATGAAGTTCTCTATATACCAACATAAAGTTCTGCAGTGCTTAACAGAACTCCAGCAAAACATATGTAGTCTTTTGAAGTGGAGGGAGGCTCAACTATAAAAATAAAATTCCATAAAATTCAACTAATGAGCAAATAGCTTAGTTTTTGCTCTGCAATATGAGCACTATAAGAAAGAGCATTCAAAGGACAGATATAAAACATGCTACAGCTGGCACTGAGGTTTGGTTACTGTAAAAAGGTACCTGCTATACCTAGATTGCAGATATCTTACAACACATGTACAACATTCAAACAAGCGTAACAATCCACCTATCTCAGATTTCCCAGTATTTTTGCCCCAGCCAGCTTGTAGCCTAAGTGCTTCATGTACACCTCCCACTCCTCCCCACCCTGTCCCCAACACTAAACACTCACACACTGGTTATTGTAGGTTTGCTCATAAGTGATGCACTGCTGGCATTGTTTTTTCCTCCATTCTGTTTACAAAAAGAAAAGCATACAGCAGTTGTTTTAAAGTAGAAACTTTAAGTCTATTGACCATGACAGCGAGCCTTTTAGAGGAATTCCTCATTTATTTCACATTGAATCATTGTTCTACTATGGCAAATGACTAGAAACTACATTTTACCTCAATAAGTGATTGAGGAATGTTAAAACCCTAAGTAGTTTCAGCGCTGAAAAAACCTACAGAAGAACAAAATATTGCTTTTGGTGCTATATCACAACTCTAATGTAAGGTCACATGCTAATTTTTTGATTCCTGGTCACTCACTTCACACAGTTTTGACTGAAATACCAACAGTTACTGAACTGTTGCAAACACATGAAGTTACTAAAAAGATCAAGTCATCCTCATGTCAAAAGGATCTTGAATATCTAACCTGATGATTTTATTGCATTCATCTGATCTCAGTTATATTACACAGAAGGAAAGCTGTGCAAATATAGCCAATTTCACCACATCATTTTAGCATCTTGAGGTCTGCCTTCCCTGTTTATTTTAATATTCTATTTAATTGATTAATTTAGTAACTGAACCTCAAACCAATAAAATAAACTGAGTTTATACAGAAGCTTTACAGATTCTATTTGAGGCATTCTTTAATAAAACTATTCTGAATTTAATAAAAATAAAAATATTTAATCTTTACCAAGACCTGTACTGCCTTTAACTGTTTGAATGAAGTACGTATTTAAAGCAATCTAAAATGCCTATGTACCTCATGCAGAACATAAATGGAATGACTGAGCGCAGTGCTAAGTACCACTGAAATACTTTGTCATGAAAATCTTTTCTTCACAGCAGCACAATCATAAACCACAACACCACACATATTACAGGGGATGTCTTCAGATTATTTTTTACGCTTGTATAATTTTTTCCCTTCATACCACAGGAACAGAATTATCATAAACAATGATATACTTTGCAACCTAGTCATACAGGCAGGTTATAGAAAAACTGATTAATTAAATAAAATCAAGTAGCAACATTTTTCTCTGCACAGTAACATAGATGAGAATCAACTAATGCAACAAAAGTAGATTTACACCATTATCACTACCATTACATGCAGTCTTAAAAGCTCAAACCAAGTTCACCAACACTAACAGCACTAAAGGGACACCACTGATGTAGCAAATTAAACTACACAATAAACAAACTAAGCCTCCACTTACTGCTTAGCTCACTACCTACCTCGTTTCTTGTTGTAAATAATATTCTTACACAACAGGTCATTGTGACAGAGTACCACTGGTGATCCTAAATTTGACAGTCTTTCCTTCATCCAGGCCATCTCTTCCTGAAGAACTTGAGGACTTGGAATTTCACTTAAAAACCTTTTCAGGTGTAAGAAGTTTGAGAGTTAATTTTTAGTAGTGTGTTCCATACCAAGCATCTGTAATGAAACAACTTAATTATTTTCCTCTACACTCTTATTTCAAATAATTCAACAGATGTTCTCTCAAACTAGGGCACTATTTCCCGTAGCACCTCTGCAGACAAATCAAGACAATATTCTATTTTGTCCTCTCCAAAGAAATTCTACAGATTATCTATTTTAAATGTGACAGCAGTCTACTCAGGAATAAAATTTGAACACAATTCTGCACATTTTTCAAGGAGCATAGATAAAAAGTTTACAGCACGAGTCTCATTCACACACTGCACACATTACCATACACAACTGCAAGTACCATATTTACCCAATAAGATTAAATAAGATTCCTTTTTTTTCCCCCTTTAATCAAAGTAAATATATTAAGTTGACATCTTTAAAATTATTCAATTACTCTTGTCTAAAGAATTTTGTTATCAAAACCCACAACTTTGCTAGAGCATTTACAATACAGACAGAAAAGCACTTCATATCAACAATATCAAAGAAATTCTATAAAGAACATTTATCTAAAAAGAGATGTTGGGAAAGCACATGATGATCAAATACCTACCTTTTATTCACTTCCTCATCTGCAAACTCTGTGGGTATAAGAGAGAAATACTTCCCCATCTTCAACCACAGGTTAGATTTAGGGATCCATCCATTGTGTGCATGGATAGTATGGATTTTAGCAAGCTGTCTGGCAATGAGTCTTCAAAGAAAAAAAAAAGTTAAAATTAACATTGCATTTGCAATAGATTAGACAGTCCATATCCTATCTTTTCTAGCAAGAAGAGAGGACAACAAAAACATTTAATAGAAATATGATGAGATCCAATAAAGAAATCAGCAAGAGTATAAATAAAAGCAGCACAGCCCACAAGGTAGCATATTTTAAGACTCATAATGTCTTTAAGCAGTACAATGTGTGAAGCACTGGCAGGGAGATAAACTGGATTTCAACTACACCATGTATATTTGATATCTATTCTTTGGCATGCACATCTCAGAAGACTTTACTTAAATTAGGTGCAGTTTTTAGGTATCAAATTTCAGCTCACACATGAAAAGCTAAGAAAACCCTTAAAACATCAGCATTTTCTACTTGCTACTAATGTTAAAAAGTCTCAGTGAAATATTTTGAACCTATTCAAAAATGAAATATAAGAGTTAGGATTCACTTTAATGAAACCCAGCCCCTCTAAATGCACCACATTAAATTATTTCCCAAACAGCAATGTTCAAGAATTGAACGCTCACTAGTAGAACTTAAATGTATATGAAGTGAGAGCAGCAAGGATTTTTTCCACAACTGAAATATCATGATTAACTATGTAAAAACAATGACCCACCACAAGTTTGAAAGTCAGTTTCAGACAGGCTCATAATAACATTCACTGTGTGTCTGCTCATAAACTAAGCCTGAGATACTCTGGATTTGAAATCATATATACATCACAGAACTTGTGTAATAAAATAATTAAGTAAAAAGCTTACCTGAAAATATCAGGATTGCATACATGCTCAGGATCCAGGGCCTCTCCCTGCATGAACTCGTAGCACAAGCCGTTGTTGAAAGTACAATACAGTTGAGGTGCACAGCCATGGGCCTGCAACACACGGAAACTCTTCACTTCTTCATCACGGTCGACTAAGAGCTCAGTCTTGTTTCCATAGATCCTAACTAAAACCACATCATCTGTTATGTCACCCACGTAGCAGCCAATTAATTTATTGGTGATTCCATCAGTAAACAGCTGAAAAGAAAGATAACACATAGCTTAGTTTTGCATCTGTATTTCCACAGTTCAAGAAGAGAATACAAGGTTACTCTTTGGCTTTGGATTTAAAGAAAATAAACCTTTAAAACACAGGAAAATCATGAAGACTGCAAAATTTTTCAATATAACCCACCAGAAGAAAATAGGCCAATGTAAGAACATGCTACAGTGAACTACAGAAACACTACACATAAAAGGCAGTAGCTGAATGTTTCATGTTGCAAAACAAGTTCTCACATAACCACTCTGAAACTGATGGATTAAATTGGCTGAAATCAAAGCCTGAACAAGGTAGCAATCCCAAAGTTCTGTATCGTGAACACAGGCAGCACAAACAACGTGGATTCACTTCAGAATTTCACTATTTGCTGATGAGTGCACAAACAGTAAAAAGATACTCCTGAAGTCCTAAGGCGTTCCTTCTAACAAAGCGAAATTGAGGTAAGGCACAGTCCAAGTTCAGTGTTACCATCTCAGTAGCTGTGAGGTTTTACAGTTTGAGAACAATTCCTAAAGTCACTTTGGATCCTCCACAAACATGAAAGAGCACTTCGAACCCAAGACCTCAGCTTTCAGCCTCAGGTACCACTCCAAGTTGAAGAGCTTCTGACAAGACTCACTCTTTTCATCATTCTACTTGATAACTGGTTCATGCTATTCAGGAGGCAAACAAGCACTTTAAGTCTTTATCATTAAAGATGCACACAAAAGCAGTTTTATAAAGCCCTGCCATTTATTTTTGCTTCAGAGACCAGCCTAGTAACTGACACCTGAATAGACAGGAGGTGCGGCAAGTGACCCTCTACAAAAGTAAGTAAAAGCATTACATTTACATATAATGACACCCTATTCATTGCCCTTCAAGTAACAGTGGAGGTATGATTGCTTTGAGTTCCTAGCTATGGAAAAAAGGAAAAAAGAAAGAAAAATTGTCATTAACTACTGTTTCTCCTTTCTACATTTGATGACAGGACTAAATCGGTCACTAAAAGAAGCAGCGGTCCCACCAATGCTATCAGGTAAGCTGGCTAAATCCAGGGTTACTAAGAAGGTACGTGCATAGAGGTGCATGTAGTCCAACATTGGAAAGCAACACAAAAGAAATAGCAGTTCTCTCATCTGGAATTTTACCAGCTTAGAAAATAGGTGTTTGGTGCTGTCAAACTTTGTGCCCTGTCAACACAGGCTGAGTTCTTGCTAAATTAGCAATACCCATCTCAACTCTAGCTTTTAAGTAAGTTATTTATGGGAAATACATTAACATTTTCATGTGACAAGCACGCTTTCCAACAGCACAAGCAAAACTATCAGTATTTTCATGACACCTCAACAGCCCTCTGCTGTTTTAAATATGAGAAGTAAGCAAAAAGTGAAAGAACCCTTCAGTATCTTCCACTAGAATAAATGACCAGAAAGTAGCTTCAAGTTGGTTAACACGTTCGTATAGATTCACACAATTTCCCCTTTGGTGGGCACCTTGCAACTTTTAAGTCCTTTTTTAGGAGGCACATTCATCATTAGTTCTCATTCAGTAAAATCTGGAAGGACATAAGAGACAAGCAGATTCACAGCTCAACTACCCCATTTAAACATTTTCAAACTACGTAGTTACTCAGTTGCAAGGAGCTTTTGCTTTATAGGCAATCTGTAGACTCCAAGGAACCTCAAAATTCATAACTGTAATGAAAACCAGAAGAGCAGATACGTATTGAAACCTATTTATCAGAATTAGAATAATAAGTATCCCAGAGAAACAGTTTGAATTCCTTATTTACTGGTATTAATTCAAGCTTCTCTTCCAACACCTCTCCATCCAGCAGGAAGTCGGATGGTTTTGGTTTTTGGTGATGGCAGCAAAAGGAGTCACAGACTGATTTATTCACCTTCCAAGATGCAGCCCTAATTTTGAAAAGCACAGTAGTATTGGAAATAAACTAATACTTGTTTGAACAAGTCTCACAGATTTGGAGAAATCAAGCATCAGGAACAGTTGTTTGATTTTGATTTTACTTATCTATTTTTTAAATTTAAATCCTATCGTAAAGCTAAGTTAGACTACTTACGCAATTCACTCAAAACTGAGGACTTTACAACTTATGGATGCTTATTATCATCTATTATTTTAATAACAAGAGATGAGTAATGACAGTCTTTAGCAGTCTCCTAAAACTACAAAATAATGCACTATTAGAGCACTAAAACAAAGTTTAGCACCACGTCTACTCATTTTTACAGCAAAATGAATATATTTATACTCTAACATCACTCTGTTCTTTTGCTTGATACTCATGCGGATGATACAAATAGTCTAAGATAAGGAAGATGTGCTTGAGCAATGGAACATTACCTGATCTGCCCAAGCAGAATATTTTTGTTTCAAGCCATGAGCAACACCACAATAATGCACAACTTTCTCCCTCCATTTAAGTACACCATTATAGAACTGTTAGGTCAAAAGGGGCCTCTTTTGATCAGCAAAGCACTGATTCTTACACATTTTAAAATACAATTAATTCAGTGTCAAAAGAGTTCACCACCAGAACCTAGAACTACTTGCTTCTGAAACATACTGATGCTGGAAGCATATGCTCTTAACTAGCATTCAGCTAAGGCAAGCATGTGTCTGGTTCTCAGAAAAAATAACAGTGGCATTCACATATAAAACAAATCTACTAAACAAGGGAGAAGACCTTTAGCTTAGAAGGATTCATGTTTTCTAAACATGAGCACCTGACATATGGGCAAGTCCTGATTTGTCCCACAAAGTACCCTGAAACAGGTTGCACAACCTCTTAACAATCACATCTCTGCTGGAAGTCCCTGAGAAAACAAGTCATAACCCCTGCCCCTGTAAAGAGGTCTCGCCATGGAAGTGCATTCCAGAACTACAGCTAGTGTCAGGGTATTTAATACATCACATATCTGGACCAACCTCTAACTGACTCTGAAATAACATCTCTCCTTGCTCACTCTTTTTCCCCAGAATGTAGTCACACTTGGACTCAGTTTTGGTCTGAGTCCTGCACAGGTACATCAACACCTCAGCTAGTTAGCCAGACAAAAATCAAGCAGAATTTGAATAAGGGGAAGCTGAAATAAGCCAAAGATAATAATGCACAAAGCTAAGCACAGGGTTGGTAATTTGGACTGCCACAGATGGTGCCCACAACCAATTTATGCTCCTGAGCTCCATCTTGTTACTCCTCAGCAGCAAAAGGAATGGATTAAGTTACACTATTATTTTGACATTCCTGTGTGATAAAAGAAAGGTCGTTTTCACAAACTCTGAAAAACCACTGTTTAGTAACTTATCAGCTTGCCTGAATAACAAGTGAGCATCATCCTTGGCAACCCATTTTAAGAATGGGCAGACTCCTGACACAGGAGCAAGAAAATGTAACCCTGCTACAAGAAAGTAGTTGGAAAGTTGATCCCTTTTGTAAGATAAAGAAAAAAAAACAAACTTATAAATAAGAAATTTCACTCAAGACCTAAGACAAGGACATGAGACAAATGGTCTAGATAGATGTACCACAAGCAGGCAGTGCTCTATGACTAAGCACTTTGTAACTGCCAAGGAAAAAATTCTTAAACCACCAAGAACCCTGTTTTGAGACTCTGATTTGTATATAAGCCAAAGTTTCAAAGAGTTTATTTTCATCTTTCCCTCTCCCTCAAGAAAAATACTAGAAAAATACTTAATAGAGTTATTAAGAACCCAGCAGAATAGAGGAAGAAAATTCTTTAAACCATCGGAAGAAAGAAATGCATCTATCTTTATCTACTGGCAAAGGCAGCAAACAGAAGCAGAGACATAACCTAAAGCAATGGACTTGACTGAACTACATCTACCATGGTTTTCAATACCCAAGTCACTCTGAAAGCAATGCCTCCTATTTATTACCATGAAAACCACAAGAGACAAAAAGAGCACAACAACACTGTCTGACAGACCAAATTCTCAACTACAAAACACCCTTTTTCAACATAGTCACCACCACACGGAAGAACTCAATTCTACACCACTTTATATTCACTTCCACGTTAAGATACCACTTTGCCAGACTGCCCAACTGCTGCCATCTGTCACACAGGACCAACACACCACAGAATACTGGTGGGAAAGTTCAGCCTCTACTGCCACATCACCACCACCCACCTCAGGCGTCAAGGTCATGATATAATAAAACACGACATAATAAAATGGGAAGCTTTAAGAGCAGCTTAGCATGAAAAAAAGACAAAAGAACTTGTAATCAAACTTGCCTTTCCCTCTATGCAGAACATACTATGTGGAAGACCAGGTTTTAAGTCATGAGAAACAGCAACAGCATGTACAACAAAGTAAGAATCTGAAGTTCCCCTGTACTGGTCAAACAAACTTCTGGCAGCTGTGAAGCTTTTGTCATACTGCACAGGTCTGTTATCCCCTCCAAAATAAGCCTAATTAGTGTTAATAAAAGAAAATCTCTACAAGAAGGAAATTGGCCTCCCTCAAATGATAATTTAGGAACTCTACTTCTTATTAGCATCTAATTGTAACATGCTGCTCCAAGTAATTATTTACACTCAGGATCACTTCATTTATTGCATCTTAAAAAGGTAGTTAGCTTACTTTCCTATTAACAGCATTTAGAACAGCTGATTTTTATATTCCATCGTGAAAAAAATACATTGCCTAGAAGTAAAATAATGTTCTCAACAAAAGAATAAAATATTACATCATTGATGCTGCATTTAAAGAATATGCTTTGAATGTTTAACCTGAAACGTAGCAGAGTGCAACAGCAGCTCTTTAACAAAAGCACGAACAGAGAATGGACGCTTAGTTACAGAGACAGGAAAAAATAATCAAACTCTTGATTGGAAGAAAAAGGAAAAATCTACAGAATGTTGCGTATATCTGAAATAGATTAAGAAACACATAAAGCCAATATAGAATCATAGAATTGCTTGGGTTGGAAAAGTCCTCAAAGATCATCAAGTCCAACCGCAGCCTAACCAACATTAGGTTACACAATCCAGTAGAAGCAGAGAACACAACTGAGCATGCAGCACTGTAAGGTCTTCCAAAAGTGCTTCTTAAAATTAAAGTACTAAATCTGTATTGCACGGTCTATACATGCACACCCACAACATCACATCAGCCAAGAACTCCAGGAAAATATAGGCTTTAAATCCCACATGCTCAAGGATAATATCATCTGAAGCTCTCCAGGCACCAGAGCTGTACACCCCCTGGATCACTGCACTTGGCATTTAAAAGACAGTTTGCCTGCATGATTTGGGTGCTCAGTTGACCAGGAGCAAGCATGACTTGGTGTGAAAAACACCGAGGCTCACAGGAAGGCAGTACGTTAATATTGCCATTCCATTATCAGTTCAACTGCAGGCTACATCAGCAGTTTTCCACTAAACTCTCATGGCACTCAGCCACGACAGCAGTATGGAGAAAGCAACAGTACTACTTCTCACACTCCTAAGTATCATAAACACTCCTTGGCTACCAAACAATAAAGCCTGAAGAATTCTTTTTTTTTGTGGTGGTGGGATTTTAGTTTGTTTGGATTCTTTCTGAACGTTTTTAATTTCACATCCTACATGTTCTCAATATGGAGGTCATGTAAAATTACAACCTATTATAAAATATGAGGCCTGCTCCAACAGTAATGCCTCCTACTTTATTACACTGGTCCATACAGTCAGATGCAGATGGTGGTGGTGTGGCAGCAGAGGCCGAATCTTCCAACCAATATTCCATTGCATTTTGTTGCTGTGCGATAGACAGCAGCAGAGGGAGAGTCTGACATGGAAGAACATATGAAGCAAAGGCATGGCATTGAATTCCTCCACATGGAAAAAGTAGCAGTGACATCCATCAATGCTGAACGTTTCTGAGACTAAACAGTGGATGTGAGCACAGTGAGGCAGTGGGTGGTGTATCTCAGTAGCAGCATCAGCAATGTGAAAGACAAACCACAACTGTCACACTGTGAACAACAAGAGACTCAATCAGCTCATCCACCCAAGTATGCAGATTACAACCAGGGAGGGAATTCATACAGAGCTGAATATCAGCTTCAATAGGTTAGAAACGATGGTGACAACATTGGAGAACTGCAAAGTTTGCACCAGGAGAGTCCCACAAATGCTCACACAGGAACAGAAAAAACACTAAGCAAGACTGTCTGAATCTATTAAACCATTAAAAGACTGAAGGTGACAGTTTCCTGGATCACATCATTATTGGTGATGAGACATGGTGTCAACACTATGAGCCAGAGTCCAAAGGAGTGGCAACATGGGAATTCCCTATTGAAAAGAAGTTCAAGATCTAACCCTCAGTGGGTAAAGTGATGTGCACCATCTTTTGGAATAGGAGAAACTTCTCTGTATTTCTTTGAAACCAGACAAGCCATCAACTCTTGACTGCTACATCACAACACTGAAGGCTCAAACTTCCAGACTCAGGCCAGAGGGGAGGAGGACAACCCTCATCCTGCAACACAGTAACACCAGGCCCCATACCAGTCCCAAGATCATGAAGAGCACTGCCAACCTTGGCTGGACCATCCTAACACATCCACGATATAGCCCAGTTTAAGTACCTACTTACCTCCATCTACTTGAGCCAATGAAAGACGAACCGTGTGGACATTTTCCTAGCAATGATGCCATCATAACAGCAGTGAAACAGTAGAACGCCTCCACTGAGGTAGATGTTTTTAAGCACGTCATGCAGGCTTTCATTCATCACTAGCAAGAAGGCATAACTAATGGCAGTGACTAGGTTGAAAAGCAGCATTTTGTAGCTGAGAGTTTGCTCTATCAAATAGTGTTACAGTGCTCTTTATAGCTGTTGCAGTTTCCATAGAAATAAATAGGAGGCGTTACTTTAGGAGCAGCCAATGTACTATAGAGGCATCATCTTTTACAAAGACTGGTTCTGATATAAATGAGTTAAACAGTCATCTTCTATGCCTGAATAAATCTCCAAAGAAAAATAAAGCATTTTTAAACTTCTTTCTGAAGAATACTCTCCCATGAAGGCAGTCAACATCTGATAACCAGTTAAGACTTCTGAGGAAGTGTATTGCTTTAGATCTTTTTACAGACTTTGTGATTTTGATTAAAAGCTGTAGGCAAATCAAAACAAACAAGAAAAAAAAAAAAGAAACTAAACATAAAAATAGTCTAAGATTTTATTCTGACTCAAGAATGAATTTACTGCTCCTCCCTCAGAAGGCTTTGATGTGAAATGTAGAAAAAAACCCAGAGGCTAAGGAGGAACATCTTAGGTAGCCCCCCTTCCTTCCCAAAAATCTAACCTTCAGAGCAAATTATGCACCATTACATAGCCACATCACAGGCTGTGACTAAGCCAGTATTGATTACCTTTATCTAGAACCAGAATCATCAGTACAGACAGCACATCTAGAGCACACACGACTGGGTTACGTCATGCACTGTGACGCGGCACATAAATTAAGACCTCATCACACAAATATGACTGCTGCTCCACCCACAGATACCACAAAAGCTCTTTTACAACCAATTGAGTTTATCAAACTTTAGACACTTCATGAGAATGAAGAAATCAATCAGCAGATGACATCTAATACTGCTTCGATTTTCAAACTACTCTGACTTCGAGTTCAAGTACCTCTGAGTAGTTATACACCACAGAGCATCAGCACAGCATATTCTTGAAACTATTTTCTTCCTATTTTCCTTCAGTCATCCTTGCTCTAAATAGTAACTTTCTCAACTGTTGAAAGACCGTGATGTCCTAGAACAGCCAAGCAATAAAAATAATACTCTTGAAAAAACGTAACACTGAGATTCAAAAATAAGGTTACAATTTACATCATTTTACACGATAGTCATATTTTATTCTTATTCGATTATCTCACGGTTCTCAACTCCATATATAGTTTAAGCAAATCTAAGTATTTTAAAGTCATTCGCAAATCTGAACCTAGGCATAGTTTAATATAAAGAAAATAGCAAGGCCCACACAAGAACAGAACTGAAAGCATCCACCAGAAAATACTGACCACAGAAAAGCTACTGAGCACAAGACAGGAAGGATAAAGCAGACATACAGGAAGCACTGATAAATGCAAAGATACCTACATCCTGACAATAACAGCAGCACTAAAAAGCAAGCAACATTTCATCGTGTGAGGGAGAACCAATCCTGATACTTAATTTTAATTATTTTAGACACTCAAATCTGGCTGCTGAATTTTTGGCACGTATCATGCAATTCAAATAACCAATGTCTAAATTAACACTAAGTCTCTTCAAGAGGAAGGTCAGGGACCTTTTATAAAGATCACTTCAAAATGGGAAGAAATAATGACTGTATTCCCCATTCCATAGCATTAGACTACAGAGAGGCAATCCCGTATTAGCCTACTGATCCTTCTTTATGACCTGACCTGGAAGACCCTTAATAGGTCATGGAATAAAACAATCTGTGCTTACAGCAGTGGTCACAGGTTTTCCCATGTTATAACTTGAAAACAGATTCTTCTTCAAAATCAAAATTTCATCTCCATGAGACAAGGGAAAATAAATCTGTAGACTATGATTGTATTTTCACAACCTCTTTAAGGCAGTAGAGCTGAATATAATCACAGTTCTCTCCACAATTTAGAGCAAATTGGAGAGGATATAAAAATTGGCATGCTCACTTTCACTAATCCAGAACACTGTCTGAGTTTGGAAAGGCATCTTCTTTTATGAAGTCCAAACACATTATTCCCTGTTATTCATTATAACCAGTTTCTGGATTCAGCAAGCTGTAAGTGTTCAGCGGGAGCTCGAAACATCCAGAGATCCCTTCCAACTAGAACTACCCAATGATTTTATTACTAAAATCACATGTAATAAAATCAAAAGCTACTAGTGCAAAAGGCACATACTTGTTCTAATGACACAACTTTCTGCAATCATAAAGCAGAGAAAGTAAATCACAGAATGAGCCAGGTTGGAAGGGACCTCAAGGATCACGTAGTTCCAACCCCCCTGCCTGGCAGGGCCACCAAACATACACCTTTACTAGATCAGATTGCCCAGGGCCCCGTCCAACCTGGTCTTGAACACCTCCAAGGACGGGGCATCCACAACCTCCCTGGGCAGCCTGTTCCAGGGCCTAACCACTCTCCTAGTGAAGAACTTCCCCCTAACATCCAACCTAAATCTTCCTTCTTTTAACTTAAAACCATTTCCCTGTGTCCAAGAACTTAGAGAAAATACTCGGTTAGTTCTAGGCAGCTTGTTGCACATCATCTAGCGACAACCGCACAGACAAAACATATGAAGGTCAGTGTTCAGACAGGAAAACTTGGCTTTTCCTTACCAAAAAATAAGAGCCCGAGTATCTAAGCTGTTCTGCGGTGATCACATTCACATGTAACTGGACACTGAGGAGTTACATTACAATAAACCACCTGTGATTCAGAAAGCAGCTGGCAACTAGTACAGATTCTAGAATTTTGAAAATAAATCAATAATACCAGTTTAAGCACTACGGAGATTTTCATCCTCTGCTGACTAAGCAGCCTGACACAGAATGGTACATTCCGTGTATTTAGTTTTTCAAAAACAAGAAAACTTAGTTAACTTTGAGTCAAACTCTGGGCTCTTCAACTTCCTACTTGTCTTTTTGCACTTAGAAAGGCTTAGAGCAAAGGCAGTTAACAACACAGCCCAGAGGAAGCTCCATCTATAAATGTTTTTTGTCTACCTTTCTATGATGCTGCTGTTTCAGATTAGTCAAGCATATTTTCCACGCAATACATGATTCTCAGTTTCACCTCCCTCCTAAATACACAGCCTCTCTAAGAAGAGGAATGCAGGGCAGACCTTCTGCTTGCTCCATCCCTGGAACAAAGGCAGTTACTTTTTATTTCAGCATATAACTACATGCGACATGTGTAACCACAAACATTCTTGCTTCTTACATACACACAAGTTTAAAAATGGACTAACAAGTGAAACTAAAAGGCTAATGCAGAGCTGTGTGAGCAGGGTGCTCTTGTTCATCTTACAGAAGGAAACAGAAAGAAAAGTTAGTTAAAAAGAAAGTTTCAGTTTCAAAGTAACTTAGTTGAAGCAAAAAATGAACTTTTTTTTTCCACATACAAACACTGAAACACAGCAGCCAATGACTTTACTGCAGCACGGTCATGCTGTGTTCTATGCCAGTGGTACCAGTGGCTTTTATTCTGCTCATTGCTTCTTCTAAACTGGGTAGCAGAGGAAGGAAGTGGGGTTGGGTTTCGCATGTTCTCATAGGTTTGTTGATTTATTTATTTAAACACATACTAGGACTTTCCCAAAAGGTTAGGGCCACCCCATGTAAATTTAACAAGAAAACAAGTTTCGTTTCCCAGGGTGCATGAAATTAAGTTTGTTAAGTGTCCCCATCACTGAACTAGACCAAAACTCACGAGCAGGGCTCTGTTCAGTATCCTTCTTCACGTCGTAAAGCTATTTTCACTGTACATCAAGATACATAAAATAGCTCTCTGAAGAAAGATATCTTACCTACACTGGGACTGTGCTTTGCTTGAGGCCGTAGCCTTCAAGTAAATTACCTGGAAACATTACCTTCATCACAGAACTTCAGAACATTGAAGTCAGTTTGTGTGTTATTACCACAGAGTGCTCAGTTTTGCTACTGTTATTACCACAGAGTGCTCAGTTTTGCTACAGCAGTTCAAAGAGAAATAATTCTCTGGAAATGAGAAACTTCACTAAAATCTGAAAGCACTGCACGCTGTCACTGCCGGGTCACAGAGTTGAAGGGCATGGCACAAAGCACCCACCTGAGCACAGGCAGTACATGAGCAGCTGTTCCTCACAGCTGCACACACGTGGTGAAGATGCAAGCAGGGCTAGGTGAAGTATATTCTAGAAGCACAAAGCAACCAATCCTCACACAGATGATTCATCATAAATATGAATGATTGCTCACCTAGCTCAGCACCAGGCGAGGCTTCGAGGCGAGCAAGGCCGTTACCGAGGCAGATACCTACCGAGATACCGCTGACAAGGAAGAAAAACGCAGCGACCCGAGGCTTTTATTGACGTTTATTACACACGAACACGCGGGGCGCGCCCGCCGTTACCTCAGCGGCCCCTGGCCGCCCTCCTTCCCCCCGGGTGCCTTGAGGCGCAGCCCGCCGGCCCTAAAGGCACGGCGAGGGCAAACCTTCCCCCTGCTTTCCTCCGGGCAGCAGGGCGGAGGCAGCCAAGTTCCAGAGTGTGGGGTGCGAAAGGAGGAAGAGGAAAACGAGAGCCAGAGGAGGGGGCAGGGGATGCTGCCGGCCGCCACGCCCCGCCGCCAGGCAGCTGAGCGAATGGGGCTCGGCGCAGGGGGCTGCCTGCGGAGAGGAGGGGGAGGGGACGGCGGCGCGGCGGCTCTCCCCCGCACAATGGCCGCCCGCCCCCCCTTCCTTCCCTTCCCTTTCCCTTCCCTCCCCAGCCCCAGAACGCCGCATCCCCAGCCCGCCCGCCCGGCCCCGGCCCGCCGTACCTGCAGCGTCACCTCCTCGGGTCTCCAGTGGGGCCGCAGGCGGCGCAGCAGTTGCAGGGCGCCCTGGCGGCAGCCGGGCCCCTCCCGCTCGCTGACGGTGATGTCCAGCTTAGGCACCTCCGGGGAGCCGGGCGGGACGTGGATGTAGTTGGACATGGCGACGGGCGACAACGACAAGGACGAGCAGCTCTGTCTGATGTCTCCTCCGCGGTGGAGCCGGCAACTGAGGGGGAAATTTCCACTTGGGCTCTCGATAAAGCGGCTCCACCTCCCTCGGCTGAGGCGCGGAGCAGGCTGGGAGAGCGGGTAGGCGGGCGGGGCTTGCGGCGTCCTCCCCCCCGCCGCCCCTCACCTGCAGCCGGCTGCCAGGCGGGAGGGGCGGCCCGGCCGAGGCGGGCGTGAAGGAATGCGGCCGAGGCGCGGGTACAGCCCGCAGCCGGTCGAGCGGCTGATGGCAATCGGGCTCCGAGTTACCCAGCTCGGTTAATTTTTAGCCTGTAATTTCCATGCTAGCCTTCGTAAGGCTTTCCCCCTTTACGCACCCCTTTCGTTTTTCCCTGAGGGTGTATTCCTGCTCACCGCCTTGCTCCGCTTACTGCGGTTTCAGCCGGTTGTTCGCGGTGTGGTTTGTATCCCCGTGGGCGCTGAGGAAGTACCGCTCTATGCGTCTGCCTTGTTATCATCGCCCTTCCTATAGGCGGTACGGAGAACTAGTGCTCCTTTTCTCTCTTTTATCTTGGAAACAATGCCGCTCTCGAGCTTTTAGGAGGCAGTTTGAGACCTTCCCATCAGCCGAAATAGAAGCACTGGCCATACCTAAATACAGCATGTTAACAATTGAATAAAACCCCAATGATTCTATTGTTTTAAATAAATATTTGTATGTTACTCATAATTTACCCATAGTATCGCCACAAGCACCTGCATCTGCTATCACGTTCCAAGATCTTCCCATGTAGGCAGCACTGGAAACTCCAGAAGTTCCTCAGTCATAAAGCAAGTTTACTCAGTCAGCCTAAGAAAGACAAACAACAGAGTCACGGAATCAAAGGGTTGGAAGGGACCTCAGTAGAAGGTCTTTTTTGAACAGAGGAGCCCAGACACGTCACTTTATCCTATGGCTCTTCTTCATTCACTCTCCTGTTTGATGCTCCACTCAAGCAGAATTCAACATTTGGAATAGTCAATAAACTAAAAATAATTCCTTTCTTCCTTAAACATTCTTTCACTCCTTGTTATCATTAATCTTAGTATTCTCTTCTACTTGGACTTTCATTCAGACCTTCCTGTAATGTTTAAAATCTCTAGAGCCAGGAATCTGTCTTTGCAGGAGTTCAGGAAGCAAAATTTCCTTCTGTTTGACTTCAGATGAAAATATGTTGATGAATTGGTGTTACTACTATAAATGTTATTCTGCATTAATCACCTTTTTTCTATCAAGAAGTAAGGTGGTAAGATATGGGGGTCTATATCAAATTTCTAGAGTCACCAATGTCATAAAATGTAAATATCTAAAGGTTACAGCTTCAGTATATTTGTAGCGATAATATGTTTTTGGCTTGCCTTTATTTAAATCTGTTCCCTAGAAGAAGCTATTCCAAGTTCTGTAATACTCTTTCCTGTAATTTTGCATCTATATTTTTATATACACTGCCTTACCCATTATTTCCAGTAGTCCCCTGCACTTTTCTTCTTTGAACACTGGAAGTTTAAACACTTTTTATTATTAAAAATATATGTATTTCTTTAAACACACAGCTTCCATCATTATTTATTTTCATACATTATTTCATCACGTGAACTAGCATTAGTACCAGTACTACCATAGTAGCATTATATCACTCTGTCGGATCAGGTATGATATGCAGTGTCGTCTGTTTCTGCTCACGCGGTAAGGTAGATGATAAACTAAGACTTGCTTACAGAGTAAGGGCAAAGTGACATTTTCGTTAAAATAAAATGTTGAAAGTTGAATGCTCCATCTTCCGCATGACCTGCTCAAAACAGAGATTCAATCACTCTAATGCAGAACATAATACTCACTCCTGCCAGAAGCCATATTACTTTCAGTTGTTGACTCCAAGAAGCTTTGCTAATTTGCCAAAATCTGACTAAACCTCCAGAAATTGGCTGTGAATGTATTTTAAACATAAGGGGAGAAGCTGGATCCATCATGGTGTTTAAATTGTATGGGAATTAAGGAAGCAGAACTTGAAGTTCATGATATAAAGGTATATCCCTTTTGCATGTCCTCAAAGTGCATGGGGGAATTCTTCATTTCTATTTTAAAGCATTATTTTTTTTTTTTTTTTCCTGTAAATTCTATGTACAAATTAAACATCAGAAAACATTTTCTAAAGACTGGGAATCTTAAAGTTTTCACTAATAGTATATTTTTTCTCTTTTGGAAAAAGATATCTTTATTTTCTTTATTCCTCCTGACACCTATACCCTACAAACTGAAATCCATTATTAAGAACTCCACTGGGATCCTCAGAGTCTACAAAGCTTTCAGGTCAGCTATGGACTTGTTCTTATAAAGACCTGATATTACATGAAGTGAAGATGTGGAAGTTAATTGAATAACGTGTTTTCCCTTAATATCTGCACATATTTTTTTAGACACATATTAAACTAAAGCCATCCTAAGGCTGATGGTATAGATGTATATAACATGGAATTGGAAAAAACAGGGCGTATTAATACTCTCCCAACCAGCCAGACTGGGAATTTGCTACCTACAGCCTGTTTAAGCTGTTTATCCTCATTGTTCTGTTCTCTTTTTCCATTTTCTACTAATCAGAAACAAGGTTGTGCCATTTCATTTATTTCTACGTTTTTCACCTTGCATTTAGGTCAGTTCTGCATATACTATAAGCTCTTTAGAAGTTTTAAAGAGAAAGAACAGGCTTGGAACCAGTTTTAACCTCCCAGATGCAGTTCTGCTGGCTGCTTTTCAAAGCCAACAATTCAATAATTGCTTCAGGAGAGCTCAGTGCATAAACATGACTATTGGTCAAAAATGCACCATTTCTAGCCATAATTAATTTTGATAATGGTTTGCTTATTGAAGAGTTTCCAAATACTGCTCTTATACCATCCTTATCTTACAGATGGAAAAACTGAGTCACAAGAAGGTTAAACTTTCCATTAGATCAGTCACTCGGTGGGCCTGGAAATAATTTTTGAGTTCCAGTCCAGTCCTTTGATCATATCATTTCTTCAGTGCTTTAAAGAATGTCATTTCTGATGGTTATCCAGCATGTATTATTTGTGTCAAGATGAAGTGCATCTCCGCACACACAGTGTTAAAGTGTAATTCAACTCATATTTATTTATTTATTATATTGATTTTTAGAGCGCCTACTGCCCTAGCATCTGTATTGATTTACTGGCATCAACTCTCAATACACAAAGTTGACAGTTCTATCATACGTTTATTGTATTCTGTAAACATTTCGTTTTAATCTTGGTGAAGACCAGCTTGAAATACATCATTTTATAAAAAATCCTGACAGTTTATAAATTTCTCTAAGATAGTTACAGCTCAATATGTTATTTATATGGTAAAAAACACTCCTCTTGTGTAAGCTGCTTGGCAGAGTAATGAATTATAGCTTTTTCAAGCATATTTTGAAAGAATATTTTGATAGAGTAAAACTTTCAGTGCTTGTTGCAGTTTTATGATTTAATTTTCTAGTAGCCTGCCAATTAGTGACAGCACCTGAGACATACTTCATGATAACTGAGGTCCTGGCTATCTTAGCCCTGGTTTTTTTTTGGTTTGTTTGGTTGGTTGGTTGGTTTTTTTTCATTATGGGAGTTATGCTGGGCATAATCTAATCTTTATAACAGATGTGAGTTCTTCTGAGACTGTTTAGTGGTTTCCACCTCTTTCAGTTTTTCAGGGTTTCACCTGGAAACCTTTGTAGTTCCCAGTGGAAGTCCGGACATCTGTGGAAATAGGCTTTGTTACCTCCAAGGCTGCTTCAGATGAGCACACAGACGTCTTCCTTCTATTCTTCCTTGGCTCTTAGTCTGTGACCTGCAGGATGAATCACTATGGATAGTTACCAGTCACACATCCTGCAGGAAACCTGGCCTCAACTAAGCAAAACACTGAAATATGTTTAAGCTGTTCCCAGTTATTTGAAGAGACAAAGCCTGCTTAAATCAGTAGGGCCAAACACTTGCTTAAGTTAAATCACAGTGAGCTGCTCAGCAAGAGGTTCTGTGATTTCTCATTGCCTGTGAGGGTAAACTACACAAACATTATATTCTTTGGATATAAAGAGAGAAAGCCTTCATACTGTACTAAGAAGTATAGGTTAGATAAAGCAGCACAAAATCAAAACTGAGGCTGGACTATGTGTTTATGTTAATAGGAAAATCTATGTTCTAAAACTGGAAGAGTAATTAAAAGTTGGTTGATCTAAACTTGGGCTGTACACACACCCAGTGGTTTACCATATTGTGATGCTTTTCTGAAAGGCAAAAAATACCTATATTATATAAGTATCCAAACAGGGTCTAGTTAGGTGTATTTATGATGCCTCACATGCAAGAAAAAATTAATATGAAGCAATATAAAAGGAGGAGTTCAATGGCTTTTATATCTTCTGGAAATGTAAGCTTTTCTAACTTCTTATTGTTATTATGACCAAACATCCTCCTCAAAGGAAAAGTTAGAAATTTTGGTAGTTTGAAACTTTGCACAAAGGAATTCTCTGTGAACCAAGACAGTATCAAATGTGCATTTAAATACTGTGTTAGCTTACAAAAGAAGCATGGAATATCTTATTCTTGCTTTCAAGGTAATACAAAAATGCCATTGTTTTCTCACATCTCAAATCAGTATAATAGCATGAAAAGGATGTGTGGGAGTTAGGTGAAATAAATTAAAACAATTTCAAAAAGCATCTACAGATTTGTCTTGAGAGACCAAGACTGCAGTTATCAAATATAAATGACTGCCAAGTCAGGCACAATCAGTAATAAAGAAACAAAAAGATACACACACAAGGAAAAAGAAGAACACAGAGAGAGAAAGGAAAGCAAAGAACAGGACGTTTTTGTCATTTTTTGTCATTCTGAGTCAATGAGAGAAGAAATTAATAAACTGGCATTGTTCTTAGTGACCTTCTTGTTGGTAGTTTCAAGAAGGATCAAAGAATCATAGGAGTTATGCAGAAATAGTGCTGTGTTGTCACTCTTGTCTATATCCTTTGCATCAAGCTGGAGGATAAACAGGACTCTGGAGCAAAACCATCACATCCTTTCTTTAAGGCTGTGTTGGCTTTTCACTGTCTCAGCTTTTTCCCAGATTCCTTTCTCCTTTTGGCCTTCTACTTTGTAGCAGTTTATATTTATTGCACGCCAACACATGAGGGACCAGCACAGTCTGGTTAAAATCAGTCACGTGCGAGGAGCAGAACTTTGCACAGCCGATCTCAGTGCCCATCGCAGTCACCAGGAAAACAACCATTTACCTCACTGGGAGCAAATGAAGCAGAACAGGTGCCGGTACATCTGTACAGTCACATGTACTTTGATTAAAGTTCACAGTTCTGCTCTCTCACTGCCCTCACCCTACCAATGAGGGTGCAAATTCCACCTCTGTGATCTGGTGGGGGGCAGCAGGGGCTGGCAGCTGCCTGGGAGCACTCAGGGCCTGGCACCCAAGGCCTGTGCAGAAGCGGATGGAAGTGAAGCCCTGGCCAAGGGGACCACAAAGGGCCATTCATGCACGCAAATATGAGTTTCACAGAGGCAGACTCAACGTTTTATTCTGAAACTACAGGCTGTAGGCCACCTCCTTAACATGCTTTCAGAAGCCTTGAAGATGTTTGGGTTTTAGTATCCTCTATTACAAACTTACAGACTGCTTTTATTCCTTAGAGGGCTTGCCAAAGAAGCACGGTAGACATAAGAGTACCTCAGAATGGGCTGATATTTAATCACAGGTTGTAAATACCTTTTACAAACTTCCCTATCTGCATCTGCTGCTATGCATGGCACATCATCAAGTTAATCAGCCTTGTTTATGTCTTCTGTAAGGGAGAGTTTGGAACATAAAGTCTCAAGTTTAGAGACAGTAAAGCTACATGTTTGCACTGGGAAAAGTAAGGAATGAAGCTATAAAAGATTTACCAGGTGTACACAGTCAGCTTCTGAGAAGTCTATGCTCTGCTCTGTAGGGCTGCAGAGCTCAACCACAGCAGCACAGAGGGCTGGAAAGGAGGACGGCTCGCCTGGTTCCTGCCAGATCAGACAACCAGCAGCAGGCAGGAGGGTGAGCAGCAAGAAGTGTAACAGAAGTTGCTATCGAGAGAACATCGTGTCTCACAAGCAGCGTTCTGAGTTTTATCAAGTCACCTTGAAAGAGAACCGGAAATCTCATTGCCGGATAAACAAAAGCATTCCTAATGATCACCAGCTTTCCTCAATTGTTTCTTTCACATCTTGCCTCAAAGTATTTTAGCTGGCACAACAGGCTTAACTCCGCAGTCTTTACGCTTGAAAATGTAACAAATTTTCCGGTTCTTTCCAATCAGCAGAACTTTTAACATGTGAAAAGGAACGAATATTCATTCCGGCCTCACCCCCCTCTCTCCAAAGCACCGCTGGAGAGGAGCAATGCCTCTGTTGCTTCCCTACACGCTGGAATTTTGCATTACTATGTCAGCCGGTCCTCCCAGCCCCAAGCCGTACTGACTGCGGTTAGCCCGGAGCACCGCAGATCATCTTTCACAGGCAGGTTGCAACTGCAACCTTCTGCTCCCATTCTGCGATCCACCTATCTTCTGCATCAGTGTTACTTGAGATTTACGTTTGTACGCTGACTGTAAGCTTCTACCTTAGTTGCGGTTTTCTTGTTTAGTTTTGTTTTGTTTCTTTAGAAGATACTATTTTCCCTGGTATTCATTACAGCTGGCTTTGGGTATGTCGGGAGCTTAGTCAGCAGTTAGAGCAGCGAGAGGCCAAGACTTGTTTTTCTTCTTTTTATCCCTTTCATCCAGTGGAAAAAGTTTCCCGCTGCTCTGTCTACTGATATTCGATATCCTGTCTCCGACTGCCGTACATCTTTAAGTTTTAAAGAACAGCACGTCAGAGAGCTCTGTTAATTATCACTCATCTTGAGTTGTCTCTTTTTTTTCCTGCATTTTGGAGATGATACTTCTCAGGGGAGTGTTTTTTTCCCCCCTGATCCAACTGACATTTGTATAATAAAAAAAAAAAAAAACACTTTTTCATCTGTCTCATGTTTTGCAGCAGTGTATTTAATCTGCAGAACTAAAAGAATGCTTGCAGTAAGCAAAGCAGCAATTCAGCACAGAATCATAGAATCACAGAATTGTAGGGGTTGGAAGGGACCTCTAGAGATCATTGAGTCTAACCCCCTGCCAAAGCAGGCTCCCTACACCAGCAGCTTATTCAGAATGTATTTTATGAGTAATATTGTAATGTAGAAAAAATAGAGAGATCTGGGGAGCTTCTCTTGAAATAGTTTACATTCTAATAGATTCTCCTGGTAGGTATCTTGCTGCCTGTGCTTTATGAGCACCTTTTTGCAAACAACATCAAATACCTCCATTGGAAAGGAAACGGTGAGAAGCCGTTACTGTGCAGTTATTGATTATTTAATCAGATGTACTACTGACAGCCATTTAATGATGAGTAAACTGTAGAAACACGTCTAAAATCTTATCCTACCATGACTGTTAAAGTTCCTTGTTATCTTTACAACTGTTTCCCACTATCTTTGGGAACAGGAAGCTTTAATCTGAAAAAAAATAACACAAGAAGACATAAGCAGAAATACTGTAGGAGCGATTGCAAGGTAGGTTGGCCTGCAGTTGCATGGATTAACCACCCAAAATTTAGATATGTATGCAACATCTTTGATAGATCTTTAGCAGTGGAAAAGCAAAACTCATGAGACAGCTCTTCTGTGGCAGTCAGTTATAATTCAGTAAATCATTGTCTTGCTTTACTTCGCTCAATTTAATTGCACAAAATCATTGGCTCAAGGTCAACTTCTATGTGATCCCTAAGTGTTCCCAGAGCAGCTCTTCCACAGCCACAGCCAGTCTTAAAGCCAGAACCACACAGGGACCTGTGAGGAGGAAAGTGGAATAAACCCAAATGTCTGAACTTTCAGAACCCTTATAAGCAATAAACTTAAAAACATTTTGATGGATTTGAGATCACAACATACTTGTAGTTCTGGTGGGTTTTTGTTTGTTTGCTTGCTTTTTGTTTTTGTTTTTGTTTTTTTTTCTTCTTTTCACCTACTGTAACTTTCATGGTATTTAAGGAAAACTTCTTCTAAATCTTGTGTGTACGTGAGAGTTGGTGCCAGAAACCAAACATCTGGCAGAAAATATTTTCTCCTACAATAACATTTCCTTTGCTTACTTTTTTATAAAGCAAACTTTAATTATTTCCAGAAATATTATGTGTTTCTGCTCTTCTCTGATGTATTTTAACTTTTCTTTCCTTTGAAAGTGAAACAAACAAACAAAAAAAAGCCCCCTAAAAGTCACAAAGCTCCCCCAAAAAAGCAGAAAGAAAATCTTTGTGGTGTTTTTCAGCATTCCTTCCTCAGCCTGCTGTTTGAATCTGATTGCAATAATTCACTAGATGTTTTCATAAAAAAAAGCAGGGCTTCTTTTGCAAAGAAAAGCTCTTAATTAAGAGGTTGTACCTTGCAAAATCTGAATTTCATAGCAGAAGGATTACAGAGCAGCACACAATAAGAAGAACAAAGCACATTTTTGATGTGTTTACTGAAAGTTGCAGAAAAGGGTTAGAAAATGGTGTGCAGTAAGCCATGCTGTGGTTTATTGGGTTGTTTTTTTTGGAGGGGGGGGAGGTGTTTGGAGGTGGGTGTGTTGGATACTGTATGAGGAAACAATTTTAAGAAGAAAAAAAAAGAAAAAAGAAATATGAGAAAGCTGCATAGTGGAGAGGTTTAGACTCAGAGTTCAAGAAGCAGCTGAGACAGCCATGGCCGTAGCATTGGAGAGGCAGTTCGTATGACTTTGACCCAATTTGACGAAACCCTGAAGTTAACTGCAGCTTTATGTGAGCAAAAGATGTTTCTGTGTGGACACAAAGTGAATAAAATCAGTACAAACAGTTCAGAACAAGATAAAATGTTTCCATAGGCTATGTCTGAAAAACTAATCACAACTTTTATGTCCCTTATCAGGAAAGCACGGAATTCACTCCAATAAAACCCAGGTCCAAGGAATTTAGAATAAATAAAAGAAAAGCATTCTTAATGCTTTTTTAATTCTTAGTTCCATAGGAGTATGGAAAACAGTGCTTTGGGCGCTTTATCTAAATGCTGTGGCTGACTAATTTTATGACCGATAATAATACCTGCAGTTACTGCACATGCTAATTTAAGGATAATAAAGATAATAGTGATTAAATCTTACTCTTGTCTGTTATAAACCAAATTGTCAGAAGTCAAGAAGGAATTTTTCTCTTTCAAACCTTAGTATGTAGAGCACTGCATATTTTTTAACTGGATTATTGGAAATATATTCAGCTTTCTGTTTTGTTTTTTTTTAAGTCTCTGGTTCTTGCATAGCATTGAGTATAGGAGAGTGGATCACCCATACCGTGCAGCATCAGATTAGTTTTGATGTTCTACAAACATGCAAGCAGGCACACACACTGAGAGAAACGTTTATATATTAAAATGTATGTAGAAATATGTGGTGATCATATTCAAGCATTCACGTGGTCCTACATAAATGTTCTAGAATGCTTTGACTTTTTTTAGCTTGGTGCATTGTAAGAATTATACAGCATTTCTGCATTGAGCATTCAGGACACATCCTTCTGCACATCAGCACCGAGATCTGACAGAAAGAGGGAGTGCTGCCACGAAGCCTTTCTTCTCCCCTAATGAGTCTTCACGGGCTGCTGAGGAAATCCAGGTCCTTAGAGAGTTCTGCATAACTTTCAGAGGTTTTCTTTTCTTTTCTTTCTTTCTTTCTTTCTTTCTTTCTTCCTTTCTTTCTTTCTTTCTTTCTTTCTTTCTTTCTTTCTTTCTTTCTTTCTTTCTTTCTTTCTTTCTTTCTTTCTTTCTTTCTTTCTTTCTTTCTTTCTTTCTTTCTTTCTTTCTTTTTTCATAGACAAGCATAGCTGTGTATCAACTGTTGCTGCATGTGCAGAACGCACATATATTAGCTTCTAGTTTCTGCTGAGACCTCATCAGAAAGACCACATACAGTGCTGACTCCATAAGTTAAAAACCAAAACAAATATGGATAAGGAATAAAAACACGACTCCTATCCCCTTGTAAGAGGAGTTTTGAATTTAGCAAGTTCCATCCAGTACAACAAAGTCTGTATGTGGGTAGAGTCACACTCTACAAAAGTATTGGGGCAGAAGTCTTTTCACTTTAGGATACCTATTTAAGCTAAAAGACAATGTTGGTGTGCATAAAATAGGTATACGCTGCTACTGGTGTTCCAGGTAGAAATTTCTGATTATGTATTGCTGCTCTGAAACAGCCTTCAAATATGAGTAATGGGGACAAGAAATGTCTGGAAGCTAAGGCTAAGCTTGACTTTACTATTAAGACAAAGTATCTGATTTATTTTCCCTCTCCTGAATCTAAGCAAGAAGGATGTTTCACGGTGGTTACTTTTTAAAGCTCCAGTGCTTTTTACACACATACTTAACTGGAACTTCTTTAACCAGAAGGAAAAAAAATAATAACAATAAAATAAAGAAGTAACCTACAAGTTAACTAGCTACATATCATCTGAAAACAGCCAAAGAAACCTTCATGCCCAGAGACAGTTAAATCACAAGAGTGATTTAAAGTAAGTGTTGCTTCGTATGTGTGTGTTTGTTTGCTCTTTGTTTTAAATATAGGTTAGAATATTATTTCTAAGAAATTCCAGGCATTTACCTGCTGGTTTACTCTGATCAGAGTGGAAAGTGGAAAACAACAGTTTGTTAGCTATACTTAGAATTCTGTCTCATACTGTTTGGAGTCATGGTAGTCTGGAGTAAGAAAACACGCAGAAGCATAACCCATTCTAGGTCCAGTCCAACACTAGTTAAGAGTCTCAGTACTTCTACACATCTGAGTATGCAGTCATCTGAGATGGCTAAAATAGAATTATGATTTTTCCAGCTTACTTTTCAACTGCACAAAGTTCAACTACCTAATTCAATTCATCACGATGTATCTATCTCCGGTTAAGACAGCTGGGAGGGAGGACTGCATTTTATCTCATACCAAAGTTCTTTCATATGACTCCTTGGAAAAAAATGCATATAGCTACCAAAAATAGAAAATGAAACTGTGAGGCATAACTGGTTTATAAGCTAAAGGATCATTTTCCTCTAGGAGCCATTCAATATCACAGTTAGTTTTAAAACACAACTTTTATAACAGTGAGCTTTGACAGTAAAGCCTCAGTCTGGCACTGGAAGAGCTGATAGCTGCAAAGGGTGAAGCTGAAAGACAGATCTGGTATGCCTTTGCTGCATGTAGATGACAAAGGAGGTCCATAAGCATGGTCTTGTATACTTATCTAACAGTTGCCAAGTATTCAAAAACTTCATGCCAAGTGAATTACAAAGTATGGGCTAGTATATAAAATCTCACACGGAGTCAAGATCCTTCGCACAAATTTCTAGTAGTTTCCCTAGCTTAACAGCATCACTATTCACTCATCATTTTAGTTCTCATCCACAAGTTCAAGACACCAAGCTAAGAACTCGTGAACTCTATGTGGCTCGAGTGAATATTGGAGCACATCACACAGCACGCATGCATCTCAAACACTTAATGATGTATGCATCAGGATTACCGCCTGTGGAGAACAAGCAGCATACTTCCAACAGCTTCACCCCAGGCCACTGTCTGTGCTTTCAGACTACAAGTATTCTAACCACACTGACTTCAAACACCATATCAGGTCTGTATTATGTGATTTGTGGTGTAACTAATATACTGTGATAGTTTCTCCATTGCCTTATCTCAGCAATGCCTAAATAAAAAAACAAAAAAACAAGCACTACCTGCGCAAGAAAAAAGTTTCAAACACTATCCGAGACAGTTTGTGCTTTTTCAAAGCTGAAAATCAGCGCTATCATGCTCCTTCCCCACACATCCAAACAATAACAAGGTTGAAACAACATTAGTTCTGTCGTAATTTTGAAAAAATCTTCCAACATGAAGAGAAGGCTGCAATGATTTATCTGTTGACTTAAAGCACTGAAAGTTACATAGTATATTGAGATAATCTCAGACATAAGAGGAAAATCACTGGAAAGGAAGGCCACAGATAAAATATGATGCAAAGGTGACAGCAGACCTTCAGAAACTGTGCTGGAATTAGGCCTTCAAAAATTCAAGGCCTCATCTTCATATAGATCACAGCTATGTTTCGCAAGAAACTCGTCAAGTCATTGACCTGGGTTTCTGCAAGGCTTATGTCATAGTCCCACACCACATTCTTATCTTTAATTTGGAGAAAGATAAATTTGCAGGATGGACTATTCAGTGGATAAAGAACTGGTTGGATGCTCACAGCCAGAGCGTTGTGACTGGCTCTAAGTCCAGGTGGATGCCAGTTATGAGTGTTGAGACTGCTGCTCCTTAATGTCTTTGTCAATGACAGTGGTACTGAATGCACCTTCAGCAAGTTTGCAGACAACATCAAGCTGAGTACAGTTGATACACTAGAAGAAAGGGATGCCATTCAGAGAGACCTGGACAAGCTTGAGAAATAGGCCCACATGAACCAAATGAGGTTCAACAAAGCCAAGTACAAGTTGCACTTCGATTGTGGCAATCCCAGGTATGTGTACAGGCTGGGATATCTCTTTGAAAGCAGTCCTGCAAAGAAGGAGTTGGGGGTTCTGGCAAATGAAAAGTTCTATATGAGCCAGCACTGTGCTTGCAGCCTGAAGAGCCAACTGTATCCTGGGCTGCATCAAAAGAGGGGTGGCCAGGATGGCAAGGGAGGTGACTGTCCCCCTCCACTCTGCCCTCATGACACTCCATCTGGAGTAAAGCATCTAGGCCTTGAGCCCCCAGTACAAGGAAGACCTATGGCTGTTAGAGCTGGTTTAGAGGAGACCACAAAGATGATCCAAAGGCTATAGAGCTCCTCTCTTATGAGGAAAGGCAATGGGAGCTATGTTTGTTCATCTTAGAGAAGAGAAAGCTCCAGGAAGACCTGACTGTGGCCTTCCACTACCTGAGAGGAGCTTATAAACAAGAAGAAAGACTTTTTACATTGTCTAATAGTAATGGGACAAGGGGAAACAGTGTTAAATTAAAAGAAGGGAGATTTAGCCTGATCTGGTGGTTGGCAACCCTGCCCACAGCAGCGAGGTTGGCCTTTTCACATCCCTCTCCAAAGTTCAACTGCAGTATTCAAGACCAGCATTAATACAGATGGGGATTCCTTGAAAATAACTCCTGGGGTCTCTGCAGCTTCTGCCCATGGTCTGGGAGCTGGGTTAGGCTTGGGCCCAGGCCCTCAGCCCTCACCTGAGAGCAGTGGTAAACTGAATGCATCCAGCCTTGCAGTGTACACCTCATGTCCCCACCCTGCTGGCTTGTCTCAACTTTTGACCTGCCTAGTTAGCATAGACCAGCACTCCATGGACTCAGCAATTCTTGCTTGGGTGCTTTGGAACTTCATACTGGTGGGTGGTGTCATTGTCCTTGCCTGCCTTGTTGTTACCCTTACCTCCTGGCTTGCCTAAGTAAGGTCTGTATACAATTTTCACATGCTGGAAAATATTCAGTAGTTTTACAGTTATGTTACATTTGTCTCCTTTTTTGTCCTTCTTTGAGCTGAGTTGTGTTGTGGAATAGAAGAGACAACTGCCAAATGGCATGGACCTGCGTCACAGGAAGGTCAGGCTGCATGTCAGGGAAAGGTTCTTCAACAGAGGGTGGCTGGGAATGGAAAAGGCTCCCCAGGACCCCAAGCTTTCCAAATTAAGTAGTGTTTGGGCAACACCCTCAGACACAGGGTTTGGATTTTGCATACTCCCATGCAGAGCCATAAACTAGATTCGATGACCACTATGCATTCCTTCCAACTCAGGATATTCTATGATTCTATAAAAATAATTACATTTAATTATCAATATTTCATAGGTTGTGTCGTTCATAATCATCTTTGTTAATAAAATCAAAGCAGTACCTTCTTCAGCTAACAACACAGTCTAATGTGATGATCATAATTCTCCTGTACGTAAAAGGAGCAAAAGTACAGAACAAGCCTGAGAAATGTGATTTTTTTTGTACTTTGAAAGGAGTTTCAAGACTCTGTCTTCATATATCAAAAGCTCCATAAATTGCTTTTAACAGGGTCAAATGCTGCATTGGCCACAACCTTGTCAAGAATGAATTAAGATGGTACTCAGAACAAGCACAGATAACAGAGATCAGGATTCTACTTTTAATTAGCCAGGTTTTACTCGACACAAGTTTTTACTTAAAGAGTCAGGTGCTAAAAGTAACAAATAGGAAGAGTTTGCTATAATGGCTAGTAATCAAGAGAATGAGATGGATTAATTCACAGTTACACAAGCCTGTACTGAGACCACCAATCTTCCCTGTTTTCTGTACCTCACAATGCAGTTACGAGCACCAAGACTGTGTCAGATGTTCATTTTTGTTTTTTTTTGAGAAGAGTGCTTTATGGGGCTTCAGTTATCCTGCAACTCTTGCACTACTTTGATTTTTTTCTGTGAAGGACAAACTTCCCTCTCATCCCAGCATGAGTGCAGGAATGTATATAGAAATCAAGATTCTGATAAATAAATCAGCAAATTGCCTTGTTAGAAGCATTCATCTCGGCTGCTCCAATAACCCATCAGCCACAGATAACAATCTGTTCTGCACTGGACTTCCATGTAACTTTATACACAGCATAAGATTTTATCACTAAGCCCATCCAGCTCTGCTTCCTGAACCAGCAGCACCATTCTCTCACCATATCACAAAAGACATAGTGCCCCCTCCCAGTAGAAAACACAAAATGAACTTGTAACTTCTAGCTGTGGCTGTCTGCCTGCTCCCGCTCTCTCAGAGCCCTGAATAAAGAGGAGATGGTTTCTTCTGTTTGTTCATCCTTTATCACAGCAAGCCTGAAGAGAGGTTTTCTGCCTAGCTTGTGAAGTGCTTCATCTCTCAGCAGTCACAGTTCCCTCTTCCTCATTCACATGATGTGTCATGAGCACTTTGTGAAGCTGAGCTTGAACAACATTTTCTACAGCAGTAGAATATACTTTTCACAACAGGGTGGATGGTGGTAGAAAGTGAATTATAAGGATGTTACAGTTTAAGCTTCTAACTCCACCAGCCTGAGTTAGGAGCTTAGTTTTTATACTTACTATGTACTAATGGGGGAGAGAGAATTCAGATCAGGAGCCTCCCTGTCTCCTTTGGCTTGGCACGAAAATTAAACTCTCTTAAAATAAACAAGGTGAAACTGCTGTCAGTTGTTTTGACAGTAAATTAACATCACCACGGTGTAGGCACAGGGCTGCATTCTTCACTTGTGTAAGAAGCTGAATGTTGCATGTTGCTGAAAACAGAACTCAGCAAGTTCGTTCCACGAATTTGGGTTTTTATTGTTTAAACGTTAGAAACTTTAATGTTTAATAGCTCACAACATCATGTCTATTCCAAATGGAACACAAGAAGCAAAAGCATCACATGGTTATTAAGAACTGCATGCACTCCAAGTTTCAGAATACAAAGATTTATTGTTTTACTTGTAATCCAATTTAATCTCTTTAATGCACCAGGAAATAGCTTGCATATCTCATGAAGGATTTTGAAGACTACTCTACAGATAGTTGATGTGGTTACTGTCCCTAAAATATCCTCCACCTAGGCAGGAAGATTTGATGAGGGTTTGTGGACCCTTTCCTGCTGTACAGCTGTTGGCAAGACAAACTGCAAGGACCATAGCTACTGCAAGGACCATGGCTCTAATAAGCATTAACCAACATTTCAGGACCATCAACTTTGATCCTGACAGCAATTTCAATACATGAATATACCTGTCCATTAGTATTTCATTCTATCTGTTCAGGTCCCATTCAAAAAAATGTATTATGTTCATACAAGGAAAAGGAAGACAAAATACCAACAATGTTAAAGACAAGAAAAACCAGCAAATATAACAACTCTAATATCTGTGAAAGTCTAACACAAATTACAAGCAGTTAAACATTTCATTTGACTCAACCTTTAGGAGGACCAAGTCACTGAATGACTAATTATCTTCTAATGATATAAATGCTAGTGCTAACAATTACATTTAATTAAATTATTAACTAGGTGTTGACTAATTAACTAGGGCTTTGTATGTTTGAAGTACTTTGAATAGCTGTTATTATTGTACTGCTTGTAACTTAATATCTTTCCTAAAGCATGTGTACACAGGATTCTGCTGCAATCTCTGTGAACTGATATCCCAGTTATGCCATTACCACTCATTGCTCTTAAAATGCACAAAGCCGTGTGCAATGTTATTTCTCTTACAGAAGTAGAAGAAAGATAAATGATATCCAATTACCAGCTGAGAACATGACATCAGCTCCAGTTGCTTGATTCTCCCAGTAGGTAATTGCATACATTCTCATGTTAGTGAATATTTATTTTATCCAGTTTCTTTCAAGTCTATCTGGAAATTGAAATCTTCATGCAGCAATAATAGCATGAAATGGAAAATTTTAACACCGTTAAATTATTTTTAATATTGTTACAAACTGCTTGATATGGACCAAATCCCAGACTGCTAAATTCAACAGGAAATTGTTACTGATTTGACTGGACTGATGAAAAGATGTCATGTTCAAAAAAATAAAATGCTGAGATTTTTCTTCCAAAGGAAATACTTTCATCCAACATCCAGGAAACAAATGTACAGAAACAACTCAGAAATACAGTTTTTGGTCTGAGGCATAACTGAGCTTATTTTTACCCTTTAAAAGTAAGCCTTGAAAATAATTCTTGGCTTCTGTTTGTCCTCAAAGGCCATAAAGGTTTTACTCAATTCACTAGGTCTACAATAAAAATAGTATTTTAGAAAGCACAGGAATTAAAAGAAAATAGTTTTCACAGAATCACACAGAATTGTAGGGGTTGGAAGGGACCTCCAGAGATCATCGAGTCCAACCCCCCTGCCAAAGCAGGCTCCCTACACCACATCACACAGGTGGGCGTCCAGGCGGGTCTTGAATATCTCCAGAGAAGGAGACTCCACCACCTCCCTGGGCAGCCTGTTCCAGTGCTCCGTCACCCTCACCGTAAAGAAGTTCTTAAGCTTTCACTGAGTAAGCTTTTTCTCATTCATAATATTAGCATATCCATCTGGATCCAACTATCTGTTCTGTCAATAGCACGGTGCTTTTATTTCTTGGCTATTTTTAACTTTAAAAATCAACTCCAACATACTGTCACCTTTGAAAGACCAAATGAGTTCTGCAGTCAGTTCCTGTGTAATACAAAGGAATAGATTATGTTATCATATATCACCAGTGTCAGATCAAATTATTCCCTTAGCTTGAGAACTGTTTTGAATAGATTCTGGACAAAAGTAAGGTATGTGATACAATTAATAGTGTACATTGGAAGTTTAATTCCATCAGGGAGATAACTCATTATGATAATCTCATTTTTACATACTAGAGTATCAAGATTAAAAAGTATTATTGAAAGAAGTAGCTTTAGGCAAAGCAGGATGAAGCCAGTAAAACTGAGCTCATTACAACCTCCCCAAGTGGGTGTGTGTGTATCTATATACCTATTATCTACCTAACACCCATGATACAACACTCTGGGCATTGTAAAAAGCTATTTTTGGACTGTTGTCTTGTAGATTTCAGCAGATAGCTTTGGAACATGCAGTTTTACAGAGAAACGCTGGCATTTTCCCAGCAAACAAAAACCAGCACTGCAAAGTTTTATCTCTGGATAGCAGTTGACAACTGTTACTGTAGTGTCTTGTTACAGACACCACTCAGCACAGCAACTGCAGGAGAAACAGAGCTGGTACCTTCCGTGAATGCCACCATGCAAAAGCAAATGTACCTTTAAGTAGATTCCTGATGAATTACTCACAACTTTATTGCCCTTATGATGAGAATAGATCTTGAAGATTTCTATGGATGTCCAAGCCTGCATTTTACTGAGAAAGTACGTACTGTAGGCTTAAAGTATATTCATTACATCAAACATTAGCCTAAACAGCAGGAAATCTAATATTTTTTCAGATGTCTCAAATAGTTTATACATTCTAGGGCTCCGGCCAAATTCTTGCCAGAGTCCCTTCTACCTTTCCCTTTCCGTAAACTCCTGTTGGCCATAGGGAACTGGAATGTTATTTGCATGAGATGTGTTAAGTGACAGGCTAATTTACAAGAAAACAGGCCTCCAGTATACACCGGCATAGGAAGTCATCAACCTTATGATAGACATAACACACCAAGCAGGTTTCTTAATGCATTAAATTTTGTCTAACCGATCCTTTCAAATAGCTAAGAAACAGATATGAACTGGTTCTCCAAGAGTTGTGGGTTTTTTTCTTCATTTCTTGTTTTTTGTTTGATTACTATGATTTTCATTTGTAAAGATGGGTCCTTAGACAAATTTTAGAGAAGTATGTACCATATCAATCTTTGCATTTCATTATCCCACAGAATGGGAGAGGCACGTTCGCTAGGAAACATTGGTAAAGCTGCCCTGAAACACCGCCTCCTGTCTGAGAAGTTTAAAGAAAATGTGATCTGTTTGGAGAGTCTTCAGGGGAAGCTGAGAAGAAATGTTCAGACACATAAAAGAAAGACCTGCAAAGACTGGGAAAAAAAGTTTTTGTTTTTAATTTGTTCAGAATCATGGAATTGTAGGGCTTGGAAGGGTCCTCTAGAGATCATAGAGTCCAACCCCACGGCTAAAGGCAGTGTCCCTACAGTAGGCTGCACAGGTAGGCATCGAATCTATAAAAACATCCTTTTAAAAATGTTGTCTGAGTAAAAGGAACAAATATTCATTCTCTCTCATTATCTAAGAGCTGGGATTCCACATATGAATCAAAAGTTCAACATTAAACTTAGAATGTTTTTCTGTATAGTAGTGAAGCTGTGGATCCTATTGGCCCCAGTCAAATAGCATGACAGCTTACTTAGAAGTATGTGTATCAGTTACAAGCAATCTAAGGGTCTTCTAATATTTCTGAAGGGATAATCTGTTACCTAGGTTTAGTAGGTGAGACAAGAACAGATTTGTATTTCATCTTGAAATGCTCATTTTGAACTCTAGACTATTTTGTATTGGAAAACAATTAGATGAATTGTGTGGGAAGACATGAAAAGCCTTTAGGAGCCAGGAGTGCTGCAGTTTATCTGGAACCTGCCTGGATGAGCCTATCTCTTTCAAGATATTCCCTTGAATGCTTCCTTAGCGCAAGCACCAGATAGAATAATGCATGAATCGTCTAAGGATTGTCCTAAACCGTAGCTATTTTATTTACCAAGGGTGTAAACCAGGACAGGTACTCACTGTCCATTGGTCAAACTGCTCAACCTCAGGTGAGCATTAAAGAACTCCAGAGGTTTTGTTCACTGTTCAGTAACTAAAGAGAGACTTAAAAAGAACCTGGCCTCACATAAATGTTTTTCAGAGTCACCTACCTATCTCTGAAGAGATAAAACTAAACTAAACTAGTGCTCTTTTCCTTACAGTGTACTGGACAGTTTCAATCTTTATCTTCTTAATGGGCTAAAAATGTATTCTTCCAAATTAAAGCAAAAATTGCCAAGCTTTCCCAGTCTTTAGGATCTGAAAAACCACTCTGCATGTCACAAGATGCATTAAAGTCACAGTAAGCACACAATGTTTCCTAAAAATTGCCGCATTTAAATTTATTTAGCAAATGATGGGGAAAAAAGTGTTTTTGCCAGAAAAAGAACATATGACAAAGTCAGTTTTTACTTTGCTCCTACTCATTTATAGTCAAGAACTCACTTTACACTCCCTAAATCTAGGGCGACAGTGCAGCGTACATCATGAATCAGTGAAGGCCAATATCTACCAAAGACTAGAGAACTGTTTTTACTTTTTGCCATCACACCCTCTGCTGGTCACTTTCTAATCCTGTAGGAAAGCTAAAATACAGGAGTGCCTGTTTACAAGCAATGTACAGAATTAATGGCCTCCCCTCAAGGTTCCACTATTGAGGACCCAGCATCCACATCCTATGCCATTCAGAAGATTTTACACTACATTCAATTTGCTATAATGGCTTGAATGCTGTTGAACAACTGGAATATGTTTGATGTACTGCTAGTGAGTGCTTTTCACTTCAATCTAATCCAAAAGAAACACCCAGTCCATGTGCTGTGTGATCGCTCCATTTTGTGAGTGAGGACAACACTTAAAGGTGATAACAGAAGATTCCACTAAAAACAGCAGACTTCTGGTCTAAACCACACCCACACCATTTGTGGTGTATTTTCTGGCTTCAATTCCCTTCCAGGATCTCAGCTCTTTATTGCTGTTCTGACCGGGAAGTAATTCCACTGAAATAAGGATGCATAAAGAAACACGTATCTAGCCTGCTCATCATTTCCTCAGGTTTGCTGGATTCCAGCAGCAGTACGAATGGATCCTGAGATACCTTCACAATAAACTGAGGAAGGGAAGTGCCGTCTATGCTAATGAGACAAAAAAACATATAGCTGGAAGGCAAATAGCCTAACAAAGGTCCACGCCTTAATTTGCTCTGCTGCACACTTCTGCACTTTGTTCATATGGTTGGTGCTTTCAGTATCACAGCCTAAATCATAACATTATTTAGTCTTTTGTAAGATTAGAAAGAGAGGGGAATAATCCAACCAGATCTCGCACTTGGCTCCACGTTTGGGGATAGCTCAGCCCAAGCACAAAGGCTCTTTATATCCCCTGGATATCTGGATATCCCCTGGAGCTGGAGGGGACCCATGAGTCCCAGTGCCACCCAGTTCAGCAGCCTCAGGCCCCCACCGACCAACACACCTGTGGCTTTGTCTCCCTAAGCTTCCCCTGAGCTATTTCCTAAACAAAGAGCTTTTCAGGCATCAAGAAGTCAATACCCGGCCACATGAACCATATCAAATCCTATTTCTGATAACTAAATTCCATTTAATCTATTCATGATCCCTCAATTCCCGTAAATATTTTTCTTCTGATTAAGAACAGCGCACCCACGGCACTGCAGGGGCCCTCAGCAGATCCTTCCTCTCCTCTCCCAGCCCTCGGCCATCCATGACGGCTCTCACACATCGCTGGCCCAGAACCCATCGAGGAGCCAGCGCTGCCATCGCATTAAGCCCCTCACAGCGAGGACGCCATCTTGGCAGCGCAGCGCCTCAAGCGCCGAGCGGGGGCATCGCGCACCCCTTTCCTCCCGCCCGGCCGAGCCGTGGGGGCGGGCGGCGAGAGACCGTTGCACGGTGTGACGCATGCGCGGCCGCTCCGCCCGCCCCCACGGCTGGGCCGTGCCGTTCCATGGGACGCGGGCGGTTGTTTTCTCCCTGCGGCCGGCGGGAGGCGGAGGAGGAAGATGCCGGGGAAACTGAAGGTCAAAATCGTGGCTGGCCGCCATTTGCCGGTGATGGATCGCGCTAGCGACTTGACCGACGCCTTTGTGGAGGTTTGAGGGAGAGGAGGGATGCCGGGACCCGGGGCGGGTGGGCCGCGTTCCGCTGTGCTGCCCGTGTCGTTGGCTGCGGTGTCTGTAAAGCGGCATCTGGGTGTGATTGTTAGTTGACAGCCCTGGGCAGCCAGAGTGTCTTTTCACCTGCTCTTTTCAGCCTCTGTCTGAGGGTTGTTAACGAGTGGCTCTTGCTAACGTGCCAGCCCCAATGCAATCCGTTTTGGGATTCGGTAGATGAGTTGTAACAGAACAAAGCTGTCTGGTCACTTATATCTCTGAATATAGGATGCGTAGAGTGACTGTACAGGTCCTCTTTTAAGGCTCTTATGTATATTTTCAATTAAAAGTATGTGAAAAGGTAGCGTTTTCAAACAGTTTTTATTGAGGACGTACCTGATGTAACTTACATGCTTGAATTACACCAGAAGTATCAAATGCAAACCTTTTTTACAGTCGCAACTAACAGACCCATACAGACTGTTTATAGAATCACAGAACAGTTTGAGTGGAAGGGATCTTTATTCTCCTCCAGTTCCAACCCTGTGCTGTGGGCAAGGCTGCCACCCACCAGCTCATGCTGCCCAAGGCTCCATCCAGCCTGACCCTGAATGTGATGGGGCACCCACAGCTTCTGTGGGCCGCAGTGCCAGTGCCTCACCGCCCTCTGGGTAAAGAATTTCTTCCCAACATCCAACCTAAATCCTCCCCTCTTTTAGTTTAAAGAGTTCGTAGGAAGGGACTGAAAAATGAGCTGATGAGGGCCTTTTGCTCAGTGGCAAAAGCATCACAAATAGCTCTAGGGCAATTCCACAGTTTGAAAAGCCATACCTTCAGGACACAGAGTTGTTCAGAAATGGAGTCATACGCAAATGTGCGCCTGTGCTATAAATAGTCATTGAAGGTTGGCACAGTAATGGGATCCCGATAGGAAAAATGTCATTCAACAACTGTTCACATTGAAAAACTGGAATCTCATCAGTAAGTTCGTCTTACAGAGAGATTCACTTGTGGCTTTGAATCTGATTAATAAGCAGACTACAGCACTTATTGTGTAGGAAGACAAGAAACAGAGTAGGAAGCACAGCCCTGCTGTCAATTGGCCACTTCTAAGCTGCCTTGGGAAGGTGCAGCCCTCTCCTCACCTGTTGGTCACTTGTTCCCAACCTTTCACCATCTTTCTCTACCACCCCTACCTGCAGTGCCAGTAGCTTTGTAGTGAGGCGTATGTAGAAACACATCTGGCTAAATGCTGGCTCAACAAAAAGAAAAAAGGGTGAGATTTTCAGCATTATCTGTTTGCTTAGCTGGGTTAACTAAGGCTCGGCTTCAAGAATGTCTTGGCATAAATAAGGCTGAGGAAATTTGTAGATGAGGCCTTGCTTTTAGGGCCAGTACTTGGAAAACAAGTGCCGTGTGGGAAGTACCCTTTTCACATGTGGAGCGGTTCTGGCTGTGGGCAGAACGTGTCCAAATGAGATTAAAGCTGTCATTTTGTTTTTCAGCGTAAGGTTGCCGAAACCTTTGTGTTTAAATAAAAAATGACAAGCGTATTGAAGCGCTAATTGTTTGCTAGCATTTAATTTCCTTCTTATGTATTGTAATGTAAATCTAGAATTAGAAAAGAAAATGATGAAAGACTTGGAAGTGGTGACTTGTTTCAGGTTATGTATAATTTGGATTTAGCCGGCACATGTGGTCTGGAACAAATTAGCACAACTTCTGCAGCTGTGCTGCTAAATTTGTACAATGGACAGCAGTGCGGGCCATTACCTCTTCTAGCTTTAATGATCTGGCTGGAATAGTGGCTGAGTTTCCTTAGAGCTGCCTGAGGCTCTCAGGGAGCTCATTTACTCCCAAGATAACCTGTAAAATTAGGCTGGGTGGAGCTCTGTGCTGTTGCGTGTTGGCAGCTTCCGCATAAAGTAGCTCTGCTAAACTAGTGTAATTATCACCGTTGTACTGCTTGATGTGATGGATACAACACTCAGATAGGTGTGCTGTGTCTATATGCCTTTAATCTGAATCCACGTTTTGATTGCTAGGTTATTATTATTTTTTAAGCTAACGGCGCTTCGCCTTGTGCTTTCATACCGCTCTGACTTTTAATTTCAAAGCTTACTTTCAAAATGGGATATTTTCCTAAAGCATTACTGTTCCTTGAATCAAGTCCAGGTCCTCAATAGAACTTTATGGAGTTCTGTTGCTTGAGGTGTGGTGATGTGTACAGAGATCAGAGGGAACTTATAGATCAGTTTTGCAGTCTTCAAGGACATTCATTGCAGCCTTTCAATACCTGAAGGGAACTTACTCCCAGGAGGGGAGTAAACTCTTCGAAAGGGCTGACAATAGCAGGACACGGGGAAATGTTTTTAAGTTAAAAGAGGGAAGATTTAGGTTGGATGTTAGGGGGAAGTTCTTCACTAGGAGAGTGGTTAGGCCCTGGAACAGGCTGCCCAGGGAGGTTGTGGATGCCCCGTCCTTGGAGGTGTTCAAGACCAGGTTGGACGGGGCCCTGGGCAACCTGATCTAGTAAAGGTGTATGTTTGGTGGCCCTGCCAGGCAGGGGGGTTGGGACTACATGATCCTTGAGGTCCCTTTCAACCTGGGTCATTCTGTGATTCTGTGTGATTCTGAAGTACTGATTATTTTGAGAGGAACCATTTGCAGAACTCCAAGGGTACACAGCAGTTTGGAATGAAAGCTACAGTGAAATAAAGCCCCCTAGATTATGCAGCGTGGCTTCTTGGTGCATAGACCAGCACAGAAATTCTGTTTGTGATGTGGTCCTGAAATAGATTCCTGCAGATGCCAAGTAGAGAGTCCTGAAATTCACACCTTTAACTGCTTGTTAGCCTTAATCAATAGAAGCATGTAGAATATTTAATCTTTGTTAACAAAAGATTAGAGGGGGTATATAAATAGATAGTTCCCTCTGTCTTGTTGCTGATAGGCCTTCTGGAATGTTCTGTAACAGGGGAGGACTAGAAACTGAAGGTGCTTGTCATTGCTGCTATGAATTCAGGGGTGTGTGTTTGGCATTGGGTAACAGTAGGTCAAGACAGTATGCTTCAAGAAATAAGCTCACTAAAGCTACCATTTTATTTCTATATTTCATTTATAGCTTGTTAATGAAGATGATAAATGAATCCTAGGGAGAACAGTAATGAAAACTAAACTATCATCCCTGAATCGCCATCCCTGCTTGTGTTTAAGAGCCGTTTGGATGTGGTGCTCAGGGATATGATTTAGCAGAGGGTTGTTAGAGTTAGGGTACTATGATTAGGCTGCAGTTGGACTTGATGATCTTCAAGGTGCTTATGTGGAATAGTTTTGCATGAAACATTTCTAAACAGAAGGCATTGTATTGCTGAGACGGTGTACTGAGTGACCACAAGTGGGTAATACAAAGTGCTCTTTTAACACTGATATGATTGAGGAGAA
Source organism: Coturnix japonica (assembly GCF_054131305.1). Lineage (NCBI taxonomy): Eukaryota > Metazoa > Chordata > Aves > Galliformes > Phasianidae > Coturnix > Coturnix japonica. The sequence goes on along the minus strand of NC_140663.1, from coordinate 61,428,875 downwards.
GAAGAAATGATGGGAGAGGCTCATTGCACATGTTGGTGTTAATGTGACGTTACTTACTGATAAATGTACATTGGTGCAAAAAATAAGTCTCCTTGAAGAGAATGTGTTGATGTTATTAAAATATGTGTTTGAAATTATTTGCAAGTAAAGATTTGATGCATAACTCATGTTCTAAATCTATTCATTAATGTTTATTTTTTAATAATTTTTTGTATTTTTAGGTAAAATTTGGAAATACAACCTTTAAGACAGATGTATACCCAAAGTCACTTAATCCTCAGTGGAATTCTGAATGGTTTAAATTTGAAGTAAGTATTTTCTAAGAGGTTACCTGTGTCTACATGGATGCCTTGGATGAAGTAATATCCCTTTAGGCAGAAAAATGTTTTGGGCAGTGAAGGTAATTCTGTTTAAATCCATATGAAGCCATTCAGTAAATCTGTTTATGGTCAAATCGTTTTTGCCAATGGTGTCTCATTGGCTTTTTATTTTATTTTATTTTTTTAGATTCTTTATAAAAATAAAAACTTGGCAGATGAGATCAAACTCAAGTGCTATGACAGAGGTAAAAGCTTTATCCGTTAGGCTTTCAGGTATCAGGATGGGTTTGCTCCTTTTCCTTTTTTTTTTAGGAGTAATTTTCAGTAAGGAAAGTTAGCTGGTATTTGGACTGTTACTTTGGCTGGAGAAAGTAATGCACTTGAAAAAGAAAATAGAGAATTTATATAAAAAAATGAAGAAACAAAGTGTTTGCACAACAGTTGCCTGATGCTTTCTTTCTCATTTCCTTATGTAATAATGGGGACACTTGATGTTCTCCCATAACTGCTTGTTCCTTTAAAGAATCTGATTAGTTCATTTTAATGGTACTATTACCATTATGTATGTAATAATGTAGCATTATGGTACATTAGTACCATAGGTACTGTAAGTGTCCTTTGACATTCTGCCCTAAACTGCTGTTTACATATTTATTTTTTTGTTATTGTTTTTTCGTTCTCCTTAAAAAAGCAGTGTACTGGTGTGTAGAATTAATTGTTAAAATATTTGAATGTACAGTACTGATTTGTTTATAGTGTTCTAAGAGACTGTCCCAGTATAAACATGTTTGCAGATACATGTAGAGAGTGATGTTAGAGCAAGTATGAATCAGTAAGCTTAGGCAACTTACTGATTGATGTGACATCGTTGTTGAAGTACATCTCATAATCGCAGTCTGTGTTTATTAAGAAACCAGTATTATGACGTTCAGGTTGACTCAGTTCTTGTAGTTCTCTCTTTTTTTTTTTTTTTAAATTAATCAGTTCCTCAGGTCTTTTTATTCTTCTGGGAGAGGAAAAAATTAGCTGAACTGTAATGGAGGGCTAACTCTCTTACTACAGGAAAAGGTTTTCTTTACAATAACGGAAGTCTTAGAAATCTTTTTTTTGCATGGAAAAATGGATTTGGGAAAGGAAAGAGCCAAAAAGCAACAGTGGAAAAAAATAATAAATAAATCAGATTTCCACATTTCAATTAGCTGAAAAACACTACTTGCTTAGAAAGTCGCAAGTGTGCGTGTGTGTGTGTAGTTTGACCTTCTGGCTACACTATGTTGTAATTCTACAAACACTCCCATGAGTTTTCCCATTACATTTAGCAAACCTGGTCCTTACTTGGTGGTGTTGGGCGCAAAATGTAGGAGAATCCTGTATATCCTAAAACACAGCCTTGTGTCTGAAGATGGGTTTTTGTGTTCATTTAGGAAAGTGCATGTCTGAAGTTATTTAATACAACTCATAGCAAAACAATCTTATATTCGTTCTAAACCACAGTTCAGTGTTGAAGTGTGAGGGCGTAACTTCAGGGTGTCATAGTTCTCTGGGACTTCTTGTGTTAAATTTTCATATTTTATTATGAAAAGTATACATATTGTGGGGATGGATAAATATTTTTACTTTAAAAAATGTGGAATTTTGAAATATGCTGTCAGTGTAATCTTTTTTTCCTTGTACTTCTCCCAGTGATAACTCTTGTTCCAGGTTTTCAGCATTATATGAAGGGCAAAATAAAAAGAAGGCATTGTTTAGATCCAGGAAGTAGGAATTAGATTTATCTGTATCACGTCTCTGTACACAACTGACTCACCTCTTACTATGCTTGTTTTTCCAGAAGTGTTCCCCTCCTTTTTTCTTTTTTAAATATTCAAATTCCATGTCAATATTTGTTTCTAGGTAGATGACGAAGAGCTACAAGATGAACCTCTCCAGATCACAGTTCTTGATCATGATACCTACAGTGCTAATGATGCAATTGGCAAAGTATACATTGATATTGATCCCTTGCTCTATAGTGAAGCAGCTACGGTTATTTCAGGATGGTTTCCAATTTATGATACCATCCATGGTAAGATTTGCTAATTTAAAACAATGTTGTTTTGCCTTGTTGCTTTCTGTAAGCAGTCTTGGAAATGTGTAATAATTTTAGCTTCAGGAGCTGGAAAGCTCCATTTATGGTGCTTTTATCAGGTCTTTGATAAGTTAAGAATGCCGTCTAAAATCATTGACAAAGTACTCCTAGGGCTTTTCATGTTTAATAGCAATAACAACCATATATGAAAGATGTCTGATATTTCCGGCATAAGAAAGTCTCAACTACTGTGCCAGAATCTTAAGGCTTGGCAGAATGCCTTTCATAAAATTTGTGACTAGAGGAAAACATCTTCTCATACTATTTAAAATAGTTACTGGAAATAGATACTGGAAAAATCAGTTTAAAAAAAAAAAAAAGGTTGAACCATACTTGTTCAATTACTTTGTGTTTACTAGAATATATTTTTGCTGAAGTTACTTAGGGTGTGCCTTCCTGGTCTGCTGGATAAGCTTCATTTGAGATGAGAGGACAGGATATGGCAAACATAAAATGCAGGGTGAAACTCCATTTCCCTGCTAGCAGTCCTAGGTAGAATTCTTCAGAGTATCTTGAGGATACAAGAAAATGAAGTTAATGATGCTGTTGCCTTAGATTTTTAAGGAAGCAGAGCTTTCATCCCAGAAAGTTAAGGTCCATTTACAGCAAATTGTCTTCTCGAATACCTTACTGCAGAACATCTGCATGGTTATTAGTACTGTCATAGTTTATTATACAGTGGGAATTAAATGACTTAACTGTTTTAAAACCTGATTATATCTAGTTGGCGGAAAAGCAATGGTAGTATTTATTGGATGGTCATAACCAGTGACAGTTTTTTTCTTTGGGTATTTCTAATAGTTATAGTGAAAAAGGTTCTTAAGAAATATTGCATGTTTTGTTATTTTATAATTGTACACCCATTTTCTTATTGGATGCTTTCTTTTGAGCTCTTGTCTCAAGATGTGTGCAGTTGTCTGTCTAAGAGAATTAGACCTTCCTGTATTTTCTAGTTCTGTTGGCTTTTCACAGCTCTACTTAGATAAAATAAAACTTCTCTTATTTCCATGCCTGTAGCAGTAGATTCTAATTAACTCAGTGCTTGGCAAACATTAGTTAATGCTTTCTTCAAAGAAAGCAGACATTTATCTATATTTAATCTTTTTTCTTGCTCCATAACATGATTTTTGTGTGAAAACGTGTGAGCTTGATGAGCTTCCTGTTACTGTAAATGTAAGCTTCTTTGTACCAGCAATAGGGAAGATAATTCTGGGTGACTTCGCTGCAGTAATGTCAGTCAGTCTGTAAGTTTAATGCTTTTGTCTGAGCTGGATATTTCTGCGATAAAGGCTTCTGAAGTCATTAGAGATCAGATTCATCAAGAAGTTTAGCCCTCAATATGTCAGAATCCATAATAATGTGATGTGAAAGGATTTGGTTAGTGGGTGCAGGAGAAAAGGAGTAAGCTCAAAATAAGAGCAGAAAAATCTGAAAAGGAATGGTTATCCAGCTCTATTAATAACATTTAGTTCTAGCCAAAATATTATGCTTTACCTAAAAAAACTGTAATACCTTATTTTATATATTTATTCACAAAAAATTTTACATTGCCTGCTTTCTGGTTCTTAGAAGAACAGTAACTATTTTCAGTGTATTGAGTTCAGCTTTACCATGATCTTGCTACTATTTGAGGGAGAAAATGTGAAATGCTGTAAACAACACAAAAAAATCTTTTGATGTGGACAGGACTAGGTTTTTCTATAACCTAAAGTAGTCCTACCTTTTTTTTTTTCTGAGTACGTCCCAGGACAGTATCACAGAACATACCTACTGATTTCTTGTCCTGCCAGCACTGATGATAGCAGCTCAAGGGAGCAGAGGGAGTGCTTGCTCCCTGCAGCTGGGTCCACTGCAATAGCAGGCAGCTGATGGCTTGTTTTCCCAATCTAAAATCCTGTTTGGTGCAGCAGGTATTTGATGATTGTTGCTTGTGAGGCTTCAGCCTCAGAGGCTGGGCAGAACTAGCAGCTTCCTGTGAGAGGGCATCTCTGTGGCAGACTTGAAGGCAGGGAAAAGCTGTCCTGCTCCTTAGCCCAGGCTAGAACTGACATGTTAGCAGTCAGTTGAACCGGGCAGTTTTAATAGGATTGTGTTATGTTCTTTGAAGAAATACTATCTCAGTGGTAATAGAAGGTGCATCAGTTACTAAGTAGAGAGATTACAGAATGGCTAGTTCTGTATTGTTTTTTAATACCGTTTCATGTTTTCTTTTTGATAGGTATACGTGGGGAGATTAATGTGGTGGTAAAAGTAGATCTCTTCAATGATTTGAACAGATTCAGGCAGTCATCGTGCGGAGTAAAGTTTTTTTGCAGTAAGTAGAAGAAAAAAGGGAAAACCAAGTTTTTTTTTTTCCTTCTTTCTTTACTGACTCTGTTTCCCTCCACCTGCCAGCTCATTGCATAAATGCACTGTGGATTACATTGACAGTAGTAGTAAATTCAGAAAACGTGCTTAGTTTGCTTCTTTTTATTTTACTTTTTTTTTTTCTTTCATATATATTTCGAAGCAGTGTAGATATCTTTCCTTTTTCCCACATCTTTCTGATCATTACGTTACTTTGGGTGAATATTCTGTTAAAGAGGCACAAAGCCAAAACGTTTCAGCATAGTAAATGCTTTAGCAGCATTGTGACCAGTACGCTGGACAGTTACTGGTCTTACAGCATCTCTCAGAACAAAATTGCTTTGGTATGTCTACATTTTAACAGATGAACCTTCCTGATATAGGAAGTAGAGCTTAACAGAAAAAAAATTGCATTGATTACATTCTGGAATCACTTACATCAGTGTCTAGGTGTAATTTTCTATTTGTCTTTGTATTCATTTCTCTTAGACACATATCTTGCATCTTTTTATATTTCTTTAACAGCTACATCTATTCCGAAGTGTTACAGAGCAGTAATAATTCATGGATTTGTGGAAGAACTGGTAGTTAATGAAGACCCAGAATACCAGTGGATAGACCGAATACGTACACCAAGAGCATCAAATGAGGCTAGACAAAGACTCATTTCTCTAATGTCAGGTATTAAACATGCAGGCTGCAGTGGCTATTGCTGCTTTGCAAAAGAAATCACCATTCAAATTAGTGACTTAATTTTGAGATGAGACTGTATTGTAATTTTTGGTATTAGTTCTTTATTTTTCTGATTCACGTTGTCTCATGTTTCAGAAGGTTCTGTTGTCCTAACTGATGACTAGTGTGACAGAAAGTCCACCCCACCCGTCTTGGCGATGCCATACTGCTATGTGATTTGTTGGTTGTTTTTAGCAAAGCTAACAAAAAAAAAGCGGAACTCCCTTGTAGATGTTCTTTACCCATATGAAGACTATTAGTAGAACCTTGAGTCTAACGAAGACAGCATAAATGACTCTACCGTCTTTGCACTACATTGAAGTATGTGAATGAGTATCTGAAGCACGATCTCACACACAGTGTACTAATACATATCTTATTTGTCATCTTTTGTAAGTCAAGATGGTCTCATTGTTTCTGAGGAATGCTTCTGCATTGCCTCGCAACTCTTCAGGATATGCTTACAATTTTTGGAGAGACTAGTCACTAGAATTCTAATTTATACCTCCACAGTATCAGTTACCTTCACAGATTTTCTGTCTTTCTATTTGTCTGGTATTGCTAACTTCCATGTTAGTAACCAAGGTCCTCATCTCTGTGACAGTGGAGCAGAACAAATGAGTCCTGCACTAGAGACTAGAGGACCTGCACACTAAGGCAAGAGACAACCAGCTGGAGGTGTACAATACTGAAGGTGTAAGGAATATAATGGGATGATGAAAAAAGAATCCGTAGAACAATAGACAGTGGCTTCAGTTCTCTAATAGGCACTTAATGTTATCATGCTTCTTGTATATACAGCCATGCTTCAGGGCAGATACTAAGAGAAAAGGTAAATTTTGTTTTGCAAATGTATGGAGATTTTTAGTAAGAAGTGCAACCTAAACAGAATATGGAGGTGATACTCAGTATCTTCATTAGGAGAACCAGTAGATATTGTGGGAATACTTGGTACAGTATTGCCATAACTGATGTGAATCATTAAAAATTTAATTAAAAGAAGCTTTGGCTCCTCTGTTACGCCATTTTACAGGATTAACATTTGTAAATCCCTTTTCTTGCATAAAAGGTGAAAGTGAGTAAAAGAGCGCATGTGGAAGCATTCTGCTGTGTTTTATTACTGTTCTTATTCATGGCAGTGACTAAGGGGCCTCGTAGTAACACTGTTTTATGCCATGTAATACAGTGCTTCATTTTGCTATCATTGATTTGTGTCTGAACAGTCCTGAAGAAGTCTATAACTTAGCATGGCTGCAGTCAGAACTGACCTCATTCTGTGGTGTGTGATGAGTCTTACTTACAGTAACAGGGGTTTTCAGTCTTTGTGTAGTTTATTGTTTGCAGTAGTAGTGTATTTGGTATTATATTTTGCTTACTTTGTGTCATACATTGTATTTATTGTATGAGGTTATGAAATAAAGTATGAATAAGGTTAAATTAAGTTAAATAGGTTTTGAGTGTTTGTAAATACAAAAGTAATAGATTTTCATGTGGGTTTCAAAGGTGTTGCAATAGATTGAACTGTTTGAAGGAATGTCTATAAACTCTTGTGTTCTAGCACGCATCTTCACCATCCATTTCTCTGTCTCTGAATAAACAAAAAGGAGAATAGCTAATGAGAATTTGAACTAAATAAATACATTACTAAATAACAAACTATAGCTGCAAACAGAATAGATATAGGAGAAAAGAGTGAAAGCTAATGAAACATCACTCTGTGCTATCGGAAGCAGAGGTTGTGCTCAACCTAGTTATATAAAATCAGAATTATCACCTGTTTTATTGATCTGCAGTTTCAAAATCAGAGAGGACAAAGCCCAAAAGAAAATAGGAAAAGTTCACTGCAGTTACCTATGAGCTTTTCACCTTTTGTGTTCTAGGTGAGCTGCAAAGGAAGATTGGCTTGAAAGTCCTTGAAATGAGAGGAAATGCTGTTGTTGGTTATTTGCAGTGTTTTGATTTGGAGGGAGAATCTGGACTGGTAGTACGAGCCATAGGAACAGCCTGCACGTTGGATAAATTAAGTAGCACATCAGCATTTTTACCTGCATGTAACTCTCCATCCAAAGAAATGAAGGAGTAAGTATGATTACTAGCTTTTAGAGGAACAAACTTCATTTCTTTTCATAGTCATTCAGTTTTATGTATCAGGTGTGATTTTTTTCCCCCTTCCCCCCTCCAGAATCTGTTTTCTTTTGCAGTTTTTTTCTTTTTTTTCCTTTTTTTTTTTTTTTTTTTCTGGAGCTCAGTTTTATATTCTACAGTTTTGAAATGATGTGGATTACTTATGTTATTTCTTTAGAAGCCAGGGTGGTTTTATGGCTTGTTTTGTATTTATATTGCTAGCAAAAGTATTATCCTTGGTCTGGGGTTCACCAGTTTCCCAATGAATGATTAGTGTTGCAGTTACTATGTGTTTGTACAACAAATGTTTCTATGGAGACTTAAATACAAGGCATATCATTAAGATGTTCTAATTGGAGTACAGTCAAGTTTGAGTGTCTGTGCTGAGCATAGAAGGTTTTGCACAGTTCAGTCAGTTTTTTAGAGAATGACCATGAAGTAGGCTCATCTTTTCTTGTGTCCTTTACTTTTTACTGTTGCAGATCAGGTAGGGCTAAAGCGTACTTGCAGAGTTTACTGTTTATGATGGGAAAAATATATCAGAAATCAAGGAATTCTACTGCAGCACTAAAAGCGGTGTGCACACAAATTTTTAACGTGCAGAGAAGTTAGTAGGGAAATACTTGCAGTCTCTAAATTGTTGCTTGGATAAATTAGTTACTTTATTTTTGATACAGTCAGCCAATTTGTAGAAGGAAAAATCAGCACTACAAAGTATACTACTTCCGTAATGTTCCCTGACGTCTTTATTAACTTACTGTTGTGTTACTGCACTAAAAATTGGACATTTTCTAGGAAGCAATGTGCTCTGGCTTCTCAGAAGTAGTTTTCTTTCTGAAATAATAGCTTGTTTAACTTGTCTTTGTTTTAAAACTTTGCCATCAAAAGAGCTTCTGGATACATTGCAGCATGAAATAACAGTGATTATTTAAAGCAAACAAACAAAAAAACCTGGACCTGGCAACCACCATCTTAAAAGGCTTTTGTAGATAACTCTGGAGTGAAAGGTGGAAATTTCATCCCCCAGATAATCCATGTTTAGCAGCTTGGTAGTGAATGTTGATAGAATCGTTGTCCCTCAGTCTTAAAATATGAGACTGTTTCTCAAAGCCAGCAAAGTCAACTAATGCTTCTTATTATTGGCTTTACTAACTTGATGCACTGTTGCCAAAAATCAATTTATGATCATAAGCTAGTACTTAAGCTGTTCCTTTCTCTCCTTATTTCATCTGGACTCTTGCATGCTAGGAATTAAAATTCTTAGTCTGCTTAAAATAAGAGATCTCCTCTAGCTAAACTTCCCTGAAATCATTTATAACATAACTTTGCAACCTGTTTGTATGTATTGTTTTCTTTTCTTCCACCTTGGCTGCAAATTCTCTCAGGTCTCCGCTGGTTCATCCGCCAAGCCATGGATGCCGCTCGACTCACAACAGCCCTATTCACACTGCTACTGGCTCACGACTTACTCAGAACTTCTCTGTGTCTGTTCCCACTCTCATCTACACTGGTACGAGACTGCTCAGACTCAAGAGCTGGGGAGAGGCAGGCCACAAGGCACAGTGGTCGCAAAGTGCAGGCAGGCAGGCAGTGTAGGCAGGTACCACCCATCTTTTCTCCCTCATTTTCTCATGGAGAAACCTTCTGTTGTCAGTGAAGAGCTCTCTGTGCAGCTGCTGAAACAAAGGCAGTAGTTTCTTGAAAGTGCATCAGTCTCTTCCACAAAGCCACACTCTTTGTTCCTCTTTAATAAACTTCTTTTCTAAGAAATTCAGTAAAAATAAGTTGATAAATCTGAGTAACATTCGTTGTGATACAGTACTTGTGTTACCACGTTTTGGTTGACGTTCGTAATTGCTTTCAGGCATAATTCAGATAAAATACTTAGGTTTTAAAGTGGTTACATGAAGGGTATGTGCCATTTGTGGAAGAGACAGCTTTGGAGAGCAGGTAAGTCAATCTGTGCATAAGTGAACTGTTTGTCAATATAGCTGTACCCATAAAGATTCTCCTCTTTGCTCTGTTTTTAGCTGTGGCATGCTGTTGATGCTATAGGATAAGGAAACATTATTTTTTTTTTCTTTAAATGTATATGTGTGTATATACATATAAATGTATGGATATGTATAAACACAAATATAACTTGAAATCATTTTTTCTTCATTCAACTAACTAAAACATTGTGTATATGACTAGATTTTTAAGCCATGAACTCTTTCCAATTTTTTCTTTCGCATATATATTCTTTTTTTTTTGGACCCATCTCATGCCTTTCATTTGGCTTAATTGTTTCATCGTAGATTATCAGCATCTATCTGTAGAGTGCTGAGTGGTAAACAGCATTTGCCTTTGGCCTCATCCCCAGTCTCGCACCTAAGGAATAGCTGCTGGCCCTGCCCCAACCCCATCCTGGTGTTTGGATCATGCTGCTGTCAGCCAGGTCCTTTGGCACAGGATTACTGAATGTGTTTCCACCTTCTTCTGGCAGGATTCCCTTCAATGAAGATCCCAATCCCAATACTCATTCATCAGGACCCTCCACCCCTCTGAAAAACCAAACCTATTCCTTTTCACCTTCCAAGTCCTACAGTCGACAGTCCTCTTCTTCTGACACAGATTTGAGTTTGACACCCAAAACTGGTAAGGCGCTTCCACCCACTTTTTGTTTAATTTGTGTTTCTCTTTTTATATTTTCATTCAACCTCTTTTTGCTTTTTGACATTTAAGTTATCAAAATTATGTTGAAATTGGAGACTTCAGGTAGCACTTTAGTGCACAAAAGAATTTCTGTAGGCTGAAAATTTAAATCCTGCCTTATGTTTCCACTAACGTGGAACACAACTATGTTCAGTCCTGAATAAAATATTGCAGAGCATTAAGGGTGTCTGAAGTAATCACCTTTTTCTTATTTCCTCCATTTCATATTACATACAGATCGTGGGAGTTCATTTCTCACCATAATATGTTAACAGGCAGTGTTCTTGCTAAAGCTGTAATTTTCTAGCATTATGTATTGTCCCGTAGGTGTACTGTTGTATACGCATCTCTGTGACTATTTAACTCCCTCTTGCAAATGCCGTAGTAGAAATCGTGCAGCTGCTGCCTATTAAATTTTCTTGGCACATGGAAATTACACACCCAGTCTAATTGTTGAAGGTAACCTACATAGTACTTCAGTCATCATCTAAAAGCATTTTTCTTTCTTCCTTGTTCTATCAAATTTCTTCAGCTTGTTTCCTTCCCTTTTTCTTTTTAGTCTGTGGTTACAATCATGGCAGTAACAATGTCAGCACAACTCAAGGAATTACATGGTTTATTATTATGTGGCCAGTGCCCTGAGTTTTACCAGCGTAGTGCTAAAAATGTAGCAGAATTGTTTATTAAAGCTTGGTTGTTTTTAAAATGGTGTTTTAAATTGTGGTATTTGGAGCTCAGAACATTCTTGTTTCCATCTAATCATGACAATTTTTTAAGTATGTTAAAATAGTTGATTCAGCTTTACCTAATAGCATCCCTTCCATGAACCTTTCAAGAATTCTCCCCAGCACATAAGTGTCGTACTGCATTCACATGCACCTGTAATAAATGTTTTGCCTAGTTTATTCTCCAAATTTCTGTTGAAAATGTTCCAGATAAGGAAGATGACATTCTTAGCTCTGTCATCGCCTTCTTGTTTAAAAAACAACCAAACCAAACCAAACAAAACAAAGAAACAAACAAACAAACAAAAAAAGGCCCAAAGAAATGACAACAGAGACAAACAAAGACAAAAAACCCACATTACCACTTTGTTCATTGGTCCTTTTGTGTACGTGATGATGAGTGTGTTTGTTTTAGCGAGTATTTGAAAATGTGTTTGTTTTGATCTGGTTTTCATGATATGGACCTTGTGGTATAAAGGATTTAAATGTTACGGTGGTGGTTGTATCTGTAGGTGTCAATATTCTGAATTTATGAAGGTGGCAGCAGGGTTTGTATTTGTCAAGTTTTTGAAGCAGCAGCCTTAACTTGGTTGCTGGCAATGTTTTGTAGTTGGATGGGCCCTCTCTTTTGATCCATTTGTTTATCATTAAACCAGATTGTATAATTGCCACTTCTTAGGAATTTTGAGGTATGTGGAGAAAGCAAACCCATGTTCTACCTGTCTTTTTAGTATCAGAACAGTGGGTGTACTTTTGCTTGCTAGCACTTTTTATCAGCTTTTAACTCTGCTGCTGAATCTTGTCTTAAGAAGATCTGCCAACTGCATTTCAAGTTCACGATCTGGGTGTTTCATACTAAATTCTGAATCTCAATAGCTTAGAGAACAACATCGCTTAGTAATTTGTTTTACTTGAAATACTATACAAAATAAAGTACAAAATATGTTTCCATAATGTACTGAATTCATTCTGTTGCTTCTAACAATACATGGTACATGTTAGGGCCTCTGTTTTCCTTTCCAAGGACTGTAATGTTATTGGAATATTTCTCTGGAAAGTTAAGAAAGGTTAGTACTAAAACAATATCTGTTGTTGTATTGACACAAGCTGTTAAACGTAACATTTGAGATACCAGATTGACTGATGTGAAAAATGAAATATTTCCTCATTTTTCTGCAATACACGATAGTGTTTTATTTCTCGGTCAGGTAGCTGGTATGTTTGCGTGCTTTAGATGGAGACTGACCTGGAAAAGAGAGTGCAGATACCACAATTTCACAGTGTGAATTGTTAATCAGGAGAGATGGAAACTTGGATCTGCTTAGGCATTCAGTTTTCAGTAGCTCCAAATCAGGAGACTGCTATATAGCCTCTGTATTTTCTTGCAGAAAATACAGCCCTGGTTGCATTGTAAGTTCTGGTCTGTATACGCCCTAAATAAAAGGGGAACTTTTTCACTTGTGAAAAGGCCTATTTTGGTTTGAAACTGGATTTCTTCTGTGTGTAGCGATCTATTTTGTGCTGCTGCAAACTAAGTGGATTATTAAACTGTCGACAAGCATAGCATATTGCTTGATGTGATATTTGGAGGAAATTGAAAAGGTGGGAACTCCTTTTCTTGATGGGACCTTAGAATTCAACAGGATATAAGGCTCCAAAGAACTTTATACACCAAAGTGATGAAAGTAATCTCTTATTTAGCCTTTATTCCATAACACCTATCAAATTTTGTATACAATTTAAAAGAAATGTTAGATTACCAAGGCTTTTTAATAAAATGAGGTAATTTAAAAATAATCGGCTTGTGATTTTTGATAACGTGCTTCTCATTCATATTGTGTAGCTGTACTGTCATTCCATTTCTTTGTATGTTGAGGAATAGTTTAGCAGTGAGTGTGAGTTCATTTGGAGGAAAAAAAAATGCTTCATTTTGTTTTCTTTTTTCTGTTTCTTTAGTCATCTTCTGAATCTACATCTTTTTGTCTCTATTACTTTCCTCCACAGCACCTTCCCCACAGGGACCTAGGATTTTCCTGTTTCCCAGCTCCCCTACACTCTCATGTGATTCCCCACATCTTAAAAAGTCCTGTCTCCTCCTCTCGGGGTCTAGCCTTTACCCTCTACACTCTAGCCATGTCAGCCCAGTTGTTCTGAGGAAAAGTGTTTCTTTCACTGAAGAGCTGCTTCTGGCTGCTTCTGGTAGGATCAATCTATTATGGCCTTTTAAACATATTAAGCAAATGTTGTTGCTATTTTATATAGGGACATTTAACACACAGCCTTCTATAACCCGATGTTTTTGTTAGCCTCTGAAAACTGCTGGCTACATGACTATCCATACCATCTCTCAGCTGTGCCCTAGAAGCTTGTAACAGCTTCAGAATTTCACGCTGTAGAGGATTTGAAGCATGTAATTCACGCTAAAGAACTTCCTTGTTTCCCCTCCCAGTTTTCTTTGGTAACTGGACTAAATTAATTGACTTTTTATTTCCCCCTTCTCATTCTCTTCAGTTTGTTGTTACTCTGTTTTGCATGGAACAAGCACTTGCTCGTTAATTCATTCATAATTTTTGGAATTCTGGCTATCAGATGGCTAGCAACTCTGCTCTTTAATGTGCATCAAGCAAAGTTTATACAGACTTTATTCGTACTGCACCTTTTTCCATTCCATTGGCATGCATTTAAATTGTTCAGTTGATATTAGTGCCTTTTTTTTCTGTAGAATCTACTTTAATTAGTTTGATTTTTTTTTCTTTGTCCAGTGTTGATTCTGTGTTTGTCTGTATTTACTATTGTATAGTCCCTGACAATAATATTTAGATCAACGCCAAATAGTTAAAAGCAATTAAAACTTGTTTAATGGGACTATACAGATACTAATCTTATTGTTTCCTTATCCAAGAACAGCTAAAAATATTCATTAGTAGTTATAGTCTTTATGTAGTATATGTAATATATGTAGTATATACTTAAAGTATGTGTAATTAAATAGCAGTGAGAGCCTAGTTAATTTTTGTCAATGTTAGAAATGAAATTAACGTATATTAAGATCAGTATTTCTAGATCTCCCTTTATTTTCTTAGAAGTAAGTACACTTTGATGTATATGTACAATCTCATTCATGTTTATTTGATGCTTAACAGCAAGAGAAAGGTACCTTTCAAGTGTTTTAATTAGTTAGAATTACTGTAAAAGAAAATCTTGCCTTCACTCACAAGTGTTTGCACTGTAGTGTGTTTGTACTTCATCTTGCTCCTGACACGTCTTTTGTTCTTTATCCTTAGTGCTTTCCTGAATTTAGGTGCATGTTATTGCAGTGCCCAGTTAGCACTGATGATTTTAGAGATGAAAAGTACCAGTGGTAGCGTATTTTTAGGCTTGAAAATGTGATTTACCAGCATTGTTTTTATTGTAGGAAAACCACAATCTTGGTATGTGCTTATTTTTTACTTTTTTTGCTTTCTAACCATAGAGCAAATGATACAGTTATGCATATAACCTGCATCTCACAGCGCTCTGCTAAGAATACTGTGCCTTAATAACAGATCCTTGTTGGCAAAGAGAAGTTTATGTATCTGATAAATTTTACAGCTTTTCAGAGAAGTTCCCTAATTAGGGGCTGGAGGTGGAAGTAAAATATGCAAAAGAAAAAGAAACTGAACAATTACCTGTGACATGCAAGATTATAATTTATTTGTTGTTTTTTATTTACAGATGATCTGCAGGTTATGTGTATGAAAATGTAGCGATCAGATAAGTGTGGCAGTTTGAAATGCTGAGCAGTATTGCTAAATTTATCTCACTGAATCAAGTGTGTGAACATCTCATGGTGTTCATATTAAATAAATGCCACTACTATATGTTTCACTTCAAAGGATTTGTGTTATTTTTGCAATTCTCATTTCAGTTTCATGCATGCAATGTACAACTGCTGCTGAAATAGTTTGCAGTCACCTCCTGTCGGTTAGGAAAGGTGATTTGGTTACTCTGAAATTCTGGGAGGCAGGGTTTGGGTTTTTTTTCCCCTTCTTTTTCTTCTTTTTTTAAACCAGTAATGCAAGTAGAGAAGTATAGCTTACAACAGAGGGATGCAGCAGTGTTGTTCAACAATGTAGTGTTAATGGTAAATTTGCAGCCCTCTTTAGACAAGGACTCTGGAATTCTAATGATGAAGCTTTCTATGGAAAGCACAGGAGGGAGATCTACATATCTGTTCTACTATTAAATGTAGAGGTTGCTGGCCCTGCCTGTGGCAGGGGGTTGGAGCTTGATGATCCTTGAGGTCCCTTCCAACCTAAGCCATTCTGATTCTAGACTGAAATTAAAGCTTTATGTTGTAGAAAAGAATTGCAAACCCCGATCTTCAAAGACATTGTATTTTGAAGCCTTTTTCACTCAGGCAGATATCAGGAAAAGGTCTTAGATCAGGAAATTTTTAACCAAATCTATAGTGATTAAAAACACTGCTAGGCATTTTAAAAATAAGCTAAAAAACCTATCACCTTCCTACTCTGCCCCATTCACAAAACCCAGATGCTTAAACTGTGATGCTCAGCATCTTTTTCCTGGAAATTTAAGGGAATAGCTTGTATGTTTTCAATCACAGCTTTATATATTTTTAAATCGAAGTTTGATGGCAAATGATAATATGTTTTCATTTATTTTTTTTAAATGTCATTTGTACTGGTACTCTTTAGGAATGGGCAGTGGGAGTGCTGGAAAAGAAGGGGGGCCGTTTAAAACTCTTTTAAGACAGCAGACTCAGTCAGCTCTGGAACAAAGGGTAAGGCATTTTATGCTTACATTTCTGATGTACTAAAGACAAAATGAAACTTGCAGTAGGTTTTCTGTTTTCTGTTCTGTCTATTTTAAAAGATGCACATCTTTTTTTTTGTCTGAAAGTTTACTATAGATGTTGAATATTTAATAGACGTTTAATAATTAAAAAAACTTACCTGAATTCTAATATATGATTAAAGCCGTAGGAGTAGTGGAAATAAGTTTAATGTGTGCACATTAGTGCTTATACTCAAGTGATTACAGTGGGTATTACAAAAAAGTTACAGCATAACTTCCTGCTGTTCGTTGTCTAAGTTATAGATGCGTGTGTCCATTTAACATTTTATTGTCACATCCAAAAATTAGTTGAATTTTTGTAGAAGTCAAAGTCACAAACATGAAATAACTTCAGATTAGGTGAAAGTCCTGTAATTAACTGAGAAAACTGGCATTTGGAAGAAAGTGAAGTTGTTTTATAATAGTTCAGCCTTGTTTGTTCTGCATGAAATGATGTGCATGTAGCCTTTGTAAGATGATAACTTAAATAATTCGGTTCCCAAACAGTGAAAGGGGTTTACAAGTTTTGGAAGAACATCTGTAAGACCAAAAATTCCATTTTTTATATGCCATTAATCTATACTGAATACAGAGCAAAATAAAAACAGTGTTTTAAACTCCTTTCAGTTGTTTAAAAATGTTTACGAGGTCTTTGCAAGGTTTTTACAACGTATTTTGCTGTGGTTAAAATGCTGTGTTATTAACGAGGTGTCTTGAAGGAAAAAAGTGTGGAATATTCTGTTATCTGGGGAAAAAGAATAAATGATTTTAATTACAAATCCTGAATACCTGAGCTACTTATATAGAGCCTGTGTATGTTGTTGAGAACAAAATCAGCTGCATCTGTGAAATAGAAGTGAATAGCTGCTATTCTGAGTCAAGTGGATGATTCTCTTCTCGTTTCTTGTGTTGTCCATTGCTAAGAGAGGATCGCCTCATAGGTTCTGTAGAAGGCGGGTATGTTCTACAACATTGTGTGACTCTTTGTAGCTTTTTTTTTTGATATTAAAGATTTCTAAGCAATTATTTCTAATCTTTTGAATTTCTTTGTGAGGTTTCTTTAGTTTTTTTTAGAATCTTGCTTATGCAGGAATTTTGTATATTACGTTTTCTTTCGTTTTAAAGCATTTATCAGATTTACTTGGCTTAGTTTATATTTTGCATGTTCATACATTTCAGTTATAATTTCTCTTTTAAATTCAAATCCATAGCTTTGCTTTTAATGCTGTAGCTTGGAGGAAAAAAAAAAAGACCTTCAAAAACTTCCATTTCTCTCTCTTACCTTTTTTCTCCTAACATTTCAGATGTTTCATGGCTTATCTATTAGTTCTTCAGGAAGCTTCTTAAAAACAATAAAAAATGTAAAATCAGTACAGCTAACGTATATCTGGAAATTTGTTTGCAAATTATTTTGGTAAAATATGTATTGTATACTGCCAAGTTGAAGAAATACCATAAAATGAGGTGGAAACATGTTGAATTTGTTACTAATTCTGAGATGAAAAATATGTAGCAAAGCAGGAAAACTGTTAATTGACACACAAAAAATGGCTCCTGTTGTCCTTCTGATAATTGTATGTTGGATTTGTTTTCTGTTGCTCTTTTCTTCTTTCAGATAGTTAGAATGAATCAGAAAGGCGGGGGAGAGGCACTGAGCTCAAAATGTCTTTGACACTCAGAAGAATTTTTTTGTCTGTTTCACTGTTCCACACGTTGTAGCTACCTGTGTGGATTATTTAGGGTAGCACTTAGGCAGAGAGTAAAATTGATATATTACATTGCCACATGTGATGAATGCATAGTAAGCGCTTTCGAATCTTAACTAAGATTATTTGAGCATATGGATAGTTCTGAGGTGTTTTATAAGCAGTTCATTTAACTGGATGTCTTGTCAGCTTTTTTATTCAAATATTAATTAATCTGTGTTAATCTGTTACTTAACAACCTGAATTGGAAATCAGAAGAGATTTTGTTAGAATTATTATCTTAATGGTTACTTTTTTCCTGGGAAAGTACACCAGCCATGGAAAATGTGTACATGTGTTGTTTAATATAAATATGTTTTTAGCACTTCACAGGATCCCTGTTGACTGCAGGTGTTAACTGTATGACACAGCTACCTCTCTGTGTACTTTTGCCTAGAAATGTGTATTGCCTCTGCCAGTAGGCAAAAAATTAGCTTGTGTCTGTTTTTGCAGATGCAGTCAAGCACTGCTCCTGATTGTAAATCATGTTTCTTTCAAACTCAACTTGGACAAATGTTGTTAATCCTCCGTATTTGCATTCTGCAAGTGCTTGAGATACCTTTATTGCTGCCTTTACAAAGCAGAGATCCACTGATATTCATCTGTGAAGAGCACTGCTGGATCACTGTTGTGTTACAACGCAGTTCTCTCTCTGATTCTTTTGGCTGCTCTGCTGACCTAAGCAACTTCTCTTTCCAGTGACTTCTTACTCCTATCCAGCCCACCCCTCAGTTCATTTGAAATAAAAAATTATGAGATATTTTGGCCATCTGGTGTGAAGGCATAGCAAACATGTCTAGAATAAGGTAACTCAAATTGGAAATCAACAGTAATTTGGTATGGATGAGATTGCTTCTCTGGCTCGGTGTATGTATCAGCATATCAGGCTATACCTGAGGGAGTGGTACCATGGTAGGAATAAGGGAATGGCTGGATAGAAAGCTGAGAACTGCTTCCCTGGCACTAGCACCACAGTGTGTGTGTGTTTTTGTGTGTAGCCTTGTTCCATGTGCTTTTTCATTATTTTTTGTGTAATGTATGTAAAATGCAGTTTGAATACTAGCAATACATGTATGTATACACACAAGTGTTTTAAGGCACTGTATTAAACATAGCAATGACTTTCTTGTAACCTCATCAAACTTTCTCCAAATGTGTGTAGTTCCAAGGGTTAAATCAGTGATTTACTTGTTAGAGAGTCCATGCAGTCAATAACTGATAAATGGTGTAGTGAATTGGACTCAAGGAATATGCTGAGTTGGAAGAGACCCATAAGGATCACCGAGTACAGCACCCAATTTACCATTTAATATTGGTAAAAATAGTTGGCTGTCTTCAGTTGTAGCTTGAAAAATTAAGGTCATCATGTCTTCATACATGGGAAGATTCTGTGTTCGTGCCACCTTATCCCCTGCAAAGTACAGTAATGGTGAAAATTTATAATACACAACTATGGCATCTGATTCAAAGGAAATCTGTTTTCTATGCAACAAGAATGGCTTCAAACTTGATGAAGTATTACAGATCACCACGTGTAGTTGAGTCTGGGTCTTGCGGTATATTGAGTAATACGATAAGAAATAAACCTTTCTGAATGAGCTTAGGGAAAATAGAAATAAAAGGCTGTTGTAATAAATGACAGCCATACGTGCATCAGAAGGAATGGGACACTTTGTCAGTGGAGTAAGAGCATGTTTGAGTACTTCAGTGAGTTCTTTAGAGTTGTTTCTGGGTGAAATTAATTGAGAGGGCACAGGCCTAATTTTAGCTTATTAGATATGCAATAATGAATGCATCTTAGTGTACTGATTGAGACAAAATGATGCTATTATTTATTCCTAGTTTGTAAACTAAGCAGGCTGCTTAGTGTCTGAACATGTTACAGGTACTTGCTGTGTGAAGCCTTATGAAAACATGTAAAGTAGCTTCTGAATACAGATTAATAAGCATTTGATCTCCTTGTCCTTTAGAGCACAGAGTGAAAGCATTTACTTTGTTCACTACATACACTAAGCATAGCTTAAGAGTCAATATATGTATATTTCATAGATAGCATGCATTGAACTTTCTATAATCAGTTTCTACAGTTCTAAAAGAACTACTTATTAGTTTTTTAACACTGCTAATGCAGGGTAACTATTCAGGAGACACAGCAAATGTATGTTTGCTGTATACATATGTATTTTGTATATTTTTAAGTTACACATAATGGCTGTCTTGGAATTACACAGAAAAAATATCATCACTGTATTGTGAGTCACTGAGCAGTTGGCGAAGCTGTACTGGGATTTGTACAGATGATCCATTTGTGAAGATCATCCAGTCCAGCTGTTCACTTATTACCAACAGCTCCCACTAAACCATGTCCCTCAACACAACATCCAATTGTTCTTTGAACACCTCCAGGGTCGGTGACTCCACCACCTCCCTGGGCAGTCCATTCCAGTGCCTCACCACACTTTCCGGGAAGTAATACTTCCTAATGTCCAGCCTGAATCTCCCCTGCTGCAGTTTGGGAATGGTTTCAGTGGAGTCATCCTGGTTTGACAACATTGTTATTGATGACAAAATTTGCCACAGTTTTGAAATCCTGTAAGAGAAGTGAAAATGCAGAAAAAATGCCTTGGATTTTTGCTCAAAAGGCCTTTCATGCCATGTATTGCTGGAAGAACCATGCTCCTCATTTAATTTGCAGCATGTATACTGTTAGGTGGAAGCTCAGTTGCACTGTGCTGGAAGTGCTTTAATTATGTGAGAAAGGAATCTGTGCTGTACTTTCTCTCATATACAGTAACGCTGTTTATTTTATCCATTCACCACTACACAAACGATGATTGCATGATTTGTCTTTGTATTTTTGCCTCTCTGTTGAGAACTGCTGAACACTAACCTGTCACCTTTCCCCCCATAAATATGCTATAGAGTGTGTAATGCTGTAGAAAATAAAATCTTCCCATTTTGGGGTTCACCACATTTGAATATGAAGGATTTTGACATGTATTTACATGACAAATCGCTATTTATTTCTCAATGGCCCTCTGGATGAACATTTTCAGACTGTTGTGAAAACTTATTAACAACTGATTTCAATTATGAATTTGTAAAACTTATTTAAACAAATGAAATTGGAAGTGAATTTCCTTGGCTTAAGAACTTTGTTGCATTTCATAGAAGGCTTACACTTTATTCCAAAAAGTGAATGTTTACTTCTTATCTTTAGAGCTTTTGATACTTGTGGAGCAATCAGCTAATACATTTGTAGATGTGTCCTCCTGTTCCTCCACTTTTCTTACAAAACTGCAGTTAGCTTTACCCTGTGTTTCAGGATTGAACTGCATTCAGATATAACAGTAAGCCCTAGTAAATGGAGGAAAATAATCCTTTATTTTTTTATCAGCTAACAAACTTTGGTTGTTTAGCTGCCTTCTTAAAGGCAGACTGATAAAAGCTTTGTTAACTCAAACATGTAAGGCTTTGATTACTAATTAATGCTGTGGTAGGATGCAACTCTATGGGGGAAAAGTATTATTACGTTTTTAGAATAACTCTGCTTTTCTTACACTGTTGGTATGTGATGATGTATGGTTACATAGTGCCTAGTAAGCCTGAAGGATACATTTGGCCCTCTGTAACTGCTTTATTTGTATTTCAGGGCAATGACCAGTTCACTGCATGTTTAGTGGCAATTAGTGGTAGTTGATGAACAGTCATTTGATGTTTGTTTTTAATTGTGACAGGAATTTCCATTTTTTACCCTGACGGCCTTTCCACCAGGCTTCCTTATCCACGTTGGTGGTGTTGTTAGTGCCCGTTCTGTGAAGCTCTTGGATCGCATTCACAATCCTGGTACGTTGACACAATACATCTTGCCTAAGTTCTATCATGATGACCATGTATTTCTAATTGTTAAAGTGTTGTGAGGTAGTAGTATTTTTATTAACAGAAATGTGTTCTAACAGTGTGTATTAAGAGTAATAATTAAAACCTGAAAAATAATAGGCGTTCAGATGGTTTGTCTTCAGTGAGAAATCTTTCATCAAATTAGTGAAATTCTAAAGTATGTGAGATCCAGTAACTTCATATCAAGATCTGTCTTTGAATTATTGAGACTTCAATTATTTTTTGGCTACTTCTGAATATTAAAGCATGATGCAAGTTTTCCTTTCTAACAAAAATCAGATGAAATACTTATATATACTTAGAAATGTTTTCTAATGTTTAGCTCTTTGAAATCCTTAAGGACTAATCTCTGCATTCTAGCTCAATATGTGTTTTTAGTCTTAGTTGGTAAGACCTTTAGAGTGTTATATTTTTACTTAAAAAACATATACAGAACAGTTTTTAATGTTTTCATTTAATATTTGCCTGGGAGCTCCAGTAATGGAACATGCTTTTTGCATGTCGCTGAAATCAACATTGTGTGACTCTGAATACTTTTGATGTTATATTAACTGAGACAGGTAGAAGTGCTCTGTAAGAAGCTGGAGATAAGCAGCGCACTTAAAATGTAAACAGATAAAAGAATACAGTAGTACTTGTAGTAGTTTTGCATGCACTGGCCAGGAGTAATAAAACATAAAAAAAAAAAAATGAAGCGACCAGAAATCTTTCCACTTTCCCTCAAGGCAGGTGATTCTTGAAGCAGGAAGATTGTTCCTGGATTAAACTGATAATATGAAATTAAATCTCAGACTTGATTTGAATTCAGTTGAACTACTTTAGGAAATTTCTAAAGCATCTGAGTGCAGAATGTTGTGCTTTCTTTCCCTATTTGTAAGCTTTTATTCATGAATTAGAGAATTTTAAGAATACTAAGAGTAATGTCGATGTGTAATTTGTGTGTTCTTTTCTGATACAAATTTGTCTCAAACTGTCTGTATTTTGACATGTATGATACAGATATGACGTATTGTGTACAGATTACATTTATGATACAGAGCCCTTTCATGTGAAATTTACTGTATGACAAGACAAAATGAAAAAACCTGAAAGCAGGAAAAAAATATAAAATAGAAATGCACATTTGCAAAGTTAACTGACTTCTTGCAACTTAAAGGGTGTTTTTTTGTGTGTGATTATTTTGATTGCTCCTGACAAGTGTATGTAACATAAATGATACTTCAACCTTGCTATGCAGCAAAAAAATGAAAACTGAAAAAGGAGAGTAAAAGGATGGGCCAGTGGGAGGGAAAGTGAAAAGTAGGAAAAAAACCATCTGATGTGGTGATGGTCATACAAAGCATTTAAGTGAAGTTTATAAATTAATTAAATTACATAAGTTGGCAAGTGAATATGCAGGAAATTATGGAAGAGGAAAAAAAAAAAGACTAAAAGAGGTTGTTTGAGAACTTAACGAATTACACATTAATTGCTATTTGTTCTACACTTTGATCACGCCTAGAGCTAGATTGCTATAGCATGCTCCTTTTTTCCCTTTCTATTTCAGCCTCTTATTAACTCTGCTGTCTGTGTCTTTCCAGTTCCTGTGGAGTGATGTTGTCAATTGTGTTCTTGTTGGTAGTTTTTTTTTCACTATTCTGCTCCTATAACTGATCTACTAATTTGCTGTTTTGAACTCAGCCTTTGTCGGAATTATGGGTAACACAAGATCATACAAACTGCTAGACTGGAATAGTTTCAATTCAGGTATTTTACTAGTCATTCAGTACTACATACGCTGACAGAAATTATGGCAGCTCAGTGAAGTTCTTAGATATACTGTAGGGTATTAATTAGGTTAATGCTTCAAATTTAAATCTGCTTAATGGTTACATGCCTCAGTGTCTTGTTCTAATGTTGTTAAAGGCTTCCAATTAAAATTGCAAAACTTTATTCTAGTATAAAATAGTATTCCTAAGATTAATATTATACTAATTGATTATATATATATATAATCTGATATATATACATACTAATCTGAAAAGCCTTTGGTCAAGAAAACAAGTAAGCTAGGTAGAGAGAATGGATTCTGGTTTTACACAACTGGGATCGTGTCAAATGTCATTTTTATTTTTATTATTATTTTTGCTGTTCTTTTATTTTGCATGATCTTGCACTTTCTTTAATAATGGCTGTACTTCTCTTAATTTCAGGAAGTCAATGAATATGTTTATTCTGAATATTAGACATAAAGTATGCTGAAAGCAAAAAAAACCGTCTTAAGAAGATGGTCTCTTCAGAGAGGGTTGTGTGTAGTCTAGAATGTGCTGGTTCATAAATCTTGTGTTTTAAGATAGAGTTATCTTGCAAGTTTTATAGCAGAATTCTTTAAGCTTTTAAATCTATTTAAAACTTAATGTGAAAAAGCCTCAGTATTCTACTTTTTATGCTGTTTTAGGGATTAAAGTATGTACCATCTTTATATATATATATATATGTAAATGGAAGAGTTATGGTGCAGTCTGAAGTACTGGCCTCTTATAGGGTGAAATAAAAGCTACCTTTTTCAAACATTCCCTTTTTTCCCTCTGGAAATATAAAATGGTATAGAAGAAGAAGTGTAACTTCCATGCTCATAATATCCAAGTCAGTGAAGCCTGCCAAGCATTGATGTTTTTAAAACTGACACATTAAAAGGCAAAAAGGTGACTTTGAGGGATTTGTTTTCTCTTGGAATCAAACTTGCCTTCCTGTTACTGAACTGCTGCATTGCACATCTGTATTTGTCTTTGGAAACTGCGCACAGTCATGATCCAAACTTTAGTTTAATTATCTATATACATTTTTCATTTTACAGATAGTTCAATTACAGGTACCATGTGAAACAATTGGCTAATTTTTGTGTGTTTCTTCCCACATTAAATGTTCTGGAACATCAGATTTAGGAGGTTTTCTGGCTTTTTTGTCTGTTTTATTTTTGTTTATTTTCTTGTTATAAAATAGAATCTCTGAATTTGAATTTTCATAGGAAAATAATGTTATGACATTTCCAGATTTATTATTGGTGTAGCATAGCCTGGTTCGAGGTGTTTCGTGTTATTATGGAAATGTTACTAGAATAATGGAGTAAATTAATTGTGCATTGACTCTAAACTGGATTAAACTAGGCTAGAAAGTGATCCAGTGATGTAAGCCTACAAAACTAAAGTCCAGCTAGTCATGAATTCATTTCAAAACAGTAACCTGAATTGTTTAGAGGTGACAGAAAAATGAAGATGTATTTCTGTTATATGCATTTATGCCCAGGAGTGTTGGTTATGCAGAAATCCTGGAGTAGAGAAGCAAATTGAGCACTAATTTTAGAGTTAATACTTCCCTGAGAGCCAGAGCTGTCTGTATTTCTGTTGCCTTGATAAGTGCCAGCAGCTCTCTACTGAACAGTCCTGATTTATCTTAATGGTCAGGGACTGAGCGAGTCATGTTCACATTTGTTGGTTTTTCATTGCCAGGGTTGTTGCTGAACAAGAAGAGTGAAGGAATACAGTAGATCAGGTGTTATGTGTGATGTGCGGTGGGCAGTAAATTTAGTAGTAGAGTTCAGCTGACATAACTCTGTCTTAGACTGAAATAATGACGGTGTTGTGTAAATCTGCTACCGCAGAGAAATCTAAGATTTCCGTTTGTCTCCCTCTCCTAGACATTTCTTGCCAAGTCTTCTGTTGCTTGGCCTGAAGAAGAGGCTTTTAAGGGTTAAGGAAATCAGTACTATGCTTTTACTTTATGTTCCTGTTAGCAAGGATGTAATCACCGCTATAAGTAGGCTGAAATTGTTTTCCTTTTAGAAATTGTTCAGGCTTCATTTAAGCTTATCAGTGAACTTGTGTACAGACACTAAAGTGTATGGAAGGAAACTCATTTTCTTTCTTTGGTAGTGGTCAGGAGGTTGTTTGTATAATTGTGTAAGATACAGCAGCAATTGATGAAAAGCAGCAAAGATTTGAGCATGCTTGAAAATCAAATGTGGAAGTAAGGACTGGCTTGAATTTGATGAAGGGAAAATAAACTTCTTAAACTACAAATTGTGTATAGTTAAATGACATGATTGTTACATGTTTGTAAAGTTAAGAATAAGCAATGGGCAAGATGAGTCTGCAGTATAAATGTAGAGAGGCAAGAGCTCAGATTTATGGAAACAAGGGCACTACTGGTTTACATTTCTGTGGTATCCTGGAAAAGGATGTTAAAGAAGTGTTGTAAATATAAAAGTGTGAAAAGAGTCCTAGGTCCAGAAGGCTGGATCTTTGGTAGTTTTTACTTGAGGTTAAGTAGAGAGAAGAAAGGTTCCTAAGCAAGTAAAAGAAACTTGTTCAATAGATACCACTTTCACATACAGTCATTTCATAGACTAACATATCCAGTGTACTCAAGTAATTACATTTTTAAGCTCCTGCTTCAGGGAGCTGCTCTAACAGTGCTTCTTTGGCTCCAGCAGTCAGAAACCTGAAAGGAAAAAAGATTGTTAATATAATTCCCAATGCTCTTCTGAGCTCCTTGTGTGATATTCCTGGAGTGTGGTATTCCTGGAGAGTGAAATTCACCAGAATACTTGTTTCTTACGTGGGAAAAGGCAAGAGGGAAGCTTGAAAATGTTTTGATTCTGAAACTTGAATAGCTTTTCTGTTGTGGAAATACAAACATACAGTGCATCCTACTGCTATTTGGCGTGGTGATGTGGTGTAGTTGAAAAAAATGCAATAGGAGATGTTGGAATGTTTTCATTATAGTCTAAAGCAGCTGTTGTTTAGATCTATTAAAAAAAAAAGAAAAAGAAAAAGAAAGAAAAGAAAAAAAAAAAGCAGAATTTCAAGTCTGACCTCTAGCTTTTTCTTGAAGAATTTCCAGATTGACTTGTAACACATCAGTGTGATTAATGGTACAGTGGTTGTCCAGGGGAGGTTTCTGAATGTCTGAGTGAATCTTCAGCTTTTCTTTCTTTATTAACACATATATTAACTTCGGATGTTTTTCAGTAATATTTCACTCTGATTTTTATTTTTATTTTTGCTCTGAAATGTTTATTTCAGAGGAGTGTGTATTTCCAAATGTTTTTTGTGATGAATGTGAATGATATCTTCTTTTGAAGTAGATGCACCCTTAAATTAAGGAAATAATTCCCTTTGAACTGCGTGTGTGATTTTTCATTTGAGAGTTTTGAGCAGATGTCTGTGTAATTGAACAAAGGTTCACCACTGTCAGTGACTGTAACATACTATTCTGCTGTTCTCTTAAAGATTCACATATTAACAAATTTTACACTTAAAGTCCTTGTTTTATAAATCTTCGCCCTAATGCCAAGTATTGCTATTTACTTTGTTTTAGTTGATCTAAAAGTCTCTCTGTAATTTGGTTAATGATGTGAGAGTCAGCATAGCCTTTTCTTGCACAGATGCTTCAATGCAGCTATTGCTTATTACACCACTGTGGTTTGAACTGGTAGTAGATGAGAACCGTGGTCTTGAAGAAAATTGTGGTTGCAGATCACTTGTTCTAATTACAAAACATGAGCTTTGACTAAAACCATTATCTTGATATCGTGGTTTTCCTTCATGGGTTGTGATGAGTTTTGGTCAGCCTTATGCTGTGTCACTTTATGATTGGAAAGACACAGTTGTACAGTTACTTTTTCCAAGGTATATTAGAAGAAAACTAGAACAATGCTAGTTGAAGTGACACCTTCCTAAATGCTACAAACAACAGACAAACATTTGTATTTGTAAAACGCTGACAGAGTTTTAGGAAACTGGACTGTAAGTTGCAGATTATACAAGTTCTAACTGACCTTTGTAGGGTAGTAACGACAGCAGTATGTAAATGTTAATGGATAAGATCAATTTTCTGAGCTGAATTAGGCACAACAGCTCTTCTCTTCCTTCTTAGTTTGGATACTTAAGTTCTTCAGTACACCATGCTTCTCATCCAAAAAAAAAACCAAGTTTTTTTTTCCTCATTCACTTTGTAGTTTAAATCCTGCCAGACAGTGAAATCTGTCTTTGATCTTCTGCAGATCTATTTTCAGTGTTTTCTGTAATTTTTGAGTTGTTTTGTCTCCATATTGTCTTGTTGAAGTTCTGTAGGAGAGACTTACTGGATTCAAAAGTTTAGAGAGGGTTCTTCTGCCGGTTTGTCTAGCAAAAACAGAAACACGTGGTTGTGAAGGTATAGGAGTACGGGATGTCTAAGATCTGTGTATGTAAAGGACAAAGCTTGAGGAGTGTAAATAGTGAATAGGAAATGCAGAGGCAATACGAATTTCTGCCAAATAACGTCATCTTATTTCTGCACTTCAGTGAGGTAATTTGTCTGCATGGCAGCCAGCCAAAAAGCAGTAGTCTTGTCTGTGAACATCTGTGTTTGTTGAGAGTTTAACCTCTTGTTTTCTTTTGAAGTTCTTTGTATGTTTCTTCCAGTTGACAGTATTAGATAAAATAACATTCTTGCATACTTTAAGTTTCCAGGTAGTTGGACTTGCTTAAGACTTTAAAACACACCCATACTTCATTTTTTTTTCATACTAGTTATTAAATAGACATTGAGTGGTTTTTAAAAATGTGCCTTGTTTACAGCAGAGTATCTCCAGTTTTGACTGACAATCCCATCATTTCCAGATGTCCTTTGAAGAATGCTTGTTTTAAAATCAGTTGTATTTACTGTGCCTAAATGACAGAGCAACAGGTAGAAGTTAAAACAAGGAGCATCTTTGTTATCTAGCAGCTTGTCAGAGTGCTTGTCAAAAGGATCAATTAAAACATTTCTGTATGGTATTTAGCGTCCCACTTGATTTGTTACTAGAGGAACCTTGTGCACAGCTGTAAGGACTTCGGTGTTAGAGAATGAATGACTGATTGAGATGATAACTAAAAGTGACACGATTAGGCCTTACATACTAATATTCCAGAGACAATTTAGTTATGGTGTTTATCATTTTGTTATGCGTGAACAGCATTTTTGAACCTTATAGTGCTAGGGAAGTATGGTGAGGATTAAACCTTTATTTGTAAGAGTTTAATTTTATGGTTTAATTTTTAATTAAATGGTTTAATGGTTTAATTTTAGGTTTAATTTTTAATATGTACTTAAAAAAACAATATTGTTTTTAGTCTTCAAATGTGTTATCATTTGATTTGAGTTTTTTTAGTTGTATTACATGATAATTTCCTTTTCCTATAAACCCAATTACTACTGCCAGTTTGGTGTGACAACTTTAAAAAAGAAAATATTTTACGAAATGATACTCTTTTGCAGCATGTATTGAGCACGTAAGACCTTCACCTATCATTAAAAGGAAAAGTTACAGGATTTTTTTTTACAGCCCTGCAGTTAATCTTGGTAGTGTTATTCAGCAGATTTGTTTGAACCCGTATGGAAAATTCTTCCCTCAGTAATGATGTGTAAAGTCTAGAAAAGGTTAAATTATGCTGTGATCTGTCCTAGTAATTCTTGCTTCTTTGTTCTGAAGATCAGTCACATAGCTTGCCATGTGTGACTAATAAACAAAGTGCAGAACAATGAAGGCTTGGCTTTTTTTCCAATTACTGATTTTTTATTTTTTTTTTTCATCTGAAATGTTCAGTTTAGATATACAGAATTAAATTCATGTAGGTCACACAGTGAACAGTACACAATGCTAATTTTTAGTGATGTCTAAGATTTTGGAGATGCTAATCTTCAGGTATCTGAATGTTTAAAATGTTCCACGGATTATTTGTTTGAGATTAGGAATAAAGTAGGAATGCTTCAAACCTGGGAATGTCAAGAATGTGAGTTTGTTTACTGATGTAAGAGAGTTGGCTAATGAGAAAGTAAGGCTGGATTCCAAGAGCTAGACTTCTGAATTAGGATTCTTATGGTTGTCTTTTAGGGATGAGGCAGTTAAAATGCATCAGTCCATTTTAGAACTTCTGTATGGAAGTGTAATTCCATAGATTCCTTCCTAAATTACAAGCACATTCACCTGTATCAAAGGAGCAGAAGTTACAGAATCACTTGGGTTGAAAGGGACCTCTGTAGATCAGAGTCCAACTCCTCTGCTACGACAAGTTCCTTGCAGAAGATTGCACAAGAAAGCATCCAGGTGGGTCTTGAGTATCTCCAGAGAAGGAGATTCCATCGCCGCTCTAGGCAGCCTGTTCCAGTGCTCTGTCACTCTACACAAAGTTTTCCTTGTTCATTCCTTGTGTGGAATTTCCTATTTTTCAGTTTTTGCCCATTCCCCCCGTCCTGTCACAGCACCACTGAAAAGAGCCTGGTCCCATTTATTTCCCTCCTGCACTGCAGATATTTATAAACAGTAATGAGATTCCTCTCTCAGTCTTCTCTAGGCTGAACAGGCCCAGATCTCTCAGCCTTTCATCTTAGAGGAGATGCTCCTAGCTCCAAGTTACTGAGACATTTAATTCTGTTTTATACTTAAAGCTACTCTTTCCCCCTTTTCCCCCTCCCCTT
This sequence comes from Coturnix japonica, assembly GCF_054131305.1. Classification (NCBI taxonomy): domain Eukaryota; kingdom Metazoa; phylum Chordata; class Aves; order Galliformes; family Phasianidae; genus Coturnix; species Coturnix japonica. The sequence continues at coordinate 61,398,841 of NC_140663.1, read as the reverse complement.
TTGTAGTAAAAATCAGTGTTCTCCAGTCTTCTGGCAGTGATTTCAACAGAATTTGGAACAAAGAATATTCAGGAGTTGTAGTGGAAATGCTGCTAAGAAAACTTTGCTTCATCTCCATCTGGAAGTGTATCTTTATTAAATCTAACACATCTCAGCAGTGAGCCGCCACTGAAAGGAGCAGTCCCGCTTTTCTCTACTGTTTCTTCCATGTGGTCCCACAGTCTTGTGGTGGCCATACTTGCAGAGTGAGTCTCTTGGCCTGACTACCCTGTTGGAAGACTAGCCCTGCAAAGGAGTATTTTTGAGTTCAGTCAGGTAGCTGAAATGCCTTATCCTACAGGTGTGTGAAAGCTGGATGCAGTTTTAATTGTAGATGCTGCATTTTTGATAATTGGAAAATTCCTTCGAGGTCAGCACTTAAACCTGTGATTGTTTTCATTCAGTATTTGGGCTTGAGAAATGAGGTACATGCTGTCTGACCTCATTTCCTGTGCCAGGACAGCATTGACACAGTACTGTTCTCTAGCCTGGACATTTTATCTGTAGTTTGAAATTTTGTGGAAGTCTGCCATTTCTCTTTGGTGATATGAATTCATTGCCTTTTGCATTATAGTTTTCATGTGTTTAATCACAATAATTACTTCCTTTGGTTTCTGAATTATTAAAAAAAAAAAAAAAAGTTTCATTTTCCCATCTTTGTGTCAAAGATAAACATAGGGACCAGTTTAAAGAGGAGGGGAAAAAATGCATGAAGTGGCTTTGAGAATCTTTGGAAAGTTTTGCATTAGTCTTAGTCTGTTATAGAGTTAGTTATTTGTTACTCCAGTTTCATGTTTTAAGATATATGGGCAAGAAGCTTTTTGTACACTTACTATTAAATAGTTTAGAAAGGTTATGGGAAATAAATTAATTTATAGGGTAGCCAGAGAACATGAAATTAGACTTGCAGGGAGGTGAGACTCCAGGGAAGGGGCTTGTAAACCTGACAAAGATATTTCTTAAAAGAAAAGGACAACCCCCCAAAAAACCCCTATCTCACACCCAGAAAACAAAGCACACAACTTCCTCTCTCTTTCCATCCCCCCCTTCCTCCCCCCAATATAAGCTGATTAATAGGTTGTAATAGAGAAGATTTGAGAATAAGAGGATAAGGAAGCTCTGTTTGCAGTATAAAAGCACAGCAGCTGTGCCCGTTCCTGCTACTTTGACGTTATTGAGATGGAGGCCTCCTCAGAAAAGCATGGATTATGACTCTACCTAGTGAAGGATTCAGAGTTTAAATTTGCTATCATTGTTGCTATTTTTTGAGGCGCCAGGACGATAAATCATTTGTAGGTTGATAGAACTCACCAGTGTGATTGTACTTTTCATTTTGTGCTGTGTTGTAAGTGGAAATATTCACTAAATTTCAGTGTATATGATGCATTGAAATGAACCATACAGTTCCTACTTTAAGAGCTTTTCTCAGGATCTGTTTTTTGTGGATTCAGTTTTAATGCAGTAACTCTTGTGTAAATAACTCTTGTTGTAAAGATCTGTATGGACCTACCCTAGTGCCAATTCTGGTTAATTCTTGAAAGGCCTTGAAGACAGCCTCTTAACAAATAACCTTGGAAAGATGTTGCTTCTTGTGAATCAAAAAATGTCTACGCATTTAAACGTTATCCAAGTGAAACAAATCAACCCTATATTTTGTAGGAAAGAAATAGGTAGTTTCTGGACCAAAAGAACAATTGGGGCACCAAATAAAGGCAATGTTTGTAATTACTGAGGCTGTTAAACAAATACGGAAAAGTTTCAACTGGAGAGGGTTTGAGTAGGCACAATTTTTATGGAGAGCTATTCTGTTCATAGCATTGTTTCTCAAGACTTCAACTCTAGAAACAGTGTGCTTTGCTTCTACTTTGTTATTAAACATCATGCCAATTTTGAAACATTAATGAAAGCAGGTTAGTATTCAGTCTTTGATTTCCAATAAAGAGTACGTAATAGCAGTGTAATTTTTGCAGACTTCCTTGTTTGGAGTTTAGATAAACCTTGCTATAAACGACTTGATGGATTTGCTAGAAAAGCTTGTGATTGAGTGCTATGTATGCTTGCCTTTTTGCTTCCACCTAGAATCCAGGGCCATTACTTTCTGTAACCATTTCAGTGAGCTGCCATAGTTTTCAGTCTGTACTGTCACCTGATCCAAGCATGCGCCAAAATACCCACCGTTTCTGGCTACTGTCTGCTGAATCTGCTTTGCAAACCCTTAGTTCTTAAGCTTTTGCCTTAGTGAAAAACAACAACAGACACTCATACAGAGTGCGCTGGACACATGCCATCCTGCTTCCCTAACTCCTCTAATTGTTTATGTAAATCCTTAGCTTTACTAAACTTGTAAATGCTACAATGGCATCCCCATGTGAAATTGTGTGGCTCGTGTCAAACAAGGCTGCTTGTGAAAATATTTGTCAGAAGAATTTGAATGCTACACATTGCACTGCATTCAGTGTTCTGTATCAATTTATTACTGCAATGTCATAGTGTTTGATCTTAATTGTAGACAATCATTTTGTATTTTAATATGCAAAGGTAAGTTCGTGTAAATTGTGTGTGAATGTACAGTATTAATATACTGATTCATATTATTCCCTTTTTGGAAGGGAAAATACCATGACTCAGTTGAATGTCTTGAAGGAGGCTGGGTCTTCTTACAAGCACTTGTTTATGCATGACCTTTCTGAACTTTCACAATGAGAATTTGTTGGATTTTTTATTGTTTATTTTTGAAAGATACTGAGCCTGATCCTGTGAGCCATGAAGACAATGACTGGAAAATGGTTCTTTACTAAGAATTAAAGTCATCCATTGCATTACTGTAGTTTGTTTTATTAATTCTTATGGTAAACAGATGCTTAGAGTAAAGGGTTAAATGTTGCTTGAGCAACCTCACAGCAGTATGCACTTTCCATTACGATAAGGCATTCTTGTAGGTAGGCTAGGTGAGAAAATTGTGTTACCTCTCTTAAATACTTGTTTTGAACTTTGATTTGAGTGCTAAATTTCCTGTTGAAGAAAGTTATGTGTTTGTAATAGAGGTTGGGACCCGTCACTTCTCTCTCAGCCATTTCTGTTCACATTGAGCATACCTCTTCTGTTGCAACATTTCAGCTTGTTTCAGTTTTTCTTGTGTCCGCGTTCCTTTTTCTTGTAATCTTGTTCTTCACAATGCTTCATTTGTTTTCCCCACTGCTTCACCTGTTGCTCATTTTCAACTCCTTCATCACAACATCATTTCATTTGCACGTCTTTTAACAGGGAGGTCATTAGCATTATTTGCCAAACGCTACATGAGGATGTTAAGAAAACTAACAGTAATAATAAAATTAACTTTCCTTTGCCTAAGTCTTTATGTCTGGGAAAAGACTACAGTGGCCCACTTAGATCTCCATTGCAGGTTTTTCTGTGAATCACAGAAATGTCAGCGGCTATTTCATCAGAGCTTACATCCAGTCTGTGATCAAGTCCAATTGAGCAAGAAGTGTCTTGTGTGATCAGTGCTCCCGGTTTTTCTTCTTAGTTAAACCTTTCTCTTATAGAGAGAAAAACATTAATAAGCAAACATCTTGACTGTGATTAGATGGAGATGGAGAAATGTCTCTTTAGATCCATTTCTGTTCTACCAGGAAGAATTAGTGATGACATTTAATTGACTAGCTTGTGGTCTCACATCTTCCTGTAGCTAGCTTACTGTATTTTGTCTGTCATTGTAGTCTTTGCCTTAAAATGTGTTTCCAAATTTCCTGTGGTTGCATAGTAAAGCTGCTGTCAACTGGTGGCAGCAAGGACAGCCTGTGCATTTCTGTACCTGAACACATGCAAAAGAAGATGCTTTGTTGGTTGTGACTGGTGAACTTGTGAAGTCCAGTGCTGTGATGTGATGGGCTACTTCTGCACAACTCAGCTCTTTAAAGCTGAAAAGTGTGAGACCTTAATAGTAGGTACTGCAGCCATCTGAGTCTTGGGCACTTGATTTTTTCCAGTCAGCAAAACTGTTTCAATGCTGGTTTCATTCTGAGGAATGGCAAAATACAATGCCTAGAGATTTTACTAGGAATGTATTGAAACCCGCTAAAGGTAAGCTCAGATAGAGCGTAGTGTGATTAATACAGCTCATGAAAATCCTTAGTCTGTTTTATGTTTTTGCATGTATATTTTTGTCTCAATTCTTTGGAAGGTATTCCCTGATCACTGTACTTTTTTGTTGTCATTAGCATATATTTCTTAAAACAAACATTGGATTAACTTTATTCTGCATACCCAAGCCTGCTGTTAGTACTATACTATGAATGCACAAGCAGTAACATCTTAAGATAGATATGGTTGAATATCTAATCTCTTTAATACAAACATCTGTGCTTGCTTTTTAATCCTTAAAAAATGATCATTAGTTTTGGAAAGCTGAAAGCCAAGTTCTGAATTAAAAGCTAAGTTGAAATCATGGATGGATACATCTTGCTGTACGATGTTTTTGTTTCAATAGGTTTCAAATTATCTGTATATCTGCATCTTCCATTTTTGTTCATCATGTTGTCAGAGCACATAGTGTATGATACGGAATTATCATACACTATATTTACAAATATTCCTAATAGCACAAAAGTGCAAAAGTGGTTCCCAATGGTCCTCAGGTTTAGTATTTAAAATAATGACTCAGCAAGCAGATCCTGATGGCTGGGAGTTTCTATCCATGCCAAATGCAATTGATTCTAGAGAAATTGTGTAAGAATCTATCTGTTCAGATCCTTTTGTAGAATCTGAGTGCCTACAGTTTGATATTGTTTTCTCCCTTGTTTTGTGTATCAACAGTTAACATAGTTTTCCATTTTGAAAGATGAAGCACTTTATAAACCTTAGCTTTAAACTGCTTTTTTTTTTTTTTTTTACTTAATATGTAAAAAGTTTGCAGGAATAGAACTTCAGTTTTGGGAAACTTTTCTGAACTGTCTGAACTTATTCTAGTAATATTCTTTCTTTTGCATGTATTGTAATTTTCAGGGTAAGGAGATAGGGTATATTTAATATTTAGGATGTACCCCAGATAAAGATGATGAGATAAAGAATCCATTTGGGGGAGGAGGGGATGAAAGAAAAAAAGAAAAATGTGCAGTCACCAGGATACTGAAGCAAAAAAGATGTTGACAAATATATAGTCAACATACTTCTTGTTCTTCTTCTTGCTGTTAATTTAAAAGTAGCTTAAAATTTGTACTGTTTATTTTATAAGCTAGAAGTGATAAACTGAGAGCTGCAGAGCACTTCGTTTAACTGGTGATTCAGTCTTGAACAAATGGTTCTACAAATCTGGTTAGCAGTACTTCTGCTTGCAGTAGAAGAAATGGTTGAAGGTTATTTCAAAGGTGTCAGATGTATTACTCTAAATACTGTTTCATTAGTAGTAGTAGTAGTTGTTTTTCCATATTAGAGAAGGTCTTTGATGCTTTATTGCATGTTAGATGCTCTTGTTAAATTATTGGAAACTGATAGTATGATCTTAGAGATGGTAGAGATTGAAACAGTATCTCCAATACTTGGGTATCTTGTGGACCACAACAAGAGTGCAGTAATTTGTCAGAACAGTTCCATGAGGGATGAACGAGAACATTAATGAAACATCCCTGCTGATGTTTGCTCAATACTTATAGTGTGACAGCTAGGAGTTAGAAAGTTGTCAGATAAAACACTTGAATATGAAAATTTCAATTTCTGTGAGATTAATTGCATGAAATTTTATGTTGACGTAGTGCGGAATAGTGAACTGATTTGTACTTTGTCTTTCAGATGAACCAGAGACACGAGATGCATGGTGGGCAGAAATCAGACAAGAAATAAAATCCCATGCCAAGGCATTGGGTTGTCATGCTGTAGTGGGCTACAGTGAATCAACTAGCATTTGGTAAATCATGATTTTTCAAAATGCCACAGAGAACTTATTTCTTTTTAAGATTACAGATAGAGAACTGTTCCAACACAGTTGTTGTCACTGTCTGCTAGGCCTACTTTGGAGAGAACGTGTTGAAGTAATTTCCTTAAGTTTCAGAATTGAACTTAAAAAGTTAAACAGCCTGTCAGATTTTCTTTTTGCTAATGGGTTTTAGTTTGGCTTTCACTGGGTTTTCATTTATTTTCTAGTTTACATTATTGTTCTTATCACTGCTTTAACAAAAATGAAAATTCAGTTCTGCATGTTTCATTTTGTAGTAATAGAACTAATTTCGTTGAAGTTTTCTAAGCCTGATCTACTTGAAGTGGCAGGCTGGTACTTCAGTGGTAAACATCAAACTTGAGACACATGTTCTTTATACTAGGAATATATTAAATGTACATTAAGGGAAAACATGCTGCCTAATGTCCTACTAAGGCCAAACTTTCAGTGCTTTGTTGAACTCCTCTTGACTAAAAAATGTGTATTTTATAGCTTGATAATAATCTTTGAGGAGTTCAGAGATGTGGAGAAATGTCGTAGAATTCATCTTGTTACAGCATTAATATATAATTTTATTTTTCTTCAAGTACTGGGTAAAACTACAGAGTTAGGCAGTTGATTATTTGATTATTTCATACATTCATTTCCTTTGGAAACTTAATGTTTTTCAGTGTTTATTAGAGTTTCTGTACTTACTTCTCAATTAAGATTTATTCCATAGTTAAAGAGCAAAGCTCTGTCTGCTAGATACGGTGTACAAATATGATTCTGGTAAAAGAAATGACAAATAAAGAAGGCAAATATATCATTCTAGAAAATGTAGGAAATCTGTTTTCTGTACTTTTTCCATCATAGTATTTTAAGTACTGAATGTTACAGGTTTGTTTCATATCTAATTGATTAAAAAATGCTTTGCATTTCTGAGAGATTTAACTCTTCCAAACTAGGAATGTGGTCAGTTATTGACGTGCTCTATGTGCTATGATATTAGTTGCTAGTAGTTCTGCCACTTATATCTTCCAAGAAGCATCGTTGTCCGTGTTGTATTGTGAGTTCATTTTGAGAGTACATGTCTTTAAGATCATGACGCTCTCAGCTCCCAGTTCACTTTGGTAAACAATTATGCTTTTTCATAATAATAAGTGCTTTTAAACACTTCTTTGCTTTTGTTGGATGACTGAATTTCTTTTCATTAACTGTAGTGTCAAAAGCCATTCTTAAACCTGGGCAACCTTTGTGGTACTATACTACATTTTTTTATAACTTTAGGCAAAGCTCTTTAGTCGTTCTGTTTATTCCTGCTTCGCTTACTGATAATTTAAATACTGAAGGAGGATTGTGTGTGAGGTTTCTTGGTTAAAATTGAATGAAAGCATAAAATTAGTAGCTATGTTGAATTTACTGAGACTTAAGTACAAGACTTTTAATCGAATAGTTTTAAATAAAAGTAGTACTGAGTAGTAGGAATTCACTTTGTTGTAATTCTTTTCTCTTATAGTGAAGAGGTCTGTATTTTGTCCGCGTCTGGCACAGCAGCTGTACTGAACCCTAGGTTTCTTCAGGATGGCACCGTGGAAGGCTGTTTGGATCAAAGGTTGTCATGGCAGCCTGGCTTCTTTTCCATAGGGTCAGAGAAGGGAGAGGTTGATTTTTTTCCTCACAGCCAAGATAGTTCTTCTCTATTAGGGTAGGTTACAGTGTTACAGTGCAGGATGCGGGACCAACCACTTTACTCCTTTTCACTAACAACAACAACAACAGAAGTAATGGAACTCTGCAACAAATTAGATATTCTATTTTTATTTCTAACAGTCTGAATAAGGTAACACATTTGATACTAACCACAGATGATAACTCAGTTTTTCTCTTTGCCACTCCTCAGGTATCTTTCTTAACTTTATATCACACTGAAAAAAATGACAGATGTATGATAACTTATGTAAGCCAAATTCTACTGTGGCTATCATATCTGTGTATATGCTCTGCATGCTATTTAAGAGCTGCGTAGGAGATAAAAGTAGCTTAGTTGTAAAGTGATGATGGTCACAGATTTTTTCACAAGGTGTATGTTTTAGGTGAAGTTCATGAAACAAAAATCAAGAAACGGAAGGAAAGCCATGAAGTTTCCTGCTACATCCCTTTGTTTCTGCTTTTGCAAATAAAATTTAAAGAATGATTATTGACAGTTACTTTTGGGAAAACAAACAAACAAACCTCTAATTAGATTAATACATAATGGTTGCTTATTTGTCAGAAAAGTCATCAAGACCTTTCTTGATGACAAGTCATTCAAGAGATTACTTAAAGTCACAAGTAAGGCTGTTTGTTATATATTAACACTTGTATTACTTTTTCCATATAATTGTGTGGTTTATTATTACTATTATTGTTTTTTACTTTAGCAAGAGGCTGTTATCTTCTTGTGTAGATAAGGTTTTGAAAAATGTAGCCAGAACACAAACATTTGTTTCTATATTCAGTATATCACTCTACGTTCTGTCAGCAAATTAAGAGGTGGAAAGAAAGAAATGTTGTGTTTGCATTGTGATGGAAATCACATTTTTATCTAGATATGTATTTCACTGCTACTAAGAGTCTTGGCAAAGAAAACAAAGTAAGATAAAGCAACTAGGCAGACAGACGTGTCTTAAACCACATTTGAGGCAAAATATGCTGGCCAAAGTGATGCTTCCGAGTCTCTCCAATTTGTTTTAATCATCTCCTCAAAAGTAACTGAGAAGCACTGGTTTATGTGAGACAAAGGAAGTTCACAGGGATGATGTTAGCATGCATGTTCCGTGTTCATATTTTTTACAGTGGTCGCTCCTGGATTTTTCCTGCTGGGAAGGGGGACTTGTCTGTTCTAAATGAACAGGAAGTTTAACTTAATACTTAACTGTAGAAAATATTTTTGCAATGTTAACATTAATGTTAATGTTATGCTTCTTCTCAGTAGTATGGTTGTACTGTCTTTTATGTTCTGCTTGTTAGGCTTGAGTAGGCTTTTTGATACAGTCAGATCGTATTTGGTGCAGCAAATACTCTGTAAATGTGTAGTACCATGAACTACATTTAAGAAGTTGTATAGCTCAGTAATGATTTAGGAGTACATTAATCATTGGCCGCTGTATGTATTCAGTCCCTGTATGATAAGTTTGAGCACAAGCCTAATTGATGCATTAGCTAGTAATGTGCAACTGAATTTTAACCTTTTATTGATGAAATGGCAGTACACATGTGCACATGTTGATGCTTGTTAATAAGATGTGGATGTTTTAAGTACGTTCTCCATAATGTATTTTAGGCTTGAAGAAGCTTCACCGCCAGGTTGTGGATTTTGCCATATACCATATGATGAGCTGAACATGCCATTCCCTGCTCACCTCACTTACTGTTACAACTGCAGGAAGCAAAAAGTTCCTGATGTCCTTTTCACCACAATTGATCTTCCTGTAGAGGCCGCTGTTATTGGAAAGGGATGTCTTATTCAAGCCAGGTATTGATCAAAATGTTTTCTTCATAAAGTTTTAAAGATGTTTGAAAGAATTCCTGTTGCTAAAGTTGAATGTGCTATTTAAGCTTAAATTTTCATTTAACAACGATGTGTTAAAGTACCACAGGGGAATGCCACCTTTCTCCTCCCGTTGTGTTACTTTTATGTCTGTTGATGTTACTTTTGTTGGTTGGTGGACACAGCTGTGTTTTGTCTGCATGGATTATAAGGCAGAGTTGCCATGCTTTAACTTGCTGACTGGGACTGCTAACATGATCTGTTACAGCTATTCCTTTTTGAACTCAGCAGACTCTTTAAGACAGTTGTATTAATACTTTGCTGATGTCTGTAACTTCAACTCTGTAGAACTGTCAGCTGTGTCACGTTTTTGCTGTGGCCTTTGAATTTCAAAAGGGGAATAGGAGATTTACAGTGGGAAAGAGGGAAGGGTTAGCTGTGTATGGTTTGTCACTTGTGTGGGTAAATAACTAGTTGGATGGCTGGGCTCAAATAATTGTGGTTTACAGTTCATAACCTACCCGGATGACTGTAACAAGTATAACAGGTTCTGCAGTGGGACCTGTACTATTAGAGACATGGGGGGCGGGAGTGAGTAATGGTCTGCACTCCCTTCAGGTTTGTTAGTTATGCCTCATTGAAGGTGATAAATTAATAAAGTATTTGTTGAGCTGAGTTTTCCTCTGAGGCTAAGAAACACATCAGTAAATTAGAGAGAGTTTAGTGGAGGACCACCAAAAGAGTAAGGAGCACCTGGCTTTACATGAGAAGCTGGAGGCATCTGGACTCATTCATTGTGTAGAGAGGAAGGTTTCAGGGGTATCTAATTGCAGCCTGCTTATACCTATGTCGAGCTAGTGGAGAAGACATAGGATGGTGTACAGTGGAAGGGCAAGAGGCACTTGCCTTAAGTTGAAACAATAACGATGTAAAATATAGTCAGATTTTGAGGTGAACTTGTTAGGATCAGGTGAATTACTACATTTTTCTGGTCATGTAGTAATGTAGTTCTTAGAGGGAAGCGTCTGGTCATATCACTAGAAGGTGTAATAATCATTTGCACTTTTTAGAATGACGTTTGGTAACTGAAAGTAAGCAGTCATTTCACTAGTATGGTGTTTGAATTTCAGTCTTTGAGACTAAAGCCAAAGAATGTACAGTATAGTCAGAGATGGTATTTCCATGGCCTTTTATTAATGAAAATCTGGTATTTCTAACGTGGTTATTGCTTGAGCTGTGAGGGTGCTGATTTTTCTTCTACTTCTTTTTCTCCTTACTCCCAAATAGTATTTGAAATATTTCTATTAATATAATTATTCAAGTTCTACCAGTAGCTGTAATTTTCTGAAATTGTACCTTAAACACCTAAGAGGGTTGCAGCAACAGAGACAGACAAAATAGATGTTCAGTAGTTATCTGGATCTGTCAGACTGTTATGGGGAAAAAAACCACCTGTGTGATGCATGTTGATTCTATCTGATAACACCCCTTAAGCATACTTCGCAACCACCACAGAATGTCAGGGATTGGAAGGGACCTTCAACAAAGGAGACTTTATTCAGTGGTTTGGAGAAATATAATACTTCTAAGTTTCGTGTTCTGCTTTGATAGGGAATATTATTTTAGTATTGCTGAAGGTTATGTATTGTTCTGTTTTACGTTTCTCTTGTTGCTGCAAATTTTTGTTTCATATTAAAATAGTTTCCTATTAAAAATGAAGATTAAGTCAGTTACTGAAACTCAGTGCCTTGGTCTCCTCAGCAAGAATCTACTTTTATTTTTTTTGAAATCCTGTTAAAAGTAAGTAAATATGGTAACAAGAAACTGGTTGTATTGGTTGATACAGCGATATGAGAAAGTATCCTTTGATCATTTTCAGTTTTCAGTGTTCTGTTAAAATTGTCTGCTAATGTTGTACACTGTTTCTCATTATCAGGTTATGCCGTCTTAAAAAGAAAGCTCAAGCAGAAGCAAACGCAACTTCTATCAGTAATCTCTTGCCATTTATGGAATATGAAGTGCACACACAACTGATGAACAAACTTAAGCTTAGAGGAATGAATGCTCTGTTTGGGCTGAGAATTCAAATCACTGTAGGTGAAAATATGCTGATGGGGTTGGCGGTAAGTACAGTTTTAATCTTGGGACTCTTTTTGCTTTCTTACATTATTTTTCAAGACAGAGATGTGTTGTGGAATTCAGGATAGCTAAGGATGTTAAAATATCATTTTAAGAATAAATAGGGAAGAAATAAGGTGTCTAATTGCTGACAAATCAGGTCAGATTGTCTTTCAGCACAAGAAAAGAAGATTGGAAACTCTTGGAGCTGTGAAGGAGTAAGTTATTAGACAGGGGATGATAGGAAAAGAAATTTCAGACAGTTTAATGTCATAAATTATAGAAAAATGATTGCATTACTTAAAGGTCAGAGATCCTTGTTCCTCAAGTCGCTTTACAGTTCCATGACAAATAAGGTTGATGCATCCTTTGTTTAGCTGCCAGCTAGAGGAAGGTTTGTTGCCTCTTATTTGATGGCTCTGAAGAAATAAATAAATTGAATTGATTGAAAGTCTCCTAGGTGCATTGAGGAAATGCTCATCTGCAGTATTTTTAGCCTCATTTTGTTATGTGGGACAAGAATAGTGAATTATACTACTTCCTGTGGCAGTGCAAGAGGATGTTGGGTAATATTGAGTGACTTTCATGGTTCGTTTGTCTGACCTGATGATCTGTTTCACGAAAATATAAAATGGGTCTGTGACAACTTTTGTAATACTGTAAGTTGTTTGGACACACTTTAAAAGTTGGAAACTGGGAAGCCACCATCTGCCTGTGCAAGATATACTAGTGCCAGGACCTATATCGACTTAATCCATTTTGAAGATAAAATCAACCTAATTCATTTTGAAGATAAAAATTTACAATAATCTAGAAGAGTTTTGAGTTTATACTTTGCTTGGAACTTTTAGGTAACTTAAGAGCTCCATCATGCAAAAGATCTGTGAGAATGAGGGAGTTAATTAAAAGGCAAGTGTTTTACATATGTTAGCAGTAGAGAGAGATTAATTTGATATGGAAAGAGATTGTGCTGTAATGTACGTGTTATAATGCTCTCCATTATAGCATAACCATTATTGGAAATCATTTCTATGAAAAGTTTAGAAGTACTTGCTTGTGTAAGAGGTTTGAAGATGCTGAAGAGTATTTTTTTTCTTAATGACTTTCTAAAAAGTCTGCAACAGGTGTATATCTCGCCGCTTTGCCAACACCTGGTGGTATTCAGATCGCTGGGAAGACTCCAAACGATGGCACCTATGAGCAGCATATATCTCACATGCAAAAGAAAATAAATGATACAATAGCAAAAAACAAGGAGCTCTATGAGATTAATCCTCCAGTAAGTAAGGCTTTTATATTCTTAAAATTAGTGCATTCTGAGTCTAACACAAATTATACTCTCTATACATCCTTGAATTCTTTTTATCACCTTTGACATAAATCATTTTTAAAATAGATATATAATATGTTCACTGTTTTTTGTGAATGCACCGTACTTATCTTATAATCCACATAACCAAATCATGTTTTACTTTTATAGATTTATTTCTCAGAAAATTTAGTTTCAGAATGTTCTGACTCTTAAAAGTGTAAAGAAATTGCTTAGAAATGAAATGGTTTTAAAGCTACATTGAGCAACTTAATTGTGGTATCTTTTTTAGGAACTACCTGAAGAAATCATTGGGTCTCCCATTCCAGAGCCAAGACAGCGTTCCAGGTTACTGAGATCTCAATCAGAAAGCTCTGATGAAGTTACAGAGTTAGATCTTTCACATGGGAAAAAGGATGCTTTTGTCTTGGAGGTGATAAATGCTTTCAGTACTAGTTTCTATACCTTTTTCTTTTCCCAACATATGTTTTAAAATAATCAAACAACAGCAAAAAAAAAGATGGGAAAAAAAAGAATTACTCTTCTCCAAAGACAGCTTTAAAATTTTATACTTCTTCTTTTCTTCCTATTCTGTGTCATTAGGAAAAATGTCACAATGATGTTTGTGACATATAAGTAGTCTGTAAAATTATAACTAAGCTGGTGAGAAATGCTATTCTGCCTACTTAAGCAACAGTCATGGTGGGTCCAGAAGCTAAAATACGTTCTTATGAATGATGTGGTTCTCTGTTGTCACACTTGATGCATTTTTTTCTTTGCTAAATGTGTTCTTCCTGTTACGAAGCTTTTGTTGTTGTACTTAAATGTTCAGAATTATTAGTTCCTAGGACTGATAGTATTCGGAACAGCAGGTGTTGAGATAACTTAAAGGAAGACTTATTTTCTGAACTTACAGCTAATGCTTTTCTGAGCACAAAAATTTAAAACTGAAGGGAATACCACTCAATGCCATCCATAGCTATAAGTAGAGACAAAAACTGTCCGTAGATAAAAACTGCATGTTTCTTTTACCTCTTTCTTCACTTAGATTTAAAGATGTAGTTTTAACAGTGTAAAATTTGAAGGATCAGGTATTAAAGAACTCAAGAACTTTGGTTTGGTTTTGTAGCTACAAGTGTTGTAAAGACCTGATCTCAACTAAGAAAAAGGAAAAAATGAATGAAATTACAACCTGTAATTGCAGCCTGGCAGGCATTCAATACTTATGTTGATCTTTGCAAAAAACTACCTTCAAGGAAAATGATCTGAAAGAAAAGTTGTTGGTAGCGGAGAATGTGAGAGTGTTGTAATGGGCATTTAATTTGAAAACACAGAGACTAGTAGAGAGGAGAAAAAAAAACCCACAAAAGTGGGTGTGGGCAGTTGGTATAATTAATAAATTGAGATTTGTAAGCACTTCTGATGTTTGAGTACCCTTCTGTTCTCCAGTGCATTTCAAGTATACTAGGATCAAAGAAAGTAAATTGGGAAGTCCTTTAGGTTAGTTTCACATTTAAAACAAATAAGATGTGTTCTCATCAAATAATTTTGCAGCTGGTATAATCTGTATAGACTCTGAAGAATGGAACTGTATCCTCTAAACAAAAATGATGAGAGATGTACCATGAGGTTGATCGGAGGGTAGTTCAGTTGGTGCTGACATGTGAATGTATTGATCCTATAATGTGTGCCCCTGTGCTTTGGTAGTTGAGTCTTTATTTATAGGAGGAAAAAAAAGGCTTTGGAACCACCTACTACTGTATCCTTTGTTTAGAAATTGGTAATTAGACACAATATTCCAGGAGCTTTAGTGAAGCTCCTGAACGCTTAGCTGAGAAAAGTTCTGAGGTCTGTGACACCATGTTGGGAATTTTATGTTGTTTTAGAAATCATTTGTTTTCACCTTCTTATTGAGTGCTTTTCTTGTATATTCTCTTCATGTTGTTTTCTTCTGAATATTGTTTAATTAAGGGCACTATTTTCCAGGCATTAAGCACATCATAAGCTCTTGTGTTAAATTCAGAAAGTCGACTGATGGAATCTTTTATTTTAAAATACCTGCTTAGCTGTCAGATACAGATCTCTATTAATATCACTTGTATGTCTTTTTGAGACTTCTGACCAAAAGAGAAATGTGATTTCAATTTATTATTATATGTTTTTCCCTAGATTGATGATACAGATGCAATGGAAGATGTACATTCTTTGCTGACAGATGCTCCACCACCTTCTGGTATGGTTAAAATGATGCTTTTCTGATTTATACTGTAGCCTGTAAAACCTTCTTCTTAACAATATGACAAGATACAACTTTCTAAGTGAGAGTTTACCCCACACAGAAGTAGGTGTACTCTATCACATGGTGTATGCTTGCTGTTACAAATGAGCCTAAAAGGTGTATTGCATTAAAAGTCAGAGTGGGCAAAATGAATAAAAACAAAAAATCCCCAGAATAGGCTGTTAGCAGTTAGTGCTTCAGCAGTACCTGGAAAGAGAGTAGCTTTTTATCAAGCTTTTCTTTCTCTTTTGCTGTTTGCATTTTGAACGCATGTGCACTCTCAGTGTTGATAGAATTTTGCATCAGGATTTGTAACCCAATGAAAGCTGTTGCCTTTTGTTTGGAATCAGCTACCTTCTTAGCTTTTTTTCCCCCCTTCTTTTTCCTTATTGTATTGGGAAGATAAATGAACTGAATTATTGCTTTCTGTCAGTTTTTTGTATTCTGTCTGTGGTTTTATAGACACCTATCGTGTCCCACTCAACCGAACTTCTTGATCTGACTAAGAGCCTAATGAATTTGTTGACTATACAGAAGTTTGGTCACACTTGTCATCCTTCTTTTATCTTTTAGAATTTACCCATGCTTGTGAATGTGTCTGTTCCATTCCTAATAATTGCTGCAAGTATTTATGAGTACTATTGAGTTCAGAACGTTTGTTGTAGTTACCTATTATTATCACCGTATCTTCTGTTCCTCGTAGATTATAGCCAACAGACAGATTATCGTTGCATATATATGATGTTAAATTTTTTCTGCATGCATCAGAAGTTTATTTATATTTAATTTCATCTCTTACATACTTATTATCCATTGTTGGGTCCTGCTGCAGTTGATTTTACTACCCTAAAATAAGGTGTTAGCAGTCATCTCATATCCTCTCTTACATATAAGCGGTGTTGGAAGTAGACAGTTCTGAGTTAAAACTTTATCCACTGTAATATTTGACCATTTCCTCTGACCTTCCGTTCAGTCTTTTAGCTAGCTACATTCTATTCAGCGGTATTCTATTGTATTCCTCAGCATATTGCTTTATTAAAAAGCCTGTCTTTCCAAACGCCTTTTTATATCCCAAGCAGATTGTGTCAATCAGATGTTTGTGTGCTTATTGACTTTTCAGAACTCCAGTGGGTGTGTGAGCCATTGCTTCTATTTACAGAAGTTATACCAACTTCTTTTAAGTGTCTTCTTGTTCTTTCTCCCATGGATTTCATTTTCTGGAATAGCTTCCTCAGACCAGTTGTGCCAGTATCTGTACCATGTGAGGTAGTAGCTTCTGGTCACACAAAAGCACCTCACAAGCAGAAGGTGAAAGGATGCTTTTCTCTGGTAGTGAGTTCAGTCACCTATTCGGTTTTTTCCTTTCCTGCTGGTATATGATTTTTTATTAGTTCTTTTGCCTGATTATTCAAAAACTCCTTGAGAAATCTCAATTTACGACAAGTTATTTGAAAAATAAGCTAGAGTTTTCCATCGCCTTCTCAACCATGGTGAACACTGATACAGAAAATACATACGGGTTTGCTGTTGTGTTATTCTCTCTGAATATTATGTCTTACTTGGCACTAGACAGGTTTTCTGCTTTTGATCTTCTGAAAGAGAATTAAGTCACATATATCCTTTTTTCAAGCTGCTCCACGATTTCTTTTCTAAGTTTTCTAGTTTATTTGGTGCGTTTACTGAGACTCAGTAGACCAGATTTTTCCCTTTTCAATGCATTTAGACATATATTCAGATTTTCAGGGTTACACAGTTGCTTTTGATGACCTCTTACCTTACTGTTCAGTTGATGTGCTATTTTTTTTTCCTTTGTTACCCAATATCTTCAAGTTTCTCTGAGTAAGTGCCCTATTTGCCCTTCAGTCTTTGGGTAGTATCTTCAGGCATCTCTGCTGTCCGTTGAGGGGTCAGCTTTTCAGCTTCTCTTACAAGCACATTTTATGTGAGCTTCCTCATTTGTACTTAGTTTCTTAGGAGCTAAGTTGTGGATTTTTGGTGTTTGCCAATGACTGTGTAAATATATCTTGATCAGAGCTAAAAAGCTTCTTTGTACACTTCTCCGTGAGATTCTTGTTTCAGGGAATGGCCCCATGAGGCAGCCATGGAGCGTGTCTGACCTGTCAGCATCAGGTGACATTAACTAGCCAGTCTCCAGTGCAGTTGTCACTGTTCCATTTCATGCTGCTTAATCTCTCTGATGTCACTTAACATGATGACATTTCTGGCTTTGTTTTTTGGCACTTGGATTAATATTCGGAATAAATAGTCTGTCGTCAGAGCATTTGTTTTAGAATTGATGAGTTCCATCTTTCCTACCTGTTTTTCACTGCAGTATGAATAATAGGAACTCTGTTTATAAGTTATACTGTATTCTTCAGATGCTGCTTTTTCTTTAGATATTGTTCTTGTATTTCTGTTATTATCCAATATTCAGAAACACTCAAAATCATTTATAGAACATGGAGTGGGATTGTTTAGGTTTCTTCAGAAATATTTGCATATTTCAGTGTACAACTTAATTTGCCCCAATGTTGTCATTACAGGTTTTTACAGTTGCAACACAGAAATTATGCCTGGTATAAATAACTGGACACCGGAAATCCAAGTAAGGTTATTTCAAAAAATAAGCCATAAAAACTACCATCATACATGCATTCCAAACTGTTGAAATGCGCTGTAGTTACTTAAATATATTTCAGGGATCACTGATTTTGGAGGATAATCTAAAAGGATACGCTTGTGTTAGAAATATGGGTAGTATTTTGGTAAGAACAATAAGGTGTGGAGCCTGGTTTTGGTGTATGACTGTCTGTGCGTTGTTATTTTTAGTACTGTTATGTAACAATTTGTTACAAAAACGCAAACGCTACAAAAGTAGTTGTAGTAAATATGAATTTTAAGCTTTCAGGCATTCTTAATAGGCTGGCTACATTTTAGAGCTTCTTGAACAGATGTTGAGAAGTGTTGGCTAGGGTCAAATTCTGAATTTGATAGCTTTAATAGATTAAGATAAATAACAATTAGATAAAGCCAAAACGGAGGGGAAAACAAAACAAAAAAACTTCTGCTTAGAATTAAATATTTTGATTTAATTTATACCGTACAATTGTCACATGTAGAGAGGGAGTTAAAACAGATCTAAATTGGCACAGTGCGGGACTGTGCTTTGCAGAAATGGAGCTTGAAGCTGAAAATACAATGACTGCATTAGCAGCACGCTTTCAGGTTGATGCGATTGCCTGTGTGTCTGTGTATGATATTTCATTATTGTGTACGTTATTTTGTACACAGTTTATATACATAGCATTTCCTCTAGATGAAAATTTTGTAGGAGGTAGAATGACTACGAAGCAAGTAAAAAGGACATACAGTATTTTATATCTTGATCAGTCTCCTTTTTTCATGTATTTGTGAACAGTAGCGTGCAGAGATTGTCTTTTATCAAACTTTGAAAAAGAACCTCATTAGTTTTTTCCTTTTCTTTCCATTTATGTCTCATTGTTCTTAACTGTGTGTTTCTAATTCAGATGTTCACAGCAGTAAGAGTCTCCAGATTAAGCAATATTAATCTAACAAATCAAACACTTAACAAGAACTTCAATGACCTATGTGAGAACCTTTTGAAGGTGAGAGCCTTTGATTTAAAACGTACCTTGAATTGTTCATTGGATGCAAAGCGAAATGAAACTATAGTGATAATAACGTTTTCTTCATAGTTGCTTTTCACAATTCGGCTACACCATGCCTGAAACCAGTTTGCACGCTTCTGTAAAGACAGATTTAGCCTTTTTTAGTACATTAAGCATTTCCAAAGGCTTTTGGATAAGTCTTTATTGATAGTGCACTCTAGAGAAGACTTTTGACCTTTAATTTCTCTGAACTAAAATAACTATTTAAAATATTTTTTGTTATCAACAGAGCTTGTATTTTAAACTGAGGTCTATGGTTCCTTGCTGCCTTTGTCACGTGAATTTTACTGTCTCTCTACCAGAGGATGAAATAGTTCAGGTAAGTGTACTGCTTCTTTGGACTTTTGGCATGTGCCAGTTTTGGCCTTCAGTTAACACGTGGTCCAGTAGGGCTGGATTATTGGTATGCCTGTTGGATTCTGAAGTAAAACTTAAGGCTGTGAAGAGGAAGGGAAGAGGATGGGTAACTACAGAGTTTGGAAAATGGTGGGACTACAAACAGCACATCATGAGCATGGTGCATCTTCATGCCATGTTTTTAGTTAGGAAGCAAGAAGACCAGAGTAGGTATGCATTAAGACATACATTATTCTGAATGGAGGTTTTTTAATATATCTTCTTAATTTTTTTTTCCCTTCATTATTTTCCCGTGGAAAAATCTGTTGGGTTTTGTTAGTTTTGTTTCATTTTGCTTGTTTGTTTGTTTTCTTTATCTGGCTTTCTTTTCCAAAAAGCTTTGGTTTTTTTGTAAGAGATGAAGTTGGTAACATGCCATAAATTTCTGATTTGCAGATTGCAGTCACAGCTGTTGCAATTACATTTGACAAAGACCAAGCATTACAAGCAGCCAAACCCCCAACAGAAAAATCACAAAAAAGAGGTAAATACTGTGAGGTCTATACTATAAAATCATAGTTATAATACAGAGTTTTTGGAGCTCATGTCTATGAGCTCCAGTAGGAGTATGCCTTACTTGTCAGGTAGTCAGTATTTGTACCTATTAGATAAATTACAGTCTTAGGAAAGGAATGTTTGCTATTTGTGTTTTCTGTGTACCGTATTTCTTAGAATATTATTCTCTAAACAATTCATGTAATGCTTTTTAATGTTTTAATCATAGTTTGAAGTAGATAACATAAGCCATTGTGCTTATAAGTAAGAACTTCTGCCCTTACTTCAAGAAGGGATAAAATGAATCATAGTAGTTGGGAAAAAAACCTCCACACCCAGCAAAAAACACAAACTCACAAAAATAATGTTCCATTAAGACCCGACTAAACTGAATCTGTATTGCTTGCTACTGCTGACAAGTCATGTCTTTGGAATAATTACTAATTTGATGAATTTTCTTTGAAGCCTCAACAGACAATGAAGAACAGCTACAATTTCCGCTGGAACTTAGCTCTGATCCCCTTGCTTCTCAGCCATTCTCAGCAGCTAAAGGTTGGTTATATGGAAGAAAAATGAACTCTACTGATTTTGAGTATGACTCTTTTAACTGTTAGAGTAACTTTTAAACATCTGTATTTTCATTTTAAATATTCTCTTCCACCTCTGCATAATAAATACTCCTACAGTCAGTTTTTTGAGTCAAATAAGGTCTGTATTTTCCTTTGGTGGATTACCTGTATTCTTTTCTCTTTCATTATATTTATTTTATTGAAAAAGTTGTAAAACTGCTCTGTATTGGGTGTCATTTCACTTAGGAGAGTTATAAATTACCTTATAATAAGGCTTGTCTCACATGACCTTGTTTCCACAGATGGCCTATATAAATTAACTCCGTCATCACTATCTCACAGTTTTTCTGGGCTGTGAGAAAGACTTCAGACAGCAAATGCTGGATTTTTAGCTGAGCTAAACTGCATGAATTTTTTTGGTTAAGTGGCCTGAAATTGTATAGTAAATGTTAAACAGCTTTCATTGAAATCGCCTACCTTTACTTCCTTGTACGTTGTTGGTTAACACCTCTGTTAGCAAAATGGACAATGGGAATGAATGCACGCTCAGCTGGTTTGTATGTGATACAGAGTTGTGCGGTGTGGTCGACATGCTGAAGGGCAGGGATGGCATTCAGAGAGATGTAGGCAGGCTTGAGAGTTGAGCCTGAGCAAACAACATGAAGTTCAGTAAGGCCAAATGCAAGGTACTGCCCCTGGGTTGGGGCAATCCCAGACGCAAGTACAGACTGGGAGAAGAACTTATTGAGGACAGCCATGAGTAGAAGGGCTTTGTTGTTCCTGTGATCAAAAAGCTGGATATGAGCCAGCAAAGTGCATTTGCAGCCCAGAAAGCCAACTGCATCGTGGTCTGCATCAACAGAGGGTGGCCAGCATGGAGAGGGAGGTGTTCTTTAGCTTTCAGTTATTTTGTTAGCATTGTGACTAAGTGTCCCCTCTCACCTGTCTGCAATGTGAGTGAGCCTATAACGTCACGTCACATCACTGTGCTGGTTGTAGAATACGTACTGACCAGTAGAGGGCAGTCTGTTCATGTAGATTACTTTTCCTGGTGGTCTTCACATTCTGTGTTATACCATAGCTCACCTTCAAGGTTTTCAGATAGATAATTGTTTCAACTGTCATTTCTTCACAAATAGACACTGAGGGTGCGAAAAATCTCCAGTTTTTAACAATGTTCTTAAAAGCCTTGAGATTGAATGGGGTGAATGTTACAGCTTTGAAATACAGAAACAGAGGGCAGGCCATTGTGTTTGGTTGCATTTCCAGCCTGAAATCTAATGTACTACTTAAGCAATATGCTCTTTGAACGTGCTGAGTTCGACAGTACTTGGTAGAGCATTACTTGCATGTGTGTATATCTATCTATCTATCTACATATGTATATGTCTTTTTAATATATGCACACATGCAAGTGTGTATATATTCCTATATATACGTATATAGGAAGAGGGGGAGAAATTGGTAATACATCCTTCTCAGATTGATTTTTGACATGACTATAAAATGAACAGAAAGTAAATAGGCAAACTAGGATGTGCTGAGACAGGTTTTTTTGTAGTGGAGTCTACCTCTGTGGGGGTAGATCTTTCAAAAAGGTTCTTAAAATTGTATTTAATTGGGGCACTCTGCAAGTGAGTGAATGCAGGAGAAGAAATGTAAGTTTTGAGAAGCATTTCTTGTCTGCCAGTATCCTGGTAAATGTTCTTAATTGCTGTCAGGTAAGGTTAGAGTGGTTCTGTGGCTTCTGCTATGCTTGAATGGGATTGACCAGAAAATGAATGAGACTAGAGACAATAAAATAGTTTTCTCTCAAACTTCTGACTGTCTTAATCGCAAAGGTTGAGGCCTGAGTATTTACAGGTGATTCTTCTGACATATTCCCTATAAGACAGTGCTGTCCTGGCTGACATCAGATATTCACTGCGATCAGTTTCTTTTAGAATAACGTTTACCATATTCTCATTCCTGTATTGTCTATTCTTCAGGATAGGTAATAGAAAAAAAAATCTTAGCTACTTCACTTATTTTGGTCTTAAACTTATGAGCAATTGGACAGTAATGCTGTTAGTGCTAAATGTTTTGCTATGAATGTGAGCAACAACGCTTATTACTTCTGATCTAGTTGTCTAGGTGACTGTTGTATTTGAAGGAGATAAATAGACACTGGAATACAGCGTGGCTTATCTTAAAATAAACAGTAGTTTTGGGATTGGATGCATTGTGCCTGAAAAAGCCTGCCTAAGAATGCATGCTTCTTCTTTAAAAAGCAGCAAGAGTGATTATTTATCCTAATTTGGAGGGAAGAATCCATTGTCTGTTTCATAGAGACTCAGCAGGTTTGCATCATTTCAACACTCAAGTAGGAAAGCTAATGTTTCACTCACCAATTCCTACATTACTGTACATTGCTGCTTATGTTCACTGCTTATCAGAGATGTTACTATATCAAATTACATAAGTTATAATCATTTTTGAACGTCTAAGAGGTATAAAAGTAGTAAATACAAGGTTAGGTGAGACTCATGAGACTCATGTCTCAATGTAGACCAAATTAATTTTTGCATTCAAATAGCATGTTAAAAGTTAATATAAGTTGGGAGGCTAGAAGTCAGGATGAGATCCAGTTTCTATAGTGGCAGACAGTAGTGACGGACCCTAAATTCGTCAGTCAGAACAAGAAGAATTGCAGTCTTCATTGGGCCGTTAGTTCTAGGAACTGTGCCTGTCCGCCGTGAGAGGTGATGACAGTCAGTGTGCTGAAGTGATGGGTGTATTTACTTGCTTGTGTGTTGGGCAGAGGAATTGCTAACTGTGCAAAGGTAAATGTGAAGTGGATAAAAGATGCTTCTTGCAGGAAAAAAAGGGATAACCAAAAGTGTCGTAATATCACTAAAGTTGGAGAAGACCTCTGAGTTCATCCAGTACAACTGTCAGCCCATCCCCACCGTGCCCACTAACCATGTGTCCCTCAGTGCCACATCTCCATGCTTCTTGAACACCTCCAGGGACGCTGATTCCACCCCCCCCCCCCCTCAGCAGCCTGTGCCAGTACATCACCACTCTTTCTGAGAACATTTTTTCCCTAATATCCAGCCAGAAATGATTTATGATTTTGAGTTTGCTCTTACTTGAGTTTACTATTTGCTTTGTGTTAAAAGGAAAATGATAACTAATCTGTTTTTCCCTGTTTACTGAAAATCTTGTGCTTTGGTAATGGGTGGGAGGTGAAAGAAAGGTTGGTGATTCGTATATCTCAAAGTTTAAAGTTCGTTTGACTTCTGGAATGCGGAGTCGTAGCTGGTTGGTATGTTTACGTTAAGCTAACTATAAATGTCTAGGTGATATCTATCTGTTTTTCAGAACTGTTTGTTAATAAAGGATCTCTTAACTTCCATGACAAGTTAGGTAAAGTGTTTGTACCAACTTATAATCTGCTACCAAGGTACATGACATAGATATTATATGTAGGAGACTTTTCTGTTATTTTACTTTAAAACTTCTACGAGAAGGAAGTTTTTGTCACATCCTGTGTGACTCACAGTTCATAGTGCCCATATGTTATCTGAGTGACATTTATTTTGTTTTGTTAGAAGCCCCGGAGGGTGCAAGTTCCCACTCAGGTATTCCTGCTGCTCAGAGAGGTGAGTTTACTTAATTTAGCTGTATGCCAGAACAGAATGAGCATCCTTAGGCCATTGGTATACTCTTTTTGGATGTGTGTAATCCAGGAAGTGTTTACAAGTTAACTGAGAATGCATGCTCTGGTGTGGCTTAATGATATCATAAGATTTGGATGTGTTTTTTTTTTAATTACAAAAGCCTATGCGTTAATAACAAGTGTTTTTCTGTGAGATAAATGGAGATGACTTTATCTGCCAGAAAATGAGTTCCTGAGAGAGCTTTTTTGTTTTGCTTTTAGTACCTTGTCTTAATGTGGAGTTAGCATGTGTTCCTTCCGTTTCTTCAGGATTGTGAAGAAACGGTGTTTGCAAAACTTTTTGATTTATTTATTTATTTTAAAAGGTGTGCAAACACTCCCACAACTAATAGCAAAAACTCACGGCAGAAACAAGGCTGGTTTCCACTGTAATGATAGCGGGGATGGAGAAGGAAGAGGACAGCATTTTGTTATGGAGAATTAATTTATGTTTTAAACATAGATGCTGTTTCAGCTGCTGACTCTTGTCCTCATCACCAGTGCTTCTTCTCAGCCTGTAGGATAAATATTGATAAAGGTAGATAGGAAGTTTAAATCGTCATCTGCAGCTCTCCAGGAGGAAAGGAATAATAAGGGAAATTAAAGTTAAATAAGCCTAGGTAAACAAAGCCCAAAATTCAGCACCTAGTGTGGAAATAAAACAAAAATTAATGAAAAATCTAGCGTAAGGGGTTGATGGCTTTATTTGCATGTTTTTTCAGTGCTGAGGCCCCAGTCATGCAGTTGGTTCACAACCATGACATCACCAGAAATTGGTACACTGGCTTGGACGAGTCCAGACTTATACTGTAACTTTTCCTTTAAACAGACCTGGAAAGGGATGTTCGATCTCTCTCAGACACAGATAATTGCTTCCTCGGGAGGAGCGTTGAGATGAGGGAGAGACATCATCCATATTTTTTTCTTTGTTTTTTCTTTTGTTTTTTTCTGTCTGTGTTTTCAGCAACGACAGTTGATTACAGTTCCTTTGCAGACAGATGCAACAGCTGGATAGAGCTCATTAAACTGAAAGCTCAGACCATAAGGCGCGGATCAATTAAGACAAGTAGGCTGCTGTTTCTACCACGTTATGATAATCTGAGACATATCTCTGATTTCCCAGTGGTGAATAGAGGAGTTTCTTGCCCAGCAGTAGCACTGCAGATCACACGTAGAATGAATAGTCGAGTGTGAAAAATGCCGACGTGTTGATGACTGTGTAAGCTAATAAGGGGTTTATGAACTGGTATCGTAAAGAGCAAAATAGAGTATTTCTGTTCACATAGTTATGATATTAGTTATGGATAAATGTGTACGCCTACTAATTATATAACATACACTGCATGGATGTAGGTGTATGTATGATCTTGGAAAATTTTTGGTGAGAAACAGGAAGCAATCACCAAGGTGACAGTCAAGGCAATGGTCACTAAATTAGCAAGTGGTGAGTTCTTTTTCAGTAGTTCTTTGGCCACAGGTCTGACTATCTTGCTTAAATTAGTAGAGATTAATATCTGTGTTAATGGAAAATGCTTCACTGGGGAAACACAACAACTTTCACACTTCCTATAATAATTTGTTTCTCCGTCAGAACATGTATTTCAATATGTTGGCACTTTTTTCTTTATCTTCACTTTATAACTGATCGTTGTATGTGCAGCTACTCGCCTCAGTGTTTTCTTTTGCAGGAATGCCACTCTTCCAAATAAATTCCATTTCAGCTTTTTGTCTCCTTTTGCATGCATTGCATGATAATTTCCTTTCTCACATGGTATGGCTGAGCATCACAGGCAGCTGAATGTTGTCACCAAGCTATTTGGAAACCATAAAGAAGAATGTGTTTTAAGAATCAGAAATCTTACTTTGATAGTTACTTTCTCTTCTTTCTTTTCCACCTGTTTAGCTGCATCAGTTGATAAAGCAAGTCCATTGGCTGAAGGATACTTACGGCACCGTTCTATTCCATCGTGTACCAATTCTACCGTCTCTGTTGTTAAGATGACGCCTCTTTCTTTTATTCCTCGGGCAAAAATAACCAAATACCTTGGGATAATCAACATGTTTTTTATACGAGAAACTACTTCTTTGCGTGAGGTGAGCTGTATACCAGGAATTTGTACTTTTTGAAAGAGCAATAATAATCAAGTATACATGGTATCTGTGGAGATTTGAGTTGAATGTTAAATGTTGTATTCTCTGCATGCTCGTTAACATAGATCCATGTCATAATTGTCTAAGATGTGCTCCTTCTCATCATTGTGTTGTTTTGGGAAATAGCCGTGATTTCTAGAAGCAGAAATAAACTGTTCCTCATCTGTTTTGCCTGTACTGAGACCATGCTGTATGCACTGATAAATAAAAACTTGCTGCCAGCTCTACGTAAACACTTTGAACAGACAAATCTCATTTGGATCTTGCAATTAATGGTTCCTTTTAACTTGAAAAGCCCATATGAAAAGGACAGCATTTTGAACGGGATTTAATAAGGTATGCCCAGGGCACTGGTTGCATGGTGCTTTAGCTCTAACTGCACCTTCTGTAGTTACAAATTAAATAGCTGATCTGCAAACTGTGCTGACTACCATAATGGATCTCAGCAGAGGTAAGTTGCTCAGGTGTTTGATTCAGTTCCTCCATGAAGTTGGGAAGCCTGTGCAGTTTTTATGTTGCTGGCATTACCAAGGGCAGCTAGTTAACACCTCTTTCAGCTATATAGGCTGTGACAAACCAGCTTTAATAGTGGTTGCAGAGTTGTGTGTAACTCAGAGTTGTGTTTTATATTCTATATAGAAATAGTTGGCAGTATTTGATTTGCTTTCTACCTTGGTTATGGTATTTTACAGAGTATTGAAGCTGTATGAACCCTGTAAGAAGCTCAACTGCATACAAGACACCGTACTTCATAAATAGATAATTTTATGTTCAGTTTATTCATTGCTTTTAAGCTTTGAAATCTAGGTGTGGAAAAACTTATCTGTTGCCATCACGTTTTGTATAAGGCTTGTAGTAGTACAGATTTTTTTTCCACTGGTGCTGTTACTGTTAAAAGGAGTTGGACAAAATCTGAATTTCACAAGGAATGACAAACTCATATTGAAAATGTGATTTCTGGCCTCAGGTGACTTCATTCATGCTTTATGCATAGATTCGTGAAGTTGTATTTGATCTCTTTATTTGTTCATTTTCATCCAAGATATGTTCTTTCCAATTCTTAATGTCTTCGATTCTCTTTGGGGTAAATGATACATTCTCCAGTAGATGTTAGGGCAGGCCATAGTTGCTGAAGTGTGTTCCTTCTCCCTCTTTTTGCACCAGTTCAAATTACTGGGCTCAGCATCATGCAAACTAATGTCCCCCATGAGCGCCATCAAGTCAAAGCAGTAACTAAACACAATGGCTGGAAGTTCTTTTGAACTTAATGGGGGAAAAGACATCCCAGTGTGTACCCCTGAAAGAACAACTAAAACCACCCACCAGTAAGAAACCAAAGAGCTTGAACATCTCAACTCTCTGATCTGTCCTTATTCACTTTGTATTTTGAGGGATCTGTTCTTAGTGAATGTTGGGAACTAAAGACAGTCATTATCATACATGGAGCCATAGCGGCCGCTCCATACTCTTAATGACTTTCCATGACTCTTAAGCTTCAGTGTAAATTATTCAGTATTTACTCCCCAGTTTTCAAGAAAAAAGAGCAGCATTCTTTGTGATGAAAAAAATATCTCATTACTCAACTGCCAGTTGGATATTACTGTTCTTGCAAAGGTTTAGGGATGTCTGAAAAGAATGGCTGTATGCGATACCCAGATGTGGTTCCTTTTCTCAGGCAGTGAGTTTGATCGATCTGAGGCGTAACTGTGACACATGAAATGATGAATGGGTTTTATGTTCTGTACAAAATTCAGTTTCAAGTTTGCTGATGTATTCAGTGGATAAAAAGAATTCAGCATCCTGTTGTGGTAACTGACACAAAATACCTTGTTGGGTTTTTTTTCTCCCATTTTAGGAGGGCGGTGTCAGTGGCTTTCTCCATGCTTTCATTGCTGAAGTGTTTGCAATGGTGAGGGCGCACGTTGCAGCGTTAGGGGGCAATGCGGTTGTCTCGTACATCATGAAGCAGTGCGTGTTCATGGAGAATCCAAACAAAAATCAGGTGAGTTGTGGTGTGAATCACAGTGCTCCTATTAGTATGACATGGCTATAGGACCCTTTTCTGTTGTTCTAAATTCTCTGTAGAGCCGTGTGAGCAGCACTTCCAGATCTCTCATTTCTGTAAAGAAGCCAGGAGCACTCTGCGCACCCAAGCTAACATAACATAGCAAATATTTATATGGATAAATTCCCAAATGGATAAAAAGAAACCCTAAGGTCACTAGGATGAAGTGCCTTGTGGGGAAACTAACACAGCACTGCTGAACTTAATTGGCTTTCCTGATTTAGTAGCATTAGTATTTTAATGTATTTTAATCCTGTTCATATGGAGATTTTGGTTCATTTTGGACATAAAGTGACAAAATCTTGTTAGAAAAGAAGGCAGCTGAATAAGGCTGCTTTGGTACATGAGGTAAATTCAAAACAGCAGTGAAATGAAGAAGAGCCGCCCAGGTTGTTGCATGTTGCAGGTCTCATGAGAATCTGTCTACACAGCAAAAAGTGGGGGTCTATAAAAGGGAATTTGTCCCCCTCTGATCTTCACCGACACTTTATTTTCTGTGTATTTACACCTAGCAGACTAAACAAGCACGTATTTTGTGTTTACTGGTATGTCTGGTAACTGTATGTTCTCTTTGTCTTCCCAGGCCCAGTGCTTAATAAACGTAAGTGGAGATGCGGTCATCTTTGTACGTGACTCTGAGCTGGAGGTGTTACCAGTGCAGCCCAATCCAGTTGCTTCCCAGCCCACGAGTACTGGAGGAGATGTCACAACGTGAGGACAGAAGAAGTGCAATAGTCTTCCAGCCAGTTTGTTTAAAATGTGGGAATGTTAGGATTGCATCTTCAAAATCAGTATCTTCCCTGAACATCATTAGCCAAAGTGTAAGACAATCACAGTGTTTTGTCCTCTTAACTCCATGCAATTGTCAGGACAGCATATTGGTAGGTATGCTGCGATTCTTCTGGAAAAATTACAGGCTCCTTGGAAACACAAACAAGCAGAAGCAGTGATAAGAAGTGTGATAAGAAAGGAGACATCCCGGAAAAGTGAACTAACATCCCATTGCGTTTTTCAGCTGTTAACAGAACTGCGGGACATTAAAATTGAGAACCATCTCCGAGTTCCCTTATTATGTTATATCAGGTGCTTCTCAGCTCGCTTCAGAAAGGACTGGGTGTGAGCAGATGGGCTGTGGCTGAGGTTGTGTCAGCAGCCTGTGCTGTGCTGGGGCAGCAAAGGGAAGGGAGCACGGGCTGTGAGGTCATGCAGCATGGAGGGGAAGGAGCAGCACCAAAATCACGTTTGGATTTTTTCTGCACACAGAAAATATTTCTCAACTCTTTCAGAACTGCTGGGTTGTTTTGTTTTGTTTAAGTTATTATTAGATGAAATTAAACTATTGGGGTGTTTTTTGTTCCGTTCTTAGAAAGCTGTCAGGCCGTGATGCTGCGTTCTGATTTCATTATCAGCAAAACAGATGGTTTTTTTTATATGGAAAATGATCATAAAGCTGAATTCCTTAAGGAAAGTCATCTTTGCAAAACAAATACAATCATAAGCCATCCTCTTAAAGAGTAGCGAGGTACATGGCAGCCCCCTTTCCGTCAGGGATGGGACATGCAGGGCTGATTGTACGCGGGTGCACATTTGTGATGCTCACTTCTGCACATTGTTTTTCTTTTCCGGTACGATATCTGGGAAATGAGGGTACTAAACAGAAAGGAAAGCTGTCGTTTCCATTGAGTGTCTGAAAGCTGGTGTACTCCAGTGTTAAAAGATGCAAACCTTTGATCTGAAGATGCATTCTTACCTAAATCTGACAATACGTGGAACTTGAACAAAGGTGTACACTTGAATGTAAATAGTCTGCTTATTGTCGACATTAAGCAACGGCATGGTTATTTGTTAAAAGTAATTATTTCATTGTAAATGAGCATGAAAATCATTCTTTGCACAATAAATTTCTGTAAAAAAATACCTTGCCTTTTTATATATGTGAGACCTAAATGTGTACAGTGGATGCATATTAAAGATGTCACATTCTTGCCTTCCTCACACAGGCTTTTTCTTTGGTGTTACAACTGCTTGTTTAGCATTTGGTGAGGTAAGGAATTGTGTTTGCTGTGACTGCGTGAGGTGCTCAGCAGGATGCTCACACAGTTAATGTTTCTGAAATTCTCTAAGTTCTGATGCAGCCCAAACTACTGCAAGTGCAGTAATTTGCACCAGGGGAGGTTTAGGTTGGGTATCAGGAAACACTTCCTTACTGAGAGGGTAGTTAAGCACTGGAATAGGCTCCCCAGGGAGGTGGTTGAGTGACCATCATTGAGTGACCATTTGGATGTGACACTCAGAGATATGGTTTAGCAGGGGGTTGTTAGTTATGGTGCTATGGTTACGCTGTGGTTGGACTCGATGATCTTTGAGGTCTTTTCCAACCTGAGTGATTCTATGGGTCTATGAAATGACATCACCAGTGAGTAGCTGCAGCTCTCCTGATTGTTTTCATGGCAAGTTTTGTTCTCTGTGAAGCTGATAGTAGAATAATTTCAGAAGACCTTGGATCTGGCACAAGAAGTAGTTTTCAGCCTAACTATTTTGGTTGGCAACGTTGTCTGAAGTAGCACATTGAGGTGCTGTTCTGTATCTTTTTGATAGAATCTGTGCAAGTGCCGTTGTTACTGTCTTCTTTCCATCATTTAAAAGATATACTAAAAAACAGTTAAGAGAGATCTGTGTGTGCGAATGCATCATCTGGAACATCAAGCTTGAAACATTTCTCTTATTTAACAAGCATTTTTGACATAATGATTGAAGTTTCTGACAAAACAGATGCAGTTAATGCAAGATATCCAACCCAGATGGGACTTGCAGATGCAAGATGGCAAGCAGGATTGTTTTCTTTGTCAGGAGCTGTACTCCAACAATAGCTGGTCAGGGACAGGAGCTAATGCAACGCTCCTTTCTCCTCATAAGGGAAATCCAAGTGACAGTATTATAGCCCAAGGCCCTGCATCAGCCCTGGGCTGACAGTGCAAGGGACGGACCCAGCTCCCTGCAGCCCTGCCTGCCCTCTGAGGCCCTGCAGAGCTGGGGCTGCCCACTCCCAGCTGCCAGGTCATGCCCTGCTGTTCAAGGGGCCTGCCAGCTCCGTACCACGTGGCTCAGAGCTGGGTTTCAGGATGTGGGCTGGCACAGGAGTTTAAACACAAAACATGGCTTGTTTTACATTTGTGTAACCTGTACGAAGTCTGGAAATCGGGTCCCACCTCCAAATGCTGCACTTTGAATGTAGTGACAAAGTGGAACTGGCTGAAGGTTCTATGGTGCCTGGTGCGTTGTGCCCAGGGAACAACCCAAGCTCTGTCTTGCTGCCCTTATGCAACCTGCCACGCGCGCACTTAGCTGCCCACGTGTGGAACTGGGTGTGCAGGCCCGTCACAGCGCACTGCTCCAGAGGGATCTCTCGCTTACGCCTGAAACCTGCAAATGGGCTTTTAAATTGTCACTTTAATTTTACATAAATCAGCTGTTAAACCTGCCCAGAGGCTGCGTGAAGAGAATGAAACTCGGCACTAATGCTTTCACAATATTGTTCCTGTTGACAGCACAGGGCTGTCATGTGTCGGAGGTGAAATGCTCTTCTGATAGCATTGTTGCTTTCAGTGTTCTCCACAGACAGCAGCAGGGGGACTGAGAGAAGGGAAAGGCGAGAAGGGTGGTGGATAAAGAGCATTAGCTAGACAGGTGGAACAAGGGAAGAGCGCAAAATGGGTATCTGCCAAGCAAAAAGAACGGAAAGAAAATAACAAATTGGTGAGACAGACAAATAATGATTCCAAAACCAGGATGTGTAGGGTGTGCTGGATGTAACAGTCCTCAAGCAAGGTGGGAAAGGTTCAGGTTATGTGCATAGGCATGGTTTGGCAGTTGTGAGGAGCAGGAAGCACTGCAAAGTTGCTTGGGGAAGTCAGTTATACTCCACCAAGATGAGTGTCTTCAAGGACTTAGATCTGTGCCTTTGAGCAGGGATTCATCAGATAACGTCCTGAGATCCATTTAGTTTGTCAGACTTTGTGCTCCAGTTTCACATAGGTTCAGTTTAGAACCAAGAAAAATATGCTTCTTGGCGTGGATTTGGATCTGGCCTGAGCGGCTGCTCCTAAACTGTGCTCCAGTAACTTTCTGCGGGAAGTAATGGGCTTAATTATATGTAGCTAGAAACAGACAGTGCTTTTTACAGTGGCCTTGCCTGCAAATAAACAGACATTATTTTAATAATGCAGTAGGACTGGCATGAAATCCAGTGCAGCTGTTGTTTATTATGATTTATGTCTGAGCTCATTATTGAGTTTGGCCTTACAAAACCCCAACCAACCAGGCAATCAAACAAAAATACCCCCTGAAATCAAAGGGTTGGATTCGTACTGTAATGGTTATATCAATGTCTAAATCAGTTAAAACGTTAAATTGAAATGTGGAAATGGCCGGCACGAAGTTCTCTCAGATCTCAGTCATAATGTTATTTCAAATACACGTACATAAATGTGATCTGTTCTGCAATAAACCAGTTAACGCTGTGGTTCGTTAAATTAAATGGGACGTTATTTCTTGCAGTTAAAAAGGTGTATGGTACAAGCAGCTGATGTCTCGTCCACCATGGCCGTACTTAAGGGAGAAATTTCTTCGGCAGGAAATAATTTGAGACTTTGCAATGAAAAATGGCCCATGCCATTAGGCACCCTGACATCAGCAGCTTTGAGTGATGAATGGTTTCAGTAGCTTCACCAATGGTTTACTTGATACCGGACTGTGAAAAATACGAATAGTGTCATTAATTCCTTTGCAGTTCCTTCTATCAAAAGCCTGCATGGCTGATAGTTCCCAAATATCTGCCATGAGACTTTGTGGCTGCTGTGAGGTGGGTGTAGTGCAGAGACTCTCTCCTTTCTTTTGAAGTGATTGTGGCTGAGCAGGGAACCCCCACAGTGGAATAAGGCTCAGTAGAAATGGGGGAAGAAGTGTACACAGAGCTCAGGGAGTGGGTGATGTGGAGTGTGTCTGGTTGAGCTGTCACACAGAAAGCTGCCGTTATCTCAAGACAAAAGGAGAGTAGAGGGTAATGTGAGCTGGATTCAACCTGTCGAATCCTTCCCAGCAACTCATGATGCCCAGTGTCATGATGAGGAGAGTATCAGTAGAAACCAGCAATAGTAATCACATTGGGATTGGGATTGCGCTGCATACTGAACTACAGCAACTGCTGTATTTGCTAAGTGCAACTCATGTGGGCATTGTGTTTTCAGTATGTTTTAGATCACTCTACTAAGTTAGAAAACCTGCATTGAATCAAATATCTTCAAACAAGTAAATATGGACTCTGAGGACAGCAGCAATCAGTGGCTCTTGTGACCAGTTTGCTTCCTTTGGAGCTGTCAAGTGAGGCTTTGCTGACAGCACTTAGCTGCAAAGCCCAAGGCCAACCAATGAACCATCAGTACAAAAGTGATAGTACAGTGCAGCGAATTTAAAGAAACGTGGAAGATCTTTAAAAGGTAGTGAAACACCAGACCATTAAGGCCCAGGCAAAATGGTTATCACAACGGGGCATGTGCAAAAGAAGTTTTTAGGTTCTATTTCTAGTGTAGTTTTGAAGAAGGAAGCAACAGGCTCCTATTCCCCTCCCTCCTGCTCATTGTACTGTGGCATTTCATTCACTTTGAGCTGAGCAATGGGCCTCATCTGCTGCAGGTATCCATGGTTCAGGGTGGGCTGTGTGGTTTTGCTGGTTTGGTTTCTTTAGAAGTTTGTTCAAAATGAACTTGTATCATTTTCTTCAGTAGGAGCTTCAAAGATATCAGGGTAAATTCCATCACAAATAACATTAAAAGATGAGGGTTAAAACAGGGAACAGCCCCAGCATTTCTCTTCCTTTGCAGAATAATTGTCCATGGAACGTAATCATACGGGAACAATTTTTCTACTGTCTTGCAGTTCTCCACGAGAATGAAAACATGCGCACTCCAATGACAACCAAAGATATTTCTGGCTGGCCAGACAGTTTTAATTCATAAGATTTATTTGAATGGTATAATTATTATATTAATTTGCATCATGTTGGCTATATACGAATGCCAAAACCAGAAGACTGAATTGGCAGCCAGTGAAATACAGTGAGCCCATAGGAAACATCCCAGACTAAAGTAATTCACAGATTCTGAGCATGAGTGGGAGTAAAGCAGCAAGAGACAAGAACAATATCTTGACAAGGAGGGGAAATCAAATCAAACACAGGTTTCACCTCTACTGTATTTTACCGCTTACGGTCACTTTCTCTTCCCCAAGAAAGTATCGTTATATTAGCCCTGTCTCTCTGAATGTTAGGGCATTCATATGCTTGTGGTCATTCTCTGGCATCACGTCTAGAAAGACTCACCAGCTGTTGCAGAATCCTGCTGTCGTAGATGTGTGGGGCTGAAGACACCTGAAGTCTCAGAAGGGTCTTAAGGCTGATTAATTGGAGAAGAGAGTGCAAAGCCACACGGAGGATGAATAAAGGTATGCACGACTGTAATAAAGCAGAGAAATACCCAAGTGCTGATATAACTTCTAAAAGTAGGGGGATCTTCATACATTTTCAGAACACTGGAGTGCATAAAAAGAATGGAAAATTCAGCATGTGTGGGATTTAGGGAACTTTCAAAAGCCCCGATCTTAATCTTAGCTCTTAGTCTCAGATGAAGCAGTGAAATATTCATAAAATCTATTTTCATCCTCAGCTTTCCAGTTTTATCTATGGATATCAAGTCTATGCGTGGTATTTCTGGAGGCTTGTAATTGTCATACATACAAGCCTACCCTGGAATACGCATAAGTATTGTTGCCGTAGTACTTTTTACATAAAGATGTGCATATTCATCAGTGTGACCTTGTGGTTTCCTTTTAACAGTTAAAAAAATCTAGCTGGCATTTGAAGATTAGACAGCAATCATGTTGAGATGCTCAGCTGGATGGCTTATGGACTAACCAAAGCAAAACATGCTGCCCGTGGAAAAACTGATTATGAAATTTAAGGAAGTCACTGCGAATTGAACATGGGACTGCTGCAGAGATAATATAGAAGCCAATAAAATAGTGAGTCACGGACATTATGGTAGTTATTTTTGAAATGGATAAGCTTATGCTTGAGTTAATTCCTTTCGTATTAGAAAACTGAGATAAATGATTAGATTAGTAAACCATTTTACAGTGCTTGAGTGCTTCTGATGGTTACCTGATGACAGTTCAGACCCAGGAGGAATCGCTCTAAATTAATGGGTAGAACCAGGTTAGTGGCTAGGCTGCAGATATAAGAAGCTGAATTCCTCACTGTGCTCTTCGAAGCTAGCAGGCAGGAGAAAGCAAATCTTCATAGAATCAGACACCCTTTGAAAATAAATTTTAACTCCACAGTTTCCTTTTCTTTCCCTCCATCCTGTAGTATATATTTCTGTTCCTTATGAAATTAAATAATACGCTTGGTAGGATTTGGTCTACAGGACCCTTGTGTTATTAGAGGGGTTGATGAGCAGTCTGTTCAGAAGAGCCTTGCTGAGTTTTTCTGGGCTTAATGCACTCTTCCTATAGTTTTATAATGATCTTTTAGAGCTGCTGTGAATCACTTGAGTTATGAGTAATTAACCCCTCTGGAAATCTGACTCTCAGGTTGAATGATCATAAAATGAATCACTGAAATTGGACATTCTGAGTTAATCATCCAAAAACTTGCAGTCGCCATTAGAGCAGATAATAAGTGCATGTGCTTCTCTGGTCTGTCTCATGAAGGAAAATAAGCAGTGTTTGAATTAATCTAAATTAGCATGGTATCCAAGATAGAACAGCAAAGACTCGAATTAAAACCTAAAATGGAAATTTTCCCAAGCAGCCACCCCTATTAGTGCTTCAGGCTTAACAATTAGAAAGAATCCAACTGCAATGAATTGAACGTACTTTATAGTAAATCATTTCTGTGCTGATATGAAACGTAATTTGAAGATCCACCTTGCTCTTCTTATGCGTTTGTTTCCTGTTCAGCCTCCAAGAACTAACTGCTCTTTCTGAAACTACAAACACATAAAAACAACTCTCCCAGCTTTCCATCTGAGGATTTTTTTCTGCTTATTCAACATTTATGGGTTCTGAAAGTCTGCAGGAAAAACAAAAAACGCACACTTTGCAACATGTTTGATGTTTATAATGACTGTAACTCCAAAACACAGCACATTATTTGTTCCACTGACAGGCCTCAGCAGCAGTAAAGTGTGTGTCCCTTCCAGGTTTCAGCTTTGGGAAGTATTTTGACATTTGGGCCCACAGAACATCACTGCTCACGGGCAGAGTTGTTTTCTTTTGGCTGCCGAAGAGATGCTTTCAATTTTGCCGCAATGAGCACATTTTCCTACTAAAATCCTTACTTATGCTCTCATTTTCTTGAGACAGAAAAAGATGATTGCTATCCTGGTCTGTACTTACTGGTATAATCTACTGGAAATAGTTCCACTGCTATCAGAGGGACACTGCAATTTTGGGTTCTACTCATTGTAACACAACAAGGCTCGGGCCTTTCCAAGGGCAGCTTTCTCCCATTTCCGATGTTAGCTGTGAAAAATCACCATCACAGAAACTGGAAGGTCATCCCAGCAGCTGATAAATGTTATAACAATGTCTCTTTGATGTTATTTTTTTCTTTCCTTGGGAACACAAAGTATGTGATGATCTTCTCTGCCATCCAGAGAAAACACCAACAAAGTCACCACCAAACGGACACTATGAGAATTATGAGTTGCTAATTACATTATACTTCCAACTTGGAAAGAGAAGTCGCATCTAAAACCAGTTCAAACCCAGAAGAAACTGAAAGAAAGTATACAGAGAATTCAGCATCAGCTTCAAGAAATGTACTTCAAACCAAAAAGCAAACTCCATCTTTTTTCTTCTTCCCAGTTTGTGGTTATGATAATTATAATAGTTTTCATTGCAATTCAGAGCTTCCTGGTGTCCTGACATCAAAAATCTCGGTGGCTTCATGAAGTTTGGTTAAGTGGTTTACATTTCAAAGCTTTTTCCAAGCTCTACTATGTTGGGAAACTCGTAAGTACAATGTCTGTGGTGGCTGAGCAACCAGGTCTGTCCTACTGCAATGGAAGAGTATGAAGAAGAGGAAAATAAAACTTCACTTAACCTTTTCAGTCAAGTTTATCTCTCCGGTGTGTTTTTCTAAGCTACTTGGGTAAGTATTAATATAGAGATCTTCTGAGTAGTCACTTCTTGTACCTTAGGCTTAGTAGTTAGGGGAAAGGATCACCTTCTATGGTTCTGTAGAGCAGATTTCGGCTGGCATCACGAGCAACTTCACAATGCACTTTTTGCAAACATTTTTCAAGGCTATCTAAACCTCTTTCAATTTTCAAATATGTTTTTTTTTAAAAAATAAGTCTTATAATGCAGGTGAGGCCTTTGTTTATTTTATTAACCTTTTTTTGTGTGTGAATGTGTGTGGTGGTATGTTGTTGTTTTCTTTTAATGACATTCAATAATGTGTTACCTGCTCAGTTTTCATGACTGCTTTTTACACACCTACCTATATTCTCTATGTTGTATATATATGTGTTGTGCCTTCTAGTTCAGCAGTCCATGTTGGTACATGGCGGTACAACCACACTTGTAATCTGGGTGTAAAGGACACGTGACCAGATTGCAGGTCTTGTCCTTCACTTCTGATACATGGGAACTCTTTGTTCTCTCTGAGCCCAAATAATTCTTTGAGCAACAGTGTTAAAATGTAAGTTAAAACTGCTGGAAGGTTGGAAGTATCTTGTGTCTGCAAAAAAAAAAGGCATCTTTATTGATATTTATGCTTCCATCCAGTTTATGTTACCTATTAGACTCTACACCACCATCTGGTTGAATTAATGATGTGTGAAACTTGCCTTCTCGATGACTGACATCGCAGTGTGACATTTTGTAAAGCAAAGTAATCCATCTCCTATGTTTCTCCTGTTATTTCCTTTCAAACATTTTGCAGAACTTGCCTTGGAACAGAGTGAAAATGTGGCCCTTGAAATGTTTTTAAACTCGTTTGAATAAATAACTTCATAAAAAAAAAACAAACATGGGAAAGAGCCATAAATAAAGGTGTCTGTGCGTCCATAGTTTGTGCAAACTGGATAGCACGGGAAGGATTACGTTATTAACTGACAGCTGTGAAATGACTGCTGCGACTTGAGACTGCAGCGCGAAGCAGAAGTGCAGCAAAGGAACGTGCAAGTTGTTCTGGACGTTGTTCCCAGCTTCTGGGCAATACTGCAGACCTCTGCACAGCGCTGTCTTTCCTCAGGAACCTTATTGGGTCACAGATTGCTTCTTTCTTCATGTTTTGTGTTGTCTCTCAGCACAGAGAATATATATACATATTTTTTTTCTAGTATAATCTGTGTCCTTCAGTGAAAAATCTCTGTGGCAAGCCTTGCTCTTAGTAATACTCCATTATATTTGTGAAGAAACAAAATAAGTTTTCATTATTGTTTGCCCATTAATGAAACTTCAGATTGCTTTTTGGGTCCAAGTGAAACAATCCTGCAAAGCTTTTGAGGCCTTCAGAAGAATTCTACAGTGGTCGTGAAGCACTTCTCTAATATTAGCTGCCAGTGCATCCAAGAGCTTCAATTACAGCTGAAGTTGTCTCTGCAATGTGTGACCCCCAGCACTGCTTTAGGCTTGAAGAAGCTGGTTACAAAACTCCCTCAGTCATTAGTCAAATCATTTGTGTTCTCTGCTTTTGTTGGGGAATAACAGTAATGACAGTTTTCTTCTGGGAAACCACAGACAAACAAACCACAGATAAAAACTTCTGAGATCCATTTAAAAATGCTACAGATGTTCTTGTATATAAATGTTATTGTTACTATAGACAAGTATGCTTCAATTAATATATTTGGAAGAACTCTTCTGAGGTCAGCGTGTAAATTTTGCCTTAACCAAATGGGCTGATGGAAGACTTGGCTAATGGTAACCTTACAGACAACTCCAGCTCAGCACAGGACTCAGCAGTTCTAACACTCTTTCTGAACCTGTAATTTTATCTAGCCAGGCTGTTTAATATTCAGCCTTGCTTTTTCATCCAGTTTGAGTCAAGTTTCTACTCATACTGTGTACAGCATAGGTGGTTTTATCCACCTTCCTGCATAACATGTTCTGCCTAGGGTCCAAGCACTTGCAACAGCGAGTGTCTATGAGACTTCCTCTTAGATGTTAATCTGTCTCAGCTTTGAGGGCAGCAGCCATCCTTGCAGAAACTTCTCTTTACACACATTTCTGCATCACCCTTGTTTGCTTTAGAGGCAGACAACTGGACAAATTATATAGCCTACCCACTGCTAATTCTCACCTAGTCCCAGGAGTAGAGAGGAACTTCTAACACCTCACACAAGATCACGGTTCTCCCTAATAATAACTAAGAAGTGCTTGTTACGGGAAGAAAAGATAAGGCGATGGTATCAATAAGCTCTTCCCTCCCCTCTGCTTTTCTTTCATGCACTTCATCCTAGTTAAGAGGGATTACTTCTTGCAGACCAAATTTATGACGTCTCTCTGTATATCAGACATGACCTTCTCATGAACAGGCGTTCTTAAACAATGCTGAATTATGAATGATGACTTCCTGACAGAAACAGCTCAGATCGAAATTTCAGCAAACGTCAGACATGAGGTCAGAATCTATCTGAGTCCCCGAGGAAAAGGAACTCTACTGACAAGGAGATTTGCCTGAAGCCTGTGTGTGTGTATATGTGTGTATTCTGATCTAGGTTTGTTACAGGAGGCCAGACCTAGTGGATCCAATTGTGCCTAAAGTCAAACCCATTAAGGATTATAGTATGTTTACCATGATTTTATAGATGCACTTACTTCAATGGGATTTAATTATGCCAGTTGTGTGAGGATCTATTTCATGAGTGTGAGAGGAAGGTCTGGATGTGTACTGTGAATGGAAGTGAGCTGGTCTTGAAAGGGAGTTTCTTGTAGCAGACGTGGTAGAACATCCCTCCAGAATTTCACTGCACTGCTCTGCCTTCACATTACTGGTCTCCTGGCCATCCATGTCTCTCATAGGCACTGAAGCCAGTGCTGTGCAATAAAAGTCTGGTCTTTATTGCTTTCCTAAAAACACCGTACTGATGTACAGCAGCAATGGCATATATGTCAAAAATTGGCTGCACTAATCAGTTATACCCAAAAAACCTACCCTTAAAAACAAAAAGCCACAGTACCTGTGGGTAATGGCTCGATGCATCCCTTGTACTAATGCTGGTAGATTTTTACTTCTTTTTCCACTTTGTAACTAGGTAACATTACTGATCACATACAAAGATGTTTTGAAAGCTCTTCCAGCACTGCTCAGAACAGAGGTTCTCTGTATTAGGGAACAAATTCTACCTTTGATCACTAAGATCCTTTTTACAATTTTATGTTTCTTCCCTGTGTATTCCAATTCCTCTCTGTAGCTGGAATAGGTGATCATAAATGTTGTCACAGT
The DNA here is from genome assembly GCF_054131305.1 of Coturnix japonica. Taxonomy (NCBI): domain Eukaryota; kingdom Metazoa; phylum Chordata; class Aves; order Galliformes; family Phasianidae; genus Coturnix; species Coturnix japonica. Next base: position 61,358,078 of record NC_140663.1, on the reverse strand, counting down.
AATCATACCATACTCAGCATGGTAGCTGAAAAAACAAAGCTGTGGCAAAGTTTTCAAGGAGAAGTAATACATATACATTTATTCCCCCAAGGCCAGCTGATACAGCCAGTTAAAAATGGATTACATTTAGTCACCATGCCTTTCCAGGAATATTGATTTGATATTGTACTTGGCTGTAGTTGAAATTCGGCCCTTCCAATAGGATTATGTAGAACTGTCTCTTGTATTAGGAGCTTAAAATGTTTTGTCACCGAGAATACACACGTGTGTCTGTTAGTGGTTTCAGTGGTGCTGCAAAATAAATGGTGATAGAAAGAAGCAGCACAGGAATTTAACAGCAGGTCTTTGTACTGGGAACCCTGAATGTTCATAAATGCATTCACAGTGTTTGTGTCATTCTTACAAAACAAACAAACAAACAAAACCCAACCCAGATGTTAGTGGGTTTTTTTCCAAAATATATTCTATGAAGGACTACAGAGAAACCCGAATGTTCAAAGGTAACACCAGACAGCAGCTGAGCTAACATTGCATCTAGGATAGATGATGATTTCTGAACATTTTTCTGTTGAACATCTGGCCAAAGCACATGTAAAATGAGCATAGAGTATTTATGGCAGTATGGAATAGTGGCTGTCATTATACCCTAAACACCAACCCTTCTTTTTCTTTTCCCTTCCTTTCTTTTTTCTTTTTTTCTTCTTTTTCTTTTTTTTCTTCATCTCCCTGAGAAAACAAATCCAGCCTTCGCATAGACCCTGCTAATGGAGTATGAAATGCTGCAGCACTGAGGGCACAGCACAGAGTAAGGTATTTTAGTCAGATGGTAACCAAGTGCATTTGAAAGATAAGAGATTCATCTTGTAGGTATGTTGCCCAATAGCATTTTCATAAACTGAAAAGCTGGTATAGCCTAAAAGCTGATCCCAAAGCAGCTGCTCTGCTGAAATCTGCGGAACAGAAGATGAGCGGGATGTTGAAATGGGGGAAAAAAACCCACATCATTTTGGAAGAAAGTGGGCTTGAGAGAGGGCAAAGACAAGGCACCCCAGGGTATATGCGGGAACGCAAAATTCCCCAACAGAAAGTATGCAAAAACCGGGATTGTGAGGGGAGGCAGCTTTGCTCTCTATGTGTGTTTGTGTTGAGGTGCTGCCTTGTAACTCTCAGAAAAGGTCTTTGTCCTTCTCTGTGCAAAGCGTTCTCAGGTAGAGCCGCAGCATAAAGCGGAGTGTCAGCTCCACCCTCGGGCAGAAAGGGAAACGCAAAGCCAGCAGATGAGTACAGCGAGTGCAGAGATGCTCAAACACGATTTGACTGGATGCCCGCATGGTTGTGCAGTTAATATAGTTGTGATAAGTAAATGGGAAAGAGAAAATTGGAGAAGAGATGTGCTGATGGATTTTGCAGTGAACCCGGGGAAAATGATAACAGTTTTCTTCCTGATCAGTAGGTAGTAACAATATTTCTACTTCATGTTTAAAATGCTCTTTATCCACAGTTCTCACCCACTGCTTTTTCTTTCTGCTTTTTGGCTGTACCTGACCTGCTTATGAACCATGTTCAGAATAGTTGGCCTTCCTGGTTGTGGAGCTTACCTGGGAACCAAAGTCATGGAGCTGAGATTAAAGCTTACTACTCAACTACCGTAACAGAGTACAGCGGAGAAGAATTATAGCTGAATTTCTATCTTTCGACTGTGATTTATAGTCACGGATTGCTGATCACTACATCTTCACAATGGCTGCAACTTCTCATTGGAGTACTTAAGACTGTTTCTTTGAAAGCAAGATTCATGTTCAGCAGTTTATCTTACCTTTGGTTTGTTCTCCACCTGAAATCACTATCCATAACATAAAGTATCAGCACATTTCTTTTCAGGCTCACAGACAGAGGGAAAGGAAAGAGGTAAATTTCTACCTGTGTAATAATGAGGCCAGACATTTTTCAGTCCTCCATGATATGTCATTTACAACATAACATGCTTTGCTTCATCTCTATCTTCATATATCTGGCTCCTTGTGGGTTGCAGGCAGGAAATGGTGACGGAGATACAGCCATTGCTCTAGACAGATTGTGGACTGTTAAAATTCAGCAAACAGCTTGGGGGCTCGAAGCTGGCATTTATAAAGGGGAAAAAAGAAAAAGAAAAAGAAAATGGGAAGGCAGCTTTTTTTATCTTTCAGTCTCAGAGATAAAAAAATGCCCCCAAATGTTGTGTCTATTCAGGAGCAAGTCTCCTTCATTAAAGAAGCAATCCATTCCTACATTAGTTAGGAAGGGGCCATATCACTGATGAAATTAACAAGTGCTTGCATTGATTTCATTTCTACTTACTTCTTTGTATTTATGTTGGACAGTCAAGGAATGGCAGTTCTTTCTATTTTCTCTTTGTTCTTTTTCCACTTTCTGGTTTCCCAAGCCATACCAAGACTCTGGTTTGTCTCTCTTCTCAGCTGAAGGTGAGCAAAGAGGCAGGATTTAATTTGGAGAACAGTTTTCTGCTTTTTAATCATTCATAATTGTGATAAGTCTAGCCAGCTACACTTTGAATTAGCCTCTCTAGAGATTGAATAGTTCTGTTTGGTTTTAGTAGAGTTGAAGGAAGTGCTTTATTTATGTTACTGTTGGTAAATGGCTTCCTCACCAAAAATACAAATTTATTTAGGGAAAGTGAAAATATTTATTCAGCTCAAAATATTTCTGTCAGATGTTGGCCGACAATGCCCTTCTCCATTTCTTTTCCTTCCTGTTTCATCTTGACAAAACAGCCCTAATGCTCTAGAAAAATTTAGTATATAAAGTGTGAATGAAAGCAATGATCCTTATGAAATAATAAGTCTCTGACACTTTTTCTTTCATTAGACACCACCTTGTTAATAGCTTTTTTGTTAGCATGCATTTCTACTCAGCAACACACCATGGAAGACAGTATTTTTCCTCCTCTCAAGTGCCAAAAGCATGTTGAGATTTCCAAGCTTGTATTTTACCAAGAACTGAGCGGTGGCTGTTAGTATGCAACTGAAAATACTGTATAAACAGTAAGTTCTTACTTGTGAATTTTTAACTGCTACTTTTTGGTCAGATATTCTACATTAACTGTTATCAAATTTCCTCCTTCTTTCCTTCACCTAAAGCTTCATTCATCATTAGTTCAGGGGGAAGTTCTGGACAGGCAAAGAAGGAACCGTGGAATGTGGGGCTGTGCATTTGCAAATGCAGAAGCTGGTTGACCAAACATCTAGTTGTCAAGGGAAACCACAGATTTTTCTGATTGCCCTTCGCAGTATGACTTACTTTTCTTACTGCTCTCGAACAATGTCAGCAGGTCGGCTGGCATAGACAGCACTTCTCTGCACCATGTATTGTTCTGTCATACCCTCAGTTAGGCAGAGGCTACTCTTCTTTTCTTGAAAGGTTGTAAATGCTTCCTTGGACGTTCCAAGCTTAAAGCATTCAAGACTGGCCCTTAGCTGCCACCAAGCCTCAGAATGACTCAGGTAGCACCAGAAAGCCCCGAGCGCTTTGTCAGTCACCTGGACCAGGGATATGGCCATGCCTGTAACCCTGAGGATGCAGACCATGCATCCTTTCTCCAGAAATAGGATCCATGGTGTGATAATGATGCTGCCAGCTGGAAAATGTTTTTACATTGTTTGTGTCTGACAGTTTGCTGAGTTATCCACAAAGCCGCCTTTGCATGCTTTGCATTGAGGCAACTCAAACGCATGCATCCACACAGGTTATGGGCTGCTGGGTCTACTGAAGACGAGCTCTGCAGAGAAGGATCTAGATGTCCTGGTGGGCAACAAGTTGACTGTGAGCTATCAGTGTGCACTTTCAGTCAAGAAGACCCCAGTCCTGGCGTGCACTAAAAAGAGTGTGGCCAGCAGGTCAAAGGAAGTGGTCCTCTGCATATCTGGAATACTGTGCCCAGCTTTGGGTACCACAGCTAAGAAAAGACAAGGATCTACTAGAAACAGTCCAGCAGAGGGCTGCAAAGGTGATGTGGGCTCTGGAGACTCTTTCCTATGAGGAAAGGCTGAGAGATCTGAAGCTGTTAGTGTTTTGAGAGACCTGAAGCTGTTACTGTTTATACATCTCTAAGTTGTGGATGTCAAGTCTATGGAGGCAGAATCTTTTTGGTGGCACACAGCAATAGAGCAAGGGGAAACGGGCAGAAACCAGGGCACAGGAAGTTCTATATAAAGGAAGAACACACAGAGTGACAGAGTACTGTCTGCAGAGGCCGTGAAATCTCCTCTGGAGACATTCAGAACTCTTGCGGACACTTAACTGTGTGACCTGCTGCAGGAAACCTGCTTTAGGTTTAGGAGGGAGATGGATGATCTCTATCTCCCCAATTCTGTGATTCTGTGGTAACTCGCAGCCTCCTGACCCGAACCCAGGTGTGCCGGCGCTGCCCTGCAGCATCCGGACCTGTCGGCAGCCGCCTCCCGGCGCCGGGACAGAGGCGAAGATGCGGACAGTCTCCTTCAGGAGCCAAGATGGCCGCCAGGGTGCGCTGCCAAGCGGTGCGGCAGCCCCGGGCCCGAGGCGGGAGCGCCCCCGCCGGGGGGGGGGGGGCGAAGCTGCGGCCGCCGGAGCAGGGGCCGGGGCTGCGTTGTGGCTGGGGGCCGCGGCGCCTCCTCAACCCCGCGGGAGGGGCGAGGCGAGGCGGGGAAGCGGCCGCGCTCCCCTCACGGCGCTGCCCGCAGGGTCCAGCCTGAGGCGGGACCTCCCGCACCGACCCGCGGCTGCCCGGTTCGGGGCCGAGCGGGGAAGGGGCCGGGGCCGAGCGGCGCGCACCTACGGTACGGGATGGCAATGTACCGGTACCGCCCGCAGTGAGAGCAGAGCGGCTCGGCGGGAAGCGGAGGGCGGGGAGAGGAGCGGCTCGGAGCATCGCATCGCACCGCGGCGCATCGCATCGCATCTCCTGGCGGGGAAAGCGAGGGACCAAATGCCTGTGAGGAAGGGCGGCAGCAGTCACCGCCGAGAGAGCTGCCAGCCGCGGCGCAGCCCCGGGAGGAGCCCTGCCGCCCGCGGGGTCGAGCCGCCCAGCGGCGCCCCGCTCCTCCCCGGACACCGGGGCTGCCATGGGCGCGGGCGGCGGGCGCGGGCCGGGCCGCCGGGCGTAGGGCGAGGGCGGCGGAGGGGCTGAGCGGCTGAGCGGCCCCGCGCGGTGCGGGCCCGATGCGGGAGCGCAGCCCGGCGCCGCGGCAGCGCTGCGGGAGGAGGATGGCGGGGCTGGCGTGGAAGTGGCCGCGCACCCGGCTGCCCGTGGGGGCCAGCGCCCTCGGCGTCTTCGTCCTCTGCTGGCTCTACATCTTCCCCGTGTACCGGCTGCCCGACGAGAAGGAGATCGTTCAGGGGGTGCTGCTGCAGCAGGGCAAGGCGTGGAGGAGGAACCACACTGCGGTCGCCGTCTTCAGGTAGCGGCCCAAGGGCACGCGGGGACGGGCGGCGGGGACGGGGACGGGGCTGCGCGCAGCCCCACGCTCGCGTCTCCATCCCCGTCCCTTTGTTGTTGGAACCCGCGGGCCGGGACCCCGCTGACAGCCAAACTTTTCGGGGTGGCTCGTCCTTGCTCCGCCGGCTCCGCGGATGGATGGGGGCTGCTGCGGGAGCCGGGCTCCGGCACTGGGGTGAGCCCGGCTGAAGGGGTGTGCGAGGGGTGGTGTGGGGGGATGCGCTTTTGCTCCCCGATAGGTGTGTGTGTGTGCGAGGGTGCAGGCAGATCTCCCTTTCCAAGGGGAAGCTGGGTCTTCTCTCTGTCCTCTAAGCAGCGCATGTGAGCGGTGATCAGGCTGCCCGCAGGAAGGCTCTCTTTCTTTAGTAGCCGCCGGAATTATTTTTATTATTATCATTATTATTGTTTCTTTTTAAGATGTCCTGCTGTATGTTGTGAATGCAACTCAGCTTTTGTTTGTTGGTTGTGAACTGGAGCCGGCGTGTGATCACTTAGCATCTCTTCTGCTGGTGCATCCAACTTTGCAGGTCTCCAAAACACACGCTTGTGCATAGGAGCAGGAAAGAAAAGCCGTGAGAGGTGATGGTGGCTTTGTGGTAATGCCATCTCGCTGGGTAGGCCTGAGAGAAGCCCTCCCTCTCACACAGAGCTAACGACTCCTTGTCCTAAAGCACTGGATACAAACCGGGAGGAAACTGCATTAGGAGATTAATTCGACTAAGTACTTTTATGCATATTTTGGGGGCAGATGATTGTTGTTATTTTTTAATATCCCTGGTAGGTGATGTAGGAAAGAGCTTCATGCATTGTTTTTCATGTTTATAAACCAAGTGTTGCTTGGAAGTCTGAAACTACTGCTGCAACTTCAGTTAAAAAACATCATTTGAAGACTGTTTCAGTCACATGGTTTAGAAGCAAACTCAATGTGGTTCCTCAGCCATTCCACTTCCCTGTATGTTTTTCCATGGCTTTCTCAAACATGGTTATTGAAGACAGTGTCTTGTGGTAAAATCTGTTATTTCTTGTCTTGTCCACGTTTCAGTTTCGGATGGAAACTGTCTATGAGTTTGAACTCTGTTTTAACTGGGGAAGACAGCCCATGTGTGGACCTCGAATCAGTACTGCCTGCCATAATAGCCTAATACTGTGTGGATTGATCTTCTCCTCAGTCCTTCTGCACATGAAACAGTTATAAAGAACAAATCTGCTAAAAATCATTGAGGAATTGCAAGTTCTCACGTTACTGTTTTGTAGAAGGCAGTGTTTGCGTGTATTTCTTTGTATATTGCCATATTGTATAATAACACAGGTGTTCAAATATTTAGGTTGCTGCTACCAAGGAAAGAGCTGACAGCTCTGTATTTCTCTTACTTGGCTCCTATTGGAGTAGCTTGTGGTCCCCATGCAGTCAACTTTATATTAATGTTTTTCAAAACTGGGCAGTGCTGTACTGTTACTGTAAAGCAGTTGATGAGGAGACTCTTTAAGACTCAGGTTGGAGGGTTAGACTGCCTGCATTCTTTATTATCGGTGCTGGATGCGTGGGGGAAATGCTTCTCCAATCATGTATGTCTTACACAAATAGTCTTCAGCATATACATATTCTGAGGTCTTCCCAAAGGTACATACATATTCAGTACAAAGCCTCGTGGAACTTCACTTATCTACTCAACACAAAGACACAGATCCTTCCCATTATCTAATCAAACCACAAGGTTATCCGTTAAGGGATTTATCAAGCAACTTGTATTGGTTCCCTTTGTATTCTGTACCCGGAGTAAGAGAGCTTCAGTAGCAGCTCAGCAAGGTCAGAGAAAGCTCCCGTGGTAATCTAGGCTGAAGGCTGGCAGCTGAGTAGCAGCAGCTTCTTAATCTGCACGGTGGCTCCTTCCTCCCCCTTCCTTTTAAAAGCAGAAGCCCTGTGTAAAGGTCTGACCAATGTACATTCTCATTTATGCAAATATCTATGCTGTCATTCTCATTTAAGCAAATGTCTATGCCTGGTACTTGCAGAATAATTTAAATGGGGTTTTTGCAGGTTTCATGTTTGAATATAGAGTAGCAGAATTGTTTCTCAAATATAAGCACCTGTGTAAATAGCCATGGATTTCTCAGATTCAGTCCCTCACTTGCACTATGTGCAGTTGTGAATAACGACAGGTTGTGAGAGTAACAAAATGAGCAGGATTCAGCCTTTGGCTTAGGCATGAATCTGTTTCAAGCATGCTCAGCCCTGAATCTGTATGCATGATTTTGTGAGTAATCTTTGTGTGATGTTTGCGTGCCGGGTCCCAGTGCCATCAGCACAGTGGGCGTCTATAGCAGTTGCCTAGGATCTCAGATGGAGGGACAGATCCTGAAAAGCCTGAATCACAGAATCACAGAATTATCAAGGTTGGAAAAGACCTAGAAGATCATCCAGTCCAACCATTACCAATACTTCCCGGTTAAATCATATCCCTCAACACAACATCCAAACGTTTCTTGAACACTCCCATGGTCGGTGACTCCACCACCTCCCTGGGCAGTGCATTCCAATGCCTGACTACCCTTTCTGAGAAGTAATACTTCCTAATGTCCAGCCTGAATCTCCCCTGACGCAGCTTAAAACCATTCCCTCTAGTTCTATCACTGATTACACGAGAGAAGAGGCCAACCCCCAGCTCACTACAACCTCCCTTCAGGAAGTTATAGAGAGCAATAAGGTCTCCCCTAAGCCTCCTCTTCTCCAGGCTGAACAATCCTAGTTCCCTTCCCTCACAAGGCATGTGCTCCAGACCCCTCACCAGCTTTGTAGCCCTCCTCTGAACACATTCCAGGGCTGCAGTGTCTTTCTTGCAGAAGATACAGATGAGGTTATTTATTAAGAGCCCTTGGTCCAAATCCTTTCCTCTGCTGAACATAGCTTTCTGTGGAGCCTTCAAGTTCTGGGCGTGCCAAGTTAAGCACAGCCTCATAGCAAAATACTGCTATTAACATCCTTTAAGTTTCAAGATGCTACTGGCTGAGGATCATCAAACTCTGCTGTGGAAACATCTCATCTCTGACCAATGCTGAATAACAGTCTGTCAATAAGATGGTAAACTGCTCGATCCCAAGTTGCCCACAATGCAATCATTTGAATAGGAGTGAGACTGTCATTAGAGTCACAAATGTTTAACCCCTCTAATTTACCTACGGGATAATGGCTGGTCATGCTCTGAGGTGCTTAACATTATTGCTCCCTAATTGTATTACAAATCACTTAGTTTTTTTTTTGTTTTTTTTTTTTTTTAAAGAGCTTAGTGCTGCTTACATTATTTAGGCGAGAATTTTGTTAATTGTGATTTGTTATTAGTGAAGTAAGAGCTGTGTAAGAGTACCTTTAGGATTATTTTATTTAAAATTACTGCAGTTGGTTAAAGTCAGAGCTCAATCTTTCCATCTGCTTTATGAGCTCTATACAACCATACATCCCAAGTGCTCTGTCTGTACCTGAAATTTTTCTCCTATGAAGAGAGGCTGAGGGAGCTGGCTCTGTTTTAGCTTGGAGAGCAGAAAGCTCCCAGGAGACCTCACTGTGGCCTTCCAGTACATAAAACAGACCTACTGGAAGGATGGGGAAGGACTTTTATCAGGAATTGTAGTGACAGAACAAGGGGGAGTGACTTTAAACCAGAAGAGGCTAGATTTATATTAGAATATTCACGGTGAGGTGCTGAACAGGTTGCCCAGTTAAGCTGTGTATGCCCTATTCCTGGAAGCACTCAAGGCTGGGGGGTGGGGTCCTGGGCAGCCTGATTGGGTGGGTGGTAGCCCTGCCCACAGCAGGGACCTGGGATCTAGATGGGCTTTAGGGTTCCTTCCAAGCTATTCTATGACTCTAAATGGTCTCCCACTGCGTTAACCTAGAGGTTTGGGTGGAAATCAGTGACTGAGGTAGAGGTTAGAGACTCCTCAGCAAGAGGTGGGACAGTCTCATGACGAGGACAGTGGAAAGGCTGCACTTGAGATTCAGCAGCTTTGTGTGATGCTGGAAGGCTGCCCAGGCTTTATTCTGGAGGGGCCTGGCAGAGCTGGTGGCAGACATTTCCTGTGAACTCACTGTTTGTGACCTGCTTCCAGTCCAAAGCAACTGCTGCAATTTGGGCCTGCCCCCCACTGCTGTCACCTCTGTCCCCAGATTCACATTGGCCATGATTATCTTGGCAGATGGTTTCTCTGCTGTTTTCCTTAGGTTTGGCCTGTTGTTCATTTTGCAGGAGCAGAGAAGTGAAGCTACTGGCCTGAAATCACAAAGCAGTGGCGGAATGTCCAGATAGAAATTCCAGGCTTGATGGACTCCAGTGCTTTCATAGCTCTTAGGCTGTGTAGGCATGGACATAGTGTGAGATGGCTTTTCTATGATTAGCTTTCAGCTGCCGTGCAAAAATGTGTGGTGCCAAGTGGGTCTTTCTATTGTGGTCTCGTCATCTGTTAATACCTGTACCTCAGATGTAACCACAACAAACACTGAAGAGCATCCTCTAGTACAAGTAATTTTCGTTTGAGATCACATTAATGCAGAGCTGGAATTCCAGGTCACCTCCCAGACTGAGTGAGGTGAATGCTATTGCCAAGTCAGCAGGAGTTTCCTTAGTTTGGCTGGCTTCTCTTCTGTCTCTTTTGATGGCAGCACTGCACATTATGTAAGAGGTGTGATCCTTGCCAGGATAATTCAGGGCAAATCTGAGATGAAACTTCACCTTGCTCAAGTTGAATAGAGCTGCATAAACAGCTTTATAAGATACAGAATTATTCCTTTCTATTTCACTGAGACACGGGCAGAATGGCTTTAAGATCAGAACTGGGAACTGCTGGATTGAGATTACTGGGCTCACAAAGCCCAGTGCTAAATCAGATACATTGAAACGTTGTGCTTTGGTAGTTGCCAAATCCAGCTCATCTTGCTTTCTGGAGTAGGTGTCACTACTGCACGTCTGTATTTTTGTCTTGCTAACATTTTGAATGAGTTTTTCCCCACTATTATACGTGCTACATTTGGTGACAGTTGGGTATTTGTAATTTGTAGCTTCTTAGTGTCTCCATCTGAGATGGGAAATTGTTCTGGCAGGGAGCGACAATTTGAAGAGCTGGCTTAAGATGAGAGAAAAGTGGTGCTCTTGTTCCATTTTCTTGTCTGGAGGCTGTGGTGAAGAAAGCAAGCTGTGGAGAGGTCTAGTTCCTTACCCTCAGGGTCTTAAATGTATTTAGATACGTAAATTACACGAAAATTATGAGAATTAGTTACCTGTGTTAGTTCAAGGAGTCTTTGCAGATTAGGGCTGTGGTAGTAAGATAGGAATTGACTTCAGGACTCCTGAGTTGCTTCCTGGGTCTCCTTATTATGATATCCTTCCTTGCCCCTAAACAGACCTTCCTTATAGAATTTGTTTATGCCTCCCTCAGGAAATGTGCAGTCAGACCCCTATTTCTAATACATGCACTTGGAGAGCTTAGAATTGCTGCTTTCTTTGAAATTTGTGAAGACACCGTGCTGCCAGCATTCCTGGGAGAGCGCAGCCAGTTCCGAGACTCCTTTCCTATTAGCTGGGAGCATCTGACGGCCCAGAGCCAGACACCAGGGAACCAAAGGAGCAGCGATTTGCTGGAATTTAGGTTACCTGGCTGGGGCCCTGAATGTCTGCTACGTGCATATGCGGGTAGTACTGGGTTTATATAGTTGCACATCTGTATTTTCTCTTTTTCTACCTTGCAGTGGATGTAATAGGCACTGAATAATCCGTACAATACAGTTACTTACGATTTATTGCCTTGCTTGTAATTTTCATCTTCACAGCCGTGAAGCAAACAGCACATTTGATGTGTTTTCAATGACATAGATAAAAATACCTATTTTTGAGACTAGTTCCTACCAGGTAAATGCATGGAAAATGAATTACCCGTCTCCTTTCAGAATTTATCTTCCCATGGTGAGGATGAACCTCACTGAATTGAAGAAGCTATTTGGACTGTAATCTTCCATCATTCCAGTTTTCTAAGCATTAAAAACACTTAATTTTAAACCTTTTTATATATTTTCATCTTTTTCTGTATGCTAAATAGAGTTTTCAGAATGCAAGGAAATCACTCTTAATTGTTACACGTTATTGTAAAATCATTTAAACATTGTTATGTGCTGTTAAATTCCTACTGAAGCACATTAATCCATGTTACATAGTGTTTGTAAGCCTCGGGAGAGATTAGAGTTTAATTTCGTCCCAGTTTTTGTGTATAGAAAATCAGGGACAGTTCTTCTCTGAGGTCTTACAACCCAGGTCAATTAGATAAAGGGTAGAGTGGATGTTGGCATCAATATACACAGATCCTGTTATATATAATTTGTATCTTTTGCTTTAACAGTTAAAATCAACAGATTGAGCTATTTTTACTTCTCTTTCTATTTCATCAATCCTGAATTTCTTGGTTTAGAGATTATTTTACTCAGGGTTGGTTTTTTTTTTGGTGTCGAAAGTTGCCCTGCCTATTTGGGATTGTGTCGGGCAGCCGTCCTTGTAATTGAGGAGTAACTGCTTTGTGTTTCCTGTTGAAGATGAAAGACGAACAAATGAAACACGTATTTCTTTTCAAGTGAACAGATTTTAATGTTTTGCTGTGTGCTCTGCCTTGGCCAACTTTTAGCTCTGGCAATGCTATTTCATCTGTATTTGGAGTTTCTGTTGTATATGATGTTCTGCTTGCACTCTCAGTGTTGTGTTATGGTATATCCCAGTGCAAGGTAATGAGGTATCTACTGCTACAGGTAATGCTCAGAAGCACCACAAGACTTGAGAATAGTCCAAAAAGCATTCAAATATGCAATTAGGGGGTGATTTTGAATCCAAGGCTCTCTCATGCCTGTCTTTCTCAGTGAAAGTCAATAAGAGTTAGGCTTAATGGGAAATGGGATGAAGACTCTCAAGTTACTCAGCTGTCTTTAAGTCTTTGCTTTTCATTATCAGGGGAGAACTGATTCTGTTTCACTGTGTACTCTTTTTTTTGTACGGGTAAGGAAAGAGATTTACAATGGAATTTTAGGAAGTGTTGCCTGTGTTATAAGGCTGTCTCTCATAACTGAACTTCGGGTCTGAGTCACAGCTGAAATCAGTGGGGAGTTCTAGGAATAACTGCCTTTCCCTACTAAAATTCTTGCTTAAACTGTGCCATAAGTTTGTGGAGAGATGTTCTATACTCAGAAGGATTTTCAGCCTGAGAACATGTGTAGTGAGATTTATCCCAGTTGTACATATTACAGATTTTGGTTAATGGAGTAGATTTCCCATCCAGTAGTATATTTTTCATGCAAAGAGATAGCTGGGCTGTTTGCTAGTGGTGCACCTTCCATGTGTTCTATGGAAGAGCAATCCAAGTACCTGTGATGGACGTCTGGTAGAGTAGGGTGTGGGAGATGGAGAGGTCAGTTCTGCCTCATCGAATGTTGACTTACTGATAGTGAGGCTCTGGAAAGAAGACAGAAGATCTGAGTAAACAGGGGTGTTTTGTACCTAGGCATAATATAAACTCTGCTGATTATGAAGACTTGTTATGGAACTTGCTTTCTAGGCAATGGATTTTTAGTGGATATGTACCGAATGCACGTGTTAGAATATGAAAGGAATACACAAGATGATAGGAATACACAAGATGATGCAGATACACATCATGATCATCACAGATATAAAGAAATCTTCCTGGCATGAGAACCCTGTGTTGTGTTGCTGACTCGCAACACTGTGGTCATTCTTGCCACCCACAGCATCACCTGCAGGTACCAGCTTAGAACTGGGAAAATGTTGAATGCTTTTCTGTAAATTTCTGTCATCTTTCCAAGCCTTCAACCAAAGCATTAATCTGTTTAAAAGGGATTGGAATAGCTCTTTATTCAAAGTACAGTAATCACTTAAGAAATTAATTTCCACTTAACAACTTCCTGAAGGGAGGTTGTGATGGGGAGGGGCTTGGCCTCTTCTGCCAGGCAACAAACAGGACCCGAGGAAATGGCCACAAGTTGTACCAGAAGAGGTTTAGGCTGGACATAGGAAAGAACTTTTTCTCTCATTGAGTTGTCAGGCACTGGAATGGCTGCCCAGGGAGGTGGTAGAGTCGCCATCCCTGGCAGTGTTCAAGAGGCATCTGGATAGGGAGCTAGGAGATATGGTTTAGTGGTTTGCTGTAGGTATTGTAAAGGGAGGACGGTTGGACTAGATGATCTTGTAGGTCCTTTCCAACCTTGTGATTCTATGGTTCTAATCCCTGTTCTCAGGTACTAACTTTTAGTTTTGTTTTCCCAACAAGTTGCAATGTTAGAAAGCAGAAAGGTGATGCAATTCTGAAGCATGGAGGGTGTTTCTGGACTATATCTTTCGATGCATACTGCTGCCCAACACAGGTTAAATCTTTCTAAAATCTTTCCAAACATTTGCTGCAAGGGGGGAGAAGCAACGTTTTAAAGGGAGGCAAAGAAACACTGAGAATCTTCAGGAAAATGTCAGCTGTCTCTTGAGCGAGCAAGAGGGGAAAAATACTGCTCTAGTAGTGGAGGAAAAAGCTCTGCAGAGGGATCTGAGCTGCATAGAAAGATCCTGGTCCATGCTAGAAGAGTTGATTGTAGGCCATGTGACACAATGAAGAAGAAAGAATACTTTTGAAAGAAATATGTGCTAATTTTATTTTTTTTTATTTACTTTTTTACTAGGCCTCTGTAATTTTTATAATATTAACAAAGAAATAACTGTTGGCATGAAAAACTCTACATACCCTTCTACTTATGTCTGCTAGCATGTGCCTTCCCTGCTTTTTGGAAGAGTTATCTGGAAACCTGATGATAGCTCAGGTGTAAGTGTTGAGAAGGTTTATCTGTCAGTCACAGCCATTCCTCGGTTAATTGGCAAGGAGTTTAAAGCCATTACTTTGGGGGTTTTTGTCCAAGAGTATTACAAGACCCTTTGCCAGGACCAGGAATTTGTCTTTTTTTCTGGCTCCAGGTCTGGGCCTCTGCTATTACATGGTATCCATCTACAAGATTTCACCTGCCTTTGAAAAGCTTTGAAAGCATGAATGGGGGGCTTATGCGCTAAAAGGCAAATAGAAATCCATTGTGGGTAGTTGTTTTCCAAATGCCTAATTTCTGTTCTTTAATCATAATTCTGTGGGCCTGGCTCATGGCTTCTAAATGGTAGGGATTGTTATAGTGAGAATTACATACCAACCTATAATTAGATGCTTCTTCTTTAACTGAGGAAGCTGCAACAGTAAAGTGAAAAGGAGAAATAAAACCCATCTGGGCATTCCTTTATAGGGCGTGCTATTCATTGCAAATTTTGTCTTGGCACCTAGCAAACGTGTAGCACAAACACACTTGCTGAGCCTTATGGACAAATGCTGAGCATCTCCAGGGTTTAATATGCCCTGTTAGATGAAGCAATAAAAATGCACACAATATATTTATTCTTTCTATCCCACTCTAGTCATCGCCTTTAAATGCTCAAGCATGTCCAGAAAGGAACGTGGCGGAGTGTAGAACTTGAGTTAGCTGATCCAAAAATGGTAACAGAAACAAAGAAGTAAACCTATCATTAGAGAAATCGTGTGTTTTGATAGTACTGTTTAGACAACAGAACAAGTGAAAACACTTATCTTATGTAGCTCAGTAAATGCTAATTGGTCCAGCGTGTGATAACATGGTTATTTTTGTGTTGGGTCTTTGCTGAGTGAACATAGTGCTTTTACTCATTTTGTTTTAAAAAAAATCTGTTTTGTGCTCCACTTGTCAAACAGACCATGGCTGGTGAAAATCTTGTACTCAGAGTCTGTTGTTCTTCCCCCACTTCATCTGTGGAAGAATGTATTGGCTGCCCTAAGTAGTTACAACTTCAGCTGATTTTGTAAGTTTAGATGTACATCATTGAGAAGGGCAAAGTTGCCTCTCCTGGCACTGGGGTGAGTGGTCCAGTGGAGTTTTCAGTGGGATGAAGGCTGTTTTCTATGTCGCATAATCAGGAGCATGTCTGTAATGAGCTTTCATTTGAAACTGTGGGCCAGCCTTAGGAGAATATTAACTGGTTCAGAACTACAGATCTTAATAAGCTCTTTCCTGAATTTGACTTAATGGTGTGGTTTCGGTTGTCTTGTCTGACTGTGCAGTGTGTTCTGTGGGACGCTCCTTTTAATTTAAGATCGGTAACTTAGTTAGCCTTAGAGGAACTAAAAAAATATATCCTAAAAAGCCTGATAAATAAGTTGCTTCCACTCATGAAAAGTCCTTCACAGACATTTCTTAAACAGTTTGATAACTACTAAGAACAAATCAGCTTTCAACAACTCTAATGAATGAATAGCTAGGCTTTGTCATTTCATTATCATCACGTTTAGGTCTAATGCAAATGGCTTGAGTGTATCAGGGAGGAAAAGCTCCTGAAATATGCTGGGTCGGGACTAGGCATCAAGCACATAAAGGTGATTTAAAAGTATTCTGAAACCAGCCTTCAGGCAGTATTCTTATCTTAAGATGCCTAGTTGCAGGGTTGAGTAGACTTGAGTAGACTGAGTGATTTGTTTAATGTGTTTTTACTTTTATCCTCATACTTAGCAAGCTTTTTCTTTTTTTTTTTGCATTAATTGATTTAAGGTTTTTTTTGGAATTTTTGCTTACTTTGTCTAGCGGCGTATTTGACATGTTGATACTGAAAAAAATGATAAATAAAACGTTATTTTATATACATGCATGTTTTATACATAGCATATAGTGTATATAGTATTTAGTATATATTTGGGCATTCTTCTGGAAAAACCTTAAAAACAGATTCACAGTGAAAAATATTTCGTGTGCTTTCCCTGTGGAAACTGTTAAACCCTTCTTCATAAGAAAGTGTTACCAAAATCCCCTTCTTTGTTTAGCCAAGTTTGCATGATGTTATGTGTCTTGATAACAAACCTATATCGTCCACTGACCCATTTCTATTAAACTGAATCAGTTAATGAAAACTATCCAGAGCTCTTCTCCACATCCAGCATTTCTGTAATACCCCTCTAGTTAGCAGACCTCCTCTAAGCTCTTACCTGTTTCTTTTTTTTTTTGTCATTTCTTTGGTAGCCAGATCCTTTGCTGTTCTGTGCATGGTATCCAGACCCTCTCAGTCCCAGAAGATAAAGGAACAGTGACAGAGCAGCAGACATACAGCTGTCCTCAGAGTTTCTTGTTTCCTTTCTCACTCTGGGCCCTCATGTTCCTGCCTGCCTGGGTGCTGGGTTGCTGTGAAGTTGCCTGTGAGCTTTCTTGCAAGTGACTTCCTAGGTGTTACCAGCTCAAGAATAACTTATGCTCCAGTGTTTTTGAAGCTGCTTATCTTAATTCTTTGGATCAGCTCCAAAATGATCTCAGTAGACACCACCATCTCCTTCCATTTCGAAGAATGAATTCTTCTCTAAATAGCATTCCTAATTAGGGTCAGCCTGTGTTCCACTTCCCTCAGCTCCTTTGTCCCCTGTGAGCTGACTGTTGTGGTGCTGGCTGAGCTGCCAGCTGCTCTCAGGCAAGGTGCACAGGGCTTGTGTGTTTGGGTTTCCTTTCTACCCCAATTTTCACAAAGCTGGTTCGATATTAATTCTCTGATATTTCCCCTCCTCATCTTTCAAGTGTTGCTGAAGTTAACCAACAAATTCAACAGTCTGTGAGATAGACAGGTGTGTCAGCTCTGCCTTTTTGAAATACATGCTCGTCTCTCAGATGCTCTCAAAATTTCTCAGTACTGCCTCTTTGGATTCTGAAATGTGAAATCTTGTGATCCCAGCCCAGCTCAGCAGGGAACAGCCTTGTCTCTGTGGCCAAGGACAGGAAGCTCCCCACAGCTACCAGACTTCTGTCCTTGTCCCAGTAGATTTCCTTAGCACATGCTCAGCTCAGACCAAAGCATAAACCATAGTGAACTATTGAGCAGGCAACAGACAAACTGGCTTAGTCTCAAGGACAACAACGTGCTTTTTCCTGCCTAAGAGAAACCACATATGATATTCCTTCTCCTGTCCCTGTTTTGGTCTTGCCCTAGTCGCTGACTGTTCTCAGGGACATGTTGTTTTTCTACATGATATTCTTATTCTTGGTGAAAACCTATTTTTCTGTTAGAAAACATGTCAGAACCCTTTTGTCAGATGAGAATAAGAGATTGTGGAATGGGATAGTCTAGAAAGGAAGAAAATACACATGCTTGGAGGGGAGACTTTGTGAGGTTGATGTTAGGGTAGTAAGATAGAGGGTCCCTGGGAGACTGCTGGGCAGAATGAAGGTTGGCAGGCGTTATTGCAGTGGAGTCAAGTAGACCGTAGTAGCAGGGGAATGAAGAAGAAGAAACAATAAAACCATAAGAAAGTCAAGAAACACTTATGTGAAGCAATGTAACTGAGAAAGGACTGTGATGAGGAAATCTGTGTACAAATATATGGATAAATCAGACAGGCAATCAATTAAGAATGAAACATTCAATGAACCGGGCAATTTAAAAACAGCTCGGTTGGGCAAGGTAGCCTAGGGAGGTAACAATTAAATCAAAATGAGTTAAATTATAATAATCTCAGTTAAGTCTGAGTGTCAGTTGAAAGGAGATCGCTTCGGTAAATTGGAGATCCAATTTCAGTATACTATATGCAATATGAAGAGGATATGAAACTGTAATAGTAGAGGGCATTTTTATGCCACAGTCATGGGAATCATTTTGCTCTAGAGATAGCTGTTAAAGCAATGAGATTTGGAAGCCGAGTGATGAAATATGTGGAGTACAGCCCACTCACTGCAGCTATCTCTGGTACCTGTCCTACTTCAGAGCTGTGGTAGGGATAATGTCCATATGGTTAGCGATAAGACAGCAAGACAACATTTGTTGCTCTGCTTTTTTTTTTTTTTTTCCTCATTCTGTGATTATATGTTGCCAACTAGACAATCCACAAACTTGGCATCTAGTGAACTTTGTATATGCTGAAGTTTAGACTACCCTTTGGGGCATCAGCAGCTCATGCTTAGGATGATGAATTACAATGGGCAATTCTTTGGCTGCTCGTATAAAAAAAACTGGGACTAGTTACTATGGTTTTGTGGTGAAACTTTAAAATAGAGGCCCTCTTTGTTCTCTCTAGACGTCACTTGTAGCATTTCTGCTGAACTTATTGCTCACTCAGTGCTCTAGCAGGACTGTACGCAAGGCTGGCTTTAAATGATGCATAGTTTATTTGTATTCAGTAGCGAAGACTTGAAGTTATGCTGTGCTGAGCGGATGCGGCTATTACAGAATTCCTAGGCCATCCACATTTGGATAGCTTTGGCTTCAAACTGTGAGCCAGCTCTGGGAAGCAGAGGGATTTGTTGGAGCAGACATGGAGCTTCTATGCTTCTGGCGACTAAATGGCAGCGTGTTCTCCAAACTGATCTCAGCAGGCAAGAGGCAGAGTGGAAAGCAGTGAAATTCAGTATCTCAAATCATCTCAGTGTTTATTATTTTGAAATATTTTCTTCATCTAGTTTCTGCCCCGACCACAGCTGATTTCCTGTGGCTGTGAATAGGAGGTCTCTGGGGAACTGCAGGGCAGATTTGTGAGAAGTGTGCAGCATAGATCAGTCGATAACTAACTTTTATTACCATGTGTAAGAGCACAGGAAAACCTTTTAGCATCCTGTCTCTGTCAAGGGCTCTTAGCAAATGTTGCAGAGAAAGTCATGCAGACTATAGACAGGGGTCTGTAGTGTAATCTCCCACAGAAATAAGTGTCTGAGGTTCTTACAGTTATGAGTCTTACTCCCAGTAACTTAGTTTAATACTTCATTCAAAATTAATGTTATCACTTGCGACATCCTTGGTGTGTACCAGTCCCTTTTTAAACATCATTATGCTTGGGAAGTTCAAGTGTTCTCAGAGTGGTTCGTTCCAAAATGTATGTTTAATTCTCAGTGTGGTGCTTAATAACTTATTAAAAATACATTTCCTCTTTTGCTCTTTTTGTACTAATTTATTTCTTTCTTTAGTTTATTTGTAGATAGTGATATTGTACCAAAGAAAACCAAAGTATCATTGTGCTGTTAAAAATGATATATCTTGTTTTCAGCTTCACAGTAAGCAGTTTATTCACTGAATTACTGCTCTTTGAAATTGTTTAGTTACCATTTCTGATTCTCTTTTCTAAATAACTACTTGAATTTCTTGATATGAATAGCATGGGCCAATTAAAAGATACTCCTGTGGTTAAATATTGTATCCTATTTTCTAGACACGCACTCTCAAGATGCAATAATAATCTTCAGGGCTAGTTTTGGAGACTTAAAAAGCTGGGAAGTGCACTGCCCCACTGCTGAATGCTCTCAATGTAAATTTTCACCATCTAGCTTCAGGCTTTGAGCTCTGAATGTAATGACAACTTCAGTCAAACGTGTGCCCAGAAAGAAAATGTCGCTTCAGCTTTTGTGCTGTGCACATTCTGTGGGCGTGATTGTTTTCTTACACCGGTCATGGAGACTACCATTTGTCTGTGTGACAGGACAGATTTCTCATGGTCACTCGGTGGCAGGAAGAAAAAACACAAAGCCAGCAACTGTATAGGAGTTTATTGTTGGTTGCTCATGAAATCGATTCGAAGCTGCCCCTACAAGCTGGAAAGGATGGGTCACAGAAAGAGGAAGCATCCTGAGTGGTGCAAGTGGTAGAAGTGCCGCTCTGCTACACAGGGGCTGGAATCCCGGGGGTTGGACTCAATGATCTCTAAGGTCCCTTCCTGGTTAGCTGTGAGATGAGACCAGGCTTCTCAGGACATAATCCAGCTGGGTGTCAACCTCCACCCAAGGATGGCAGCCATACAACCTTTTGAACCTGGCTGAACCCTTTGCCTGGCTGTTCTTGGTAGGAAGAACCTCTCATGTTTCAATTTAAACAAAAGACTTCAGAGCCATCCCTTCCCCAGGTGGAAACAGCTGAGCTCCCCTGGCCTCTCTTCAGAGGGACAGTGCTCCAGGGCCCACCTATCATAATAGCCCTCTGCTGAAATTGTGTCAGTTTATCAACACGCTGGGAGCTCTAAAACAGTGTAATTATCTAGATGCATTCTACTGACCACCTGTAGCTGGAAGTGAAGCAATGGAATATGAGAAACAGAAAGTGAACGGGAAATGAGGAGGAGATTCCTTCCTTGGGCAGAAAAGGAGACAGTATGGTACGAGTGTGGTTAAAGGAGGCCATTGCTGTTCCCCATGGTGATTACCTCGCAAGAGAAGGTTCACAAACCTCTCTTCAGGTTTTGCTTTTTATTTAGAATTTCATGCTGTTGCAGTGTATACGATGATTGTAGTCATCACAAGGTAGTATGTTCTGCATCACTGTATTATGCCAGGCAGTTATTTAAACCACAACAGTTTGCCTGTTTACTACCTGAACTCCTATGAATCCTATTACAAGGTGTTTGGGAGTGACCAAGTCTAAGACGGAAAGTTAGAGCAGAAAGAGAAGGCAAAGGAAAACCCCAAACTGGGATTCTGTGACAGAAAAATTTCCAGTAGCTCCAGGGAGGCTGTTTTGCAGCCCTGGAATGCTGAGGTGTTTCAGATCTGTTCCCTGTGTGTTTGTGCAGAGGAGGTGTGATTACATGGCTGGGGGCAGAGCCAGCAGATGGCAGAGGCAGGAGATAGAAAACAAACATTTTGGCAATGTTAGGAAGGAGTGATGCCATGTAGTAATCTTTCTGCAATTTTGTGTTTGATAAGCTTGTAGGAATTCCTTGTAAGAAGTTTGGCCCTCAGATTAAAGGAGTAAAGTTGGATACATTATTTTTTTTATTATTTTTCGCTGTGACTTCAGGTCTTAAAGAGCTTAATACATAAATCATGCTTACCCGCTGGGGAGCTGTTTGGCTGCTTTGGGTAATGGAGTTCATGGATTCCTTATTCCCAGAAGCAAGGAGTTTGGTATAGCAAACTATATAGGTTAGATTACACACAAACATAGTTCTTGTCCTTTCTTCATCAGCTTTTCCACTACAACTAACAACTGCCTGGTTGTGGCTTCTACTGTTTCTTCTGTGCATCCTTAGCCAGTCACACACCCCAAACCACTAAGTGGTGTAGTGTGTTGTGAAATTGCATTTACAGTCAACTCTGCCAAATACAAGTTGTTTAATTGTAATGGCAAAATAGCACACAATGACTTGGAAGCAGAAGTTGTAAATATGTTTGATATATAAATATAAATATATATGTGTTTGATATATAAATATGTTTGAGATGACCTTGATGGCTGAAGCTATTTGGATTTCGCTTGGGACTGTTTGGAAGCACTGACTAGATGTAGGGATCTGGCTGTGAAAATCTGTCTGCTTTGGAAATGAGAGTTTTGGAAACTGTGTTTTCAGTGCCCTTTAATTTTTTGCTGAAAGACCAGTCTTTGTTCTCTAATTACATGGCCAAATTCTTTTTAGCTGGTTTGGGGAAGTGTGCAGGGGAGTCCTGCCAGCTCCTTGTGAGGTCTGGAACTCCTCAAACAATAAGACTGTATTTGCCATTTGGAAGCACCACTTCACTACTACAAGTGCAGAATATGGACTTAGAGGAAATACAGAGTGCTTAGGTCCCAGCTATCAAGTGTGATCCAGGAAATTTCTGACATTTTATACTGTGTGGAATCAGAGCATATTGATATGGTGGTATACAAAGGATTGGAGCAGTGACTCTAGCCAAAGGGAACTGATTTAAGTTGGGTTGCTAGTGTAGGAGTGGCATGACTCAGAAATGAGATGATGTGGATGGGAACTGGGAAAACAACTACTTGATTCTTCCATCTCTGCTTTTACAGTCCATGTTATCTTGTGTTCCTTTGTTCTAGCCCAGGTGACAAACAATAAATTTTAGAAATATGTAGTCACTTATTAGTATGACAGATTAATTGCATTTCATTTAACTGTCTAAAAGTTGAATTTCTTTGTTAATACTTTTTTACTATAGCTACCTCCTGCTATAAGTAATGAAAAGACAGAGGTACTTGCAAATACTGGCAGCTCTCTTGTGCCTTAAGTACCTGCTTTAGGGTAGGGTAGGTATCTTCTGTTGACTATGGAAAGTCTTGATGACTAATAGTGCAGTGGTCGAGTTTAGATGATATCACTTTCTTATGAAGACCTCTGAGACTTGAAGTACATTAGTAGTTCACGATATCTGTGCAAAAAGGGGCTTCAGCTGCTGAGTTACTGCAGTGTAAATTAATTAATACAGCATAGTACTGTCACTGTCACTGGAACAGAAGAAGGAGAGTGGTAAAAAGAAATGCTGTGGTTTAGTGACAGGCTTGGCATTTGTTTCTGCTTTTGTTTTACTGCAACAGAATCCATGTTCTGCAGCATACACTAACCATCAGTAAACTTGATTTTTGCTGGATTCTCTACAGGAGAGAAAACTGTGAAGATGGAGAGAGTACCTGTCCCATTTGAGGACAGGCTGAGGGAGTTGGGTTTGTTCAGCCTGGAGAAGAGAAGGTTGCGGGGTGACCTCATTGCAGCCTTTCAGTACCTGAAGGGAACTTACTCCCAGGAGGGGAGTAAACTCTTCGAAAAGGCTGACAATAGCAGGACTAGGGGAAATGGTTTTAAGTTGAAAGAGGGAAGATTTAGGTTGGATGTTAGGGGGAAGTTCTTCACTAGGAGAGTGGTTAGGCCCTGGAACAGGCTGCCCAGGGATGTTGTGGATGCCCCGTCCTTGGAGGTGTTCAAGGCCAGGTTGGACGGGGCCCTGGGCAACCTGATCTAGTAAAGGTGTATGTTTGGTGGCCCTGCTAGGCAGGGGGGTTGGAACTACATGATCCTTGAGGTCCCTTCCAACCCGGGTCATTCTGTGATTCTGTGATTCTGTGATTCTGTGATTTGTTCTTGGGACAGATACTTGGTGGTGTCTATTGAAAGCATCTCAGCTGACCTTTCCTGTAAGAATATACTCTGAGCATCTCATTCTGAATCAGTTATAAAGAAGTAGAATTGGAGCTAATACAGTAATCCCAAACTGAATGTGCCTTTCTTTTATTTGAATTGACTTACTACATTTAACATAGCATTTACATCAGTGAAACTCAGGCGAGATTTGAAACACATTGGCAAAACTGTTTCAGAAAGTCTGTAATGGCAAATGGTAGGAACGCTAATTCAAGATATAGTTCAAGTATATTTCAAGTAAATGTTTCATTCTGTGGTAATTTTGCCTTTTTTGTCCTCCCCATTAGAAGCCATCTTTCAACACAAAGAAGGATCACTGAATTTAGTTCAGAAATATCTGTGTCTACTTGGCCAAACTATTTTCAGAAGTGCTGCTGTTGGTTGCAGCAACTCAGTCTGTGATGTGAAGTGAAGCCTACTGTCAGTTCTTCACAATGTATTAAATGTTGGCTTTGATCCAAAATTGGACAATTACCGCTTAATTGGAAAATAATTCTAGGTATACAGGGGCAACAAGAAGCAGAATTTTGTAAGTGTTGTTCTGAAGAAAGACATTATTTGGAGTTTATTGGATTCTTTTCCTTGTCCAGTAGGAAATGTGATTTACATGATTGAAATCTCAGCCATATTCCACTTCCTTTCTGAAATATATCTCATTGGCCAATTTTACCCAAAGTATGACAAAAAGTAGTTAGTTAGTCCTGAAAATTTTCATGAAAACCAGAAGCTTTGTTGAACAGAGAGATCAAAATCAAAGTTTCCTATTTTGTATAGCTGATCATCTTGTGCTTCTAGCTGGCAGGGCATCACATGTGCTTTCCAACCAGGTGAATCTTACTCTGTCTCTTGAACAACTTGATAGTTATGAGCTGTGGGAAGCAGTTTATGAAAAGTGAGAGGAGCAAGTTTCTCTTCAAAACAGGACTTCCTTGAGTTGTCTATTCCTATGTCTCTGATCATTTAAAGCCAAACCCCAAGCACAAAACTTTGTATGCCTTTGAAAGTATATCTCTCTTTCATGTCTGTCCATGTGATGCTTTTACGGTTTCTTGTCTCTATCACATGCGTAGGCAATGACTGTCTAGTTACTTACAGGTTTTGCATCAAACCAGTAGAGAATTATTTATATTTCCCCTTCGTGCATGTGGTCTCAGTTTTGGGACCATTCAAGATGGAGTTCAAATAGGTTTCTCTGGCCAGTCTGCCCCCTTTGGAGGGGTGTAATTTAAACTGCTCAGATGAGTGGAATTCCTCATTTGGATTTTCTTGGATTAAAGCATAGGAATGCTTTTGTGAGCAGCGTTATATAATACTTGCAGGGCTTTTATCTAGTTTGCAAAAGCAGGTGGAGAAGTCACTGTAGTGTGAAAATTGATCTAGGTCATATGTATCATTGCTCTAGGTATTGTAAGCCCAAATGTTAGGTTACTGCTGCTCAATTTATTTTTAGTGAATCATCTTCTGGAAGAATACAGCCATCCCACATCTTTGCTGAAGCTGAATATCTCTTTTGCTTGTAGCTGGGCAGAGCAAGCAGCAGCTTTGCTGAAGGGAACCAGATGATAAGAGCAATGCATTTTTACCCCTGTGGTATCACACTCATGTAATTTATCTTGCCGATTCAACTGCCGATTCTGCTGTTTTGCAAGACAGTAATTCATTAACTTCACCTCCTCTCTCTGACAGCAGCTCTTCTTGTCACAGATTTATAAGATTAATAAATAAATAAATAAAAGGCATATGAACTAGTTAATCTGTTTTCCTTTCCCCAGTTTCTTTTTTTTTATTTTGAAAAGACAAAAATGCCACTTCACAGGGTAGCGCTATTCTTCCGACAGCCCACTGTTATGAACAGAGTTGGAAGACCATCAGATGAGGCTTCTGGCAGATGGCATTCCTGTGTGAGGTGCTACAGACAGAAGAAAGGCCTGCAGTCCCCCCCATAGCTGACTGCAGAAGCCCTTATAGGCTTTGTAGGACCTGCAGCAGCAGTTCTGGCTTTTTAGCTCAAATTCATCTACCAAATGTAGATGTCACCATCTAGGGTAGTCTATTAGTATTCTAATGGTCACTGGAGAGAAAATATACATCTGTTTAGCTTGAGGTGAACTGCATCCAGAAAGAAGAGCTCTCTGCTGAATATGAGTGAGGTTTTTACTTCTCAAATGCTGTAAAAGAAGCAAGGTAAACACTGCTCTCAAATGTAGCTGCCATGTTTAAGGGCTGCTGGTGACAGCATTAGCAGAACAAAGGAGTGGTCTGGTGCAGGGCAAATGAATTCCAGCATCACTTGAAGTCATTTCTCTTGAGCCACCCATACTGCTGGCTAGAAACAAGCAATGTGTGATCGAATTCATTGCTTCTCTGGGGAATGCGTCTGTTAGTTGCAGCTCTGAGGCAAGGAGACAAGTCACTGCTGCTGTATCTGCTGTGTGGGGTAGAGGTTTCACTGGGAAGAGCATGTACAACTTGAAGGAATTCCTCATTCCAGTAAACTTAACTGCATAAGTAATAAAGCTGTGTTACACTACTGTTATGACAAATGACGAGTCACAGCTTGTGATTTTGTGATGTTTCCTTACGTATAACTGCTATATGAATCCTAGACCATCCATCTTACCAAATACTAGAATTCCTTCATTATGATTCATACACTGTTTTGAAGCTCATAGGTAGGCTTTGTGTACAGCAGTTTAAAGCCATTTTGCATGAGTCAAAATGATTTTCTGTTTAATATTCCACTCCGAATAAACTAAAAATTCAGCGTTTCAACATATTTCCCAGACGAATCTTCCCAGAATTGGCAGTGGGAAAGGTAAACTTAAAGCCTGTCAGATGTTTAGACTTCTGTTCACCACAAAATATCCCAGCTTCTTCTGGTTTGCAAACATTGTTCAATAATGAAGATTCTCCCTGGCAAACTTTGTCCTCATCTGTACTTCTACAGTCAAAGTGTTACGTTGTTCAGTCCTCCTCTTCAGTTGCAATATTAATGAAGTTATGGAATAAATTAATGTCATGCTATTAAAAGAATTGTGGCTGTTTACAGTAGCAGGAAAATATATCCCTTCAATTACTCTTCTTAAAATACAGGGTTTTGATCAAATAAAGATTGTTTCATCAACTAAAGCAGCTGCATATCTTTATCTTAGCACCTGAAATCTGAGTATAATTCAAAAGGAAAACTGAAAGTGGCACAGACTAGATAATCAAAAATCAAGTGAGGATTTAGAGATTCAGATCTAAGCCACACTTCAGTTTGGTGAGAGCAGAATGTAGGCAAGTTTGGGGAATTACAATTTTGGTCACAGAATACTGTAATAATGTTGCTACTGCTGTCTTCTGAAAGAGCCTTCTGAAAAGACTGCAGATCCTTGAAGTTTTAAACACTGAATCAATCTTTCTTTGCTTTGTTTGGAATGAACGTAGATGAAAAATATTTTCCTTGCTACTCTGAACAGTTCTGGAAAAAATACATCATTTATCCTGTGGTACGTTACATTAAAGCAAAAAAGAAGTTGGTCAAAATGAGCAGCAGATTAAGGTGATATGATGCAATGGATGACAGCTCGGATTTTGCCAAGTGCAAGGCAGTAGGGTTTGTGCTGGGCCAAGTTAAAAGGGATAGGGGACCAATGCACAGCAAAAAAAAGTGTTTTGCATTTCTTTTGCAATCTGGAAAGCAAAACTGCTAAATATACAGTGCAGGTGGCACCAAATGCTTTGTTCAGTGATTTTAAAATAGTGAAAACTCAAAGATACAGTATTCTCAGGCTATATGAAGTTGTTTGTTTTCATTTTGGGCACCTCAAGAGGACCTGGATGAAAGTTCTAAAGGAAAATATATTGATAATGCAGAAAAGATGGAAACACTTAATTTCATAATTGCCTCCCCTCCTTCAACTTGGCAATTTGTTGTAAATTATCCAAATGTTTTCTTATTAAATGTATTACTTTAAAAAGCTACAGATCTGCTCCTTAGCTAATGGAGATGGTTTTCACAAACTGTCCTTATTCGGAGAAGCATCTGTGGTCTCTGCAACCTCTTTCCTTTTGTGCAGGTTGCAGCCCCAGGCAGCTCAGTACCTGGTTTGCTTCTGCCTGTGACCTTCATATTTTCCTGACACCTTTCCTCTCTTGGGGAGTATAGGGGAAACGACCCTTGTAAAAACCAGGTGCCAGGAATTGCTTCAGGGAGCATCGAAATAGGCTGATATTTTTATAATAAGAAAAATATAACAATAAATATGAGGAGGAAAACTGCTGTGACTTCTAGTCTGTGTAAAAACTTATCGTGTTGGAGAAAGTTTGGTCGGGAAGTAGATCAGATTCTCTCCCTATTCTGCTCTGTGTTGGTCGCTCTTTCTCATAGTCTTTTTCACTGCATTTAGATGTATTCTCTGAGCTGAAGTAACTGGATTTTTCAGCTGTACCTGTGCAAAGTGATGTATTTCTTGATTTCGATGTCCTGTTCTCCAAACGTTATTTTTGGCAAATGTCTTGATTTTAGTTAAAGCTTAAACTACTGTTGCTTCCCCCCCCAAAAAAAAGGCCCACCACATTTTGGTATGTTTTTATGAATATAAAGAACATTTGCTTTGGCTGTTCTTTCAGTTTTTGGACACTTAATCCATGGTGTTCTTTGAAAGGCAACTTGAAGATCATATTGTCTGATATCTGGCCAGAGATTAGTTTTAAATTTAATCTCAGGTGAGATGGTCTCCGCTGTAGGGAGAAGTTTTGCCAAAATATTTGACAAGGTTTGAGCCAGTTTTGTTTCTGTTGTGCAGGAGAAAGACCACGCGGTTTCATGCTGTGAGAGTTTTTCTTTTTATGATCTTGGATGATAATTGAATGGAGGAATTTAGAATGTGTCCAGGTGTGAACTTGCAGAGATTAATTCTTGACCTTCTACATATCTTTTCTTAAATGATCTGCGGGAGAGCATTAAGATGTAGTTGGCAGATGAGAGATGAGAAAAGGATCAGGGCAGTAACTGATCCAGAGAGCAGTTCCATGAGATAGAGCAGCCTCAGTTACCTGCTAACCTTCCTAATTTTTCAATAGATAGTCATGGTTTTATGGTTCCTACTATTGGTATTCTACATTATAACATCATGCAGTGCACTGGGAGTTAGAAAGTTAATGCTGCAGTTCTGTGGATTGTCGATAGCTTTGTGTATACTTTTCTCAGAAGGGAAGAATGAACTGCAGCTCCCAGAAGACTTCATTATTCCATTTCCATTTTCTGTTCAGAGGGAAAGATAATACTGTCTGGGAGTCATGAGACTTTCTTTTCTTCTGGTCTTTGCATTGTGTACTCTAGCCATGTCGCCTACATTTTCCCTACCTCCTTTCCGCTTTCCTGGAGCATGGGTACTTGGTTCCCTCACCCCATCAATCATGGAACCAGACCAAACCAGGCCAGAACTTATGATATAGATCCAAATGTGAGATCTTATATTTAGCAAAGCAGAGCGCAGGATGCACTTACAGGTGGATATTCCCACTGTAGGCTGCATTGGCAGTGGAAAAGAGTGCTAAAGAGTTAATCAGGTAAATATGCTTTGGTTTTGGTTGCAGGAAGTGTGGGTGACAGCAGGGAGGTCTGTGGGAAGGTTTGCTGTAAAAGTGCTGTCTCCTTGGGGCAGAAAAAGAGGTGTTGATAATGTCGTCTGTCAGGGTACCAGTGGGTCTTTGACCCTTCCACTCTCCCCTGTATGCCATGTTATGCCGCCTTTGCCCACTGCTCCATCACAGATGAGGCTTATGCCTTTAACTTTAGCCCTGCCAAAGGAGCAGGAGAAGCAGTGTTATTCTGTGCTATGGAGAAGTAAAAGCAAAAGGGCTGTAATCTCCTGGCTGGCAACCTGTGCTGTGGAATTGCACATTTCTGCTTTTAGATATTGTCTTTGCCAGTTTGCTTAATATAGCTGCTGAGTCATTTTTGGCTGGGACTGATATCAAACGGGGTTTAGCATTAACTGGCTTCAAGTTGAAGCCAAACTGAAAAGTAAATCAGTCCAGAGCTGATGGTTTATTTATTTATTTTTTTTAATGTAAGCCTTTTCACTGGCTATGTGTGTGAGTTTTGGTTTAGACCTACCAAAGAGGTCTGGCTTCCTTTACCTTCTAGGTGGAGAAGAGTGTGTGTGTGTATACTAGCCCTTTGGTGAGAAGCAGGCTGTTGAAGCAGATCTCCTGATTGTTTCCAGTTACCACATGTTGGTAATGCTCTCTGTGTGCTACAGGCTCTTTGTAGGATCGGACAAGAGTTGGTGTGCTGTAAATTCCATGAAGATGGTGTAATCTGGGTGCAAAATTCTTGGTACTAGGATTTTGCTCCTCTTCTTTCAGCATGCAGTGTCTGCTGATCTTACCTCAACAAAGTGCGATGTGAGGATGTGACTAACATCTTAAAATCACAATCTGGAGCATAGGAAGTTCTGCACGAATGTGTGGAAGAACTTCTTCACAGTGAGGGTGATGGAGCACTGGAACAGGCTGCCCAGGGAGGTGGTGGAGTCTCCTTCTCTGGAGATATTCAAGACCCACCTGGACACCTACCTGTGCAACGTGGTGTAGGGAGCCGGCTTTGGCCTGGGGGTTGGACTCGATGATCTCTGGAGGTCCCTCCCAACCCCTATGGTTCTGTGATTCTTTGATCACTATTGGGCTCTTTCCTGGAGCGGCAGCTGCTTCTTGAGTTGATCTGCAGGGTCATTTCAGCGCTTGCTCTGGGCTAATGGCCTTGTTGGTGCTGACCAGGACCAAGTGTTGGATGTCTGCAGTGAGAGATGTGAATTAACTTTTATCCTGCTTTTCTCACAAGTGGGATTTATCCCTCGAGTGCTCTCAGATCTGAGTGCCTGAGTGCCTTTTAAATAGCAATATTCAGGTCGTTTAATTCCTCTTCTAAATTGGAGATAACTTTGAGTCAAAGGTACATAATTTATGTCCTGCAAGCAAACTGATGCTTGTGGTGAATTGAAAACCTTGGTTAAAAGCTGTTTCAGTTTTGCAAAATCTATGTAACATTTTAGCTGTATGTTTTAATCAAGTTTGGCAAATCATTTCCGACTCCATCGTCCTGCTAAGTGCCCTGCTTTAGTTCCCCTTTGAATACCGTTTTCCTTTTTAATGCATATTTTTTGTGGAGCCTCTCTCCACTTTATAATTTTTGGATTTGAATCAGAAAGAGAAACTGAATAATGTAAGACCATTACAATTATTCTTTTGTGACAGAAAGCATGTACATGTGCACAGGATTTTTTGTGCTGAGATATGCAGGTGGATAATACTTGAGCTAGTGGCCTGCCTATCTCCAGCCTTCCAGGAGACACCTACTGATTTTCATAATAGATTTATTAACTAGGGACTTGCTGGCAACAGAGAGAATGGAGTTCTGGGGAGAAGGAAGAGTAGGCTTATATATCTAGTTAGATTGTGAAAGGGGGAATTGTATGAAAAGCTGTTCATTGGCTCATCTCTTTATCCCAGCTAAGGAAAGATTCATTAATCTGAAACATTCTCTTGATACTTTTCAATTGGGTTGTCTATTATTTTTGCATTTCTTGCTCAAAAAAAGATTTTCAGTGAAGAGATTTGCAGGTTTTGATTGGAAACAATTCAGTTGTAGTTAGAGGCTCCAGCTGATCTTGGGTTACTCTCTGCTTTCTCGAAAAGCTGCAGAGAGACCTGGAGAGGAAAAGAATTTCCAAAGGCTGCAAACTGAAGCTTGTGGAAAGCCAAATAAAACCTTCATGCTCAAATTTATTTGGAACAGTACTCCATTACGCCTGCCTTAAGCTGCTCTGCAAAGGTTGTTTGATGAGCAATTTCACATTGCCTTCAGCTCGATTTCCATTTCCATGGTGGAGCAGGATGATGGGAAGCTTCTCTGGGCGTAGGTCGTCATGATGGTGTTTCTGGGAATGGCGATTGCCACCCTGGCTGACGCTGTGCTCGGCAGAGGACAAGACAGTTCTGCAGTAGGTGGTCTAAACTCCAGAAGCAGTTTTGTCCATTGTTAACTGAAGGTCATTGCTAATTTAAGGTTGGCTGATCCATTACTGGTCAATGCAGAAAGGAATTTGGGTGCATATGGGGAAAACACATTGACGTGGTGTAGTGTATTAGGCGGTAGGCGGGGTCAGGGGATGTGACGGGACAGGTCCCTCCTCCTTAGTTAATATTCATGATGGGCGGGATTAGCCCCGCCCACTTTCTAGCATGTTCTATACCAAAAGTTATCTAAGGGTCTGTTTGTTTTAATAAAATGCCTTTTGCCACGCACTCCCTTGTTGTGTCGGCATCTGGTCCAGCCGCGGATACCCGGGCACAAACAGGACGCATGGCACCGTGTAACAATGTGGTCACGGCACTGGGAGCAGTAGGTTGCTCTGGAGTCATGAGCATTATACCTTTGCTAGGTAAGGTCTGGGTATGTGGTGGTGCCTTGTGTTCAGAGGGAAAAATAGTAGCATTTTGAGCCACAAAACAACCTGACATAAGCTTCTGATTGAGTCTTTGTAAATAGCGTTAGATTCTTTGGCTGGATGTGGAGTGTGAGCTGATCAGCTTTTTAAGTGTAAGAGCTTCCTCAGGGCTTGCTGTAGAAACTGGCTGCTAATTTCTAGCAAAAGATGGCCCTTTGCTGGGGATAGAGCTGCGATGGGAAACCACAAAAGCAAATCACTGAGCTTCCCAAGAGGAGGAAGTTGATGAGTAGTAGCAGTTTCCATAGACTGCTGCTAAGCACACAGCCTTTTCAAACTGTTTCCTGCTCTGCAAAGATCAAAACAAATCTACATTTTTCACCAGATTTTCAGCTGGAATATGTATGTAAAATAATATCTGCACAGTTGCGAGAAAGAATTAACGTACAACATATATCCATTTTAGGAGAAAATACCTATTTTTACTTATCATTTTCTAGAGAAGAAAAAAAGCTGTGAAACATTTGGAAATGTGCAAAGACATTTATGTGAATGACTTCTGTTTTGGAATAAAATCTCTTTCACAGTGGAGAATGAGAATTTCACAGTGGAAATGCCAAACATTTAGATAGGCACTGATAAGTGATATTTTTCTGCTTGTCACCTGCAGTTTTTATGCAGCCCTTGGGAATGACTTCAGTCTCCTTAGACCCTCTTTAAAATAAACTATAAATTATTATAAATTATATTGATGTTCATTATTATATTAATATACTGTAATGGTTTAATTGCACAGTGTGAATTTTCGCATCTTGTCTACTGCCAATGCAAGCTAATACGGGCATCGCCTTTCATTTAGAGAGCTTCTCCCATACTGGCTTTAGTATATTCCTGCTCTGCTTTTCTCCAATCTGCACGAGCTTTTCACCGATCTGCATTTTCAGATATTAATTGCTGAGCTTGCAGCAATACAGAATTTTTGCTCAGTACAACCTTTAGCCATCTCACCATCTCTCAGACTGCTGCTCAAGCTCTGTAATAGCTATTTTAGGGAACTGGAAGCGTGAGAGGATATACAGTTTGGATGAGGAAAGGAGAAGTGTAATATTCACTGTATATATATGTACATATACATATATATAGCAAACTGAGATGATTCAAGTTGGACTTGAGGCGAGCACTCCAGGCAAGCTGTAACACTGCTCTGAAAGTAGCACAAGGACACTTAATAACTGAAAAGAGATGGCAAATTTTTCCATGTTCATGTTATGTAACCACGGGGTTTTATATAAGGCCCACTGTGCACAGATAAGTTTGGGTTCTGAGATTTAATGTTCAAAGGTGCTTCTCTGAATTCTGTGTGTATCGGAGAACCTATTTTTTCTATTGATTAGAACATTGAAAAGAATGGACTTTCTTCTGCTAAATCTTCTTTATTTCTTTGCTGTTCAAAAATGAATGGAGGGTTTCATTTTTAACTATCTACTTTCAAGACTTACTTAAAATAAAAATAAAACCAGGATTGCTGGTTCTTCTTTAAGTAAAAACTAAAAAATAGTTAGGAAGTTGCTAAGTTAGAAGTTTAATTTCTAGGTCTGCTTGCTTTCTGAGTTCTCTGTTAGTGTCTGTTATTGGATGTGCTGTGTGGTCACCTGCAGCACAAGATATTGCTGGGAAAACGAATGGCTTGCTCTCCAGCACTCAGGAGCTGTGGGATCTTGTGCTTGGGCCATCAGTTAAAGATGGGCTTCAGAGGGGGCTACCAGGACTATAACTCATGCATTTCTTTCTTTTTGTTGCCTTTTCTAGGAAGCTGCTGGAAGACTGCTGTGACCCTGGGCAGCTCTTTGCAATGACAAAACAGAACTCCCCAATGGGAAAGAACCTCTGGTTTGATGGGGAATTTTTGTATTCTTTCACCATTGACAATACAACTTACTCGCTATTCCCACAGGTTAGTAACATTTTTTCTTCTCTCTTTGAGTATTGATATATTCATATACTAAATGGTATTATGGTACAAATGAATATAAATTAGCTAAGTATTTAATCAATAAATACTCTATCTTCATTTCTCAATTCAAAACAACTTTTTTACTTCTGCATTCTGAAAATTGCAGAATAGCAGTATGTGTATTAATGTTTCCTTGGTCACTTTCCAATTGTGCAAATATACACAAGTAATGAGATAGGGACACCTGTCTTGACTTTGAAAATGGTGATAAGTTCTGGCTATTTTTAGAGTGTGATTTCTGTGTTTCTAGCAGTGATCACACTCCTGAACTGGGGTTTCAAACTGTGACAGGCAGAAACTTCCCTCAGTTCATCGTGGACTGAGGGTCTTGCATAACTGTGTATCCCAAGAAGCTGGCCCTATAAATGAAGACTGGTAATGTCTTCATTTAAAATGAACCTGGCAAGACTGGTGCTGATACTGTGTGAGCTGGCAGGGCTGTGGGGCTCACAGGATGAATCCTGAGGAAAAACTGGTTCTGTAACACACAGAGATCTGTCAGTGTCATTGGCATACATATTCTGTTTTTCTTCTTAAGCTGTTTGAAAGGGCAGCTTCTGGCCTGCGTTTGGATCCAAGTTCAGATTAGGTTGGTTCCACTGATGTCAGTAGATTTGCTGCCACGTAGGCTGGTTGAGTTTATCTGGCTTAAATGTAAAAGCAGAGGTATGTATAGACCAAAATTTTTACCTTGATTGCTATGATGCTGATTATTTGGAGTAACTCTGTTTACCTTTCAGTTTCTTATGTAGGCTTGCTCCCCTTTAGATCAGTCTAGCTAGGATTTGGAGACAGCTCATGTGAAGGTGTTCGAGTCACCTCCAAATTAATGAAGTTTATTGATTGCAAACAGTGTAGGCACAATCACAGAAGCTGACGTGACTTGGTTGACTCTTGTGCTTTGAATACTGGAAATTGTTGTTGTTCAGCAGGTTGCTTGTATTTCTACGTATATGTTAGCTAATGATAAATGAGTTTATGATATTGACATGGAATGTGGGAGAAGATATTTTTTGTGGATATAGGTTTAAAGAAAGCCAAACATCTTGACATTGATTGGTTTACATGTTATTCTAATTTCTTAGATTAAAGGTATATGTATTTTTTAAGTCTTGCAGTTGATATCGAGTCATTCATACAAAAGAATTATAACTTTGAATTAATTTAGTTTAGTGAAGAAAGAGTGAGGAAGGACTAAGATATAGGGAAAAGTGATCAGAGCTGCCACTTCTCATGTTAAACAGAGAAACAGTGTGCGGCTGTGTTGTATTCAGGTTACTACCACTTTTGTAGCACTACGCTGTGCCTGTTACAATGAACCAGGTAATGGACCTCTACCTCCATGCACTCAACATTCCTTAGGTCTGTTCCACAGCTGTTGGTCTCTGCAAGCTGAATAAACAAGTAAATGTCTGATGTGTGGAGGCTGCTTTCCCTGCGGTATGGCTAGGAAGCAGCAGTACTGCTGTAGTGGGCTTCACTCCCTGCCATTGAGACTTGTAGAAGGCTTATAGTATGTCCCGGAGTAGCAGCTGTAAATCTTCTTTTGATGGCTGTTAATGATTTGTTGTTAAAGCATTGCTCTGTTTCTTAGAGAAAGCTAAAATCCTTGGTAGAGCTATAAACTTTATACCTTACAGATGCTGTCAGCAACCACTTAAAATATGTCTGATGTTTTCATTGTTCAGAAAGCCCCTGACTGGGCTGGTATAGAGAGGTCATTGTGTTTTGTGCTGGATTTGAGATTTCACATTTGGTTTTGTCAGGATTAAACTCAGACACATCCTTCCACAGACTATTACAGAGCACTGGATGGGCTCTTTCAGAGGGGTAAGTGCTGGTTAGAGAGGAGTCATGACCTCAGGAAGTCCAGCGGTTTCCAGGCTCCCAAGCACTGTCCCCAAAGATTTTCAGTTAGCCAGATTGAGAGTAATGGCTCTGAGGAGGCCTGAAGAGATAAAAACTGAGGAACAGAATGAGTTGAGACTTGAGGATCTCTGGTTGCCTTGAACCTGCCCGATGGGCTGCACAGAGGCTGGCACAGTACTGCTGGGTTGCTTGTGGGAAAGCTGGACAGTTGTGATACTCCAGTTCCAAAGCAGTGTTAGGAAGCAGTTATAGGACTAATTATAAAAGAGCTGTTCTTTTAAGAATTGTCAGGCAGCTGATTTCTGAGAAATGCTACTTGCTGCTACTCCTTTTCTTGCAGGTGCCCCTCCGCATAACTTGGTGTATTATTCTAATGTATTCTGCCTGCAGGAATTTTGTAAACCTTTATCAGATGACTTCCAACTAAGCTTAAAAGCTTACAAAAATTAATTTGCAGCAAATTCTTAAATGGAGTTTTTTTCTACCTCGCTCTTTGTTTCAAGGAAAATACTAGAGTAAATTTTTAAGGCTTCTACTTTGAAGAATGGTTTCTGTTTGCTTGCCTGTTGCTATTTTTGTGAAGATTAATGTTCCTTTCAAATGTATTAAGAAGCTTAAAACACTTACAAAATATGGGTGGCATTCTGAAATGCTCAGGGGATGTAAGAGGAGTGTAAAGGGCCACAGCTATGATGATTTCATCAAAAAAATATTTCCTCCAAAATAAGAGGAAAGAGACTCCACCCCCACCTTTCTGCCAAGTTTAAGCCTTTCTGTGC
Organism: Coturnix japonica; assembly: GCF_054131305.1. NCBI lineage: Eukaryota > Metazoa > Chordata > Aves > Galliformes > Phasianidae > Coturnix > Coturnix japonica. The sequence goes on along the minus strand of NC_140663.1, from coordinate 61,321,544 downwards.
TTGCAGAAGATTTCTCAGTGCTTAACCAGTTATTAACTTACAGGATGAAGTAACATAAAACTAAATGGGAAATGTGTTGTGTTTGATGGAATAAAATAAGCTGACTATGCATCAGTGGAGACTTGCAGAACATTAAGTATCTCAGAACTCAATATGCAAAGTGTTTTTGTTTACTTTTGAATGTGAACAGTACAAAACAGAGACTGTATTTCACCTGAGTGATCCATGCAGATAAAGTTCTTACAGCTGGTTCAACATTTTCTGATGGGTTACTTTTCCTCTAAGAGATGTTATTTCATTAGAATAAACTTGGTATTGGTTCAGTGTTCTTATTTTGAACACTGAAGTAAAAAGGTTAAAAGGTTTTGGTAGTGTTACAATATTTCCTTTTCTCATTTTTAGAATGGAATATTTCATATGTTTTTTATGCTTTTTAATCAGCTCCGTTGCTAGCCTTTCTTTCTATCTCCATGTTGTTTGATTGTAGTTGTGCTTCCTCCTCCTCCCCCCCTCTCTCTGTGTCATTTTTTCTATTGATTTCTAGAGAGCAAGTAGTTTCCTTTCTATAAAACAAGCAAACAAAAACAGAATCATTACACAGACTGCAACAGCTTTCCAGTGCTGGAGAGAAAATGCTAATTGCTCATTTTCAGTATCTCACAGTGAGGGGAAAGGTGTGTAAGATGTGGCTGATCACAGAGTGTTGGGTACATTGAGGGTGGAGACCTCATCTATATCTGATCTCCCAAAATGTATTATGGCGGCGTTGCCTGCAGCTGTTGGATTATATGATGTGAATTCAATTAAAGGCAGACATTTCTTGACAGCAGCTTTATTGGATTGCTTGCTTTGATCTATGGCATTATTTCACAGTTTTAGGATACAAAAAGCACGGATGCTGCGTATTACTGTAGGTGTATGTTTGATATTAACAAAGGGAGGTTATTCTTACTGTGTACCTACCAGTTTTCTCAATCATCTCATGTAGACCTGAATTTTCAGTATTTGCCATGTAAGGATAATAATTTTGGTATGTAGCTGAGGAACTGAAGGATCAAGGATAAAGAGGGGTCTATTGCAAGAGAAATCAGTATCATGGCTGGATAAACCTCTGATCATCCAGGCTCTGATGTCTCACGTTGACTACCAAAAGTTACAAGTGACTTCCAAATGTGTTCCTCCCCACTGTGGTCCAAACATTCTCCAGGAAATTGAACTGTGTGATGTTAAGTCCTGTCCCTGGTATGATGGGGCTGCTCTTGTGGCTCTTCAGCCTGGAGGTTCAGTCATGCAGCTCTGGTCCTTTTGCATTGCACCGAGGCATGACAGCACGTATAACTAGCATTTTCCACCCTTCTTTATCTGTCTAGAATAGGGGAAAGCAGCCATCTACATATTCCCTTCTGTAATTTTTAGATGCATAAACATGATTATAACCTCAGGAGTAGCTTGGATGCAACTCAAAGCCTGTTGAGAGGAAGGTGAATTAGTAGCCATCAACTTTTAAGTTAGAGAAGAATACAAGCTCATTTCAGACATTTGCTGAAAGAAATTTGCATCCCTTGCTGTGTTTTTTTTTTAATTCCTCAGAATTTGAAAACAGAATTTTAGACCATATTTACTATTAGGAAAAAAACCCACCCTCTTTCCAATATTTAACTATTTTTGCAAGTATTAGGCTTTTGTTGCTGTCAAAAGCTTATAGCATATTTTTGAGTAGAACTGAGATGTATTTCCAAGGTCTATTCTTCCAGAAATTTAAATCAAGTGGAATTATTTGCTTTTCTATGCAAGTTATTATTTTGAAGGAGAGAGGAGAATAGATTTCAAAAGAAATTTCAGAAGTTCAACTTTTTTTTTTTTTTTTCATTTGAAAAAATGAAATAACTCGTTGTATTGTATTTCACCTGAAGCAATTGGATATGTTAGATACCAGTAAATTAGCTCAAATTACTATAATGATTTTCACTGCAAGGGAGACGGTTGATCACAGCCTGAACCTCTGATTAACCATCTGAGGCAAAGCGATGAGTCAGCTGCGGGAGCACAGGTGAAGGTAATTCAACTGTGCTCCCAGAAGGGGTGGAGCTTGGCTCCATCTCTCCCAGATCCCATTTAAGGGCTGACCATCTCTAAGGTAGCATCTCTTTTTGGACATTGCTCCTTTGTAGAGTTCTTGTGATGAGCCTTGACATTGGCAAGCACTTATCTTGACGGCCTCAGAGCTGGTGTGTCCTCTTCCTTAGTTACCCTCTGGCTATTTATTCCCAACTATATTTATACTATTTCAACTGTATATTATACATGTATTATTTCTAACATACATTTCTATACTATATTATTTCCACTGTACAGTTACCTGCTCCAAACTCTTTCTAAATTTTTGCCTGCAAAATGTTGTCAGACAGAAGAATGGCTGCTTGCATTGAGCATCTCATGAGTAATCATCTCAAGTGGCTGATGAGAAACCCAGAGGAGATGGCTTTGAACCACAAATAAGTTTGTGAAAGCTAGCAACTGTTTCTGGGTACCTTGTAAGCAGAAGAAAAACACTGTATTTCAAACAATTGCTTATGTTTAGAATTTTGTCCTTAATATAAAGGCAAGGAAACTGTTATTGCTTCAGAAAGCATGGAGACCTTCTGTGGCATTTTCTGGGTCATCTAGGTGAGCGTTGTGTTTGGTAGCACCTTAATGATTAGGATCTGTGGGTAGTTTGGACTGTTTTTATTTTAGACCAGAAGATAGACTTGTTCTAAAGTTTATGTGTAAAATGGCAAACCACCTCAAGTGAGGGGATTTAGGATTTGATGGATTCTGCTGTTGCTGGAAGGTATGAAATTATGAACTTTGCTGTTGACTTTGGAAGTGCTGTGTTTTTCTGTTAAAAGTGTTCTGGTAATTTTTGCCAGCACTCTGACTTACTGAAGTAGTCTTTTCTCAGTAATTAATTGCTTCTTGCAGAAATTGAAATATCGGATGTCATCTGTGTCCTCATATATATATATATATATATATTACTTTATGTCCTGGGTAAAGGAATAAAGTGCCTGCAGACACAGTGACAACCTTTTAGCAACCCTTATATTTTCTCCCATTGATTCTGCTGTCCAAGTGATACTTCTGTGACTTCTTTTGTGCTGCATGTAATTAGTATTTGGGGGAATTTCTTATTTCTGTCACTTTTCCTTCTTATATATATATTTTTATTTCTACCTTAGCATGCTGTAATGCAAATAGTCTTCTTTGTTGGGTCTATTTATATTTATTCAAAATAAAAACATAATAATTTAAGCATATATTGTTGCAAACTTGGAAAACATACTGTATGTTAAAATGAGTAGAGGCAGTTATGTCTTGTGAAGTGACATTAAGAATGCAATTAAAAGGAGATCTTCTGAGTTACTGGCTTCTGAATAGCCTAAGGAACTGTGTCAGATAGTGCACATCATAACTAGGATATGAAATGCTAGGTGTACAGACCTGACAAATTTTGATCTTTTAGAGCATGTGTCTTCCCTTCAGTACTAGGCAGTCTCTGTAGCATTAGGGTAATTGAGATATAAAACCTGTCTTAGTGTTTAGTTAAGTGAAACCTGTACCCTCACTTTGATTACTGATTAATTAAGAAGTGTGTAATTAGACCATTTTGTGAAGCCTGCTGACAAAGTAGGGATAGGGTAGCATCTGATGTTTCTGGTTGGTTAAGTAAAAGCCAAAGTCCATCTGAAACTACTCCGTACAGACAAAATGTGAACAAGCCCAGTGGTGAAAATCAAAGTTATGCTAAAAGGTCTATGAGATGGAATGTACATTGTTTGAGAAGATGTGCAATGGGCTCTGATGCTAAATCTGTCACTGTTGATCACCAGATGCGTGCTTTGGTCTCTCTCTGCTTGCCAAAATGAGTTTGGCCAGACTAACATATTTACTTGGAGTTTATCTGCCCATGCCAAACTGGTTGTATCTCAATCAATGCAAATACATAAACAGACACTCCAAATGTAGCCAACGTAGGGGAAAGGAAGGAGGAGATCTATCTGCACAGTGTCATATGTCCCAAAGGCAAAGAAAGGAGCGGAGCTACCTCAGCTCAACATTTCTGTTTCAGTCTGAAGCAGCAGCGTGAGTCGCTTTCTCTCCTGGGTAACCGAGTGGCTGATCCAAGCACAGTGCCTTCTTGGTGGACTGGCCCTCAGGTGTTCAAAAAAAGCACAGATCAATCCTGTTTCACAAAAGCACCAGTGCTTCTGCATAAGGCTTGCAAGTTGCAGAGCAGTTTCTGCAAATGAGCTTCTTTTAGCTACGTGCAGAAGCTAGAGGCAGTGTACTTGTGTTCCTGAGATAACATAACGCCCTTTCTCTCCAGCCACTCACCTGTCCAGGTCGTGATCAGTATTTTTCCATACAAATCCTATTACTGTTTGGGAGATGAGGTTGAGGTAGGGCAAATGTGTCTCATGCATTGCAATAGATGTTGAGCAGAACTTAAAAGAGCGTAACAACCAGTGGGTTTGCTGCGGAGCCCACTTCAGATTGAAGAGACCCCGGGGTACTTTTAAGAAGATACTTCAGCTATGAGAATGTTTCAGATCTGAGTGACTTTATTTGGAAAACACGTGAAGTAGCACAGCTGGTTTATTAACTTCCATTAGTATCCAGGGCTGTATGGTTGCTGACTGATAGAAGCAGGCCTGCTGAGTGTGAAGAGGCCATGGCAGAGCTGGGTGATAAGGGCATGGCCTCATGGGCCCTGCAGAATCCCCCTGTCAGAGACAGGAGGGCTGTTGGGGCAGCGTGTGCTAGTACAGGTTTCTACTTGTTAGCTGCACAACTGAGCTTTTCTAACTCTAGTGAACTTTATTACAGTAACTAGAAGTTATGGATAAAGCCACGTTATGCGGTGGGACTGTAAAAGACAAAGCAAAAGAGACCATATTGAGCCTAAAGGTGGAAAGGGCACTGTAGGCTAGGAGGATCAGAGAGGCTGTGCTAGTGCCATGGGAATTCTGTAGACTTTTTTGGTTAATGTTGAGCTGTTTTATGGTGATGTAAATTTGCTGCTTCAGAAGCTAGGAGTGTCACAAGTGGAGGAACAAATAAAGGAGGTAGTCACAGATGAGCAGCTGTAGGAACAGTGAACTTCCTGTGGCTACCAGTAATTACAGGGCATATGATCTTCCACGCTGAGGGTATGATAATACAAATCAGAGGCAGTTCTAGCCTGCCCAAAGGCAAAGCAGTTAGGTTTGTTTTGTTTGGTTCATTGTGGCTTTGTGTAATTAATGAGAATCATAGAATGGCTTGGGTTGGAAGGGACCTGAAGGATCATCAAGTTTCAGCCCCTTGCCACAGAAGATAAAATTCTTGCTCAATGCAAGTTTTTTTCTGAACTCCTTTATATACCAATGTTTCTGCCCAGAGGGCAATTAAACCTTCTTTGGAAGCCAGTGTTTAAACCTTGAGTAAAATTTATCCTTTATACGCTGGCCACCTGCTAGTCTTCCTAATTATTTATAAATTTTAGTATTGAATTGCCTTGTTCAGTGTATAAACTGCTTAAATTGTGTGTAATTGTATATATCAATTATTCAGTGACTACATTGTGTTATATTAACTTGTTGTATTCAGTAGTTAGCTTTTTTGGGGTTTAAATACTTCTGAAATAGACTTGAAATCAGTACTGGGGTGAGGCTTAGGTTTGGTTCCTTTTCATGCCTATTTACTATCTGCAAGAAGCCCGAGTAAGAACTGATGGAACATTACATATTTCTGTTTTTCATGTGGTTGTTTGGTTTTTTGATATGACTCATGTAATTTGTGCTGGAGTACAGCAGATTATCAGATGATGTTCGGGAGGCGTTTCACCCGCAGCAAAAATGTGTAGTGCCCCCGTTCCTCTAACTATTACTAAATATGGATGGAAGAGCAACTTCAAGTCTGCGGGCTTGAAGAAAATCAAGGAAGGTTACACTACTCCAGGAGCTATAAAAAGGAGCAGCACATTTGCAAATCTTGGAGGAGGATTATGTAGTGACTTTCAAAGGAACCTTGGAGTCTTCTTGCTTAGGGGGGAGTATAAGCCTAGCTTTACATTTAATGAGAAACCTACTGCATTACAGTTTAGGAATTGACTTACATAGCTGGGCATGCTTGATTTAGAGTCTTTATAACCTTGCATGGTGTGAAGGTGAAGGGCGGTGGTTCTTTTCTGGAACAACTTTAGTTCATCTGAACATCTCCCAGGAGGCAGGTATTGACTTCCAGATGGTGTTCCAGACACTGTGGTAATCTTAGTATTACAGGATGGACCAGAAAAATCCCACTGTGCATATGAAGTAACATTTAGCCTACTGTTGTTCATATGAAGAATTTGGGATGCTTGACCTTCTTGCTTAACAGACTTTTTCAGCATTAGAAGAGATGATTTTGACAGTGAAGCCAGTGCTGCAAATTGTCCGATGGCCAATAAATATCAACCTGAGATGATAAATTTGTGTGTGCTGGCTAAAGAGGTAGAATGTGGTGGCAAGATAATTAGCAGGCAGATCTTTGAGGAAGCTTTCCTCAGGGCACAAGAGCTCTTCGTCCTGCAAGTCAGGAAAGGAAGGCAAGAGACTGGCATGGCTGAAGCAGGACCTGCTGGTCAAATTGAAGAAGAAAAGACAATGCACAGGCAGTGAAAACAGGGAGAACTACTGTGGGAAGAGCATAGGGAAGCTGCTAGGCTGTGTAGGGATGGAGTCAGGAAAGCCAAGGCCCAGCTTGAACTATGCTTGGCAAGAGCTGCCAAGAAGAGCAAGAAAGGCTTCTACAGGTATCTCAACCAGAAAAGTCCAGTAGGATGTATCCCCTGTAGTGAGTGACACAGACAAGCTAATAACAGCAGACAAGAAAAAGGCTGAGGTACTTAAGTGTTTTGCTTCTGTCTTCTCTGATAACTGCTCATCACACACCACTTATATGTTCGTTTGGTAAAAGAGGAATGGGGAGGTTACATCCTTCCCACTGTAAGTGAAGGGAACCTAAACATCCACAAGTCTATGGGTCCTGATGAGAAGCATCCCAGAGTCCTCAGGGAATTAGCTGATATAGTTGCCAAGGCACTCTCAATGATATTTGGAAAGTCATGGCAATAAGGTGAAGTATCTGATGACTGGAAAAAGGGCAACATCACACTCATTTTTAATAAGGGTAAATGGATGATCCTGGGAGCTACTGACCTGTCAGTCTCAGCTCTGTGCCAGGGAGCATCATGGAACAGATCCTTCTGAAAGTAATGCTAAGGCACACAGAAGGCAGGGAGGTGATATGGAAGAACCAGCATGGCTTCACCAAGGGAAAATCCTGCTTGACCAACCTAACGGCCTTTTATTACTGTGTCACTGCATCAGTGGACAAGGAAGGAGCCACTGATGTCAGCTATCTGGACTTCAGTAAGGTCTCTGACACAGTACCACACAACATCCTTCTCTCCTAATTGGAAAGTTATGGATTTGATGGGTGGACTGTTTGATGGACAAAGAACTGGCAGCAGGATTGAGACCAGAGAGTGGTGGTCAATGGCTCAGCATGTGGATGGAGATCAGTGATGAGTGGTGTCCCCCAGGGGTTGGTACTGAGGTCGATAGTTTGCTGATGACACCAAGCTGTGGAGCGTGGTTGACACACCAGGGATGCCATTCAGAGAGATGTAGGCAGGCTTGAGCAGGGGGCTCATGAGGCTCAGGAGATCCAAGTGCAAGGTCTTGCATCTGTGTTGAGGCTTTACCCATACAAGCTGTGGGGTGAAAGGATTGAACACAGCCCTGCAGAAAAACCTTGGGGGTTCTGCTGGATGAGAATCTGGATGTGAGCCAGCAGTGTGCCCTCACAGCCCAAAAAGCCAACTGTATCCTGGGCTGCATCAAAAGAAGCATGGCCAGCAGGTTGAGTTAGAAAATCTTGGGGACAGAGTTAGGGTGGAAGTTGAAGATTCCTGGCTGCCAGCAGAGCTGTCTGACTACTGCCTTGTGGAAACACTGTCTCCAATGGCTTTTTCTTTTTCTTGTGGTTAATTGGCTCCAGTTTATTATGAAGGTTTAGATGAAAGGCACTGGATTCCAGATGGTGATTTGATCATATGGAAATTACCTGAATTAAATCCTAAATATTAGTTCTGTGAAAGCAATGATGTTTTCTAAGAGTTCCAAGTCATGCAGACTAAGTTAAATACCTTCCATACTCTGGCATGGGAATAGCATGATATGCGAAGAACAAAAATGGTCCATGGCAGAGGTCCTAGCTTTTCCTTTTGTTCGGAGAATGTGTCTCTGTGAAGAAGTGCATGCAGATAAAGCATATAATTCCTCACATCCTGTGCTTGGTGAGGGTATATTACACTGAAATGCAAGTGTGTTGCTGTCACTTGCTGATGGGGTTATCTGTTCAGTCAGATGGGAATATATGCACTATGTAATGCTGATAGGCCAATTTCAGACATGTATAACATCTCCTTACTTATGATTTTATGGGGTGTAACCAAAGCATCTGCAACCTATTAAGTCCCATGGTAATAAGGCTTTCCTACAGAGACCGAAGAAAAATATCTACACGGTTAAGGTGTGAGCAGAGACACAAATGTTACTGCAACCTCGTGTGGTATGTGTACGCAGGCAGCTTGCTCAGACATCTATCCTCACTCACCTGTTTTGTAGCATCTTACTGATTTTTTGTTGTATCTAGTAAAATAGATGTCATAGCTGGCCGCAGATTTATGCCAGGGAATGCCTAGCAACAGTACATGTTGTTGATTGGGAATATGTTTGTTATCTTCAGACTGTACCTGCAGTTCTTGGACAAGAAGAGCCAGGTGTAAAAGATGAGTGCTCTGGATGCATCCACTCAATTGAGAGACACCAAAGCAAAGTCAACATGAGCAAGACTGATTTTACACAGTTCCTTTTGTGCTCAGAGGACTGCACAAAGAAGTGCATTCATTTACAGCACGTAATCCAGACATGACCTTTCTAACTTTACTTTTTCAAATACAGACTTTGGGGGAAAAAGCCTTGCATCTTCACACAGGAGATTCACTAGGCAGTGCTACACCATAGTATAGAGGCACTGATACTTCACATTGACGCACACGAAGTTATTGTCTGGTGTGATGGGTGGTAGTATTCAGAAGTCAGTGCCCTCTTACCTCTGCTCCATGTCAGGTAGCTCTACCTGGACTGTGCCTGGCAGACATTAACTCATGATTCGTCACAGCTTCCAGTAAAGGGAATTTCATGGCCTACTAGACAGTCCATTACAGTACTTCTTTGTTCGTACAGGTAAGATGTATTTCCTGTTGTCTGACTTCAAAGAACCCCTTGGCTGTAATTTAAGAGTTTATTTTCTTTTACATGCACCTGCTTTCAGATTTCCACAGTCTTTTTCTGTATACTAAACAACCTCCGCTTTTTCAATCAGACCATCTTTTAGAAAGCACTGAACATTTCTGTTTTTGTAACTGTATGTAGGGAAGATGCATGACAACTGTGTGGAGGTGGTAGAAAACATCAGGGGAATAAGGGCCATATCCTTGGAAGGGCAGGCCTTACAGGCACCTATCTGCAAGAATAGGCTTGCATTTAGTGCTTCTAATCATTCCTATAGCCAAATATCACTGGATGTTGCTGCTAATGAGGCAAATCTAGTGTTCAGCATGCATGCTCATTTTTTCTCACTAACAAAACTGAAGACAGAATGGGGAATGGACCTGAGATTTCTTTTCCTTTCCTGGGTAAGATGTCTGTAATCACAACTCTACCAATCTTCTTCAGCTAGTCCAGCCTGTCTCTCCACCACAGTAAAAAGAACGTGCTTTATGCAGGTGGAAGGTAGGCAGACAGTTGTTAATGATCAATGCCCTGTGCAAGGGACTCAATGAAGATGACATTGAGCTTCTATTGTACTACTATTTCTCAGTGTATAGAGTCGAGATGAATTAGACCTGACTGCAGGGCATGAAGTCGTCCCAAGAAACACTTCGTTGATAATATTTAATCAGGTTGAAAGTATGATAAGAGTGGGAAAGTGGAGTGTACTCTGTTTTTCAGATTGGCTAACCTATTTGCAGGCTCATTTATAGACATTCTTCAATTCTTCTCTTTCCTTTTCCACAATCTAAAACCCACTGGTTTCTTGCATCCTTCCCTTCCAGCATGACTTCAGGAGTAATGTTACAAATTTAAGTGATGGACTAGACTTAATAGCAGACAGTTTAGGTGAAAGTAGACAACAAATGCAAAGGCTATACAGATCTATTCTGTGATCCAATTTTGCTCCTGAAGAAGAAATGAGAAAGCCGAAGATAAATAATCCTTGGTATGACTATGATGCTCTTTATAGCAATTCCCTCAAGCACTTTACAGTCATTCAAATTCAATATATGGTGTTACTGCACAGTTAAATCTATGCTTAGAAACCTCTGGAGACAGTTAAAACAAGGACTTTTGCATAGGGAATATGCAGAGAAGAAATACTGCCAACCCCCCTTTTCCTGTACAATAAACATATATGCATGATGAACCACTACATCTTTTGCTTCAAAGATCAAATTAAAAAGCATTAGATCAACAGTATCCTCTTACAAAATATGTTTTTTCTAGGGAAGGAAGGATTTAGTTTTTGTGACTGCTTTCAGGGTAATTTTTTCCCCCCAGTTCTTGGCCTTTATTAGCTTTTGAGCTGACAGATACAGTAATGACTGTTCCCTAGTAACTTTTGGGGATTCCAGTGATATGCCAAGGAGAGCTGCAATGAAGTGGATATATTTTAATGTGCTCTCTGTGAGTACAACTTCAACCAGGTAATTTAAGTTGCATGTTTTTACAGATATGTAAAGTTGTAAGAAGTGGCACCTTCTTACTCAACGCACACCTCTTCCATTTCACCAAGGTTGGTTTTCCACTGACAAAAGCAAGTTCTTGTAACTTCTTCAGAGCACATACAGCTGCAGAAAAACAATTTGGATTTTGTCCTGCCATGCTCCTAAATAGCATTGCCAGCTTGATAGTTTTGTTTATTTCATACATTTATTGCATGTGAAGATTTTATATGACTTGATTACCCTTACTTCACCATGGGGGTAACAGAGTATAAGACAGATCAAAATCAGATCTGATTTGTGACGAGATCTACCAGATGTCTTGATTTAAAAAATTACATTTTCTAATAATGAGCGCTTTCTCTCCAAAGCTGTGAGCAAAGCTCTGGCTTGTCTGTTAATACAGGCTCCTTCTATGCCTAAATCTGAGCTGAGGTCTGACTGAAAAATGTAAAAGCACCATTTTATTTTTTTACCCCGAGACACTGAGCCTTTGTCTTGTCTCTCTTCAGAGGGAGCCAAATTCATGGCTTCTTAACATCAGGATAGCTCTGCTTCATTTTTTCCTGGTTTCCGGTCCACAGACTTTGTGCTGAGCTGTTATTCACAGCTCCTTGGTCTGCTGTTTAAGTTCTTTCTCCTGCCCTTCTCACCACTGTTTTGTCTAGCTTTGAATTGTCTCCTTGGCAGCATCCAGCCTTCACCACCCGCTACCTCTATTCTTCAGTCTTTGCAAGCATCTCTTTTTAGTTGGTCTTTTAATCACACTTAGGGGATCAGTTGACTCTCCTGTTTATACCTTTTGGGCTGCTGTCATGTCTCACATAGATCACGTAGCTTACTGAAGACCTTAGAGACAGAGAGTTATTGCAGTGATAGAGACAAGGAGCACAAATTTCATTTTGCACCTATTTTACAGCAGCCGCTTTTCTGACTTCTGTGAGGTTACATCTGTCGTATGCTGTTGAGGGGATTTGAATCCTGCATGAGGCTGTGACAGCCCCCTTCTGTCTAAGTGTTATTCCATTCACCCAATACTAGGGTGATTTGTACACCTGGAGTGAAGTTCAGAGTGTTCTAGAAATGAATTACAGCTTTTCATGGTCAATTTTTCAACTGTAGAATGATGTATTCATGATTGGTGTCAGATAGGGGTTGCAGTTTTGCAATTGCTTATTCCTTTATTGCCAAGGTGTGGGTTTTTTCCCTTCTTTTTCTAGTGGTAATGCTCTGTAATGATGCTCACCTGTTATCCTGATAGTTTAGCTGTGGTTTTGAAGGTACACGAACACAGGTAAAATAAAGTTTGTAATAGGAGGTCATTTTTTCTTTTATCAAAGCAAGATAAGCGTAGCTGTTATAAGGCACACTTTCTCTGTAGATCCCATGGTACAGATTTTATGGTTGTTCTCCATTTTCTGAATGTGGAAACATTTTCTAAAGTGATTAGCAAAATCTACAAAATAATTCCAGTTTAATGCATATATATATTATCAGTTATCTGTTCAGTTTCCCATGTCCAAAGGGAACAGCGCACAACTCGTAGATGTTTTCAATGCTTTTTAACGTTCGCACATTCCTTATTCACCTGATCTGAGTCACAGAGCTACCAGTCTTTTCCAGTATAATTCAGTGATTGAAGAGGACTCCTTATTCCCTTCCACTTTGGTGGAACTTAAGCTCATCTCCTTTGCTTGGTGCACTAACTTCTGAAATTTAACTGGCCAGTTTCTGAATTTCATCAAGCAATGCAAAGATAATCAGGCAGAGTAGTTATCATAGGCAATAAAGGGCAAAATGATGATTCTCCAAAATGAATACATGTGCAACGAGGGCTTTTGGTTAGTTGGCATTTCTCTGGCTTCAGCTGAATTATAGTTTTCCTTACTTTATTTTTCCATTATGAGAATCTTGTTGCTAATATTTATTTTGTAGTTTTTCTTTTCCTTCAGTGGGAAGTTCTCTGTAATGGCATTCCAATTCTTTAGTCATTATGTGTATCTTACCTGCCTGACTATTCAATGTCCCTCTTGTTAGCCTTTTTCCTTAACCTGTTATTTAAGAAGACAGGTACATTACAAGTTCTTCTCTTATTTTCTCCATTTAGTTTGATATAGCTTTTGATATTTTTTAGGTCACAAAGTTAAACTGAGCAGTTATGAGCCTTTTCAGTCAATGCATTATGATGACATTTGTCTTGGTTAATTTTCAATGGCATTGATACTATTTTAATGTTCAGAAGATTAAATTTTTGTAAACCGTATGAAATTATTTTGTTAAATATCTCATTGGCAGGTGAGAAATGGACCATTTTTTGGAGTCTGTTTAAAACATGAGTAAACACTGAAGATCTAAGATGTATAGCATTCCCATTTTGATCAGTCACTTAACAGCGCTTATACCTGTAAAGTTAAGAAGTTTCTTCTACCTCCTAGAAAACTGGCTAACATCCCATTTACTGCTTTATTTCCATGGTAGCTAAATACAGTATAACTTGCAAAAACGTGACAGAACTGTGTGTGGCTTTGATGAGTAGCCTTTTCTGCCACAGTTCATGGAAGTTCTCTTTCTAAAAGCATTTGCTCTGAAATTATGCTTTTAGGGCCTTTTTCATTTCACTAACATATGTCTAACTACCATTTACTGGCACCGCACTCCAAGTTCCTGTCAGAAGGAGTCAATTTAGAAAACATGGTTTTGTACTTTAACTTTGTCTTTTGATTGCCATATCTGTGTGTTTTTCCTTCAACAGATGTCTAGCTATTTAGTCAAGGGAGAAAAAAGCTGTCTCTGCAAAAATGATGAGCTGAGTAAAGATGTTTTTTTTTACTTTGGTTGTGTGTTAAGAGCAATTTATGCTGTGCATTGATATTCTTCCTGTACCTTTGGGACTTGTAGGGAATCATTTGGATATTTTCATTTGAATGGAGACTAGGAACTTTAATTTGAGGAAAGGAACAGAAAATAAATCAGTTTCAGTAGAGGCTGTATTGCAGCCTACGGGTTCTTTGTGGTCTGGAGTTCCCATTGCCTGTGCTTAGAGAGCAGCAAAAAGTCTTGCAGACTAGATCCTAAGCCTATGTGTGATAACTATTATTCTATCAGCCACACTTGCTTAACATCCTTCTTCAGATATTTTAACACCTACAGGTGCAAAGTGCTCTGTGTTATTACCTGTAGTGCAACAACACTACAAAGGAAGCCTTTAACCCATCCTGACCTCCTGAGTAACTCCAGCTACAGGACTGAATTGAATGATTCCTCAGCCTCGTACAACAGCAGTGTTTCCATTGCAGCAGGTTAGTGCCATGAGGCTGCAGCTGCTGTGCAGCAGCACAGTCACTGCTTCTAAATTAGAAATACTCCTTTATTTATCATACCCCCAGTAGTAAGTTCCAGTAACTAGTCATTGCATCCAAAAGTCTAGATCTTATTTCTACCATCCCTAACAGTATGAATGTGGGAATAGAACTGCTGGCTTTGCCTGCCAGACTGTGTGATACCAATCTATGTCACTATAGATTAAAACATTGGTTTTCAGAAAGTTTGCTACCTCGATCTACTGTGCAGATGATGCATATGAAATATATTACTTTATCAGATTGTTCAAATGCATGAAAAATCAAAACACAAATGAAATATAACACACATCCAGATCGCAATCAGAATACTGAGAAATGTGAGCCAGGATCCTAAACATAAAGTTCACTATAGAAAAATCTGTATTTTATGGAGAAAATATTTTAATTTCTGTTTTTGCCCCCATGGCTGCTTAAGCTGCTAATTGACTGAGCTTCTTTACTCTTGTGATTTAGCTTTTTATAAAACACTACTGTGGCTGTGCAAATGGATGTGAATTACATCGGGGTTTAGAGACAATAAAAGTCAGAATCTCTTGGGTGTATGATCAGCTGTGTGTAGGATATTACCTCATCTTCTGGGTCAACAGAGAGAACTCACTCATCTGTTGTGTTTATTGCAAAATCATTGCAATATTTTTTCATTAATTTATGTTTGTTGTTTTAGCTTGATTCATCGTAATTTCCCCCATTTACTGCTTATCCATTATAGACAAAATAGTCTATAATTGCATTTTTGTCATTACACTCCCTTTATAAGTGTATGTGGGCTATATGTTCACATGAAATTACATCATTCAGTACTTTGGAAGTAACTGACATTGTATCTGCTAAGGATCTTTCTACTGAAAACTGTTCATGTTATGGCTTCATATTCCTCTCTATGTTTGCGTGCTTCTGATTAAGAATTACAGATTTCATTATCTATGGTAACTAAGGTGTGAGCTTTTGCATTAGAGATCTTTCCCTTATATTAATCTATAAGCCTCCACCAAAACCTAAAGCTCCATTTTTTCCCCGCCCCCCCACTTTGTTAATTTTTAATACTCTGTGTGTTTATCAGACAAATGCTCTAAGGATGAACATTCTAAAGGAGGAGATGACTAGCTTGTATATGCATGGCACTGTAGTGGGGAAGTGTGCCACAGAAAAGGACAGATACACAAGTCTTATTCATGGTATCTGAGGCTTGAGAAATCTGAGGTTCCCATTCCACCCCCCTAGATGATGTGACAGAGTATGGCTTCTGCCCTGAAACATAAGGGCATGATTCTTGTTCCCTCGTAGGATAAATGTGTGGGTATGAAGTGAGTTCTTAGCTCTGTGTTATCCTGTTACGCACCAATTGCTGCAAGTTCGGTGGAGCTGTAGCAATTCTTTGATGTATGGAATTTGGATCTCTGAATTTTAAGTTGGAGTGTGAGAAGTGATGTAAGCAAAATACTGTAGTTTGTGACTCATATCTTTTCCAAACTAGATATGAGAGGCCCATTTTGAATTCTAAAGTAGAACCATTGGTAGTTTATCTTAAGCATAAAGCCTTAAAACAGCCTTCCCGTTTCCCTGTAGTATTCGAAGTTCAGCGTCTGTCAGTCTGCTGTATCTACAGATACACTGTTCAGACTTGAACTCTGGTGAAAATTTCTGCTGCTGAAGTGGAAGCTGTGTGACTAAACTTCATTATCATCGAAAATCATGCGCCATTCATTCGTATCCATTAACTTTTTCAGCTGAATCCTGATTTAATTTATGAGACGTTAGAAACTTCACAGCCTTGAACCATTATCATCCAAAAATTAAATGAAGCTCTGTAATTCTGGTGATGTTTCACTGTGGTATTTAATTCTGAATAAAACAATGTGATTTTCAAAGGAAATAAAATACTGTGTCTGAACTTCAGTATAGTAAAACTGATCCCCATTATTAGATTCTCTGGGCAGTTCTATCTAGTGCTTTTACTGTGCTAGACATCCAAAGGGGTAAGGGAGTTTGCTTTATGCTGAACCATCGTTTTTATTTCCAGGTCACCTTTTCTATCAGATTTGCCAGGTCTTTCACTCCAGCTCAGGGAAGGACCGCTATCTTTCCCCTTGTTGGTGTGAGACCATGGTCAGAAACATGGCCTTTATCTACAGCTTATGAGCTGAATTATCATGTTTGCCGCTGTTATTCCAATACGTGGTCATAAGTTGTTAGCACCATGGCCTCTATGCCCAACTGGTCCTCTGTGCTGGCCTGTTAAGTTTTGGCAGCTAGCATCATTCTGCAGGTGGGTATGCAAAGTTAAATCAACCAGAGCTTTTGACTGTGTGCCTGGAACATGCACCAGAGGGAAAAGCTCTTCATGGGCGTTCTGTGTATACTAGGCCTGTTCTTTTAGCTTGGTGGTAGAGACAGTGAAGGTAAATACCTGAAAATGTGCCATGTCTGACTAAGGCAAAATAGAATCTGAATTAAAACATGAAACAGCGTAGGCTACATTTTTGAAATATGACATTTTTAGCTGAAAAATATTGAGAGGGAATCTGATGTACAACATTCAGAATGTCATTTTATAATATTTTTCTAAGTCTGCCCTTTATAGGCTATCCAGACATGAGTGGAGAGCAACACTTCTTGAATATGTCTCTTTAATTGACACTAAGAGCTCTAAAAACAAGCTTACAGACACTGTGGGGAGATGAAACTACGTGCCTTATGAAAAGCCAACAGCCTTTCTGTCTCCTGCCATCAGACTTCCCATGTGAATAAAGAAAGCTAAAGGAGAATTTAGATGACTAAGTTTGAGAAGTGTCAGAATCAGATGATTTCTCAAAGGGTTAACATTACAGTCCTTGTCTTTTGTCTTTGTGAAGGGATGCAAACAGAAGCAGTACAATGAGTATAAAAGAGTGGAGTGGTTTTCTTGCCCAGAGAAAGCTGTGTGGCAAAACTGTATGTTTAAAAATGCTGCATGTTCATGTTATGCACTACTAGGTGTGAGAGAGGATTCAGCGCGGGGCTGATTAATGACCTCTTGTCCCTATGGGGGACTTAAATGTTCTTAAGTGAGAAACTCCAAACTCTTCTTCTGAGTGATGAAGCTGAAAGGTTTACAGGTGGGAAACTTCTCAACTTCTCAACCCAGATTGGTATCTGAGACAGCCTGAAATAGGTCCCAGGAACTTAGTGGAAGGAAAATCCTTGGGAAGTTTGCTGGTGTGTGCTGCTTAGCACATAAGGAGTAATCAATCCAGCACGTTCTTGTTATGTTAATAGCTTCCTGCAGAGTGAGTCACCTTGATTATCACTAGGTTACCTTTGAATTGCTTTTGGTTTGAGAATAGATGCTGGTGAAAAATGAATTTGTTTCATTCTAATAGAATGCTGAAAATTTATTCATTGGTTCTGACAGCATGTTTTGGGGGTGGGGGGAAATGGCTTTTTTTTGCCTTATTTGCTGGTATATTTTGTCTAATTTGTTAGTCTGATTTCTATGGCATTTTATTTAGCTGGCAGAATAGATTTCCAGCTTCTCAAAACTTGTGACATTGGCTTTTCCAGACTGCAATATCCGACAGGGAACAGCACATCATTTTCTGAATTTCTTCACTCAATGTTTGCTTGTGTACCTCTAAGACATTTCTACTGACCAAACTGGGAATAGGTATCAAGGTATGAAGAAGTATTAAGTGCTGTCTCAGAGAGGCCTGTAGTTCCTTATTGTTTTTATTCAAGTGAAAACCAGTCCTCAGAGACAGCACCTTCCATTACACAAACACAAATAACAGCCAACTAGGGGGGAGGCTTTGTGTGCTTCAGGTGGGACCCTGTGGGCCTTGGAGGGGGCTCTGTTAGTTTATAGCAGCCAAGAAAGGACTTGCAGAAGGGCCCCAATCCCACCATGACAGTTGCAGGTCTAGAGCTGACCGGGGTCAGGACCTGCCAGCACCAACAGGCAGAGGCTTTGACTGGCCCCTTTGGTCAGCCTGTCCTGCTGCTCCTCAAAGTGCTACAGGATAGATGCTATCACCAAAACAATTGTACAGGTTACTGTTTTAAACCACTGAACTGACACAGGAACACTGAAGCACATGAGAAACAGCATGTATTGAGCATTTCCTGGAGCAGGAAATTGGACTAGATTACCTGATGTCACTCCCAGCCTGAATTATCACACAATACTAAACCCAGGGAAGCATAAAGTAGATGGAAAAAAGGTGTCTCAGTAGCTGAAATTCATTTTGTTCTGAAGTGCCTTTCCCTTTGGCATGCAGTTACCTTTGTGTGCATGAATTAAAGGGACGTCCACTTTTCAGATCTTGATATGTAAACTGCACTACTGAAACTTTAGTTTTGGGTTGGGTTTGGTCCCTGAAGTCAAAACCCTTGTTTTGCAGTCCTCTCAGTGGAGGAGCTATTTCCAATCTTCCTTTTCAATTGGTTTGCAACAAATAATGAATTCTGTTTGTTGTTTGAGGAACCAGTACCTTTACATAGTAAAATGATATTGTCCCCCATTTTAATCTTATATTGCTAAGTTTTTTATTATTGATACACTAATAAGTTATTCAAAGAAGCTCAAACAAGAGAGACTCATGGCTGTCTGTGTGTGATACTGTTCATTTTCTAGATGTGCTTTCATTACTGAAAACAATAAAACATTATGGAAACTGCATTGATTTTGTAATCATGATGGCTTTTCCTCCTGTCCTTCTGGACTTATAAACCTCTGCTTTCATAACCTCTAAATATTTTCTTAAAAAAAATAAATTGGTAGCCACTCATTGTCTGTAAATCCTACTATTTTGCTATCTGTGTTTTTCACTTCTCAGCAAGGCTATATTAACCTTGGTTCTACATTTCTGCAGAGTGACAGACTGAAAAAAGGACAGTATTCTGAATGAAGATCCTTGCTTTATGCATAGTTCCTTTCTCTTCTGGATTTTATCAAGAATTTTATCCAAGAATACTGTTATTCATTTTTCAGCTCATAGGTTACTTATTCTTGTGTTAGTTATGTTATGAGGCAACATGCATGTCATCTAGGTATATGGATGAAGGACAAGCTAAAGACATAAGATAAATATTATTGCAGGCTTCTGACCCGGCTGAATGTAATGACTCCTTGGAGCTAGGTACATCTAGTTATTCCTCAATATTCCTCAAGCTGTTTCTTATTTCCTTGTGTGTTTTATGTATTTGATGTGACTGAGTGATATGTGAGGCTTAAAATTTATAGACAGTTGAAAGTGAAACTTTATATAGATAGATGAAAGTGAAATTTTCTTAAGAGGCTTAATTTTTCTCATTAATGGAGAAGAGAAAAAAAATATCTGGAAGAATTATTAAAGAAAGTCAACAGTAATTCCCCAAAACCAAGCTCAGTGTTTGAATTCCACTCATCCTCTAATTGCAAATTTCCTAGAGAGATCAGTCCTTGCCAGCTGACTTTGATGTCTTTTTAATTAGTGATTCTCAATAGATGTCATTGATTCTTCAGAACTATTTAGAGCTAAAGCAAAGGCAAGAATCTTTTTTTTTATTAGCTGATCTTTTCCTTTTAGAAGTTAGTTTAATATACTAGCTAAATAGAAGTGTGTTGCTTTTAAGATATCCTAAGAAACAAAAGCTGAAAGTTTTAAACTTTGATATTTGATCATTTGATGACTAAATCAATGTATTGGTGCCTGTAGAAGTTGAATTGATGTCTTTTGCAGCAGATTCTTATTCATATCAATGGGATCAGAGAGCTCTTAGGCATTCAGAGAGCTATTCGTGTGCTTAAGTGTTATTGTCTTTCATACACAGTAGAATTGGAAGTCCTTGATATTATTTATGAGCTGAAACCAGCCTTCCTATGTGCACTGTATACTACTAGTAAGATTCAAAAAACTTTTTCATTTCTGTAGCTGAATATGCATTTTAGTAAATTAGCCTCATACATACGGATGGGTTTCCTGACACCATCTTCAGAGTCCTTCTGCTTGTTCTCTTTCCTATCCCCATTCACGTTCAACACAGGCTATTACTGCATTTCACAGTTATTTATATTCTACTCATGCAATTGCAAAAACATTTATTCTCTACAAAGTCTGTGAGGTTGGGATTGATCTTAAAATGCCTACGAGCTTTATGTTTGATTTCAGATTGGTCTTGGCAATAGAATCATAGATCACAGAACTGTTTGTATTGGAAGGAACCCGTAAAGGTCATCTAGCCCAATTCCCCTGCAATGAACAGGGACTCCTACAGCTGGATCAGGTTGCTTAGAACCCTGTTCAGCCTGATCTTGAATGTCTCCAGGAGTGGGGCATCCACCACCTCACTGGGCAACCTTTTCCAATACTTGACTATCCTTATCATAAAAAACCCATATTTTTCTTATACCCAATCTAATTCTCTTCTCTTATGGTTTGAAAACATTTCCCCTCATCCTGTCACAACAGACCCTGCTAAGGAGTCTGCTCCTTCTTTCTTATAGCTCCCCGTTAGATACTGAGAGGCTGCTCTCAGATCTCTCTGGAATCTTTTCTTCTCCAGGCTGAACAGCCTCAACTCTCTTAGCCTGTCCTCATAGGGGTGGCATGTGTACAGAATAGCATTGTGAGAGCCTCTCTTGCTTTAGGATAATAAGTGAGTAGTATCCCTTAATGATCAGGAATTTGACCTTTCACAATTTCCAGATATTTTTCTGTACTTAACTGCCTGTTATCCCACACTCTCACAAGAGAATAATTCACCATGTGAATACACTTTCTAGTCTTTTCCTGCACCAGCTATAAGAAAGCAAATACCTTGTGATTTTCCCTACTCTGGTTTTATCTTGCTGCTGTTCTTCCATTGTGAAAACTATGAGGGAGAAATTAGTGTTGGAGGACATTGCCACTGGGCAATCATATGATATTGTAGTTAATTACCAAAAATTTAAGCTGAGAAAGTTAAAACGTATGTCTAAATATAAAACTTCCTTGGCCAGAAAATGGCACACTGTAATGCAAGAGATTAGTTTTTAAAAGTTTCTGCTGCATTTTATTTGGGCTTCAGAAGAACTCATTAAAATTACATTGCAGCTATTCTTGTTGTCTATTAGACGTGCATAACATTATAAACGTAGTTTTCCCCTCAAGTGATGATGAAATATCCCTGCTTCTATGAAATATCTAGTCAAAATTCCAAAAATACTTAAATATACCTTTGGCTTGAAAGTAGTGTTGTAGCAATGTAGCTCTGGAATACAGCATTTGAAATTCTTTACTTCTTCTCATCTGCTTAAATTCAGAGTAGATTAAGAAAGAAACAGGAGAAGTAGAGGACAACGAAATCCTTCAAAAACAGTGTCTTAAAGTTAGGTCTCCAAATCCAAAAGACAAATGCTTGCTGATAAATATTCAGCATTGTTAAGTAACCACTGGAATACCTGGTATGTTTGAATGTTTTTCTGCCAGAAGACAAATTGTAGTCTCATATATAAATGCTGTACAGTGTAAGCTTACAATACTGAGTCTTGAGTTCTTACTGTGAGGGTATTGTGTGCATAGCTTTTAAGGTGCTGGCAAAGCAGAGCAAGCTTGAGAATTCCACATGGTGGATGGTGTTTTCCTTTAAGCTCAGCATGGTATCTGATGTTATCAGATGTTCAGGTAAAAGTATCACTGATTGTTTCTGTGGTTGCAGGCATAGCTTATTGATTCCGCCTGTGAATTTAATTTTATCCTTATTATCACATAAGATTAAAAAAAAATAATAAAAAATCGAGTTATTATGTGTATGGGAAGGACTCTAGGGAAGCCAGCATAGACAATTACCTACAGATACTGGTCAAGCTGATTTTGTACTTTAATCTTTCCTCTTGTACACTTTAGGAACGACTGGATGTTGTGTTTAGGGACATGGCTTAGTGGGAGCTATTGGTAATAGGTGAACAGTTGGACTAGATGATCTTTTAGGTCTTTTCCAACCTTGGTGATTCTATGATTTACTTAGGACTTGGTTTCTTCAAGGAAAATCTAAATGCAGCTGTATAAAAGGTAACTTAAGTCTTTTGTGAGGTCTTCCAGTTGTAGAAATGTTGAAAACCGTAGCATCTTTCAGAGTAAGAGAATCTACTCAACTCCAGTAAGCTGAGTTCCTTTTTCAAATAAATCATGAAAATATATTTCCTCTTTCTCATTTTTTAATTCAGAGTTTGGGGGTTCCCGTGAGTTACAGATAATAAAGCTTAGATCCACAAGTCTTCCAGAACTTTCAAATTTTCCCACTCATTTATGTATTTTTATCTTTTAAGTCACACAGAATAAAAGCTCTGCCTTCGCATTTTTGGAGCATTCGCCATTTAAAATACTGTTTATAACATAGCCTTGAAAATCTATTTCTTAAATTAAACTGCTACAATTTCCAAATGTATTCTTTTTTTCATAATCTCCACGTTGTGCTATCCTGGCTGTATGAAGTCTGGTTTTATAAAATTAAATGCCATGGTAGCAATTTGAAGGGTTCTTTTAATCCACTGCACGTGAGTACTTGCAGTGACTTCATGCTGGGTGGAAAGCTATTACAGAACATACCATTTTGAAGTTCTTGCTAAGTACAGCCTGGACTAAAAGTGACTGCCAGCTAGTTACTGGTACTCCTTGTCTTTTATGAATATGTAGGTATGTTGCAAAGTGTTCTCTTAGTTGCGATTGCTCTGCTGTTAATGTCCATGTATCCTTTCGAATGCAAGAGGTTTTCCTGCTGCAGTAGAGCAATCCTAAGTGGCATTTTGTCATTGCATGATCCTATATAAATGCATAATAAAATACTGATCTCACAAAAAAATCATATAATCAGAAACACATATTTGTAAAGAGCAAAAGTTCATGTGAAATTGAGTGTTTAATTACAATTCATTACCGACTGCTGTGATAGTTGAGATGTGCTTGAATGGTGCTACAGAGAGATTTGCTCTGCCTGGACCATTTCTCTTTTGTATGGGCACTGAGCTTCAGATTTCAACATTTGCTGCTTAGCAGCAAGTCTGTAGAGCAATGACACTATTTAAAAAATAAAATAAAATAAAATAAAATAAAATAAAATAAAATAAAATAAAATAAAATAAAATAAAAATAAAATAAAATAGTAGATGGAGTTTCATCATGAGAGTTCTTTCCCATCTCCCAGAAGGATTTCATAGTCACTTTCACAGCTCCTTGTAGTAATTTCCTTGTAGTCAAATGTTGGGATTTGTTCGTATCTGAGGTCAGTACTTTATCAAACATGCTCAGCTTTTCTACTACTGTTCATAATTAGTATGCACAAAAGGTTAGTGTGTTTTGTACATAGTTGAGTTAGTCCGGCAGGAGTTTCATTTTGATCTGTTGCGCACATTGTTAACTATGGTCCTGTCACTATCAACATGGGTGGACAATGATAGGACAAGGGGGAACAGTTTTAAACTGAGACAGGGGAGATTTAGGTTAGATATTAGGAGTAATTTTTCCACACAGAGGGTGGTGACGCACTGGAACAGGATGCTCAAGGAGGCTGTGGATGCCCCATCCCTGGAGACATTCAAGGCCAGGATGGATGTGGCTCTGTGCAGCCTGGTCTGGTGGTTGGTGACCCTGCACATAGCAGGAGGGTTGAAACTCGACGATTTTTTAGGTCCTTTTCATCCTAGGCCACTCTATGATATGATTCTATGAACTATGCTTTTTCCTAACCCTCTTTTGTAACAGTACTACCTTAAAGGCAAAATTTTTAGTTTACTTCTTGCTTAACATTTCTCGTATTCAAAGAGTACGGAGAACTCTTCACAAGTTGTAGCTAATACATGTTCGAAAAGTCTTAGTGGAGACTTTAATTGTGATTTTGATATTTTTCACATGCAAAATATAGCTTTATGGGGTTTCACAGCTTTTGTGATAGACCTTTGCATGACTGCAAAACAATTTAGGAATTACACAGCATTCAGTAAATCTACCAGTAAAGTGTCACTGTGGTTTCTTAAAATCTATGCATCTTCTAGCCCCCAACATTGTCAAGATTTATGAGAAAAGATTTTCTGCCTTTCCAGCATGCAGAAACCAATTCTGACTCATTTTTCTTGTTTCTCCACAAAACAAACAAAAACTTCTAAATTATTGTTAGACTATTGGATGGATTTCAAACTTTGTGCAGTTATTTCAATCAGTAACTATAAACAGAAAAGCCAAGCTGAAAATGTTGAAAGTTATGAATTACTACTACATGAGACCTATTATAGCATAATAAAGTACCCTGGGTTGGAATGAACTCACAGGGACTATCGAGTCCAACTCTGGCCTCCACAGAAGACCACCCAAAATTCAAACCCTATGGCTGAGAGTGTTGTCCAAATGGTCCTTGAACTCAGGTACTTGTGGCCGTGCCCACTGCCCTGAGCAGCCCGTTCCATGCCCACCGCCCTGTGGTGCAGACCCTGTCCCTGACCCCCACCCACCCCTCCCCTGGCACAGCTCCATGCCGTTCCCTTGGGCCCCGTCGCTGTCACACAGAGCAGAGCTCAGTGCTGCCCTTCTGCTCCCTGTGAGGAGCTGCAGCCTCCATCAGGCCTCCCTTCACACCAAATGTAGGCCCTAAGCATTTTTTTGTGTGTGAAAACAGTTGTTTTCCTGAGAAAATATCAACTACTTTTCAGGGATGAAAAGAACGCCGACAGTGGCATGCTGTCGGAATGGGCTGAAGCCCTCTTTGCTTTTACTCCTTCTAACACAGTCACATTTGCAAGATAGCTATCAGTAGTTGCCCCTCACTCTGCTCACTTGGGACTGCGGCATGTGGGCTGAGAGAGACAACTGAAACGTGAGGAGCTGCAGCCGCCCTCTGTGTTCCCCTCCAGAGGACACCCTGTCCCTGTGTGAGTGACGTTGATGGTTTTGGAGCCAGCTGCTGTCGAGCCGTCATGTCTCCTTGCTTGACAGCTCCACTGGAGGAACAAAAGGCCTGTCGTACCAAAGATGATTTGTAAACAATAAAGCAAGGAAGAAAGAGCGTTTTCCATCCCACCATGTCCAGCAGCGTGAAAAACAATGCTATGTTACCCAAATACAGGCTTCCTTTAAAGTGTCGGCTGCTTCCTTATGCAAAAGGGTGTGTAAAGAACAGTCAGGGCCGAATTCGGCTTCTTGTTGACTCTTGCAATTTTATTGGCTTCTTACAATTAGAAGAACTAGGCCTTTTTCTTTAGGATGTTGCCTTCTCAAAGGGAACAGTAAAACACAGCATCTTGTTCCAAATCCAGTAATGGTTATTTGAAAACCCATTTTATTGTAATTTATGTTCCCTGTATTTTCAGTGTTTTTGACATCATTCGTATTAAATCAGAGGCTGAACACTGTAATTTTTCCTGTTTTCCCAGTAAGAACTTGGTTGCTGATTAACTGTCTTTGGCAGTGAGTGGGTAAAAATTAACACATTATCAACTTAACAATGAAATCAAAGTGAATTAGAATACCATTATCTAAAATAAATTATATTTTATTAGTACTGTGTAATGTTCTTTTAACTGATGACAATGATTTATTTTTGCTTAGATGAATGATGAAACTAATCAGTGAATTGCTGGATAGATGCTCTGTTAAATTACTCCTGTATTCAATTGGGAGCCATTAATCTATTGCTTTGTGTGCTTATTTGTCACTGAATTCATGGGGGGATGTGCAGCTTCTTACCTCATTTACATAAATAGGAACTAGAGCATCTTCAGTGCTTATCAGTGGAGTTTCACGGTTTTGAACCAGAGAAAATTTGACAGTAGACCCCTCTGTCTTTGGCTTTGTCTGAAGAGAGACCTTTTAGAAACCACCACACCATTTTTTGTTTGTTTTCAAAACTTTTTAAGGGAATTGATCCTGCTTATGGCAATATACAAGTTTGGTTTTGTTTTTTTTTTCTCTTTTATTCTTTCAGTTAATGATATTATGTAATTGTATTGTAATGATTGCTTAAAGATGGATGTCTACTGGTCACTTATTTTTATATTTTATATATATTCTCTCTGTTACACTGGATAAACTGTTGTTGTGCTGTTTTCTAGTCCACCCACAGGAATCTGTTCATTAAAATTTAATCAATGAAGATAATAACAAATGTGTTGATAGCAAAAACAATGCAGATTCAGGAAGCTAATATAAATGGAAATGCTTTTATTGTAACTTTACAATCCAAAGCAAGCATTTGTCAGGCCAGTTTACAATTCAAAGGAGAAAAGAAACTGAGCTTTTTGTGAGTATTTAGCATAAATGACAGCTGGGTCCCCAGTACATAATGATTTTCCTAGCAAGGAGTTACACTGTGGGAGGTAAAAAGGAAGAGCATTAGAAAATTTTTATTAGTTCTTTGAAACATATTTTTCTAGTAATAGAAACTCAGAAGCAATTTTGTTTTTAGTGTATAGAAATCTTTCCAAATAGCGCCGTCACCTTGAAAAATGTAACATTCTTGATTGAAAATTGCCTCCTACTGAAATTATAACTCATGCCCAAGACTATTTTACAAAAAAGGTAAAAATGGTTTTGCTCTCAACCAAGTTGCAGCATTGATTTACCTCTTCAACTCTAACATTCAAAACATCTGAAGACAGATTAAGCACACCATGAAGATGGCATAAGATTAGTTGATGCGAGTTAAAAACCAAATTGTAACTAGAGTCCATCTTCTGTCCTTTTTTTTTTTTGCTCTTAAATGAAAAAAAAAACAAACCTACCAGCAGACAAATGACTATAGATTTTGATAATTATTTAATTTCAACCTTAAACCCACAGCCTGTACCCTACGAGCCAGTGACAGGAGCAAGTGGATGCAGGGAAACCTCTTAAAAGCCAGATAGCAGTGTGGAAGGGTATTAACGGGGCTAGTAATTCAACTGCATGTTAAGGCTGGAGCTTCCATATGGTTAATTAACTTGCAATTTTGCTTGAGATGTTTGCATATTATATTTTGGTCAGCTCAAAGGAAGGAATGAGCTGAATGCTTGTGGAAAGTCACAGAATGAAGCACACAATACTTTAGTTTTGAAGATCTTTATCTGTGCTATCTGTCCTGTGAGTATCCTTTGGAGGTGGAGGGAAATGTGCCACCTGCTCTGGCGTCCTGCAGTGAGTTAACTTTGCAGCTGCTATCTGCATCACGGGATTATGATTTGTAACAGTTCCAAAGCTCAGGAGTCTGCTTCTTTGTCTTTTGCAGAGAGACAGAGGAGCCACGTGTTTCATAGCAGCTCATAGGCAACACTTGATTTGTATGATTTGTGTACGACTGGACAGTTTGTACAAATGGGCTGAGAACAGAGTTCCTGAAATGCACCTGCAGTTTGAGCAATGTGCAGGTTTGTAACCTGAATGATTGAAGAACAGTCATGTGCAATGTTAAAAAAAAAATACGTTTCTCCCAGAGCATGCTAAGCAATTCCTCTTCTTTAGGGTAAAAGCAGCTGAAATATCTCCAAGCATCAGAGACACTTAATATCTGCATTTAGTTTACAGTCTTCTGGAAGCTGTATCTGTTGAATGTTTTAAGCTATACAGTGACATGCAAACTGTCTGTGTCATGTCCAGGATTGTCATTACTTTGTTGGGTGAAGCAAAAGCTTCTGTGGGCTTTTGTGAGCATGGTGGCTTTTCACAGAGAACTGTATTCTGCTTGGTTTTCTTCCTGCATATGAGTGGATTTCTTCACAGGTTAGGCCACAGTTGTGGCTTTATTTGCCACTTCTTCCTCTCTTTAGCTCCCTCAAATCATCCTCACAGCTCTGATCTTGTTCTTCTGTCTCTCGGGCTCTCTGAAGGACAGGAGTTTCAAAGATTCAGGCGCTCTTGGAAATGAAAGTAAATATGCAAATAATAACTAGTGTAATCATCTTTGAACATAACAGGATATAAGCCTCCTTTGAAGGACAGAAATTCATCTAAAGCAATATCAAGGACTTTTTGCAACTAAGAATTTTGTAGCATTTAATAACTTCTGAATGTTTGTTTTGGGGGTCTAGAGAAATTCAACATGTACTGAAGTCACAGAAATTACGTGACAGAGTTACCATGGCTCTTAAGTTAATGTCTGCTGCCTTTGTGATTTATTTGACATGGCCTTGTCTTTGCATAACAGGCTGTCTTGGAAGAGCTCTGACAAATCTTGAATAAGAATGGTGATGTTATTTATGAAATCTTATCCCTTTTAAATTTCCTCCATCCCTACCCCACTCCCTGTACTGAGCCTGTGAGCTTTCATTTGGTCAGGGTCACCCCAGTAATGAGATGTTCTTTGAATTTCAAGATATGCTGCTCGTTCAATAACTGGGTAAATTAAAAAATGTTCCTGGGAAGGCAATGC
This sequence comes from Coturnix japonica, assembly GCF_054131305.1. Classification (NCBI taxonomy): domain Eukaryota; kingdom Metazoa; phylum Chordata; class Aves; order Galliformes; family Phasianidae; genus Coturnix; species Coturnix japonica. Next base: position 61,293,002 of record NC_140663.1, on the reverse strand, counting down.
AGTATCAGAATGCAGTTGCATACTTGGTAATGCTCTGCTGTGCTGTCCCTGGGTTCCCAACAGTGGTTGGGCCTCAGTAAACTGGAATTGATTTTTCTACTCTAGCATATGTTAATTCAGATTAGGATATGCAAAATGCCTTAATTTATTTTATTGGATAGCAGGTTATGGTTTTATACTAGCTGAATGGAATCTAATTTGCTGAGAATAGGTGGTGAAACAGATACATCTAAGGGACAAAATAAAGTAGAAATGAATACCAACAAATGCAGAGTTTGTGCCGTGGCATTGGTAGGCTATGTACACCATTGCGATGCCCAGTGAATGCATTATGCAATGTTAGACGTAGCTCTGTACATTTAAGTGACAACAAGTGCTGCCACTGTTGGAACTTGTCGTCCAGGAGAAAATAATTGTTTTGCCATGTTGTATCCTGTCACTATGGCATTTGCATTCTCAGAGGCCCAGGCGGTAACTTCTGTCTCTGCTGCAAAGTCAGGTTTTGACAGGTTTGATAAATGAAAAATTCCTGCACCATTCTTTTTTTTTTTTTTTTTTTGCATGAGGAGAATATTAACTCCTCTATTGTAGACAAATTCCATTCTTGTAACTTTATCATACTACTTGAAATTCCTATGCTGTTCACTCTTTGACACTGTTTTACATATATATATACATATATATATATATATATGTGCTGGACTATACTGATGTACTGTATGCTATTTAAATGACTGCCCCAACACCACCAAAGATGAATGACTTTGAGCTTTGAATGAGCTTTGAGATCCTCTGGAGTGAGGTTGTCATGACTGTGCAAATCTCATTTAATACTGTATTTGATGCATAAGATAGCATGACAGTTTGACCTTGCAATTTAATGCCCTGCTCAGCTGTGACAAGGGCTCCTTAATTACAATGGCTCCTTCCTGATATTCATATGTGCTGTATTTGGAGAGCTGAGCATTTAAGAAGCTGCTGGGATGGTCTGAATATTTCTATGCTTTAAAGTGTCCCAGCCTGGTGACAGAACGATGGACAGATCCAGGGTGACTCCTGAGTCCCTTTTGTACTTACATTGTTCTTTCTTCCTTCCTTTCCTGTCCAGAGCTGTCTTTTATGTGAAAGGTCACTTTCATGGTTTTTTTTCCTGGTAATTTTTTATCTCTCTCTCTGCAGCTCGGCTAGAAGACACAATTGGGCTACCAATCTTGGTCATTATGTTTATCACAACTTTATAACTATGCAGTTTGTTTATGCAGAAATGTTATTCTCTTCTGTGTTGCATCTATTTTGAATTTTGGTTAGGGGAGTAGGGATAAGAACTGTCCTTTGTCTACTTACCAGCTAATTTCAGGACTCTTTTTTTTCCTAGCTCCTCATTCTCCGTTTTCTTTCCTCACTTTGAGCCCTGCCAGCTCCCTGGTTCTCCAGGAGCAGCTGCTACAAAGATGTATGTGTTCTCCTCTGTAAAAACAGTCCTTGTTTTGTGTTGCTAGGCTACACCCTTCCAGCTGCCACTGAAGAAATGCTCTGTGGTGGGAAACGGTGGGATTCTCAAAAAGAGCGGCTGCGGAAAACAAATAGATCAAGCGGATTTTGTCATGCGGTAAGATGGAAACCTCAATGACAAATTGTCTGCCCTTCCCCCTGCTCAGTCTCCTTGACTTTTCAAAGCTATTCAGTTGTGATTAATCAATTATAATTTGCCTTGGTTTCTTTTCTTCTCCCTTTCGCGGGATGTTTTGCAGAAGTGATTTGGGTACAAGTGTGAGAAGGGGTAATAAAGAGAGTTTTGGCTGGCCTCTGCAGATGTGTGCATTGTGGTTGTGGCAGACCATATAGTGTCACAGACAGGGATTTAGGAGCTGCTTTTCTTTTCAATTATTCCTTATTAGACGGAGTCTCATCTTGTACTGTGCTTCATCCTTCGCAACTCTAAATGCAATCATATGCAATCCATTGAAATCGTGATGAGTAGATACTGATTCATAGGACAAGGCTTAATAAGTTTGGACAAGCTAAAATATTTCCACATTTTTTCTCCCTCCAGATTAATTTCTGCCTAAGAGAAGACAAAACCTTTTTGATTCCTTGATGCCATCTTTTTTTGAATTCCCCACATTTGTTGTACCTCTGGTCTTTCTGAAGTCATAGGAATCTGTCAGAAGGGTGCTAAATTGGCTACTGCTTTCTTGACTGAATTTGGCACTTTCTAGATTTTGCGTTCATTAAGGAAGGGAGAAGTTGGCTCCTTTTTGTTAAACATGAACAAGAAAAACATTGTGGGGCAGAAACTGTAAGACTGGTTCTGAAGAGATGAGAAATGGAGTTTCTTTGGGTTTTGAGGTAGATGCATAATGGGCTCTCACTTTAGCAAGTCTACTTATTGAATCCTAATAGTTTATTATAAGGCCATACAAACTTGCTCTAAAGCAGACAGTATTACTATAATTTCTGGCTTGCATCTCAAGGAACAAAAATGCTTTTGATGTTAAAGAAATACAACAAACTAAAGACAAAGGCACAGAGGGAGGGACTCAGTGTGCTGACTGCCATTACTGCAAAGCTCCTTCAGTGTTCCCGAGACTAAATACGAGAAACTGCAGGGTATGATATGGTAATATTATGTAGATGCAATAGGAAGTTAAAATACTGTAGGAGCAATCAGTTACAAAAACAATAGCAACGTTTTTTATAAAGCAGCTGTTACAGCCTGATCAGAGAAAATGACTTTTCTTGCTCTCTAGGGAGGGTAAACCAGCCATTGTCTGTACTGAACTTATTTTGGATTGGAAAGAAGCAAAAATCCCAGAAACTGCCTGCAGGCTGTGCTGCATTAGTGGTGCAGTCATATTTATGAAAATATTTCATTTCTGTTGGGGAAGAGTTAATATGCCACTGGGAGAGAATATTTTTGTAGCAGGTGGAAAATTTAGCAGATCTCTAAATCTGATTTCTATAATCTGAGAGCTGAGAGAGGAAGAGAATAACAATAACTTGCATAATATTTTGCATTTTTTTATAGGAAATGTGTCTGATGGCTTTCAGCTATTTCTGCAGTGCAAAATAATCATGGCAGGTTTTGCCATTGTTCATTCCTTCCATTCACGTTGCTTTTAATTTCACTTACAGCAGAGCTTATGGAAATACGATTGCAACCATCTTCTGCAAGAAATTGTAATCGCTAAAGTTAATTAATGAGTTTAAACTCCTCTTATTGCTGAACATCTTCTACAAACACAGTTGTACTGACAACAGAGATTAAAAGTGCAGCAGTTTTCAGCCTCTAGGCCACAGCACACTTCACCTGCAATAAAAAAATGTGCATGGCATATGGTCTACATGTTTAGTCAGAGTAGTAACCGTAGGCTTTTCTTGAGTTATGTGGGTGTTTTTCAAGTTTGTAATCTTTATTTTTAGGGTGGCTTTTTGTTTTAATTTTCCCTTTCCCTTCATGCAAGCAAGTATTTTAAGAAAGAAGTGTTGGGTGCTAAATCATAAACAACGTATTTGCCTGTATTTTGACAGAAGAGACATAATTTCATGGCGTTAGACTGTGAAGAAATATTTCTGTCTTCTGATTCTCCCTGTCCCCCAACTGTCTTTTATATCTCTGCTATAGTTTGTGCATCTGCCAGGGAGAGGATTTCTCTCCAGGGGACTGAGGGATGTTTTCCATGCTGTTTGCTGGTGCATTTGTTCCAAATCTGGACAAAATTTGTCATTATGTTCAAGCTGACTAGTGGCTATCATGATTTGGGAAGGACAAGCTGTTATCTTTTAATTATATTCTGCCATGCCATCTAGCCATAGCAGCCCAGATGGAGCTGTAGATATTAAATATGGCGCTGCTTTTGGGGTTAGTAAACAAGTCCAGAAAAATGTTTCTTTCAGTTGCCATAGGTAATTATTGTCTTTATTCTGGTCAAGGTGCTACAAAGGAGTAGAAATGAATATTTGAAGTCCCCTTTTCAATTCATGTTAGTCCCTAGCGTTTACTATATGTACAAGTAGTTGTGTAATCACATAACATCAGTCAAATGCACATGCATTTGCTCAGCCAAGCTGCCTGGATTCCCTGCACCTGAAGGAGCTCTACTTATCTCTGGGCCAGACTCAGAAGAAGTGTTTCTGCCCTGTGAAGTTCAAAGGATCCCTGTCATTTCAGTCAGCTGTTTTTACCTATTCAGGTGGCAGGCCTCACATGTGAAAAAGACACACATGAACTGCTGTGCTTTGTTGATGATTTTTTTTCCCCCCACAAAATCTGGGCCTAAGCAGGGAGATACCAAATTAAATTGGCCATTAAGTTTTCCTCTTTCATTTATGTTCACATAAAAAAAAAAAAAGCCACTGTCCTGTTTATTCCATCTTTCCTGCATATTCACATATCCTTTGTACCAGGAACAAAAGTAAGATAAAAAATATGTGTATCTTAGCGTGAATCTTTTACTTCTTGGTGCGTTACCCACCTGCACAGGGCTCAGCACTCTGCTGACCCCTTCAAGAAAAGGGCAAGGGGCTTCTGAAGATGGACTGACTTTTTGCTGAGTTTCCCATTGAATATTTATGCCACTTCTTAATATTTCACACAGAACAGGTCGGGAATGTGATTTACTGCTGAAGGGACTTAATGTGTTTGAATAATGCTTCTGCAACTGGTGTGTGAAATAAAGTAAGATGATAAAACTGAGGAGCTATCTTGGTCCATCACAGTGCTTTTAAATAAACTTCAGTCGAAAAAGGCTTCTTTAAAGCTTGCCATATGAGTCAATGTTTATTCAAATCAGGAACCATTAAACTGTGGCCTGCCAAAGGTCCCTTATTCCATCTCTTTGCTCTGGGGCCAGGTCACCTGTCCACACATCTTTCTTCACAAATATTTGTTTGACCTACCACTGAAAACTGCTACTGAGAGAGTTTCTACAACCTCTGAATAGAATTGGGGTGATTAATTTGTGTCCCACTTAGTGCAGGTGGAGGATGAAACCAAACACTGTCTTTTTTTCTTCCCAATTTTTTTATTACATAAACCTTTCTCAGTTTCTAAAGTTTTATCATTCTTTATCTGGAATACAAAAAGAAAACAGAATAAGCAACCAGTCATTGCTGGTCTAGAGAGTTTTGTAACCCACCCCCGCTGCCTGGGAGATGCACAGAGGCATTGCTTGAGAAGTGCTCCCAAAACAGAGTGCCAGACAGTTTAATGGGGGCCTGGGCAGAAAAATGAAGCCACCTCTTCGAGGAGTGCAGCTCCTGTTATGGAGACCCCTGTCTCCCTGGTACCAGAGTAGCCTGGTACCAGGCTGAGGCACTGGGACACTGGGTGCTGGGAGCTGCGCCTCAGCCTGTCTGACAAGATTTTTGGGGGAAAAAGAACAAAACAACAACAAAACCACCTCAACAACAACCTCAAAAACAACCCAGAAGCACTAAAATCTTACAGTGTTGCTCCAGAACACTTTCCAAATCTACTTTTCTTTGAGAATCTTGGTTTCGTTTTTACCCTGTAAGTACTAATGTTATTCTTCATATCTTCAGTTTAAAAAGTTAGACGACTCTGAAATTGAAAGCATTGTTTTGACGCTCGTTTTTGGTGTAATTTCTGTGTATTGAGTTCATTTCTCTTGACTAATTTCTATAACAGAGCTGAGGCTTGGATACAGCTTGAATTTATGTAATTTGCTCTGAAAGTGATGCCTCTATTTATTTCTATGGAAACTCAAACAGATACAAAGAACACAGTCACACCATTTGATAGAGCAAATTCGCAGCTACAAAACATTATTTTTCAACATAGTCATTACCATTAGCTACCTTTTTTTGCCAGTGATGAGCAAGAACTGCATGCCATGCTCATAAAAATCTGCACCAGTGGAGGTGACCCACTGTAACCACTGCTGAAACACACCACCCATTGCCTCACTGTGCTCACATCCAGTGCTTCGTTTCCACCAGCATTCAGCAAGCATTGATGAATCACAGTGCATTTTTTTCTGCATGGAGGAATATAATTCTACACTCTTGCTTCATACTTACTTCCAGGTCAGACGCTGTTTTGTCTGACTGCCCCTCTGCTGCCCTCTGGTACACAGCAACAAACTGTAATGGAATATTGAGGGGAGCATTCAGCCTCTACTGCCATACCAGCAACATCCACCTCTAACATTGTGGGCCAAGATATTAAAGTGATAGACATTACATTTGGAGCAGCCCGAATATCTTCAGCTTTATTTACACTCCTTCCAGCTCTTTACTTGGGAGTATTTGGGACTGCTTTTTCTTTGCAAGTTTCTCTCCACTTCTGTTTTTTTGGAGCCCTGTTTCTCTGCTTGCCAAAGTAGATCTACTTGGTCACTATCTTTTTTATGTTATTGCCCTGTCTGCCACAACAGGACTGTGAGAGAACATAGTATACACACTGTAAATGATCACTTACAGTTTTTTCTCTATATTTTCTTGGGAAGTTCTTGTATACTGAAGGGCATTTACCCATTGTTTGCAAGACGTGTATGATGTGTGTGATATTAGTGTGGAGCCTGATGCTGGAAAACAAGACAAAGCAGAGTGAAAAATAGAACCTGGAGGAAAGAATTTGAAAGAAGTTTTGGCTGTAGATAATAGCAGCCTCTTCTGTAGCCTTTCAACCTGTCAGAGGTGCCAGGTCACTTTGTTTTTTGCTAAATAGTTCATTGAAGCATCTCTGCAAAAGATTTTTTTCTGTATTTCCCTGCAGTCTGGTACAAGAATGCCGTATTGTGGATATGGGATGTGGTATAGTAAGAAAATACATTGCTTGGTCCAGTATTTGAACAGCACTTTCACGTTTTCTGTCAGCTTGCAGTTCTTTTTCTAAAACTGCAAACTTGCAGAATAAGAAGGACTGGGGTTGAAGCCTGTCAATCCTGACTGTTGGTTAAAATCTTGAATGTCTTTCTGTGCACAGGTGCAACCTTCCTCCTCTATCCAGAGAATACAGAAAGGATGTTGGACTGAAAACCCAGCTGGTGACTGCAAATCCCAGTATAATTCAGAAAAGGTAAGGAGCATGTTGCTCTGTCCCTGGACTGGAGAAACGGAAGAAAAATGTGTCATTTGTGTTCTAGATGTTAGTGTGCCAAAGTTATGTCCTGATTCTGGAAAAGATGAAATGTGCAGTGGCTTCATGTTGGATGAAATAAACCAAGATCTTTTCACCGTAAGCAGGGAAGCTAAGGAAGACTGGCTTCTTGCAGAGTTTTTATCTTCTGTTTTTTTTTCACCTCCATGCCTTCAGTTCCCTCTCATTACCTGTATGACTGTATATGTGCCAGAAGTGCTTTGGCTACTTGCAAACCAGGCACATACCAAATGGGTGGACCACACTACTGCACTGGTTGGGCCAACTGGCTGCTGCATCACACAGTTAATGAGACGCTAATTTCGATTTCTCTTTGGTTCAACTCTGATAGCTTTTCTGTCCTTACTCTCTTTGTATTATTTGTTTGATAGTGACTTACGAGTACAAAAGTGATTAGGACAGACTGCTCAGCAGGTTTTGATCATACAAACTGTGCTTCCTAGGAGACTGGGTTAAAGTTTTGTTTTTTATTAGAGTTAGTTGAAATTTTCCATATCATAGCAGCTGATGAGAGAGGGGAATAGACAAGGAAGAAGATGCCAGTGCTCTGATTTTGCCTTACTGAATTTTAATTGCCATGTGTTTGTTCTTTTTTTTGTCGCCCAGAATGAGGTGTTCTCAGACAGAGTGAGATCTGGTAGTAACCTGTCATATTCACTGAAAAACACAGAGAAAAGGCATAAACTGAGGGAGTGAGCAGGAGATGATTAGGCATAAAAACAAAAGTATAATGCAGGTATGGGGATGTGAAGGTTTGTGAAAGGAAGCAAAGAAGTGAAATAAAATTCATAATAGAAAGCCAGGTATGTGAGAAAGTAGGAAGGCACTGAGCAGAACTGGAAATTGATGTTTGTTGGTATCTAAATCTAATATTCTTTTCTCTGCCAGGAATCAAAGAATTGTCTAATTTTGAGTGGAAAAGATGGTTTGTATGACAGTCTTTGGTAGAGTAGAAAAGAGAAGATGATCAAGAGGGAAATGGAGAAGTCATCATCTTCAAGGGTTGTTTCCAAGCAGAGCATGTCTAAACAGGGTAAGGCATAGAAATGCCAATCAGAACTGGAAGAGGATGCACCAGGTGCCAGACAAGAAGAGGGAACTGCTCAGGGCAGTGGATCTGAGGATGAGGGATCTGAAAATCATATGGGAGGTACATGCATGGCTAATGAGGTTGTTTTAAGAAGTGGGATGAAATGTTCAGAACATCACAGAGCTTGACAGTAGCGATGTGGATAAAATGAATAAGAGCAGTGAGAAGTACAATGCTTGCAAAGGTTTTTACAATAATCGAGGCAGAGGATTGTTAAACTCATGAATATTTTGTGTCTCCCGCACCCTCCATCAGTGGCTAGTGAGGAAAGTTTACTGAACGTAGTATGTTTTCAGGGAAGAGGAAAAGGAAAAAGAGATTTAGAGATGTTACAGGAGGACTATGGAACTATGCTAGGGAGACTGTGGAGTTAACCAGTATGGAAAAAAAGGAAGAAGTGAGTACATGTGAAATGGCACTCTGTGAGAGAGGGATATCAAAACAGGGGATTGACTGGATGAGGAGGGAAATGGAGAAAGTGAAAGGGGAGAAAGAATAGGATAACAGGAAATTGGATTATTTTCAGTGCCATTTTTGGCATGAGTGGATGACAACTGTGATGCAAGACATTTGATGAGAGAGTAATGTGGTGTGTTTATGTATGTTTACTGATCAGATAAGGAGTTATACAACCAGTTCCTAAGAATAAGATAGAGAACAAATTAATAGTGCTGAAAAATAGCAGAGAGCTCCTCTGAGGTCTGAAACTCTTGAGAGATCTGGCACTTATCTTCCTCTGCCTGGTTAGAAAGATAGTTTTTAAAAAATGTGTATATTTTACTAATGCTTCCTGTATGCTCTTTAAACTCATTATTTGGACTCCTGTGTGGTAAGTTAAAATTTAATCAAAGCAGCGAGTCTGGAAGTTAAAATAGAAACAAGACTACTACCCTCCTAAAACAATCGATTTCTATAGAAATAAGCTTTTTAAGAAACTAAGATACATATCAGTGTAGACTTTCACAACATTCAAGGACTTTTTCAGAGTAGTGACTGATATGTATCTGTTTCTATGCTATAAGTTAACCAGCTTTACATAATGGCATTATTCATTATCATTCCACCACTGTCCTCTTGTCCTTACTTTAAGTAGGTTGATATTGATGAGGCTTGACATCTCAATTATCTCTCAAGTGTGTTATGGCAGATTTAGTGAATTAATCCTGCAAAATCATTCATTGCTTCTAAAAGATATATCTTTACTAGATAATTTATGATTAAGAATACTGGATAGGGCAAAGTTTTCGTATCAGGGATTGGTAGGCAATTTTATGGGTTTTTTTTTTGTTTTTTTTTTGTTTTTTTTTTGTTTTGTTTTGTTTCTTAAATCAGAATGATTTAATTCAGATAACTAAATTGTTACCTGGTAATTAATGCTCAGTGGTATTTCTCTCTAGCTTGAGAGCCTTAGTATCACTTTAGTGATACCTTCTAAATGTTGCCATTTATAAATCCTGAAGTAAGCAAATGATAATGAGAGAATTAGAGATCAAGTTCCTGCTCTGTTTTAAGCAGCAGTGTGATTATGCATGTGGGTCGTACAGCTTTTATGTGTAAAGTATGGTGCTCAGTTTTCAGCTGGATTTGAGAAGTATGAGGAATTTCCTACCCTAACATGGCTTATCATAAAGGAGTACTGACAGCAAAGGCATTATGATAGAAATTTCCCTGGCTGACTAGGAGACTTGTGATGACTGCTCCAATTTCATTTTTCGTCTACGATGTGTCACAGGAATCTCCCTTCTATTAGTTCCTCGAGCCTGTGTAAAGCTTCCTTTTTCATTCTACAGTCAAAACTTACTTCCTTGTCAAATCCAGAATTGAGGTGGTAATTAGGATTGAAATATGGTATAAAGCAATTCCTGGGACCACCATAACCTCCCCTACCCTCCACATCCCTCAATACCTTAATCAAACAGAGGATTTTAAACATGTTGGCATCCTTGATGTTTCCAGTTCATTCTCCTGCTATCCTAGTCATCTTGACCTTGTCTGTAGAAAGCCGTGCTGTAGACAGATTATTCTGCATCTGTCCTTTTATATTCTTTCCATATTTCTTTAAGATACTGCTAGGACGGAAGCTGTACAGTAGCAAGATGTGTGAAGCATGTGTAGCTGTTCTTAGGCTCTGTGGAAAAAATCAGCAAGGTAATGTTGCTTACAGAGATTGTTTCTGTATTCTGAATCATTTACCTCTAACTGTGGAGCAGAGCCTGACTAGTCAGTGGATCACACTGGGACACAAAAAGATTTATGTAGATACTAATGATTTTTGATCAATGGCGGATTTTGACTAAGTGGTACAAGGAGTCACTATTTAGGATATAGATAGTATGTGTTTCTTGAGTCACTGATTAAGAGCTGTATCAGAGAAGCAGTTGGATGCTATCTTGCAACCTCCAGCAGCTTTGATAAATATCTGATAATACACTTATCTTTAGGCTAAACTTTCAAAGAATCTGCAAACAAATGTTTTTTGCAGTAACCTTCCTTTCTAGTTGCCATGACTTTTCACTCTGTCTAACCTGTGTAGACATATATAATTGTTAATGTGGATGTAGCAGCCCAAATAGATGGTTTCCTAGCATCCACTGAGTTTCAGATCTACTTAAATATGTTGGTAAGTGCTTCATCCATGAGCTGTTTGTGTTTCTGACCTGTGTGGAAATAATCTCATTAGCAAGTGACACAAAAAACACGTTAACATTCTTTATTTATTGTAATACAGCATCATTACAACTAACAGAAGCCCCTGAGGTTTGTAACACACTTCCTGGCACTGCCTTTGAGACGTAATCCAACAGCCAGTTGATCTGTGTGAAGCTTCTCTCCCTTTTCATTTCAGTGTGCTTGAAGGCACACTCTTTGGACTTGTGAGAGAGCAGACAGCTGTGCAGCTGCTCTTTGAGCTGCTGCTCTTGTCAGCTTGAGGAGCAGATTGTAAAGAAGACTTGGAGTCACTGCCCTCACAGTCCCTGCTGCATGATGAGCAATTAGGTCTGCTTCATTCTCTGGAGAAATGCCTTCCAGTCTCCTGCTCAGCCTGGGCCCTCTGTGCTGGAGAGTGGTGCAGGGAATGAAGATAATGTGGAGAAATCCTGCTGGTCTAGCAGAAAAGGAGAACTCTTAAGTCTTTGTAGTGAAGTCTCTCAATAGCTATATAACACTGCTGATGGAAATATTCTGACTGAAACTTGAAGAATGAGGTTTAGGGTCAGCCATCAGACTTGGCGGTTTGGTATTAGCTTCCTTTCACTGAATGTGAATTTTTTTTTTTTTTTTTTTTGCATTAAAATTAATTCACTTTTTTGATCTCAGTGGTACTTCACAATTTTTGGCAACATCCATTTCCTGTACTAAAGCGAGACGAAGGAATGAGAGTAAAGGCTAACAAATACAGTGACTCATGTCAGTTAAATATTGCAGTTGTTTATTAGGTTGCCACAAACTTTGAGTGGGATGAAATTGCTTTTCCGAGGTTCTCCCTGTACCTAAGAACCAGCTCATAATCTTTCAGTCCCAAAGACAGCTTTGAGTCCTGATGTCTTAAGCCATTAGGAATAAAAAGACTGAACTGAGGTAATTATTTGATTTGATATAAGCTTATTTAATTTTCACTTAAACAGATGCACAGTGTTAAGCCCTGTTGCTGATGCTCATGAAAATAATGCATCAGTATTCCTCTTGACTGCGTGTCTTTGTTAAAAACAATATATTTCAATCAAAGGTAGTCAGCTCTTACATTAATAATTGAAAAAGATCATAAAAACAATTAAAGAAATGCTGTTAAGAAGAACCAGAGAAAAACAAGTTATTGAAGGAAAATGTCTTGCTCACATCTTGTTCTTTTTTTGGGAATCAAGGGGATGTGAGAATCTTTTCCTGTGAACTCATTTTACCACCAAATTTTCAATAATTCACATAGCGGTTCTTTCATTCCTGATACCCACTATTGAGTATATCTCAGGTTATTTCATTGAGAAACACTCTGAAATGATAAGAATCATTGTTTTCATTCACATCACAAAACTGCCCTTTTGTGTTCTACAAGATTCTGTAAATGTTTCTGCCAGCAGCAAGAGGATAACATCTCTGAGAAATAATTCTTGTGGGCAAGATACAGAGTACAATAAACCCTTCTGTATACAGAGAGCCCCATTGTCTTTCCATCAGACTTTGCCCTAATGTGAAATTCATTTAAAATCTTTAAAGTTGCTAACAGCTGTAGCCCTGCTTTCTCTCCATGAGGAGCACTGTTTTTGTCCTCATTTCTACAGTAATGTGTTGGAGAGGACTTGCCAGTGCTGCCATCAGGCCAAAGGCAGAGCTGGTAAAAAAAAAATCCAGGAGATCTGTTAACAGTTTCCTGGAGTACTGTTAGCTAAGGTGACTGAAGGTGAGACAATGCCTAGTTAGCAAAAGTGATTGCTAGGTGTTAGAAAGAACGTTTTATAGACTGATGCTCCATTCATGTAGCTTGTGTTTAAGAACAGTTCTGATAGGTTGGGGTGAATGAGCAGAATGTTCCCAAGACGAAGGGTAGACAAGATGTTATTGTGGGAGAACCTCTGGTCAATTGCCCTATGGAAATCTCCATAATAAAATAATTAAAGAAGCTAATTAATAGTGGGATAAAATGAGAAATTATGAATGAGATCTCAAGAAATCATAATTTGATGCTCTGAAAAATCAATTTTTTTTAATTAGTGATTATCATAAAGCACAGATAGAAGGCATCAGGGTTAAAATAATTCATTTGGATTTCTGAAAGAAAAATCTTCAAATTTCAATACAGCATGTGTCTATTGTAAAATCAGAGAGGCGTAGCATATATTATCTTACATGTGAATTTGTGCATCCACTGCTTTATAAAGGGATTTTGGTGATGATCTCAATTATCTGTATTGCAAATGGCATTTTAATTGCAAAATTTTGTCTTATGAAAATCACCAGTACTTGCCCATATGTGCTGATACTCATTAACACGTTGTCTCACACATTTTCATTTTTTTTTTGGCAAGCCATTGCAGGAAAACTGTTGCTTTTTCTCTTCACCACCCTCCTTCTGTCTTAAGACCACTATCCTGAAGAGTCTGCCAGTATTACCAAACAGAAAGACTACCAGCTGTCTGGTTTTCCATTATTAGATTTGTGAGATGGGAGATCTATATATGTCCTTGAGCAAGTAGTGCTTTTAATTAAGGTGATTTTTTTCATCCTTCTGTTGATGCATTCAGACTTGATGTGCGAGCTACTAAACCCATTGCCTGTGTGTATAGTAGTGTACCCAAGTACGTCCTTCATGTTTAAGTACGGAAGTAATACTTTCAAAGTTAGTTAGTGAATAACTTGTATGGGTACGATTTTTCTAGATTAATCATTGTAGTGTCTTCTATGAGCTGTCAGATTTTTAAAGGTCCATCCCAAAAGACTTCTAAGTGCCCAGTCTCTGTTTAGGTAACTGATCATTCTATGTAGTCTGTAGCTTTTAAAATATGTTAAAATCAAGCCTTTTGAGAGGCATAATAAATATTTTAGGGCATTATTTCAGTGTGAATTTCAGCAAAAAGACTAAATAAGAAGAACACATGCTGAAGGATGAATGGAGAAAGTCCAGTGTGCAGTCTTTTAAGGGGAGCATATTCTCTTCTGGTATAAATCACTTCAGTACCTACTGTACTACTTTATACCAACCAAACACTTGACAAAGGATTTTTTCTTGTCAAGTAAAGCTCTCTCTTTTGCTCTTGGAGCCTTTGACTGGACTTACCTTCCAAACTGAAGGGGATGGATGAGGCATCCACTTCTTCCCTGTCAGCTCTGGAATCTGAGTAGCCTTCTCTGCCCATCCTTATCCAGCAAGTGTATCCTGTCCTTTGAGGAGGAAGTGTAAGAAATTTGATTTACTAGAAAGCATCTCTGCCTTTCTTGTTTTTCATGCTATTACACTAGCTGTAAGCTAAATGCGCAAATAAAAGAATGTATAAGTGTGAGGTTGTGATTCATGAAAATGGTTTTTATAAGCAAAACCTGATCTGATTAAAAGGACAATTGGCTTGAGTCAGAATGTTAAAAAACTCCTCTGTATTTCTTCAGATGCTGTTAAATAGCTCAAAATGAGTCACTGTATGCATCAGAGAACATTGTTCATCAGCAGCCTTTTATGCATGATCACAAAAATAGGATAATTTTCAGTAAAAATACACCTCCAAGTGGAGTTGAGCTTTTTTATTTTATAGTGAAACTTCTGTTTTTCTGAACAGAACGGTTGAAAAAATAGCTTTTTATTGTCTCTAGTTTACTCCTATGGAAATTTTAGGTAGTTGACATCTGTCAAATTAGCATTTTCCTTAAATTTGTTTAGATAAATGTTTAGCTATAAACATCTTTGGAGTGCAAGTGATACACTTGATTTGGGTGTGGCTGAATACCAGATCATTTTGTGCTCAGGAAAGTTGGTTAATACAGCACGAGAAGGTATAGGCTTAACTGTGAGAGTCAGCTGCTCTGGTTAGATAGGCGAACATGGAGCTTGCAGTTGGGTTGCCTTTCAGTGCCTCTTTCAGGTGCTAGCTCTGGCGAATAGTTGTTTCATGGTTTATGGCACCTGTAAATAACCTTGTGGGTAGAGGTGTTCAAGGCCAGGCTGGATGAGGCCCTGGGCAATCTCATCTAGCTGTTGGCAACCATGTGGTGGGGGGTTTGGAGCTTGATGATCCTTGAAGTTCCTTCCAATCCAAGCCATGCTATGAATCTATAAAGAAAGGTACACACTTTATCTCACTGATCTATCTTTGTAGTTTCCTGTATGGCACATCTTTTAGTATTTTATTTTATTTTATTTTATTTTATTTTATTTTATTTTATTTTATTTTATTTTATTTTATTGAGAGTTGAGGCTAGTTAAAAGCTATATGTTGACACCCACTTTATTTTAGTTGCTTACTGTTTGCCATTTCTGTTCCTTGAGTTTGTTACTCCAAGCAAGAGAAGCAGCCTTGTTTGGGAGATTGAAATGTTAAAAAATTACTTGGAAAGGTAGAGTAAACAGCACTAACAGCAGAGAGAAAGAAGCAACCTTCCAAAAGCACCAGCATGCTAAATTTAATCTTTTATGGTTTGCTATTTCCACCAGTTTCTCTGTGGAAAGACTGAAGGGTAACAGAACTGGCGGTTGTTGCATGGAAAGTTACAAACTGTGATCCATAACATTCCAAATTATAGTTTAGCAGTCAAATTCTGAGAAGTTAATAGAAATCTATTAGAAGTGGAGTAATAGAACACCTGCAAGACAGTACTCTCACATCAGTGAGGAAACTGGAACTTTAGAGAATATCAGTGTACTGAAAGAAGAAGAATATCAGCTACAACAGATCTAGTGTCTGATAGTGAAAGAGTTAATGCAGACAAAATAGTCTTAAAGGATTTAGAACAGAAGTGAGAATAGAAAACATGTAGGCTAAGGGATCCATAAGTTAATTAGAAGTTAGAGGGATCTGGAGAATTTTTTTCAGGAGCTTCTAACTAAATAGACATAATGCTATTAGAACTGTCAAGGAAGGATCTTTGAGCCTATTTTTCTCTTGTTCTCAGGGAAAGGGGGAAAAAAAGAATAGTATCTGTATTAAGAGTGTGGGGAAAAACAAAGATCAGAAGGAATTAGTGACTCTGACTTAGTTTAGTACGTGTAAGAAGAGTAGAAGTGATTAAACACTGGTGGAGGTATTTAGATTTTCAGAAGACCTCCCACAGAAAACAAGAAAAGGTAAAAGGCATCAAAATTCAGAAAGAAGTATCGTCAGGAATTAAAACCTGTTTCCAAAGCTAAGGAGTGTAATGCGTGGTAGTCAATTATTTGCTGGTCTCAGAAAGTTCTGAACTTATTCTGATACTGATTAATTTATGTTTCAAGTCTTGAAAATGCTAAATAGCTTAATTCTGACAGCTCGAAAATGTGTTTTTAAACTCTATTGAGGAAAAAATGTCAGGCAGCCCTACTCAAGCTAATTACAGTTCATTAAAGGATCTTTAGGAGAAATACTCTGACTTCATCGTAGAGACGTCCATTCCATTTTTATGTAGACCAGCAGAATGAGCATTTAGGTATACATGTATATTTGAAATGGGTGGAGTAATTTCAAATATAGTAGAGCCAAATAGAGTAGAAGCCATAGTTTCAAAAAGATAAATAACTTTGTTACTGGAGTGGTCTTATCTTGGTATTTCTTTTATGTGTAAGTTAAATCTGTGAAATCATGAAGTCATAACAGAAGAATTCGGTAACACATGATGGTGTCATGGCCAATTCGTGGAATACTCATCAGAGGTCTTTCAAGAGGAGCAACATGGACATCTTTTTTCCGAACAAGAGGATACAGTAAGAAGTTTCCTCTGTATTCATCATGCCCAGGAAGTTTGGTTTCCTTTCTCAGTCCAGGTGTATGTCTAGTGTCTGTCAAAAAGTAATAGTAGTATTCTTGTAGCTGAGTAGTAGTACTCTTGTAGTATTCTTTTATTAGTTTAAGTAAGGTCTTTAGGGAGAGAAAATATTAGGTCAAAATATAGACAAACATTCAATCACAGGATTCATTTCACAAAACATAAACAAGAAAAAGTGTGAAATTTAAAAGCAACTGTTCTGAGAAGTACTTCTCGTTTGTTGTTTTTTGTTTGTTTTTATAAGATGAATCAGATGACACTACCTATCCCTACAGACCTTATCTTCTTTATCTGCTGGAGGGGCCAAGTCATAGGTTTTGTTTTCTTTATCTTCTGCTTCATCTGTACCCGGGACATGTAGCAATGTTAATTCTCTCAGGGGTTGACCTCAGACCTACTGAAGTCAATGAAACCATGTCTGCATTGTGGCAAAAGAGCTGTTTCCAGTCTAGACAGGAAAAAGGTGTATGGCCTCTGTCATACACAGTCTGTCATACACAAACTCCCCAGGCCACGTGTTCTAGTGTTTGACTGCCCTTACAGGAAAAAACACCTTTCCTGTGTTTAAACAAGATTTCTTATTTTCATGTATCATGTCCCTATGCCTGTTGAGGTGTCTAATTTGAAAGATCTGCTTAGATGTGCACAGCTGAGATTACCATCAGTAGATGGTCAAACCTGAGCTGAAGCTCCAGGATATAACTGTGCCTTCTTTGTAATGAGATTTTAATCTCCTCTTTTCCCCATCCCCCATTCAGCTTAATTCTATCTACTAGATCTTTCATAGAAACATAGAATGATGGAATGGCTTAGGTTGGAGGGGACATTAAAGATCTGGAGGCAGGGCATCCACAACCTCTCTGGGCAGCCTGTCCCTGCGCTTTATCATTCATTGAGTAAAAAATGTCTTATAATCATAGAATCACCAACGTTGGAAAAAAACTACAAGATCATCCAGTCCAACCGCCCACCTATCACCAATAGCTCTCTCTAAACCATGTCCCTCAACACAATATCCAAATATTCCTTGAACACCTACAGTGTCGGTGATTCCACCACTTCCCTGGGCAGCCCATTCCACTGCCTGACCACTCTCTCATAGAAGTAGTGTTTCCTAATGTCCAGCCTGAACCTCCCCTGGCACAACTTGAAGCCATTCTCTCTAGTCCTGTCACCAGTTACATGAGAGAAGTGGCTGATCTCCCAGCTTGACTGACCTCCCAAAACATCTCCCTAAACACTTTACCTAACTCTACGTTCTGTTAGTTTAAAGCCATTCCCCTTTGTCCTAATGCTATCAGATTGTGTGAAAAATCAGTTCTCCTTCTGCTGGTAAGCTTCCTTCAAGTACTTGAAGGCTACAGTTAGGTCTCTCTGGAGCCTTATCTTATTCAAGCAAAACAATCCCAACTCTCTCAGCCTGTCTTCATAGGAGAGGTGCTCCAGCTCATTGGTCATCGCTGCCCTTCTCTAGGACAGGCTCCAACAGCTCAGTGTGCTTCCTTTACTGGGTGCCCCAAACTTGAACACAGTATTCCAGAAGGGGCAGAGCAGGGAGAGACAATCACCTTCCTCACCCTGCTGGCCACTGCTTATTTGATGTAGCCAAGGATACCATTGGCCTTCAAGGGTGCAAGCTCACATTGCTGGCTTATGTTCAGCTTTTCACCTAGTCTTAGTGGAGTCTAGTCTAATACATATAAGAACACCCATGGTACTTCATTCACTCACTTGCAATGACAATATTAAAGACAGAGCTGAGGAAGCTGGCTGGTAGAATGATGAGCTAGGTAGCACTTCTGGACTGTGTCCTAACTGGAGGTAAATGCAGGCTGCATAGAAGAAATAATTGCCCAAGTTACAAGTGCAAGGCAAAATATAGCAAGAAGGAGAAAAGGTCAGAGTGTTCTTTTTTACATTTGCAAAAGGTAAAAGGTGTTTCTTAGATTCATTAACCTGAACTTTGGTCATCGTGTGGGTGCTTGGCTTGCTGTTGATATGCTGAAGGGTTTCTGTACATTTCTGTACAATTTACATATTACTTTCCACTGTATTTATTCCAGACTAAGCTCTGGGGGAAACAACATTCCAAGAAGCAGCTAGATTTTGTATCCCGACAGTGGTTTGTTGCTGACAGTGTTTGACAGCAATCAGAGCAAGAATACAGTAGACTTTTTAAAGTAAAGGAAGTGAATTTTAAAGCAAAAGCAATTGCTTGCTGCTCCAACGAACAGCAACTTCACCATTCATTTGTGTGGGATCTGGGCCTTAAACAGAAGATACGAATTTAGTCAGGTGTACATCTCTTTGCCAACTACAGTGAAGACCCAGGATCACTGCTGTTTGTTCTTGGACTCTCATTACGTGTAAAGTAAATAAAGGATGAATGGCCAGGAGGATAGCCTTGGAAATCTGAATCCGATTAGAGGCTGAAGTAGAGTAATGCTGAGCTAGATTATTGATAAGAAAATGATCATTGTACGGTCCTTTTTTGTGGATGCAGAGCACAGCTGTGTAGGTCAGTAAATCTCATTACTCTTGAACTGATTCATTATTGGTGAAGGATAGCTTATCATCTACTCATGTTCTTCCTATCAGCTGACCTAGCTGGGGCTTTAGCAGGGACATGCTAAGTGAATGCCTGTCCCAGGAGTCCTAACACTCTGTCCTCAGGTCATGTTCTGCACTCCTTCCAGCTGTATGTCTCCCAGTTAAGCTGATTTTCCTTGTGCTCTGGTTTAGGCCAGTGAAAGTTAATATAAATGCATGACAGAGTTAAAACACCAGTGCAAATTACTCTGAGGTAGAACAAAAGCAAGCCTTTGTACTGATGTGAAGGTGTCTTGATACTGCTAGGAAGTGAAATCCAAGGCAATTCAGAAATGCAGTTTCTTTACTGGTTGTCTTTTGGCTCAAGTCCCCTCATGCCTTGTTTCAGAGGGTTCTCCACTGAACGTTAATTTAAGCTGTTCTTCATCCTTCTGTGCCAGGCAGGAAGGAGCCTTTGGAAAAGCTGCAAAAAGTGGAGCTGGTTCTAAAGCATAATTGGCAGTCAACTGCAAGGTTTATTGCTGGCCTTAAGGAAGGGTTTCTGAGTGTTGATCTTGAACTGTAATGGAGAAAAGGAACCAAAAGATTTTTTTTTTTCTGGGACATGATATCAAAGAGTTGATCTCTGTCCCTCTTTAGAAGGTTTTTATTTCTAAATGGAGTAAGTTTAAGTCAAGCTGCTGTTTACTAACCATTGTGAAGTAAGACAAATGAAGTGTCATTGCCCTTCATTTTTGAATAGAGCAACAAGAGAATGAGGGAGCAGTCACAGACAGTGAAAATCCAGAGCACCATCTTTCTAGCTCTTTGCCCAGCGTTCAATCATAGGTGCTTGTTGTGGTGCCTGACATTATAAACAGACTTAAATCCAGGGCTTTTCATGCAGTCTCTTTTATGAGCATTAAATCTTCATTAAAAGATTAATGGGACCTGCCAGAGAAGCTGCTTTTGTCTACAGAGTTGCTAATTGCTGTTCACACATTGTCAGAATATTGCAAATTTTGGTTCTCATCTGTGATGTATTTTTCCTCATATAAGAGGCATGTATTAAGTGACAATCTTAATGTCCAAGGAATTTTCCATTAGCAAGGACTGTCCGGACCCTGAGAATCCCACTTTCCCACAGAGGGGATGGTATCCATCAGTTTTTTTTAAGGATGTGTCCCTTCCTGTTGGTTTTCCACTAAGCAGAAGCACAGGAAGCAGCCACAGCATGTGAGGACCTTCACCATCCTCCTTTTATTTTTTATAGTGTTAGTGTTCCTGTTCCTGAACACTGCTGGGTCAGCTCAGTTCTGGCATAATATTTGCCCTCCCTCTCATTTTGCTCTTTGCAAATTTGCCTGTAAATGTATCTCTGTGAACTGAGCCTTAAATAACCACCATTAGCAACAGTTTTGGGAACTCAGGTAAAAAAACTGTAGATTTATCAGTGCCACTGGATGTTATTTACCTGCTTGAAGTAAAATATGTGTAAGATATTAAAATATATTAATGTTTTTTCCCCCTTTGTGTGTACTAACAACAAATAATAAGTCTGTCCCATAGAGTAAACTTTCTTGTAAGGTAGAGATTCTATCTCCACATGGAAAAGGCATGCACTCATGACAGCCTTCAAAATGTGGTTCACTGTCTTCAGGTGACTCTTGTAAGGATCTGCTGGCTCTTTTAAATCAGTGGAAGTATGGCAGCTGAAGCCCTGACCTGGAAGTTTCAGTATAATTTTGCTTATTTTGCACTACTCAGAAAGACTTCCAGTTCCCTGAAGGAAATTGTTGAGTGTGGAAGGGACATTGCAGTGGACATTGCAGGAACTGGGAGGCGAGATTTCTGTTGTGCACTAGCTTTCTGATGTCAGAAAAGGTCATTTTGCTTCAGATTACTTGTTTGAAATATTGGCTGTAAGGATATGGGTTGGTTGATTTTAGAATAAATATTTTTAGAGTTCCTGGTGACCTTGTGTAGAATGTAAGTAACGCTGTCTGGTTAAAGCTGTTTTTGCTATTGTAGCAGAGTGTAGTTTGTAGTGACTTGAGCTGGGATTAGATCATCTTATTCCCATTTTCTGTTTCATGCTTCATTCTGCTCTTTACTATGAACTTGTATGTAAAGTGGCCTTGTCTAACTGTAGGGCTGTGCGTGAGCTGAATCTAGCCTTTTAAAACATTCTTTCTGTTCTTTCTCCTTTTCTGTAGAGGAGATGGGGAAGAACTGGTCAAGCAGCACATACAGTCTGACTAGCCAAATGACTCCTTCTGAGCTTCCTCATAGCCTGACATACAGATCTGTGAGCAATTGCTGTTGCTACTGAAACCAAATAGGTATGGGAAGGCTGGCAGCTGCTGCATGGTACAGAGTTGGAAGAGAAGGTTGCATGAGAGTGGTGCAGAGATCTAAACCCTAGATCCATTTCTCATCTTTCTTGCACTATTTTTCCCTCCCCTTTTGTCACTAAACACCTAACACGTTGAACAGGTAGCACTCACTCTGTGTGGTTGGAAGCAAAACTATGTCAGTGCCGCACAACTATAATGCATGTGACTGATGTGGGGCAGCATGTTCCTCTGGTGAGGCGTATGTTCCTTCTTTGCGTTGCTTATCAACTAGTTGTGAACATCCTTTGGCAGCAGCCTGAAAAAGACTCCCTGTGAATTGCTCAGAAGGTACTTTGCAACTTTCTTTCATGCAGTTAGCAGAAGCTTGAGTCGTGCAAAGTGGTTGAGTGCTTAGACTATAACTGTGAAGTGCAAGCTGTTCAGACAGCTCTGACAGAAGCAGAGGCCTGAAGAAAGAGGACATCCTAGTACGTGATGAACTGACTGCTTTTAGGCTGGAGGCACACTAATAGAGCTGGAAGTAAGTTGTCATGTATCCTCTAACTTGCTAAGCAGATTTGCTCAGACCTAGATTTTTTTCTTCCCCTTCTATATTTGCTCACAACACACAGGTACTTTTCTTCTTAAAATGTTGTACGTTTCCCCTTAATTCTATGGAGCTGAAACAAAACAAAAAAACTTCAAGAGGAAATTGTTTATAAGAAATAAACAGTTTATTTCCCACTTTGCAGCTGCTTTGGACTTCATGCCAAGTGAGAACAACTTGATCATGGAGGGTTGAATGCTTAAAAGAAACTGAATTGCACTATACAAGTAATTTCAACAAAAAAATAGACTTCCATCACATTTTTGTATGTGACTGGACCCCTTGGTGGGTTGTTTAGTAGTCCTATGAAAAACTGCATTATTGGTTTACTTGCTGTGCCATGTTTGCTTAATTCTGAGTCACTGTGAGTTCAGGAAGGAATTATCTACAAGTTTCTTCTTTGTATTTAAATTATATAAAGCAATGTGCTTCATGCCATGTATGTCTCAACTCAGAGATCTGGCTGGATTAGCAATGCAGGCACAGCTGGAGTTACAGATAATGGATAACATCCTCAGCTGATGTATTATGTTCACTATAATTCTAGGAAGCCAGCAGAGCTATACTAATTCCTGTCATCTGAACTGCAATACTTTCTGCATTTGCTCTCTATCCCTTAACTGCCAAAGCTTATGTTTGGGCTTTTGTGCAGAACTTAATGATATCCCTTGTGCTTGAATAGAGTAGAGTGCCCTATAAACAATAGGTTATTTTACAAGCGATTGAGTGTTAACGCTGGGAGATCCTTTTGTTTTTTGTTGAAACTGAGATATGCTGAAGGACCAGATCGAAGTTACTTGTGAGGCACTTGTGATTTGTAGCATCAAACTAAGGGTCGTTATTTAAACGATGTCATCGTGTAACTTGTAAGTTAATCAAAGACAGATTCCCTATTTCCTTTACCATTCCAGTTATTTAAGCTTATGTACCAGCTCTCCAGGTGTCCAAAAGCACAAACGCAAATTACTGCACCAATCTGTGAGAAATAAACTGAACTGATAGTTTTTAAGGACACTGGGCAGCAGTTTCTGAGTATTTGTCAAATGATGGAAATTTTCCAGTGCAGAAAGCAGCACTCTTATTTGTGTGTTTGAGCCCATGTATTAGAATGAGTAGGATGGAAGGAATATGGACAAACAAAGCATTGGTTTGGATGTAATGTAATAGCCTTGCATTTCCATGTGATAACATACAGAATTTCCTATTGTCACTGCAGTTGTTCAGCCCGGACAGCTGTAGAGCTGAGGATTCAGTCACATTGCAAGTCATCTCACCTAACTGTGGGCATCACAAAGTCCAGACTTAAGCAGTTAATGGGGAGACGAGTAATCTCTGAGGATGAACTGTTCTCTAAAGGTGTTGATGATAGTAGTGGTTAAAATGACTTTCTTAGATAGAAACAGGTATTCTCTCTCTTCCAAAACCATTTCTCTCCAGTCTCTCAAAGAGTAAAGGCAAGAATGTGTGTTTTGATTGAGGAAATGTCAAAAGGAATTGGTTTGAAAAGCAGTGTCTTTCATCCAGACTAGAAGAACAGTGATAAAGAAGAACAGCAGAACAGGAGATTTCCACTGTCCCAGATGCTGGCTGAGACCTGACCCAAATGAACATGAATTTAAATTTTACAGTAGTTCCTAAGCCTCCCTGCTGCATATTACCCTTCTTTCTGTTGCAGTGCCATCCAAAAAGACAAGGATGCATGCACTCTGCTAGGCACTGTGTGAGTAAAGAAAAAAAAGGTGTTTTCCTCCCAGGTTGCTGGCACTCTGCATCATCTCTGGTGATCAGAAATTTAGGTTGGCCTCAAACAGATTAAAGGAATAAGCTGCCTTAAGTGCTGAACTATGGTTGCAGCTGTTGGGTTATGTTTTAATAAGTGCGTTTGGTAATGCAGCAGTTTTCAATTTAAAAAGTAGTTCCATGTTACAAATGTTTGTTTGTTATCTGTGCAATAATGTTTGCATGGCTCTTGTTATCTGCTTGCTACCACCGTGTAACGCCAAAATTGTTTGTTAATGATTGTTACTGCAAAGAGACCGAAGCAGTTTGTGCAAACCATTCAAGGAAGGGGTAAAATAAACCCAACTTTCTATCTCCCTCTTACGTATCTGCATGTATCTTATATATATATGTATATAATAACAACATTTACTTCTGATACCATAACCTTAGAGCTCCACAAACTACTAGCTATTTAATTACCTGGTAGGTACCCCCTTACTTCCCCCTAGCAGATAATTTCTTTGACTTGCAAGAAACATTGAGGCGTGATTGGATTGGAAGTTTTATTTTGTTTTGAGAAAAATGGGAACTGGAATACATTGGCTGTAAGGATATCAGAGAAACCTGACTCTTTTGTTTAGAATATATTGAAACGTCTTAATATTCTTCCCCTTCAGCTCTTATTGCAATTTTTTTCCTCCTGAATCGCATTGTGTCCATCTGCATGAATTGGGGAAAATTGTGAGATGATTGCTAAGTACTTGGGTTAGAGGATTCCACAAAAATGGTGCCTTATTCTGATCAGCCAAGAGAAAAAACAAAACTGAATGAAACTCTTAGTAGCCTGTTATACCTGTAGTAGCAGTTAATCTCCCAGGTCAATTGCTCCGGATTTGTGGTTACTTTATTAAGAGCTGAGTTTTGGTTTGGTTTGTAGGAAACCTAATGCTAGTAAAGCAGGAAGCCACGGATTATTAGTTGTAGTTTCACATTGTTTTTATTCAGTGAGATATATGAAGTGATCCCTTTTAGCCATCATTAATATTAATCAAGATCCTTGTGTGTCCAAATGTCGGTCACTGACAGTTCCTATATCTTTTGTGGTGCCTGTGCCTTTAAATTCATGTCATTTCTTCAGAAAGTGCAATTGGATATTTTGCTTGTATATAGCAGGGAATGCTGCTCTAATATTTTGAAGCATGACATTTTGATGACTACCCATAAAACAGCAGTCTGTTTCTGGCCAACAGAACGTTCACTTCTCAAGGAATCAGTGAGAGCGGCAGCATATTGTTTATTTAAAAAAAAAAAAAAAAAAAAGATACTATCCTGTTTTTTAATTAATTCCTGTGCATTTACAGACTCCCTTAAAAGCTTTGGCCATAGTGCATTTTCATCTGAAAGGTTAATGCTATGACTAAGGAGGAGATGTATTCTAGTGATCTTTGTTTACAAGTTCAGCTTTGCAGCTGTACAGAATGAACAGTGCTTCTTGTTTTGTTCTAATATTTTTAAGTATTGTGTGTCCAGCAGTTGCAATATTGGAACAATAAAACTGACAAGAAGCCTTGTCACACTACTGACGTTATGATCATTGTTGTCCATTATGGTTTATAAATTTCATCTGCTGCTGAAGGTAATTACTGATGTATCGGTCCCCTTCAATGCCAGTCTGGTATAGATACAGGCACCATCTGTTCTGAGCTTCATTGCAGCTCAGCACCATGACCAGTTTTTCTGCTTTTTTAAAAAATTTTATTTTTTTTGGTACTATGCTGCTACTTGATTTTGCTTTTGACTGGACGTCAGTTTGAGCATGAGGAAAAGCTTCTTTCCTCCCTTGTATTTAAGTGGACAAAGTAGGTGCAAAATCTGCAGTTCCACAGCTTCACTAATAGCTGAGAGGCAAGAGAAGACTGATTAGTGAGAACTGAAAGTGGCACCAAGCAAACATCACGAACATCAAACCTAGTAAATCTGCAAAGCTCAGTAGCCAGAGTTTCAGCTGAATGGATGGGTTACATGGGGCAGCAGTACCTACTGCTTCACCCTGTTGTAGCAGAATTGAAATGTAAACCTAGGAGATTACAAGGTTCTAATCTCCACTAGCTGGTTACTGAATTATGTTAAAAACCACGAAAATCAGCTTTTCCTTGCATACTGTGCATACTGTTATAATGAATTAAAAATAAGCAAATGAGTACAAAGTGTTAAGTCTTCAATTTTTGATGTTTCATAGAAAATACCGAATTAACAGATATTCAGCTTCTTTATGCATGAGGAATCACTGACTCAGGTTAAAGCATCTTTCTAGCAGTTGGTGAAATCCCTCACAGCAACTGTTCTTTGAGTAAGTTTTATGTTTCCAGTCTGTTTCCATAGGCTCACAAGCTTAGGATGCATGGGCCTTATGCCTTAGCTGTGTGTTCAATTAGAAAACACTGAGTGCTACCAGCCCCTCTTTCCTATCTGTTTGCTACTGATCTAAAGCAGAATTCATGGAATTTTGTGTGTGATCTATGGTTTTAGCTCAGTGCAGGGCCTTGCACTGAAGTGCCTGGAGAGTATTCACAAGTTTTGTTGTTCTGTCTTTTCTTGGAGGCAGCAATCTCTAGCAAACTGTTAGGGAAAGAGGTCATTACATTTTAAATTATCACAATGAATGTAAGTCAAAGCCTGCAGCAGTTCTTCAAATCCACCCGTTTCCACTTAGCTTTCAGTTGTGTAACATAATTCCTTTAAATAGACTTCCTTTTTTTGTGTGCTCGCTGTAAGACATCAGACATAGAAGTGGCAGAAGATTATTTACCTCTGTTAGTCTCTTACTGTGGCAACTTAATCAACATCATTTTAAAAATAAATGAGACATAAGAAGTGATTTGTGACAGCTATACACCGTTAGAAGGGGTGGGGGGGTGGGAAGAGGTACTGAATTTTATGTATGTTCAGTCTATGACAGGAGAACAGTTGGAATAAGCCATGCTGTGTTATCCAGAGTGTGCATTATAGTCCATAATTTTTAACCCTCCACAGAAAACTTTTTTTTTTTTCAGTACCTTCAGTCTGTTTGCTTCAGCACTGCAAAAGGTTACATGCTCTTACTAAGAGTTCCTGTTGTAGGATGAGAGGGAGAGATTACAGTAAAGCTTTTTTGAATCAGCAGGACTGGGAAATTGATCCCCGAATTACATAACAACCATGCTAGCTGGAGATGGGTATGTAACAGCTGTTTTCAGTATCAAGGATTTTCTCCCCAGATAACCCTTCAGAAAAATCAAAGTATTGGGGTTTTTTTTGTTATTCTGATAATCTGAGACAAATGCTTGATTAAGAGTGCTTAAGGACTGAAAGGGGAGTAGAGATTCTTGATTATTTCCCTCTCCGTTATAACAAGCCCTTCCTTCTCTCAGCCCTAGGCTAGTGTATTATGTCTGGTTCTGAGCGTCCAGACATATTTTGCCGAGTCACAAAGGAAAGGACTGTGTGTCTGCCTTACTCCTGGCAGTAGTTCTAACCCCCAGGAAAGAAATACTTTGAAGAATGATTCAACAATAAAAGTGAAACTGGTAAAAATACTTGGCCTTTACATTTTGTTCTGCGCTCATTTTTCCTTTATCTCAGTTCAAATTAAATGAAAGAAGATCTATAAATGTGTGCTTAAGAGATTTGAGAGTGAGAGCTGTTGTTTGAAATCCCAAATATGATTAAAGCTTATTTTCGCTCTGATCTTTGGCTCAATTATAACATTAGAGTTTGCTTCTTGTAGGACATCATTTCCTAGGAAGCAGAGACAAATACACAGTAGTCCACAGCTAATAGGGCAGTTCCTTATTACTTTTGGAAGTCTGGATTCAAGGCAGACAACAAAATCAGTTAAAACAAATACTGTGTATGTTGCTATGCATTATTTTTGTTGTAAGAGCAACCCGTGTGTTATTGTACTGCAGAGGATGTCATAACATCAGTGAGTATTTGGTCTTGGTAGCTTATGAGAGGTAACATCATGAGAAGCTGGTGGAAAACAAAGGGGAAAGACCAGCAGACAGAATGGGAGGGAAAATGTGAGAAATATTGTGGTGTAGGTACAAGCCTCAATTTATCAGAAAGCATTATCAAATTGTACTTTGTGATAAAAGACTATTAGCAAGGGTTCTCCAGAAATGTATGCATTTGTCAGGTGGGAGCATACACACTGAACTGTCTAATTATTACTTAGTCAATGTTCATGTAAGCAAAACAAATACTGCTGCTGTAAATAAATATTTACATATTTATATATCCAAGTCCAGCAGAAAGAGGCATTTACAATAATGATGAGATTTGCTTTTTCTTCTGCATATCTCTCCTCTGCAGAAGCTGAAAACCATTAGTCCAGAATCTTAGGTCTTTGTGAGTATGTTGCCTTGTTAGATGATGGATGCAGGTGTTTTTGTAATGTGCATTAACCTAAAGGAAGTTGTTTGTAGGTCTGAAATGGGAAATGGAGAAGCCCTAGCAGATTCACTGCAATTTGGTCATCCATGCAGCTGAAATTCTCTACTAGACCACCAAAACTAGTCTATCTATCTGTCATTAGCTTAGCAACAAAATCATGTGTAAATGCCTATCCTCTTCTGCCTCACAACAGAGGATACGCTTGGCCTATTTGATGAGGAAAAGCATGCCTAGTTAGTCATGATGGAATCACTGAGAGTATTTGTGATGTAAGTGATTAGAGGCTCAATCAAAAGGCTGATTAATATTTACTGTGAAGTTAGAACTACTCAGTAATGCTCTGCAGTTCTGATCAGAAGACAGATTCTCTGATTTTTGTTTGTTTGCTTGTTTTTCTTTTGGCATGAGTCAAGTTAGTCTACCCTGTGAACTTGCCACTGTGGCTCTTGACATAAACGTAGTGGTCCCACTGGACAGCAGCTCTCATTGGGTGACAAATAAACCAACATTTGTAGATGATAACACCTCTCCTACCAGGACAACCTGAGAGAGATGGGGCTGTTCAACCTGGAGAAGGCTCTGGTGAGACCTGATACTGGCCTTTCAGTATCTAAAGGGGGCTATAAGAAGTCAGGGGATAAACTCTTCAGCAGGATCTGCTGTAATAACAGAGGGGGAAATGGTATCAAGCCAAAAGAGAAGAGATTTAGATTGGATATAAGAAAAATATTTTTTACGATAAGGTTAGTGAAGGACTGGAATGAGTTGCCCAGATTTGTGGTAGATGCCCTGCCTCTGGACACATGCAAGGCCAACTTGGATGGGACTCTGTGCAACCTGATCAAGCTGTAGGTGTCCCTGTTCATTGCAGGGGAGTTGGACTAGATGGCCTTTAATAGTCACTTTCAACTCAAACATTTCTCTTTTCTTTTCTTTTCTTTTCTTTTCTTTTCTTTTCTTTTCTTTTCTTTTCTTTTCTTTTCTTTTCTTTTCTTTTCTTTTCTTTTCTTTTCTTTTCTTTTCTTTTCTTTTCTTCTTTTCTCTTACCCTTTAAAGCAGCATTTAAAACAAGGCTGTGAACCCATCAGCTCTGCTGTCTGTACCCTGGCACAAAAATGCTCCTCCCTTGATCTGCCATTCTGCTCACCCTGTCCACATCTCTGGTCATGGCCTGTCAATCACTGAGCTGTTTATTTTCAAATAGTTTCCCTGAGGAACCTGGCTGATGATCCTTTTCCTTTTCCATATATTGTGCAGTGTTTAAAATACACCTCCATTCCATGAGAGCCTTTGTTGTCTGAGTGCATTTCTTTTTGTTTATTTTCTTGTGGCTTTTGGGGCCTTTCTTCTGCGGAGCTGAACATGTGCTAGACGGTGCTGTACATTTCCTTCTTTCATTATCTGTCTTCTGTCTTCCCCTACCTCCGCCCAACTATCTCAGAGAGATTAATGGGAGTAGAGGATGTGTAACTACATGAGCTGGCTCAGGTCTCCATTTGTAACCGCAAAGCCCCATTATCACAGATGAGCACAAAGCCAGAAATGTGAACACCTACCCACAATCAGTTGATAAACTGCTGGGGTTAAACTGTTACACGGCAAACTGGGCTGCAAGCTGTTGCAGCACAAACTGGAGAAGCTCTGCTGTAGAAACTGTTTAAAAACATCTAAGCTGCCTCATGTTTTGTGGTCCTTTAGTTATAGCAGTATGGGCTTAGCTTGTTCAGTGTTGTTCGGTGGTTTGAACAGTGTAAGTGTGCTTTATTTTACTTCTTCAACTGTAAACTTTTCATTGAGCAGGGATGCTGGACATGCACTATTTCAGACACCACCTACTGAGCATGATAATAGTGACAACACCAGGAGAAAAAAGAAAAACAAAAAAAGAGGGGAAAATGTCTTAATCATGAATTATGTTTATAGAATTATATGTACAATGATGTCCTGTTCTTAATTAAAGTATCAGCTGACTGGCCTTATGATTCTGTTTAATGAAATGGGAAGCAGCTGGATAATGTAGCTAACTGTTCGGTGTTGGGCCAGCACATAGTTTGTAGGAATTCTGGTGGCCTCCAGGGTCTAGGTTAATGTTCTTTGGTGCTAGGAAAGAGATGAAAGGCTTTGTTCAACAGAAGTTTGCAAATCATGAAAAGGTTCAGGAATACCCTGCAGCATCTGCAACCTTTGGGCACATACCATATCCTGGAGAAGGAAACACAGTGATTCTGAGAAGTGTTTGTACTTGCATATAAGCCTGTGTCAGTTTAGGTCACTTTTGTCTTTCTCACTGTCTCACAAACTAAACTCAACCAGCGACTCCCTTGTGCTTCACATATAGCTAGTTTTATATGACTGGTTTCTACATCACTGTTATTTTGATGTTTTACTGGGATTTTTCTATGTTTTTACACCACACCTCACAAAACATCTTTTCTCTGCTTCTGAACTCGGTCTGTTTCCAGGTTGTTGATGCAACCTTCACATCTTTTTTTTGTTTTTTTTCTCTGCCTTCTGCTTATCTCATTATATGACAACCCCACCTTTGCAGCAAAGGTGTGATTAGCAGTTTAAATAACCTGCATCTGCTAGATTACGTTAGTCTTTGCAACTGCCTCATTTCACAATGTTCAAAGTGCTCTAAGGTAGAGATAATTTTGTAAAAAACAACAAAACAAAAGGATGGGCCATCTGCTGTGCAAGACCTTGCCCCAGGGAGTTAAAAGCAGCATGATGCAATTACACCTTGTTTGTGACCACCTGTGCTGGTGCTGCACAAGCAGGCTTTCAGACTGTGCTGATGGGGCTTTGTTTTTATTCCTGATTGCTGCAGCAATGTCTTCACTGCACTCATGGTGGAACTGTTTATTTTCATTATTCCTGTCACTTTGTGCATGTTAGTTATCTTCACACACATTCCTTTCTGTATTTACTTCTTCACCCAGGAGGTTAGAGGTAAAGGAGATTTTTAAGAGGCTATTCTTCAGGGTTAGTGACTGATTCTTTGCATGTCTGACAGTATGTCATCAGCTCCAAAAGGTCTGGATAAGGTCCCAGAGACTCCCTTTCCTCCTTCCCCTGATAATTGTCCAGGGTTTCAAAACCCTGTTGATGGACTAATTGTGCTCCAGTTAAATGAAATTCGCTACTGATTCCGCTGTCAGACATGACATCAGCAGTGTTATTCAGGCAGAGCAATCTGGATCTGTTGTTTTTCTGACACAGCAAACTTCTCTAATCCCATGTTAATATAAGGTAGCTGTGCATCTTTAGTTTCAGCTGTGATGGAATTGTTTTCTTCAAAGTGTCTGGTACCATGCTGTGTTTTGGTTCTAGGAGAAAAACAATGTTGACAATGCAATGATGTTTTTAGTTGCCTGCTAAGTAGTGTTGCACAGAGCCAAGGCATTCACAGTGAAGGGGCTAAGGAGCTGGGAGGGAACAGAATTAGGGTAGCTGACATAAATTAACTGAAGGGATATTCCATATCATGTGACATAATGTGGAAGGAGTTTTCAATGGGTAGGAGTTCATCTTGCTCTCTTGTGCTGCTCTGGGGCTAGCTGGCCATCGGTCAGAGGGTGGTGAGCAATTGCTTGTGCATCACTTACTATATATACATATATATATAAGTGTGTGTGTGTATATATGTATATGCATTTGTCTTAATTATTATCCTTTCTCTTTTCTCTGTATTAGTAAATCGTTTTATCTCAACCCACAAGTTCTACTTTCGTCTTCTTGATTCTCTTCCCCATCTGATGTGGAAGTGGGGGAGCGAGTGAATGACTGTGTGGCGCTCAGCCACCTGCTGGGTTAAACCACAACACTGTCAGATGCATGATGTCTTTCAGTATTAGGTGCAGTCTCAGCAGTTTAGGCACAGTGCAGGGATTTGTATGTGGTCAGTGTTTGCACTGACAGACTTTTTGTCCTTTTCAGTAATTCTGTTGTCTATACAGCTCATTTGGTGTAAGATTCTGGCACTAGATAAGGCATATTCTTTGCTGGCAAGATTACTTGTCATAACATGCTCAGACTGCACTGTTAATGCATAATATACCTATCCATCATCCCTTAAATTTATGAGGATAAATGCCATCTCTCAACATAAGCTGATATAGATCTTCTCAAAAGTACATTCACCTGGGATATATATCAAGGTAGTATTAAATTAATCTTTAAGTTTAGATAACTTAATCTCAGTGAATTTCTTGATGTGACAATGATGCAGTTGGATAGCAGGTCCACTTTCATCAGGTGATGACAACCTCACTTCCCAGAGAATCCTTATCACATATTTGATTTATGCTGTGTGTTCCTCTGTGATGAAGGCAACGGGGATTTCTCTTTAGCATCTCCGGGTGTGAGATCAGATCCTTCCATTTGAGAAACATTATTGTTTCTTTTCTTCTGTGGCACATTTTAAAAGTGTAGTAAATCATATTTTTAAATATTTTAAGTGATGTTTCCATTCATCTCTGTTTCCAAGCTGTTCTTTCATTCTTTCATCAGTGTGTGTGGCTGTACTGACTTCACTCCTGCTAGTCGTGTGTCTAGTGTTTCAAAGCTGAGGTTGAAAGTACCGCCTACAGTTTCCTGGTAGCCCATCAGTCAGTGTGAGGTTTACCTACTGTAATTATCTCCATGTTTACTTTGTCAGGTCTGTGTTTGGATTTTCTGTCTTTCTTTTTTCTTATCTCCCAATTTAGTTATGGCTTTAGCCTTTCCTTACTACTGTTTTTCTTTTTTCTCCATTGAAACTGTCCTTGACCATGTTGCCTTAAAGGAGCATATATTCTACTTCAACTTTTCCTACTTCTCCCCTTGTTTGTCCAGGAATTAGTATATAATTCTTAAAAGAAATAAAACTGTGTAGTGTTTTTCTCAATATAAAGTCTAAATCAGAAAAGGATTTTATAAAATTGGATACAGAGGCATTTATTATTTGGATATATAAGAACCATGTGGATGTATATAAAAGAAAAGGGAAGCACGGGCAGGGTATACAGATCTATATAATTGTTCCAACACTGGAAAAGAAATAGCAGCAGCTGAAAATGGTAGACTGGAGTAGAAAGTGGGAACAGTATTTTGTGCTGACTAAGATAAGTGAGAATCTGGACAGAAACATCTTGAAAAATAACATGAGGTGAAAGAGTGTTATTGGTGTTACAGGAAGTATCTGCCAGAGGTATTTTCTACCAAGAATGAACATCCCCTTTTGTACCTCTGAACACAGCATTCATGAAGGAATCTGTCCTTTGTGTCTGTCACTTAAGTGAGCCTCTAAGATCCTCAGTTTTTTTGTGCCGTGATGTTACTCATCCAGATTTAGTACCAAGTGCAGATGGCATTCATATGGGCTTAATCCTGTCTTTCAAATCATGAATCCTGTCGTATCCCATTAGTTTCTTTCAGTGCTTCAGCACAGTAGGAAACAGAAAAATTATTTGAGGGAAGTATCGTGCAATTTCCAGCACATGGAGAGTAATTTAAAAATCTTGGCAATGTTTTTACCCTCTTCTGAAAGAAGCATAGTACATTTCAGTTAAGCTCTGATCCATTGCCCAGAAACATCACAATGGGAGGGAAACAAAATTCCAAATAAGAAACTGAACTTATACTGTGCAAGATGTAAGTAAACCCAGCTTCCTTCCCGTCTTCCGTGGCTTCTCAACACAAAAAGGAATAAGAAGCAGTAAAAAGAGGATAGCTGCGGAAACAAGGAACTGTGATTTCTGTACATCCTTTTTGGGTAGAACTTTTAGTTTTTAGGCAGTAAATCCATTGTGGATGTCTTGCTAGCTAAGCCCATCTGATTTTGTCTTTACATTTTATAACAGCAAATTCCCTTGTCTACAAAAGTAAATGAAAAGTATCTTTCCCATGTGAATCTCCCCTTCTAAGTTAGACAAGTTCAGTCTTAAAAATTGAGTTTCTATAACAGCTGTAGCTTTTGGAGTAAAGCTGAATGATCGAAATTAGTTCTGTTTTATTTGGATAGCAAAGCAATTTGCACAAACTGCTTTTGTATCAAGTTCAATCACTCTTTCTGAGGAAGTTTGTTTTAATTTGCTTTTCATGACAGTTTGCTGCCGTCTTGTTTGGAATGTACTAAAAGCATAACTTCTCTATAATTACTTAAATGATGAGTGTACTACACTATTACCTTCTTTCTATTCCCTGTCTCCTTTCCCCCCCCCCCCCCCCCTTATTTGTTGTTCTTTTTAAAATTCCTGATCTGAAAAAGTAAATAGTGGAAGCGCAGTGATTTTCAGGGTGTGTTGAGCCAACTTTGGTAGGTTGATTCTGATTTGCAGGATTTTTTTCATCTTGGTTTCATCTTTTTTTTTCTGCTATGGCTAATTTGGTGGAATGGGAAATGGAAGTCTGCCAAAAGTTCATTCAATTGAGATAAACAAAATGGTACTTCTAAATGATAAAGTAGTGTGTTTGTTAGGTATTGCCTGATCCTGTGTTGGCTGCTTCTGGTAGGCTGCCAGCTCCTGTGCACAGGAACAAGTCAATGGGATAAGAAGATGCTCAGCATTTGTTAAGTATGGCTTCCTTACTGGCAATATCTTTCACATAGCTGTTTTTCAGAACCAGTTTTGATGCTCCCATGCTGAATAACATTCTGAAATTCTGCTATTTAATCAGACTTTACATGGAGAGAATAGTGTTAAGTATGAGCAATCACATCAGAATCTGACCAACAATCACTTATTTTTGGTTTATTTCCATATAAAGACTGATTGCCTCACATTTGTTCATCTTCTTCTCCTTTTTTATATTTCCTAGAGATTTCTGCAGACTAGAGTACATCTATTTAACAGACACAATTCCAGAACTGACACCTACTTTCAGTGTTCTGACTTAAATCAGTGTTTCTTTTTTTTTTTTTTAATTATTGTTTGAAGTTTTGTTTAAACAATTTAATTTTTTAAATTATTGTTGAATGTACTGTCATTGATATAAAGCTGTCACATTACACTTCAGAGTGATCACAGGGTGAATGGGTATCCATGATTCTTATGTGTGCTTTGAACACCTTAAAACCCAGTGTCTAATCCAAATATGCCTATTTAAATTACATTAGAATAGGTGTATTTAAGACCACTTCTAAAATCTGCTTCTTTTCCTTGTTCTTGTAGAGTGCTCATCTTTAATCTGTTCAGCACCTCTTCTCAGTGAACTCATATCACTTAAGTGGTCTTTGATTCTAAAGGACAAAATAACTTCTATAGATATGATGATTTGGTGGTGACAGATTGGTGGAAGGGGAGAAAGCAGCACTGAGAGCTCCAGCTCTGTTCTGAATAAAACCTAGACTTTATGGAATAATAAGTCTGGAAAGTTGGATGGAGATGCCCTTGTTGAATCTCATAAGGTTCAAGTGTGAAGGCCTGCACCTGGAGAGGAATAATTGCATACATCAGTACAAGTTAGAGGCTGACCTGCTGGAAAGAAGCTCTGTGGTGAAGGACCAGAGCGTCCTGGTGGACAAATGGTTGGCTATGAGCCAGCAGTGTGCCCTTGTAGCCTATTCTGGGCTCCTCTGTTCTAGACAGGCATAGAACCTCTGGAAAGAATCCAGCAGAAGGCCACAAAAATGCCTAAGGGCTTGAACATGCTGCTTTTGAGGAAAGGCTGTGAGACCTGAGGGTGTTCTGCCAGGAGAAGTAAAGACTGGGTGGAAGTCTATCAATGCTTGTAAATATCTCCTGAGTGGAAATTAACTATATGGGGCTGGGCTCTTTTAAGCAGTGCCCAGTGATGAAACAAGGGGCAATGGACACAAACTTGAACAGAGGAAGTTCCATTGGAACATGAGGAAAAATCTCAGTACTGGGTGGTGGTTATAGAACATTGGAACAAGCTACCCAAAGAGGATGAGGAGTCTCCTTCACAGGAATTATTCAGAACCCACTTAAACACATTCCTGTGTAAGTTTCTATAACTTGCTTTAGGGGGTAGTAGGAAATTATGATCTCCAGGGGTCCCTTCCAACACATAAAATTCTGTAATTCTATGTAATTAATTTTATCAATTCTATTTTTAATTGAAAAGAAATGCCATCCCTGCTAGTGCTTCCGAGGGGGTGGCTTCTTACAGGGCTGCTGTGGGTCCAGGTCACTGCCAGCCCTTCTCTTACGGGGCCGCCGGAGCCTCACAGCTGAGCGGCCAGGAGCGGAGGAGCTGCTGCCCTGAGCAGAGGGATCTGCTGCTGCCAGCTGCTCCATCTCCTCGTGGGGCTCCTCCTGTTGCCTGGGGATGCGCACAGCAGGGGTGTGACTGGGATCCCCGTGGAGGACAGCCTGTGTTGTACTGGGCTGCTCCTCTCTGCTGGCACTTTCAGTGCTGCCGTTGGTTCTGGGAATTGATGTAACAGTCCCTCGTTGGGAGGCTGCGGGGCCAGGGGCGGCCACAGAGCTGTCCTCCTGCCCGCTGGCTGCAGGGCCCTCCTCCTGCCCTCCGGACACGTGGACGCCCTGGAGGCCCAGCTGCCCGTGGGCCTCCTCGCCCCACCGGCTCACAATGGCGTCCACAAGGCCCTGGATGAGCGTCTCCGCTCTGTCCCCCAGGGCAGGCCGCAGCAGCCGGATCAGGGCCTCGCTGTCCAGCCCGATGTTACACAGGGTGTTGAGGATGAGGTTCTCCACCGTCATTGCCTCCCACCACTGTGTCCCAAGGACGGCTCGCAGCTCCTGGCGCAGCCATGGCAGCACAGGGTCGAGGATCTCCTGGTGCTGCCTGAACAGGGCTGCCCAGACCTCCAGCAGCAGACCGCCCACCATACGCCCCTCCTCTGCCTCCACAGCCTCCTGCTCCTCTGGCAGCATCAGAAAGGGTGGAGGGGATGGCGCATCGTGCTGGGGGCTGTAGATGCGGGCGATGCCTGCCTGGAAGCAGGCAGGAACTGGTGGTGCTGGGGGACAGATGATGAAATCCAGGTCGCTGTCGTCGTCCCAAGCAGCAACCTTAACAACTGCCATGGCTCTGCGGCAGAGCGGGCAGGTCTCTTTCTGCTTGGCCCACCGCAGGATGCAGCCGAGGCAGAACTCGTGACGGCACGGTACTGCGTAGGCAATGTCCTTTTGCACGTCACGGCAGATGGGACATGTCCACGCCTCCTCTGCTGCCATGGTCTTCATGCTGTGGCCTGATGGGGAGTGAAGATGAATCTCTCTCCCTTGACAGTGCCTCAGCGGTGAAAGATGTGCACTGCAAGAGGGAGAGAGGCTGTGGTCATTCTCTGTCTCTGGGACAGGCAGAAGAAATGTCCTGCTCCCACAGCAGGAAACCCTCCTAACCCCACACCTGTGCCACCAGTGCCTGATGCTCTCACAGGGTCAGACTGCTGCCCCGGTCCTGGCAGCTCTCCCATCCCAGAGCTCACCCCTTTACCACCCTGGGTGATGCATCCCACCCAGCTCACCTGTGCTGCTGCACGTGCACCTCTGTGAGACCCCAGCTGCCTGAACCAGGCAGGCCAGGGGATTCCAGGTGATGGCTGTAGGGATGGGCACTGAGAGCAGCTGCCAGCAGTCCCCAAAGCACAGCCCAACACACAAACAAAATCCTCGCTCCACCTCCAGGCCGCACACACTCGCTCGGCAGGAGTCCAGGCTCGAGACTGACTGGGCCAGGCCCTGCCAGCGCCCAAAGCTCCATGGCATCACAGCCTGCTTCTCAGTGATGTCACCGCAGCCCTTGTGCCACCACAGCACTCACTCATATGTTTGCTCATGGAGCATGGCTCCTATGAGGAAAGGATAAGGTACCCGGTCTCTTCAGAAAAGAGAAGAATTATTGAGGATCTTCTTAATTCTTGTAAATACCCTATGGAAGAGAGTCGAGAGGGTGCGACCAGTATTCATTCAGCACATCCCGGTGACAGAATTTCAGATATAACCGAAAAAGTGATTCAGGATGGTTCTCCCTGATAAAAGCAGATTTTATTCACAATTGCAATGGTGGTTGTCCTGCTTGTCGGATTGTACTTATGGACTCAATAGTACAGCATTTGTACCTTGTCTCCCCCACTCCTTCCCCTTTCCCCTGTTTTCCCACTGGTTGCGTACCCCAGATTATTCACAATCTAACCAATGATTTACATTTGTTAACTACCTTCTGACACTCGTTGCTTCATGTGCTAAGTCATACCAGTCAGTCACCATCCTGCTGTTTGCAAGATGTCTCAGTATTCTCCTTATCACGTTGATACGGTGATTCTCTCCAAGGCTGCTTCCATTCCGTCCAGAGGACATTTCCTTTGTCAAACAAAGGGCAACAATGGAGGGGAGTGCGGGGGATGCCAGGTCTTCCCGATGCCTCTTCAGGTGCTTCCATGGACATGCAATGACTCGTCCTCTGGTTTGATCAACTTACGGCAGGGTATTCTTGAAACGTGCACGGCAGGATACTACATATATGTTCGTACTGACACGCCATAAATTGTTCCTAGCCATACACGTATATTGCTAATTATTTTACTTCTCCTCCTTAAATTCTCTGTTACTCGGGTCTCTTCTGTCCGACACCAACTGTCAGTAAGGCTCAGAGATATTTCAGAAGGCTGGACAGACAGGAGCTGCAGTCTTTGCGCCTATAACCTGCTCCATCTTCCTAATGTCAGTGATTATGAATTACTTCACCTATATACTGAGCATGCATTCCTGGGGAAGGTTTATCTAGAGGAAAAGTGATGGAAACCATCAGAGTCCCCCTCCCCCTAACCACCCCCCCCTAAAGTAGAAAGACCCCCAGAAAGAACGAGGGCAGCAGAGAGCATGAAATGAAAATTCGTATCTTATTCTAATGCAGAAGCAACATTTGATTCCCACAACAAGAAGGGGCAGTGGGCACAAAATGGAACACGGGCAGCTCCATCTGAACACGAGGAAAAAGTTATTTAATGTGAGGATTACACAACAGTGGATGAGGCTGTCCAGGGAGGCTGTGGGGTATGATGTCTCCTTCCCTGGAGATACTCGGAACTCGCCAGGACATCTTCCTGCGTAACCGACACTGGGAAACCTCCGTTGGGATGGGGGTGGGTTTGAATGTGATGATCATCTTAGTAGAGGGCCTTTGCAACCTATAAAATACTCAGGCTCCGTGTAATTTTTATATCGCACTTTATTTTTTTTTAATTGAAGAGAAGTGCCATCCCTGCTAGTTCTTTCGAGGGGGTGGCTTCTTGCAGGGCTGCTGTGGGTCCAGGTCACTGCCAGCCCTCCTCTTACGGGGCCTCCGGGCCCTCACAGCTGAGCGGCCAGGAGCGGAGGGGCTGCTGCCCTGAGCAGAGGGATCTGCTGCTGCCAGCTGCTCCGTCTCCTCGTGGGGCTCCTCCTGTTGCCTGGGGATGTGGGTAGACAGGGTGTGACTGGGATCCCCATGGAGGACAGCCTGTGTTGTGCTGGGCTGCTCCTCTCTGCTGGCATCTTCACTGCTGCCGTTGGTTCTGGGAATTGATGTAACAGTCCCTCGTTGGGAGGCTCCAGGGCCAGGGGCGGCCACAGAGCTGTCCTCCTGCCCGCTGGCTGCAGGGCCCTCCTCCTGCCCTCTGGACACGTGGACGCCCTGGAGGCCCAGCTGCCCGTGGGCCTCCTCGCCCCACCGGCTGACAACAGCGTCCACAAGGCCCTGGATGAGCGTCTCCGCTCTGTCCCCCAGGGCAGGCCGCAGCAGCCGGATCAGGGCCTCGCTGTCCAGCCCGATGTTACACAGGGTGTTGAGGATGAGGTTCTCCACCGTCATTGCCTCCCACCACTGTGTCCCAAGGACGGCTCGCAGCTCCTGGCGCAGCCATGGCAGCACAGGGTCGAGGATCTCCTGGTGCTGCCTGAACAGGGCTGCCCAGACCTCCAGCAGCAGACCGCCCACCATACGCCCCTCCTCTGCCTCCACAGCCTCCTCCTCCTCTGGCAGCATCAGAAGGGGTGGAGGGGATGGCGCGTCGTGCCGGGGGCTGTAGATGCGGGCGACGCCTGCCTGGAAGCAGGCAGGAACTGGTGCTGCTGGGGGACAGATGATGAAATCCAGGTCGCTGTCATCCCACTCAGCAACCTTAACAATTTCCATCACTCTGCGGCAGAGCGGGCAGGTCTCTTTCTGCTTGGCCCACCGCAGGATGCAGCCGAGGCAGAACTCATGACGGCACGGTACTGCGTAGGCAATGTCCTTTTGCACGTCACGACAGATGGGACATGTCCACGCCTCCTCTGCTGCCATGGTCTCCATGCTGTGGCCTGATGGGGAGTGAAAATGAATCTCTCTCCCTTGACAGAGCCTCAGCGGTGAAAGTTGTGCACTGCAAGAGGGAGAGAGGCCGTGGTCATTCTCTGTCTCTGGGACAGGCAGAAGAAATGTCCTGCTCCCACAGCAGGAAACCCTCCTAACCCCACACCTGTGCCACCCAATGCCTGATGCTCTCACAGGGTCAGACTGCTGCCCTGATCCTGGCAGCTCCCCCATCCCAGAGCTCACCCCTTTACCACTCTGGGTGATGCCTCCCCACCCAGCTCACCTGTGCTGCTGCACGTGCACCTCTGTGAGACCCCAGCTGCCTGAACCAGGCAGGCCAGGGGATTCCAGGTGATGGCTGTAGGGATGGGCACTGAGAGCAGCTGCCAGCAGTCCCCAAAGCACAGCCCAACACACAAACAAAATCCTCGCTCCACCTCCAAGCCGCACACACTCGCTCGGCAGGAGTCCAGGCTCGAGACTGACTGGGCCAGGCCCTGCCAGCGCCCAAAGCTCCATGGCATCACAGCCTGTTGCTCAGTGATGTCACCGCAGCCCTTGTGCCACCACAGCACTCACTGATATGTTTGCTCATGGAGCATGGCTCCTATGAGTGAAGGATAAGGTACCCGGGTCACTTCAGAAAAGAGAAGAATTATTGAGGATCTTCTTTAATTCTTGTAAATATCCTATGGAAGAGAGTCAAGAGGGTGCGACCAGTATTCATTCAGCTGATCCCAGTGACGGAATTTCAGAAATAACCGAAAAAGTGATTCAGGATGGTTCTCCCTGATAAAAGCAGATTTTATTCACAATTGCAATGGTGGTTGTCCTGCTTGTCGGATTGTACTTATGGACTCAATAGTACAGCATTTGTACCTTGTCTCCCCCACTCCTTCCCCTTTCCCCTGTTTTCCCACTGGTTGCGTACCCCAGATTATTCACAATCTAACCAATGATTTACATTTGTTAACTACCTTCTGTCACTCGTTGCTTCATGTGCTAAGTCATACCAGTCAGTCACCATCCTGCTGTTTGCAAGATGTCTCAGTACTCTCCTTATCACGTTGATACGGTGATTCTCTCCAAGGCTGCTTCCATTCTGTCCAGAGGACATTTCCTTTGTCAAACAAAGGGCAACAATGGAGGGGAGTGCGGGGGATGCCAGGTCTTCCCGATGCCTCTTCAGGCGCTTCCATGGACATGAAATGACTCGTCCTCTGGTTTGATCAACTTACGGCAGGGTATTCTTGAAACGTGCACGGCAGGATATTACATATATGTTCATGCTGACTTGACATAAATTGCTGCTATCTATACATGTATATTGCTAATTATTTAACTTCGTCTCCTTAAATTCTCTGTTACTCGGGTCTCTTCTGTCCAGCACCAACTGTCAGTAAGGCTCAGAGATATTTCAGAAGGCTGGACAGACAGGAGCTGCAGTCTTTGCGCCTATAACCTGCTCCATCTTCCTAATGTCAGTGATTATGAATTACTTCACCTATATACTGAGCATGCATTCCTGGGGAAGGTTTATCTAGAGGAAAAGTGATGGAAACCATCAGAGTCCCCCTAACCCTATCCTCTCCCCTAATGTAGAAAGACCCCCAAAAAGAACGAGGGCAGCAGAGAGCATGAAATGAAAATTCGTATCTTATTCTAATGCAGAAGCAACATTTCATTCCCACAAGAAGGGGCAGTGGGCACAAAATGGAACATGGGCAAAAATTTCTTTAATGAGAGGATTACAGAACAGTGGAAGAGGCTGTCCAGAGAATCTAGGGGGTTTGATGTGTCTTTCCCGGGAATACTCGAAACTCGAAAGGACATTTCCCTGTGTAACCAACAGTGGAAAAGCTCGTTAGGATGGGGGTGGGTTTGAATGTGATGATCATCACTGTAGAGGACCCTTGCAACCCATAAAATACGCAGGCTGCACGTAATGTTTTATATCTTGCTTTATATTTTACTTAATTGAATAGAAGTGCCATCCCTGCTAGTGCTTCCGAGGGGGCGGCTTCTTGCAGGGCTGCTGTGGGTCCAGGTCACTGCCAGCCCTCCTCTTACGGGGCCTCCGGGCCCTCACAGCTGGGTGGCCAGGAGCTGAGGGGCTGCTGCCCTGGGCAGAGGGATCTGCTGCTGCCAGCTGCTCCGTCTCCTCGTGGGGCTCCTCCTGTTGCCTGGGGACGTGGGCAGACAGGGTGTGACTGGGATCCCCAGGAATGTCAGCCTGTGGTGTGCTGGGCTGCTCCTGTCCGTTGGGACTTCCGTTGCTGCCGTTGGGTCCAGGCCTTGCTGTAAC
The DNA here is from genome assembly GCF_054131305.1 of Coturnix japonica. Lineage (NCBI taxonomy): Eukaryota > Metazoa > Chordata > Aves > Galliformes > Phasianidae > Coturnix > Coturnix japonica. The sequence goes on along the minus strand of NC_140663.1, from coordinate 61,250,168 downwards.
TGTGCCTTGTAAAGAGGCTGCGGGGCCAGGGGCGGCCACAGAGCTGTCCTCCTGCCCGCTGGCTGCAGGGCCCTCCTCCTGCCCTCTGGACACGTGGACGCCCTGGAGGCCCAGCTGCCCGTGGGCCTCCTCGCCCCACCGGCTGACAACAGCGTCCACAAGGCCCTGGATGAGCGTCTCTGCTCTGTCCCCTAGGGCAGGCTGCAGCAGCCGGATCAGGGCCTCGCTGTCCAGCCCGATGTTACACAGGGTGTTGAGGATGAGGTTCTCCACCGTCATTGCCTCCCACCACTGTGTCCCAAGGACGGCTCGCAGCTCCTGGCGCAGCCATGGCAGCACAGGGTCGAGGATCTCCTGGTGCTGCCTGAACAGGGCTGCCCAGACCTCCAGCAGCAGACCGCCCACCATACGCCCCTCCTCTGCCTCCACAGCCTCCTCCTCCTCTGGCAGCATCAGAAAGGGTGGAGGGGATGGCGCGTCGTGCCGGGGGCTGTAGATGTGGGCAATGCCTGCCTGGAAGCAGGCAGGAACTGGTGGTGCTGGGGGACAGATGATGAAATCCAGGTCGCTGTCGTCGTCCCAAGCAGCAACCTTAACAACTGCCATGGCTCTGCGGCAGAGCGGGCAGGTCTCTTTCTGCTTGGCCCACCGCAGGATGCAGCCGAGGCAGAACTCGTGACGGCACGGTACTGCGTAGGCAATGTCCTTTTGCACGTCACGGCAGATGGGACATGTCCACGCCTCCTCTGCTGCCATGGTCTCCATGCTGTGGCCTGATGGGGAGTGAAGATGAATCTCTCTCCCTTGACAGTGCCTCAGCGGTGAAAGATGTGCACTGCAAGAGGGAGAGAGGCTGTGGTCATTCTCTGTCTCTGGGACAGGCAGAAGAAATGTCCTGCTCCCACAGCAGGAAACCCTCCTAACCCCACACCTGTGCCACCAGTGCCTGATGCTCTCACAGGGTCAGACTGCTGCCCCGGTCCTGGCAGCTCTCCCATCCCAGAGCTCACCCCTTTACCACCCTGGGTGATGCATCCCACCCAGCTCACCTGTGCTGCTGCACGTGCACCTCGTGAGACCCCAGCTGCCTGAACCAGGCAGGCCAGGGGATTCCAGGTGATGGCTGTAGGGATGGGCACTGAGAGCAGCTGCCAGCAGTCCCCAAAGCACAGCCCAACACACAAACAAAATCCTCGCTCCACCTCCAGGCCACACACACTCGCTCGGCAGGAGTCCAGGCTCGAGACTGACTGGGCCAGGCCCTGCCAGCGCCCAAAGCTCCATGGCATCACAGCCTGTTGCTCAGTGATGTCACCGCAGCCCTTGTGCCACCACAGCACTCACTCATATGTTTGCTCATGGAGCATGGCTCCTATGAGGAAAGGATAAGGTTCCCGGTCTCTTCAGAAAAGAGAAGAATTATTGAGGATCTTCTTTAATTCTTGTAAATACCCTATGGAAGAGAGTCGAGAGGGTGCGACCAGTATTCATTCAGCACATCCCGGTGACAGAATTTCAGATATAACCGAAAAAGTGATTCAGGATGGTTCTCCCTGATAAAAGCAGATTTTATTCACAATTGCAATGGTGGTTGTCCTGCTTGTCGGATTGTACTTATGGACTCAATAGTACAGCATTTGTACCTTGTCTCCCCCACTCCTTCCCCTTTCCCCTGTTTTCCCACTGGTTGCGTACCCCAGATTATTCACAATCTAACCAATGATTTACATTTGTTAACTACCTTCTGACACTCGTTGCTTCATGTGCTAAGTCATACCAGTCAGTCACCATCCTGCTGTTTGCAAGATGTCTCAGTATTCTCCTTATCACGTTGATACGGTGATTCTCTCCAAGGCTGCTTCCATTCCGTCCAGAGGACATTTCCTTTGTCAAACAAAGGGCAACAATGGAGGGGAGTGCGGGGGATGCCAGGTCTTCCCGATGCCTCTTCAGGCGCTTCCATGGACATGCAATGACTCGTCCTCTGGTTTGATCAACTTACGGCAGGGTATTCTTGAAACGTGCACGGCAGGATATTACATATATGTTCATGCTGACTTGACATAAATTGCTGCTATCTATACATGTATATTGCTAATTATTTAACTTCGCCTCCTTAAATTCTCTTTTACTCGGGTCTCTTCTGTCCAGCACCAACTGTCAGTAAGGCTCAGAGATATTTCAGAAGGCTGGACAGACAGGAGCTGCAGTCTTTGCGCCTATAACCTGCTCCATCTTCCTAATGTCAGTGATTATGAATTACTTCACCTATATACTGAGCATGCATTCCTGGGGAAGGTTTATCTAGAGGAAAAGTGATGGAAACCATCAGAGTTCCCCTCCCCCTAACCACCCCCCCCTAAAGTAGAAAGACCCCCAGAAAGAACGAGGGCAGCAGAGAGCATGAAATGAAAATTCGTATCTTATTCTAATGCAGAAGCAACATTTGATTCCCACAACAAGAAGGGGCAGTGGGCACAAAATGGAACACGGGCAGTTCCATCTGAACACGAGGAAAAAGTTATTTAATGTGAGGATTACACAACAGTGGATGAGGCTGTCCAGGGAGGCTGTTGGGTTTGATGTCTCCTTCCCTGGAGATACTCGGAACTCGCCAGGACATCTTCCTGTGTAACCGACACTGGGAAACCTCCGTTGGGATGGGGGTGGGTTTGAATGTGATGATCATCTTAGTAGAGGGCCTTTGCAACCCATAAAATACTCCGGCTCCGTGTAATTTTTATATCGCACTTTATTTTTTTTTAATTGAAGAGAAGTGCCATCCCTGCTAGTTCTTTCGAGGGGGTGGCTTCTTGCAGGGCTGCTGTGGGTCCAGGTCACTGCCAGCCCTTCTCTTACGGGGCCTCTGAGCCCTCAGAGCTGGGTGGCCAGGAGCGGAGGGGCTGCTGCCCTGAGCAGAGGGATCTGCTGCTGCCAGCTGCTCCGTCTCCTCGTGGGGCTCCTCCTGTTGCCTGGGGACGTGGGCAGACAGGGTGTGACTGGGATCCCCAGGAATGACAGCCTGTGGTGTGCTGGGCTGCTCCTGTCCGTTGGGACTTCCGTTGCTGCCGTTGGGTCCAGGCCTTGCTGTAACTGTGCCTCGCAGAGAGGCTGCGGGGCCAGGGGCGGCCACAGAGCTGTCCTCCTGCCCGCTGGCTGCAGGGCCCTCCTCCTGCCCTTCGGACACGTGGACGCCCTGGAGGCCCAGCTGCCCGTGGGCCTCCTCGCCCCACCGGCTGACAACAGCGTCCACAAGGCCCTGGATGAGCGTCTCTGCTCTGTCCCCCAGGGCAGGCTGCAGCAGCCGGATCAGGGCCTCGCTGTCCAGCCCGATGTTACACAGGGTGTTGAGGATGAGGTTCTCCACCGTCATTGCCTCCCACCACTGTGTCCCAAGGATGGCTCGCAGCTCCTGGCGCAGCCATGGCAGCACAGGGTCGAGGATCTCCTGGTGCTGCCTGAACAGGGCTGCCCAGACCTCCAGCAGCAGACCGCCCACCATACGCCCCTCCTCTGCCTCCACAGCCTCCTCCTCCTCTGGCAGCATCAGAAGGGTTGGAGGGGATGGCGCGTCGTGCCGGGGGCTGTAGATGTGGGCAATGCCTGCCTGGAAGCAGGCAGGAACTGGTGGTGCTGGGGGACAGATGATAAAATCCAGGTCGCTGTCGTCCCACGCAGCAACCTTAACAACTTCCATCACTCTGCGGCAGAGCGGGCAGGTCTCTTTCTGCTTGGCCCACCGCAGGATGCAGCCGAGGCAGAACTCGTGACGGCACGGTACTGCGTAGGCAATGTCCTTTTGCACGTCACGACAGATGGGACATGTCCACGCCTCCTCTGCTGCCATGGTCTCCATGCTGTGGCCTGATGGGGAGTGAAAATGAATCTCTCTCCCTTGACAGAGCCTCAGCGGTGAAAAATGTGCACTGCAAGAGGGAGAGAGGCCGTGGTCATTCTCTTTCTCTGGGACAGGCAGAAGATACGTCCTGCTCCCTCAGCAGGACCCCATCCCAATCCCACGGCTTTGCCAGCCCATACCCCACGCTCTCACAGGGTCAGACTGCTGCCCTGGTCCTGGCAGCTCCCCCATCCCAGAGCTCATCCCATTACCACTCTGGGTGATGCCTCCCCACCCAGCTCACCTGTGCTGCTGCACGTGCACCTCTGTGAGACCCCAGCTGCCTGAACCAGGCAGGCCAGGGGATTCCAGGTGATGGCTGTAGGGATGGGCACTGAGAGCAGCTGCCAGCAGTCCCCAAAGCACAGCCCAACACACAAACAAAATTCTCGCTCCACCTCCAAGCCGCACACACTCGCTCGGCAGGAGTCCAGGCTCGAGACTGACTGGGCCAGGCCCTGCCAGCGCCCAAAGCTCCATGGCATCACAGCCTGTTGCTCAGTGATGTCACCGCAGCCCTTGTGCCACCACAGCACTCACTGATATGTTTGCTCATGGAGCATGGCTCCTATGAGTGAAGGATAAGGTACCCGGGTCACTTCAGAAAAGAGAAGAATTAGGGAGGATCTTCTTAATTCTTGTAAATACCCTATGGAAGAGAGTCAAGAGGGTGCGACCAGTCTTCATTCAGCTGATCCCAGTGACAGAATTTCAGAAATAACCGAAAAAGTGATTCAGGATGGTTCTCCCTGATAAAAGCAGATTTTATTCACAATTGCAATGGTGGTTGTCCTGCTTGTAGGATTGTACTTATGGACTCAATAGTACAGCATTTGTACCTTGTCTCCCCCACTCCTTCCCCTTTCCCCTGTGTTTCCACTGGTTGGGTACCCCAGATTATTCACAATCTAACCAATGATTTACATTTGTTAACTACCTTCTTGCAGCGACTCGGCACGGACTCAGATGTGAACGATCCAAATCGTTTATTACAAGTTCTCACATCCCGTATATACCTTCACAAGTTGTTATTTTCTAACTTTCCCATCCGCCCTTACAACTTTCCCAAACACCTTACACGTCAACAAAGCATTCTACAAAACACTTTTCAACTGTCCATGCAGGCACATATCCAATCAGAGCTGTGAGACTCTTCTTCTCCTTGCAGAGGTGTCCTTGGTTCCCATGCTGTTTATCTTGCTCCACAGCTGCTGCTCTGAACAGCTTTTCTTGTATTCCCACAATTCCCCCTTTTTTGTTTATTGACAAGCTACTACCATACTATAAAATAATAACACTAATTGTATTAATAACATAATCATTATAACTCAATCAAGGCCTCGATTGACAATACTCTAAAAGTGAAAAAAGAGACAAGTCTAATACAACATAACAACATTACTGTTAAAGCCACTAAAAAGAACAAACATGTTTGTACTGCAACCTAAGTTTCTGCAACCTGAAAATAAATCCATGAGGGTCCCATTGTGTTAATCTGTAACTGATCAGGAAAAGTCTTCAATTTTTATATACTCTGATATATTGATTTTTAATGACCACTAAAATTTGTGCAGTAAATGCTTTTAAGATGTTCATAACCATGCTCTACCAACTGAGTTATCCGGGCTAATAATTGATTAATGATCGCACAATTTAATGGAATATCATGTCAAATAGAACCAATTTTAGAGGACAAATGTACTAGAGTATCACTAGGGGCATTAATACTTATTGACCCTTGAGAAACAGCAAGCCATGTTGGTGGTGGATGTGACAGGTAGTGCCAGCAGGGCGTCCCCTGCTTCAAGGTGCACATTTCCTCTCTCACCCATCACAGATTCTCTCCTGCATTCAGGGTCTGAAGGATTTCTTCCAGTTGTACACCACATCCGCATGGCCAGTGCGTGATATAGAGCCCAAGTGGAACACCTGCTTGGAAAACAGAATAAACCATCAAATTTAGTTCTATTAGCGTGCACTTTTGTCTAAAATGATGCATGGTTATATTTTCAGATCCCAATTAATTGGATGTAAAAGAGGTATCCGTTCTATGATACAGGGTCATCTCTTTGCCTGGGATTCCTTTCCAGGTTTTGTCTTTGAAAATTAAGAAAAGCTAATTAATAGGCTAATAACATCATAACCAAACAGTACTAAAGCATTAAAAGAGCTATTCCTGTAGACTCTAGCATTGATTAGATCAAATCCTGTTTAATACACATCTGATCTATTACTAAAATAGAAGAAGCACACAACATCCTAGCTAATGCCTTAAACTCTAAATCTTGAGACTGCATTCACCTGTATGTGCTGTGGAAAATACATAAGAAGAATGAGTATCTATTGTTACATGTGCATATTTTAGACGGCCAAATTCAGGAACGTGAGTGACATCTGTCTGACACAGTTGAAGAGGTGCTGTGCCACATGGATTTGTCCGAGTCTGAGGCAAAGAGCTATCAGTCAAATTATGTAGCTGATATTCAGTCATAAACATGGTGTATTGCATAGGAGAGAGGATCATTCTTAACACAGTTTTCCAATCGTGAGGGGTCATAGCGTAACTGTCACTGTTTGTAACCAAAAGATTGTATGTAAAGGCTGACTGAACTCCGAATGTTCTCACTGACTCCCTTAGCTCCTTCACTGCCTCATAAGGCAGAGATTCCAAACGGGGGACCTGATTAGGAAAGGTCTGCAACGTGTCAGCATCACCCCTTAATATTGTTTCTTTTTTGCATTGCTCTAAGACATCACAGTACGCTGTAGGGAAATTTGTCATTCCTGCTTCCTTCAAAGTATCATCAGGAGGAAATGTGTCCGATTCTCTTTCTGGATCTTCTGGACCAGGGTCACAACGATCCCCTGGTTTCGATCCGTCCGTGTCTTTAACCACGTTACACGCCGGCTGCACAGACGCAGCAGCGCACGACGTGGGGGGGGAGGAGGGCAGAAGCGGCGCGACGAACATCGTAGGCGGAGCGAAGGGCGAGGGCGCCGTAGAGGGCGGCAACGCGGCGAACGTCGGGGGAGGAGCGAACGGCGGGAGCGCGAAGGGGGGCGGCTGCGGCCCCTCGTCTCCCCGAATCGGGGAGGGGTCGGAGCCGCAAGTTGGATCCGGGCAGGGGCCGCTTCCCGCAGCGAGAGGCAGCGGCGGGGTTGGGACGGAGGGCGGCAGGGAATGGTCGGAATAAATTCTTTCCCGTCGTGATTACTTAATCCCTTCCATTATCCGGCTCCAAACGGGCAACAGCTTAGCAGCCTTTCTGTCTTTAGCGAGAGAAGCCTCGTAGAGTTTTGAGCCGATTTTGTCCCAAAGTTCTCCATCGAGAGAGAACTCAGTTTTTGGAAATTCAGGGACATTTTTGCTTATCCATTTAAGAAGAGTAGCTAATGCTTTAGTAGACACAGTCTTATCCTGATACGGTAACACTGACCGCAATACTTCGAGATTTACTTTCTGCTCCTTCGTTAGTGAGCTCCCCATAGTTCCCGACTGCTCACCTTCTGTCCTGCAGAACGGTGCGGGTGCGCGCGAAACAGTCTCTCCGAAGTTCAGTCGGGCGACGCTGCCGGACCGGGCTCGCTCAGCCGCGGGTTGATTTGCCCCATGTTGGGCGCCATTTGCAGCGACTCGGCACAGACTCAGATGTGAACGATCCAAATCGTTTATTACAAGTTCTCACATCCCTTATATACCTTCACAAGTTGTTATTTTCTAACTTTCCCATCCGCCCTTACAACTTTCCCAAACACCTTACATGTCAACAAAGCATTCTACAAAACACTTTTCAACTGTCCATGCAGGCACATATCCAATCAGAGCTGTGAGACTCTTCTTCTCCTTACAGAGGTGTCCTTGGTTCCCATGCTGTTTATCTTGCTCCACAGCTGCTGCTCTGAACAGCTTTTCTTGTATTCCCACACCTTCTGACACTCGTTGCTTCATGTGCTAAGTCATACCAGTCAGTCACCATCCCGCTGTTTGCAAGATGTCTCAGTATTCTCCTTATCACGTTGATACGGTGATTCTCTCCAAGGCTGCTTCCATTCTGTCCAGAGGACATTTCCTTTGTCAAACAAAGGGCAACAATGGAGGGGAGTGCGGGGGATGCCAGGTCTTCCCGATGCCTCTTCAGGCGCTTCCATGGACATGCAATGACTCGTCCTCTGGTTTGATCAACTTACGGCAGGGTATTCTTGAAACGTGCACGGCAGGATATTACATATATGTGCATGCTGTCTTGACATAAATTGCTGCTATCTATACATGTATATTGCTAATTATTTAACTTCGCCTCCTTAAATTCTCTGTTACTCGGGTCTCTTCTGTCCGACACCAACTGTCAGTAAGGCTCAGAGATATTTCAGAAGGCTGGACAGACAGGAGCTGCAGTCTTTGCCCCTATAACATGCTCCATTTTCCTAATGTCAGTGATTATGAATTACTTCACCTATATACTGAGCATGCATTCCTGGGGAAGGTTTAAGTAGAGGAAAAGTGATGGAAACCATCAGAGTCCCCCACCCACTAACCCCCCACCCTAAAGTAGAAAGACCCCCAGAAAGAAGAAGGGCAGCAGAGAGCATGAAATGAAAATTCGTATCTTATTCTAATGCAGAAGCAACATTTGATTCCCACAACAAGAAGGGGCAGTGGGCACAAAATGGAACACGGGCAGTTCCATCTGAACACAAGGAAAAAGGTATTTAATGTGAGGATTACACAACAGTGGATGAGGCTGTCCAGGGAGGCTGTGGGGTATGATGTCTCCTTCCCTGGAGATACTCGGAACTCGCCAGGACATCTTCCTGTGTAACCGACACTGGGAAACCTCCGTTGGGATGGGGGTGGGTTTGAATGTGATGATTATCTTAGTAGAGGGCCTTTGCAACCCATACTCCAACCAAACTCAGGCTCCGTGTAATTTTTATATCTCACTTTATTTATTTTTTTATTGAAGAGAAGTGCCATCCCTGCTAGTGCTTTCGAGGGGGTGGCTTCTTGCAGGGCTGCTGTGGGTCCAGGTCACTGCCAGTCCTTCTCTTACGGGGCCTCTGAGCCCTCACAGCTGGGTGGCCAGGAGCGGAGGGGCTGCTGCCCTGAGCAGAGGGATCTGCTGCTGCCAGCTGCTCCGTCTCCTCGTGGGGCTCCTCCTGTTGCCTGGGGACGTGGGCAGACAGGGTGTGACTGGGATCCCCAGGAATGTCAGCCTGTGGTGTGCTGGGCTGCTCCTGTCCGTTGGGACTTCCGTTGCTGCTGTTGGGTCCAGGCCTTGCTGTAACTGTGCCTCGCAGAGAGGCTGCGAGGCCAGGGGCGGCCACAGAGCTGTCCTCCTGCCCGCTGGCTGCAGGGCCCTCCTCCTGCCCTCCGGACACGTGGATGTCCATCCCCCCAATGATGGGACATGTCCACGCCTCCTCCGCTGACATGATCTTCATGCTGTGGCCTGATGGGGAGTGAAGATGAGTTTCTCTCCCTTGACAGAGCTTCAGCGGTGAAAGATGTGCACTGCAAGAGGGAGATAGGCCATGGTCATTCTCTGTTTCTGGGACAGGCAGTAGAAACGTCCTGCTCCCTCAGTAGGATCCCATCCCAATCCCACGGCTTTGCCAGCCCATACCCCACGCTCTCACAGGGTCAGACTGCTGTCCTGGTCCTGGCAGCTCTTCCATCCCAGAGCTCACCCCATTACCACCCTGGAGGACGTGTCCCCACCCAGCTCACCTGTGCTGCTGCACGTGCACCTCCGTGAGACCCCAGCTGCCTTAACCAGGCAGGCCAGGGGATTCCAGGTGATGGCTGTAGGGATGGGTACTGAGAGCAGCTGCCAGCAGTCCCCAAAGCACAGCCCAACACACAAACAAAATCCTCGCTCCACCTCCAGGCCGCACACACTCACTCGGCAGGAGTCCAGGCTCGAGACTGACTGGGCCAGGCTCTGCCAGTGCCCAAAGCTCCATGGCATCACAGCCTGGTGCTCAGTGATGTCACCGCAGTCATTTTGGCACCTCAGCACTCACTCATATGTTTGCTCATGGAGCATTGCTCCTATGAGGAAAGGATAAAGGACCCAGTTCTCTTCTAGCATGAATATGATTGAAGGGGGATCTTGTTAATGCTTATAAATACTGAGTGGAAGAGACTCATGTGGGTGTGGCCAGATTTTTTTCAGCAGTTCCCAATGACAGAACAAGGGGCTATGGGGAGATACTAGTACATGAGAAGTTCCATTGGAACATGAGGAAGAATTTCCTTCTTTTTAGGATAACTGAACAATAGAACAGGCTGCCCCGAAAGTTTGTGTGGTTGTGGTTTCTCCTTGTCTGGATATTCAGAGACCACCTGAACACTATTCTGTGAAACATACTGTGGAGAACCTGTTTTAGGCAGTGGGGGTTAAATGTGGTAGTCTCTGTAGAGGTCCCTTCCAGCCCTTATTGAAAATGACCGTGTATTTCTCTCTTTAGACTTATCTGATTTGTACTTTACTAATGACTGTGACTCATTTCTTTCAAAGATGTAAATAATGTAAATAGGGGGTTGAATGCTTAAATTATTATGGCACTGAAATATCAATGAGTTTGAATCTTGCCAACTTAGAATTCTTTTGTCATTACTAGTTTTCAAACACAGCAGAGAATATCTACAGTGAGCTTTCCCTGCGAAGGCTTGGGGCTCCTGATATATACATATAACACAAAATAAAGCATGCCATGAAATTTCAGAATGTTTTTGTGGAAGAATACTGAGGTTTTTTTTATGATTCAGGACAGCAAACCAGGAGGTGATTACTTGAATCTTGCAGGAAGTTTCCCAAAGGAAATGAAATGCAGGAAGAGGACAAACAGGGTATTTTAGATCAGAGAATGTACGCATATGGATATTTGTAAGCATGTGAAAGCATGCAGGGCTATCGTCAGCATAAATGTAAAACATAAGACTCCTTCAAGTGCACAGACTGTGTTATAAATGATATATTATACAATATTCTGTCCCCTTCTGTTGCAGTTGGTAATGTATTCCTTTGGTATCTTCTGTCCTGCCCATGTTCCTTCCAGCTTTAGTCACACTGGGCTCTGCCCCTTCCTCAGCCTTTGGTGATCTTCTCCTGTTTGTTTCCTGTAGGCATTATCACGGGCTGTGGGAGGCGGGACGTTCTGACCACCCCGTCTCCTCGCAGGGAGCCGGGGCAGAAACGCAGAAACGCCGTCCCCTTCCCGGGATCCCCACTGGTCCTCCGCCCCCCCCCCCCCCTCACCCCCAATGCCCATTTAAGGCAGTCCACAGAAAAGAAAAAAAAACTTGTCCCCTTAACTCCCATTAACCCGCATGATGTTCTGATTTGGAATAGCAACACCAATCAAATTACAAAACCGTAACAGACCCACACTGGTTGTTCCTGGCTAGTGAAGTTACATCAGCTAAAGACAGGTCCTCTGACTGCCTCCTTTTGCTGCAGGAAACTCCCATTTGTAATCTCAGAGCTTGCGACAGTGGCAAATTATGGCATTTTTTCTCATTCCTATTGCTCTGCACTGGTGTGTTCCTCTTATATGAAGTGTCTTAGAGATGGAACTACACTGGTAGATAGAAGAGGACTAGGGACTAATCCATGACTCCAGTGCTAGGCAGCACAGAGCACAAGCTGGCTTACAGGGTTCTCAGCTGAGCAGCATTCTCATTCTCCATTCTCTTGGAGAGAACTAGCTGGAGTATCTGGAATAGGGCTAACAATCAGGAATATGAACAATCAGGAATCCAGTACTTTGTCTTGCTTGGGGGTCATTATTAATTTAACAGTCAACACTCTTAGAGCACTCTTAGAGCAGTACATCCCCAGAAATTTTTAGGTATAACTGTACAAAACTGTCATCTTACAAATGAGATTTGCACGAGTTCCTGGTGCTCCTTTGGGTATGTGAATTTCTAGAACAAGAATGAGACAGCTAAGGTGGTATTGCTGCACTCAGTTTCATCTACATTTATCTTTCAGTGTCTTGAAAGGGTACAGTGATACGGAGCTGCACCAAACCAAAGGTGGTCATCGATTCTTGTAAACTGAGATAGCTGAGCCATTTCTGTGATGTTTGAGAAGTGGAGTTTGAATGTCCTGAAGTTTAAAGGAGAAAAATCTAAGCAAAGTGTTGAGAGAAAACTGATTGCTCTGTCTATACTGAGCAATATTTTCCACGTCTCTATTGTGAACAGTGGGTTTGTCCATAGATTTTGATGTGCAAGCTACAAGTGACTTTTTAAGATCATCTGTAAGCATTTTTTTCATAGCAAATATCATCTTAGGTTAGAGGCAAGAAGACACTGGCGGTGGCCTTGATTTCTTCTGCTTCTTATGCAGCATCTGACAGTTGTAGCATTTAGTTATTTATTACAGGTTTTAAGGTTGTTACAAGACTTCAGAAAACAACTCAGAGCTGTTGGAAGTTTCTATAGAGCCTTCTGAAGCCAGCATCTCTTACAGTGCTGACAGGTGGACACTCACTCCAGCAAACTCCTGCTCCCCACTGGTATCTCAGCTCTGCAGAATGTCCTCAGCAGATCCCTGTCCCAGAAACAGAAGAAATGGTATACCCAAGTGATCCCTTCACTCCTTTGTTCCTCAGCCTTAGTTCCCTCAGCGCTGGGGAAATTTGTACATGTTGCTACATCCAAAGGAGTTGTACATGAACAGTTTTAGGTAGATTGTGCAGAAAGAGATACATCTTCTGGGCTATCCCGAGAGACATGGTGGTTAGTATACTGTAGCTGAACTAGGTCAGACATATGCCTTACACATACATCTAGTATGATTCTGAGAATAATAATCAGAAGACTAGCTGACATGTATTATCTGAATTATTTTTTCCAACTGCTTTCTAGGCAGCAATTCATTAGGCAAATTATTATGCCCTAGAGCAAAGTGTTTATGCTTTTGGCTCCATACTCCTAGATCTGTTGAGCAGAAAATGGAGCTGGGAATAGCTGCTGGAACTGAGTACGAGACCTTGCTGTCAGAGCATTCATGCAGTGTGCTGTCATATTTCTTGTCACTTCATGCTTGAACGTGGTTGCTGCCATCCCTCTTTTCTCCCGGTACACTAAACAACCAAGGCTCAGGAATGCAAGTGATTATGTTAAATGAATTGTCTCCATACCCTTGTGTATGCAGATAATATCTTTGTTTTTAGTTGAATGTTCACAGTGTGCTTCTTGAATAATGCAATGTACATGTTGGTAGTTTTTGAAACATTAAATATCTGGCATATGATACCATGAAGCAATCTATAATAAAAATCAGTGTAAATCCATAGAAATCTGAGAAATCGTTTCAATTTAAAGCCTCAAAAAGGGTCCTAATATTCCCACCATCCTGAGTTATTTTTCAGAGTGGAGAAATCATTCCAAATGTGATGTTCCTCAGGTTGTCCTTTAAAAAAATAAAAGAATGGGGGAGGTGGAAGAAATGTTCTGCTTTTTCCAACAAGCAAAACCAGTTTGAGGAGAAGGTGTTGATATTACAAGCAGAGTGCTAGTTTGCCGTAACACATTATTTTCCTGACCAGTTTGACGAGGCAAAGCAGCACTGTGTACTGTGACTTATTAGTGTCGTAGCAATCAGAGAAAGGGAATTTGACCTTGAGGCAAATTCAGAAAAAAATATGTTGCTTGTTGAAACGTGTGTTACTTCTTCAAGTCATTATCTGGGTAAAGTGAGCTTCAGCGATAGCTCCCACGTGCTTCTCATCAGTATACAAGATATTCTGGCAGACCTCTGTAAAACAAAAGGATAAATTTCATCAGTCCTGCTTCTTTGTCTCTTTTGGGAATATCTTACTGAGCTTATAGGAATATAAACATCTAGTAACTAGTGGTTGGTTTTACCTTTGGGGAACGTAACCACATTTTCACTATTCCTTAATGTGGAATTTATGGCCTTAGCTGTCCTTTGTCCCGTGTGATTCATGGCTAACCCCATATTCTTCTGAGCCACTGTCACATCTGACATTTAAAGTTACTTTTAAACCTACAGTCTAGCCTTATCTGAAAAATGTTGTGGCCTTATCAAGTGGATGTCATTATGGTATCCTGTCTTCATGTCTCTGCACAGTGTGTGGATCCCAGACCATACCTTCTTATTCACTCCAAAATACCCTTTAGCCTGGTTGTCAGGTCCAAACCTAAAGGTTTTTCATGTATTGCGTTACTGCTGCTTCACAGAGGCAAACCACTAATGAATAGCTTTTGTTCTTGCTTGATTATTGAGTACTGCTCTAAAATAAGGGATTAATCATTGTTCACATCTTTGTTTATTGTGTTTATTGTAATCGCATAAAACATGTGGAAGTCATTTAGTATTAATGCGATCGTCAAAAGTCCTTGGGTAGAATTTCTATTGTAATTCAGTATTAATTACTCTGAGCATTAAAGGAAAGAACTTTAGTCTTTGTGCTGCCTGAATCCTAAAAGAATCACCTTAACTGTGTATAAAGTCGAACTTTTCTCCTTAATCATTTGAATGTGAACATCTATAACAGCCAATGTTCCCTGGGTTTCAGAGAGAAAAGCTAGCTCAAAGGAGGACATAAAAAAGGAGTGTACAGTTTTAATGGTTACATATACAGTACTTGTTGGGAAGGTGCTTACTATGTCCTCTGTAACCTAAGGGTGCCGGTGGGTCACTTCAGTCTAATTCCTATCATGACACTGTTTTGATAACTTCATGGAGGGAATCATAGAATCATAGAATGGCCCAGGTTGAAAAGGACCACGATGGTCATCTAGTTTCAACCCCCCTGCTATGTGCAGGGTCACCAACCACCATCAGAATTCATTCTGATCCGCTTCAATTTTACACAGAGTCTCATATTCTATTCGATATCTTTCCAGCTGCATCTTTTTCTCAGCTATTAAAGCCTGCAGTTGCTGTTCCTGTGCTTCCCTTTGCTTTGCTATAGACTTCAGCAGATTCCGTGCACTGATGGCCTTCATCTTCTCGCTCTCGACAGCTAGCCCAGGCTGCCCAGGGCCACATCCAGCCTGGTCTTGAATGCTTCCAGGGATGGGGCATCCACAGCCTCCTTGGGCAACCTGTTCCAGTGTGTCATCGTCCGCTGAGTGAAAAACTTCCTCCTAGTATCTAACCTAAATCTTCCCTGTCTCTTAGTTTAAAACCATTCACACTTGTCCTATCACTGTCCACCCCTGTAAGCAGACATTCCCCCTCCTTTTTATATGCTCCCTTCAAGTACTGGAAGGCTACAGTGAGGTCTTCCTAGCGCCTTTTCCTTTCCAATCTAAACAAGCTCAATTCCCTCAAATTCCCTCAACCTTTCTTCACAGGAGAGGTGCTTCTATGATTTGGTGGATTTTTGGAATTGGTGAGAAGACCTGAGTCAAACTAAAAGAAACAAAACTGGGGCTGTCTGCTTTTTGTTGTTGTTTTTTCTGCTTTTTTTTTTTCTTTTTTTTTTTTCTCTGACTAAAACTTTCAGATAATATAGTTTAAGTTCTCCACAGTCAATCTACAAAATCAGGCTGAGTAGTTTCAGCTGAATGACATATATCTTGGTTCAGAAAACTGCCCAAGGAAGATTGTCCTATTTTATGTGACAGACAAATAGTCACCTCATTCACTGAAGTTAGTCACTGAAGTATTAAGTCCAAGTTCAGTTCCCTTTTCTTTTGGAAAGGGGACTTAGGTATCTATCTATCTGTCATCTAGTAGTAGTAGTCCTAACTACCAAGAAAGGGGCATGCAAGGTTCAATTACAGATGTAAGACAAAAGAATGCAGACTGAGTTTGCAAAGCTACTCCTATGTTAAATAGTATCAATGCCATTGATATGTCTCTGGCATTTGAAAACTATGAACAATAGTGAGTTGAGTGTTTTGCTCTTTCTTCACAAGTAAATACGGTACTCATGGACAAGCAAAGCCTTACAGAAGTATTACCATAGTCCTAGCAAGCAGAATTTATTTCCTGCTACCTTAAAAGATGCCGTATCTCATTTGAATGAAATTAATGAGGAGAACAGGTTGAAGGAATTTTAGAACTTTCAAAAAATACCAAAACAGTTGAAGAGATTCAGCAAAAGCTCCAGCATGTTTCAGCTATGTGTACTGCACTTCTGATGTTGTTGCTGCAAGTGTTCTAGTCATAGCAATTTAAATTGAGTACAGGCTGTACTACCACTTGAGAAGAAACCTCAGCAGTTTGATCATGTTGAAAAGGAATTTAAGCAGCATTTTCAGCATTAAATACCATGCATCTTGGAAATATATCTAGATGATATGCTCAAAATTGCAGACTTTCATGTGGGTACCATACTGGAAGCACACTGCTAGGATCCTTAAGAAACCTTAAGAAAAGGTAAAACAGAGAAAGGGGAAATTACTGGAAACAGATTAAACATCCTACCAAAGGCACTGAAGTTGTTTCCAAAGAAAAGAAAATTAAATTATTATAATTTCTGGCTGATTTAATATTAAGTAAGTGTGTGTGTGTGTGTGTGTTTGTATGTGTGGCAGAAAAAGTTTCCAATAATATGATAGATGCGTATGCCCAGTTGATTATAGTGTTATAGAATATCCCAAGTTGGGGGGGACCCACAAGGATCATCAAGTCCAACTTCTGGCTCCCCACAGAACCATCCCAAAATCAGACCATATGTCTGAGAGTACTGTCCAGATGCTTCTTGAAGTCTGGCAGCTCAGGAGTGTGACCAATGCCCTATGGAGCCTGTTCCAGTGCCTGACCACTCTCTCAGTGAAGAACACTTTCCCAGTATCTGTCCTTCTCTCACACAGCTTCGTGCTGTTGCTTTGGATTCTATCGTTGTTCACGAGAGAGAGGAAATAAACTCCTGCCCAACCTCTTCTCCTTGTGAAGAAACAGTAGGCCACAATGAGGTCTTTCCTCAGTCTCCTCTTCTCTAGGCTGACCAAAACAGGGGACTTCATCTGCTCCTCATGTCTCATCTCTCCACCCTGGACAGAGTCAACAGCTCTTCCTGATTTAGTATCATCAGCAAACTTGCTCAGTACTCCTTCTAGTTCTACATCCAAGTCATTTATGAAAACATTAAAGAGAACTGTCTCTAAAATTGAGCCCTGGGAAACCCCACTAGCAACTGGCTGTCAGCCTGATGTAACCCCATTTAATGTAATCCTTGGGGCTCCACCCGTCATCCAAGTGTTTACCCATCTCATTATGTCTAGCTGTATACTGGATGTTTTGTCCAGAAAAATACTGTGAGAAACAGTATCAAAAGCTTTACAGAAATCCAAAAGATAACATCATGTGAATTCCTTGGTGAACTAGATAGGTGACCTTGTCATAAAAGGAGATTAAATTAGTTAAACAGGACCTTCCGTCATGAACCCATGTTGGTTGTGACCAATGACTGCATTGTCTTTCAGGTGCTATTCAGTAACTTCCAGAATAGTTTTCTCCATATTTTTACCAGACACTGAAGTGAGAATGACGGATCAGTAATTACCAAAGTCTTCTTTTTGCCCTTCTTGAAAATGGAAACATTATTTGCTAGCTTTCAGTCAGCTGGGACTTCTCCTGATTCCCCAGAACACTGAAAAATAATTGAGAGATGTCTTGTGTTAACATCAGTGAGCTCTCTGAGTACCCTGGGATAAATCCAATCAGCCCCCAAGGACTTACATGCATCTGGGTAGAGCAGCAAATCCAATTAAACCATCAGGTATAAAAGAAGTGCTCAGAGAAAATAGGGCCATTGCAGACAAGCTGTATGAATTATTTGCACCTGTACTTCCTGTGGAAGAAACTGAGGTCATTCCCTGTGCCACTGGGGAGATTCAGTAGGCTGAAACTGAGGTATCCTAGTGAACATAATTGACAGGGCTGGACTCATCTGTGAATATGGAAGGAACAGGAGTGTGTGTTTCTTCACTTAAAACTGCATTGATACTTGAAGATGGGGAGGTGTCAAATAGAGGACTGATATTTAAAAACAGTTCAAGCTAAAATTGTTCAGTAAGTCTGTAAGCTTGATATCAAATTGGTAGAGACTATATTTTAAGATACTATTAGCAAACATCCGGATTAATGTATGTGCTTTTGTGGAGAATCAGCATGGTCAACTCCAAGGAATGTTGCAAAACTTCTAGAGTTCTTTAAAATATGTGGATAAGAGTGCTATATAGCCACAAGGTAAAGTCTGTTTGAATTTTCAAGAGGATTTTGACAAAGGAATTGGGACAATTATGTCATAAGAGAGAAGGTACTGGGTAAAATATTTGGTTGAAAGGATTCGGGGAATGAGACATTAAGCAAGTACTTGAAAGTAGCTCCCTGGGGTTACTACACAGACAAACTACTCACGTATCATAAAATCTTTTGAACTGGAAATGCGTGGATGTGGACAGAGTTCAAATATACTTGTCATGTTCCTGCTCTTCTTGCTGCATCCATGTATGAGTTGCAGAGTGAAGGGTAGGCACTTTCGAAGATCTACTGAGCAGCGAATCAAGACATCTCAAACATGATCTGTTAGAAGTCTTGAGAAACACCTGTCAGTCCTTCCAGGCATAACTGAACACCACCAGAGTTACTGAGAAATGTTGCTGTGAACTGACATTGTATGAAAGTGAAGTCTTCAGAAAGAACATTCTGAAAACCCAGCCACATCTGCGGTCCTTGTTCTGCCTTGAGTTCTCCTTGTTCATTTCCAGGGATTTTAGTGATGGAATGGACTCTTGTGCCAAGGTCTTGAAGGCACTTCTTCCTCCATCGAACTGTCCATATTTTTTTCTCTCCTTTTCTGTCTTTTTATCTTCTTGTCTGGCATCCACTAATTTAAATGCTCCAGAGCAACTTTTCACCTGAATATAAGAAGTGGTGACAGCTGAGGCTGTGTACAGAGAGAAGCTAATAAAGGAAATACAGAAATCATTTTTTAAAGTTTTTAGAATTTTGTAAATTGATTTTACTCCATTTCACATTTTGCAGATTCACCCCGTATTTCTCTGGACTATGAACTTTTAAAATAATTATTATTATCAAACTTTTAGAAAACAGCATTCTTTAATATCAAGTTCTACTCCGTCTGTGGCCATGGGACATGGTCTCTGGGACCACCATATGCTATAATTTAAAAACCTTTCTTAGGTTTTCATATACATTTAGTACAATTATTGTTGTAATGCTTATCAAAGCATCTATTCTGTTAAATGATTTCAGTCTACAGTTTATGTTGCACAGGGCATCATTAAGAAGCCCTTAATTCAAACATTTTTGTTTTCCTCCTTGAAAAGATCTCCTAAGAGGTTGAGGAGAGGATATAGTTGCATGTTAACTTCACAGATCTATGTAAATTATTAATATGCTAAGGAGGTGATGCTAAAAGCTTAGTAAACAATCAGATATCCTAGCCAGAAAACCTCCTCACCTATAAATTAGTCTTTCATGGCTGTAAAGTTTTCTGTATGTTTTATGTTTGGGTTACAGAACATTTAAGGCCAGAATTAATAGAAAAGCTTTAACGTTGTTAACATTTGTTGCAGTGCTATAACAGGCGGTGATGTCTTGTGACTCATATCTGGACAATATTTAAAACCTAGTTCAAATACCTAGAATTGGATGAGATATAGTACTGTCCTTTTTGTGTTTGGATGCTGTCCCAAAAACGGAGCAATCTGTTTTAGAGAACACAGGTTAATCAAGAGGAAATCTGAAGACACTATTTTCAACATTTTTATTGTGTAGTCTTAAGATCTCTTTGGATCTACATAAGGAGGAAACAAAATATGATCAGGATAGAAGAAACGGCTTTACTGGAGGATGTGGGTTTTCTTGGAGTACTGATTTCCATAAAAACCCGAGGAAATGTGTGATCTTATGACTTTTCTTCTTACAAATGCAGTCTGCATGCAGTCCAGTAAAATTGAATACTGAAGATATCAGGATTAGTTCTGTAATTATTTCTTTTTTTCTCATTGGTCTCTTTGGTTCCCATTTTGTTGTCTTCCTTACCCTCCAGGCTTTCATCTGTAAATGCTGTGAAATATTCAGAAGATTTATAAATACTAGGCAGCAATTTCTTTTTGACAATGAATGTGGTTTGCAGTCATGTCGTTCTGCCTATCCTTTTATATTATTTCCAATTCTCTGTGACTTTAGTCGCCGCAATCTTCAAAGAGTCAAACTAAGACAAGCAGCTCATCTTTTGAAAGCTAAGATTCAAACTGTCAGATAACAGAATGGATTGATGTTTAGCTCTACTGGTTTTGGAAGGAGGTATTTATAAGCACATTCTAATTTGAGCTGGCAGAATAAGGATCACGCACAGTCCTAAAATACCAGTGAGCTCTGATTTTAATGTTTCATTGCTTAAGCGTATAGAGCACCTCAATGTTCCATTGAAAAACAGAGAGTCAGCTTTCTTTTGATGCTATATATAGTATTCCCAGCATGACAGTGTAAGAGTGGAAATGGGTGGAAGTTTAAAAAAAAACCCTTTACTAATACAGAATCCAGTCATAAGATGATCTTGCATCTTCAAAGGGATTAGAGTCTACCTCTGCAGTGTCTAACTGGACTATGAGTGCATCAGAGTATTCTGAAGGTCACTGGGTAAGTATAGCATGGAATTAAGAAACAGCCTGGCTGGAAAAGACGTAATCGCAAGCACTGCACAGTATGTTTCCTTGATTTTGGGGATTTGGAGATGACGGTGGGAGTGATTATAATCCCTAACCTGAGAAAAGCTATTAATTATTAAATTATTTAAATTATTAAATGTGTATGGGAGAATCAGGCTAATTTGTTCACGTTTAATCTCTGGAACCAGAGATGAGAGTAAAGCGTAGGGTTTTTGAAGTTGGAAACCTCTGTCCATAAATAAAGAGGAGGCAGTGTGAATTCTCAGTGAGCTGCAAGCTGTGTGTAAATATTGAGCTAAAGTGAGTGTTAGGAGAGAGGAGCATCTCCCCTGAGAGGCTGAATGGAAGATATGCTGCCTTTGCGTCCATAGCAGGCAGTCAGACTGGGGAATTAGGAAGGCAGATGGAAAGGAGAAGATGGGGATAGTGCTTGTGAAGGGGCCCACAGTGAGAACAGGGGTGAGTGCTTCATGCTGAAGCTGTTTGATACAAGACTAGATGAAGCACTGTGGATCCACCACAAAAAATGAAAGCCTTCTGCGTGGATGGACAGTCTTTGGCATCTCTAATTTTAGTGATTTAATCCATCAGCCTTTGTGATTAATTGTGTTATTTTATAGCTTTTCTAACTGCTCTGAACTGCATTGCATGCCTGATTTTTGTTGTTGTACTTGAGGCTTTGAGCATACACACAGAGAGATCAGAATAGGCTTTGCCATTCACTTCAATGGCATTGTAATTCAGTCTTGGTGAGGTAGCTTTCCTTAGGCTAAGTAAACAAAGGTTTATGTAGTTGGAAAACATGGGATAAAACAAGAAAAGGGAAGAATTTCTAACACATTTTGTGCTCGTTTCTGGCCTCCTGTGTGGACAAGTAGAATAGCTGACCTTGCACCTAATGCATGCTGACAGTGCCAACATGGAGAGCAAGTGCGTGGTAAGCATAGTGCTCTTATCTCAGACACAGTCCGTGTTTTAGTGACATTGGCTACACAAGCCCCAGATTGGGTGCATAGTCAAGAAGTGCGTTGGGCATTAATGAGTGCACCCCTGTTTGAAAGCACAAAAGCAATCAGAACTGAGTGCAGTGAAACTCCTGGGTCACAGCAGTGAAGGATCAGATGTGTGATTGCAAGCTGACTTGTGACCCCAGCTGTAAGTGTATGCAAACAACTGCAGCAAATTGCTAAATCATTCTTGGCTAATGCTGACATTAAACTATCTAAATCTTTTTTTTTTTTTTTAAGGATGATTCTCTGCTGTAAGAACAAATACACAATTATTTATTTTTATTCCTTCTGCTCTATTCCCCCGATATCTATGTGTCTTAATTCCAAAATAATATTCTCAACCTTTTTTTTTTTTTTTTTTGAGAAATCAGCTTTCAGTTAATCCAGAATGCTGAACTTGTGACTTTGCAGATGGCAGTGCAGTAGAGCGACTGATATATCTTCACAGGCATGAGATAGTGGCTCTCAGGGGAGATCAAAAGGAAACCGAGATGCAAGAAAATGCTGCCCTTATTACTTGTCAGTGGATTGGCTCACTATCACTGCAGCAAGTTCCTTGTGGTTGCAGGAAGTCATCTCTTAGGATGAGAGAGCAGTTCTGTCCCAAGTATCTGCTAGAGAGCATCAGTAGGAACGTTAAAAACAGATCAGAGATAAAAATAAACAAAAAACCCAAACCACTTCTTTCTCTTCAGTCTTTGATTGTGCTGTCAACATTGAACTGTCTCTGGAAATTTTCCCTTGGATGCATCGTTCTGCCTGAGAAAGTAGTCCACATCTGAGGGAATCCTACATCTGGTAAAAAGGAATTTGTTTCTCTGGTATCTGTGCAGCTATGCCTACATGTGCTCGTTGAAAGTCATGCTTTTTAAGTTGATGTGTCATACGAACCTGACAGCAAAATTGTGCTGCTGAGGATTTCATGTGCTTGCTGGCCACTGATGAATGCAGCGTCCAGGCTGAGCAGGCTGCGATCTGCTTTCACCAGCACACAGCATCGCCTCTCCAAGCTGCTGTCAAGCTGCCAGGACACATAACTGCCAATTACTGAGCAGCTCCTGTCTCCTTCAGGTGCTATTCAGGGCTTGGGAGATTCCAGCTCCAGTTTTGTCTGAATGCTGGCAGCCTGCCATGCATTTGTATGAGCTTGACTGCAGAGGTCAGAGTAATTTCATGCTTCTCACTGAGAGCCGAGGTGTTGTCAAAGATGTGGTCTTGCACAAGTGATTGGATGATTCGGTAGGTTTATTTTGAAGCCCCATGATTGTGGAGGAGCTACAGCGCAGCCATTGAGAATACTGAATGTTCAAAACATGTAAGGTAGGGGCAAGCAGACACAGATGCACCAGAAAAAGTCCAGTGGAGGGCCACCAAGATGATGAGTCTGGAGCATGTCTGATGTGAGAAGAGGCTGAAAGAGCTTGGCCTGTTCAGAAAAGGAGGCTTATGGGAATATTAATGATGTGTACAAACTCCTGAAGGGAGGATGCGATGAAAATGGATATGGAACTTTTCAGGTACCAGAGGCAATGGACTCAAACTGGACGTGAGCCTGGGCACCCTGCTCTGGAAGTCCCAGCTTGAGCAGGGGTTGGAGCAGATGGATACAGAGGTCTCTGGAAACCTCAGTCCTTCTGGAAGTCTGTAAAGCACTAACTAGGAACCAGTGGCTCCTTATTCCTTATGTTTGTGTGTCATCTAAATGCAAGGACTGTACCGGGATGGCAGTGTTCTTGCCAGTACAGCAGGAAGAAGCCATATCAGCACACTCATGCATGTGCTGCTGAGCTAATCAGTTACAGAGGAAAAGCCCCCCTGGTCTCTGTGTTCTCTTTGTCTGGTGAGGAGGAGGTGGCATAGTACACCAGAAGCCACTGCTGGGGTGAAATTGCCTGCAGGGCTCCCTGTCTGCATTGGTTGTTAAAGGAAAGTACACTTGAGCTTCAGGTAAAGTGTACTGACACTTGTTGATGTGTACAGTTTGTACCCAGGTTTTTCAGTCTCTAACTGGCCTATGAAAAGTCAGAAAGTTGGACAGCCCACCTATTTGTACAAAGGGGGAACAAAAAATACCATTTGCTTCTAGTAATTCCCTTCATGAGGAGCACAAGATGGGCAACAGCTTTTTGGCTGTTTCAGGTCACCGGATGAGCCAGAATGAGCTCCTGGCCACTTGTGTCATGTCCACCTGTTACATGGGGCATAAAGTCCTCTGACATGGCTATACAGATAACTTTTCTTTCAGGAAGTGATGTTAATGAACAAATCTTTGCAGTTCGCAGTTACATGGCAAATGCCATCCATTCTACATGAAGTCCCTCTACTGACCGCCATCATAGCAGTGTCACTTACTTCTTATTTCTAAGGCATGTGGGGAGATTCATGTAGAATAAATGTAAATGTGTCTTTGCAGTGATACTGTATGAATATTCAGAGACAGTTCTTGTCCCTCTGTGATTATATCTGAGCATTTTAAGTGCATTCAGCTTAAAGCTGCACAGTGCTTTTTTGTGAATAGTAAATTTGATGAAGAATGAAGCTTTAGAATAACCACATTGATTTTCCTTGTGAAGTGATAGTTGTTAGCCAGCTGTAAGTGGGAAAGGATGTGGTAACTGGCTTCCAGGACTGACAGGATGTATGCATATTCCTCTCCACTAAGGTGCAAGGGCCCATTGCAAAGGTAACAGAAGCTGTGTGCTCATGTTCCTTGCGCTGTGAAAGGAAGCTTGACCCCACCTCCCCCCCCCCCCCCCCCAATTACTAATTTTCCTGATGAAAGTGGAAGAGCTTTGCTGGGATGGACCCAACTCCTGTACCTTACCTAGGGAAAGAACAGTAAAGCTGTTTGGGGGAACACTTACTCACAGATCTGAGACGATCCATACACAGTATGCAGGACAATGGATTTCTACCAGAGTACACTGGTCTTTCCTGGTCCTCTACATCCTCCTGTGTCTTCATTCTTTCTACAGAAAAGAATGCCAATTGCAATGTTATAAAATTATTGTTTTGCTTCATATGTTCAATTTGAATAGATTTCTTGCTTGGATGACAGGGGCTTTGTCTCCATTAGCTACTCCAGTCATAAAGAAGAGATCTGCAGAATCAAACAGTAATGAAGAACCATGCAAATCTTTCAGTACTTGAAGGGAGCATATAAGCAGGAAGGGGAATGGCTGTTTAAGAGAGTGAACAGGGGTAGGACAAGGGAGAATGGTCTTAAGCTGAGACAGGGGAGGTTTAGGTTAGATATTAGGAGGAAGTTTTTCCACTCAGCAGGTAGTGACGCACTGGAACAGGCTGCCCAGGGAGGCTGTGGATGCCCCATCCCTGGAGGCATTCAAGGCCAGGCTGGATGTGGCTCTGGGCAGCCTGGTCTGGTGGTTGGTGACCCTGCTCGTAGCTGGAAGGTTGAAACTGGATGGTCACTGTGGTCCTTTTTTAACCCAGGTCATTCTATGATTCTATGATTCAATGATCTCAGGAGTTTTGCTTTGGAACATCTTTATTTTAATCCCACCAGGACATGCTGAAAGAAACTTGTGGCAAACCAGGAGACCAAATATTGATTTTCAAAGTATCAACAAAGCCTTTTAAATTATTATTAATATTTCCTTCTGCCAGAAGGAAGACTCCAAAAAACCTGACATGTTCATGAGATACTTCTATGTTGCTGAAGTTTTATTTTTTGTTGGCACTTGTATCAGATGAAGTTTTAACTGGTGCTTCTTGAGGTCTTCTGGCATCCTATTCAAACCCATGTATCTTGCAGTGTGTGTGATTTTTACTGAAGAGGTTTTTATATAAAATGAACTCAGACCATATGAAAAAGGTATTCTTACACTTATCTCTCTACCTGTGACAGAGAAAGGAAAATATCCAGTGCCAGTGTCTCAGTTTTCTTGTTCTGACTCCTCTGCTGTGTGATTATGAAATCAGTTGTGACGCATACACGTGTCTCAGCCACAAGAAACCGAGAAAGAGGAGGCAGCAACGAAGATGAGACAGTCATTAAGGAGCTGAGAAAAAAAATAGGGATCATGTTTGAGAGAGCAGCCCAGCTGCTAAATAGGAGGCTCCTGTGAGGCTTGTGCAGATTTATCATGGATTTTCCTTGCCTTCTTGCTGAATTTTATAGACACTGGCATATTGAAAAGGCAGGGAGGGTCTACTGGTGCTCTGAAGGCTGCAGTGACTCCGGAAAGGGAGCAGGTAATCAAGGGTGAATCACAGCATGATTTTCTGATGCAGAAGTATCGCCTGGTACAGCCCACAATCAAGAAGAATAAGTGCTCCTGTTTCTTAACAAGCTTGTGTTTTACGTATTGGATTTTACCAGTCACTCTGGCTGACATCTCCGTCAGTTACACCCAATGGAGCATATTCAGAAAACTTCATTATTTTTTCTGATATGTGCTTTGTGCAGTGTTAAACATCACTAAGGGTGCTGCTGTGTGAACTGCCTCCAGCTTCCTGCCAGATGTCTCATTCATCTTGGCATGCCAAGAGTATATGGGAAGGAAAAGTTATATCCTTGCTTAAGTACTGTTTTTGGAATAGTATTTAAGTCTAAAATCAGGAATAATGGTAGATATCAGTAAACAGCTATTGGCTACTTAAAGAAGCTGTAACCTGATGTAGATTTTGTAGCAGGAGTTAAATAAAACTGTAAAAGCAGAGAAATGTCTCTATCTGTCTATACATTGCCTTCCTTCACTAGTCTCTCTTCCAACTTGCACATTACAAATATCAATTGCTGTTAAACCTACTCGCTGTGCAACTCATGCCTTCTTAAACATTGTCCCTGAGTGTCATTTGATGCCTGCTGCTGTATTTTTGTGATGTCACTTTTCCCAAAGAATTCTCTGAGATTTCTCTCAGGTTGAGAATAAATGGCTATGGTATCATAATCTAATGGAAATATTAATCTCTATGCAGGCATAATAAAAGCAAATCCTACAAGTCTTCGCATTTTTATAAGGCCAGAATTTATATTTGATTATTGCTTAGTATTGCTTGTTCAACATGTAACTTGGATTCTTTCTTTGTACACCTTAAGGAAATAAGAACAACAACACGGACTTCAAAATTTCATTTAAAGATTTCTATGCATGAAAATATAAGTTGGGCTTTGCACAGAAAGAAAAATGTCACAAAAAAAGACCAATTTGGGGGAAAATTGTCAGTGATCATTCAGGGTTTGTGAGGAGATGAAATCAGAAACATTTTGTGCTTTGGAGCTATCAGAACACCGGATGGCTTTTAACTGTCTGTTCAGGTTCATCGTTTTAGAAGAGACACTCAGAAGTCTGTCAGAACTTTCTCTAGGCTCTGGAAAGGTGTGCAAATCAATTGCAAATCTGTGTGTGAAGAACAGCTTGTAGGTGGATTTTGAAATGAGTAGAAGAATGTTTTTATGACCAACAGGCTTTTCTCTCTCATTTTACAGATTCCAGAATCTGCTTTGGTCTCGAAAAGCATTTGTGGACAGCGTGAAAGTGTATAATCACAGCTATATCTACATGCCAGCCTTCTCAATGAAGACGGGGACGGGACCCTCCCTACGTGTCTATTACACCCTGAAGGACTTCGGTGCCAAGCAGGCGGTGCTTTTCGCCAACCCCAATTTCCTGCGTGACATTGGCAAGTTCTGGAAGAGCAAAGGTATCCATGCCAAACGACTTTCCACAGGACTTTTCCTAGTCAGTGCCGCCCTTGGTCTCTGTGAAGAAGTAACGATTTATGGCTTCTGGCCATTCTCAGTGGATCTGCATGGGAAGTTTATTAGCCATCATTACTATGACAATGTCTTGCCCGATTCTGGATTCCATGCCATGCCGGAGGAATTTCTACAGCTCTGGTTCCTTCATAAAAGCGGTGTACTGAGAATGCAGCTAGAACAATGTGAGGACCCTTTAACCCAGTCTTCTGCCTAAGGATCATAGCAGTCGGTCTGGGAGATCTACTAGTTTTTAATTTCCATGCTCTCCGGCAGAGAGTTCTGATTTTCTGTTGATTCTTTTTAAAGGGAAAATAATTACGGATCTGCATGGACCGTAAAAATGCTACTTGAAAGCCAAATGGAATATGTCCTTAATGTATGTCTTATGGAACTGGGGTGGGGGGGAAACAAACCTCGCCATCAAGTCCATTCAGCAGTAATGTGAAAATGAAGCAACTCAAATGAACTTTCTGGGTGACATTTTTAAATGATCGATGTAAAAAGGGCATTAAGGCTCAGAGAGAAATGGGGCCACCCACAAGCTTTTGCTGACAGTGCCAAATATGACTGTCTGTTCAAAAATCCATTTCATTCCAGATTGGCACCTCATAACTTCCTTATGTTTTTTTCCCTTCCCGTGTGTGTGTGTGTGTAGAGGTAAGGGGTATAGAGGAGAGTGTGTGTGTTGTTGACTTTTTTTGCTTCTTTTTTTCTTTCATTTTTTTTTTGTTTTCCAATGGAAGAAAGGGGGAAGGTGTGAAAGCCTGAGGAGATGAGTACCATCAGCTCCTAAGACTTGTGAATGTGAAGGGTGCTAAGAATCTGATAGAAGAATGTATTGGGAATGCCCTGCTACTGAGTGTTGATGGACCTACCTGTTGAAGGTTTTGTCTGGATAGTCTGGTCATTGCACTTGCATCTATGTTAATGCTACCTTATGGGCAACAGCTGGCTAAGGTAAATTGGCTTGAAGATAAAAGCTGTGGTACAAAAACAAAAGCAAAGTACAACCAGGTCTCAACTGACCTGCTGTAAGATTTCCATAGTGACTTTGGTAGCAGGGACTGTTCCTTATTTGTGCTGTTTTGCCTTTGCGATTAGTTCCATATTCATTTGGACTCCAGATGTTCAGTGACTGTCAGGGGGATTTGAGGTGTTCAGTGAAATGCAGAATGAGATTCTTCATGTGCTTATAACAGAGAAACTGCAGAAATGAATGTAAGTGTCATTTAAGATGAGTTTAAACTTTGAAAATCCTTTCTCTTTGTTCTACTGGCTCTTCTTTTTGGATGTAACATTAGCCTTAAAGACTTGTACTTCTCTTGCAAGATTGTCTCTGGTTAAAGAGAGTCTGAAAAGTAAAACAGCCTTTGGGGGCACTGAAAAACAATATAGCCAGCAGGAAAACAAACAAACAACAAAAAAAAACAAAAAAACAACAACAGAAAAGGCAGGCACTTACATAATGCAGCCTTTCTCCTTGCAATCAGAGAATTATGTAAGCGTGCATATTGCACTCCGGCTGCTCTGGTCAGTGCAGTGCCTAAAGGACTGTTTTATTTTTGGGTATTACTTGGACAGCGGATGATCCAATTGCCATGTAAATGAGAAATCTTGTTGTTTGCTTTGTTTTAACACTGTAGGACAGGAAGAGAATACCTACTTAGTCCGCAGTGCAATTTCAGCTGCAAGATGTTATCACTGTTAACTTTATATCCAAAATAATGTTCTCCTTCTTCTACTTCTGTCATTTGTAGATGAAATTCTAGTCAAAATGTTGAAGCAACGAAACTGTCGTCAGGTTTCCACAACAATTTCCTGTGCTACCTGTTTTAGCTCCAAAGTGCTAGTATTTCGGGGGACGTGTCCTATCATATGTTGACAAACTCTCTCTTTGTAGACTACAAGCCGCAAGTTATATAGAAACAATTAAAAGGAAAAAAAAAAAAAAAAAAAGCAACCAAAAAAAAAAAAAAAGCAACACCCCTGGCTTTTCTTTAAATATGAATAATTCAACTGTCTATGTAGGACATTGAAAAAAAGCCTTGTTTTGCTTTTTAAACACGTGTTTTGGAATAAAAGCTTCTTCCTAAGTATGAGTATTCCAAACATACAGTGGGCTTCGTTCCTTCGGATTATAGTGTAGCTCTAAATTACAAAGGGGAGATTTGGATTAAATGCTGTTTTAGAGATTGTTCTGATAAAATCTGAATGTGCTTCTATAACCCATTTTATCTCTGTCCGTGTGTTTTTCTTTTAAGTACAATCAACACACTGATGGAACATCGCTGATAATTCATTCGCTTGGATTATGTTTTATCTACGATGTGGGTACTCAGTAAGGAAGGATTTTCTTTACTGCTCATTAGGACAAATTTTTACTGAGCTGCCTTTTGTAGAAAACAGGTGCCTGTATGGATCTTATGAGATGTATGATGTTTTGCACTTTTTAGTTCTCAAAAGATGCTATCTGTGAGTACAGCAGTCAAAATATTACATGTTAAGATGACACTTCGGAAGGATGCCAGCATTTCCCAATGGTGTGGGGGAATTAGGAGAGTAGGGGAGAACTGCTTCTCTGGGCTGGTCATTTTTGTCCTTTGCTCCAGCACTTGAGAATTCAGTTCTGAACTTCTCTGGTGATTCTCCAGCACCCTGAAAATCCCTTCTCTCACATTCTGGGAAAATGATCTCAGTAGAAGAAAAGAAAAATGAGTATTTTCACAGGAAACCTCAGTGCAGTATTTCGTAACAGCTGGCTTGCTTGTGTTCAGTTAGTGCCCCATGTACCTAGGAGTATTGTAAACCCCATCTCTGTAAGGCTGAAGCTGACTGAATCTGTAGCTTGTGGTCTTTGTGTGTCCCTTTTGATATCTGCAATCCTGAGTTTTGCAAGGAGATGGTTTTCAAAAGGCACTGGGGATTGAAGAGACTCAAGCTGTTCATGTTAAGTGTGGCTAATATTGGAAAAATTGATAGCTTGGGCTCTGTTCGCATCTACTTACAGTGAATATAACTGCATCTTAAAATAGGTCTCTATAACTTGTAGAAAACTGGTAGCGTAGGAAAGAAGAGAAACAAAAAATGAATTCTGCTTTTGAGAGAGCAAGTCTACAATGGGAACTCAACAGAAACCTGTTTTAGTTGGCTGACTTAGCACTCCACACAAGCACACTGGCCAAGAAGCAGCTTTTTACCCTACAATTGAAAAAGGGTGCAGGAGGGTTCTGTAAGTATTTTATGGCAAGAGCAGTCACAGAGAAAATGAAAATCATTTGGGAATCTGAGAATGGCAACTGCCTGACTCTGGGAGTTAACACACTCCATTCTTTCTGCTGCTTAGTGTGAAACTTCCCTGGTACAAGTCTAGGGGAAGTGGGACCCATGTACTGGATATTGGTATGAAACGTGGAGTTACTTGTAAGAGTTTGAAGTTGTATTACTTTTGAAGAGTAAGGCTACACCAGGGAATAGGTGTGGTCAGATCCAGGAGGGTAACTTAAGCATCAACAGGGAAATCAGCTTCTCAGAGTTAGCAAGCTTTGGGCAGAATGACTATGTCCATCCCGCATTTATCTGGGTGGTTAATTTATGTCCATTGATAGCAGTGTCCTTAGATTTCATTGCTTGTGTTGCTATATTTTCCTTGAAGTGAATAGAAATCTTTAGGTCTGTTCGTGAAATTCTTTACTCCAGCTTTTCTATTTCCACTGCCAGTCCCTGAGTTTCTCCAGTAGTGGGTTAAAGCTAAACAAGCCTGTGCCAGGTTGAAAGCTACCACAATTCATCTTCACTAAAAACTAATTCAGGCTTGCCAAATGATTTGTTAACATTTTTAGTTAATAATTTTTTCACAGAGCTGCCAATATACAAAAATGCTGGAATGACTGCTCTGTGGAGGGTGCCACCTGATTATAAACAAGATGAATTAAATCCCTTTACAGGAGCTGTGCATGGAGGATATTTGGCACTGAAATCAGTCTGTATATAATCTTTTCAGGTCCTTAAGTGTTTTTGGGGAGACTAAGGCCAATATATGAACTTGTGTTAAAAGTGTGCAAAATTCCTCCTTTCTGTTGGATGTGAGTCTTCTGAAGCTTGTTATAAAGCAAGCAATTGAAAGAGAAGCTGACAAATTAAAATCATAAGAGTATATGTGCTCATGAGAGTAAAAGCATTTTTAAATTAGACACAGACTGTAATTCTAAGGCCTCTCCTTCATGAATGCTCTACTTTAATATTTTTGCTGATACGAAGATTGCAGTTTGGAATGAACTAGCCACAGAAGTCAAAGGTCCAAGCCTCTGTTACAGCTTAGTTTTTATAGAATGTAGAAATATTGGCTTCTTTATCGACCTCAATAATCTCACCTTTTTGTTAGCTTCATCAGCATGATGTCACAGCATACGCTGCTGAGCCTGCATCTCTTTGGAAGCTGAAGCTGAGCAAGGCATCTGCTGCTTTAAACTGAATCTCTGAATTGTGGTAGTTGCACAAAACACTTCCTTCATGCATATTTATGAAAACTGGTTTAATATATAGTTCACTGTATCCTGAAATTGACAGTGAGAACAGGAATGAGGAGGTTTGTAATCTAGAAGGGATGACGAAGGAGAAAGTGCTAACTCACCTTTTTCTGCTTGCTTTGGTTCTCCATCTCAGTAGCTTAATGAACACTGGAACAAGTCCAGGTTATACAAAGGACAGGCAGTTCCCAAAAAGCTGGATGGTGATGGAAAAAATGAAGATCAAATCAGTGGTGTAATAAATTGGACTGTAGAAATTCTGGATAAAGATTGCCCGTTCTAAGCAACTGTAGGACATTTTCTTCTGACAGTGACTGAAAAATGGGCTAACATCTGTGACATAAGGTTTTCTGCTGGGTGGCAGCAAAGCAGAATGTGATGGCAGCTATTGCCACGAGGCAGTGAACTGATTAAACAGAAATGGAAGCACAACAGAACAAAGATGATGAAAAATCCTTTTCCCTTCCCTACTTCCATTCACTCAGAAACAAAAGTATAACAGACTTACTATCTATTGTCCTAAGTCATCACCTTCTTATTGAAAGGATACTATGGGATTTAGAGGTGGGATATTAGAGCTGGGGTAGTATGGTTAAGTTATGGTTGGACTTGATCTTTAAGGTCTTTTCCAATCTGAGTTATTCTATGATTCTGTCTGTTAGCTGATGTTTCTTACTGAAAAATAGTCAGCAGACCTTGTCCAGAAGAGCCTGATCCTCTGCTTCCTGGCTGTCCGAAGGGTGCTCTGGGGATGCTGGGACCTCCCTAATGACATCTGCTCCTAATATCAGATAGTCCCTCCACTTTGGATCATCTAGGCTTTGAAGACCAACCCGCTTCTCACCCCAAAGCATTTTTGATTGCTGGCAAGTCTCAGAAGCACCTATTAAAATTGCATCTTAAAATGATCTCTATCTACTCTATGTTGTGGTTGTGTTGGTCAACTTACTTTTGAGATGAATATTTATCCCATCTTGATCCCTCTAAGGCAAACAGCACTCAAATCACCTTGAATTTGCTGTGTTATTTAGTGTTTTCACCTTTCATGTTAAACCTTTTGTTTTCTTTTAGCCTAGACATAACTATTGTGAGTGAACCCGAAGGCAGCATAAGGAAACATCATCATAAATAGTTGTTCTCTGCATTTAGGTTTAAGCCATTGCTCAATAAAACATGGAAGCACCTTTTGAATAATTCCTAGTGATTTCTGATTGTACATTCAATGAATTGCTTTGCTCAGCTGGGGCCCGTGGCAAAGATGTGTTGCATTGTTTTCTGTTTATTGGAAATGGGCAGTTACAGAGGCATAACATGTTTTAAACTACATTCATAACAAGAAGCTAGAAAAGCTCCATATTCCATGAGAAGCTTTGTTTTATGCTGAAGACATTTTCTTTGAGTGTGAGACTTCTGTGTGTGAGGAGCACCCTGAAAGGTGAACATCTGATGATGTGTAAGGCAAGGACTTCCAAAAAGCCTGTTTTTTTATATATTTGTGTTGCAAACAAAATGCTTACTGAGCCAATGCTGAATTAGATTAGTGTTCAGTGCTGCTGAAATTTCTACACCGTGAGCACTTACAGAAGAACAACCACGCACAGGCAGAAGTGGTGGCTTTTTCCTTTGTTTGTGCTTTTCACCTTGTGTTGAAAATGGAATGAAGACTCCATCAGAATTCTTGTTTACACTTTTCAGAGGTCTCTGTAAACTGCCCAGACAGGTACATAGTCAAGGAGATACAAAACAAAGTAGATGATAGGCTAAACTTTATAACTCAAACACTGATATCTTCGATAATTGCTTTTAAATAACTTACTTAGTGAAAATAATCACAAACTTTGTGGAAAAGGATCCCATTTTTTTGCTAAAATAGATACACCAGTATCTGAAGGAGCAGTTTTTGAGTTATTCAGCACTTCTAGCTCTGTCACTCGAATCCACGCTTCTGCAAAGCTTTCAATTTTAGGCTACTTTGATTTTTGTCAAAATGAAATAAATAAAAAACCCCACCAAACCAAGAACAGTGATTTAGATCATAGAATTATAGAATCACCAGGGTTGGAAAAGACCTAAAAGATCATCCAGTCCAACCGTTCACCTATTACCAATAGCTCCCAATACCATACCAATAGCAGTATCTTTATCTTCTGGAGTCTGTCACTGTTTCTGTACTGGCATTTAGTGGTGGCACCTACAGAACTAGATGAAGATCGAAAAGGAGATAAGAAAAGCAACACCTTTTTTTTTTTAAACAGAGAAAAAGGAGATACTCGCCTATATTTCAATGCTTTGCTGAACTGGGACCTGAAGTTACTAACAAATATAAGTTCTCTGTTCTCTCGCTTCTCAGCTCCTCAGTTCTTATGGTACAGGGGAGAAACCTGCCAAGTCCACAGGTTGTTTCAATCCTCCTCTGCACTATGTGAATATGGTGAACTTTCTTGTTGCTACTCAATGTGGAAATACAGAAATACAACACGAGAACATAGAGCACTTCAGATTTATTAATGCTGAATGCGACCAAGCTTGCATGCAGTATATCATGTCTTTGCGGTACTCATTACTACATTAACTCTGAAGTACAGCAGAGACTTTCTTATTTCTGTTGCCACTTATAGGGTGTTTGACGTCTTTCTTCCTGCTGTGATTGCTCTCTTGGGTGAATAGAGACTATACTAAGCTTGCTTACTGAGAGAGAGGTGCTGTGAGAGTTAGTTGCCTCACATTT
This sequence comes from Coturnix japonica, assembly GCF_054131305.1. Taxonomy (NCBI): domain Eukaryota; kingdom Metazoa; phylum Chordata; class Aves; order Galliformes; family Phasianidae; genus Coturnix; species Coturnix japonica. The sequence goes on along the minus strand of NC_140663.1, from coordinate 61,215,648 downwards.
GGAAAGTAAGGGTAGAGATTTAATAAATTGCAAAGCTTTATCTCTTTTGAACAGTGAAGGCAAACAAGTGAACATATGTATTTGTTTGACTGAGTTTATGCTTCCAGGTTTAAACCCACCCCCATGGTTAGCAAGTACACAAAGGACATTCCCTTCAGATAAAGCATAGCTTGTAGAAAGTTCATACTCATAAAACTTTAATGAGAATAATAGGTTTCCTTCTGTCTGCCCAACTCTCCCATTTATAAAACAAATTCTCTGCTCTCTTCTACCGTTCTGACTCCAGACAAATGAATAGAATTGCACAGATTTTAATCATCTGCCTGTTCTCAAACCTGAGGGAATTTATCCTATGAAAATTGTAAATCAGGCTGTTTCAAAGTGAATCCAGGCGATGCTGCCTACTTCCAGGGGCTTATTCTGTAAGCTACAGGATTTTTTCCCCACAAGTGAAGATCACGGATGTTTTCTGCTGTTCTTTGGTTGCTGTTGCGAGACCAATATCCTGCGTCTTAAACATCTGCTGCACTGAGGTATCATGATCTGAAGTCAAATCATGATTTAAGTCATGTCCTGTATGAGGAATGGCTGCAGCAAGTAGCAGAGAAGTGATTCATGTACTGCACTGTCTGCCAAGTATATTTTGTGAGGCAGATGAAAATGAAAAAAAGGATTTTGCTGCAGTGTGAAGCCTCTCCATTGACCGCCTGTATCTGAGAATTGGATGTTCTCAAATGATTTATGCTCCGTGATGGATCTGAAGACTGCTAATGTTTCCACTCATTGTCAAATCATTTATTTTAAACTTTAATAATGCAATGAGACGATCTTTTCCCCCCTGCTATTCAAATGCAATTTTTCTTTTCTGATAATTCTTGAAAGGAAAAATTTTTCTACAGGCAATTTATATTAAAGGCTCGGCTGTAGTCTCAGTTATCAGTCGTCTTAAAACATTGAGGTGTTGGTTCTGTTTTCTCCCTGTGTAGTGCACAGTGCCTTCTTTTCTTAACACTGCATATGATGACTGACAACTAAGTCCCTTTCAAACATTAAAACTCTGAAAATTCTCCTGGCTTTTGTGGAACACCTTCAGACTGCAGGGGTCTGGGTGTTGAACTACATTACCTACAGCCAAATCTTGAATCTTTGCATTCCTCTTTGTGCACTCAAATCAGCCATCAGTAAAATACAAATTCATTTCCAAAATAGCTTTCAGCCTCAATGTAAAATGAGGAATCTTTAACAAATGCTCATAATAATGACCTGCTACCACTGAGGAGAAATCATAAGCTAAAGGTTACTATCTCAGGTAACAGCTGAAGCCGATATGTCTGGTTGTCTTCATGGTTTCCTTGCATTCATTCTTTTCCATTGACCTTCCTTACTTTTCATTTGTTTGTTTGCATCTCTGTGACTATTTTGTAGATTCTCATGGGAATCATAGAATCATAGAATGGCTTGGGTTGGAAAGGACCTCAAGTATCACCAAGTTCCATCCCACCTGCCGTAGACAGGGCTGCCAGCCACTAGGTCAAGTAGTAGATGAGATTGCACAGGGCCCCATCCAACATGGCTTTTAACACCACCAGGGTTGGGGTATCCACAGCCTCCTTGGACAACTTGAGGATATGATGTACATAATATAATGCATCCTATAGTGCATCCAATATCAAAATTAGTACTAGGTGTAGTGTACAGCAATTGCACTTCGTAAGGTTTCTGTTTCTCTGGAGTATTACCAGCAGTCTGCATTTTAAATGAAGGGGATTTTGCACTCTTCTTGAGTGTTCTGGTCAGAAAGCAAAGCACTAATCCTGGTGCTAGTGTCTGGGCCCTCTTAGAAGCAGAAGTAATTTCAGCTGCTGTAATAACCTGATAGCCGTGCTGTCCTTCTTCCAACGCTGTGGAAAGGAAAGTGGTGCAAAGCATTGCTCATGCCATCTTTTAGCCCTTTGCAGGTTACCTAATTTTAAAATTATTATTATTATTATTATTATTATTAATACACTAGAGGACAAAAATAGATATCTAAGAAATAGATGAAATCTTACAGAGATGACAGAGAAATTCTGTCCTTACATGCAAATTTCAAGACTTTTAAGCTGCTGTATTTCCTATGCACACAACTCATCCTGCTTTAACATGCGCTGCTGCTGGTTCCATCTGGCTGTCTCTGAAAGCTCAAGAGAAAAGCAAACACAGATATGAAGGAAATTAAAGGTGCCTCACTCTGATATTTTTATAGAGTTGTATGTTGCTTTGAAAACGAACAGTAAAACATAGCATGCAGATGCTGATGAATGTAAATGACTGCATGTGTTCTTCTTTTAAGTCCATGAGGTGGATTTTTAGTATAAGGTATGTATTGTAAAAACACTGAAAAGAGAAGTGAAGTGGAAAGAAGATACTTCTAGAGATTTGTAGCGAACCACATCTTCTATCTGTCTTTTCATGACCAACCTCTGATTCTGGTGATGTAAGCTTTGGTTTGATGGTAATAAACAAACTTACAAGAGAAGTAGCTCTCTTCCTAAAGTCCAGTATGCCTCCTTCCAGCACCGTAAGGGGAGAACTGTCTGCATTTCCATCAGATGAGACCTATTCCCAGGCTTCGGCTGGCAAGGCTGTGTTGGTGGGGAGATCAGTGCGACTCACACTTAGTGTGTGTTTCCTGCCCACTTTGTTCAGTTATCTGTTGGTTGCCACTTTGATAAATAAGTGACTGTGGTTTGATGCGCTGCTGCAAAGCTCCTGCCCACACCTTCCTGTAACTCCATCCACGCGCTTCAGACCTTCCGCTTTGTATCTGACCCCACTTGTGAGTCTGGCTCAGGGGGCAGCCTGCTTACCAGGGCAAACCCTCCTCTGGGTGCTCAGGCAAAGGAATGTTTGTGTCAATGGAGTAACAGAGCTGAATTTGAAATATCACACATGTATTTTTGGTAAGAGCTCAGTGGTTGAAGCAAGCTGTCCTGGGATCAGTCTGTGGTTTGTAGTAATGCTGGCATACAGTAGCACAGGCAGGATAGGAATGACCTGAGGTGTTTCCTGGCTTTTAGGAAGGGAGTGGGCAGATTTTGTTCTCTCGTACAAGACTGATGTCAGCTGGTGATGGCATCATTTCACAAAGAGTAATGGGATGTGGGACGTTAGTGTTAGCTGGCAAATTTTGCCCTTGTGTTATATTAGTGATTTGATTTGCATCTTTCCTATCTTGACAAGTTTATAGAAAAAAAAGTGATGATAATGTGGTAGTTCAGTGTCTTGAGATGGTTTTAAAGTGGATAAGCAAATTGTTATGCCTCTGAGGTTGTGTAATTACGTGGATTTGTCTTACCTCCAGTGACTGACATGTAATATTAATCATTTGAGATCTATGTAGTACAGGCTGGAAGTTGTGCCAAAATGACATGAGGACTTGGGTAAACATCCTGAATCACCATCGTTCTGGCATGCTCAGGGGCAGAGGTACTTGTGTAGAGTGTTTTAAACATCGCAAAGTGTGCTGTTGTTTAGAGTATTGTGATTAGGGCTTCAGTCCAATTGTCCTCAACCCAGCAAATGTTTGCTGATGGCTAATACTGTTACAAGGACTGAAGGGTTGACTTTCTTTGCCTGGCAATAATGTGTTTTCTATTATGTCAAGAGTCTGTTCATTTTCAAGTAGTGCTCTGTGCTCCTTTGAAGAATGGTGTTGTTTTTTTTTTTTCCCAAGTGGTTTCATTGTGAATGTACCCCAAAATGTCTTGATGTCTTTCAGTAGCAAAGATTGCTTTGTTATTGACTGTATTATTTATTAATAGTTCCTTGTTGTCATTTTCTAGTCACCTTTTACAGAATATAACATTAGCATCTCGTGATTTTTTTATAAGGAAAGTCTTATTTATAACGTTCACGCAAGCAGACAGAAACAAATCTCAGTTTTATAGTAGTCCATGCCTTTTTTTCATAGCTGAAGCATTTTAATGAACACGACTGGAAGGGACAGGCTCACTGCTTTAATTTTGATGGAACTTTGCATAGGTAACTGTTATGTTATTTATAATTTGATTTTACTGATCTCAACCAATAAATATCTCCATTTTATGAAATAAAAATATTACTTGTGGGCCTTCTTTTTCTTCATCATTTCTACATAATGTAACTCAGTGTGTCCAAATAATGACAGTCAATTCCTCTTCTGCTTCATTTTGTCCTGTGTGGTCATTGGTCATATCAAGGATTACATACATTGTCCTCATCTGATATTATTACTGTGTCCGTCTTTCTCTTTACTCAGATCCTTCTCTTTGTAGCTTATTCAGTGAGACAACTTTATTTGTAGAGTGTCTGAGAATTTAGCAGGGGGTAAACTTGAATGTTTTTACTTTCCCTGAACACTGACAAAAATGACCTTTGGTGCATCTGGAAGTCCCAAGGAGGTACAACCATTTTGTTGAAGAGGTTCCCACTTTTTGCATTCAAATCAATTGAACCCCACTTGCTTGGAATGGGTATATCTATATATGGGTATATATCTATAATGGGTATATCTATACTCCTTTCGAGGAAAATCTGAAACCCTGGGGCTGTTCAGCCTGGAGAAGAGAAGGCTGAGGAGGGATTTTATCAATGCTTATAAGTACCTACTAGGTGGAAGTTAAATGGATGGGACCAGGAGCTTTTCAGCATCAGAACAAGGGGCAGTGGGCACAAAATTAGGCACAGGAAGTTTCATCTGAACATGAGGAAAAACCTCTTTATTCTGAAGGAAGCTGGAGAAGCATCTTCCTTCAATACACATTCAGTGTGGTTGATAACTTCCCACCTTGTATTTCAGCCTTTTTTTCCCTGTCTACTGCACCAGAAGCCCTGAATTTTTTTTATTTCACATTAAGAGATTAAGACTCCTTGACCTATTTAGTTGTTTTTCTTAATGCAGTAATCTTATCTCTATTGCCTTTCCCCATGTGACTATTTTTTTTTCTGCATTTTTTTTTTCTGTTTCTACTTTCTATTTTTTTTTGACATAGAAGAATTAGAATCCAATAAATATGAAATTAGAGGTTTCTTTTCAATGTTTTGAGTGGTTGTCAGGTTAGACCTTTCTCATGGCCAGCTTTTAGCCTCTTCCCTGGCGGCCTCAAAGTCTGCAAGTCTACAGAAGGTATCAATTGGAATTAAATTCCAGAATGGGAACTTTCTAATCTTTATTCATTATTATTGTTATTTTTAATATTAATGTTTTATTCCATTTCTATGTACTTCCTCTCTTGCTATGAGAAAAGATACCTACAGTAGATTTCTGACTAAGGAGGGAGCAAAATTATATCACCTTTTAAAAATCCTTTTGGATATTTTTAAGAAAAGGCATTCGGACACAATTACTTTCAATACATCTGCATGGGCAAATTTTCTAAAGAAAAGACTAAATTTCTTTACCATGAAATGTACTGAGAGACTGAATCTTTGACTCTGGTCCATTCTGCTAAGAAGTCTGTTTTCTTTGCAGGCATTTGACGGTAAAGAGACTGTAATACTTTTCATTCGCTTTCAGACCCAAACTGAACCATCTCTCAAAAAGCTCCCAGTATGATTTTCAATATTTTGATCAGTCATTTCCTTCACTTTATACTTTGCCATCATTCTGTGCCTACCCATGAGTGTAAAAAATAGGATTTTCTTAATCAGGACCAGCGATGTGGGTAGCTTGAAAAACATTAAAAAACAGTCAAATACATGCATAGACTGCCAAAGAAAAATTCAGTATCACAAAAAAAGATGACAGATATTTTTTCAGCCAACGTATGCAAACCGGTGAGGTTTTTTTCCAACTAAATGTGTATTTACTATTTAGAATTAAAACCGGTAGTACTTAAAGGCATACATGTTAAAATCAATCTATACCCACCATTATTCAAAAGGAATTAATAATCCAACAGGTCGTTATCACAAAGTATGCATTCTTTTACTGCATAAAAGGGGTTACTACAATAAATACATCACAGATCATGAGGGATGGCTGTTCAAAAGTGTTAGAAATGATCTGTCGTAATGCTAAAAATATAATACAAATGTATACGCCAAACCATCGTCAGACTGTGTGTGTGCTGTTTAAATTTAAAAAGAAGAACTTCAAAATAAAGCAGTGTACTTGAAAATCATGTGAGTGTAACACTTTCCAGGAAGGACATGAGACTGTGAAAATATGCATGGGAGAGACAACAGCAAGTTTAAAATAGTTCTGTCACAATCTTGTTTAGAGTTCCAAGCCAAAACTGAGCATTTTTATTTCACCGTATGTTCCAGAGTTCCTTTTAGAACACAGATCACTCAAAAAATTCATTTAAATGATTTAAAAAGCCTTTAGTTTCAAGACCTGAACAGGTTGAACAAGTATTTTTAGTAAGAGCAATTAAAAACATCTAACAGCGCATCTATTGTAGATCAGATGCTCAGCCTGTCAGTGTTAACCACTTGCTTTCTTCAAGCTTCCCATCACCAAATCTACCACTCACTGCCATTGCGGATGCTCCCTGTCTACAGACAAGAGCTCTGTGGGAGAACCCAACTCTGGTGATGTACCAGACGTGTCTGGGGACAGGCGAATGACAAAAACATGACAACAGAAGGAAATTATGAGTGACAGTGGTATGGCCTTAGGTTCAGTGAGTGACATGCCACTTTTGGCTTAGATTACATGTGGCCTGTCAAACATGATTTAGCTCTTGGAATTATTAACTGTCTGGATGAATAATTGTTGGAGATATCAGCCATCAGCAAAGTTCATGGCTGATTAAAAAAAAAAAAAAAGACAAATGCAAAGTTTTCCACGTGGGACAGATTCCAGCAGACTACAGTACAGCCTTTGTAGCAAAAGGGTCTGAACAGCACAGCAATTTGAGTGTTAATTCACCAGCACGTGCCTCTGATGATGAGCATTCATTACGTGGCATAGCCAAGAGGATGAGGGAGGGGAGTTTTCCCATATGAGGAAATTGTGAGTCTGCATTTGGAGTACTGTGTTCAGCTTTGAACCCCTGGTACAACAGATATCAGAAAATAGGAGTGAGTCCATGGCTGTGGGGTGGGAGCACAGGACACCCAAAGGGAACAGGGGCAGCTGTTCATCTCTGCTTTGTTACCAGAACAGACTGCCCGGAGAGATTTTAGAGTTTCCTTTCCTGGAGCTATTCAAGGCCAATCTGGATTCTTTCCTGTGTAACCTACTGTAGGGAACCTGCTTCAGCAGGGAGGTAACACTAGATGATCCTTAGGGTCCTTTCTGATTCTGTGATTCAGTGATTCTGTTGTCTCAAACAAGGAAAGTCTGTGGGGTGACTAATGATGTTCTTCAACTTTCTGCTGGGAAGGCAAAGAGCTAGACACCCCTCAGAGGTACACACTGAAAGCATGAAAGGCAGCAGCTACAAGTAGCACCCTATTAGGTATAAAGGATAAAATTCACTATGAAGGTTGTCTAACACTAGGCCAAGCACCCTGATGTGGTGTTTCCACCCTTGGAAGTTTCCACACAGAATGTGAATGAACAAGACCTAAGCAACCTGCCTGAACTTTGAAATTAGGACTGAGCTCCAGATGTCTCACCCAACCAGAAATGTGCTGTGAGCTGCAGGGATGTCAATAATGTTGCTCTGAGACAAAGCAAGACCCAGAGAATCAAATCTAAAACTTCTATTTGCCTTCTTTTACTCTGTTTCCTTTGTAGTACTTGCTTTCCATTTCTTTCTGGGCTCCATCTTTCTTCCTCCTCCCTGAGCCCAGCTGTGTGTGGTGCTCTCTGCCCGCCTCCTGCTCTCCTCCCACTCCTCACCTGCAGGCTTCACATCTTCCTTCTTGTTTCCACTCAGATCCCCACCGGCAACACTAGAACTGTTTGTCTGCGTTAAAGACATCTGACACACTCAGGCAGATGCTATAGGGAAAATGCTTCAGAAGTAGCCTGGAGGGAGCAAATACTTTTTCACCAGTGCTTATCTTGATGGTATGAACTTTAGTTAGCTTGGGGCAACTGCACTAAAGAAATAGATAAAAGCAGAAATAAACATAATGATTTAGTCAGTGTACAAAGCAGAAGTTTATGTTTGGAAGGAAACAAGAGTAAAAATTGCTCAGTACAAACTCAAGGGAAGTGAAATGATCTGGGAAGTGAAGTTGCGTGGATAAATGCAATCCTCATATCTTCTAATTCTGAAGTGCCTGTCTTCATGACTTAGACTTCTGTGATTGCATTTCTTTTGGATAGACTTTTAGGAACATTTATTCAGCCATTTTGACTACTAATATTGAATACTTTTCAGGGAGGGAGGAAGAATAATTGGAAAGTATGGGTAAATGCATAACCTTAGTTTGAAGTAACACACTGACTGTTCCTGCATGAAATTTCATGGGTACTTCCACAAGCACATTATTTGTAAGGAGGCTCTGGATCAAATCAAATGTTAATACCAAGGTTTAGCAGTGTTTTATCTGGGCTCAAACAGTCTGTACTTGGGTCTTCAGAGAGAAGGAAAAGAAAGAGAGCCAGCTAGAGCAGGAAGAAGCAGATGAGGCTATGAATAAAGTGAAGCAGATTAGTCTAATTTTGATCCTCGTGTTTCACTGTGAGTTTGCCAAACTACTGCCTCACAAGTTCCCCTCCCTTAGATGTGTCATTATAGTGTTACATCTTCATCCAGCTTCTTCAGATGAATCACAGAATCACAGAATTATAGGGGTTGGTAGGGACCTCCAGAGGTCATCGAGTCCAACCCCCCTGCCAAAGCAGGCATCCTAGACCAGGTTGCACAGGTAGGCGTCCAGATAGAAACCAAAATGCAAGTAGTATTGTGCAATAAGACTAACATAACACAGTAATAGTATAACATAATAATAGTATAACGTAGTAGTATAAGATAAGGATGCTCTCACCCTTTTACTTTTCTTCCTCTGACACTTCATTCCAGCCTTCTGTAACTCTTGAGTGTTGGCAGCTCTGAGTAAGTCAAGCCTACAACTTGTGCATACCAGCATGTGCAGTAGTGGGGAGAGAAAGAGGAGTACAGAAAACCAATCCTGTTAAAATTGTGCTTTTGCGGGTGGTGACAACATCATGTTTCTGACAAATACTGGCATTTATTCATAATGCATGTGGGTATTAATGCTGTAAAACTATTATGTATAATATCTTAAATCATGTTATATATTATGTTAGATATTATAGTATTAACTGCTATATAACTGCTGTTATAAAACTTCATATTTTTAAAGCGCATGCGGTTCTGAGTCAATAAATCTCCTGGTCTTAATCTTGCAAACCCTGCTGGCACCAAGTAGAGCTCAAGGCAGATATATTTAGAAAGTGGAAACAAGTATTATGCAATTTCTTCCACAAATGCCTGCCACAGGCTGTCCATCTTCAGTATTTACAGACAGCAGTACAGAACCACTGAACAGAGTAAGCTACCTGATCTAAAATACTAAAATACCAGGAAATGGTGTTTCCTGGCTGTGGAATTACCCCGTGTATGCATGCAGAAATCTTCACTGTATCATACATATATTACATAATATTTGTAAGCAGGAATACAGGCACCTGAAAAGAGGTAGATTCTTCTTTTTCTCTTGCCTACCTCTATAAGAGCCTTATAATTTTGATCACCACTCAGATAAGCAAGCTGCAAAGCCCTCAGGTAGAAGAATATCACTTGATCATCCTGTAGAAGTAATTTATAGTCTCCTGATCCAGCAGGGTAATATCTGGAGGCTAATGAAAACAAATGTTATGGAAGTTGTTAAATAAACAAACCCCAGCATAATTTTGGGAGCAGAATTGATTCGATTACATATGCAAGATTTGGAAAGTTATCTCTACAGCCAATGTGTCTGTTAATAAAGCATTCAGCCATGTCAGTAAATGAAGCAAGTTGACATTTGTATCCATGCTTTTTGTCTCATGTAATGGATTCTCTGGCCTGAAATAATCTTGGCTTGATTCAGGTTTAGGTTCAAACAAGACAATAATTTATCCTCTGGTATCAAGTAACCAACAACTGCTGGCACTTGCTGAGCACTTTGGCCTCGCCGGCCCACTCCATCCATCAAGAACCTCATGTTCAACTCAGTGCATTACCACCAGCAATTTGGGCAAGATCTTTAGATCTTTGTTTTCCTCTTCCCTTCTCCCTCTTTTTTTTTTCTTCATTAACAAATTTGATTGTTGAAGTCTTTCTCAAGATAAAGTGTGATTAGAAGGAATGTGTTCATATTTTGGTCAATTTCCAATATTATTCAAACCTTCTGGCGTGTACGTAGTGAAACAGAATATGAACAAGACTTTTGATTTCAGATAATGATCTGTACAAATCCGAGGTGCAAAGGGAAAAGTTCACCTCTGTGCTAAAGCAACTTGCAGACAGATGGTTTGGATTTAAAGAGTAGCAGGATTTCTGGAAAAATTACACAGGATTAATAAAACTGTAAGTTGAGTTCAAGCTTAGTTCACCAGAAATCGAAAGGCAGGAGAATTAGGAACTCTGCTTCAGTTTGATTTGGAAAGAACAGAAATGAATCTGCCAAGAAACACATGCTGGAAAATCTTGCCAGCCATTTACCTTTCTGTTAAAGTGAAAGTGTTCAGGGAGTTATCCACATCATTGTAAGCGCTTCATAGTGCTGTTACATTTCATTTATTGTTTTTAATTGGTTTGTTGATATGCATTTAGCCCTTAAAGACAGGCTTCCAGAATAAGATTTAACTGCACCCAGGTACAACCTGAGCAAAGATGGAGAAGATTATATGAAATAGAAATCAGCAGCAGAATTTTACAGCAACAAAAGATGAAGGTTTGGGTTTTCAAAATGTCCCGTGATGTTTTAGATACATTCTGGGAAGCTTCCAAATTCAGCCTAAGGCATTGCTGGGACATGGTTTTCAGCAGATTTCTGCTTTACTCTTTCTAAGAATTTTTTTGGACAGGTTCTTCTACTAAAGCTTTCAAAAAAAATAATGCTTCCAAAATCACTAAAAATAACACAGCTTTTTTGAGGACAATATTTGTTTTTTAAGAAAAAAAAAAAAAAAGGAACCATCCTCTACAGAGCCCATGCATCATTCCAAAAGAGCTAGATATATTAGCAAATGCAGGGATCTGGAAGGGCAAATCCCATGCAACTGGTTAATGTAACCATTATCCACAGCTATTGACACTGGCTTCCATCTCAATACTTACCGGGCCATGCAGAAAGCTTTCTGTCTAAGCACATCTGAGCTATTTGGCAGCCATGTAATGGATTGATGCTAGATAGCAATGGATGCTAAAGTAAGAGCATTCATTTCAGTAGGGTGAGATGTGTTTCAGTGTAGCATGACAGAGTGGATCCTAGTGGTTTGGGTTGTCCTTGGTGGATTCCCACGCTGGAGAAATGGGGATGAGTTACGACCTGCTGTTTTTCATCGCTAGACACTTTATGGCTCCCTCTGTGCTAGTAAGCTCCGTGGTGCCTGGATTGGCTCCCAGACACAGGAACACCATCACTCTTACTAGTAAGCTGTCAGTATGATACTGTGCCTTTGCCAGCTGGGGCCCTCCCAAATGGTTGCCAGGCACATTTTAGGAACAAGGACAATTCGTGGATCATTCCCAAAAGCCCTTTGTATGTCAAAGACCACATCTCTTGTTTTGGGCAGGATTTTATTAATGTACATGTGGGCAAGACCAGTGGGAAATCACTGGGCATAGTTTATTGGTATAGATGTAGCCTCTGGGCCCATCTGTTGAAAGAAGGTTTTGGAAATGGATAATGCTTTTAGTTTCTGCTTTTCAAATGTGAAGAAAATTGTTGCCAGTTGTTATGGTAGGCATGAGTGAACCAAAAAAAGAACCTGCAAATCTCTCATACTCTTCTATATTGGAGTATGGTAACTAGGCCATTTGTAGAATGCAGTGAAGTAGTTTGAGGTCTGTGTGGGTGGAAAGAGTGATAAATGGCTTGAATTTCTATTATTTTTGCTTCCAGACCTGACTTTTGACAGTTGCGTGATATGATGTAATGTGCCATGATATCAGCATGGAGGGACATACCTGCACAGACTTCTCTTTGTGGTAGTGAGGCACAGTAAGGTGTTGCTTGGAGTCTGTGAGTAGATTAAGCTGTGCAATCAAACATACTGTCTCTGATTAAATGATTATACTTTCTACCTCAAAAGAAAAATAAAACAAAAAAGACTGCTTGTATTGTCTGTAGCATATGGTATGTATTGGCAGAACATGGTACATTCAGATATTTGCAGAATACACATGAACAGTGACTCTGAAGTGTAAACAATAATTAAAAATATGAACTATCACAAAACAGAAGCTCTTCCCACAGCGTTTAAAATGACCTCCACAGAGCAGTTAGTTATGGAAGGACTGCGCCAGTATTCATCTAGTATATCCTAATAGATTAAGGTAAAATCTTGCCGTGTGTGGTTGTAACTGCAGCTGGTGGTTGATTTTGATGTGAGGATACTGTGTGTTTCCCTGAGCAGTCATGCTGTTCACACTCACAGTAGTGGCCAAGAAGCAGGTCATAGAATCCAAGTGTTTGCAAATTCAGAAGTTACTGGAGATAGTCTGACAAAGGGCATGGGTAATTGCAAGAGGAAAAACTGTGCTAAAAAATATTGTTCTGCATGAGGCAGATGTGTACAAGACTAATGGGAAGAAAAGCATCAGTGAGCTGTATGAAGCAAGAGCAATGGGTGATCATGCTACCTTGATTAGGAGAAAAGCATGTTTCTGGTTAATTAGCAGCATGTTTTTTTCTCATGCAAAACAGACTGGAAGTATCAGGAAGGTAGGCTTTTTGGCAGACTTAGTATGTCCTAGCAGAAACAAAGCAGTAAAAAACCAGACTTAGTGTTTGCCCTCATCCTTCTGTACATCAAGCTGGCCTCTCAGCTTTGTCTCCAGCTTTGGTCAGCAGCTGAGGCTGACTTTAGATGGGCTCAGGGAGAGACCCCAAGAGGCTGGTCTCCTGGTGACAGGCTTAGACATGTCAAACAGTTGAAAACAACACATACATTTCAGTGCTGCTGAAAAACTTTTTGGAAAGCTAGAAAAGATGAGTCCCAAGGGAAGATGAATGAATTCGCACAAAGAGCTTAAGGGAAAATTAGTGGAAGTAACTATATTTTTGTTTGATTTTGACTATGAAGTAAGTGAGGAAAGACATGTGCTCATTTTCTCTCTTACAGCCACCACGAAGCTGAGGTGATCTATCTTGATCTACCTTTAATTTAGGCCGAAAGTCTACTGCTCAGTTCTTATGCAGAGATAGTTTCTTTCATTTTTGGTTTCCTATTTTCTTCCTTTTCTTTTTTAATTGCTGTTGTTTGTATCCACAACTAGTATGGCTTACATTTTAAAGACATGTTTTCCTGCTCTGTATTAAGACCAGATGCCAGATATGGCATGCTGGTGTGAAGGCCACGGGAGAGGCCTGTGCAGTGCTGACAACCTGATGCCATGGATGGCATGGCTGGGTCACAGCTAAGCCTTGTCCCTGCTGCTGACACCCCACATGGAATGGATGGCTGTTGATGGGGCCTTCAGCTCAGCTGGTAGCAGCTCTTCAGAAGCAGTATTGATAGCAGTAACTTTGTGAGGCCACTTATGCTGCTGCAGCCATCAGTCTAACTGCATGCACTCAGCCTGCTCTGCACAGAGGCAAGGGAGGCCCCAGATCATAGAATCATAGCATCATTAAGGTTGGAAAAGACCACTAAGATCATCCAGACCAACCATCAACCCATCACTACCATGACCACATGTGGCAACGTGACCTAGATTTTGAAGTAGCAACAGCAGATCCCATATTTTCTGACACTAAGAGGTTTTGCCTTCTGCAACTGTTCTATCATGCCTGGTTTTCTGCTTCAGATCTATATCTGACAGCACATATCTCCCAGTGTGTTTGGTGTGATTGTTGCCCTATGTTTTAAAATTGCTTAGTGTTTTCTACTTTGGATTTTCATTAAGTTTTCTAGTATCTGTTGCCTTTCATCGTTAATAACTTTTCAGATTCTACTTACCTCTAGATTTTTTTGGGTTGTCTCCATGATCACAGTTTAGTTATCTCAATCTCTATTAGGCACGTTCTCTTTTCCATAACATCCATTCGTTTGTAGCATACCACAAACAGTCTGCCGTGGATAGTTCTAGAATGATTTATTTTGTGACCAGAATTGCAATTTGCCTCCTTCCAGTCCCTAAATTAGCCGCCATCTTTAGTAAAATCAAATGTTTCACAGCACAAGAATAAAACACTTTCAAGCCTATTCACCCCTGGGTTATGCAGTTTCATTTCCCTGCAGCCACTCTCCTTGCTGTGGTGCTCCCAAGCTCCCAAGGAAGCACTGCACTCTGATGCTGCATATGCAATGTGTTCTGCTGGTTCAAATCCAAACTCAGTAGTTGTCTTCAGCCAGCTCTCTTTTTTTTTCTGCTGTTTATAACACAGATGTTGACTTGGTGATAACTGCCTGGATATTTGTCAAACCTGGCAAGCCCTCTTGTGGCTCCTTGTTTCTGACAGCCAGCATTACCCTCACCAGATCCTAGGCAGAGCAGTGCAGATCTCTGTAGAGAAAACTGGTGTTTGTGGAACTCTCATTCACGTCAGCACCTTCTGCCAGTGAGAAGCACCTTATGTGGGGCTGGAGCAGGAGCAGAAAGAGGTGAACTAGAGCAGCCCTCCATTGCTCACAAAATGTCCTTAAATGCAGACGGGACTGCTAGGGTTTCCATCCTTTCAAAAGGCATTTATGCCTTTGTGTTTTCTTCCCTGTTTATATAGGGCTGGTAGAAGTGGAGGAAACAGTAGTGAAAGTTTTTGTGGTGTATTCTTGGAACATCCTCATGAAATCAAAGCTGCCCACAGGTATGAATTACCCACAGGTTATGGACTAACACTATACACAGCTCTCTGGTGTGCAGCAGCACACACACAAGTGACTTTTTTTGTAGCATTTTTTCTACGTTCCCCTATAAAATTGAGATCTGAACATGTGTGACTGGCTGTAGATCAGTTTTTCTGAAAAAAAAACAGCCATTAGGGATCCCAGTGCTGCTTTGTGGGGTTCCTGTGAATATGAGGATGTTTAATATCATCCTCATACTGCATGTGTACAGTAAGCATACCATCCCAGGAAAGAGGACTTGACTTTACTTGGTTAGAACCTCCTGCACACTCAAACTCTTACTTCATAATGTCTCAAGACCCACCTAAAAGGGTTATGTTGTTGTTGTTGGTTTCTTTTCTAGAATGAGCTGATGCACACATTTAATCCAGTATACCAAGACAGTCTCCTGCACAGGTGCTCTCATTCTTTGAGTTGGCATTGAGTTTTTCATCAGCACACCTAGCCCACTCCTACTAGCAATGTTTTGCTGGGATCTAGACCCCCTTTTCCTGTGCACAGTGCAGCAATGCGCAGCGAAATAGTTCTTGTAGCCATTCCAGGTGACATTTTCAATCCTCAGGATCTGCTCTTTCCCCTCTGCCTTCAGCCTTTCACATTCCTGCAGGTCTAAAGTAGTAGATCCCTTTGCAGGCAAGCAGGGCCAGCCAGCCACAGCTTTCCTGCCTGTTTCCACATTCCTTGGACAGAGATCATTTTTTATTTCACAAATAACTATTTTTTCTGACTCAGATATATGCAAAGAAATTGAACTGTTGGCAGGTAATTTTATGGCTCTTGGATTTCCTTGCCGTAGCTGTAAATAGCAGACAAGTCAGACTAAGATTTTTGTCCCCTCTGACAATTTCTGAATGCTCAAGTGATTAAAGTTAAGGCTGTAAATCCTGCCCTTTTGTATTATCAGGTAATAGTGAAAAATAGATTAAATGACTATATTTCAATGACGAATATATTAAAATATGAACAGAAACCCGATAAACATGGGGCCGTTGAAAAGATATGGGATTGTAGGTTGGCTAGAAAGACTTGTAGAAATTTTTCCTTTTTGTAACTTTGATATATTGATATCAATATATATATATATAAATAAATAAATATAATAAATATAATATAATATAATAAATATTATAAATATAAATATAAATATAAATAAATAAATAAATATATATATTATATTTGAAGAGGTTTTGAAAAATTTTGAGGGATTTTAATGCATTGAGCCAACTGCTTTTCAGTGTCACCTCCTCCACACGTGAAAGCAATTGGACTTTGGCTCTGTGTTCATTTGACATATCATCTGCATCAATTTCCTGCTGTGCCTGCGAACAGAGAAGCATCACAAGTGCTGGCCTGAGAGCTGACAGTACTGATGTGATCAAAGAGTGAAAACACAGCAGGTCTCTGTGGCCTTTTGAGGCAGGGGAGGTAGTTGGAGGAGAAAAGCAAAGTCAAGAGGATCTCAGGAAGCCCTTGCGCACAATGAGAAAGTGGTGGCCAGATAAATCTTAGGCATGATTCCTGTTGACTTCTCACCTATATTAGGAAGGACCAAAAGAGCTGTGTCCATTCCTGCTCCCTCTCATGCACCCTAACCCACAGCCCCAGCTGGAGGTGGATGGTATTGGCAGGTAGCCTCCAAGGAAAGGGCTGTGCTCAGCCCCTGCTCACCTTCTTCCTCATCACAGGATATCTAGTGGCATCTTGCAGGGGTTGAAAGAGGGGCTTCACATGTATCCCTGACTATAGTCAGAGAAAGCGTTCTCTTTAGTCTTGGGGAGCTCTAAACATAGCATAGGAATCTGCAACAACCAGCCAACCATGCTCAAGGAGAAGAAAAATCCTCTGCAGCGGTTGGACTGGATGATCTTTTAGGTCTTTTCCAACCTTGGTGATTCTATGATTCTATGATAAATCCCACAAGCCTTATTAGGATGACTGTTACTGATGTGTCACTGAAGAGAAAATGAACCAGAGGAGGAAGATTATACGCTAGGTCCACCTGAGACCCTGGTGAGAATCAGGATCACAGATGATATAAAATACAAGCTCAGCTTACATGCCACCTTCATCAGCGTGAAACACAGCAGCCTACGTGACTAAAAGCAAGACCTGGCAATGGAGTGTGCTTTCTGCTTCACTACGCTCAGTTGCCACCCCATGGAGCAGATGCAGGAAATCCTCAAAAAGTGGTTACTCCAGGGCCTCAAAAACAGTGTTCACACCTTGGGAAGTTGTGATTATACAAGAGCAGAGGTTTTTAGAGGTGTCAGCTGTGGTTGCAGTGTGCAAGTATTGTGAGCAGAGATTCCAGGATGAGATAAGCAATTTTTTAACACTTTCAGGGTTGTTTCAGGTTGGTTCCCTGCCTTTCCAGGACTTCTGCATAGAATGCTAGGAAGATCTGAGCCCTCTCCTAGGGAAACTTTTGTAATGAACACTGAAAGATCCTGATGTGATATTGTGAAGCTTTGTATAAACTTAGTCTGTAAAGGCCTTCAGCATGTGAAGCTCAATCTCAGTCTCCCTGCAAACTACATTAGAACATGATGATCCCCAGGTCAGTCTCTGTTTGTTTGATGGAGGAAGCACACACGGATGAGAGGCACAACTCAGGCATTTTCCCAAATTCCAGTTTCAGTCTTTTCTGGTGTTTAACAAACAGAAGAAAACAAACAAAATAGTTATGAAACAAACAGGAAGTCTGTGAGTTTACTATTTCTAATCTTGTAATGGGTGATTTCTGCTTTCAGAAAGAAATCCTTGGGAAAGAATGGCTTAAGGTATGGTGATTAAGGAATGGTATCAATGTTAATCACAAAACCTTTGGAAGGCATCACCTTACTGTCACGCTGTGTTTCCAGTCCTAGCTGGGAAGATGAAGGAATCTGTCATGGATTTGTGATTGTAGCTATTGGTATTACACATCATAACATCATGTAAAGCTCAGTGAATTGAAGAGTTAATACTCCAGTTCCATGGACTGACAACTTTCTGGATACCTGGTTCTCAGAACAGAAGAATTAGAAATATAATTTAAAAAAAATTCAGAAAACAAAGGAAAAAAAAAACCATTCAGAACCAGAGGTAGCCCAATGATCAAACCTTCCCAAGAAATCCCTCAGATCACTGGTACTTGTCTAGCAAAGACTTGACATGTGCCCTATGTTTACCACAGTGACACTAACTCCTTTCCATTTACTGTGTGAATCACCCAAGAAGTAGTTGCTCTATGCTTGCAGAAATTGTGTGTATTCTGCTTGAAAAATTTATTTACACAGATGTGAACAGAAGTGAGGGGAGGCTGCAGGGAGAAATTCTCCTAAGTAGGAAGGAAGCTAAAGCACGGGGCTAGTGTTTCTGTTGGGAAAAAAATAAGGAAGTGTAATAACTTCACTGGTAACAGGTGCGCCTCATTTCTATTCTGAAGTCATCTGACTTTATGGTAAGGTCACTTGTCTTCCACTGCCCGTTGGGCTGAAGAAATCAGGATCACTGCCTGCCTGCTAGGATGAAGAAAGCTGTGTTTGCACATATTTGCCTCTACAGAAATATTTGCAGGCCTATGATCATCAGTCCCTCACTGCCTCACGAAACTTACATTCGAGTTCTTCAGGACTCTCTGCAGAATGTATTGTAAGCCTTTGACAACTTCTAGATTGCTTTTCTCAGCCTTATACTTTTTCAATAGCTTTCTTGAAGTGTGGGCAGCAAAGCAGCTAGTACTATTTCTAATGCAGTTGTACTGGTACTAAATGCAGATTTAGTAGAGTATGAACCATCACTGTCTGGATTTTATCCTAACAGAAGGTTATATTTCCATTATATCAATTCATGAAGAAGTTCTTATTTCCTTCCTTCTTCACAAGGCTTATTAAATCATTTCATACACTGATAGTCTAATATTCTTACAGGTCTCTAGTGTCACATCAGCTATTATGGATGTGTTTAGATTGCAGCATTGTTCTGCAGGCTAAGCCTGGAGCTTGAAATCTGATCACACCCCGATTCAATGAAGATGTACTCAGTATTGTCAGCAATTTTCTTTTTGCTACTGCCTATCCCAGTCATTTTAAAGATAGCTCTGGTTTGTGCAGTACAATCACAGTAACCACAGTATCACAGGGTGGGAAAAAGTCTTCGGCGCAAGCAATATTGTGCCCTTTCATTATAGATGGGACATTCTGTCCAGTAACATATAAAGTATAGAGACACTGCTATTCAGTTCTTTGGATTGTCTGCATGGTGGGTGTTTGCCTATTACTTTTGGCTACTCAGGCTCTTTTTCATGCTCTCCCTTTCCTAAAAAGGCCATCCTCCTTGTAGAACATGCAATTTTTGGAGCAATAGTCAGCTGTGCAAGACTGACTGTTGAGATAACCCAAACAGGATATTTTCATCTGTCAAACAGCTGTCAGCAATTGTCTAAATGGGTAAGTTACAATTATTTTGGTAATTGTTACTAGTTTGGCCAAGACCGATGCAAATGTTTCGCTCTCATGAAAGATAGGCACTTGGAGATGGAACAATGGGCACAAATTAATTGTCATTACAAGTGAAAAGCATACTTGGGAAACATCAAATATTTAACTGATGCCACTGAAAAAATCATGAAATCCTTTATTCCTATGTTATTGCTAACATGTATGTCCTAGGGCTATTATAATGATATTGCTTTTGTTGCCTTTCTACCTTCTCCCAAGTAATAGCTTTTCACTGTTTTGAGTTCTGACTATATGGTCATTTAACAGACCTGGGGGACAAAGCAAGGTGATTAGATGGCAAAAACTTCAGATCTCCCTGAAGCAGTTATGCCTACTTACCTATTAATTTTCTTGTAGGTCTTGAACAGAAATACAAAAAATGTGCTGCTCTCCACCATATAGACACTTCTTGAAGGTCAGTTCCAAGCATGACTCTAAAATGATTTGTACTGGGCACTGCTTGTTTACCTGGCTTGTTTTTCTTCATGAGTTTTCTGGTGTATTCCTTGCAGGGGGCTGCAATAATAAGGAGAACGATAGAAAAATATATCCCCATCTCCAACAACTCCATGTGAGTGGTGCATCACCATTGCATTCCTTTGGCCATGTCAGACCATTATTTGGCCACAGCAGAAACTCAGCTGATGAAGGAAATGCAGAAGAACCTGGGTATAAATTCACTTTTAACAAGGGAGTTTGTGCATTTCAGTATTTCTTTTACATTTGCTTGGTGCTGGTGCCCAAGGTGCAGAAGACAAATAACAGGCAAGGTGAAGCACGGTGGGATAAAATGGAAATAACTGTAGGTGGGATCCATGCTTTGCTAATGCCTTCTTGGTATGGAGCCAAAGCTGCACTGTGATATAGAATTAGTGAGTAAAAATAAAACCTAGATGCCACAACATCTCCGTGATCTGTGTGCTCCTTTGCAAGAAGAAGCTTTTCTGCAATAGAATCTGCAATAGAATGATACTCTAACACCAAACCACTACTTGTGTACCAGAAAAATAAAGCCAAAGAAAGAGAGAGAAATCTAATTATTACACATATAAAACTTGCTTTCTGTAGCTAAGATTTGGAAGATCAATTTAAAGTGCAAATGGCTGTGGCTATAGATCTAATTTAGTGATAATACAAACTACTTGACAAAAAAGAAAAAAGAAAGAAAGAGCAGATGAGTCATTCTCCTCAGTATATGAAGGTACATTTAATGCTCCTGTGTAATTATTGCACTATAATGACTTCAAATTATTTTGCTTTAACTGAAGAAAAAATCTTCTGTGTTATTTCATACATGTTATTAAGCAACAGTGATTGGAAACCATGGAAGTGTGAGCAATAAACTGTCAGTTTTTGAAGCTTTCCTAGTACTTATATTAGAGGTGATTTAATGACTAATTCAGTTTGTTTTAAAACTCGATCATGTTGTAAGTGATTTCATAGCTCAGGAGTTACAGGGAAGGTATCTGTAGGTCTCCAGCATCTAAGTCACCAGACACATATGGTACAGATGGAACTCCTTATGGGAATGAATTTAGTATGGGTGTAAGAGTGCATGAAATCTTTCTTATCCCCTGGGAACAAAAACTCATTTTGTAATCATCTATTTTGTAATCAGAAGTATTTGATGCATGATTCAAAAACTTTGAGTTGTACAAGTGCAGAATCCTTCAACTTTGATACAAAGAGGAGGCTTTGATGAAGGAAGAGAATCTCCAGTGGGTGCAAAGCAGCAACTTGACAATTTTAGAGATATGATAATGGAATTGCTGAACCGATACATCCCAAGCGTTAACCCTCAAATTATGTTTCTGGGAGGGGAGCAGAGAAACCAACATATGTTTCACTGTGGTTTGCTGGTATTTAGGCAGATGGGTCGCTTTTGTGCTTAAACAGGCCCATGGTATTCACTGGTTAACTCTCATCCTTTGGCTGTTTTGATCTATCCATATTGATATTTATCACACACAGCTACTTACGGAACTCAGTTTAAAAAGTGAAGACAAAGAGAATTAAAACAAAACCATTCAGAAGGTGTCATGCCAGATTTTCCTTGCATGAACTGATGATTTTAAAAAACTTCCACTTTTCCCAGAGGAAAAAAACCCACAGTTTAGAGCAGTGTCCAGGGAGGGAAAGCATTCTCCATTATGCTGTCTAAAACAGCTTAGCTGCTTGGAGGATTATGGCTATAAGTTTTTTGTCCCACTTAAATTAAATCAATACTAAAATTGCATCCACTTAGTGAGATTAGTGCAAAACTGGCAGAGTGCAGCAAAAAAAGGTGTTCCTCTTCATGTCAAAATGTAGAAAGCTGAGAACTGTAATGCCCAGAGACAAGTAGTAAGTGCAGTCCTTTCTAAATGCATGGGAGAAGATAATCTTCTCCATTATGAAGTGATCTATAATTCTCATTGGTTCAATTACAGGAAGCTTTGTGCTAATCCTCTTACTTTGTGTCCAGAAACTATTCATCCAAAATCTGTGAAGAATCATATTAAGGAAGTTCAGTTCCTATGAGCACTGGCATTTCCTGGGCTGCTCATACGCAGCATTTGAAAACCCCAGGAAAGGGAATAGCGCTGAATATCCGCCAGCATGCTTCTACCACACCGCTACTGCTTCAGCAGCTGTCTCAAGAGATTATGGTCATAACAAACTGAAGATGCATGACAGAAAGTGTCAGAACTAGAGCAAACCAAAGCTGGAGAAAGAACAGTCGTAGGGACAAGCAGGAACAGCAAATGCATGCACAGGTATTTAAGAAGCAAGCTTCTTTTCAAACAAAGGGAGACATATTATAAACAGAACTGACATACACAGCACCCTGCTCACTCTAATCGAGCCCCAAGATCTAGCTTCTAGTTGCCAAATTTTCTTTCTTAAATGAAAATGCTGTGATAGTAATAATAAAACTTTCTGGCCTTATGATGTTTTTAACTTACTTCAGTGTTAACATGGGACAAAACTTTGCCTAGCAAGGGCCCGTGTTGCGCTAAGTAATGTTATGTTTAGCTCTCACCCTCCAGATAAGCATTCAGAACCACTTGGGAAGGCATTATTTTTTTCCCACAATTTTCTACTTTCTGCAGTGAATCCGTTCTAATTACTTGTCTCTTTCCTCTAAAATACTGGAGAGGTTTTTTTGCCCTCTTTCTAACTGAAGTTTTCTAACATTTATTTCTAACTCTTCGCTCTTGTTTGGCCACTTCTAAGCTGTGTTAATGAGACCACAATGACATAGTTGGAGATGAACGCAACATCTAGAAGATTCTTTTCTTCTCCAGTATTCAGTTCTAAATGAATTCAATGATTGTTCCAAGGTTTAACTCCATTATGTATGGATACAATGGCGAACATTAAAGTATGGTCGCCTTCATATTGCTGAATAACCTCCAACATATTGGGAATATGATAGATAATATCCTATTGCCAGGTCTAAATCTGCACGTCATATTTTTTATTTAAGCAAATACTGATAAAAATGTTGAAATTTGTGAATTTTATCGATTACGTGACTCATGAAGGAACAATAGTTTGGAGGAGAGAGGAGCCAGAAAAATTTGATCTCTATTTCCCACCAGGTAAGATACAATTTATATGCATAACACTGATGAAAAATCATGTTAGAAGAAAATGAATGGCATGTTCAGAAAAAAAGTAGCTCCCATCTGTATCAACTCACTATATCATCCCCATCTTTGTCATCTTCCTAACAAAAACTTTTAACAGCTGAATGGCAAATGAATGCTGAGAGATGGAGGAAATTGATATGTTCAGTTCATATTTTGGACTAGATCCAAAAAAGAGATTTAATTGCTGCACTAAACCTGCACTGACCCCACTTACTCTCAGTTAACATACACAGAGATATCTACATGTGAATATGAAGAAGCCCTGAAGCACAAATACTTGGGTATCACAGATCACAAAGTGAAGCAGTTGGAGCATCTCTCAGTTTACACTGCCATTACACACACTTGTCGTGCAGTGCTCTGCCTCTTCCCAAGTCCCCTGCCTGCACTTCCCCAGGAGCAGCAGCAGGCCCAGGGAAAGCTCTGCCACTCACACATAGCAGAACCAAAATCTATAAGTACAGGAGAGAATAAATATTGCAGGAGTCATACCTGTAACAAACCTTTGCTTGGTGTTTCTTTCAAGGCTTACTCACACTCGTTTCCCTCATTTTTTTTTCCCACAAGACAGTAGGAACCACTGCTATGGTGTCACAAAAACAGGCAAAATTCCAAACCATAGCCTAGATACATTATTCCTCAGACTATATTTATTGTCTCATCTCTCTGGCTTCCCATAATCTACCTAGTAAAGCTTGCAACTTATGTCATAACAATTAGTCCTGAATCTTAACAATGTACATTTATCATTATGGCTTTTTGGGGATGCTGAGTGAGAATATGGAGCATATGAAGGCAGCTGAGGAACATGAGCTCTAACACTTGGGTGTGGGAATGTGGCAACACCAGAAACAGCAGGGAGGCAGAGGGACATGAGATGATAGCTAAGCATGGACAAAGCCAACAAGTGCTTCCTCCCTCCCTCCTTGGAAAGCTGAAATTTTGTTGGTATTTCCTTGAAGATGGTCTTCCAAACTTGCTAGAGTAGCAGACCTCAGGGAAGATGGACTCAGTGAACAGGTTGATGTTTTGGCTGGAACAGCAAAGATGACTGCCATCTCTTTGCATCATGCATCAAAGTAATCCATTTTAATGACCCACCATCAGGCACTTCCTAATGAAGATGACCAAGCAAGGAGTGCAAGATGGGAAACAAATCAGCCCAGATGCACTAATGAGGCTGTGAAGGACAGTGGCACGAGTTCACTTATTTTTGCTAATTGCCTTGCATATAATGGGCATGTTTGAACCCTGCACAAAAAGGACAGCTTATACAAGCATGCCTTCACCCACAAGAAAGCCCAGAGAGCACTTATCAGTGTAAGTTTTTGAAAAAAAAAACATGTCTAGCATTAGGAAAAGAGCCTGAAGTGACTGTTCAGTCCTTTCTGCCTTGCCAAGGTCAGATCAAGTCTAATCTGAACTACATAAAAAAACATTTAGCTAATTTTCCTTTATGAAGACTAACCATTGAGCTGATCTCTGCATTCACCTCTGTCAAATCTATTCTTGTGGTTTACTATTTTCATGATTAGAAAGCTGGTTGTTTTTATTTTTTATTTTCTGTAATGGCTACCATAAATCTCCCATGCTGTAAAGTAAGTTCATTACTTCTTAAACTTAATGAGTTCTGGATTTGGAGAAGCAATTATTCTCATTTGCTGCAGTTGTCTTAGGTCGTTTTTGTACACTACCATTGCAGCTCCATTCAGATGGCTCTTTGACTGAGCAGTCCCTCTCCCTTCACAGAACAATGCTGCCTTTTAGGATACATTTGACAGAAGGGGTCAAACCCCAAGAGACTATTATGACTGTGATGCATCTCCTCCTCTACTACACTCAGTAAGTTTCAATTTTCTCATCTGTTTGGATGATAGGTCCTATTATTCTTTGATTTTAAGCTGTATTCTCCTTTGCAATCTCATGTCTATCATAGAATCACAGAATCATTAAGGTTGGAAAAGACCTCTAAGATCATCCAGTCCAACCTCAACCTATCCTCACCATGCCCACTGACCACATCCTTCAGTGCAGCATTTACAATGCTTCTTGAACATCTTTGGGGACTGTGAATCCACCAACTCCCCAGGCAGCCTGTTCCAGTGCTATGTTATGTACAAAAGTACCACGTACAAATGTTACATTATGTTCTATTATGATATTTGTTTTTGCACTCTTTAACTCTTTGGATCCATTCCTGGCCAGTTCTGCGTGGCATTTTGGACACTTCACACACAGTACTGCAAAATCCTGCCTGCTATAGTAACACAAACACTATGGAAATGTCTTAAGGCAAACTGGATTTTTGGATTCTAAAACTGCTGCCAGTGTCCCAGGCATGACCTTCTTTCTGCAGTGTGCTATTTCTGTTAAAGTAATTTTCACTACAAGTAGGCTCCATGGATAGAAATGTTTATTTACACATAAAAGGTCTCAATTCACCTACAAATGAGGTTCAATCCTATTTCACCAGCACATTGCAGAGCAGTAAAATCTGAGCAGAGTGACAGTAAATTCTCTCTAATACATGCATATTTATTTAGCCTTAAGTAGCTTCATGGTTCTTGGTTTCATAGCCTTACTTAGCTGCTTATTTTAATGTTAATAAAATTTTTTCTCTTGTTTAATCTATATTTTTCCAACTGCAGTTTAAGCTCATTACTGCTTGATCTATCTTCAATGCTTATGAGAAAATGTTTTATCCTGGTTTCTTTAAAGCAGGTTTTTCTCCATTAGGAAAACATTAATGTCTCCTCTTGGTCTTTCATCTGCTGAAAATTCTCATTCCTCAGCACTGACTGGGCATCTTCTACGTCCTTTCATTTCAGTCCCTGAGGTCTTTAAGCCATCTTTCTTTAAGCAGAGCACCCGGACTCTAAGTGCAGTGCTCCTGGCTGGGAGCCAGCAATCACAATGGAGATATATTTCCTTTTATGGCCTGTCAGCTTCACTCCTCCAGCCAGCCCAGCAGAGTGCTCACGTCTTGTGTGACAATGTCACTTCCCAGTAGGTAACCACCATGATAATGAGATTCTACCATGTTGCTGGTCACTGGCTGCTGGCTGGAAGCTAATATACAACTGACTTTCATCATGAGTATCAGTTTCTGAGTTTGAAAGAGCGGAGATTTTGTCTGGCTCTGAGGCAGGATGATGTGGGAGATGTGAAATACTCATCTCTACATCCCTACATGAGACACAGAGGACACCACGATGACTCTCTGGATGAATGGAGGAATTTTCCAATGACTGATGTAGGACCTTTTAGGGAGGAGGTATGAGGATGGAGGGAGTGAGCATCTGGTAGCAGAGCCCAGAGGTGTCTGAGGAAGCAGACCTGTGACCTACTCAACATGGCTGAACAGAAACATCTACAGTGTCTTTCAAGACAATCTGAATGATGTAAGAGGCCATGAGCCAGGAGAGCCTTTCTTTAACACAGCAGCCTTACAAAGTCACATTGTGGGCCACATTTCTATCTGTCATCATTCACGTGGAGCACAGGCTGAAGATTTGGCAAATGTACATATCCATTAGTGCATATACTTGCATTAGATTAGCATTAAATGTCTTAATTATGGTGCTTAGGGCCCTCCTTTCACAACACGTTTCAAAAGAATCTGTCATCTTGTTGGATTGCTGTTTTTACAGTAATGGGTACTAAAAGTGACACTGTGCTAAACTGCTAAGAGCTTCTGTGCTGCTCTTGATAACCAGCACTAGGACTGGACTGCTGGCATGTTGTTTCTACATATAATGTACAGCTCATCATGCTTTGTCCTTTGGGAATGGACTGCTGTTAGAAGCAGTAAAGTAGCAGTGCAAGGTATTTATTTTCCATTCTTGGTAAGGACTCACTTTTAGTTAATGAACTGGAAAAAAGTACATGAAATTAATGGAGCAAGGTGTTGTCTAACTGTGAAGTGGGGAATGCTGTTCTGATGGCTCTGCGGTTCCTTTCTAGTTAAAGGTCAGGGACTTGCTGACTCTGGGCACAACTTGCTTTGTAACTGTTTGACAGCCAAAAACTAGCATCATAAATCCTATTGCTTGTGGGACTGTAAGAGGTTTTCAAAGGCAAAGGGAGCAATCAGGTATTTAGCATCCCTCGAATGCTAACAGGTGCCTAATTCACACTTGTCCTTTTTAAAAACCTCTCTTAATTACTATCTTAGTTCTTGGTAATCCATGCGTAAATATTCTGTATATTAAAGGATAAATCAGCATTAGGAATCCTAACTACAAGCTGCTGGGCAACCATGTGTGTACAGATCTAGGTGGGGAAACCAGTTATGCTCCTATCTGCAGTTCTGCTAACAGCACACTGTAGGGCACCTAGCAATCCACATTCCCTTCCTACTTCCTGCTGGGAATAGGCAACTATTAAAGTAACAGATGTTACGTATGCCCCTATTGAGATATTGACCTTTCTGAGTTCTGTGGATAACAAGTGCCCTTAAACATCTTGCAGGCACTGAGATTACTCATTTTCCTCAAAATAATGGAGTTTTACAGCATTTTTTAATTATTTTATCAGCTGTTGGCTTTGCTAAAGCTTATGGTGTCCAGTCAGGTGTTCTAAAAATAAGACTTCTGTGTATCACTAATTTTGGCAACAGCTAAAGAGAAGTAGAAAAAATGGAAATGTTTGCACTTTCACAAGTACTGGCCCTTTTAATAGAATACCTTTTTTCTACCTGGAGTATGCAACTAGCTTGGGAATGTGACTGCAGCTGTGATACAAAGAAGTAGGTGAGTTAAGGTTCACAAGGAAGGTGACTGCCTATTGCCATGGACTGTCCACCCCCTGCGAATCTGAGGAGCACGGCTGCCAGCAGAGACTGCCTGAGCAAGAAGTAGCAGCATGCTGTGAAGTCCATGTCTCCACCACTTGACAGCTCACCGATGGACTGTTTCCCCAGCTTTATGGCTCTTCTCAAGAATTGACCTTAGCTGGCAAGGGCCAGTTCCATGGAAAAAAAAAAAAAAAAAAAGTGAAAAAGAAACATTTCAGAGAGACTTAGTTGAGAGATGAGACTCTTCTGAAAGGGGAAGGGATGGGGAAAAGGGAAGAGAAAAGGAAAGGGAAACGGGGAGGAAAGAGAAACAGGAGAGGAGGATACTGGTGGTATGGCAGTAGAAGTTGAGCCTTACCTCCAATATTCAGTCACTTTTCATTGCCATTTGACAGATGGCAGCACAGGGGCAGTCTGACATGGAAGTGTGTATGAAGCAGAAGTATGTAACTGAATTCCTCCATGAGGAAAAAACTGCACAAATTGATATTCATTAATGCTTGCTGAATGCTTGGGGTGATCAAATACTGGATGTGAGCACAGTGAGGGTGTGGGTGATGTGTTTCAGAAATGACACCATCATAGCAGCTATGAAACAGCGGGTCACCTCTGCTGGTACAGATTTTATAAACACAGCATACAGGCTTTTGTTCACTACTGAATGAAAATGCACAGCTGATTGCAGTGAATATTTAAAAAAAATAGTGTTTTGTAGCTGAGAAACTGGTCTATCAAATAAGTGTTATTGTGCTCTTTATAGCCATTGTATTGTCCATGGAAATACATACAAGGCACAACTTTTGAAGCAGCCTATGTAAATTATGATGGCATTGCCTAATGAGAGAAAACACTGCTAAAACCCTATTTGTTTACATTTAGCAATGTCTAATAAACAGTAGTTGAACAGAAGGTGGTGAGAAACACCACTCGCATTCAGTAGGATAATTACAAGTGGGAGTCTGGTCTTGTTTCCCCGAAGTCAATGAGAAAGCTATGATTAACTTTGACCCAATACTATTTTTATTTACCAAATTGCCTTCTTCTAGAGAGCTTTTCCTGAAGCACTTCTGGGAGGTGTGTTTAGAAAGCTCTCCAACTCTGTAGAAATTACTTTTCTTACCCCTGGTGGTGCTGGTACTGACAGAAGCCAGGAACAGACGTGTAAGCTAGCACTCACAAACTGCAGGAAGAGCTGAATAACATCTGTCCAAGGGAGACAGATTTTGATGCATTTTGCTTAAGGTGCAAAGGGAATCAGAATTTGAGTTCTGGTCCACCTCCAAGGGCCTGAAGGAGGAGTCTCCATGAGGAAAACTGTGTGCCTTTGTCTGCATGGGGAAAAGCTTTGCCTGTGTGTATCAGCAAACTGTTAAGGTTATTGCACTGCACAGAGAAAAGTCAATCATATATAACCCACAGCCCCACCTGTCCTGTCTGAGCTATATTATGGGAGTGTCTGGGTAGCTAAGGATATCTCAGCTTAATTGTGATTTTAAAGGTCAGAATGTGTTTGTAACAAATTAGCAAGTTATTTTATCACTGACACATTTATTATTTGTCAATGATACTTTATTATGGCAATACTTTCTTTTAGAACTCATACTTGAAAGAGAAAGCATCCAAAAGAACGTGGTAGCTGGAAATAAGAAGGAACTGCCTGAAAAAGGGAAACCCAGAAATGAAAATGAATATTACCTGTGGCACTGATTGGATGACTGGTAGAGTACAGACCATGTTATCAATGAATACATAGAGAAGTGTGGCTTAGAGCAGCGGTTATATAAAATGTTCTGAAATCTGTTCATCTGACATGCAGCTAGGCCAGGTTTATGTCAGCACCTAGGCAGACAGAGAAGACCTGATGAGTACAGCAGAGTTGTGACTTTCAATTATGCCTTTGTCATCACCTTCTAAGTACAAAGCTGTGGAGGAACTGAAGTTTGTTTCAGGTAATATAAAGATAGTATAGAAGCTTGCAACAAAACTGAATGCAAGGTGAACATCAACAGGTGCCTGTACTGTGTATGTGTGCGTAGACACTGAAAGTTTATGCAGCAATCACCACAACTTCCAGTAGGATCTCAATATGCTTTGAAAAAGTGCTCAGTGGGCTTCCCTCCCACATATTTTAACATGCCTCCTTTCCACATATCACTGTTTTCTTCTATTTATTTTTCTTTTTCCCCAGAATCTTAAAATACATACAACTGTTTCAATTTTTCTCTGACTTCTGTAAATTTGACAACTACAGCAACAAAACTTTTCAGGAAGGAGTAGGCCCTTTTGTTTTAAACAAATTCATATTGCTGTAACTCAAGGAGGAAAAAAAAACAGCATAAAAATTATCAATATTCACATGCTAGCAAAAGCAGGTATGGAAAAATGGTGTGAGAGCCTCCAGGTGCTTCTGTACATGATTATAGCTGAAGAAAAATCTTCATAAATTTGTAAGATATATAAGCTGTCAGAGCTGCTCGAAGCCATTGGTGGGGAATTTTATTTTCTTTTCATTTAGATTTACATTGAGAATCATGGGTGGGAATATTTGGTCAGGAGAGAAAATGTTGGATTTCTTCTGATCAGTTCCACATTTGGAGAGGTGTGGTAAAGTATACTATTGTCTGTGTCGGAGAATAGTGTATTACTTTGGGGGAAAGACTGTATGTTGCTCCCAGATTTTGTGTATTTATTTGCTTTTTGAAAATACCCAGATCTCTGGTGTTCTGGACTGGAAATGAGAAACTCTTTGTCTGCTGCTGAGCTTTCTTAATTATCTGCAATATGAAACACTCACTATCTAGCTTCTAGCGTGTCTTTTTCTATCGCATTGCACCACCTCAGTGGTTGCATAATATTAATAGATGCTTTACATAACATTTCTGAAATACTAAAAAGTGTGTATGTTTTAGAGCTGCCATCGGAAACTTCTGAAGCTCTAATAAATAATGATTATGGTGACCTGCAAAAATAAACCTTTCAGAAAAGTTTGCAATTACTGGCTGGTCTAACAAATTACAGTAGTTTAGATTTTGTGTTTGATGTACACTTCTAGTAAATCATCACAAGTGGAAAGCTGTCCATCATCTCTACTTCTAATACTACCTGTATATAGCATTGACTTTTGAGAAGAGCCATTGAAGTACTGATTTTGTATTCACAGAAAGCTGATTGGAGTGTATTACAAAGCCCAGTAATGTGTTTTTAACTAACAAATATACTGATATTTTTAACAGATGATATGTGAATAAATGTGCTCTTGAGATTTGACACTAAACTCATACAACTCGCAGTTAATCTTTCTCTTGTGATCATTTATTCAGACCTAGTAAAAAAATTATTGCAAACATCACCAAAAGAAAACTAAGTAGAAAAATATCTGGGTATTGAATATGCCGTTGGAGGTCAGATTTTTGATTCTTGTTTGTCTTCAGCCACCCATGAGAGATCCTCAAACCACCTATTATTTTAGATTTCCTTCAAGATCACAGCGACCAGTCAGATACCTCAGCTTCAGATAAAGTTATTAGCTATATATTTGTTTGTGGTAATCTGTGGCCTGCAATTTTTTCCTGGATAGCTATTCATCTGAAAAAAGCCAACATTTTTTACTGATTTTGTTTGGATTCCTGTAGCAGTTGCTGATGTTTAGAATAGTTAATTTTCCTGCAATATAAAACTTAGGATCATAGAATTGTTTGAGTAGGTGGGGACATAATGGCTTCATAACAGCACAGTGGCTTCCTACTCATCCTGTTTGTTTTCCAAGAAGCATGCATTGGTGTGGAGGCACTTCAGCTGGGCATCCTGCCTTGGTGACTTCTTGGAGGATAACTTCTTAATTCCTTTCAAGTACTTCCCTTGAGTTTCCCTGTTGTCAGCTTTTATTGCCTCAGTGGCTCCTGACTAATTTTTGTAAGATTTCATGTGTGCTGTGGCATTTACAGCACATTTCAGGGCAGCAGATTGAGGGCACCCACTAGCACTCTGTCACCCTAGCCTAGCTATGCAATTCCCATCATGGGAAGGCTCACTATTCTACTGCTCCCCCTTCAAATGTAGTTCAAAGCCCTGTCAGTGAGCCTTGCTGGTTTTTCCCCAAGGACTTTCTTCTTATTGAGCGCATCAGTATGGATCAATAGTTGCCAGGCCTCTTTGTCTGATGATATGTTTATTAGTACGAAATTCTGTTAGCTACAGAGTGCTAATTGCATGAATTGCCAGTTTTAGGAATCGTAAATAAACCAGTTTTAATGAAAGCCAGAGGGCCCCTATTAGATCAGTTTTGAAGTAATTTTTCATGTTTAGGTCACAAGCATATTTCTGAATGGCTAGACTCTCCAGTGTGCTCTTGGCTCTTTATCAGTGCAAAGATCTGGATGAGTAGGGTACTTACATTTCTGCTGCTGGTGAACAACTTGGCATTATACAGTAGGTGTTGGAAGAATATTCTCCCAAATTTTCTTGCCACCTTTTGGGAAATGAACAATTTTCAGGTTCCCTCAACCAAGAACTTTCTTTCTTATGATTATCTCAAAATACAGCCAATATCATGTGGTATGTGAGATCAAATCTAGATTTTCTTTATCCAGGTAGATTTGGAATAATCCAAGTATCATTTCTGTAAGCCAACACTTGATGTAAAACACTCATACAGTTAGGATGTGTATTTGCACAATATACATTTAAGCAACAGTAAAGTTTTAATAGCCTTAGCTACACTTAAATTCCAATGAAATGTGATAATGTACTTAAATATATTTTCAATATGCTTTGCCAAGAAAGGATTTTCTCAAGATTTCAGTGTTTTCTGATTTTGCACCATAATGAAATGAATAGTTATTGGAAACTTTCCATGAAAAAAAAATAAATAAAGGCATCCTCTTACTACAGCCCGGAGGATCTGAAATGGTTTAATCCATGTTTCAGAGTACTCAAGGGCTTGAACTTCAAACTCCCATACTGCAGTAGAGATGTGAAGTGAAGAGATGATCAGATAGTGCCAGGATTCTTCATGCATGTGAGGGCAAAACTGCTTTTTTGATACTCAGGGCACTGTTTTGGTGCCCAGCTGTGAATAACCTGGGCAGGGTAACCCAGCTCTGCACTTCCTAACCATTTCCACCTCTATCTGTCTTCTCCATGACCTGCTTGTGGGCCTGGGTCACTGCTTTCTCCACAAACTCTGCAAAGAGAGGGTGCACAAGGGATTGGGAACCAGTTTTACTGCCCCTTCTTTCCCTTTTCATGGATGGGCTTATCCTGAGGACAGCCAATACTGTGCTGGTGGAGGGTTGCTCAGGCCCATGTGAGTATAGGGCAGGGACTGTGATGATGTATCCCTTCCAGGGAGGTCCAGGGATGTCTAAGGTATGGTAGGTGGGGAGAATTTTCTACTACGAGAGTGGTGAGGTGCTGGTACTGGCTGCCCAGGCTGGTTGTGGATGACCCATCCCTGGAGGTGTTCAAGGCCAAGTTGGATGGGGCCCTGGGCAGACGGGTCTAGTATTAACTGTGGAGGTTGGTGGCCCTGCATGAGTCAGGGAGTATGGAGCTTGATGATCCTTGAGGTCCCTTCTAACCCAAGACATTCTATGATTCTATGAACAGAATGGTGTTACTCATTGCCACTGAAGTACCTCTGAAATACCACTGAGCTGTTGTCCAGAGGTTTAATGGTATTATATGTATCAGTGAGACACTAATTGATGTTAATCTTTTGTAAAAATACATGTCATATTCCCCAGAAAATGGCCTAGTAATGATACCACTTGTGATGCCAAAGCTGCTGAGGACATATATCTATTAGCCTTTACACTTTACAATTAGCCTCACTTTACAGTGAGAATTTTTATGTGGATCTTAGCAGGCAAGATTTTGACCAGCATCGTTTCAGCGTATTATCAATATTCAGTCAATAGATCTACATGGAGAACCTTAGCATTGTGCTTTCCTTCTCTCACTTTGGAAATGTTTGATTTTATATAAAGGTTTTGGACTTCTATTTGATTTAATAAATTTCCTGTTCTCTAAAGCCATCCATCCCTTTGTCTTCTGGTCAGCCTTCAGCGTGCTTTTTTTCCAACCTCAGTTTGCTGAATTAGATTTTTCTTTTCCAAGTTGATGTTTGTTGGATATTGCTGCTACCTTACTTTGGCAGTTGCTGGATGGTGCCAATATACATAGGTTGCTCCAAAAGTAATGCCTCCTACTTATTTCCGTGAAAACTATGACAGATACAAAGAGCACACTGACACTACTAGATAGATAAAATTCTTAGCTACCACACGCTCTTTTTCAAAATAAACATCACCAGTAGCTATGCAGTTTTGCCAGCCATGAACAAGAACCTGCATGCCATGCTGATAAGACTCTGCTTAAGAGGAGGTGACCCACTGTTGCAACTGCTGAAATGAACCATCCACCTCACTGTGCTCACATTCATTGTTTGATTTCAGTAAACATTCAGTAATTATCCATGGATACTATTTTTTTCTGCATAGAGGAATTCAATTGTAAACCTTTGCTTCATCAATACTTCCATGGCAGACGCCATTTTGTCAGACTGCCCCTCTGCTGCCA
The DNA here is from genome assembly GCF_054131305.1 of Coturnix japonica. Taxonomy (NCBI): domain Eukaryota; kingdom Metazoa; phylum Chordata; class Aves; order Galliformes; family Phasianidae; genus Coturnix; species Coturnix japonica. The sequence continues at coordinate 61,181,214 of NC_140663.1, read as the reverse complement.
CTTTCACATAGCAGCACATGGAATGGAATATTGGTGAACAGGTTCAACTTCTGCTTCCATACCACCACCATCGGACTCTCATGTCATGAGCCAGCATCATTAAATAGCAGGTATTTATTTTGGAGCAATTCTCATAGTTTGAGTGAGGAGTGGCTGTGGGGAATAACAGTACACCTTTTCACCTGGGAATAAGAAGCATGTATTTATCTTCTGTAAAGCTACTTGATTTAGAGATATTAATTTTCTTGGGATTCAGGCGCTGTGCTGCTTTGATGTTTCATTTAGCCAAAGGGACTGGAGCTCTCAGGGCAATAGCACTAGAACGTCAGATCACAGTAAGAATGATAAAAAACAGAGTTTGAGAGGATGGTAGTTGCAAGTCAGCCAACAAAGCACTGGAAAGTTAAATAGTGAAGGTGGGGAGAGAGACACAAGATAATGGGACTTGTGTGTTTTGTATCTCTACTCACTTCTGGCGTATCAGTTGCTCCCTGTGAATGACCTTGTATCTGGGTAAATTGTTTGTCCATTTATTTTTCCTGAATTTTGTATTTTCTTAAACAGGCTGATACTAAATTGTACATGCATTTGATCAACGCATGTTGAGACTATACTTATTTAACATCTTCTATTTTCATGTGTATCTGAGTGGGCTAGATAATTTACAAGTGAGGTATTCTTAATGTACTTTATGAGCACTTCTTTGTCAGGTGAACCAGGTGCTATTTTCTCATTCTATATCTTTGTTGACTTAATCTTTTCTTTGGGGAAGAAATTACTGTGCATAATGGCAGACAATTATTGTGCCATGCCCCTTTGCATGAATATCTCAAATCCTTTCTATTTCATTGTGTCTTCTTCTAGGTTGTCTATTCTGAATTTTCTCACCTTGTGTCTGTTTCTTGCTTTGTATTTCTTTGCTGACCAGGTCTTATTTGTCTGTTTCATCTTTCCTACCTAAGGATGAATGTGTTCCCTTTATTCATGCATTCTCTCATATCCTCTTTGTGAGGGTTTGTCTGCTGGCTTTGTTGCTCTCATTCTCATCTTCTAATTTTTATTTCCATAACTCATAATTTAGCTTATTTGGGGAAATGCTTGAGAAAAGCAAGATTGAACCTAATTTTCATCTGAATGCAGTTACAGTTCTGACATAAGTTAATTACCCTCAGCTACTCTATTCACACTTCAACACTTTCAAAAGGCTTTGGCTATTTATACAGTGGCACCTATTGCTTACTCTGAAACAGTTTTTCAGCTTTTAAGATTAATATCTAATTTTAAACTAATGCACATTGAAGGCTATGCCTTTAGTAACATCTAATTTTCTTTGCATGGAAGCTTTCTGACCTGGGTGATTCATCAACCTACTGACTCTGTTCATGTTTATCATTTTTGGACAAAACGTTCAAGTCAAGTTAGGAGACCAGTTCCTGTAAATTTGAGGTGCTGAAGAGGAGTTTTGGAGGCTTTTCTGAGATTCCTACCTTGCTTTAGTGCCCTGAATTCCTATCTGGATTGCCCAAAGTCATTTTTCAATATCTTCTGGGTTTTGTGAATGAAAGGATTTGAAGAACAAAGTTGTATTTGCCATAAAAGTCGGTGTGTTGGTATCTGGGAGAAGCTGGAGCTGAGAGCTCATCTGGTTACTTCTGCCCTTCCTTCTTTTGTGTACATGTTTTTCTTTCTCAGCACGGTTACCTTACATGTGGAATAATTTTTGACCTGTTTTCTGGACTACAAAAGTACAACCCTTTGAAACTGATTTTCAGAGTCACATGGATGGGACAAATCTGGTTTCTGAAACTTTTCTGCTTTAATGCCAGTGTTCAAGGAAAACCATCTGGAAAAAAAAAACAAGATGGAATTTCTTGGGAGTTTCTTACGAACTCCAGTTCGTTGTGGTTTCTTTTTGTTGTTTGTTTGTTTGTTTGTTTGCCTTCTTAAGACTAAAGAACTGCATTTTCTTCAAAGCCTGCTCAGGTGTTTTGTTGTCTATTAACAGAGGATCCCAAACCTGGGAGCATGATTCCAGGAACAAGTTAAAACTGAGAAATATTTTCCCACTCTCTCCTCTGCTGATCTAAGACTCACCAAACATTTCTTCCCACCTGCATTTCCTTGCTGCCCACATGTGATCCACACAGATCACATCAACCACATTGCATGGAAACAGGAACTGCTGTTATAAATTATGGTATCCTGGTATAGCTTGGTAGGGGCCCTGGTCCTTGCTTGCAGTGCCCTTACTGCTCTGTTAACAGGTTTTGACCTGCCTTGTTTAATTCTGCTCACCTAAGTCCTTCGGGAGACTGAGATGGTGCTCTAAAGAGAACAGAAAGGCTCCTGATTCCCTCACCAGGCTTGTGCTCTTCTTAAGCAAGATTGAGACTGAGTGATTTCATAAACCAGTAATTCATCTTGCATTGGTGCTAACTGAGCAATACACTAGTAAACCCTGTACAACTCTGTGTTAGCTGCCTGGCTCCCCTGTTCACCCCTTCTTTCAGGAAGTTTGTGTCTCCTGCTGCACAAGGAGGCAGCAGCAGTGACTTTCAGTGTATCCTCCCCAGCTCAGCACTGGGCTCAGTTTCCTTTTACTTCTTATCACCTCAATGCTCGAGAAACCTTTGTTGTGAATGAATCAGCAGAGCAGCCCTACAGGAGGGCAGATGTACGAGCACATCCTGCTCAAATCTATCTTGGGAGACCAAAGTGAGTTGGAGGCAGTGTCCTGGATTAGTTTGTCAGAGACTATGGCTATAGGACCGAACTGTATTGGCTGATTTTCTACCAGTGTTCCACAGTGGGTAATTTTAATTATTTATTGTTCCTCATGCAATAATGCATACACTCTTATTTAGTGAGTCTGAGCTATCCATATGGCTGTCATTTCCAAGAGCAGAAGAAAAAATATTCTCTCTTTCTGTCCTCTTCATGGGTTTCTATTTGAATTTATGGCATGGGAATAGAGCCTTGTTTATTAGTTTCAGGATCATGTCTGAGGTAAATATTTGTCTTTATTTTGCAAGAGCAGATCTCAGGTCTCTGTTAATTTGCTCTACAAGCAAGAAGAGCAGGACATCAAAATTTTGTACTCTAAATATGCCAAAATATCAAGAGTACAAATGCATGAAGAAACGAGTTTTTGCGTTCTCAAGGGAATCATAATAATAATAATGGAAAATCTAATCTTCTTGGGGAAAGAACAACAATCACAAAATGTTATTGTTTATAGTTGGCCAAAATATTTTTGTTCCATCTCCTAGTGTCTTGTTTATTTATAATTAGTAAGATCCTTCAAAATTTAAGCTATGGCATATCTTGGTAGAAGATCTTCTGCAAGGAGACTGAAAAAGGACACAAAGAATTTCTCTCTTTGGCTGGAGGGGGAGATGGGCCAGCAGCATCACAAAGTTCAGTGCTGTCTTCTGGGAGGGTTATGGCAGCAGCTAATGTAACCTCTTTCACTGCCTAGTACAAAGACAGGCTGCTAGGATGTGTTCTTACCACCTTGAGGCAGAATGATAAACATCTTGTGATGAAGTTGGGTTCATAACCCCTTAACAAAGGGGGGAACATAATATATATATGGGGAACATAATATACATATGGGGTTCATAACCCCATAACAAAAAAAAGGAACATCCTGAGGTCATGAGCCACTGGATTTCTTGTCCTCTCACAGTAATATATGTAAATCATTATTTGGAATTATGATTGAGAGTGTCACAGCTGAAATAGAAGATCTGGGTTACTGAAAATTTGTAAGGGCAAAGGTTTGAATTTTAGATATCATAGTACTTTGCTTTGGAAAATGCACGAACTACTTTGACTGCACTATTGCCAGACTACCACATGAGCATCCTTTTAATTTTGATTAAAAGCTCTTTTAATTTTTCAGTACTGTTGATATAAACGGTAAATATTAACTTGCAGTGCTTTAGTGAAACTGTTTTTCTCTGCATGTTGTTTTTCTTCTTTTGTTTTTTTCTAATGTTTTCTCATAGATTTTTGAAGCTATTTTTGTCTGATAGTTATTTTGCGAAGCTTTTCCATGGTCTAGCCAGGACAGATTCTGCAAGACCAAACACTGCAGTTACCATAATGCTCCACAGTCAGTGGCAGGCCGTAGCTTTGGTGGTATTTGTGCTCCATTTAAAGTGTGATGTTACAGAACTTAATAGCTGAAGATGCAAAGTAGTTTATTTCAGAGCAGGACTTTCTTGTTCTATGTGATTTCAGACAATGGTAACAGAAAATCATCCTAAATTTCAGCAAAAATTCTCTTGAAAGCCTTAAAAGCCATCATAAGGAATAATATAAATCATCTCTAACTGCATCCTGGCTGACAGCTGTCATAAATGTGAGTTTACAATAGGAGAGAAGGAGAAAGGGAGCTCTTGATTCAAGAGATCACAGACAGTGATCATTTGGGATTTAAGTCTGGTTCTAGATTTTTCAATAACAGGCAAAACCAGCACTTTTAATGCATGTACACAATAAAGAAATTGAGAAGAGCTGGAGTCTTGGATAAGAGGATGGTCAAGTATAGGGGATTGTCCTAAAATAGTTTATTTTTCTCTACTCTATGGGACATTTCATGCATTTCCTGCCAGCATAGGGACACTGAGCCAAATTCATGTCTTGGCATTATTAGCCTGATGGGGAGCTGGACTGCTTCAAATTCACATCACTACTATTGTGGTGAGAATCTTAGACTCCATTTTGAATTGAAGAATTCAGGAAATTATGAACAAGATTTTTTGAAAGGATGTGCTCTATGGTTTAGCTGCCATTATTAACAGCAACTTTTTTTCCTAAGCAAACATCCATGTCAAAATGTCTGTTTAGTCAATCTCTACGTTCACAGACAAAGGCTAGACCACAACAGATAGGGTTATGGCCCAACAAGCAAAAAAAGTGCTCACAAGATGCTTAAATGCATACTTTACTTAGAAGAGCAAATATTTAAATCCAGGAGACTGTACCTGCTCTGGAGGAAATGCTTCAGCTTCTTTCCAGGCTCCAAGCAGCTTAGTAACCCACTGTACTCTGCCTCTGAACTGCAGCTCTCCATTAAATGTTCTCAGAAAGCAGCAAGATGCTCGAAGAAGTGGCACCCAACAGGCAAGTGGAAAGAATGCCAAGCATAGAAGTTCTACCCTTTTACCCCCTTGTGGACAGATAAGACATTTCACTTTGAAGCCCAGAAGGGACTCATTACTCTTACAGCGTCCCTCAAACACAGTCTGGGTTAGTTAGCTGAGTGAATTGTGGTTGCCCTCAACTTTCTACATTGTCAGTAAGAGACCAGATACAATAAAATGGCTTGAAAGAGCCTACAGGATCTGGACCACATCTCCAGGAGAACCTAAAATTTGATATCTGTATTCACTGGAGTTAGACAACAAACCCCCTCTATGTCACACAGGCAATAAAATCTCTACTTTTCCCTTTTGTCTTATGCTGAAGCTCTATTGGATGCTCTAGAACACATTCTTGCACCCCACAGGATGCTAGTAAGGGGCTGCAGCAAAGGAGAGTGACTTTGGTTTTGAGTGTAAACACTGTTTAGGGATACTTCACTGCATGCTACCATGGCATCATATTTACCATCTTTGATTATAGTGGATTTCAATTAACTGGAAGGAAAAATATCCATGAGCATTGATTACTGGAACAAATAAAGACTGTTTTCCTGACATCAGTAAATTCACTGATATTCACCAGCTGATTGTCTAGTTTAGCTGTTCTGTGTTATTGCATTTGTACTGATAGGGACTGACATATTGACAAAGATCTCACACAACAGTTTTATCTAAAGAGCTTTAATAATTTCGTTTCAATAAGCTTGCTTAGCATGTTAATCCATGCTATACAATACATGTCACAATCCTTTAGTGCAAGAGATGTTAATAGGAAGAAATGTCTTTTAAATGCAAAATAAAATCAGAGGTCAGAGAAGAGAAAGAGATGTTAAGAGAGTCAGTTTGATTTTCTCTGCCAGTGTAAATCATTCAGTGAAAATAAATTGTATATACATGCGTGTGTGTGTGTATTTACATTTGAATATGAAATAAATGCATTTCCTCTTTCTATGGAGAATATCTTGTCCTACCCTTTTAAACATGGACGTTGACAGGAGGTTGGTCCATAAAAGAGAATCTACTGTTATTTATGTTGCTAACGGCTGTCACTCTAAGCAGTAAAATAGAATGAATACATTAAAAATTAATTATTCAGCAGCACCTGCTGGTGTCCTTAGAAATACTGCAGTACATTTCTGGTAAATATTTTTTCATTGCTCTAAATTTGCTACCTAACCTGCCAGTGAGAAAATTACAATACAAGGAAAGCGAAAAGCATATTTTATTTTATTTTATTTTATTTTATTTTATTTTATTTTATTTTATTTTATTTTATTTTATTTTATTTTATTTTATTTTATTTTAATAGCCTTTTTTTTTTCTTTCTTTCTTCTTTTTTCTTTTAAATTAGGATAACATTCCTCTAACAGAGCTCTACCTCTCCAGGGAGCAGCAAACCAACCACAGAGGATCTTGGTCCCATCTGTGCAGCAACAATTAGGCGCATTTTCACTCTGTGTGCAAGGGGATGAAATTGCATTATTCATGAAACTGTCTGGCCTTACCTCGGCTCATCTCCTGGATTTGCTGCTCACTCATTTGCAGTCAGCAGCAGCCATCAGCAGCTCCACGGCCTTCCCCTGTTCCTTAGCTTGTGCTCTAAAGTTGAGGAAGCACCACCAGTTTAAGCAGAAACTTGGAGTTTACAACTCACTTGTGACCACAGATGAGCAAGTTACCTAGTATAACTCCCCTGTGGGCAAAGTTTCCATTGATTCCACTGAGGAAAAGTAAGGCTGCTATCCCATTAGGTGCTTTCTTGCATTATTATAGGGCTTCTAGTATAGCTAATTTGCCACGCTGATTTAAATTCTACTTTGGATATTCATGGAGATACTGTTAATGCCTCAGTTTTTTAGCCCATATCCATCCACACAGCAGCAACATTATACATGTTTAAGACTTGGGATAATCTGATTTTTAAGGCAAAGACATTTAACTTGTTCTTCATTTCCCCTGCTGGCTGGAAGAAGCAGGTCCCTCTGAGCTTGCTTGTTGTGATTTCTGACCAACATCAGGCCCACTTCTTTCCCGTGGTACATCAGAAATTACAAAACTGTCTGTGCCATTCCTGGCAACAGCTGTCTCCTCCTTCACCCAAGATAACCTCAGTGGGGACAGGAGACAAAATGAGCACAGAGGAGGGAAGGCTGAACAGAAGCATTTACAGTGAAGGTGTCACCATTTTGCTATTAAGTGACACTGGCTTTTGTTTATGTTCACTGGTTATAAGAGTTCATTGCTGCTGCAGGAGCTACGAGCATCTGCTTTTTTAATGTGCACTGGTGAGACTGAAAAGCAGGGAGATGTGCCTACTCACAGGATGTTCTGCACTCTTGAGCATAGCTGTGAAAGGAAAATATCTCAGAATCTCATCAAAAAATAAGAAAGGGCTAGAGGATGCCATTTGGCTCACAAAGCAATGCAAAGACATTTATGAAAAGAGGCATATTTTCTCTCACAGCTTTCTCCGGGTGCCAAAATACGGGGTTGGGCTGATGAAATGTGTGGGGCTTTGGCTCTTTGTACCCTCTAAGTGGATCAAAACGCCAAGCAGCCAAGAGCCATTTAATATCACTCCTTCTTTTCTGTATTGCAGGGGAAGTAGAGCAACTGAGGGTCTCTATTTCCAGTTCACATTTGTGATCCAAGTTTCTCCTTATTCTAGCCAAGGTACTGGCTATCAGATATGGAGAGTTGTTATTTCTCAGATAAATTATGGTTTGTAAACTGCTTTCTCAGCAATGCCTCCATCTCTAGATTAGTTAATCTCTGAAAAGGACTGCCCTATCAGCATAGAGTTCACATTGATTTGCATGGGATCAAGTAGGATTATCCTCAGCAGGAGGGCATCTGTATGATGCTATTTATAATCTGATCTTCTAGTTTTATCGATAAAAATAAAAAGCATGGCTGCTTCCGCCACTGTTGCAGCTGACTGGGGAAACAATTAAAAAAACGAAGAATAAATGTGTGATGTGTTGTAACCTTTGAAAAAAAGTAGCAGAATGGGTGCTCTCTTAACTCTCAGCCACATTTGCACTAATTCTGTGCTGGCAAACGGTTTGCCTATCTGCGACCTTGGAGCAGCTGGAGGTTATACAACAAGAAAAATAATTCTATTAGAGATAATAGGAAAAAAAATATCTCTAGTTCAGAGTCCACTTTCTGACCTTGGTGACTTTTTCATAACAGAATATGTCTACTTATCTGAGTTCCTTTCTTAAAGAATTCCAGTTATCTAGCACAGAATGGTGAGACTAGATGATATTGAAGGTCTTTTCCTACCAAGAAGTCTCTATTGTTCCATGAAACACTTAAATTACACTCTAATGTCCATTCTGAAATCATTGCTTTGTTTTTCTCACTGAATCCCAGCCAGACAATGAGACTAGATTGATTTCTTCTCATGCAAGCATCTAAGCTCTTACAGAGCACAGTTTCCTGATAAATGACTGAAAGCAGGAGCCACTAACTACTAGGCTTTCATTCTGCTGGAAAACTAAGCCATCTCTCCGCACCCTCTTGTTTCAGGCTGTCATTAAGAATGAATTGCACTGACAAGGGCATCCTCATTATGATGAGGCAGTTTCTTCACAATGAAATACAGTTCATTCAGGAGAGACAGAAAGCAAATCATGTCCAGCAACTGCATAACTAGAACAGAAAAGCTAAGCAGAAAGGAAATCATTGTATAGGTAACAGAGCTTTAAATGAAATATGGTGAGGAAGAAATATTTATTAGTAATGCATACCAAAATGTATTAGATTAGAAGTCAGGGGGAATTTTTTTTATGAGTGAGTAGTGAGGTGCTGGAACAGGTTCCCCAGAGAGGTTGTGGATGCTCCATGCCTGGAGGTGTTTAAGGCCAGATTGGATGCAGCTCTAGGCAGCCTGGCTTACTTGGTTACACTTACTTACACTTGGTCAAGCAGTTGTCAACACTTCCTGCAGCAGGGTGTTTGGAACTTGATGATGCTTGAGGTCCCTTCCAACCCAAGCCATTCTATGATTCTGCAATTCTATGAATCAGAAGAAGAAATACTAATGGGGGCGAGTGAAAATACTGCAGTGAAATACTTCTGAGTGTTTTTCCCATCTCATCTTTTCTTCATTGTAGATGAGATCTAAGCACTTGCTGAGCTTAAACTAATTTTGGGAGGATGTCTGGAGTGCTTGCTGCTCTCTCTGAGTTGAACAAGAAAATAAACATGTGAAGGGAAGACGTAATGAGCTTGGGGGAAAAAAGAATCATATTGATCCAGTTCTGTCGGTCACAAGCACTCAGCTAGACCACATGTGCCATTTTTGGGGGAAATTTTTATTACAATGGAAGAACTCTATCCAGCTTGGCAATGCAACTTTCCTCTTGGCTCTGTGTGCAGTTTGTGAGGCACCAGGAAAGGGGTCAGAACTGAAGCATTCAGGGCAGTTTGAGCAGTGGGAAGTGACACAAGGACTAACAGCAATGACCAACACATCCACCCCAGTCAGTGCCCCATCTCTGCCGTCTGCTGTTTTGTCACACAGAGAGCAAACGTTCCCCTGAGATTTATCATTCTGCTAATTAAGCAGCAGCTGTTGCACTCCGTGTAATTTCATCTGCTAGTGGCACACACACTGTTTGGAGAGCTGTGAATTTCCCAGTCATCAGGTTTCCCTGGGCATGAATTTGCTCCCTCAGATGCTGGAGTGGTAAATAACAAACCACCACAGCTCAGTCTCATTTTACCTTAACATTCTTGAGAATCATGATTGGTGTATTTGACTTATTTTTCTTAAGGCAAATAAGTAATTATTATCCAGGGGCTGAAATATCAGCTGCTGCATGAGCACTGATTTTGTAGTTACAAACACTTTTATTGACAGTGATACGCCTCCAGATTTTATTATTTGGAAGGTGCACTGCACAAAATTTAACTGTTCCAGTTGCACATAAATGACTGTAGGTAATATTTACATCATAGCTAGCAAGTTGGTTTTGCTTGCTGGGTGTTTAAAGAGCACTACAAATGGAATACCTTATCAGGTTTAGCATATGTCTGGTATTTTGTTTTCCCTTTTGATATTCCTTTCATCTCTTTAAGCAATTAGTATATTAATCTAAATTCATTGCTGGACTCTCTTCAGAAATCTTGGATAGATGTCTAAATCAGGATGATTTTTTTTCTAAATCCATCTGCTGTGCTGAAGGCAATGGGTGCAGAGAGAAACCAGTTAGTTGTGAACAAACATAGTCACATCCGTACAATGATTTTTGTGAGCTAAGTGGCTGAGTTGCTGTGTGGGTGGCTCAGGTTCAGCAGCACTGAGGTGAACATGCAAGAATCCAGGGCCAGCGTTAGTGTTCTAGTGCCTAAAAAACACAGCACTTTTGGGATCAGTCTTGAAAAGCACCATCAAGTGTAGCTGTGCATCATCCCCAGAGATGCTGGTAAACTGGAAAGGGCTTCATAAACCAATGCCAGAATGACCTCAGGGCTTGAAAATCTGCAGTGCACTGGGAGATAAGGAAATTCAATCAATTTATCTCATCAGAAAGAGAATGAGGGCATTAGTTGATTATGGTCTGAAGTAAACAGATTTTTTGTTAGTGATAACTGTCGAAAAATTAGGGTCCAGGTAAAAGCTAATTTGTATATACACCAAGCTGAAACTAGTCAGCTTTACCTTAGTGTCTACACACACAGGCATAAGTCAGTACGAAAATAAGTAAATTGATTTTGAGGATTTTCTGCTTTTAAAAGATAAATGATGCTAATAAAACAGGGAGAGAGATCGTAAGTTTAAATCTTGTTTTATCTTCACTAAGCACAAAGTATTTCCTGAATGCAGTTAATCAACTAATGTGAAAATAAATTCTAAGTGAGTAGAGACATGCCAGTAAAAATGTTTCAGCTACTAAATCCTAATTTTCTGTCTAGCCAGAAATCTTAAGAACAGCTTATATTTTCTACTAATCTTCTTTCTACTGCTTGTAGTCCATATATATATGTCTGTGTGTGACTTCCTGGAATACGGAAGTAAAAATGTACTGCCAGAGTGTTCATTTCACTTTGATAAGTCAATAATATTTCCTGATTGATAACAATTTACTGTTTCAGTTGACTGTGAATGTCACACCTGAAATAGGCCAGTACACCCTGTGAGGTGAATAGATCCATATGTTGCTACTTCATCTGAATGCACTTTTCCTCAGAGGCACAGGAAACAAAATAATGCATTTGCCTGTTCAACCACCAGCTAAATGGTGTAGGAGTTGAGTTAACTGGCAACACATTGAAATGCTTACTGTGCTGTAAATTTGTTTTTCAAGCAAGCACCATTTGTCAACTGAAAGGACATTCTTAGTCATGCTTGTAGTCCACTCACTGTGCTCAGCATGTGCTGGCAGTAGCTGTTGGGGTCAATGGGAGAAACGATCATGTCTGACAAGTGGAATATTTCAGTAAAGGTAGGGAGAGCCTCAGGTTCATTTGATGGAAAAGCATGTGCTGTGCTTGTTTTTTTCATAATATTAAAGAAAGAAAAAAGAAAAAAAGAAAATAGCAATTGTTTTTGCTGAAATGTTTGTGCCATACAACAGACTGTGCCATGCAATTAGCACAGCTGCTCAGGAGCATCTGGAGTTTTCAGACTCATTTTATAACCCAGGTGTCTGCGGGATACAACTACTCCATTAAAATACTGGATTCAGTCCTTTCATGAAAATGGGCCAAACAACCCGCTCAATCCACAGTGCAAGTTTATGGTCATCAGTCTGGGCTCCAAAATGCCTTAGCACCAGCGACAAATAACATGTACCCTTTACTGTATAGTGTTAGATGCTCAGAGGATCGTGGTGAGCTGTCAGAATTGCCACAGGCTCCCTGTCTCACCATGAACCGTGCCTATAAAGCCATGTATGCTTAGCTCCAGGAATGTCTTCTGATAGAAGATGGAAAGTTTTGTCCTTCATGGCCTACTGAGGCCTTGATGTTTGGAGCCTCTGAAGTTACAGATATAGGGATAACATACTTCCCCCTTTATTTGTCCCACTCAGTGAGCTGCAAGGGAGATGAGTTTTTTTGTCTTCTCTGTGAGGGATGTCCCTGTTCTGCAGGGCTGTGCAATGCTAGGGTCACTGTCACTCAGTCACTGTAATGACCCAGGGAATGTAACAAGACTAAACAGTCTGACAATTCATTCAATATATTATCTTTAGTATTCTACTGCAGTGAGAGCTCATTGTGAAACAGTGAGTTGGGCAAACATGGAAACAGTAAAAACCATGCAAAACAGCAATGAAAGCATGCAAAACAGCAATGAAAGCATGAAAAACAGCAAAGTCAGGGAAATTTGGTAACATTGAAAGTGAAACCTAATGACACGGCTCGATGTATCTGATTGGAAGCATCATGAGATAGAGAGATAGATAAATAGGAAAACAAAGGAAAAGAGGTAGATATACGTATCTATCACATATTGTGTGATATAGATATCACACAAAGATCCAGTGATAGAGTCTTAGGTTCTTTGGTTCATGGGTGGAGGGTTGACCTATAGCCTTTTTGAAAGGGTATTTTTATACAGCCACAGCTCCATGTTCTTAAGGAGCAGCGTCATTGTTCACATATGCACTGCTTAGGTCTAAGGACTTTCCCATAATGGATAGAGGTCACTTTTGGGAGTCTCAGGAGGTTGACCAGGCAAAGCACACCCATAGGCTTCATGAACTGTATATGACCTTGTCCCTGTGTATGCTCTACTGGAAACTTGGGGTTATGTAAGCTGGCTCCAATCTTCACTAAGGCCCCTAGCCACAGCCCCTTCCCCATCACAATGTTTTGAGACAAGTTCCTACAAGTTCTGCATGCATATCCTTTGATAACTCCTTGACACAGCTTTTGGGACAGGCCTTGAAGGCTGTGTGAGACATTTTCCCCTGCACTATATCTGTGGTGGAGAATGGTGCCAGACACAGATTTGTGAGAACTCAAGCCATAAGATGTCTGAGCAAAGGAATTACATCACAGAGGTGCTCAAGGTGGCCAGATGCAGCCTGCCAGTTAATATTATTCTGGCTTTATATATATAATTACTTACATCATTAAACTGGGTAAGGTACTTGCTGTTTCATAACATACATGAGTAACTGCAATAACATCTTCAACAAATGGCTCTCCAGTCTCTCAGCCAGAGGCAACTGGAAGTAAAAATCCAGTCCCCATATATGAATGAATGTACTCAGATAGATAGTTGAATACATACTTAGCACAGCTGGGCGTTAATCTCCTACATGGGCTGAGGGCTTTCACTTCACTAATAAAGAGGGTTACTTATTCTGACTTGCACACTGGTTCTCATCTAAGAGAATTTCCCAGGATGTGTGATCAAAGACTTGGGTTTCACTCAGCCAAACTTGGAGAAAACCTCTTTGGAATGATGCATGTATAGTTAAAACTAGATACTGGTGCCTGTGAACGGAAGGTGGAAGTAGAACAAAAGAGAGCCTATTAAAACAAACAAACAAACAGAAAACTTCACTTTCTTTGGATCATCCAAACTGTGTTAATTATACAGATAATTAACAGGAATTCGTGAGGGTCCACTAATCCTTCATTTCCCTCTCAAAAATCACATTTCTTGACAACATCAGAGCTTGCATATTTGGGAGAAGGAGGTTCAAAAAACCTAAAAGAATATATTATTAAGGTAAAGCACAAGGTGTTTTTAACACCAGCATCTCTGCCAGTGTGGCCTGCCCTAAAACATGGAAAGGTGTAGCCTTTGGTGGGCTCTCAGGCATGTTGCCTTATGCTATTGCCACCAAGAGGCTGCAGCAGAGAAGAACACTCATGGGTTACATCAAACCTGGGGCTTAAAAGAGAGCAGCCTCAACTCAGATTTTTCAGGTGGAAAATGGCAAGGGAAAGAAACACTGTAGTCTGGTGCAAAGGGAATTCTTAGTACCACAGTTACATACCCAGTGTAGCTATTATTTTATTAAATGAGAAAACAAACCTAAAATTTCAACATGTATGAGTATAGGTTTTACCTGGCACAAGTTACCACTCCAGTCTTTCCAAACACCTCAAGAGGAAGGTGGAACTAGTAAACGAGCTTAGCAGATCCCTCTAGATGCTCCCTGTAATAGTAAGACACATGATGTGGTGTCACAGTATATTTATTGGAGGTTTGGGAGCCACTGTCCCAGACTGCCAGCTATTAGGTTTGAGTTACTAAAAGGTCATGCAGGGCAAAGTTATTTTACCTTTTGGCCATCAATCTTCCAGTATTCCTCAGAACCCTGTTTATACCGCAAAAAAAACCAAAAAAAACCAAAAAAAACCAAATGCTCTCTGCTTAAACCTTTTGGTTAAAATGATTAAAATGACAAGCAAAGGTTTTAATTATAATAATAAAATCCACGGTTTCTGTATGAAAGCCCTAGTGACAGTTGTTAGAGCAAGCAACTTTTACTTAAATCTTTCTCTCAATTGCTTGTCTTCCATCAGTGTGCTGTATTATGCTACAGCTATCATCTCATAGTCTTAATTTCACTCAATATGCCTAAGCACATAGGTTTTCTTTATGGCATTGTATGTGGATGGAGTCTAGGGAGATTTAGGAGCTAATAGGTTCCAGATGTCTAAACTGCTGCCTGACTGTTAATGGAAATGTGCTCCCTTCAGCTTTGTGTCTGGGCTACTCATACCATGTGGCAGACTGTGACAGAGAATCACAACCCAATGTAACAGAGACCTCTTCTCTCAAAGCCTAAGAAAATGTGCAAATGCAACCTGGGGTGCCAAATAGCCCCATGTGTTCAAGTACCATGTCTACATTTATAATGTTCTGGATGTGGCACCCTGACTCTACACTGTGGTACAAGAAAGAATTTGCTAACAAGAAATTCTGAAGCAGCTTGGAAAAGTCTAGGGACTTCCTTCTCATTTAGCTAATCTACACAAAATGTCATTGGATGTTTTTAATGGGTGTTAGTCACAATTATCAACCGATAGGAACACTTTGACCTTAGCACTCAAGCTCAGGCCAAGCATTCGGGCAATGTGGGTTCTCCCTATGGATCAATCTGAAAATTTAAGAAGTTGTCTAATTTATTAGAGAGAAAGGAATTTTGTAATGGTTTTGCAGGCTATAAATCTACTGGTGTGAATGCTTTGTTTCAGTCACTTTTGAATGAGTCTCAAACTGTATGGCCTCTCTTCTTCCTACAGGAAATTGTTTTGAACCTGTGGCTGCTCTTTTGAGCTTGTGAGAAGAAGAAAAAGTTTTTTTTCCAGATCTCAGCTGTATTATTAGTCATTAGTGTGATGAATGCAGTGTGACACTCATGGCTGAGTTGCCAACTCTTTCTTTTGAAGCAGTCATGAAACTTGGAAGCCAATGCAATGATTGATGCACTTGTCATGCAGTGGAACATCATATTCCTTGTTATTGACTATCAAGGTTACTGGCATTTGTTGTTTTTTAGAGTTGTCACTGTTTAATGCCTGTATTAACCGTGTGTTATGTATTAATCATATAGTTACCACGTACTGCATCTGACAAAAGCTTTATCTAAGGGATATTTTATGCAGTATGACGTGGGAGTCAAATTCCAATATGTTTCTTTGAGAGTCCAACTCCAGTAACCCAGCAAGAAGTAATGGACTTCTGTCTACATTATTAGCAAGTCTTGGTGGTGGTTGTATCACCAGGAAGACCTCACTTTGCGACATCAACAAGCACATGCCTAACGCCATGCAAGTAGCCATTTGCACATCACTAATTAACCATGTGCACAAGAGCTTTCCCAACAGGAATGCTTTATTGAGTTGGAGTTTGCTTTAGGACTTCTTGGCAAGTCTGCAAAATATAAACATTGTTTAATTTATGGGCTCACTGTAAGGCTTATTTAATGAAAAACAACTCCCTGCTGTGTTAAGAGAAACAGCACAAGTATTGTCACTGTGGAGCCTGTTTTCAATATGATCAAAGCATACTGTACAAATTGCAGGCTTTCTGTACGTGCTATTATTATTATTTTTTTTTAACTTTGCTTTTTTGATCATATCTTTAGAAATAGTTTAATCCTGAGTGCCCCTAAGGGATGAATTTTTAAATCTTTTTTTCTGAAATCATTAGGATCAGAGTAGTTGGAATGTTTCAGTTACAAAATGGAAAACAACAGCAACAACAAAAAAAAACAGCGGAATAGATGAATATATCAAGTATCCTCTTCTTGTTATATAAGAAACAGTTCACCAAAGGAACCCATGGTGCTATTCCTGTGGGACATCTGCTTGATGTTTAGGCTCAGATGTTCTAAAATAGTCAGTATTTAGCAATCTATGGGTGCCTGAAGACCTTCAGTGTTGTGGATATCCTATGTACTTGTACTCTGCTTCTCTATCTGCAAAGTGAGCATTTTCTTACTTTACCGGGTTATGAGGGTAAATATATCTTTAGCACTTCAAAAGCACTGAAACATTACTATAATGTGAAGAAAAAAACACTTTACAAGCAGTAGCTGTGTAATAAATTGATCTATTAAATCACAGAATCACTGAATTATCAAGGTTGGAAAAGACCTAGAAGATCATCTAGTCCAACCATTACCAATACTTCCCAGCTAAATCATATTAAAATATTAAAGATCTGTGGAGTGAGTCATCAGATAATGTTAGCTGCCAACCTCCACTGAAGTTGAACTGATGGCCTGAGTCCTTCATCTCCATAAGTTCAGCCTGGATCCTTAATCTCCATGTTGCCAACCACCATCTAAGCATGAAGTTGCAGCACCTCATTGGATTCTGGACATTACACCACTATCCCCATTTGAATTTGCACATCAAGAAAAATGGAAAAAAAAAAATGGTTTTCTATACAGTTCTTAGACTACATTCAGATGCCATGAACAGATCACTGTAGATTACCAGAAGTCAGGATAACTGGATGGAGTGAGTAAGAATTAAATTCAACAAGTTAGAGAACAGGAAAGTGAACATGCAATATCCTGTACTGGACAGATCATGAAGGGGGAGACAGAATTTGACCCACTCCTCTTAGTTAAAGTGAAATACGTGGGTTGTACATTAGTCAGTGTTATATCCCAGTGTAACTGGGATATGGTATGGATTTAAACCAAAGATCTGGTTCTTTATTCATCTGGCACAGAAATGAGTATTCAGACTTCTGCAAATTTTAAATTGACACATTTACATACTTAATTGTCTTGCTCATGATAGAAGTGAGAAGTAACACAAGCTTCATTCTCATTTGCTTTGGAGTAAGTGCTTCTTCCAATTTTTTGTGTGCTGAATTATTCATATCAGAGTGGTTTGAGCACTATCATTCTTTGTGTTAGAAAATTTCCATAGCGGACACCATACTGCACATAGAAAATTGCTTCACTTCATAGCAGCTGAATAGCTGGTCTGAAGTCTCCTGGGTTTTCTGAGACTTCTCCATTGTATGGCAAGAATAAAAATTAATTATTTCAGTTTGAAATTCAAAATTGCATCTATGTTGGTTATAATCTCTCTTTAGATATTAAGGATTCTGTATAATTTTTTAGGAGCTATTTGCTCTTCAGTATTTGAGATCCAGTATTTGATTAACGGAGATTCCAATCCTTTAGGTATTCTGTCTTATAATCTAGGATTCTTCACTGTTAAATGAAAAGCTTTTCTCAGAGAAATCCAATGCAACCATGTGATGTGTAAAATAAAGATGCACTTTCATAGATCCAAGCACTGAAACTGTAACCTGTGCCAATCCCTTTTTAGATTTTGTTTTGAATTGCATAACCCATAGTCTGAATGTTACATGACATACAGTTATTGTGTACTTTATTTATGCAGATTATCAAATTGTTATTCAGCATTTACACAGCACCATAAATACGCCATTACTGAGCGACATGTCGTCACTATGTGAATATTCTATGTTTTTTAATGCAGTACTCTGAGTCAGCTGTCTAAGTATGAATATCTACCTGTCATCATCTAAGTGTGCAGTCACTCCAGAGCCCAAGGGGTGGATAGACACTCAAACTGCTGAAATGCAGCAGTGACCTGCGTGATCAGGTGTCAAAATCCACCTCTGAACTTCAGTGTCACAGGAACTCCGGTGTTCTCATTCTGCCATTTCTGAAATGGGTGCTTAAGGAAGCATGCATTTGTCACTGTGACAGCTTTAGATGAGGTAGTATTTACCAGTTTTACCAATTACTGCTTGAATTTTCATAATGATTGTCAGTGTGAGACTGTTCTGTTGGCATGGATGTTGACAGTAAAGCGGTCTCTGAATGAGAACATTCATGGTGGAAATATGGCATGCTCTCTAGAATAATTGCGGCACTTTGGCCTGAAATTGGTACATCCCTGTCCAAATGCTGCAGCAGCTTGAAATTATACTAGTTAAGGGTCCTGCAGTGGACATAATGTTATATTATTCTCATATATACAATTGCCACACATTTAAAGTATGTTGTAGGAGGGATTTTTTCTAGGATTAGATGAAAGTACTTAAATGCTATACCACTTGCTGCTGGGGAGTTGATAAAAATCATTAATGATGGTTTTGTGAACAAGAGCGCTCTTCTTCAGCAGTGAAGGAAAGTTTCCACTTCATATTTGTTGTGCTACTTGAGACTGCTGTGTTGCAAAACTGAGTTTGTTTGGATGTGTTTCCTTCTTTCCCCTTTTCTGTTGCCTGACTGTTTTTCTGTTTTCTGTCTCTCTCTCAGAAGCATGGCTGAATAATTTCAAAGTGTAAATCGTGTTCTGGAGACATGAGGGGCTGACTTTTCATATCCCAGATTCTGACAAGCTTGAGAGGATCAAACAAACCCTGGCAGCAAAAGATAAGGGGCCAGACCAGGAGCAATGAGGCAGTGCCAGCCCTTGTACTTACCTGTGCTATGGGGCAGTGCAGCACTCCTGTGGCTAACACTACCACTTCACCATCCTTCAGCTCAGTTCACCCTGATTTAAGTCGCTGTGGTGGGTTTCACTTAATATATCTTTTTCCTTGAGAGCAGCATTAGTTCCTACTTGACAGTCCCTTGCAAAGGCACTGGTTGGTAATGTGCATGCATTAGGCACGCAGCTTCTGCACTCATACTGGTGGGAACAGTGCTTTATAATTTATGGATGTGTTTTCTCAAGTAATAACTCAAAATTACATTCTTATTTATTTAATCTTTTTAATTGGCATCTCAGAGGCTTTGGAGGAGACTGGCTGCAGATTTTCCACTTTCTATTGGATTATAAATTTTTTTTTATTAAAAAACAACAAACTATTAACTGCTGCATGCAGAGAAAAGCACATTCTTTGACAACAGTCCCTGCAAGAGAATTCTTAATTAAATTGTGCACAGCATGTTGCAGAAATAGCAAGGTTTGGGAGGCAGGAGGTGCACATATAATTTGGCATTTTACACGACAGTTCTGCATTTCAGCATGATTCGAAGGCACTTTCTTTGCCTCCAACATGAAATATTGTTAGAGAAAATGATCTAAACATTGCATATAATTTGTCTTCTGCTAAGCTTTAATTGCTTATCTTTCTTAAAGGTTGTTAATTAAGCTCCTTACTATTGATGTTATATATCAAATTTATTCATGCAAACAAAATAGATCTAAGATACGGATAAATTTCAAAGCCACAGACACATGTCCATTGATGCACGACTCCAGCTGTTTTATTTATCAGTTTAATTGAAAATAACTAACAAAACAAAACCCTTTCAAATGGAAAAGGGAGGAAAAGAAAATGAATAATTATTCCTGTTCATCAGACCAGTTCTGTCCGTGATGCTTTTTAACCTTAATATCTTCATTTCTCCTATGTGCATGTGCATACACAAACACATGCCACAGAGAAGCACACAAAGTACTGACCTGACAAAGGAGAACAGATATATGAAAAGTTACCCAGAATATAATGCCTCTGGGCTCCTTCTGCTTCAGCTGTAGGACAGCAGCTGACTTCATCACTTGCAATTTTTGTGTGAAGGTAATAAATGAACTCCTGAGCTCTGTCTTTACCTGTGTTCAGCTAGCCTTTGGGGATGAATTCTTCTACCTAGCTGAAAGAAGCTCTGGGATCTTTGAGCTCTCTTTGACACACTGTCCACAACCCTGTAATTAACCAAATGTCTGTAGGGCTAGTGGGGAAAGACCACCAGCTCTTATGATCTTCTTTGCTTCCGGATATCTCATCCACCTCTTTTCCAACAGCAGCTTCAGACCCACAAAGAGCAGTCCACGTAGGGAACCCCTGGCTGAGGTCCTTGCAAAGTACAGATGCTTGCAGTGTTAATTATCTGTAGGCCACCTGCTGTACTTGTAGCAATTATGCCTGCAAATTCTTCTCCAGTGGGAAGTGACCTTTGGAGCAATCTGCCAGGCGATGTCCTAGCAAGGCCATGACCTGCTGCTGCCTTGGAAAGGATTTCCATCCTCTACCAACAAATGGCAGAGGTGGTCATTTCCATAGCCAGGCCATGCTGTCTCTCTGTGTAATGTGAGCAGAATGGGCGATTTCCCAAACACAGCTGGAAAGTGGAAGCCAAGCTTTGAGTTAAGATGGCTCACATCTGCCCTGCCAATCATCCCTCCCTGCATTTCTGGTGGGTACCCAGCAGGCAGTGAGAGCAGAAAGCACCGTATATATATTCGTACAGATAAGATCTGTTACCATAAAACATGGTATTTTGGACATGAGGAAATGGTTTTAAACAGAAAGAAGGAAGATTTAGATTAGACGTTAGGGGGAAAGTTTTCACTGAGAGAGTGGTGAAGCAGTGGCACAGGCTGCCCAAAGAAGCTGTTTCCTGGAGGTGTTCTAGGCCAGGTTGGATGGCCAATTCACCTAGGAAAATCCTGCACACTATGTGTAGCAGATACACCCATTATTTGTCTACACAGAAAAAAAATTCATGCCAGTCTAGCACATCTTCATGCAATCTGAAGTATTCACAGAGCCTCCAGAGAATCTGAAACAAAACCGATCAGCAATCAGCAAACTCCTATTTACAGTCAGCTCAGTATAAAACAGAAACAAATGTTCTGTTTTATGTTCCTCAGAAGGGGATAAATTCCCCAGCCATCAATATTCAGGTCCTTGACCAACCACTAAAACAGTCTGGCATAGATATTTGATGGAGAAAATCAAATCTACGACACT
Source organism: Coturnix japonica (assembly GCF_054131305.1). Classification (NCBI taxonomy): domain Eukaryota; kingdom Metazoa; phylum Chordata; class Aves; order Galliformes; family Phasianidae; genus Coturnix; species Coturnix japonica. The sequence continues at coordinate 61,159,884 of NC_140663.1, read as the reverse complement.
TAAAGATGAGTTCTCTAGACTGTACACCACTTTTCTGCTTGAGATAGCCTTGTCCCACACATAAAAATCACTCCCCACAACACTGTAATTGTTTACTTTCCAATGAAAACTCTCTATTAACAAACTCAGAGATCCAGATATGAATTTTACTGCTTCCCTGCAAGGAGGTTTTATTAGAACCTCTATAAATTCAAGTCATCTACAAGGACAGCTCTCTTCATTGTTTTTTCAACATCATTTTCTCTACAGTGTGTAAGGGTTTGTGGGAGATCATTCTCACAGGGAAGTATGGGAAACTTAAGTAATCTCAGGAATGTACTAGCAAAATCCAATAAATCCTTTCAGCAGAAGATTTATTTGGCCATTTTCAATTATAGCAAAGAATAGAACAGAAATAAAACCACTGTAACCAAGAGGAGCAAAACAGCAAATCTACTATTTACCTAGCTTCATATGAACTTCTTGCTCCTTAAGCCACTGTCTTCATTTGTGGTGGTCTTGTATTTGTGTAACTCTATTCCTCTTGGAAAGATTCCAAGCACAGTTATTCTCGTACCCCAGGGAGCTGGCCTGGATCTTTACTTGTCTAAATCCATGTTACTCAATGTAGCTAACAACGGAGCAAAGCCCAGATCTGATCCTGATACAATGGTGTTTTTTGTTGTTGTTTCTTTGTTTTGTTTTGTTTCATTTTCTTTTGTTTTCTTATGTAGTCAGTGTGTGGTTGGAGCAAAAAGTACTTCAGTTTTCAGGCCAGCATTACCAGCATTACCAAAACAGTGTGTTTTGATTCAGGATATGGGACTGGAGGCTCTGAATTGCCTTCTGACTCATTGTTTTCCACGTGTGCTAGCAAGTTTTTTACTGATTTGAGAATGGTCACTCTGGATGCTGTGCATGAAGAGGCTGCTTCAACCCATGTGAGGACCTCACCCAAGGAACTGGTATTGTACAAAGGGAAGAGGACTTCTTACCACTCAAAGTAGGGGAAGTTGCTTCTGGTAAAAAACAACAAAAAACTTCCAAATTTACTTAAGACTTATCCTCGCAATTGTTCACTCAAGTACCCTGCCCCAGACTTGTCAACTTAGGTTTCAGAATGAGATACTTGGTCATTAATATAGTAATTAATTAATTTTGCTGCTAGCTATATTAATTTCTCAGCACAATAATAAGATATGTCTTTCCTACTAAATCAAACCTGCCTGCAGTATATCAGAATGAATAAGACCATCTATTTAATTTCCTTAGCATTAAATAATTAAAGCTTCCTTGAAGGGGAGGACAGTGCGTTACTGCCACTGGTGAGCAGATACGACAGAGATATACTTCCTTTAGGGAAACATGCAGAGGCTGAAATATCTCCTATCTGTATTTGCTCTAGTTTATCTCTATGCTTGTCATTTATTACTAATGAGTGCTACTAATTAACTTCGTTAAAATATCTCTCAAGGGTGTGCCACAAATCTGAAGTATGATACTGCCAAATGCGTTATTTCAGGACACGTGGAACTGTCTGTCAGTCCTTCAGCATGTGCAGTGTGCATGAAGAACACAGTAGAAGGACATGCCCAACCAGAAGTAACACTCTTGTCACAGTACTATGCTATATGCCCTATGCTAGTCTTGCCACGAGGAGTGAAGAAGTCTCCACTGAAAATGAAAGTAATCAAAGGACAAAAGCCTGAAATGAAGGAAAGCTACAGCTGGGTAACTTTTTCAGAACCAACTCCTCCTTTGTGACGTGGAATCACAGAATCATTAAGGTTAGAAAAGACCTCTGAGATCACTCAGTCCAAACATCAGCCAATCAGCACCATTCCCACTAACCATGTCCCTTGATGCCACGTCTCCATGTTTCTTGAACAGCTCTGGGGACTCAACTACCTCCCTAGGGAACCCATTCCAGCGTGCCACCACTCTTCCTGAGAAGAAATTTTTCCTAATAACCAACCTGAACTTCTACTGTCACAACTTAAGGCTACTACCTCTCATCATATTGCTGTTACCTCAGAGAAGGTGCTGACACCCACATTGCCACAGCCCCCTTTCAGGGTGTTGTAGTGAGCAATATGGACTTCCCTGAGCCTCCTTTTCTCCAGAGTAAACAATTCCAGTTCCCTCAGCCACTCCATGTAAGACTTGTGCTCCAGAACCTTCTCCAGCTTCTTTGCCCTTCCTTGGACACTCTCCAGGGCATCTCACAGTCATGGTCCACCAATGAGTGGGAGAGGTTTGTGGAGACCTGTAGTTGTGGAAAAAGAAAAGAAGAGAGAGGGAGAGAGAAAAAAAAAACAAAAAACAAAAACTTCTAGAAAACACTGGAAGTAACATGAGAGCTGCACTGTGCGATGCAGTGATGTTTGTGTAGCTACATGGAAGAAACTGAAGTGTCCTGATGTCTGCCCTCAGGATATTAGAGAGATGCAGCAAAATGTATTCCAGATAGAGATGTTACAATAGGGGAAGTCATGACATACCATCTATTGAGATAAAGATAAAAGATGGAAGGCAGAATGTGTTTTGCAGACTGCAGTCATCATGACAAAAAGCAACTGGAGCTGACCTGCAGGCATTTACCCGCTGAGACTGTTTTCATTCCTGGAGAGCTGTTATATAGCTCCCTGTCAGTAGCTTTCTGCTTCTGGCTGCCAAGACTTGCAGTGTAGAAAGGGCTTCCCCAAGGCCAACTACAGAAAACAGTCCACCAAGCTGTGCTCATGCCAGGTTTTGTAGAGCAGAGGGAGAATATCTGAGAGAGCACTTCTCCCCACAAGAACCCAAAGGATCAGGATAAGGCTGAGGTACTTAATGCTTTATTTGCCTCCTCTCTTTAATAGTAAAACTTGTTGCTCCCTGGGAATGCAGCCTCCTGTGCTGGTAGATGAGAAGGGGGAACATAATAAGCCCTGCATGATCCATGATGAGATAGATAGTTTTGGACCTGCTCCGAAAGCTGGATGCTTACAAGTCCATGGGGCTGGATGAATTGCACTCTAGAATGCTGAGGGACTCGGTGGATGTGGTTGCCAAACCACTCTCCATCATTTTTCATGGCTAACCAGGGATGTCCCAGTGGATTGGAGGCTGGCAAATGTGACACCCATCTTCAAAAAGGGCTGGAAAGATGATCCTGGCAGCTACAGGCCTATCAGACTCACCTTGGTGTCTGGGAAGGTTATGGAATGAATAATCTCAGGAACCATCATGGACCAATTAAAGGTCAGCCAGAGGATCAAGCTTAGTCAGCATGGTTTTATGAAGGGTAGATCCTGTCTGACAAACCTGATTTCATTCTATGACAAGGTGGCCCATTTAGTGGATGGTGGTAAGGCTGTCTGTGTGGTCTACCTGGACTTCAATAAGGCTTTTGACATTGTCCCCCATAACATTCTCATGGAGAAACTGGTTGCCCATGGTCTGGATGGGCACGCGCTCCGCTGGGTGAAGCACTGGCTGGATGGCTGGGCCCAAAGAGTTGTGGTCAATGGAGTTGAATCCAGTTGGCAGTTGGTTGTGAACGGCATCCCCCAGGGCTCGGTGCTTGGGCCACTTCTGTTTAACATCTTCATTGATTATCTGGATGAGGAGATTGAGTGCACCCTCAGTAAGTTTGCAGATGACACTAAGCTGGGAGGGAGTTGATCTGACAGAGGGAAGAAAAGCACTACAGAGGGACCTGGATAGACTGGATTGATGGGCCAAGGCTAACAGCATGAGTTTCAATAGGGCCAAGTGTCAGGTCCTGCATTTTGATCACAACAACCCCAGGCAACCCTACAGGCTTGGGGAGGTGTGGCTGCAAAGTTGCCCAATGGAAAGGGACCTTGGTGTGCTGACAGTTGGCTGAATATGAACCATCAGAGTGCCCAGGTGGCCAAGAAGGCCAATAGCATCCTGGCTTGTATCCGGAATTGTGTGGTGAGCAGGACTAGGGAAGTCATCCTTCCCCTGTACTTGGCATTGGTGAGGCCTCACCTCAAGTACAGTGTTCCGTTTTGGGGACCTCAGTACAAAAAGGACATGGAGGTACTGGAGCAGGTTCAGAGAAGGACAACGAGGCTTGTGAAGGGCTTGGACAATCAGCCCTATGAGGAGAGGCTAGGGGAGCTGGGGCTGTTTAGTCTGGGGAAAAGGAGGCTGAGGGGAGACCTTATTGATCTTTTCCAGTGTCTGAAAGGTGCTTACAGTGAGAGTGGGGCAAGTCACTTCTCACTGGTGATAGGGGACAGGACAAGGGGAAATGGCTTCAAGTTGTGCCAAGGTAAGTTTAGGTTGGATATTAGGAAACACTTCTTTACAGAAAGGGTAGCTAAGCACTGGAATAGGCTCCCCAAGGAGGTTGAGGTTGAGTCACCATCTCTGGGTGTGTTTAAGAGCCATTTGGATGTGGTACTCAGAGATATGATTTAGCAGAGGGTTGTTAGTTAGGGTACTATGGTTAGGCTGTGGTTGGACATTATGATCTTTGAGGTCTTTTCCAACCTGAGTAATTCTATGATTCTATGATTCTATGATAAACTCAGATGAAACATGCCCTCAGGCTCATTCTTGTTCAAGCATCATCCAGCCAACACTCTGCTGTAAGGGAAACCTTTGTAGGCTGGGAGGAAGAGAGAAAAATACCTCTCTATATTTACTGAGTGCTGTGATCTGCACTTTAGACTTTCCTGGGTTTCACTCTTGGGGAAGAGAGCCAAGCAGCACCACATTACAGACCTCACAGTATTCAGTGTACATGTTCTCATGGTGCTTGCTTTATAAACAGGTCCAAGCATTGACTCAAAATAATGAAAGAAGTCATTTGCTAATAGAACTTGGTACCAAAAGCACATCTCAAGCCAGATGTGTGAGTGAAAGTTCCCATTATTTACTCGTGCTGAGACACTGGGGTCTTGGGTTGTTTTCTCTTCAGATCTGCCAAAATTTTCCTCTTACTCATAATCTGACTGGAGCAACAGGATGGGATGCATGTGTGTATGCATTTTTTTCTGCAGATTTGGTTGTGGTACAGGAATAATGGCGTGTTTCACCTTATGAAAACTTGTGAATACAACATCCTGTCCTACTGCTGTAACTGCAATCACATAGCTCCTAGGTATCATCTATATTGAAATTTTTGTAGTCTTTGCCTTGCAAAGTAAGGTATGCTTTCCCTTTAGACTATGCAGTATAAAAATATAAAAAGTAGTATATAATAACCCTGGAAGTCTTAGGTAAAAATGTGAAATGGTTCTGTTTATACCTCTCCAGTAAACCTGACACATCAGGAGCTGGGCATTATTAGAATTTGCTACTTTACAATATTATGGTCCAAAGGAGATAAAAGCATGGGGAAAAGTAGATTTTCTGGCAGTGATAATGCTCAGGAATTTTATTGAACCCTTTTGATGTAAAGAGAGAGATCTAGATGCAGAGCATTATGAAGATATGTCAAAGCTTTCTACTTGAGTTGTTGCAGCAACAGAAATTCAGTAGGCTGGTAATTCACATCTGATTAATTGGGTTCTAAATCACTTTAATCAATACTCAGTGAACTTGTCCAGTATGGCTAGCATACTTCGATTCGTGCTAGCAGCAAGGAGCAGACACTGTTCCCAGCCACCCTGTGTGCATATGTCTGGTCATGACCAGAGAGTGGCTGTGCACAGAGGAGGCCAGAGGACTTGGGCTTCACTGAAAGAGCAGTCTCAAAACACACTTTGGGCATGTCTCTATGCTTTCAGACTGCAATACCATGACAGTCCTGGTCATGCATCGCTGAAGGATGATCATTAGATCTGTACTAACGCATTATCCTCATTGTCATTATGGCTATTAATCTTATATGAAATTCCCTGATATCCTTACAGACGTTTTCTTTTAACCGAGGTGAACAGTCTGTAATGACACCATTTCAATTTGTTGCATATATTTTAATCCATTAGCTGATGACTTCTGATAGCAGTGTGTAAGAAAATTGGATTGGATCACCACAAAAATGTCTCATGAAAATCATATGCATTATTCAGCTTACTTCACAATCCACAGTTAGAATCATTTTCTTATATGACAAAGACAGTGCATTAGAGACTGTGAAAAAGATGAGTTATATCTCAAATGTGAAGCTTTATTAATGTTGTTGCTTTCCATCAACATTCTTTAAAATCCATCTTGACTTCATAATACTTCATCTTTCTCCATTCTTTCCTCAGGAGAGTTACTTCAGTAGTAGACCTTAATATGCTATAATATAAATTTGCCAAAAAACGAGTATTCACTTTCCAGGTCAAACTTCAGGCTCCATTGCATGTATATTTTTCATTGTTTCTGAGGATAGACAGGCTCAGGTACCATCGCACTGCAGGGGATGAGTTGTTTTTTCAATGGCAAGTAGTCTTTCCAGTATCAGAATGAACCAAAACTGTATTTATATCACTATCGTAGTGATAACGCTGCAATGCAGTGTCTGTGGTAATACGATTTGACAGTGTTTTAATCTGCTTGTAGGGCATGCCAGTGACAAAATCTCTTGCTGAGTCATTTTCTTTTGATATACAAAAGATTAATCTGGGGAATCCTGTACCTATCTGGCACTAGGCTAAAATGCAGCACTATGGTATTCAGTACTCAGCTACAGGATCTGGATAAGGATTTATTAATTATATTTCACACAAGAGGGAGAAGAAATTAAAATTTTCTACATAGTTGAACATTTATTTTTAAGGATGATGCAGTTTAGCAAAGCTCCATCAACTACTTGAGCTCCCGTAATTAGCAGCATGTACTTCCACTCTAATTAAAAAATTAAAAGCATTAGTTCAAGCTATTCCCTTACTCTTGTTACCATGTAATGACTTTGATTAACCATTGTGTTCCAAAATGCCAACCATACCCTGGGCTGCATCAAAAGAAGCATGACCTGCAGGGTGAGCGAGGTGCTGGTCTCCCTTTGCTCTGCCCTTACCCCCACCTGCAGTACTGCATCCAGGCCTGAGGACTCCAGCATAAGATTGATGCAGAGCTGTCGGAGTGGGTCCAGAACAGGCCATAAGAATGTTCAGGGGGTTGTACGTATCCTATGAAAAAAGACTGGGGATCTGGGATTGGTCAAACTGGAGAAGGCACCAGGTAGAACTATTGTGGCCTTCCAGTACTTAAAGGGAGTTTATCAACCACTGGAATAGGGTCCCCAGGGAGGTGGTTGAGTCACCATCCCTGGATGTGTTTAAAAACTGTTTGGTTGTGGTGCTCAGGGACGTGATTTAGCAGAGGGTTGTTATTAGAGTAGTATGGTTAGGGTGTGGTTGGACTCAATGATCTTTGAGGTCTTTTCCAACCTGAGCAATTCTATGATTCTATGATCAACTGGACTTTTTTCATGGACAGATAGCAATAGGACAAAGGAGAACTGTTTTGAATTGAAAGAGGGGAGACTCAGATGTCAAGAGGAACATTTTCACTGAGAGGGTGATCACAGAATCACAGAATCACAGAATCACAGAATTACCCGGGTTGGAAGGGACCTCAAGGATCATGTAGTTCCAACCCCCCTGCCTAGCAGGGCCACCAAACAATACACATTTACTAGATCAGGTTGCCCAGGGCCCTGTCCAACCTGGTCTTGAACACCTCCAAGGATGGGGCATCCACAACCTCACTGGGCAGCCTGTTCCAGGACCTAACCACCCTTCTAGTAAAGAACTTTCCCCTAACATCCAACCTAAATCTTCCCTCTGCACAGGCTCCCCAAGAGAAGCTGTGGATGCCCCAGCATTGGAGGTGCTCAGGGCCAGACTGGTTGGGGCCCTAGGCAGCCTGAGCTGGTGGGTGGCAGCCCCGTCCATGGCATGGAGTTGGAACTTGATGATCTTTAATGTCTCTTCTAATCCAAGCCATAGAATGACCCTATGATTTACCACAGAAATACTGCTTCTTTCCAGTAAAGAGGCTAGGTTTCTTTCTCTAGTACATCTAACATTCTTATGTTTACAAGGGGAAACACAAAGAGACTTTACTAATTTCTGCCAGTCTGGGAGAAGCTCCAATTGTTTTTAGGAAGTTTTTTATGTCCCTTCACAATCAGGGGACTTTCAGTCACTATGCACATAGCATTGCAACCAACCTACAGGAGCAGAACAAGAACCAGTCTGTACTGTCCTCACATTTGAACATGCAACAAAAAAGATGAGGATATATTTACTCAGGCATTCATAGATGTATACATGTAAGTATTTAAAGCATCAGCATGTTAGCAAGTCAGATTTTTTTTAGTTTAATTAAGACTTTCTTGTTTTGAGACATCACTATTTCTGTAATTGTTTTGCTGTTGTCTTCTATATTATCCTATCTTGTTTCTTTCTTTCTTTCCCCCCCCAACCCCCCCTTTTTTTTCTCCTGGTTTTATCATTCCTCCTCCTCTGCTGTCCATTTATTATCGGAAAGACTATGACAAACTCAGGCCAAGGGTGGGATGAGTTAGTGAAGACCACAACTCCTTCAGAAGTTTAGGCATCCTCAGCCTAACTCATCCACTCTACAAGGAGTGTCCAGTAGACACTTCACGATACATTTTGGCTTAATTTATAGCGGTTGAACACATTTTCCTAAAGCTCTTACTCTGTGTTTTCTCACAGAAAATTACTTTTTCTGCAGTACAGATAGCAGCTAAAATGGTTTACAACAGCTGACATCAGTGGCAGCTATTAACACGTTATTTGTTACTTTTCCCCTTCCGTCTTTCATACAGTAAATGGCACAGCTATTGACTTCACGCAGTCAGCAATTTTAGAGAAATAGAGATACTTTGAGTCAGTTTCAGTGCAAGTTGTGTGGTCAGTTTTTCTCCTAACCAGAGCAGGTTAGATTCAGGTTGCTGAAATGTAGCATTATGATAGGAATGCTCCATACTTCAGCCATAAAAATAAGCACCCTCAACACAAATAAATGACTAGATGATGCAGGAACATGGAATCATAGAAGGAAGGGATCCTGAAAGGTCACCTAGTCCACCTCCCCTGCAATGAACATCTGATATGGAAGTGTGTATGATGAAAAGGTGTCACTGAAGTCCTCCATGTGGAAAAAAAAAGGCAGACAGTGATATTCATCTATCTTTGCTGAATGAAACCAAACAGTGGATGTGAGAATGGTGAGGTGGTGGGTGATGCATTCTGTGATTTTTTATGGGTATAACTATTCAGTAACTGGTGGACTGCTGCAGTTTTGTAACATCTGAAAGAAGCAATGCCAGTTGTAACTTGCATTAAGATTTTAGTCAATTCGTTGTGGTGGCCAGTTGAGATTTACCATCAAGGTAAATTTCAACACAATCATCCTCATAGATACATTGGTGGAGTATGGGCTGAATGAGTGGACAGTGGGGGGGACTGAAAAGTGACTGGAGTAGTGGGCTTAGAGGGTGGTGATCAGAAGAGCTAAAAACAAATAGATGCAAGTCAGTAGTTGTCAACACTCATTCTAGTACTGCTTAACTCTATTAAAAACCTGGATGCTGAAGCAGAGTGTGCTCTCAGCAAGTCTGCAGATGTTTCAGAACTGGCTGATGCACCAGGTGGTTTTGCTGAGGAACATCAACAAGCTGAAAAACTGGTCAGAGAGAAACATAAAGACGTTCAAGATGGGGAAGTGCAAATTCCAGCACCTGAGAGGAAACAACTCCATGCACTTGTACATTCTTAGGGCCAACTGACTGGTAAGCAGCTGTACAGAGAATGACAGTCTCATGGTTCTGTTGAACAAAAAGCTGAATGTGAGCCAGTGATGCATCATCATAGCTATTAAGGCTAACTCAGTGCTACATTAGAAGTGCTGCCAGCTGGCACAAAGAAGGGGTTCTCTCCTTCCCCAGCACTGATAAGTCCACATCTAAAGGGCTGTGTGTAGTTCGGAGCTCTCCAGTACAAGAGAGATGTGGGCATAGCAGAGTGAGGCTTCTAAAGGACCAATAAGATAGTTAAGTGACTGGAACACCTCTCATGCAAGAATGAGCTGGTATAGCAGAGACTGTCTGGCCTAGGGGAGGGTAGGCTCGGGGCTATCTGATTGGAGTGTGTAAAGGACAGGGAGCTAGAATCTTCTCAGTAGAGCATGGTGACAGGTAGTTGGCAGAAAGTGAAAAATGGGAAATTCTGTCTGAAAGGCACAAGAAAACACTTCTTTCTTTGAGGGTGGTTGAACACTGGAACAGATTTTCCAAAAAGGTTGGGAAGTCTCCTTCTGCGGAAACTTAAAACAGTTTTAGATAATCTACTTTAGCTTATCCTGCTTGGTGCAGTAGAGCTAGTAGACCAAATCCAGAGGTTCTTACAGTGACTATGTGAGTTACAGACCTTCTAAGTTGACTGTCTTTAACAACTGGGGAAGGGGGACATTAAGAAGAGAAGAAATAAGTATAGTGTAGTGATTTGGGATTGTCATCCCAGCTGCAAGTCAAAGGTCTGATTTGATCAGTGACCATTTTCTGAAAGTAGCCAAATGTTCCATCTCCTTTAAATGTCCACATCATTTGCTTCTTCATTCTGAAGTGGGTGCAAAACACATTACTTGTCGAGCTGCTTAAAATTTCAGTTGGTTTGGAAACATACATGGTGAGATATTTCATAATCTTGTCACTGTACAGAATTAGCTGGCTGGACTGAAGGTAATGTGCCCATTGTGACAAGGTTGCAAGGGGAGAAGTTTTAACTAGAGGAACCAGACCTGATCAACCAGTAGAGAAGGGTTTCCTTGCATGGAAAAGTTTGACTGGAGCCAGCCAGTCACATGGTAGTGAAAAGTATGTGCATCCTTTGGGCAACAGAAACACATAAGAATGCACTCCTCTCAACATGACACTGGTGCACAGATCCCTTTCTATCCAGGTCTCTGGGTTCCCTCCAGAAAGACAGCAGTGGAGAATAGACACAGACAGAGGAACTGTCCTTGCAAGCTGCTTACAGTCCATCTATCTTTAGGGGAACAGACAATTCTGGCCTGCCTTCCTGTTTGTGGTTGCATGGCTTTTGTGTTTGAGTCAGCATTCATGTGTTGCACAGAACAGATAACGTGCTTCAAAGCAGAACTCCCCATAGTTACGATTCATTTTCCATTTAAAATCAAAGTACTGAGGCCAATTCTTGTACACCTGTGCTTTCTCATTTCTGCTAGCAGTTTCTTGACTTCCCTGGTTAAGTGTGTTGGGGGGAAACTCTACTGTTACTCGTTTTAAATGCCTTAGCTTTTCTTATAGGCTAGCAACTTTTTGTAGCATCAGCATTTCCGTTGACCAAAGACAACATTTCAGACATTATAATATTTCATCAGTCAAGTTCCGTTTTCCTGTACCTTTTTTTTTTTAAAAAAAAAAAAAAAAAAAGCACAAAAAACCAAAAAGAAACAAAATGAGACAAAACTGCTGTACTGAAAGACAGCTGATTTGGCATTGAGATGTTGTGTCTTCTTATGGAAAGTTTAAAGTGTATGTCGGTGATTATCACTCTTAAGCTTCCTGATTTTCTTTGACTTAGGACAGTATCTCATTTTGACAGTGCTGAAACAGCTTCTTATGGTTTTCTTGCTTTCTTGTTTACCTGCCAATTGCCACTAAACCTTCAAATAAGAGACAATGTAAGCCTCCCCTCAGGGTGGAAAGGTTACTTTGCATACACACATGAATTGGGGGAAAAAAAGCAGTTCCTAAAATGTAATGAGCTTCTTCTTTTGCAGTCACTCTGGACACAGGACCAATGGTTCTTGCACCCTGATGCACTGTAGTCCTTCCTTCACTGGGGTAGGTGTAATAAGCTACAGAGTCCTGCTTTATTCTTTAGTGTGCAGTTTCTTATTCCTTCTTGAAAACCTTCCCCCCCCCTCCCCTTCAGTTCTCATTTCTATCTTCTATCTTTCTATCTGCTACTTTCTCTCTGCTACTTCCAGTGACTTATTTCATAGCTTTCCTTACAAGTCACACTCACAAAAAAGACTGTGAACAGCTGTGACCAAAAAATGTTAATTGCAGTGTCTGTTGCAACCATTTGTATCATTTTCTTTGTGATGAAACAGTTCAAATGCTGGAGTGATGTACTCCACCTTTAGACTACATGTTATACTAGAAAGAGATTGAATATTTGGATGTGGTTGCTTTTATCTTGTTTTATTTTTACTGGCATAATGGAGGTTTAAATAGAATTAGGCTTAGTTTTCTTATTCATGTAATCTCAGTTACTTGCACAGGTTGTATTCAACTCTTGCCTATTCATTTTCTTCACCTTCTGGAAATTCTTTTAGTGATCATTCAGCAATATAACTGTCTTCATTGGTTAAGCAAGAGGTTAGTTAGCAGGATTTTAAAAACAATTTTGTTAATGCTTACAGGATGAGTATCAAGCTCTTTTTCTCTGACCTATTTTGGCTTTTCTAGATTTCTCAGCTTTCTCTTCTAAATTTACTAGCATCTAATTCTGAGAATGACTGATCAGATTGATTTGTTCCACTGATACCTCACATAGTTTTAAAACCGCACTGAGATGTTCTGTGACTCAGCTTCACTTTCATGCAGTAAAACAGTTTTTCTTAAACCTAAGTGGTTCAATAACAGTATTACTATTGCTCTTTAGTTTTTCTTACCTCAACTGTATCTCTGTCTGTCATTCTTAAACCATTAATTTCTTGCCTTTCTCCTCATCAAGACTAGCTTTCCAAAGATCTAGCAAAGAGCTCAGGACATAGATACAGGGTAGAACAGAAAGGAGAAGGAAGTGCTTACTGTGACTTCATTAGAAATGCCCTTTAGCAGAGTTGCTGTCTTATCTGTTCTATTTATAATGTCCAGAAAGTGGAGCAGGGTTTTTCCAATAAGACAAGCATTGCTTTCTCAACCTAAATCTATTGCACTGGTTATGCCAGGAAGAGATTGCTCATTTTAAAGGGAAAAGAAACTAAAATGCTGACATCATTCTGAAAAAAGAATATTACATACTAAGCAGGAAGTTGATCAGGAAAGAAAAGTGGTGATTTTGATGGCATATAAACGAAGTGGGAGCTTCCATAGAGAATAAAAGAACAAGGATGAAATAAAAAAAAGGATGACAGAAACAGAAGAACATAAGTGCATACAAATCTGCTGTTTGAACAGTGGACTTAAGCCACTATAAGAATGATGAAGCTGTATAACTGCCAGATTAGTAGAAATAAGTATTTAGTGCAAACTAGTATAGACTGATGCTTTTATATCCACCCAGCTCAGTACTGCTTCCTGGCTCAGAGATTCTTCAGTACAGACAAAGAATCTGGGGAGGTGGGTATGTATTGACTACTAATTTGTTCTCTGTTTTATAACTACAGAATGCCTCCGCTCCTGGTTAACAGCAGTTCACATGATCAGGATGCTGTATACTATGCACCAGAATCCATCAGCTCCCTGGTTATCTTCATCCTTGTTTTCATCATAGGTATCCCAGGCAATGGGTTGGTTATCTGGGTAGCTGGTTTGAAAATGAAGAGGTCTGTGAACATCATCTGGTTCCTAAACCTTGCTGTGGCTGACTTCATGTGCTGCTTGTCTTTGCCATTCTTCATTGTTCACTTGTTCCTCAATGAACACTGGCCATATGGTTGGTTTCTCTGCAAAGTCATCCCATCAGTCATAATCTTCACCATGTTTGCTAGTGTTTTCCTACTTATGGTGATCAGCATAGACCGGTGCCTCCTCGTGATGAAACCAGTCTGGTGTCAAAACCATCGAACAGTCAAGTTTATTTCACTCGTCTGCAGTGGCATTTGGATCCTGGCCTTCATTTTCTGTTGTCCAGTCTTTCACTACCGCAACACTGTCACTGGTGGTGGAAAAACTGAGTGTGGGTACAGTTTTGGAGATTATGAAGTACCAGATTATGCAGATGACAGTGATCCTGTAACTGGGATATTGGAAGAATACTCACCTTCAGTACCAGCTGTCACACATGTTAGCACCGTCTTTGCTCATCAGCCTCCTGATAGCTATCCAGATTTTCAGGCAAACAGCATGTCCACCCACAATGGTGCAATTGCAGCAGCTCACCTTTCTCATGCCACTGTAGATGTGTACTCCTTGTTAAATTCGACTCCCTATCCAGACATCAGGCTATTGGATGATCTACCTAGTACTAATGTGCCTGTACTATCCAACAATGACTTCGATTTAAAGCTACTTGATTCTCTTGATTTGCTTGATTTTGACGATGTCTTTAGTGGTAATGATTATGCCATACCCCTTCCCTTAATTGTAATAACTATCACTAGGGCTGTCTTTGGCTTCATACTTCCTTTCGGCATAATGGCAGTTTGCTACGCCCTTATTGCTTCCAGGATGCTAACAAGTAACTACCGTAAGCCACAAAGCAAGATGCTGAGAACAATCATTCTTGTGATAGCTGCATTTTTCATCTGCTGGGCTCCCTACCATGTAGTTGGGTTTCTGTCCCTTGTGGCTACTCCCGGTACAGAACTGAAGGAGTCACTGATCCTTTGGGATCACCTCTCTGTAGCTCTTGCATATGCCAACAGCTGCATCAACCCTCTGCTGTATGTTTTTGTGGGGCGGGACTTCAGGGCAAAGGCAAAGCAATCACTGCAAGGAGTCTTGGAAGGAGTCTTTACAGAGGAACCAACATGTTCAACCCCTTACTCTCTTGACAGAAGCAAGACTTCAAACGATAAGGATGTTAGTACCACAGTCTAATGCTGGACTTCCCATCATAACTGCAGAAAGAGCTCTGTACATCAACCACTCTCCACTTTTTTTGCTTTAACACATCTGATTACTGAACAGAATTGCACACGGGGCACTGTGATGGTTCAGATCAGATCTGCTAATCCACTTTATATCCTACTATAGCAAGATGGGAAGTTGGAAATACTAAGAGTAATAATTTTTAGGGAAAGACTAGTGAAGCAAGAGACCCAGAATACTTTAAAGAGTAAAGAAGGCTTGCAGAATGGTTTATAGTGCAATCATGTACTTCAACTTCTGAACTGCTGAATAAGAAAATAATCAGTTATTTGCATGTCTATTAAAGATAAAATGCAACACTGATGTCTCCTTTGACTGTACTTGGGTCTGAGAGGTTTTTTTTTCTGAAGATAGGTAGAGTGAAGCACTACAGTTTACTACAGCATTGCATAGGAACAGCACATGCTCCAGTCAGATGCACTGAACTGATTTTCATGTACTGGTAGATGTTTAAGGTATCATGTTTATCCCAGCAAATATATCACTGTACTAATTCTCATGCTGTAACTATGTTCATTAGCATTTACTCACTGGCTCCTCAGCACTCCTTCCAACGTTAGAGTCACAAACTTTCCTTTAACAAGGTGTTTGAGGCTGCCCAAATATCCCTACTGTATTTCAGGTTATCACAAACAGAATTTGGGGAGCTACTAAGCCACAGTGTAGTTTTCACAGCTTTTCTAGCCAAGATGAGAGTTGAAAGATGTGCTGGTCTCGGTGTTGGGAAAACAGACAGCCTAACCGTAACCTAAAATGTCTCAGTTGCAATGTACACGTAAGTGGGGCCTGTTAATTTAGTAAAGTCTACACCCTATTTTTTTTCAAGGTAACTGGTAAGTAGTAACCAAGCCCACATGCTAGACTCAGCCAGAAGAAATGCAATACTGGCATGACAAAGTTAAACCATAAATATATATATATATATTTCAGAAAGCATACACAAAAATAAATTTGTGAGACTTCTCTGCCTGACCCTTGACATGAAGCACCATGATTGCTACTGTGGAAGGGCCTGTAAGAACTCTCCACAGCAGGTTTGATTCCCCTCATTCCCTGCAGCTGATATCAGTGCAGAGATCCACATAAACAACCCAATGCCTTTCCATGCACTGGCAACGTACATGTAATTCAGGGGCAGAGGAATGAGTCATAAGATCAGAAATGTATTTACATATGCAAGTGATGGGTAGATTAATACACAGTGTTGCACCATTCACTCCACGTCCCCTTCCGCTTCTATGTCCTTCACAGAGGATGGACTCTTAAGCCTGTAACTCAGTAGGTAGTCAAGTCCTAGTTGAAATCGTTGGGTATTTCCTCACTGGCACCTTGGGGAGGCCCCGGAGGCTGAAGGACCATGTGATGTGCTAAGCTAAAAACAATTTAAAAAAAAAAAAGAGAGAGAGAGAGAGAGAGAGAAAGGGAAAGAACAATTAAAAGAAAAAAATGTCCTTTTCCAAAGAGGGAACTTGGCCAAAAGAAAGCATGATCCCTTCCAACAGTGTATCAAACAGTAACACTATTGGTACGAATTTCTCTCAGACAGCATCTACCAGTGTCTGTAGGCAGTGTGCTGTGAAATTCTCCAGATCATACTCCACTGAGGTTAAAGCTTTGGCTTCCTTAACTTTTCTCACAACTGGATTGCTGATAGAGCACAAAGGACTTCAGCAACAGAAATTTCTTATGTAATTTTGCCTTTGATCAGCCAACTGATGGTGAGAGGGACTAGAAGACCGTTTCAGGCCATTGAAATCCAAACCCTTTCAGAGTTATGGCAGAACCCTAACAGAGTAAGATTTCATCAGAAATCACCCTGAGAACTCTACGAATTGCAACCACAGCCTCTGAACCAGACTAATGTGTTAGTTTCATAAAACAAGGTTGCATATCCCCCTAGTTTTACCCTTTTGTTGCTCTCTTTTTTAAACTGCATTAATAAAAGTAATTAATAAAAGTATTCAAGTTTTCTTGGCAAAAGGTGCTTGGCTTGCTTATGCACTTCATTTCCAGTTTTCATAGCACATGCAGCTGCTGAAGATTATTGTAGACGCTGCAACAAATTGAGAATCACTGCAGGTGTAGCCCTCAATGAAAAAGTTCAGGTTGTTTGGCAGGTATATTGACTATGTATTTGTTTCCCACAGTAGCTGCATCCTCATAGAAGAAATGCATTCAGATTTTAATTGTACAGAGACGGCTGAATTTTTTAGTCAGGTGGAGAGAAATATAAATGCAAAAATATGAAAGATCATGTGGATATGCAGATAATGCTTACAGTTTCTTAGTGCCATGGACCTTTTTCAATAGAAGGAATTGGATACAGTAATTCAAAATCCATTTCAAAACACAAGAGCTTTGCTTCTGAGCATTCACTGACTATAATGCAATAAGAAAAAACAGTTAAGGTTTTGATTATGCAATTGGTTCTGTTTTTGGAAAAAAAAAAGAAAAAGAAAAAGTCTTCTTGTCCTTTTTTCGACTTTTTGAATAAGAGTAGCCATGCACAGAAATTCACACTTGAATCTACAGATGATACAATTCTCTTTTCTTGACATTTTTCTTTTACATAAATTGCAGCTTCCAAATAGTTAGGCCAAACCACATTTCAGAATATAAATAGGTCTTCATCACATGAAAAGTTTCCTCCATCTCCTTCTAGCTTCTTAATTTCCTGTGGTAGCAAAAACCTTCCTATATAGGATTCTTTCAGGCTGGTTTTCAATTAGTCATCTCTGGCTACTCAACTGTTTGTGTAATGGAGAGGAAGAATCCTTCAGTCATTTATGAGGAAAAACACTCCATAAAATAAAGCGACCAGGGTTTAGTCTTCAAAAAGAAGGCAGAGAAGACAGTCGTCAATCAAAGTTAAATTTGAAGAGTACTTTTTATGTGGAAAAATGTCAAAGCCCTCTAATCCACTCATTCATCAAGAAGGTGGAGGAAAATATCTGATTAAGACTGCACAGCACAGTTACACAAAAATTTACTTCAGGAAGGAAAAAGAAGAGGAAACTGAAACCACGATATCCTGTGTGATATTAGCTAAGTAGGAATTAGCCTTCGTCCCATCCCATTCCCTAGTTTGTTTTGTCCAGAGAGAAGACAGTGACTATGGTGCACTACACTGACACAGATTTGGTCCAATCTATTATGTGTATTCTGAGCAAGCTGCTGAATATATGATCTATAATCATATATATTTTAAGCAAACAATGTATTAGCATATTAACTAATCATTATTCTGGGGGGCTTGCAAGCTGAGGAGTCTCAGGCCAGCTGAGGAGAGCTCTGAGAGCTCTCCTCCAGTGTCATCACTTTACATGCATTTTACATGTGATTTGTCATGAGAAGTGGGGAGGTTTGAACTATTACAAGGTATGCAAGCTGAGATATAGATGGGGGTACGAAAAACACATGACTGCAGAAAAGCAGAGAAACTTTCATTCCCTTGAGACCTTGTTTTCAGTTGCCAAAGACATGAGGGGCTGTTTCTAGGTTAATTACCACACATTTTTATGGTTTTCATGTTTTTGCCAAAGGTGGTATTTTCTCTTCCTGTAATAGCTCAGAACCTTGACATGAGTACTAGGCTGCATGTTGTTAGGCATAGATAAGGCAAGTGGAAGCTGGAGGTGAGGACAGAGGAATAGCTACAGCCTTATCCAACCTGTACAGCTACAGGTTGTTCTTGTTATTGACCACCAGAACTACTGGGCCTACATTTTGTGACATTTTCTGGTCTTTCACGATCTCTGCCTTCTTGGGTCATATACCACAGCCTTGCTTGCAGCTTGAAGAAAGTAATGATTTCAGAATTCTAATCTGTCTGCTATCTTTTGCTGGGTTTTTATTCTGCAACAAAATTTCTTCATGGGATAATATTCTTCTTTTCAAAAAGAAAGAAGGCAATAGTTGAATTTCTTGTACTCTCTCATGTTAGAAGTATTTCTATTCTTCCTTCCAGAGGAAGGCACTTCAATGCCTTTCTCTGCAAACAATAGCTGAAAACATAGGTCTGGCTTGTCCATGATATAAGGAAAAAGCCCTACATTTATGTAAGTCTTCACTGGTGTCAGTCATGTATTCTCTATTGCAATTTGGACATACTCATATATGAAGGGGTGCTACACACTTGGGAGAAACAAAGAATTAAAGGCAGACAGAAACAGCTATGAGAGTCCCACAAGGATGCATTATATTAACTTTTTTCATTTCCCATTAGTCTGGAAAATGATGCTGAGGTTGCTTTTCTTGGGAGCACAGATAGAAATTCCAACTTGAAAAAGCAATTCAGTGGAGACATCAGCTAGTGCTTTTATGACTGATTTATACACCTCAAATGGCAGCAGGAAAAAAAGTTTACTTCTCTGTTGATGCAAGATAACAGAGATTTGCAAGCATGTTACTTTTTCTGTATGTACATATCACCCACAGCTCAGCAGAGCTTTCTGTAATTTACGATCACTTGTTTCCTTCCCTCATTAAACTGCATGCCTCTGTATTCTACCCTTAGGATATAATCTCTTGACTCCAGTCTTTTTATACACCATATACAAGAAGATATGTAAGCGGCTTTCTGAAGCAGAGGGACTTATAGGAAAAGCTGTGATCTTTCGTATCTCAGTTGTGATGTGGCTGGTTCATACAGAAAGGTCGAGGTCCCTCCCAGTGGCTGATAGCAGTAAGTTGACCCTGCTTCTTCAGGGAAACTGCTTGCAGAGATTGCCAAACACAGAGGAAAATCAATTGCTTTCAGGTGACAGTTATTGTCTGAAAACATTGCAGCATCTAAAACCAGACACTAGAGTTTCCCAGAATTTCATATGGATCTAGATTTCTCCACTGTCTGTCCCCTAAATCACAGCTATAGAAACTATGTCGTCCCACTTCTGCAGAAGAATAAGAGAAAGGGAGACATCCTATGTGGATCATATAATCATGCGCCACATGTTTGTCTCGTTACATGCCCTGATACAGGGACTTTCCATAAGTGTTTTCAGCTATATATATGTAATCTCTCATGCTGTGCACTTCGACAGACTTCATTTAAATTGAAATGTGCTTTTAAAAAGTCATCATATCACAACTTAAGGATTGAGGGGGGATGAACATTTCCTTTTAGCTGGCATCTGTAAGTTACCTGCCTTACTGAATAGTCTTGACTTATCATCTGAATTTTAACTTCTGGCCATTGGATGTTTTTACAGCCTGTGTTCTCTCAAAAAGCTTTTCAAATTATCTGCTCTCTGCAAGGCTGGTACAGAACATGATGGAGGACACCTGCTCTGAAAGACTAGACCTCCTGTGTCTATTTAGTTGGTGAAATGGTAAGTGAGTGTGAGGACAGAAGATGTAAAGCTGGAAATGAGACAGAAGTCTCTGCCTTTCTCCAGTCAGACCCGGCTGCTTCCCACTGACTGCCTTTGTAATTAAGATGTCAGAAATATTGCGTATGCCTATGGCTTTCCAACTACTATTTTTCAGCTTTTCAGTGCAAGGTATTTTTGTTTTTAAAGTACAGGCTGTTGTGAGCCATGTATATTCTGTGAATGTAAAGTAAGTGGAAGGAATCAGGAGGAGGATAGACCCACCTATGCCCCAGACTTAAACTTGACCGTGGCTTTGTTCTGGGAAACTTCCATAAGTAAAGTATTGAAAATATTCCTGAATCACAGAAAATTTGGATCCAGAACTAAAAATAAAAAAAAAGTGTTCATTAAAATCAGCTTTGATTTGACTGGGACTTCTCTGTTTTGACACTGATCTGTCTTACCTGTCTTCTTAGTGTAAAAAAAACAGCAGCACAGATTCCCTGACGTCAGCTTTCAGCCTAATAGTTCTTGAACTATTGACTAATATACTCAATAAATTTCATACTGTTTTTGAAAGACTTATCTCTGAATGTTGTTTTTTACTTTCCTTATAGCTCTGCCAGATAAGTGCTAGAGGAGTTCCTGACAAATTTATTGGAAGTAAAAGCAATTACTGTTAGCAAACAGCCTTCAAAGAAACATATGTTCATCCAATTTAGTCCTGCCTGTGTTGTGTAACTGAAGTAACTGAATATATTTTCATTGGAGAAAAGCCTACACTGTTATATCAGTCAGTGGACTGTAGCAGAATACTGCCAGCAAAGAAAATGTATTTTTTTGTAAGTGGACATCTCTTGGCTGTTTGAGACAAGTGACGCAGCTCCTCTAGGAAGAAATACATATTAAAATGAAAGGTGAGTCCGAACGCTTCAATTATGATCCCTCCTTCCATGGAAGCATTGCTTTTCATCTTATAGGAAGAGTTTTAAAACCTCCCTTAATAAAGCGAGTACCTCAAAGAATCATTGTGTTGTTTCCCTCTGAATGAATGAAATGTAATGCATCCACAGAGGGAAACTTGCTGCCTCCATCTCCACAGAACTGTGTCAATGTTTCCATCCTCCCAGTAAGACAGATGGTTTCCAGAGTAAAGGATTATTTTTGGATGGTGGTGATGAATAGAACTGTAAACTTACAAAGATTTCAACAACATTGAAAAGATCCTCCACCCAGGAGCAGCAGTTTAGAAAAAGAAAAATGGTCTTTTTTGTTACCATCAGTTTATCATTTCCCACATGTCCCAGTACTTCACATACTCCTGTTCTGGAATGAAATGTGTAGTGTGATTTCCAAGGCAATCCTTCTTGCTTTCTTCTATAAATCCACATTAAAGTGTGTGGAAGTGTGAATTTCTCTGCCTTTTACATGTCTTTTCTGATTTATCCTCTCAGAAACTGGTGCTGTTCACTTTCTCCTCTACCAAGCCACAATTAATTATCTACTTATTGAGCAGGTAGTGCCATTCCTCCCAGGAACATGTACAGAACGTGCAACAAATCTGTTGTCCCAGTATATTACAAAAACGAATACATGTATATATGCAGAGATCATAGTGTCAGATCACAGTGCATAGCATTTGCCTAGATTTAGAGTGGGATATATACCCTACACTACTAAACACGTGGAACAGATGGTTTAGGGCAGAGATGTGCAAGCTGCAGCCTGTAGGCCACAAAAGGCCATGCACAACCTGTCCTACAGCTGCCCCCTGCCCAGTGCAATCATGGAGGTGGCTCTGACCTGCCAAGCAGCCTGGCCTAGCTTCAGTCATGTACGTATTGCTCAGCAACATCCAAACATCGGCATGCAATGGGCACCGTCTGGGCTGAAACAAGGACATGTGGAGTGCAGTGCTGACTCAAGGTACTGCACGCAATTTTATGCATTTTGATACATTTGTTAAACATGGTTCTGTGAAAAATAACAAATATACAGCCTAGCTTTCTGATTTAGTAAAGGGATATGAAAGTATCATCTCATCACTTTTTGGCAATACGTACATTTGTGAACAACTGTTTTCAAGGATGGAGAGTAGGAAGAGTAAAATTCCATCAAAAATCTGACAAACATCTTGAGAAGTGATGAAGAATTGCAACCAATTCCGTAAAACCAGACAGCAATGCATTAGTTTCACAAAAACAAGGTCAAATATCCCACTAATTTTGTTTTTGTTTTTGTTTCTCTAATTTTTTTCTTATATTTTCATTTAAAAAAAAAATTAAAAAGTAAAATCAGTTTTGTTACATATTGGATATGGGCAGTGTTTGCTTACATCTCAAGGAAGTGATCTCAGAGTTTTAGACCCTGGATTTATGAAAGTAAGTTGATTGCTTTCCTAGACAGGATTCTTCAGTCTCTACTAATGACTACAGCTTTCATTAGTGCACAGTGGGCAAACAGACCTGTTTACTGTAGGGCACTGTTGATTCTAGGACTGGGAACATAATTTCTTTTTTGATCCATGTACCTGTCTCCCACGGAACTGGTCCTACTTTTGTAAATGTATTCCTGTTGGTTGCCTTTAATCTCTTTGAGACATTAACAAACTTTCAAAGGAATGTGGTCCTGTCTGAGAAAGGAATATGTCACTCATTTTCTGCTCTTCCACTGTACTAGACTATGGTAAAGACAACACAAGGTATAGATGGATGCTCAGCTGGAGTTCAAGCCAGAAATCCTGGAGCATCTTGTTTTTAACTGGAGAAGTGGAAAACTAATACACAGTCCAGATAACAAGTTTCCCCAGAATTTTTGATGCAATGTATTTGCAGGAAACTAATTAAAAGTTTCAATGAGCAATCATGTAAGAAATCTCCTGAAAGGTGAAAATACATTTCTTTAGCCCAGGAGCAGAAATTAAAACATGGCTGCTCATAGCCCTGCAGTGCACACTGACTCTTTCTTAAATAAATAATAGAAATAAGATCTACTTTCATATACACCCAGATACAGAATTCCCATATTAAATTTGATATTGTACAAAAACACAGATCTAACTGATGTAGCTATTCTTTGAGGTTTCACACTCTTTCTTTCTTTCTTTTTTTTTTTACTTTTCAAACTCTGACACAAATTAGCACCTGAAGCCTAAGTTCTTCTTGCCATTATATCTTAAGAACCAGTATCTGTCTTTTTCTTTCTTTATTTTCATTTATGGTAAAAGTAATGCTGATAACCGCTACTTGTTCACATCATAAGGAGAATAAGGAGAAATTTTCTAAGATTTTTAGCTTGTTAAGTAGAAGACAGAAGCATCAAACCCTGAGATCTAAGGGCTTATTTTATAACAATGTGGCTTACTGAAGTCTGCGGGGAATTCATTTCCAGTAAAGGGAAATTAGAGCAGATGCCGGTTCACTGCCAGGGCTCCTCCTAATGAATTTAACTTTTCTTTTTACACTAGCAATGTCACTTTTTCACCCTTGTGATCTGCAAATTAGAACAAGCTTGCAAGAAGAGTGCATGCCTGATGATTCCAGATTTCCTACAGATTAGTTTGCTTCATTCCCTCCTCTGCCACTGTTGCAACCACCTCAACTAATCACTCCTGTCCCCTTTGAGTCCTTACTCTACTTAAAACTTGTGCTTAAATGATGCCAATTATTCTTCCTGATCCACGGGAGGAACTCTTCTGTTATCAAAATATATCATTCAACATTATCCAAGAACAGCAGAAGACCAGAATCCTTTCAATGACTTCACAGACAGGAGGAAGTATATTA
Organism: Coturnix japonica; assembly: GCF_054131305.1. Taxonomy (NCBI): domain Eukaryota; kingdom Metazoa; phylum Chordata; class Aves; order Galliformes; family Phasianidae; genus Coturnix; species Coturnix japonica. The sequence goes on along the minus strand of NC_140663.1, from coordinate 61,136,038 downwards.
AACATGTTGAACAAATTTATAAAAAATGATTGTGTGTGCTTTATTTTTTCCTTTTCTCTGTCAAATTAGACAATTAAGAAGCAACACAAAAGCATTTGGTACACACCTGGGTTAGTTCAAAGCGCTTATTAGCAGTCGGCTGGAAAGATACATGTTTAATGATCTGCCATCACGAGATGTCTCCATGGCCAGGACCTTGCACCGACATCTGTTTAGAAAACAAGCTTCTGTTTGCAGGATTTACAACTAGAAGCACTCTTGTGGTATGAGACATTACCCAGGCTGCATCTCACAAAAAAGTCTATGTAACAATGTTTGCCAAAGATGTGGCTGAGGACTTTGCATTGCCCTCAGTGACTGTCTACCTGTGTCTTTTCATGGTAATGCACCATATGTATGAAACCCTATGTCTATGTGAGGTACAGCTCTATGTTCTTCTTGGGAATAATTAAATTACAAAGTCTAAGAAGGCTTCACTGCATTATTCAAATGTTTCCGCACTCAGTGGTAAGGCCTTGCTATAATTACTTGACCCGACAGTTTTCTGTGGCAGTAGTTGTCCGTGTCTGGACTGTTCCCCAAGTTCCTATTATGTTCAGCAAGCAGAAATTAGCATTTCTAGGGCACAGTCAATCTCAGACTGTTGTTCACTTCTAAATTTTGTGAGCTGCATAGTGAAATGCCCATGTCTCTCCTTGACAAAGTGAGTTGAGTGAGTGCATCAGCCTCCCTCTGTGCATGCTCTTTAGACCAGCTCCCCATTATCTCACAGGGAGCTTAGCAAGTAGGCTCATAGGTCCTCCAGGGAGGACACTAAAGTTGGGTAAGATAAATGCCAATGCAAATGGTTGTTTGTTCCTGGTTTTCAGAAGCATTTGCAATCTGCACTGTCTGCTTTTCATGTATACTTTGGTTTCTTCTTACCTTGGCCTGGCTTTAACTAAAAAATTATATTTAGGTAACTGATTTATGCTAAATAAATCCATCCTTACCAGGATATCAAGAAAACAGGATCACTGAGACCCTAATAAACATTTTCCTTCTGCATAAGGTTTTCCAAGGTGAGTAAGAGCATGCTGGCTGTGACCCTGCCTGTGCTAACTTGAGAGATATTTTGAGACAGGTATCTGATGCAACTGCTTAATTTGGCTTGAGGGTGCTGCTCTCACTGAAGCAGGCAGCCCCTTACACTAGCAACCTGTGTTTACTCTTCTGCCACCCCTTCTATTCTGCTTACACAAATCTGGATGCAATTCCAGAGTATTAGGAATTTTTCAGTGCACAGAAACACACATGGTCTATGGCTCACAGATCAAATTAAAACAATACTCCAGTGGTGGATTGTAACCACTCAGGTACAAGGTTTCAGAGGAGTAACCCAATATCAGGGTTTAGTGTGCAGTGCAGAACACATATGGACAAGAAGACAAATGGCAGGGCTGTCTTTTTGGGTTACTGAAGACTGAGCTATGCAAGGCAACGCAAACATGACAACCAGTTAAAAGCAGTTTCAGGCTCTTTTTTTTTTTCTACTTTCTCTTCTCTCCACTTGATTATTTTGTTAGAATTTCAATCTGTTTTACTGAATTAGAACTACATCTAGTTCAAATACACACAGCCTTCTGTCTGCAGGAGTTGGAAATAGGTAAGGGAGTGAGGACTGCAAAGCTCTCGCACATAGATGCCATCAAACTAGATTCTACCTCTCAAATAAAACGTCCAAATTCAACTTCATTGGTATGTGAAATAATGTAATTTTCTATTAACTCACTGTCTGGAAAGAATAATATTTGATCCTCCAGTAATGTCTTTTGACTCTAGATCACAAAGGAGGTCATTACTAATATTGCTGTTTCATCTCTGCTGCACAAACAGGAGCAAGAAGATCATCAACGCACAACTGCTGAATTGAGAACTGAATGCAAGAGTCCTGAAAATTTGTCCAGTAAACAACCTGCTGCCTGCAATATGCTATCTAAATAAAATCTAATATTATTTTGCTTAGGCATCACACAGAAGAGAAACTGAATAAATTCTTTCAATACTCATTGGATTTTCTGCTAAAATCTTAATTGTCTCTGGGTACCATTTCTTTCTTTGAAGAAGACAGACAGACATGAAATAGAAATATTTTCAACATCTCCTGCACTTGCTGGATGCCCCACAGGACAAACAGTGAGGTTCACTGTCACTTCACTTATCTGCCATGAGGGCAGCTAAGGAGTTTTCCTAAGGGGAGAACACTCAGAAAACCATTAAGCTTTGTTGTCAGGAGCAGCCACAGTATGACAATATGTTTGCAACAGCCAAACCTTGCTGTTTTTACTGGTGGGCTTTAGTGAGAGGAAGTTTTTATTCATCCTCTTGTGTTAAGTTGTGCTTTCTGAGAGAGGTGTTTCCAGAGTCATATAGCTTGGGGAGGAATAATGCCATGAAGAGGCATATAGCTTAGGGAAGAATAATGCCATGCAGAGTGCTGAGCAAACAGCAGCATATTATATATATGTTTATGATTCTGGATGCCAGATGGAATAATTCAAGTGACCTGATTAGTTTTTCATTTGTCAATAGTGTCAATCAGTGGCATTACTTCAGTGTACATTTGTTGAGAAGGAAGCTTTGCACAAGGACAGGAATAAAATTGGGCATTCAGAAAGAAGTAATATGAGATAAAAGATTCAATCTCACCTGATGAATTCATGATACATCAACAACCCATTAGGCAGCTGTTCCTCCAAGTTGCCCTAATGCAAGGCTCTTCTCTTGACCTCTGTGTTGTAACAGTGTGATCCAGGCGATAAACCTGAAAGCCTCATATATCAGAAGGGGAAGGTCTGCTGTAAATTAGGCACAGTGCTGAGATGCGTAGAGAAACAAGCAGCACCCAGTTGTCCTCGCATACGTGGAGCCAGCATGCCTTTCTTTCCACGGAGACTGATGCTGGGGGTGAGCGCATTCTGAACAGATGTGATAAGAAGGTTCCTGGGGGAAGGCTGCCAGTGAAAAGGTGATTTATTCTCTTTCTGGAAGGAAGAAGCAGAACCTGGGTGGAGGGAGACCACAGTTAAGAAACAAAAGCTTTGGGAAGTACATTGCGTGGGTCAGAACAAACCTGCTATACATGTTAGTAGTGCCAAGGATAGAAAGAAGCACTGACAAATACAAAGAGGTGTCTGCTGGAGTAGGAATTATGTTTAACCAAAGACAAGGAGTAAAGATTATGTAGAGAGAAATCCAATCATCAGCACTCAAAGATCTGAGACAGTCTGTAGCTTACTTCAGCTTGCCAGAATGCCTCATTCAAATAGCAGATGGAACAAAAATTGTGATAAGTAAGTTTGTCCTGCCCCTCAAATACATGAATCAAAAAATGGCAACTGTAAACAAAGTGTTTACAGCCCTTTGTCTGAAACAGGCTGTGGGGGTTGTCATACAGAGCTGAAATACATTTTTCTCCCTCTACAATTTGCTTTGAAAATTGTAATACTCTCTCAAATTAAAATATTGAGTTTCTGCTCAGCTTTGGGAAGAATGTAGTATTTATGCCTCTGGGGGTCCTGAAGAAAAGTTGCTTGGGTAGGCTTTACATTATTTTGCAGTATCTGAGGTTGATATAATTATATTGACACAACAGAAGTCTAAGAAATGAGACTCACCACAAGTATATTGATTTTGGAGTAACTTCTTTCAAATTATTTTATATTTTTTTGTGTTGGCTTTTTCTCCTAGACCTTACGTTTTGTTGTAAATGTCTCTAGATCTTTGAGAGCAGCTTCAGAGACCACTCAGGAAGTTAGCTCGGAGTATATAGCTCAGAGTATTTCACAGTATCACAGAACCATAGGGGTTGGAAGGGACCTGCAGAGATCATTGAGTCCAACCCCCCTGCCAAAGCAGGTTCCCTACAGCAGGTCGCACAGGTAGGCGTCCAGTTGGGTCTTGAATATCTGCAGAGAAGGAGACTCCACAACCTCCCTGGGCAGCCTGTTCCAGTGCTCCATCACCCTCACCGTAAAGAAGTTCTTGCGCACATTCGTGCGGAACTTCCTATGCTCCAGTTTCTGTCTGTTTCCCCTTGTCCTGTCTCCACACACTGCTGAAAAGAATCTGGCCTTGCCACTTTGCCCCCACATCTCAGATATTTATAGACCTGGATCAGATCCCCTCTCAGTCTTCTTTTCTCAAGTCTAAACAGACCCAGATCACTTAGCCTTTTTTTCGTAGGGGAGATGCTCCAGGCCCTTCACCATCTTTGTGGCCATCTGTTGGACTCTTTCCAAGAGATCCCTGTCTTTTTTGTACTGGGGATCCCAGAACTGGTCACAGAACTCCAGATGAGGCCTTACCAGGGCAGAGTAGACCCTGGACACACTCTTTTTAATACACTCCAGTATGCCACTGGCCTTTTTGGCTACAAGGGCACACTGCTGGCTCATGGTCAATCTGTCATCCACCATGACACCCAGGTCCCTCTCAGCAGAGCTCCAGGTCCCTCCAGCAGGTCATCCCTCAACCTGTACTGGTGCATGCAATTATTCCTCCCTAGGTGCAAGACTCTACACTTGCTTTTGTTAAACTTCATCTGGTTTCTTACGGCCCAGCTCGCCAGCTTCTCCAGATCTCACCGCATGACAGCACAGCCTTCAGGAGTGTCAGCCAATCCTCCCAACTTTGTATCATCAGAAAACTTGCTGAGGGTGGCCACTATTCCTCGTCAAGGTCATTGATGAAAATGTTGAACAAGACCAGACCAAGCACCAACCCCTGGGGAACACCGCTAGTTACAGGTCTCCAATCAGACTCTACACCACCAATGACAACCCTCTGCGCTCTGCCAGTCAGCCAGTTCTCGACCCACCTCACTGTCCACTCATCTATCCCATACTTCCTCAGCTTTGTTATAAGGATGTTGTGGGTGACAGTATCAAATGCCTTGCTGATATCAAGGCAGACTACATCCACCACACCCCCCATCCACCCAGACAGTGACATCATCATAGAAGGCTACCAGGTTGGTCATGCATGGTCGTGAACCTATGCTGACTATTCCTGATCACCTCCTTTTCTTCCTCTTGTCTGGAGATGGCACAAGCTGTACCAACAACTTTCCAGGAACAGAGGTGAGACTGACTGGTCTGTAATTACCTGGATCTTCCTTCTTGCCCTTTCTGAAGACCAGAGTGACACTGGCTATCCTCCAGTCTTCAAGCACAGCCCCCATTCTCCATGATCTCTCAAAGATGATAGAGAGCTCTGCCAGCTCCCTCAGCACCCAGGGATGCACCCCATGAGGTCCCATGGATATATGAACATTGGTGTTGCCTAGGTGCTCACGGACCACCTCTTCCCTGACTAAAGGGAAGTCTTCTATTTCTGAGAAGTTATTTCACTAATCATCCAGGGCCTGGGATTCCTGAGGGAGAGCTTTTTCACTGAAGACAGAAGCAAAGAAGGTGTTCAGTATCTCTGCCTTCTCAGCATCCCCTGTTACCACAACACCCTGCTCACTTAGTAGGGGACCCACATGCTCCCTACTCTTCCTTTTACTGTTAACATACTTAAAAATGCCTTTTTTATTATCCTTTTCATTTTTGCCAGATTCAGTTCCAGGTGGGCTTTAGCTTTCCTTGTCACCTCCCTGCAGGCCCTGACATTTCTATATTCTTCTCAAGTGCTCAGGCCCTTTTTCCACATTTCATGGACCTTCTTCTTCCCTTTGAGTTTGTGCATGAGCTCCTTGCTCATCCGCTCAGGTCTTCTGCCACCTTTTTCTGATTTCTTGTTCACAGGGATGCACCAATCCTGAGCTTGGAAGAAGAGCTGTTTAAATACTGACCAGCTCTCAGGCCCCCTAACCTTCTAATACCCTAGCCATGGGGTAGCTCCAAGCAGATCCCAGAAGAGATCAAAGTTGGCTCTCCTAAAGTCCAGGGCAGCAATCCTACTTTTTGCCTTGCTTCTTCCACTCAGGATCTTGAACTCCACCATCTCGTGGTCACTACAACCCAAGCTGCCCCCGACCTTTACTTTGTTAACAAGTCCTTCCTTGTTGGTGAGAATAAAGTCCAGTAACACCCCTCCCCTTGTAACACCACCACCTGCACCAGAAAGTTGTCTTCAACACATTGCAAGAACTGTCTGGACTGTGCATGCCTGGTCACGTTGCTCATCCAGCAAATACCTGGATAACTGAAGTCCCCCATAAGCACCAGCGCCCAGGATTGTGACTCTACTTCCAGTTGCTTATGGAAGGCCTCACCAACCTCCTCCTCCTGATCAGGGGGCCTGTAGTACACACCCATAACAGTGTCACCCTTACCAGCCTCCTTCCCCCTTTATACCTAGTTTTAAGACCTCTCAGTAAGTCCCACCAGTTCCTCGGCTAGGATCCTCTTACCCCTTGGACACAGGCTACTTCCATCTGCAGCCATCATGCCAGGTGCTGAGTAAATTGCTCTGTGGTCAAAAAAAGCAAAATTCCCGTATTTGCCCCAATTTCTAAGCCATCTATTTGTGAGGTGGTTTTTTTGGATTTCTCAGTATCCTTTCTTGCCACTGAAGGTATAGAAGAAAAAACCACCTGCACACCTGTTCCTTCAACTGCCTGCCCCGGTTCCCTGAAGTTTTTCTTGATAGTCCTCAGGCTTTTCTCAGAGACTTCATCACCACTAGCCTGAACTATTAATAAGGCGTAATAATCAGAAGGGTGAATCAGTCCAGGAAGTTTCCTAGAAATGTCCCTGACCTGTGTCCCAGGGAGGCAGCACAGCTCCCTGTGGGTAGGGTCAGACCAACATATTGGGCTTTACATTCCTCTCAGTAAGGAGTTGCCTATGCCAACCACCCTTCTGTCCTTCTGGGTGAAGGCAGTCTTGAGGCGTGGGGTCAGCTGCTTCACCTGAGGCAACCTCATGGGTGGACCTCCCTCCACACCCTCACTCACCTCTCCCTCGAGTTCCAGGGCCTCAAACATATTTTACAGAGGCACCTGGGGAGCCAAGGGTGGTCGGGATGGGAGATGTCCACTTCACTGAGCCGGTATCCATTTCCACTCCTCCTTCTCTCTCAAATTGCCATGCTTTGCTTGACAACGACAGGGCAGGGATCCACCACTGTCTGGTGAATATCACCTTGCCCTTCTGGGAGTTACAGTGCTTTTGCCACTGTGTCACACCCCCCAGTTCTTCACTTTTGCAAATAACCTCATGGCAAAAAACCACCTTCTTAGATGAGCAAAGCCCCCAGAGCCTTTCTCTATATAGCCATAGTCTTGGTTAAAATTTCATAGTCAGAGTTAGAGATTGATGGTATTCTAAAGATCCAAGGGCTGCCAGACTCAAATTCTCTGTCAGCTTGGTTTGGCTGGTTTCAACCAGTATCTGTGACACACAGATGAGCTGCCTGAGCAGTATCATAGATATAGAGAGTTGAGAAACCCATTTAGCTGCCCCTAGGGCACTAGAAGCTATTACAAAACACAACAGCAAGAGGCAGGGGGCAGAGTCTCTTTTCCACCTGCTGGGGTATTTCCAAGGTGATGTGACACTGAGAAATTGTCTTTACTGCAGAATACCATCATCTCTGATTGCTTTCCAGTCCCTTTCCAGTTCCCTGAGGAATCACACTGTTGTTGCAGGTACTTCTCTCTCAGTCTGTCTCAAGAAGAAAGCCATTCCAGTTCAGAGAGCAGGTACAGTAAATCAAAGGGGACAAAGAAGTCTTCTCAGAATAATCTATCTTTAAGAAAACCACTTGGGTTTGCTGAGCATACATACATTTCATAAAAAAATGAATCCAAAGTATTTTCCTCTTGGTTAGTGAATAGATAAAGATGAGGAGAAGAATTTTATTTTCTCTTCATTTGAAAATGGCCCTTTTACAGTAGCCATTATGGAATCAATATCTTTCTCCCCCAAACTACAACACTGATAGAATCCCAAAATGTGAAAAACCCAGACCAAGTTACATTTTGCCAGAAAAATAAATACTCCTATTTTCAGAAAGTACGTATTAGTGTTGTTTAATTTACAGCATTTGTTTTGACAGCTTTGGAGATGGACCCCTATTTACAATTTGGACTTTACTATATTTTAAAATGGATAAAAATCCTAGCATGCTATAGTTCATATGACTATAGAAACAGCTAAATATCCTATATTATTCTTTTATTTATTTCCTCTCTACGTCAGCACCACAGTCAGCATAAAATTTTACATAATGTGCAGCTACCTGAGATTTTAACTGCTACAGGGATAAGTGCCTCCTGTTATAATTCCTTGGCTTGCAGTGACTTATCTCCACTGGAAAGTATAACAACACAGCTGACTGTTGTGCACACTTTGCTCCATCTACTTACAAAGCTGGTGTTTCAATTAGAAATTTCTAGCAGGTCAACCAAACAGAAGTACATGAAAACAGACAGAGTAAATTATCTACATGGTTAGATCCAGCTGTTGGAGCTCCCCTTAAGGGGCTTAGCTGCATGTATTTCACCAAAGTTAATGGGAACCATATATTTATCTTCCCTCATATTATTGACATTGTACCCCCCGCTATGGCTAAAGCAAAGCAGTTCTCAGAATTTTTGCTTTCATGGCATCTCACAAGCCTTCTGAGCATGCTGCCTGCCACAGGCAATCTTCCTGCCTCTCCTTTTTCCATATACACCTCCTCACCTCTCTGTCAGTTTTACATTCGTGTATCACAGCTGCAAATAGCAGCTCCAAATGCAGTTGGAATCCTATAGTGTTACCCACTGCACACATTATGAAGATACTAACTTCAGAAAGTACTGTATCACTCTCATCCAGCTACTTTTTTAATCTCTATCCTCTATATAATGGCCAACAGACATTAAACCTCTCATGTGAAGGTGACCTTGGCAAAATATCTGTTTGAGAAATAAATGTCTTAAAACATAGCTGTTGGTTCATTCTAATTCCTGTAATTATTCCATGTTTGTCCCATTGGCTCTGTTTCGGCTGAAGAAGGGAATGGGAGCACTGTTATGTACAGAGGATGAAGATTGACGTAGAAGGAGCTAAGCTGCTAAACAGGCAGTTAGAGAATGTAATTTCCCGATCATCAAACTAAATTTTATTTATGTCTTGGACTGAATTCTTCTATAGAGTGCACATGTTTAATCAAACCTTCATTAATGCCATCCTGGCATCTTTAATAGGTAACACCCTGGGGAATGGAGACTTGTACCTCAATTTTTATTGTTGTTTATTCATGGAATACAGACCCTACAGGAATACCCACCTGTTTATGCTTTGAATCCCTCTCTCTTTCCTCAGTGGAAATTCTTCTACCAAACTCTGCTAACAGACCTCTGAAGGATGAGGAGATTTAATCTAGGAGCACTGGAAAAGCCAAAGTACAGATGCTAATTCTTGAGCAAAAAATCCAACTAGTAAAAATAACAACAACAACCCACAAGGACTGAATAGCTTAAGGCATTTGTAATGGTTCTGCACATCCCTATCAGTGATTCACATCTTGACCAGTGGCTCAAACCCAGTGCAGGAGCTTCAAGGGAAGCTCCATCCTTTGCTTGAATTCAGTCAGTGCCTAAATAAATGCTGTCCCCTCCCAAGGGCTGCTGTTAAAAAAATTCACCTTGGTCACTTGGTACTCCAGGCATTTTTAACAATCCTTCATAAAACCCACTGTGGAAATTCTCTGAGACTCTTCTTGAATTACCTCCCTACGCCTTGATTTATCTGATTTAAGGAAGCTTGAGCACCCTGTAAAAGTACCTTGTGCTCTCAAAAATGTGTGAAATAGCACCAGCAGGATTATCAGTCTGTAGAAACACATTCATGAATCTCTGTTGGAGCAGAGTCAAGCTCTACAAGGACAAATGAACAACATCTTTGGTATAGACAGGACACTTACAACTGGACATTTTCTTACTAGCTTGAGTATGACACCTCTTGATTAAGTTCATCCTGTTGAGTTACCAGTAGATAAAAAACTTCATACATCTACCTTCAGGTTTTCACAGAAATTGATTAGATAATGGACCAGATTCCTGACACTTTAATTTCTCCCCGAGCTACAAAGTGCTTTGAATACCATACTAAGCAGTGGGAGTACATCCATGTCACTGCTGGGGACACTGTTATGCAAAGTGATCTGACAGAACTTAGGGAGAAGGCAAGTAGTCTACAGTAGCAGACACTTCCCAGTGTAAATGTACAACTCATAGAATCATAGAATGGTTTGGGTTGGAAGGGACCTCTAAGATCACCTAGTTCCAACCACCCTGCTATAGGCAGGGGCACCACCTACTAGAGCAGGTTGCTCAAAGAGCCATCCAGTCTGGCCTTGAATTGTTCCAGGGATAGGGCATCCACAACCTCCCTGGGCAACCTGTTCCAGTATCTCACCATCCTCACAGGAAAGCATTTCTCCCCAGTATGTTCTCAGAACATCTACTTAAAGTGGAGAACTGGACCACTTTCCGTGTTGCTGAACGAAGTTCCCTTTTCTTTCCATGTGAATAGACAATAGCCTTTGGAAGAGGTCATTGCATAGGAAATCTGTCTGCTACAGTGGATTATTAAGCTTTCAAAACATTTTATTATATTTCAGAGAAGCAGGAAAACAATGTTTCCCCAAGAAACCAGCAGAATAATTCTAAATTAATAGCAGAATAACTTCCCAGAGCAAGAAATCTGTAATTCTGAGTATGAACATGCTGTGGTGCCTGTTACTGTGTTATACCAAAACATAGTAACATAAATACTTGTATTTCTACTTTCAAAGATTCTGCAATGTTTTCTTTCTTACTTTTATTTTCCAAATACAGTCATTTACCCAAACTCAAAAATTTTATCTCTTAACCTTCTATACGTTCTGAGTAGAACAATTACCCTAAGCTTACACTTTTGTGTGATTTCACTTTAAAGGAGACTAATCCGAGCCTACCAGATTTGGCATCTAGAAACATTTATAGCTGTCAAATCTAATGAAACTCAAGTGATTGATCTTCTAGGTAGCAGCTGCAGCATCCTCCAGAAACTAATTTAATATGAGATCTGTGGCAAATCCATAGAAACTGGGTTGTTCAGATGCTCATTTGACTTCCCTTTTTTCCTTTGGTTGTTTAGATACAGTGGGCCATAAGAGCATAATAAGGCTGTAGAAGCAGATGTGAGCGGAGAGTTTGTCCCATTAGGTATAACAGCATTCAAAGGAGCTGGAATGGACATTCAGAGAATATTACGTACTTTGGGGATTTTGTGCACACACCACCTACATTCTGCAAATACATTCCTGACAGCATTTTGGTTCTTTTTCGCATGCATTACCGATGCTGCAAATGATTGTATTGTTAGTAGATTATGGATTTGGTGCTCCTGTAACTGCTGAAGAGACCACTAGTAAGAATATTATTTTTCTTGTCACATGGCTGCTCTCTGTTTTGATTTCCTAATATGTCCAATATAGCAAATCACTTGTAATATTTCAAATTAATTTAAGAATCTCGTGGTTTGGTTTGATTGTCTCTTGGTTATGTCACACTTCAGGTGATCCATTTTAAATAACCCAAATTGCAGGGTTAGTTTCTGCATGAGAAACAGATCCTAAAAGTATGTTGTTTCTTTCAAGAACAAAATCATCCTGCCTGTGATGCTATAACACCCAAACTTCATTTAGACAATATTAACTTGAATATGATAGGTAGAAATAGGAAAAAAAAAAAACAACCAATGCCACCATCAGTCTCTATCAGCATTGTGAAAGAGAAATGCTGTCAGGTAGAGATGCTTTCAACTATGGGAAATTTAAAGGACTTTTTAAAGAATAAAACTTGCACATTTTATTGGCAAAGGGTTGAAGAGAAGAGTAGCCGAGGATTGTGAGGACTGCATGTAACCAGAGACAGAAAGTAGAAGTGAAGAGGTACAAGTGTGGTTAATGCAGAGGTGAGAGTGAAGGAAAGATGCTGGTGGATCTGGAAGGGGGATATGGCATGAGCTGAGGGTCTCAGGTGGAAGAAAGAGACAGGAAACTTCTCTCCAAGTGGAGCCATGGCTGATCTGTTCTCCTCTCCTGCTCCTCAGAAATCTAGCTAGAAAGGAGAGAGACCGAGCCTCTTGCACAGCTGACACCATGTACGCTGATGCAGAGAAGAGCACACAGCCCGAGTGTGGGAAACTGGCCCTGAGTCCGGGAAAATCCATCACCTCCCCTGAACCCACTCACACGTAAGTTAGATCATGGACTTAAACCTCGGTTCTGAGCACCTCTCCAAGACCTCCATTTAAGCTATCATTTTCTTGTATGTCTGAGTCTTGCACCTCTCATTTCCTCTCTCTCAAGAGAGTGTGCAGACTCTTTCAGAGGTGCTGAGTGAAGGCTCAGAGATGAAGACAGCAGGAGAGATGAAACTGCAGGTAAGGGTCTGATTTGATGTCCTCTAATAAACTGCTGGCTGTGATGTGCCAACAGAGAAGCAAAAAGTGTCAGTACAAATCATATTTCTCGCCGTTTCTATGGCAGTTACTTGATAGCACACATCCACAAGGGAGTGGTGGTGGGAAAGGGCTGGAAAGGAAAGCAGAGCAGTACATGTTGAGAGGAAATCAGAGTAGAAGAGAGAAATTCCAGCTTCTCCATTAGCTACCAGCATGCCTGCTGAAATGCCTGACAAGATCTGAGAGCACTGACCAAAGTTGTACCTACAGAAAATAACAGCTTTACTTCTATGAATTTTACAACCAACAAGTTCAATGTTTATATTATTATCTAAAATCAAGATCTTTGCATTGTAGAAGTTAAAACTGAAAGCAATTAGGAAGAGCATTCAAGCACTGCTGTTTACCACACTTCAATTTATGGATTTGTAAAATAAGGGATCTTAATTTATGTACTTATAAAAGAAGGGATCTTTGCTAGACTAAGTTCTGTTTGTTGCTAGTCAGTAGAAATTTGCCTTAATGGTAGAACTGGCTGCTCTTCAGTAAGTGAATAAATAAATACCATAAATCTAATCTGCAGTTATTTAGAAATTAATTCATATCAGTCAAAATGTTATCTATGCATTTCAAAATAACCAGTGGCTTACTGCTCAGCACAAAAAATACATCTCTAGACTTGTGCTTCAAGAACTAATAAACATTAATTCTGCATTAAAATGCTTGCTCTTGGCTGACCGCATTGTTTTTCTGTTATGCCTCTTTTTCATATTTTACCAAAAGAGCAACAGAAGTAATGGAAAAAATGTTTGAAGATTTTCATATATCTACATCAAATGAAAGTGATGTAGTCATTGCTTATTGCAGTGTCTGACAACAATGACAGAACACTGATGGCAAATCTTTCACTGTAAGCAGGATAAATAACTTTACAAGCCTGAAGGAAATGAATGGGCCTAACAAGTTTGCAAGATGTTAGCAGTAATCATAATCATGCCTTTGAAGATCTATCTGCTATTAAGAACAAAAAGAAGTCTGGATTACATTTACATGTATTCATTTCACATATTCATACACTCATTCTCACATTCTAGAACCATTTCTTCCATATGTGTGACTTCTGCACGCACATTTAAAGAAGCCATACACATAAATATTCCATTTTTGTATTCAGTAGTCAAGAACTGCTGCAAAGAATACTCTTGCAGCTTGTTGTATGAAGTGTTTCTATTTCCATGCCGCACGGTATTTTCTTTCTCATCAGTCAGACCTCAAAATTAAAAAGGTAGATTCATTAATTCATGTATAACTGTACTGTTCCCACTCAAATCAGTGCATGTTCTAAATCTTCCATTTTCTGCACTAGACTTACAGTCGTGTAATACAGGAAGAAGCATTCTTAAAATAAATATATGGGTTTGAGCCAAAGACTAGCTATGCTTGAACCTTGGAGAAACGTGAGTCTGGATATAGATATTTGTATTTACTCTTTGTATGTTATTTTACTTAAAGGATCGTGTTGGAAAAGTGACTGCAATTGATTGTGTAGAACTGTGCATTCTTTCTCTTCCAATAAATTTTCTTTTTAACCCTCGTCCTGCTCCCTTTTCTTCTTTCTGTACAATAATCACAGGATGGTGCAAGTATGAGAAATAATGATCTGTAAATGCAGGAAACTGAGGGCAATTTTGTGAAAAGCAGCTGGAATTCTAGATCTGTAACACTGGCACTAATTTGCTCAAATTTATTTTTAACCTGTTGGTCTTCAGAAACATTTACTTTTCTTTAGAGAAAAATAAAATTGCTCATGATGTTACTACTAAGCTGACAGGATGGGAGAATTTTGGAAAAGTAGGATGATTACAGCTCACTTGAAGAAATTACACAGTCAGTTAATAAGGATGCTGTTGGTGCGAGTGGAAGTTACTGAAGCTGGTTAAGATGTGAAACCTTCTAAATCAAATTGAATTTTAAAAATGAACTAATAAATCTCCTCACAGCACACCTTAATCACATTAACCGGTATCTTTTGGCAAGGTGACTCAGAAAACAGAGTCAGTGTGAGATATTAAGCCTGGAGACCTGGATGATATTTAGAAGGTCTTAATGTGGATCCACAAATCAAAAATTTGATGTGAATGTTGGCTCAACAGCCTCTAGAAATTGTCAGTTTAATTTGTTTGGACCAGATTCTGATTTTCTAGCCAGGTGAAAAGGGGTAACTACTTTAGTTCAGTTAGATCATAGCTTTTCTGATGTAGTTAGTAATAATACCAGATTTTTCAACTTTATTCTGGAAGTTAAAGGACTTCAGAGATCTTGCACTTTTCAGGACACAAAATGGTTGTTCGTTAATGATGATATAGAAGGCATCTAATAGGTATCTAAGGTATCTATCTAATAGATACACTGGTCCTTTGGGTCAGACCCAAGAGAGAGCTGGCATAGAGTGCAGCAGGTTGCTCATGGAGCACTGTATGGACACAAGGACTCCTCCTAAAGACTCCTTCTACTGGTTTGTGCCCACAAGTCATCAGAGGGTTACTTGTGGTTGGCTCAACAGCTGGTTCCAGTAGCTGCTGGATTTAATGGCAGGGTGAGAGTTGACAGGGTAGTATTTGCCTTCAGGTTTCCTTGCTCTGTTTTGTGTGTGCGGTGATGCTCCACAATGAGTAGATCTCTGTAGGACACACCTCTCAGAAGGCTTTTTGCTGAAATTTATTTGGCCTCTTATAGAATACATTGACCTAGTATTGAATGCATACTTCAAAATATCAGGCAGTTTCAATGTAGGTATGCTGACAAATCAAAATATAAACCAGTTGGCATCACCAAGCATCAATGTGTACACTAGCAACAATACAGTGACTCATCAGTTGCTATTATGAAATTCTGTATCAGTAAGCCTGCCCATTAGATACAATAATATAGATAAGCAGAATAAGGTCTCCCCTTTTACCCTGAGGACCTGGGAACTGGCCAACCTAACAGATAAGTACTTGCCATGGAGACTCGCTTCACGTGTGCAGTCTTATCTCTTTTACCTTTGTTTGCTTTTTTTGCCTTTCATATATATTTTTTGCATTTTTTCTTCTGAAAGTACCAGCCATCACATGCCTTTGCAGGGCAGGAGGTGGTACAGTACAGATTTGAAGTGTAGACTGCTTGGTGAATAAGGAATTAGTTGGATGGTCTCAGTCAGAGGGTTGTGATTAGCAGCTCTATGTCCACATAGAAGCTAATGATGAGTGGTGTCCCTCAGGAGTCTGTCCTGGGACTGGTACTCTTTAACAACACTATCAGTGACATAGATGATGGGATTGAGAGCAACCTCAGCAAGTCCACAGAAGACACCAAGCCGAAGAGTGCAGGTGATGCAACAGAAGGAAGGTATGCCATCCAGAGGGACCTCAACAGGCTTGAAAAGTGGGTTCATGAGAACATAATGGAACTCAACAAGGCCAAGTGCAAGTTGCTGCAACTGGTCCAGGGCAATCCCAGATATACAAACAGCCTGGGAGAAGAACTCAATGAAAGTAGCCCTGCAGAGAAGGTCTTAGGGTTACTGGTAGATAAAAAACTTAACAGGATCCAGCACTGTGCACTTGCAGCCTGGAAGGTAGATTGTATCCTGGGCTGCATCAGAAGAGGAGTGGCCAGCAGAGCAAGGATGTGTGATTGTTCCCCTATTCTTCACCATCATGAGTCCCACCTGCAGTATTGTATCCAGGCCTGTGGCCCCAGCACAAGAAAGATGTGGAGATTTTGTAGCAGGTCCAGAAGATATCCACAAAGATGCTCAGAGGGCTGAAACACCTCTCCTACAAAGATAGGCTGAGGGAGCTGGGCTTATTCAGTCTGGAGAAGAGAAAGTCCAGGGAAACCTCAGTATGGCCTTCCAGTACTTAAAAGGAGCTCATAAGTAGGAGGGAAAACAACTTTTTACACAAGCAGATAGTAATAGGGACAGGGGGAACAATTTTAACCTAAAAAAGGATAGATTTAGATTAGATGTCTGGGGAAAATTTTTAACTGTGTGTGGTAAGATTCTGTCATAGGCTGCTCAGAGAAATTGTGGTTGCCCCAACCCTGGAAGTGTTCAAGAACAAACTGGACGGAGCCCTGGGCAACCCAATCTAGTGCATGATCTAGTGGTTGGCAACCCTGCCCACAGTGGGGGAGCTGGTACTAGATGATCTTTGAGATACCTTCTAACTCAAGCCATTCAGTGACAGTCATCTCTCAGCCATGACATTTACCTGCAAGATCTGCCCCTCTCCAAAGAGCTCAGCTCTGCAATATGATTAGTTGTATCAGCTGGCACAAAATATACTTGGGCAATGATGTGTTGCGGAAAGGATCAAATGAGGACAGGGAACTTTATAATCTGACCTGCTGTAAAAAAAAAAAAAAAAAAAAAAAGACTCTGCACATTGACCTTCTTCATAGTATATAGTATACCTAAATGTGGGTGTAATCACTACAGATAGCAAACTTTTGAAATCAGAGCTGTGAAATCACAGTATGTATTTAGCACTGATCTACAGAGAAATGAAGAGGGGTTTTTTTCTGCCCACATGCAAGAGCCCAGGAACTGCAAGGAAGCGTACTGAGCACAGGGTCTACATTTGGAAATCCAAAGTAATGAAATGCCCTGTGGATGAAGTGGTTTTGACTGTCACATCACCTGGCAGCTGGGAACAATTCAAGGTGCACCAATTGCCAATGTCTCTTCTAACTCTCCATTCATTCATCAAAATGACAACAATATATTGTATGGCTTTAGGTCAGGTAAACAACACAATTGATTTCTCCTGCATATTTTTTACTACATCACCCTTAGTACTACCATCTGAGATGTATTTGAAGGGGATCAATGTTGTGATTGGGCTCAGTACAGAGATCTGCAATTAAAGGAAATGCACATGCTGCTGCATTTTACCAAACTGGAAAGAGAAGGGTGAGCTTGATGTGGAAGTGACAAGGTAGAAGCAGCTCAATTTTTGTGCTGTTCAAAAAAAATGGAATGAATTCACTCACCAGAACAAGGATACAGACAGCATAAGGTAAGTCTGATACAGAGGCAGAAGCAGCCCAGTGTTCACCCACCAACTCCAGATTCAAGACTGCTCTCCTGAAAGCTGGTCTCTGTTAAACCTGCTGATAAAATGTGTGCTCCCTCTTCATTGATAGCAGTGCCAAGAACAAGACAAGAACAATGCTCTGTTGAGAGAAGTTATTCAGAATCTGTGGAGGAGGTTATGCGACACAGGAATTTTTTAGTACTAGATTGCCAAACATGAAAGCTATAGTCTATATTTTGTGTTGCAATACAGACAAAAGAGATGATGAAAGCTGGAGGGAGGACTTGGCTTCATGTTTTTTAAACCCATTCTCTCTTTCTGTTACATTAGCACAGAAAACAGAAGTTTGTACGCAGTCCTGCAAGGTGCTGAATGCTCTCTTTCTATTTAAATCATTGCATTCAAGATAGAGCACACTTTTCAGAATAGGCCTTATTTTTAAGCATAGGCAAGATTTGTTAAGGAGCACTGATTTCCCCATGGATTTACATGGATTCTAAAAAAAGAAGCTAGTATAAGAAGTAATTTAGATGAAGTAAAAGAATTGGAATTTGCCATGCTACTGTATTGCTTCTGTTTTACACCTTGGTCATTTCCTTTGTGAATGATTAATTAGGTTGCAAGTGATTAGATTAGGCAAGTATGCTGACTCAGAGCTTAATAAGTACATATGAAGAAATTGAAGGGAAAAGGCATAGTAAATAAACAATATATTTTACAGTGAGCTTATTTTTGCTAGGTCAAGGTAATAGTTCTTTTAACCTATACTAAATGCATATGAATGATGATTGCAAAATAACCTTAGAAATCTCTCAGAAGTTCAGACTAATGCACAGAAACAGGATTCATTATGCCTCCAAAATTATTTCATTGAAGTATACAAAGTGAAATTTCTTTACAGAAGATACATTTTCAAGAGTTTAGACCATGAAGTGCAAAGTGTTAGTAACTTAGGTCTTCAGGTCAAGGAACAAGGAAAAAACATTGAGCTTGGTTCCACTGATAGGTCCTTCAAATTCTAAAAAAGAATTGATGTCCATGTGTTTCTTGTGCCTTTCATTTTTCCAGTAGAAAGGGCTGGGATATTATGCAGTGGCCCATCTTCTTCAGAAATATGAGTACATGTTCAAAGCACCTAACTAGAGATGTCATAGAATCATAGAATCACTCAGGTTGGAAAAGATCATCGAGTCCAACCATGACCAAACCACACTACCCTAACTAACAACGCTCTGCTAAATCATGACCCTGAGCACCACATCCAAATCGTTTCCAAACACATCCAGGGATGGTGACTTGACCACCTCCCTGGGGAGCCTATTCCAGTGCTTAACAACCCTTTCTGTGAAGAAGCATTACCTAATATCCAACCTAAACTTACCCTGGTGCAACCTGAGGCCATTTTCCCTCATCCTGTCACCTGTCACCAGTGAGAAGAGACCAACCACGTTCTCACTGCAATCACCTTTCAGGTATTGGAAGAGAACAATAATGTCTCTCGACCTCCTTATCCCTAGACTAACAGCACCAGTTCCCTCAGTCTCTCCTCATAGGGCACATTCTCCAGGCACTTCACTAGCCTTGCTGCCTTTCTCTGGACCTGCTCCAGCACCTCAATGTCCTTTCTGTACTGCGGTGCCCAAAACTGAGCACAGTACTTGAGGTAAATGTCCCAGTGATCAACTCATTAATTCCTGAAAGATTTCCCTGTCTCTCTTCTCATCCCTATTGCTAGGGCACACATCTCCAGAGCATAACTGACATTACTCTGATCCATGCCTGGCCTTGCAGGACTGAGTTTACTGATGATATAGAGCATGTTTTATAGGCTGTACCTGTTTAACAGTTTATTGGCAAAACAGATGAGAATATATAGGCTTCCTGACTTGCTGACTTCTCTTTGACTGGTAGGCTGGCAGTAATGCCCAGGAAGGAAAACAAATCATTCCTATTGTTTTGTTTTGTTTTGTTTTGTTTTGTTTTTATTTCCTGGAAATTTAATTAGAAAAAAGCATGTGCAGAATTTGGTAACATTCCTTACACCTTGTCTGTAATTTCAGTGGGTCAAGTGTTCCTTAGAAGGACATCTCCATCATCTCATCCTTGGTACATATGGCAGTCAGCAGCAATGATTAAACCTAAGCAGTTATTTACCACAAAAAGAGGATCAGGAAATTTCTGAAGGTTTGGTTAACCCCCACAAGATTTACATGCAGATTTACAAGTTCAATTGGATACTCTGAAGGACCTCAGCAGGATATGTTACAGATTTTCAATGGGAATACTGAAATCATGGAGTGGTTGGTGAAAATAACATGAAGATGACTGAAGGCCAGTTTACAGCTGTTCTTATTCCAGGAAACTTTTGAGGCTTAGAAAACAAGCAACAAAAGCACAGAAAGAAATCCAGAAAAAAAAAAAATAATATTGAAGACTGTAGGTCCTGGCATCACACCAGAGAAGATTAATGTATGGCAATGAAAATGCAATTTGAAGTATGAAACACCTTAAGATACTTTCATTCAAATTTGAGCTGTTTATTTTCATGTGATTCATTCATATTTCTTAAGGTAATTTTGATCAAATGTTGAACTGCCCCCCTGCTGCCATCTGTCACACAGCCACAACATGTAATGAGATACTGGTGGGAAGGTTGAGCCTCTACTGTCATTGCACCAACATCCACCCCTGATTTTGTGGGACATTTTAAAACAGGAAGCATTACTTTCTGAGCAGCCCTCATATAACTTGTTGAATTACATTGATCCTATTTTATGACAACATGTAATGATCAGTCTGACATTTCCCACAGTTAATATAATTTGACTATCACTCCTTTTCCTCCTCTTGAAAGCTAATAAATGACGACACACATTTTTGATGACACTGCATTTCTGTTATTTATCAAATGACCTCTAATATTTCAATTGCCTTTATCAACTAACTTGAAAAATCGATATCCAAGATGCACAGAAAACTATATAAGCTTGAGGTTTGTATTGTTGGTCTCAATTTGTTACTTCAAGCCATCTGACCTAGAGGTTACTCTTAAACCCTCTCGTCATTTCACTGCTATCTGATTTGCAGGAATCGAAGGCTTAAGCAAACATGTCCAACCTCAGTGAGGCAGAACTCATTCACAAGTTTAATGGGATTTCCTTTACCACCAGGTCTTCTCCAGAGCTTTTAAATTCCTTGGATGCATTTGATGCTAGAGAAGATGATGTCCTTTTGGTTTCCTACCCCAAATCTGGTAAGTTCAACTTTTGTATGTTAACTGCAAGATGTGTCAATTGTTTCATGTTCTCTGCCTAAATTACTTGTGAAATGTTCGTATAAAAGAAACAGGGAAGGATGTTTGAGTATGTGGGTATGTTATTCTCTTAGTCAGTGTTAAAGTAACAAAACAAACAAATAAAAAGAACCAAACCAACACAAATGCAACAACAACAACAACAAAAAAAAAAAAACCAAAAAAACAAAAAAACAAAAAAAACCCTAACACTATTTGTTTAAATAATTTTTGGTTCTGTAATACAAAATATTGTCAGGTGTTTTACATATTCAGAAGCAAATAGATTTTTGTTTCTTGTAAGCAAAATCTGTACTGGAAGAATTTTCCCGAGGACTTTCTGCATTTAATTATGAGCAAGTGAAGAGGTGTATTAAGTCATTTGTATGACTCTTGTCTGTAGATATTTCTTCTTCCTTCTCTCCTCAGCTCTCACACACATGGAAACTCACATCAGGGTGGAAGCTCAATTAGTTATTTTCCCAATAGCCGCAGTTACTATAAGGATTCCTTCCCTCCTTCCCTGAAAAACAGGTTATTTTAAAATAAGCAATAGGAATAATATAATCACCTAGGTTAACAAAGAAACAGAATTTTATTCCATGTATCCAATGAGTTTGTTTTGATACAAATATCAGTGCTTTTCACAGAGTTTTTAATTTATCCACAACAAGAATTTTTCCAGTACTTACAGATCTAGAGCCAAAAGGAACACTCAGTTACAGAGTTTCTTGAATCCTGGGGTTTAGCAAGCTGTTCTCACATGCAGACTGCATGTTCCATATATTTTCTCACTAACAAATCTTCTTTCCTTTCTCCCTTCTTTCTTTTTTTCCTTAAAACTAATTTTCTGAAGGCACTCACTGGCTTGCAGGAGTCATAACAAAGCTTTACAATACTCCAGTTACATTAACAACTCCCATTGAACTTGGAGACGTGTCCAAATTGGAGGAACTGAATCAGCTGTCATCAAAGAGAATCATACCAACACACTTAGACTACAACATGTTGCCTCAGCATTTTAAGAGTAAAAAATGTAAGGTAAGTCAAAAAGTTATAAAAGCCGTAAGATATGTTAAATGCCTGTTAGGCATCTATTCTGTCTAGTTGATCCTTAAACACTTTAAAATGACTTACAGTTTCCAGAAGTGGTTTGCTGTGTACATGAGAGACTTATAAAAATCAACTCTGGCCCTCAGATTTTATCTTAGAAGTTCTAAGTTTTGGGAGTATCCAAAGCCAGACTTTTGGGACAAGTCTTATTTCAGTGAAAGGTAAAAACTGACATTTTGCAGCTGTTCTGTGAATGAAGAAGGGAATGGTTTTATATATTAGGTGTGGGAGTTTGTTTAACTCAGGAGTTAAAAGAAAACAGTCTCTTTGATAAAGCATAATCATTACCCATCTGTAGGAAACATACATTTGTCTACAAGATAGTGTTTGCTAACTACTGTTTACTTCTGCTTTAACGGGAACTAATACATTTCTATCTTAATGACTTAGTCATTAAGGATGGACAAACCCTGGAAGAAAGGGTTTTGACACTGGAACTGCATGTGAAAATGCCACATTTATGCACACAGCTCCTACAAAGCAAAAAGGACATCACCATTAATAACCATAACGTCTTCATTTACAGATGATCTATATCAGCAGAAATCCAAAAGATACTGCAGTTTCCATGTATCATTACTATCAAGAGAATCCAAACCTTCCCACTATAGATACCTGGACTGCTTTCCTTGACTTGTTCTTAGAAGGAGATGGTAAGGATAAGTGTTACAATTTTTTCTTTCAGCTTATATTACTATTATTATTATTATTATTATTATTATTATTATTATTATTATTATTATTATTATTATTATTATATTATTCTGAACAGAAACAGTTAAGAAATATTAATTATGTGAAAATTCCTTGCTGAACTCCTAATTCACAAATCCTCAGATTTATTATTTTTCCAAGATAAATTCCAATTCTAAACTAAGAACAAGTAATAGGATGTTGTCTTCAGCCCTTCAAGGATGTATTTTGACAGGTGGATGCAGGCTGGTGGCATAGGCATTGTTTGAAGATGCCCAGAGGGCAATATATGGATTAGTGTCCTTCAGAAGGGCAGGTGGCACACACAGAGGTTGTCTCCAGGCTGCTCATAGAGCCATGTTTACAGGCTTAGTGCCTTCTCTAATCTTGAAGGTGGTCTTAGGTGACCCTTCAGAGGGAGTCTAGACGCTTTCACAAGCACCTCTGAACACATTCTTCCTGATATGTTGTCTTAATCCTGGGGTCCAAAGACCAAGGACATGATTGAGATTTGTGTGAGTGGCAGCAGTGGCAAGGAACCTGACAACAGGACCATGTTCTGTTATTCACTCCCATTTTTAGTGTTTTATTACTCCTTTGAGGACACGTGTTCCTACTATACACCCACAGTGGTGATAACAGCAACAATGATAGATGAGCTTGAAAATATCAAAGCAAAGTGCCAGTGCAGCCCTTGTCAGCTTGTATCAAGGCTCCAGAAGTCAGTCTGTATTTTCAACTGGTTTGTGGATCCTGTGCTCCTTGTTCAGAGCAGCCCTAAGACACATGCTTCAGTGATGTGCAGGATCTTTGCTTGTTTAGTAACACCTCTGAACATCAATTAGTAAAAACAAAAGAAAAGAGGATACTACCAAATTTTAAAAGCATTTCCCATTTGTCTGTAAATTAGTAGTCTTCTGCTGTTTTCATTATGCTTACACATGGTACAAAAAGATAACTATGTTGGTTACAACATAAATTTATGTAAGAGGTGCAACTGGGAGAGAGGTCATCAAAGCCAAAAGGGCCTCTGACTTTCAGGTACTGGAGGCAGGATGGTTCACCCCTACAGCATTAACCCATAGAGTAAAAGCTCAAGAGCAGCAGAGACAACAGAGACAATAGCAGTCTTATAGTCTAAGAGCTTATAGAACCTAAAAGTCACTCATTCTTTTTTTCTTTTTTAATAGGCAAACTTGGTTTATTTGGACACTTGTCTTGATAAGTAGGTTATCACCCTGATAGAAACAGGAAAGAAAAGCAGCAGATACTCCAAATCTATGTGTAGACTCCATGATTTTGGAAACCTGCCTATTTGTTAGGACTGGGCATTTGCACAGATGTGGGCTAAAGGGAAGCAGGTGCACTTGTTGGGTGCATTCCCAGTGGGGTTTAGCAGGCTTTAATTGCACACTGTGGTGCACAGGTGCTCTACAATTAGACAAGGTTTTCCTGCAGCAGGTGGATACAGGCTAAAGCATTCAGCAAAATACCTAAATATGTCTCAATGTTTGCAAACAAAATGGCATCCTTTACGATATTTAAATATTTTATTTTTATGGTAAAAGCATAATGCAAGGTTGCAGTTCACAATTCCTCTGTCCATGAAGTTCTCAGTATCCTGGATAAGGCGTTCAGCTCATTTGTCAACATGGCCAGTCTTGTCTCTGAACCAGAAGAGACAGAATTGCTTTTTTAAAAATAAAGCTGAAATTTATCTGTCTTCCTATTATTCAGACAAAGCAAGTACTATGAGTCAGTTATAAAGCCATGAGTTACCTGTGTGGTTGGCTGACTGATGTATTTGTATAATAAGTAATTTTTAGATCAATTCTTCCTTGACTATTGAAAATATTCTTATTTCTTTGCTAGAGCAATAGTGTGTTCCATTTAACAGACTCCTAATTTTGTTTCCTAGTGTGATATTTATACTTATAATTCATTTATTTCCTAGTTTATTTTCCTAGTTTCTTTTACTTTGACCACAGATCTACAGATATTTGCTCAGATGCTCAGATCCTGTTCTGCCCATACATTTGCCTTCACTAAAGGCCTGCCACTAGATTTGGATTTATTTCTACTATGGTGCCATATTCCATAATAACCTGTCATTTTAATATT
Organism: Coturnix japonica; assembly: GCF_054131305.1. Taxonomy (NCBI): domain Eukaryota; kingdom Metazoa; phylum Chordata; class Aves; order Galliformes; family Phasianidae; genus Coturnix; species Coturnix japonica. The sequence continues at coordinate 61,111,307 of NC_140663.1, read as the reverse complement.
AAATATATATATATATATATATTCTAACAGAAATGGTAATTTCTTTGGACTGTAAATCTGAATCACTTCACAAAAAGAATTTAATCAGATTTAGAGGAACATACATAGGGTACAGACCAAGAAGAAACCATTCCCCTAAAAGTTTGTGAGATGTGGAGTTATTTATTAACCAAGTACACATTAATCTGTATGGGTTTTCTTTTCAGTTGTCTGTGGATCCTGGTTTGATCATTTCCTAAGTTGGGAAGAACATAAAAATGACAAAAATATACTGTTTTTGTTCTATGAAGACATGAAAAAGGTAAACATGCTCTCTGTTCCTGTTTCAGAATTCATTACTGATAAATAGAAATAATTAAACTATCAAGGAGCAAATTCTGATGAAAACAATAATTTACATAACAAAGAAAAGTCTGATTATCATCTCAGAAATATAAAAGCTTTATTCTTCCTCATCTCAGAATCTCCCCAAGATTGTGAAGGAAATCAGCATATTCCTGGGCATAAGCATCAGTGATGAAGATATCCAAGATATCTGCAAGAAGTCATCGTTTTCAGAGATGAAAAAAGACACAGAAAAAGAAAACAGTGATCCCAGTCACACCGTCTGTGCCCTCACATCCAACAGGAAGCTAATTTTCCGAAAAGGTAACTTCATTGTCCTAACTTAATACAGAATCATCAATTAGGACCTATCCAACAGAAGCCTAGATGGTTTTGAAGACATCTTAAGTCACTCCCAGGAAACAGCAATTGGATTCTCTGATTTGAAGCCTTTTTACAAAACGTTCTCTAAGCTCTTCAGTTGCAAATGCATGTTTACGCTAGAGGAACATGGAAGGGGTTCTGAAGCGTTTGCTCTATATGAGCTTTGGAGTTTAAAGAAAAGTTCACAGAGCATTACTCTTTATCTGCATTTTTGTATCTAAAGTTTACTCTCAGTCTCTCACAAGCCTCTATGAGTCTCCTCTCGAATTACCAGTGAAGGTCACTTGGTTTGCTAGACTGGAAAAGGTGCATTTCTTAGGAGGGACTCTGGTGGTAGCCTTTATCCTCTGTACTCCCTGTTATCTTACTGAAATGTTCCAAAAACAAGAAATATGCTGACAATGACTCAGAGCATCCTGTGACCTAACAGATCACCTTAAGGTCTTGGCCAAATTGGGATCTGCTGTAAAATCTTCAGCGGTTCATAGCTCATATGTGACTTAAAAACATGCACAGGAGCTGTTTCCTTGCTACTAGGTTTTATATGCTGACAAGGGTGAGATGAATTTCAGCCAGCAACCATTTGCCTCTACTGGAAGAACCCAGGTAGAGACCTTTAATGGCAGACATCTAAGATGAGGCAAGATGACTCTGCTGAGATGAAAAAGAGCTCTATTTCCACCTTGAAAACCTGTTACTCTTCATTGTGCCACTTAGTATTGTTGGCACTGCCAGCTGACACATTATGAGAAACAAGCCTTAGGGCTTAATATGGATGATGATTCAGCTTCTCCCATCAAAGTCTCACTAAGTCAATAAATGAATTACTCATAATCATGACCTATCATGACCTATCACAGAGACTATGGTTGATAACACAATAACAATTTGTGCCAACTGCAGCATTAATAAAACTGGTCTGCCTTTGATTTGTTTCATTGCTGCATATTGCCAGACTCACTGTTCTTCTTCTGCCCCTGCTCCTCCAGGTACTGTTGGTGACTGGAAGAACCATTTCACTCCAAAACAGAACTTACGGTTTGAAGAAGTATTCGGTGAGAAAATGAAACTCAGCAAAATGGCAAAACACCTCACCTATGAATTCTAAATTCATGGAAACAACAAGACTTACCAAAGATGCAGACAGAGCATTTGTTGGGAAAATCTGGATGGGAGCTAAGAGAAGTTTAAAGAAAAAAAGCTGCTCTTGGAACTGACGCCACAAAGACAGAAGAAGCACTGACCACATTCATTTACCTTGTTTACATAAATATAACTTATCTATCAGCCTTACTTTTCACATAGTCAAACAATAGGAATGTGAACAAGGCTTGTAAAATGGAGATCTGGGGACAGGAAAATTCTGGCACAGTTCTGGAACTGAACTCAATCAGAGGGCAGATTTTCATGGTTTTATAGCCAGGTGTCAGACCCATTTTTTTACATGTAAATCTACTTCAACATTTATTTATTTTTTTGCTCTAGGTGTATGCAAAGGGACTTCTTGGATCTGGTTTAAAAATTTAACCTAAATATTAAGAAAAAAATAATCCTGTAATAACCTGTATGTCTGAAAACATATAAAAAATGACCATTTAACTCCTAGATTCAACCTCTTCCTCATCTACTGTGATTTGGAAAGTGCCTGTTTTATCAGACATTGTTATTGATGCTAGAATTGGAAAACATAGTGTTACATTTGAAGATTTGCAGTTAAGTTTGTGTATAAAATTTTGTTTTGTTGTGTTTGATTTGCTTGTTGTTTTTTGTAACAGTGCTTCTCTGTTGTAACTTATTTCTGTGTTAGATATTGTATAATAACTGTATTTTCAATGAAACTAATATAAATCCATGCAGATTTCAACATTATATGTTTTTTCATTCTACTTTCTTCCTGTAAAACGCCTATTTCCAGTGTTTTGATGAAACCATTTTATTTCACAGCTCTCGTTCAGTAGAATACAATAGTTTCACTGTGGCAAACAGAGCAGTACACAAAGTCACTTTAAAGCAAACAAGACATGCTTACCCTGCCCTGATAAGACAGGTATTCTAACAACCATCTGTCTGTGTTCACATCTAGGGACTATTCTAGGAACAGAGTGAAGACATTTCTTATGATTTACTGAGTGATGTGGTTTCTGTCTGTACCTTCAATTTGCTTTGCAAGCTAGAATTAAGTACTCTGCTCCATAACTATTCTTCCCCAGCCACATAATTCCCAGCAAGAACTGTCTGAGAAGAAATTCATGCAGACAAGAAACGTTAGTTTGCTCTGATTCCTCTGTGCTTTGCGCATCCTTTGGGTGAGCTGTTTCTGAAAAGCTGTGGTAAGACCTTACTGATAGTGAACAGTTCATGCTTTCTCTAGACACACAACTCTTTCAATTCACACCTTGCTTGCAGAAGGTAACTTCAGTACTGACTGGTGTGCATCTGCATGAATGATACAGGTAGTTACATGCTGAGGGCATAAGTGAGAGGTAAGCTTACTTAGCAACACTCCACTTCCACATGTGAGTTCAACCCAATTCAAGGCAGATGCTGCTCTGAGCACTGTTTTATGATGACCACCCATTTGGAAACCAGAAACTTGTTTAGTCAAAGCAACTCCTCTGATACTAAAATCTCTCTCTTTTCAAAATGTCATGAACAATTATTACCCTTGGATGCCTTTCAGGTGTCCTTCTTCCACTATTAATAAATAGAAAGAGATCAGCTAATATAGATGTGTTTGTTAAGTTATTAAGTGAGTATGGCAATGATTCTAAAGGTCACAGAGCATTTGAGGAAAGGGAATAACAATATTAGTAGGACTTCTGAGACAGACAAAGGCTCACAGATGCCTTTCCCCCATCTGAATTCAAGACCTACTTGAAAAGGAGAAATAAAGAAATCCAAATATCACCTCGTACAATTAACTGAAGGGAAGGAAAGCATCAGAGAGGTGAAGGAATGCTTTTGATTTGGGCTGGCAGAATGAGGCAGCAGGAGTCACACTGATTTGTTTAGCTTTACATAGCATTCATGCATGTGCTCACAGTATCATACCGCACAGAGAGGGACAGTGTGTGGACATGACATCTGGACTAGAGAGAGGGTTAAAGCATATGCCCCTGAACTGGCTGAAGGGATACCATTATATAAAGCAATGAGCAGTATCCCTGCTGCCTGATCTCCTGCACTGCATTTCAGAGCAAAACAGACATTTAAAACAAATTTTCTTTCAGAAATACCTTATAATTCGATAGCACTTTTCGTTTCCAGGTGCTCTAAACATGGCTTTAGTCAGAGAATGCAGACAGTATGGACATAGAGTGCAGTAGCTGGCTGGCTATGAGTGATAGCCTGAGAAAGCAAGCTGCTTATGCAAGTAAAGCTCCTGTTTTTCTTTTTTCTTTCCTATGGCATCTAGAACTTTCAAAGTAGCTCCCAAAAGAGAGTAAGTAAATATCCTAACAGCCTGACTTTAAGACACATTAGCTCTGCTACAAAGAGTTTGATGCCTAAAACCGTTTCTGGGAAGAAGACAACAGCAGGTGAAAAATCTCCTGGAATAGCTTCAAGAACATGTTGTACAATAATCAGATCTGAAGAAGGCAAGGAGAGAGGTGAGAGGAGAGCAGGAGAGGGTAAGAATCGGAACCAGTTCTGGTAATCTTTGAATTCAGAAGCCACAGTGAAGTAGAGAAGGGCTGGAGATCATAGAATCATAGAATGGTTTGAGTTGGAAAGGACACTGAAGACCATCTGGTTCCAACCCCCTGCTATAGGCAGGGACACCTCCCTCTAGACCAGGTTGCTCAAAGCCCCATCCAGCCTGGCCTGGAACACCTCCAGGGAGGGGGCATTCACAACCTGAGTAACCTGTTTCAATGTCTCACCACCCTCACAGTAAAGAATTTCTCCCTATTATCTAGTCTAAATCTACCTTCTTCCAGTTTTAAACCATTTCCCCTTGTCCTGTCCCAACATGTATCTGTGCTTGGAACAGCCCTGACCCAGATGAAGGACCTACACTCAGTTGGTGGGTGCATGCACTGGGTTTAGACAAAGCAGAGATGCTCAGGGGATCCAAATAAGTGTATACACGTACCCATTTATCATCTAGAAAAGTAAACATGGTGAACAACGAGGGATTTCCATGGAATTTTCCTCACAATCAACAGACAGATGAGAGAGAAGATTCAGACACAAATCACGAAGAGGCAAGGACAACTGACTACGAAGACTACTGTGGACAAGAAGGGAGGGAATCAATCATATTTTCCCTAGCCCTGGGAACAGGCGGAGCATGAGGGAGCGGCGGCACCTTGTGGCCCGGAGAGCACCGACCGCTGCTCGAGGGAAAGCCACGGCGACGGGAAAGCACGAAGTCACGAATTACATTGCCGTGCCTCTTTTGAGGGCTTACTGATCCTGCAGGCCAGCGCTGAGCGGAGAAATGGCCTTCTTGGAAACCGCTTACAGCCCCTGAGTGCCAGACAGGTGTCTGCTCCAACACGGGCTCTACAGCCGTCCATCCAGCAAGCTCTGCCGGCAGGAAGGAACGCAGCGTTTGTTCTTCACTGACATCTATCGACTGCAGTGACTTAGCTGCACACCCCTGCATCAGGATGGGAGTTCATATGTCACAGGGCCCTATGAAGCTTAAAAACAGAAACGGACTATGAAGGGAACCAGGCATAGGTCTGAGGTGAGCAGGCCAGTTTCCAGGTACCCAGTGACAGTCCTGATGCACAACCTGCTTACAATGTCCTTGTTTCTGACTGCCCATGTCTGCAAGAGTTTAGCTGGGGATAGTTGGGCTGTAACCACTGAGAATCTACACAGAGTGATGGATGGTATGACAAACTGTAGGCACGTAAGCAAATATTAATGGCCAAGAGAAATAAAACCAGATTTTCCTTTTCTGTCTGCAAGACTTTGCATTGTAACAAAGGATAACTGGGATCTGCTTTATTTGTTTTTGTTGCTGTTTGTTTGTTTGTTATTTATGACCTTGGTAAACTACCCAGACCTAATCCAACAGCCAGGTGGTATCACTGCTACTCAATTGCAGCCGCTTGCCTAGTTGTTTAAGAGGGATGAGGAATTGGTCTGCAGCATTACCTGCTGGATACATTGACCAACGTTACAATAAAAAAAATGGCACAGCAGGACTTCATTGGCAGGTGAATGCAGTGCAGCATGAAGCCGTGCTCAGATGCCAATGACAGCAACTTAGCTGGAGCAGCCTAGACTGAGTTACCCTGCTTCTTGCCAGGGGCATCAGTAACCCGCAGCACAGATACACTGCAAGACACAGATACAGTTGGCTTAATTATTTGCTATCTTGTCAGTGCCAACAACCTTACCTTGAAAACCCCCCAAATCTTTTAACTTTCACCGTAAATCAAATGTGTGCTCTCTTTAAAAACATAAGCAAGATACCTGGGAAGCCTTACTCTTTTATTAGCTGCAAGGTGCTCAGTGAGAAGATGATAAAAACCTGGCCATGTATTAAGCAAACCAGAGCAAGAAGTAAAAAGCACCATGTCTTGATGATGGTTGTTTTCTTATAATGAGACTACACAAAGAAACAATTATGTAGATGTGGCAAGTCATCAAAACTACTGCTAAAAAAGCCTTCATACTCTTGTCTCATTCAAGTGTAGCTCTGTATCCTTTAAGAGAACATACAGTACCATTCACAGAATCAAATCCAAAAACAGTTCACTATAAACACCTTGAAGAAATCTTTAGGTTAAGTCAAATGTGTGGAAACTTTTTATCTCCATTTACATCACTGTTCCACACCATTCACAAGCTTTTTGGACCTGGCTTCATTCTATCAGTTGCACCACCGTGGCTGGGCATCACTGATCAAAAGGATTCACTGTTGACATGTCTTCTTCCAAGCTACAGCTGCATTGCTGTGAGCAAGATGTAATAAGGGAAAAAAGGTGGGAGAATAAAAGTAGCTAAGCTCTTAAATGGGCTGAAAAGCTGCGCAACTGCAATCACAGTCAATCTGGGGATGTAACCCTTCACTATCTCCACATGAAACTTCAATTTGAATAACCATGCTAGCTCAGATGTCTGTCAGTTTAAACTAGAAACCTGTTTGCAAGTGTACATGAACAAACAGGACAAGCACGATATTCTCCTGAATGTTTTTCCAACCTCCAATTACATTTTGTTTGAGAACTTCCTGTGCAATTTACTGACTGATGGATCCAAATTTAGCTGATGTCTCCACATTCTTACACAGATTTTGTGCTCAATTTTGCTTTATTTTATGAAGTTGTTTTGAAGATTAGATGATCAATACCTAGTAGTAATAGTAACACCGTGTTCTTTTCCTTACTGTGTATGAGGTATGCACTGCTACTTCAGAATGAACCACTGATAAGTATTGTGAAATAAGAATAAAAATGCACCTGGGAGACTCCCACACAAGAAACAGGAGGAAGAAACCAAGGTTCAGAACATGAGGAAACATATCATGCATCAGACACATGGAACACAAGGACAAAGGCTGTTTGAAGTGTGCTGAGGATTACTAAGTTTCTGAAAGCCATATCCAGCTTCAGAGATCTGTAAGCTGCAGACATTTGGAGATCATGGGGAAACTAGAAAGAGCTGGCAAACAACATGGCAAATTGAAGTTTCTTGGGCATTTACTTTTGGTAACTCTTCATTTCTTGAATAGTCTTTCCTTGTTTCTCTTATTTTTTGGGTGTGTAACACAACTCCCCTCAGTCATCCTTCTAAAGTGAAGAATTCTTACTTGACTATTGCTCACACAGAAGCTGATTTCTTCCTTTTATCACCTGTTTTATATCATCTTTTCTAACATGTAAGAAACTGAACATATAGTATTCAAGATACATGAAAATCTCTGATTAATACAGTGGAATGATGATTTCTGTCCTTTTTGCTCTATAACACTCTTCTTATCATTCCTAAAAACTCACAGGTTCATGCGCAGTTGAGCGATTTTGTTCCACTGGATGTGTCTTATTACTGCTCTTGTAACACTGACATTTAGGATAATTAGTCCTGCTGGGTATCCTGTATTTCTTGAAACAGGAAATAACTCTTAAAGAGAATATTAGTAGATAACATATTATATATTGAAAGAAAAAGTGAGCTTTCCCAGATGGACACTTGAAATGCCATTTAAATGCTGTGTGCTTGAAGTCTAAAAGTATTACGAACTGGAAACAGTACAAAATCTCTCTGAACACACCAGGCTGAGATTTACATGATTCACATTGACCTGAAAAGAACTTAAGTCAATACACATCGGATCACTCTGCAGGAGATAACACAGAACTTGAGAGAGACATACACTGACCAGGGCAAAGACCAGACTAAAACGTCATGGATTCCAAAGCAGGTGAAAGGATAACTGATCTCTAACCCCCAACGGAGGTTAAGGAACAGCAATAGGGTGCTATTGTCCATCCTTCTGCCCTCTGCTTAGAACTCCTCACAAGAGCAACCAGTCAAAACCAGTAGAATTTGTGAGACCTACACAAAAGCAGAGTTTTCTGAAAACATCCTGCCAAAAAAATCACAAATCCTACCTTTCACAGATACACATATCCACAGTGATGAGATTACCATACAGATTCAAACAATGAAGGTGCATCTCCAACAGCAGATAGGGACAAAGATATTGGGTAACTGACTGTGCACTGTGTTATTAATTTAGGCATCGATTACGTCTATCTTCATGGGGTAAATTCCCATCACGTAGACTTGGAAGCATTCAGTTTGCGGTATACAAATCACTCTGTGACCATTCTTATCCAAAAGGGCTAAAGAAAATTGTTTCAATTTCCAGTTAATTGTCTAATATACATTATTACGTAGATTACCCTTCTAAGTTGTCACAACTGTGATAAATATCCTATATTAGCTAAAATTTGGGGTAATTTGTTTTCTTTACAGACTTCCCATTTTTTTTAAGACAATTTGAAAAAAGCAAATGTGCACTATTTTCCCCCCTCAAAGTCTGATGACCAAAGCAACAGTATTGCAAAGTTAGTTCACTCTAACAAAAATGACCACTGAAGTCTAGTCTCAGTGAACTACACACCTCTAGTGAAAGGCAACTACAGTGCAAGGGTATGTAGTGGAAAACAGTCAGCAAACAGTACATCTTTCAAGATCAACTCAGTACTTCCCTTTATGGTAAAACTCACCCTCTCAATCTCTAATACTCTGTTACACCTAAACCTTCCATATGATTGAGGAGCTTCCATAAAAACAGTGATCGAGGCATCTCTTGGGATGTTCTAGCTTCATAGTCAGGCTTTCTCTGTATTGCAATACAAATCGGAAACTTTCACACAGTGGATTTCACCTCCTATATTCTCAGACTACCTTTATTTTGTGAAGTTTCCCTAGAGTACTTTAATTGCACAGTGTCTTCTGACACGTCCAATTAAAACTTATACCAGATTTTTCTAAAAGGAATTTGCCTAAGTAAAAACATGTATCAGCTACCACTTCTTTCTGCTCATTACACTCACAACATTTTCTGCATTTATTTTTGTTAGATGCAGAGGTTTGGCGTAAGGACTCACAGTATTTGCAGTACATTCAGCAAGTAGCTGAATCATTAGAAGAGCTCTTGAGGTAAACAGAAACCTACAAGTAGTACAGAGAGCTTTTATTTCTGTTAAGAGTTGCACTTACTCATACTTTTGCTTTCTCTTACATAAAAGGAATGGGAGTCAAGTTCATCGCAACTTCTCTAGATCTATGTGTTCAAGGACAGTTTTCTGTGAATATAAAGTTACTTAAGTACCTTGACCATGACAAAGTGAAGTAAACAGGAGCTGGGCCAATTTTAAATGACGTTATTAAACTCAATTGTTCAAACCATCTGGACTTCTACAATTTATCACGTTGTTTATGTGAGTAAAATGACTCATTGACCTGTACCAAAGTTCAGAGTTCTGTCCAAAATATGGTGCTCTTGTTATCAATGGAATTTTATCCAGCACAGAGCCCTAAAACTCAATGAATTGAATTATTTAAGTGATAACTGAAAAGGGCAGTAGTGCAGCTAATTCGCGTTTTGACTATTCACCTACTTACCTCACTGCTACAGGTAGTAAAAGTGTTTCAGCTTAAAATTTAAAATAGAAAGAGAAGTAAACACAAAGTTCATCAACAAAAAGCAGTAAATCAGTAGATCTTATTCTGGAAAGAGATACAGGAAATCTTACGTTGAATAAGATCTTACGTAATCTTACGTAAAATAAAATGATAGACCAATATTATTCATCTTGACAATAATTGCTTGTATGGCCATGATTTTATTTGGTTTTTTTTAATCTTTTTCCAGTCTAACCCAAGGCTGAGCCTGACTGACTGGTAATACAAGGACTGAAAACAGATGTCTATTTTCAATGTCAATTCGATAGATGTTTACAGATCACTGAGTTCTTCAAATCAAAACCCAGTAAGAACTGTATTTTACATAAATACAAATGTATTTACACCAACTTTAAATTAATATGCTAAATATAATCTCAGCGTATTTTACACAAACCCAAAAACATCAATGATGATGATTCTTTTCTCCCACAGCAATTACTTTTCCATACAATTAACTTTTTTTTTTTTTAAAAAAAACAACCATTAGCAGCCGTAATGAAGACTCCACATGAGGAAACACATTTTATGCAAAGGAAAGGTTTCAAGGTTAATGGGAGATTTAGTTCCAAATTTGGTGTAAAGCATTTAGTTATGTTAATTTAAGCACTTAAATAAAACCCAACATAACCAGATTAAAAGGTAGGAGGCATAATTCCAAACGTCACTCAATTATTTATCTGCTTAAATTGAACGCATGCTTAAACACTCTTCTTAACTAATACTAACATTAACTAGTTTTACACTGACTCGACTTTTTAAAATACAGGAAAAGGTTTGGCATTTATTTGCCCTGACCTCTTCAGATTACGCTAGAACTCTTCCTTACTGGAGAGACAGGCACCTCAAGAAAAGCTACCATATAACTACAGTATCATACTGATACTTGATAGAGGAAACGTACATTAAGTGACCACACCTTACAGAACAAAATTTTTAAGTGTGGATTTCAAATCCACAAATCATGAAAAAAATAAAATAAAATCTTTGTTCACTGCATATATCTAGATTATAAAACAAAGATACATCATTCTTGTAGAACAAGTGTAATGATTAAGAGCAGATCTACAGGACGTTACTTTTATAGTATTTCTTCAATTGCACTTAAATAGCTTTTAAAATAATCATAATTACAATCACGTATGTCAGCACTTAATCAAAGTGGAACCTTAAATTAGAAGGAAACATTTTTAAAACTCTAATACAGTGTAAAACTGTATTAGGAAAGGAAGAAGTGGAAAAACAAGAGAACAACTGCGTTATTGTTTTTTCATTAGTTCCTTATTTCCACTTCCGCTGTTCTCATATTCTCCCTGTATCCCCTCTGGCTGAATTCACTTCTTCCATTTGCTTTCTTGCAGAGTTCACTTTTTCTAACAAAAGGAATATGTGTTCTGCAAACTCCCGGACAGCACCGCAGCCACCACTGCTTTTACAAATGTAACCAGCGGCCTTCTGAGCGAGTGCACAAGCATCAGCAGGCACGCCACTCATACCAGCTTTCTTCAGGCATTCCACATCAGATTCTTCATTTCCTATTGAAAAAAAGTACAGACATGTAAACAAACAAACAAAACAGAGGAGAAAAACTGAGCAAAATCAACACTTTTTTCTGTTTAAATATTAATCTAGTTATTAAAATTTCAATTTTTGTCGCACTTTTTTATCCAAGAAGCTCAAAAGCACTTCAAGTGAACACTGATCATATTTTACATATAATATTTCAAGGATAGAAGCTGTACTCTTACGAAGAGTAATGCTGTTTGATCAACTGAGGAAGCACTTCCAGGACTCTGCAACTAAGCTGTCACTGAAATACAGTTTTGAACAGGATCACACAGCTTTCAGTTTTAATTCTCTGCTATTTGTTTCTAATTCAGAGTAGAATCTGTATGATAATCTGAAACAAATTACCATCAATTTCAAATTGTGAACTACAACTGTACACTTCTGTAATATGAAAAGCTTTTCTAAATCACATTATAAACATAACTAATACATCACACAAAATTCAGTAGTGATTCATCATTGCATTTAATATTTAGATTGTAGTACCCAAATGAGAGTTAAAATACACATCTGATTTTGGTGATAATGTGTTAATTGATTGCACTTTAATCCCACTAAATTCAGTGTAATAGCAAAAGGGTGATTTAAAGAGAGAAACTGACCTAAGTAAGCAACCTCTTTCCAGCTTAAACCAATGTCTTTTCGCCAGTTCTCCAGGACTTGTAGTTTGTTTGTTGCATTAACTTCTGCTACACATCCCAGTTGCATGGCTGACAGGGATTTTGAACAATCTCTTTCAGAGATGAGTCGAACCTATTAAATCAAGTCAAGTTAAAACATAAACCTAAAGAAAGCAAGTTGATTTATGAAAAAAGAATACAAGTGTTTATCTTAGAAGCATAATCGGGTATCAGCAGAGTCTTGCATGACTTGTTTCTTCATTCAGAACTCAGAACAGAAGTGATTTGTATCCCCCCAAAAAACCATATTACAGTCTTGAATTACGAAGTGCTTTCGGAAAGTAAAATATCATTCTGTAGGCCTCCCTGAGCTTCCCAAATAGAAGTTTACTTTTGTCTTTTTAAATGCACCGTGTACCAAATGAAACACTGGATACACCACAGTACAACGCCATGCTTGTTATCTAATGTAGTATCAATTAATCTAAGGCAAAGTAGGGTATCAAAGAGCTTCTGAGGACAGTTTCTGAAATATTTGTAAAAGTGAAATAATTTGAAGTATTTTTCCTGATTCCTTTATGTAATAACATTAACGTTTTATCTACAGAAAGACTTCAGCACGCCAAGAGACCATTAAGCAGACTGAAGTGTTGTGGCATATTAATCTCTATTTAAATTCAAATGTGAAGTTTAGAAACAATACATAAGGTAGGCTAAAACCAGAAGATGATTGCAGCAAGATTTTTAAAGATCTAAGACATAATCTCTCCACATTTTCTCTCCAAGCCATGGACAAGCTTATCATCCCTAACCACTGTTAAATACTAATAAGTATTTGGCATTAAGTACAGAATGAATGGAATTGGTGCACAGAGTAAGACTGTGTTAGCAGCATACACTAGAAATAATGCAAATGAAGCACAAAGCCCAAGAGGTTTTTAAAAACAAACTCCAAGTCCCCAAAATGTATCTTGCAATGGCCTACTTGGAGTTTAACTAGCTTTACCATATCTGTGCCTACTTCTATATGCAACAGGACTCAGACTAGGCCCTCAGAAGGCAGCCCTAATCTGTATCTAGATCTTACCTCAATAAATTCTTCAAGCTATATTAAAGGTAGAAGCATGCAGAAAACAATAACAAGAAGGCTAACTGCACGTGAATGCAAGCAAATAATGCCATCCAGCACAATTCAACAATAATAATAAAAAAAGTAACAGCAATAACTAAGGAAAGCACCTACTTTATAATTTCTGTTTTTTTCATTTACATCAAATTGTTACCACATAAGTTACAGTTAAAGCAACTACGCAGATGAAAGTGATTGGAGTTTGATTTCTCCTCTGCCGCAATAACAAGTCACCTAGGATGAGCCAAGTAATTTTCCTAGGTATCTCTTCTTACATGGCTGAGAGATAACAAACATAATTCTGCTTGGTAAAGCTATTGCAAAGACACAATCTATACAGCAGAGACATGTCACAATAAACAATCATGATACGAAGCGACTGCTAGCTAATGCGTGTCTAGACTAAACAGCACCAATCATATTGTGTGCTATCAAAACGCCATACAAATGTCTTTCCACATTTTTCAAGGACGGAAGGAGAAAGATACCATAGTTGCCACAGATGAGATTGAGCACGTTATCAAAACATATTTATTTTCCTCTAAGGAATCTGAGAACAATGTTTGTCCCAAACCTGAACCAGAGTATTGTGCTGATTTATCACAATAATAAAGCCTTACACTTCAGAACAGTCCTCACCTGGATTCCCCTTTTCTTTAATAGATTGATACCAATAATATCTCTGTAATCATAGGAGACCATTTCCTTGTGATCTTCTGTGATATAAATGCGACCATTTGTCAGGCATCCATCAACACTGCAAACCAATAGCTTCACTTCTTTTAACGGCTCCTTACCAAAATATCCAAAGCTAAAACAAAGAAATTATCTTTTCAGATGAAAGTTTTTGCGCACTCCAAAAACAAATATTTCAAATAAAGCTGTGAACTCCAGGCAGAAGAACTGGCTTTAAAATTCTCATTTTCCCCCTTAAGGTCTTCCCTTGGTATCTTCACTCTTCAACTAGATTCTCCCTCTTCAATTAAAAAAAGACTACAAAGCCAAAAGACAAGTAAGTTATGTCTTCCATTTAAAAATCAGAATGAGATTTACTTACGTAGCATAAAATGTTATGTTCTATATGGCACTTGTGTTGAGAAAAAGTAAAATGGATTAAAGAATGAAAAAGGTACAGCAAATGCATTCAAATACCATCCTCTACTTCCTTATAGAAATGTAGAGTAGCTGCAAATAAAAGGCAGCAGGCAAGATGTAATCCGCCCACGTCTTCTATTTGGACCACTCTTCACATTCTACAACTTCCTGAAGGGAGGTTGTGATGAGAAGGGGTTTGGCCTCTTCTTCCAGGCAACAAATAGGACCCAAGGAAATGGCCACAAGTTGCACCACGGGAGATTCAGATCAGATATAAGGAAAATCCTTCTCTCTCAGAGAGTGGTCAGGCACTGGAATGGCCTGTCCAGGGAGGTGGTGGAGTCACTGTCCCTGGCAGCGATCAAGAGGCATCTAAATGAGGTGCTACAAAATATGGATTAATAGCTTGATGCGTAGTAAGGGTGATAGGAGGGTGGTTGGACTAGATGATCTTGTAGGTCCTTTGCAACCTTGTGATTCTGTGATTCTGTGATTCTACAATTCTATGACTTAGTCACATGCATGACCAAGCATGTTCCAGGCCATGTAAGCTTAAGACAACAGCAAGAAAAAACAGGGATTTTGTTAACACACTGCTATGAGATATTGAGGATTACAATCTCCCTTTTCCCTAGACTGAACTTACACAAATAAGAAGCACGTGTAAGTATATAGCACAGATAATTCAGATGATTTTAACAAAGAAAGGAAAAATAAAGTATTTCAATTATCTTGAATAATTTGTTAAATTGAAACTTAAAAAAAGGAAACCTTCAAGTTCACATGATCATTCTTTGAAACAGTTACTAATTTTAAAGAAATAAAAGGAATTACAGTGTCTTTACCTCAACACTCTTTGCTCTGCAATAGGCCAGTCAATGTCTATATCAATATCCACACTGTGCTCAGCACGCATTTCATAGTAGGCCATTTTACCACCCTAAATAAAGTAGAATCCATTACAATTTTCTGCTCGAGTTAATACAACTACAAAATGGTACAATTTAATACTTTGTAATGAAAGCTAAATATCTGGTTATACTGCAGTCACAGTTGCTAAATGCAAGTGAACCATCAACAGTGATATGCATGCAAGCATGCATGCATTCAAGGAATATGGTATATGTTAGCTATTAGGATGTACAGATTCCAGCAGGTCTTTTAATACAGTAGGATGGCAAACCAATTTTGCATGAGGAAGGTAAGGGACTATATTTGTAGTTCTACACAGTACCCTCTACACATCAGGAGAGGGTAACAGACTTTTTAAACCACAGTACAAAACCCGCATTGGACAAAGGGTGTAAACTGCCCAAGAATACAAGTTTGTAAAGTAAGAAGCCTTATGGCACTGCATTAACATAAGCTTTTCACTCAGTAATACTAAACTGAATGTTTACATACATACAATAAACTTACTGAAACTCAGTATTCTAGGTTTAAACATATACATTGTAACATATTATTTATACAAATATGTGTGCTCTGAACTGCCCTAATTACAATCTGTCCTGTCATATTGCAAGAAATAAGCCAACTGTCCTGAGGCCAAAGTGCTGTTAGCAGACTGCATAAGAAACAGAAGCATAACATTGAATTCAAACCCCACTGTGACAAGAGTTAAAAGATGAGTTATTATAAAGAGCCATGACAACCAGAAGCACTAACCTGCAAGTAGCCTTTCTCGATCAAATGCCTCTTAGCAAAATAAAAGGAGCCATTTTCATACAGCTCCCCAGGCCAATCTTGCCTCCGGTACCGCTTTGCTGGATTCAGGTTTTGGGGCTCTGTCATTTTGTTTTCTGTTAACAGAGAGAAATGGACAAATAAATAAATAAATAAATAAATAAATAAATAAAACAGATTTTCCAGAATCCTCATTCAGAATCATTTAACAACTTTCTCTAAAAACCTTCTGTTGAAAAACTAAGAAGAACACAATTCAGTCACCACCTCCTTTTGTTATTCTCTCTCATGGCCTTCACTCATTTACAAAGAATCACCAAATTTCTTGCTATTTTTCAGAACTATGGAAAATAACATGGGGGGACTGCCCTAATATCTCCTGGTACATGGTAGGGGGGAGTTTAGCTTTTAGAGAGGGTACATAGAAAACACTCAGCTATGTACACCTAGAAACCAGAATGCCCCAAGTACCCCAGAGCCGAGGGGACCAACCTGAAATACATAAAGTAATAAAAGAGCATGGGAAGAGAAATTTTATCTGTGGAAGTATTTTGGCACTTCTCCAACATAATTGCTATTTAGAGACATGCATAACATTAACTATTTTCAATTTGTCCAATTAGCTTTTGCAAATAAACAAAACAGCGTTTCTGAACAAACAAGATCCCACATAACCCCATGCTCTTGTCAGTGTCAGCAAATCATGCAGCAGAAACTGAAGCAGGGAGCAGAGATTTACCTCTAGTATCAAGCTTCACCTATTTCATTTTCCTTTAAAGCATGACACTTGGTAAACTCAGAAAAAAAAGTACATCTGAAGCATTATATGTCTCAATAGAATAATGTTAATATTTGAGGAACACATTTGTTTTAAAAAAAAAACAAACCCAATAGAAGACCAGATGAGACAATATCTGAACGAGGCATTTTGAAGAAAAAAGGAACCAAACATTTATATGCTTTAATCACAGAAATAAGAGAGACACAGACAATGGGGTACAGTTCTTCGTACAAGCACAAGAGGTACTTTACCGCTATGAAAAATACAATCTTTATTTGAAAATAAAGAGTTTAGTCTTCAGTCCTCTTAGCAACTGTAGCTCAGAGGCATATTTGCTCTAGGAAAAAGAGTCATATTCTTCTGTATGAGCTAATTACCATGAGCTCAGTCCTCATGAATCAAAGGCAGTTTGCAATTTCATATAAGTCATCAGAGAAATTAGCAGGCTGATGCAAATCTTAAGGCTCCAGGCTAGGAGGCTGTCATCCTGTCTTCACTAAGATTTCACCTCATACTACTTGCAACTTATTGGCTATTGCAGGGTAAGATCTCCCTGGTTAAGACACGGCCTCAGCGTCATGTCCACAAAATCATCAAAACACACCAAGCAGGCAAAAACTTGTAAACTTGGGATTTATGTTTTGAGTCTAGGCATGTTAACAACATTTACATTTTCAGCACCTTATCACTTCCAGAAACCAAATACAGGATTGCTGAGTAATGAGCTGCAATATTAAAACAGTAATACTTAAAAGTGATCTCACACCTCCACAGGAACCCAGCCCACGCTCATGACAGTTTCCAAATATAAGTGTATTGAGTACAAACAACAAACACTTGAATAAAACTTTGACTAGTTTTAACTGTAGCCACTAACAGAAAAATCTTACCTCCTTTTTTTACCTCACTCCATCTAAACTGATGCCGTCTCACAACAGAGAAAACAGAATCAAATCCCTCCTTTTGAATCAGATTTGCTACTTTTATGAGATCACTGGGATGTAGACAGGGAGATGTTGCTTGAATATTTCCTACAATATCGACCTCTGAAGAAAAATAAACAAACATTTATGAAACAATGAGTATTTTTAATATATACAACCCCAATGCATAGGATGAGCAGAGGTCTCAAAAGAAGGAAATCTTTCCATCTTTTATTTACTTTAGTTATTTTTCTAAATAGTAACTGAATCACCCCTCTGGACCTATGACATAAAAGCTCAGTATGCCTCATTACTGATTTACCGTGATGATGATTAAGAAACTCTCTGATAGTTTCTAGGGAGGTAGAGGAGTCTTGAGATACTTCAGGGCTTCGGCGATGAACCTGAGCACCAAACTGCTTTGCAACCTTCTCAATTTCATCATGGTCCGTAGACACCCACACACTGTTGGCAGACATTGACAGAAATTAATGATTATATAAAGAATATCCAGCAAAATGCTTGTCTGACACAATCTGCTCACCTGAACACCCTGTCCTATAACTGGCAATTAAGGGAACTATTTAATGTATTTATGAAGTAAAACCTTACATCATTCCAACACAGCACTTTTAAGAACAAAGACTGTAAAGCCTCAAGCCTGTGTTGCATTTCAGTTTAATGTTGTAAGGTGCCTGGCCTGCCATTTATACAAGCAGTTTAAGAAACATAAAATTCAGATGCATAACCAGAAAATTCAATGCCAACTCACCACAATGCTAGGCATGCTAAAATATGATTGAATTGTGACTAGCTTGAATGATGTACTTAGGATAACAGCAGGATTCAGAAACAAGGCCTACAGTAAGTGAAAGTGCCGCTCTGTCAGAACTTGCTTGTTCTGCAAGAATTTTAAAGTGCCTTAGATAGGCTTCATATAATCGCAGAGAAGGAGCTGCTCACGTGACAAACACATCAGTTTTGGCACCAGAAACGTTTAACACCGGTAAGACAAGATTGTTACAGTCGAGGGATAATAAACATTTACAAAGGGAAGGACCAAGTCTAAACTTTAGGGGATGGTAAACACTTCCGCCTGAGTAAGCCACCTGGTTGCTATCACCACTATGACAAAAAACCAAACACCTATGCAACATATAAAACCAAAAATTATGAGCAGAACATTTATTCTCTCAGAAATGTTGGTGTTCTCAATGCACTACACATAACAGATGGTGCTTTAGTTAATTTTTTCCATTCAAAGACATCATGAGATCATCAGAGCCCAACTGAACCTGACAGTGACACGTCAAGTCACACCCATGTAAACAAATGAAGAGGAAGTCTTTTCCATAAGCTGCCTAAGTCTGGCTAATTCAAACAGTTACTGCCCACTTAACCAACAGAGTTTGGCTGTGTAATGGGCAAAATGAAAAACCTATATTCATAGTAAGTCACAAAGCAGAATGAATTCACACAGAGGAAGGAATTACCAATGATCTTGTAGCGATACACCGCTCCTTTATGAACAAATAAAGTCATAGGCACTTGTTGCACTTTTTAGAATAGAATAAAAGAGATTTTCCAGAGCAGACAGCAGTACAGCAGCTGTGAAGACACGGAAGATGGTGCATAATCCCTGCACTCAACCTGGCTGGCGCTCATTTCCGCACTTCAATGCAAACCCTGTGAGTCAAGTCCCTGCCCTTAGCACAGTCCACCAGCTTGACATCAGGAAGTTGCACCCAGGTGTGCCGCATACCAGGAGCACCCTCAATGTGCACTGCCTTTAACTTCACCTATTAGTGTGTGTGTGTAGAAAATTCTCTTTTTTTTTGTCCCTGGTAAACGGCAGAATCGTTTAACAGCCTCGTAGGAGCATGTAATAGCCAGATAGAAGCGTGTAAAACCCATAGAATAGCACCAAAGAATATTCCAAGTGTGTAAGCACGCAGAGCACCGAGCCCAGTCCCCCAGTTCCCTCTACCAACCCGCAGCCCTTCCATCACCCTCCTCATTCCGGCCCATGGAAGCCCCCAACCCGGGAGGTGTCCGACGGCGCATGCTCACCTGTGGAAGACGCCTGCGTCGATGGCGGCGCGCAGCACCCATCCGATGAGCGGCACTCCGGCCAGCAGCTTGATGTTCTTCAGCGGGATCCCCTTGCTGCCGCCCCGGGCCAGCACCAGCGCGGCCAGATGGGCGTGAGGCTGAGCCTCATCCGTCTCCATGCCGCCTTCCTTCCCTGAGTGCTGCCTGCATGATGGGAACTGTAGTCCTGACACCGGGAAGGGGAGGAGACGGGAGGTGTCATGGCGGCCGTTAGAGGCTGTTGTCCTATTAGCTGTGAGTGGGATGCTCCGCCTAGTTGTGAGTACGGCTGTGGAAGCCCGAGATGAGCAAGTGCGGTAGTTTTCCGTTGTTTGCCGTCGTAAATCTCAAATTTGAGCGTGTTTTCCCGTATCACGTCCTTGTCATGTGAGGAGTCCCGGCAGAGGGCAGAGTCATCTCAGGGAGACTCTTAAATGTGATGAGAAAAATCCTCCTTGGCTCTTTGCTTCTGTTTCCTACCTGCTTGCAGCTAGATCAGGTTGCCCAGTGTCTGATTTAGCCTCACCTTGAACATCTCCAGGGATGGGACACCCACCACATCTCTGGGCAACCTGTTCCAGTTCCTCTCCTCCCTTTCTGTAAAATAATTTTTTCTTTATATCTAACCAATATCTACCCTCTTTAAGCTTGAAACCATTTCCTTGTTCTGTCACCACAGAACCTGCTAAAAAGTCTGCCCCCTTCTTTCCTGCAGCTGCAATTTACATATTGAAAAGTTATTAGGTCTCACCAGAGCCTTCTCTTCTCCAGACTGAACAGCTCCAGATCTTTCACTCTATCCCTTGGATCATTTTTGTAGCCCTCCTCTAAATGCACTCCAACAGGTCTGTGTCTCTTCTGTACTGAGGACTCCACATCTAGATGCAAATATTAAGCAGAACACTGAAAAAGAGGGAAGTAGGAGAGTTAATTAGTGCCTTGTGTGCCTTGCAGATTGTACATCTCTGTATAGCTTTTCTTTTCTTGCACAATATTGGTGTAATTCAGACAGTGGTTTGCTTTGCTTCTGCAAGAGTTGTTATATAGCCAGACAGCTCCCAGCTGTGTTTTTACATTTGGCAATACCTGAGCAAATGCAGAATCTGGAACTTATTCCTAAAACATCCACTTCTGTCTCCAACGTCAAATATTTTAACATAAACTGTGTTCCCTCAGCTTATTTGTGTGAAAGGTATGTGAGATATTGTCAAGACTTTTCCTAAACTAAAGGTGTATGTATGAGATCTGCTCTGTCTTTCTGTACCCACAAGCTTGGTCTTGTAAATTGAAATTATACCAATGTGACCTGTTCCAGGGAAGTTATTATTGACTGCAGTTAATTGATAGAATTTTTTTACATACTTAACTAAGCTTATTGGTTATTTATTATGGCATTCTTTCCAGATCAAGGATCAGGCTAATGGTCCAAATGTATCTGTATCAAGGTTTTTAGGTCAGATCAAGCATGCACTTCAGAACTGAGTCTCAACGTGCATGAGCTGTTACTATGTCCCAATGAAGCAGACATAGTGGATAGTTCTCAGGCTATTCCTCTCCTCCCATTTTTAATGTAGGTTGCACTTTATGCTTTCTAGTCTTGATAACTCAGGTTTCATCAGCCAACTGTTTAAATATCCAAGGATAAAATTCAACTCTGAGCTAGTTTGAATATGTATTACTAACCTAAATGTATTCTGACTTGTCTTTTCTGTATTTGTACTGACATCTTGCTCCTGAAGATATGAACATTTGCCATTCTAATAATAAAGCTATGGAGAACAAAACAAAGAATATAATACTTTGTTTCTTTGGAACATGCACTCTGTTTTATGTAATATCTGTTTTATATAATAGCCTGCAGGCTTAGGTTTCCCAGATTGGAGGAGAGGGATTCAGCTCTTCCGTTAGTGCTAGCTGACATTCCCACGTCACGTAATGTGGTGTACAGTCTTGTGACTGTACAGCCTGCCTGCCCTCAGTCCTGTCATGTCGGACTATCTCTGAACAAGTGGGACCAAACCAGCTCATTTCAAGGAAGTATGCTGATGTGCTAGTGAAACTAGTGGGAATAACTCTGTTTTGAAAACGTTTCATGCCATACTATTCCACTGGGGATAATAAAATCTGCAAATTTCCTTTCTGACCACAGTTTAGTTGCTATAAAGTAACACACAGTGTTGTTGCTCAAGAAAAAAAGTCGTTTAATTCGTGTCTGTGCATATGAGCAGGGGGACAAATGAACAAAATTTGAGGTATTAGTAGATCTGTGCTGAAGTGTTACTATAATCACAGTTAAAATGAGATAATCTACTATGTGAATGTCCAACTTTTTGTCTTGCCTGGGCAACACTGAGTAAAGAGGAATTGTCTTGGGCTGCATATACATAGGCTTCTCCAAAAGTAAAGCCTCCTGCTTATTTTCCAACAGATACAGTAAGCGCAGTAACTGTTTGATAGAGCAAATTCTCAGCTAAAGAACACTTTTTGCAGCATAGTTACCACCATTAGCTATGCATTTTTGCCAGCAGTGAGCAAGAGTGCGTGTCGTGCTTGTCAAAACCTGTAGTAGTGGAGGTAATTCAGTATTGCTGTCCTCGCTGCTGAAACTCACCACCTCACTGTGATCACGTCCACTGTTCAGTCTCCATTAACATTCAGCAATTATCAATGAATGTCAATGGATGCAACTTTTCTTAATGGAGGAATTCAGTGACACACCCTTGCTTTATATGTACTTCCACATCAGACTCCATTCTGCCATACTGCCCTTTCTGTTGCCATCACATGGTAACAAAATGTGATGGAATATTGGTGGGAAGGCTCAGCCTCTACTGCCATATGTGTACTGCAATGTCCTCCTCTGATGTTCTGGGTCAACATAATAAAACAAGAGGCATTACTTTTGGACCAGCCCTCAAAATATATGTTATTAGTAATGTATATGTGTAAGAAAACTTATTTTAACTGTTAATATTTTTTGTTAAAACCTAAAGAGAGCATTAAAAACATAAAGCAAGAGGGATATCTGACCATGTTTTTGTGATGTTAGCATCAGTCAGATTCAGTGGCTGTTGTTGCAGTTCTTAGTGAGTTCTCAAGGTGCTCATTAGATTTTTGATGAAGTTTTACTCTTCCTGTACTTAGTCCTTGACAACAGTTGTTCGCAAATGTGTGTACTGTCTAAAAGTGATTACATGAATAAGATGTGATTGTGAAGCTAGGGATATTTTTCTCTAAGTCTTAAAAAAGTCTGGTAAAGAGACATGATCACATATTTGAGTTGAATGTCTAATAACAAGCCTATACATTCCGATTAAAAATTGAAGTAATTTGTTTAAGTCAACTGAAAATGGAGTCACAAATATAAATTGGTGGGTTTTTTTAGTAATCTTGAAACTTTTATCAAAATTCCTATATCAAAATGGAAAGTGAAGCTTCGTATTTTTCTCTGTTCACAGGAACGTATTTAGCCAGCGTATCAAGATGCATTCTATTATTTGCTGTAGCTTGAGTTGACACTGAACTGCACCCCTCCCTTGCTCTGGTTTCAGCCAAAACAGCTCAGACAGCACACCTATATTTGGTTGTTGTGAGCAATGGGTGCACACCCAAAGCTAGGATGGGCTGCTCTGTAGGGCAGAGCCACCGTCATGATGGCATGGGGCAAAGGGTGGCTGCATTTTGAGCTGGACTGGACTACATGTGGCCCCTGGGCCATAGGCTGGACATGCCTGAGGGTACATTGGATGGCTATTAATCTCTTGCGTGGTTAGAGCAATGCTTTGATAGGAAGTACACAACTTAAGAACAAAGTGTAACAGATGTATCCGAACAAGAAGCATCACTGTCATGGTTTAATAATTTTGTATTTTTTGCTATCAGTATTCCACATCATAACATCATATAAAGCATGAATAATTTTACTGAATCTGCAACTTATAGAAGAAGACTACATCTCCCAGGGAACAACACGATAGGTCACGGGACCTGGACTCTATATTAACTCTGTCGCAGAACAGACTGACGTCTTTCGAGTTCTGGCGTTCAGGGGAGTGTGTGGGAGCCTTCAGCCGTTCGCCTAGATTCACAGTAGGCCTCTCGGTTACGGGACTCATTCTCTCTCCTATTTTGCTTGATTCGTTAGCTCAATTTTCAATTATATTGTATTATATTGTGTTATCCTGTATTTCGATATAGTATTTAGTAAATAAGTGTGCCTCCTTAGATCGTTGCCGCTGTTTTCTTTTCCTAATTAACTTTTTCCTTTCGGCCTAGGGCCCCTCCGGGGCCTACGGCCCCCTGTCACGGACGTAGGTGGATTTTTAGTTCAAACCGTGACAGATTTTGGTGGAGAATGCGGGCATTTTGAGTTGCTGTTTTTCTGTGTTTTCTTCTGTTGCTCTTTTAGCTTTTAACAGAGCTACGAGTTTTTTTCCCTGTTAAGGAGCTATCTCGTGTTTGCGATTCTGCACCTGCGAGCTTGACCTTGAAAGTCCAGGCGGACTGCCAATACTCCGGTATATTTTATAAACACTGCTGAGCTTTGTTTTCTTTTACTTTTTTCTCTCTATTGGAGGAAAAAAGATGTTTTCTCTACTAAATTTGTTTTACCAGGGACTGTGTGCCATTGGTTCTTTTTTTGAGACGCTCCGAACATATTGGGCCATGTTTAAGCTAGCCACTTTTCCTTATGGAGCTATACAATTGTATAATGGATTGAAAGCATGGTTAGCAATGCTCACTTCGTATCTGTATACAGCTCCAGAGGGAGCAACTAATGCAACTAATTATACAGAAATGGTGATTTTTAAGCGTGCTCCTCTTTCTTTCTATGAATCCTTTATGCAGTTTTTGAATGATCAGTGGGTCACACTCTTAATCTCCCTGATCTTACTGTTGATTATTGTAATAATCTCACTCAGTATCTGGATTTATAACATCCGGAGGAAGTCTTCCCTAGAACCAGAGAATACTGAGTGGCAGGGAGTGTGGAGAGGTTTTGAAGAGATTCTCAAAGGACAGACATCTTCAGTGTTATGGAGCTTCACTCCTGAACACTTGAAGAATCCTGAGAGTTTGATTGCATATTTGAGGCAGGAATGTTGTGGCTCAGGCAGATCTCAGGAGGCACAAATGATTTTGGGCCTAGCTAATGCTTATCGGGCCTTAGTCAATACCATTCCTGAGAGGGAAGTTTTAGAAGCTGAGAGAGAGAGTCTCAGGGCCGAGAAGGAGAGTCTTAGAGCTGAGGCAGAAAAACTTTGGACTGAGAAGGTAGAGAGAGAAAAAGCTTTTGAAGCTGAGAGAAAAGATCTCCTGTACCAACGAGACTCAATCTGGTACGAGAGAGAGAGTCTTAGAGCTGACGCAGCAAAACTTTGGGATGAGAAGGTAGAGAGAGAAAAAGTTTTTGAAGCTGAGAGAAAAGATCTCCTGTACCAACGAGACTCAATCTGGTACGAGAAAGAGAGTCTTAGAGCTGACGCAGAAAAACTTTGGGATGAGAAAAGCTCCCTGCAATCCCAACTCAACACTCTCCAGTCCGAGTACAGCGCCCTCCGGTCCGAGCACGACGCTCTCCAGTCCGAGCACGGCGCCCTCCGGTCCGAGCACGACGCTCTCCAGTCCGAGCACGGCGCCCTCCGGTCCGAGCATGACACTCTCCAGACTGAGCGCGATGCCCTCCGGTCCGAGCATGACACTCTCCAGACTGAGCATGATGCCTTCCAATCCAACTGCGACACCCTCCAGTCCGAGCACAACACTCTTCAGTCTGTGCATAATGCCCTCCAGTCCGAGCATAACGCTCTTCAGACTGAGCACAATGCCCTCCAGACCGAGCACAACACTCTTCAGTCCGAGCATAATGCCCTCCGGTCCGAGCATAACGCTCTTCAGACTGAGCACAATGCCCTTCGGACCGAGCACAACACTCTTCAGTCCGAGCATAACACTCTTCAGACCGAGCACAATGCCCTCCAGACCAAGCTCAACACTCTCCAGACTGAGCGCGATGCCCTCCGGTCCGAGCATGACACTCTCCAGACTGAGCGCGATGCCCTCCGGTCCGAGCACGACACTCTCCAGTCCGAGCACAGCGCCCTCCTGTGTAAGTGCGTCGATCTCCAGGTCAAACATGACTCTATTGACTCGTTGTACACTGACCTCAAGGCCGACTACAACGCCCTCAAAGCCAGTCGCAGCACCCTCCGGTCTGTGTACGACGAGCTCCTGTCTGACTACGACGCTCTCCAGTCTGAGCACGACGCCCTCCAGTCTAGTTATAACGTCCTCAGGGCGGAATGCGACACCCTCAAGTCTGAACCGTATGTACTCCAACTTAACCAACCACCGGGGGCACCAGATACAATGTTGGTTGCCCCTGTAAGAGGGCGAAAAACAAAACGAGTTTCAACTCAGATAGAGAAAATGCAGAAGGAGTTAGAAGAGCGGAGGGAGTTAGGAGAGCAGGACTCAGGAGAGCAGGGGGACTCAGGAGAGCAGGGGGACTCAGGAGGTCAGGGGGACTCAGGAGAGCAGGAGGAGTCAGAAGACCAGAGGAAGTCGGCGGAGCAGAGGTTGTTAGAGCAGTATAAGAAGATGTTAGAGGAGGAGAAGAAGTCAGAGGAGCAGAGAAAGTTAGGAGAGAGAAAGTTAGGAGAGAGGAAGAAGGAGGAAGGTCGCCTGGAGGAAATAACACAAGCGTCAGAGTCAGGGTCAGAGTCAGACGAGGAGCCAAAAGCTAAATTTTCTTTACGAGAATTTCTCGAGTCCAAACTTATAGATGGGGCAGCCTCATCAACACAGCTGCCAACATTAACACCTGGGACTCCTGATAGAGCAAAAGGTGAGCAAAGTATTACGACCATTATTGATCGATCTTTTAAACTGAGTGAAATTCGAGATCTGAGAAAGGATTTCACACGTCAGCCAAAAGAAAATATGGTCACTTGGTTACTTCGCTGCTGGGACAATGGTGCCAACAGTGCGTGGCTCGATGGCAGTGAAGCTCGCCAACTGGGTAGCATTTCCAGGGACTCACGTGTGGACAGAGGTATAGGCACATGCCAAAATCGGTCCTACACCCTCTGGAAGCGGATGTTGATAGCGGTAAGAGATAGATTCCCCTTTAAACGGGACTTGGAGCCTGAGAAAAAGAAATGGACTGATATGGAGAAAGGTATCCAATTTTTGAGAGAAAGGGCTCTGGTGGAAATGCTCTACAGCCCCCAGTTCAATCGTAACAATCCAAACCAATTACATGATCCTGAAGCAGTCCACGTTCCACGACAAATGTGGCGTGACTTTACAAAGGCAGCTCCAGAAAAGCATGCCAGTGCACTTGCATTGGTATATGGCAAAGGGGAAAGAAAGCCCCTTGTAAATGAGCTAATTAGCAGACTTCAGGAGCTTGAATTATTTATAAGCGCTACAGAAGTTAAGCTTTATACTTCAGCCATTGTCCAAATGGGAAAAAAAAATAGTGGAAAGGTTAGACAAAGTGGAGGAAACACAAAGTGATATTATTGACAAATTGGCTAATGTGCCTGATGTAGATGAATCCACGGTGGTACCAGATGATGGAAACCAGGATTTCCACGATCGCCTATTGAGAGAGCTAAACAACATGAGTTCCTCTCGACCTGTATCATCGAAAATCTCAACCATAAAAAAGAGACGTCCTCGTATTCAAGCAAATGACAACGATAAGACACCTCGTATTCAAGCAAACGACAATGATAAGACCATACGTTTTGCTTTGTTGTATTTCTTGAGTAATCATGGGGAGGATATAAAGAAGTGGTATAACTCATCCACTTCTGCACTTCAGGCACGAGTGAAAGAATTACAATCCAAAACAACCACCAAGGTGAACTCTTCCAAACGGGGGAGAGTTCCAGTTGCTGCAAGTCAACGAGGTAAACAATAGAGGGGCCCTGCCCCCAGCCAGGGGGGGGAAAGGGACAACAGAGTATACTGGACTGTGTGGATTAAGTGGCCTGGCACATCTCAACCACAGAAATATAAAGCCTTGGTGGACACTGGTGCACAATGCACCCTAATGCCCTCAAGTCACCAAGGGACACAACCAATTTATATCCATGGAGTGACTGGGGGTTCCCAAGAATTGACTATGTTGGAGGCCGAAATAAGCCTCACTGGTAAAAACTGGCGAATGCACCCTATTGTGACTGGTCCAGAGGCTCCATGTATACTGGGAATCGATTACCTTAGGATGGGATATTTCAAGGATCCCAAGGGGTATCGATGGGCCTTTGGGATAGCTGCTGTAAACACAAATGGTGTTAAGCAGCTGTCAACTTTACCTGGTCTGTCAGATGATCCTTCTGTTGTGGGGTTGCTCCAGGTAAAAGACCAAGAGGTACCAATTGCCACCAAAGTGGTTCACAGACGGCAGTACCGCACCAATAGGGACTCATTGCTCCCCATTCACAAGCTAATTCGCCAATTGGAAAATCAGGGAGTGATTAGCAAAACGCACTCGCCTTTTAACAGCCCCATATGGCCAGTGCGTAAAACCAGTGGGGAATGGAGGCTGACGGTAGATTACCGTGGCCTGAATGAAGTCACACCTCCATTAAGTGCTGCTGTACCAGACATGCTAGAACTCCAGTATGAATTGGAGTCAAAAGAAGCTAGGTGGTATGCCACCATTGATATTGCTAATGCCTTCTTTTCCATCCCATTGGCTGCAAAATGTAGGCCACAGTTTGCTTTTACCTGGAGAGGTATTCAGTATACCTGGAACCGTTTACCCCAGGGGTGGAAGCACAGCCCAACAATTTGCCATGGATTGATCCAAGCTGTTTTGGAACAGGGTAATGCTCCTGAGCACTTGCAGTATATTGATGACATTGTGGTGTGGGGCCATACAGCAGCAGAGGTTTTCAAGAAAGGGAAACAGATAATCCAAATTCTTTTGAAAGCTGGTTTTGCCATTAAGAGCAGCAAGGTGAAGGGGCCTGCCCAGGAAATCCAGTTCTTAGGCATAAAATGGCAAGATGGACGTCGTCACATCCCAGCAGATGTGATTGACAAAATCACTGCTATGTCTCCGCCCACAAATAAAACAGAGACCCAATCTTTTCTGGGAGTAGTGGGCTTTTGGAGAATGCATGTCCCAAACTACAGCCACATAGTGAGCCCTCTCTATCAGGTAACACGGAAGAAGAATAATTTCTCATGGGGTCCTGAGCAGCAGCAGGCTTTTGAGCAGATAAAACAAGAAATAGCCCATGCCGTGGCCTTGGGGCCAGTACGGACGGGACAGGATGTGAAGAACATCCTCTACACTGCTGCTGGAGAGAAAGGTCCCACCTGGAGTTTGTGGCAAAGAGCCTCAGGAGAGACCCGAGGCCGACCCCTAGGATTTTGGAGTCGAGCATATAAAGGGTCTGAGGAGCGCTACACTCCGACTGAGAAGGAGATCTTAGCCGTGTATGAGGGGGTTCGGGCTGCTTCTGAAGTAGTTGGGACAGAGGTTCAGCTTTTTCTAGCACCTCGCTTGCCAGTAATAAACTGGATGTTTAAAGGACAGGTTCCCTCCACCCATCATGCTACTGATGCCACTTGGAGTAAGTGGATTTCATTAATTACTCAACGAGCTCGAATGGGAAAACTCAGCCGTCCTGGAATTCTAGAAGTGATCATGGACTGGCCTGAGAGTAAAAAAATTGAAACACCACCTACAGAAGAGGTATCACGTGCTAAAGAGGCACCACCATACAATGAGCTACCAGAAAACGAAAAGAAATTTGCCCTGTTCACAGACGGATCATGTCGTATTGTAGGGAAGCATCGCAGATGGAAAGCTGCTGTATGGAGCCCCACACGACAAGTTGCAGAAGCCACCGAAGGTAAAGGAGAATCAAGTCAATTCGCAGAGGTAAAGGCTGTTCAGCTGGCTTTAGATGTGGCTGAACGGGAGAGGTGGCCAATGCTTCATCTTTATACTGATTCATGGATGGTGGCAAATGCCTTATGGGGGTGGTTGCAACAGTGGGAAAATGATAATTGGCAACGAAAGGGTAAACCTGTTTGGGCTGCTGAACTGTGGAAAGACATTGCTGCCCGAATAAGGAACATTGTTGTAAAGGTGCGCCATGTAGATGCTCATGTGCCTAAAAGTAAGGCTACTGAAGAACATAAAAATAACCATCAGGTTGATCGAGCTGCCAAAATTGAGGTGGCTCAAATAGACTTGGACTGGCAGAACAAGGGTGAATTATTCCTAGCTCGGTGGGCCCATGAGACTTCAGGTCATCAAGGAAGGGATGCAACATATAAGTGGGCCAGAGACCGAGGGGTGGACTTAACTATGGACGCTATTGCTCAAGTTATTCATGATTGTGAAACATGCGCCATAATTAAACAAGCCAAGAGGATGAAACCTATTTGGGGGGAAGGGCGATGGCAAAAGTATAAATATGGAGAGGCATGGCAGGTTGATTATATCACCTTGCCACGATCTCGCAATGGTAAGCGTTATGTACTCACCATGGTGGAGGCAACCACTGGGTGGCTCGAAACATACGCAGTACCCCATGCTACCACCCGAAACACCATATTAGGGTTGGAAAAGCAAATCCTGTGGCGGCATGGCACTCCAGAAAGAATTGAATCAGATAATGGGACCCATTTTAAAAATTCCCTTGTAACCACTTGGGCCAAAAATCATGGCATTGAGTGGATTTACCATATTCCCTATCATGCACCAGCTTCTGGTAAGATTGAACGATTCAATGGGTTGTTGAAAACTATGTTGAAAGCAATGGGTGGTGGAACGTATAAAAACTGGGAGAACCATTTAGCAGAAGCCACCTGGTTGGTCAACACTCGAGGATCTAGTAATCGTAATGGTCCTAACCAATCCAGCTCCCTACGTACCGTGGAGGGAGATAAGGTTCCTGTAGTACACATAAAGAGCGTGTTGGGAAAAACAGTTTGGGTCCTTCCAGCATCTGGAAAGGGCAAACCTCTCCGGGGTACTGTCTTTGCCCAGGGACCTGGGTGCACATGGTGGGTGATGGACAAAAATGGGAATGTTCAATGTGTACCACAAGGGAATTTGATGTTGGGGGAGTGCAGATAATGATTTTCCCATAAATATATAGGTAGAGTCTCAGAAAATATTTCAATTAGGTACAGAATAGTTCAATTAGGTATAGGACTTAAGATAGAGTGGATTAATGTTAAGGAAACACTTTTTCTCTATATACCTTAATTAGGCATTCTGTAAGCAAGTTTTCCATCTGGACTCTATATCCTGCACTGGCCATGCATGTGTAGAGCACACATGGAAAGAAGTATAAGTCAAAAGGAAATCTGCTGTGGTGGCTGGGAAAGGATGAGTGCACCTTGATGTGGGGGACGCCCTACTAGCGCTGCTTTTCCCCTCTACCGCTGACATGTTTTCCTTTTTCTGGCAGTTTTGCCATTTTTCTCAAAATTAATAAATAGTAGGTTAGGTTATAGAGTTTTGTTCTCAACTTAGGGATTTGTATGGAATAAATATAAATTGTTGAGAAAAATAAGGTTGCTGATTATTCACAATTATACATATGAGTGTGTATGTATGTATAAACATAATGTAATGATGTAGAATAAGGGGTGGAATGTCATGGTTTAATAATTTTGTATTTTTTGCTATCAGTATTCCACATCATAACATCATATAAAGCATGAATAATTTTACTGAATCTGCAACTTATAGAAGAAGACTACATCTCCCAGGGAACAACACGATAGGTCACGGGACCTGGACTCTATATTAACTCTGTCGCAGAACAGACTGACGTCTTTCGAGTTCTGGCGTTCAGGGGAGTGTGTGGGAGCCTTCAGCCGTTCGCCTAGATTCACAGTAGGCCTCTCGGTTACGGGACTCATTCTCTCTCCTATTTTGCTTGATTCGTTAGCTCAATTTTCAATTATATTGTATTATATTGTGTTATCCTGTATTTCGATATAGTATTTAGTAAATAAGTGTGCCTCCTTAGATCGTTGCTGCTGTTTTCTTTTCCTAATTAACTTTTTCCTTTCGGCCTAGGGCCCCTCCGGGGCCTACGGCCCCCTGTCACGGACGTAGGTGGATTTTTAGTTCAAACCGTGACAATCACTAGTACTGATCATTGGGGTCTGCTTTCAGATGAACATTCACTGAACTGCCCATCATGGGATCTACTGTATCCTCCATCTTCTGTACCATCTATCTGACAGATCTTTCAAACCTTTTAGGAATCAGTGCTTGTTATAGGGTAGTCCTTTGGGGATTTTGCTTACTTTAGTCTCTATAAGTCTTAGGCAAAGTTGCTGCTTTTGCACATTTTATTTTCTTTTGTTTGAAATATGCATCTGTTTTTCTAATGGTCCAGCAGGAAAAGGAATGCAGTATGTCATATACTGAAACCCACTTGCCATCTTCCTGTTGTCAGGATACAGCATCTTCTGCTGACAAGTCATCTGTGCTCAGCTCTTATCAGAGTGCAGGCTTCTGGGGCTTGACCTAAACATCCCATTACTCAATTTTACTGCTGAGAACAAAGCTCTGGGAACAGTGTCTGAGGAATGGAGTCCTTCATTAGCAGTACAGGCTACTTCTTCA
Source organism: Coturnix japonica (assembly GCF_054131305.1). Classification (NCBI taxonomy): domain Eukaryota; kingdom Metazoa; phylum Chordata; class Aves; order Galliformes; family Phasianidae; genus Coturnix; species Coturnix japonica. The sequence continues at coordinate 61,078,927 of NC_140663.1, read as the reverse complement.
CCCCTCTGCTGTCTCATCTGTTACTTTCACGCACATTTTTCCACTCATGATGGGTCCGTAGCACTCTTAATATTTTTTTTAACAATTCTGTATAAATTTAGCAGCCCACTTGCTCATTTTATCTCTGCTCTATGTCTTTAAACAGTATGTCTCTCTAAGTCCATAAACACCACCAATCTGTGGCCCATTTTCCCTTAAAAAGCGTTAAACTATTTATGAAATGCATGTTTATTTTTCATATTTACCAAATATTCCATTTGAAACATAGGAATTTGTGTATATAGTTCCTCCTTTCTGTCTGACATGGACAATCCCCGACTGCTACTAATGGTTTTGATCTACCAACTGCAAGGCACATTCATTCTTGGCAGATGAGAAACTTCTGATTTGAAAGTCTTACCAGTACATAGCTTGCTTTATTTGTTCCTGGTATATAGCAATTAATACTTTTCTCTGTGTAAAGGAGTAGATTTAAATCACATACATTCTTGTAGCTAATACTCTGTTATGTCTCCTGAAGCTGCTCCTGTAAGAGCCATGTAATGGAATTAACGCCCAAGGGCAGTGTTTGCGTGCTGTTTTGGCAGTGGGAGGGAACACTGCCATCTAGTGACAGTGTTGTTGCAGCGTTATCACCGTCCTGTACAGAAGTAAAATGAGCTGAACGATAGTCATCAGCAGTCGGAATAAGAACTCTGCTAAATTACCCTTTGTACTCTAATATTGATGCTGATGTGTGCCCACGAAGAACTATGTAAAATCGACAGCTGTTTTTACTGAAGGAAGATTTCCAGGCAGGTATCTATGATTATTACACAAGAAAAGCTTCTGCAGATGCCATTAATATCATTTTCAAGTCCTAGTTACTATCTTTTTAAATTATTTTATGGCTGTGCTGAGTTTTATTTCCTTTTCTTCCAGACTCAAACGTTCAGGTACAGACCAGATGGCAGTTTCCTTTTAATGAAATGATTCACTTGTATACACATGTTGCTCTTCCTTTCAATGTAAACACTCCCTCTGTATCTAGGACTCAAACTGGATGGGAAACAAGTACAGTAGAGTGTTGTTGTTTGGACCAGTTCCTGTTTCCAACCTCACTGCTGGCTGATGACCCACAGAGCAAGCCCTGGATAGAAAGCACATGCTCAGCCTGAAAATCATTTTGTGGGGTCAGATAAATAGTTCTTTTAGTAATTTTTCTATGAGCATGTGAATCACAGAAGGCTGTACAAAAGATCAGACAGAGATCAGGGTCTGCTGATGCTACCTTTGCAATTCACGCTGTTAGGAAATCTACTTCCCGCTCCCCACTGCTTACGCAGTGTCCGATGGAGTCAGAGAGTTCTCATTTCTCTCGTGGCCTTGTGTTTAGCTAACTGTCTTCTCAGACCCAAGGATATTTCATGTCATGTTTCTTTAGGGTCATTTGCCTCAGCGCAGCTGTGGAGCGTATGACAGTGCTCAGGTCAGCACGTACAATCTTCCTGCCTCACTACAAGGGAAGTTTTTCAAAGATGTTTCTCACACTCCAACTCATTGGTTCACAAGTAATCATTCTGAACTGCCCACACCAGAACATGAGCCATATCACACTTGTAATTGCTGCTGGGAAGGGAAGTCGTTGAATACATGCCAAATCACATTTGTGATAGATTTTACTGTTTCATCTCCCTCCCCCTCCAAAAACAAAGAAACAAACAAACAAAAGAAATAAAAAACAACACAAAAATGATACACTGGTGGTAGATTAAATAATCATTTTATTTTGTTAATAAAGACATAGGGGCATTCAAAGCATCTGCAATTTAATCATGCAGCTTTGATTGACTTACTGTGATTTTACAGGTGGCTGGTATAGCCAAGAGATTATTAGAGTGACCAAGTGCCTTAGGTGGCTCATGTGTCTCATAGTCTCATAGTCTCGTGCAGGTTGGAAGGGACCTTAGAGGTCATCGAGTCCAACCCCCCAGGATTCGAGCCTCTGTGTAGCAGAGCGGCACTTCTACCACTTGCGCCACAGGGGGGATTCGAACCCTGGGCCTCCGCTGTTGCAACACAATGTGCTCTCCATTTTTTTCTTTGCAGTGTCTTGGAGAAAATCTTTGCAAGTTTTTTGACATGTTTTTTTCAGCAAAATCTCTGAAAACTGCTCTGGAATTTTTTATAATGTGGAACTGAAAACTGAAGTTCCACTGCTCTACCTCAAATTGTATTTCAAAACCACATCGAAAAGACTGGCCTAGATGTGGTCTTTTCTGCTCTTCAGTGCAGTGATCTGCTTTCGACTATTTGAGCTGCAGTTTGCATGCATGATACATCACATGCTGTATGCAATGTCTTAGAACAATTTAGGAGACTGACGGTTGTTTTTTTCTAAGTAATTCAAAAGAAAGATCTTTGTTCAAGCACAGGAAGCTGCTGTCCTGGGAAGTCTTCACCAGATTAGACATCACTAATGTGATGTCTTAGTGACCTTGTCACTAACGAAATGACTGCTGGAAAAAAGTTAATAGCTTTTGACAGTACTTGTAAAAATCTATACAGTGTATGGAGCCAATTACACGTTCTCTTACCTACTGCAGTATTTGAAATGCATTACATCTCCTTCAGCATCAGTAATTGTTTAAGACTACCTGAAAATAGATCTTTGACATGGAAATAAGCCTTTTTCTTAGGCTGGATTTGCTGTTTCTCAAGGAGCAAGTGCACAGAGAGCTTCAAAGGGATGACTGCCTTTCTGGAGATGGATCTCCTGGTGCTGGTCATGGCTGTACTGACCATGATGATTTGCTTCTACCTCCTTTGACAACCATTTTTCTCTTCAAGCAAAATTGCCTCATGTCTTTCTTCCCATTTTCCCTAATCAGATACTATCTTGGCTCAAGCCAAGAACGTTTGGTATTCACTGATGTGTTACCTAGAGGGAGTGATGCTCATGGGGTCTGATAGCAAGCACCACTCATGGGGAGGAGGAACTTTCCCCTGGAACACTCTCCTTCTGCAGCTCCATATCTGTTACCAGTGTTCAATATGGAAAGGAGATTAAAATATTATCAGGATCATTTCAAACTGCTCCATGTCAGGAACCTTACATATAGTCAAACTCACTTTTGTTGAAGACTTCTGTCTGTGCAAGATAAAGTTTATAAATTTGAGACTGTTTATATTTTTGTATTTGACATTGAATGAGATGATTGTTCAGCTGCTGAGACTGCAGCAACTTCAACACTTCTTTGAAAGATCTAAAGAAAAATATTGTTGTAGATACCTCCAGACTATGATGGATGCTGTATCAACACTTCTAATGGGGATTGCTGACAATGAAATACAAAATTTTTGGTAAGGGAACTATTGTTTTATTGTTACAAGCTTTGTAAATCTTCATGGTGAAAGCTGTAATGCATATTTGTGAGAGAGAGATCTTTCTGAACAAGAATCGTGTTTCTGAGTGCATAAAGTGGGTACAGAAACTATGGCAAATGCAGTGGGAATGTAATCTACTTCAGAACAGCATTTCATTTTGTTTTACTTATCCGGATTATGTTGTATTGGGTTTTTCAGGCATAACAAAATGCATTAGTACATTAAGTAACTCTGTCATCCCAGTCATTCCTGATCTTCCTTTTTTTTTTTTTTTTTTTCATATGTTATATATGTATCTTTCCAGCTCTGGTAAGTTTCTCAGAAAATCTGATTCTCAAGGGTGCCAGGAATCAGCATTTCCTCCCAGCTTCAATGAGAAAGTACTTAACAGTGTTAAACACTGATTCTGAAGGGAAGTTAAGATTTTCAAAGCATGGGATCTAAAGTTAGCATTTAATATCCTGAGAATGTTGAAATGAACATCATAGGAATCAGAAAAATACATTTTTCTTGCATTAGACTTCCCAAAATTTTGTCAGAATGTTCATCTCAACAAATAGGACGTAGTAAGAACTCCCAAAACACCAAATAGAAGGTTTTCCAGCTTCTTTCTCAGTGTTCTGCTGCAAAAAGAAGAGAGAAAATAAAAGAGTGAGCAAAAGATAAAATAAGAAAAAAGGTTGTATTTTGCATCAGTAGAAAATTTAAAAAATATTTTATTTTATTTTATTTTATTTTATTTTATTTTATTTTATTTTATTTTATTTTATTTTATTTTATTTTATTTTATTTTATTTTTATTATTATTATTACTAATTATCTTTTCAAAGCAGGATGATTTCAAAGAACTATCCTTGTCATGGATTTCCTACCAGGTAGTACAGAACCAGTTTGATTAAACACTTGTCACTTGGGCTGAATGATAAAGATCAGAACAAGGTATCCTTTCCGACCACAGGGAGCATATGAATTTAAGAAACATCAGAACACATTTGGCACACAGTTAACTTGACTGTCCTCATCACTATTGTGCTCTTTTCCGAAACTGACCTCTTTTTCTCTTGGATCTCTCCTTTCAAACTGCTTTAGCCAAACATCCAGTCTTACCTTGCAAAATCTTGTCTTACAAGACTGTCTGCTTAATGTAGGTAGACTGGCAGTGTGCAACTGTATTTTCCCTCAAAAACATAAATTCTCCTAGGATTATTTTTTTATTTTTCTTCTCCTCATGTTTTCTTACAGTGTTTCCCTGTTCTGTGGAGCCACACTAATCAGACTAATCATTTGCTACTTTTTACGATAATATAATACTGCCACAGTAACAGATAAAGTGAGGGTTGTTTGTAGGGTTCCTTAAGTGGAAATAAAAGAATGTGCACATATATTAGTTGCTCAGGACACAATGTAAAGTATGAAAAATATATTGGCTGTACTGCATTCCAGTTTCATGAGCTCATGTTTCTACCTCGGATTTTCTGAAAAGGGATATGGGAGTTCTACATTCTGAATACAACATTTCAGACATAACATGTAATGTATGTTGATTCTTGTAACTAATGGCTGTTGACTTATGCTTCAAATACAGTACCAATTATATTGCACTGCTTTCAGGCATTCCTTAGCTACATCTAGCAGTTAGTTCCTGCAAGATCTGTCTCACTGTAGGTAGTAAAATGCTCTCTTAATTCAAAACATCTATAAAACCAGATTTGGATCTCAGTCATACAAATCGAATTCATTTTCAACTGTGTCCAGAATGGTAAGTGATATGTAACACATAATGCATACTCATGAACATACAATAGCTTGCACCCTGAGATAATTAGGATGAGAGATACATTGGTTAATTCGAATGGCTGCATGTGGGATCATGTGTGGTTGGCTTACAGATTCACAAGCTGAAAATATTGCTGGAAGGAATCTGGTCATGTTTTTTCGATGTTGTCCACATTGCCTCAGCATGTCAGCATTTCATATGCAAGGTTACAAAATAATCTGCTAGTCCACTTGAAATGAGGTAGTGCTCCCTATCAAGCCCACAGATATTGCAGGGACAGGATGTAAAACAGGGATCGAACACTAATGAATTTCGGTTTAATTCCCTCATACATTTCTCAGGCCATTTGCTTTATTGCTGCAAATACGATATAAATCTCCCTGAAGTCATGCTAATAAATCTTGCATTGCCTGCCAAGAGCCTGCCTGGAAGCATTATGCACTTTGTGGTGTTAGTTTTTTACTACTGTTCTACTGGAGCTGTTATTTCCAGCCCAAAGACTTGTATTTTCTACCATTTTGTACCATATAGTGTCACCTTTATTGCTGTCTTGGAACTGAACCAAATTGTGCTGTAACAATTTATCTTGATTTTTCTAAACTTAACAAACCCTTTGACCATGCAGTCAGGCTGCTGTCACAGGACCATGATGAAGAATTACAGAAGTACCTTAGGTATACCCTACTGAGGAGCTTCAGAAGGTGTTTTCATAGAGACAGTGGGGGCAGCATTCCTTCATACATGGTGTTTCTCCAGTGTGCTGATCACTGAGTAGGATATTTTTATTTGTTTTTCATCAGTTTTCTTCTGTTTGTTCTATTAAGAGATTGCCTTTCACTGCCCTATCACTGACAATGTCCTACTGTAAAGAAGTAGAAATATTTTAATCTTAATGCATTTGTCTAACTTCTGTCACAGATTTTAATCCTTATAACCATGAGGTGTAATAAAGTTCTGTGTGCTGTAAGATACACTTTAGACTTATGTTACCATTTCCTGATTTCCAGCAAAGGTCACAGATGGCATCAGTGAGGAAAGAAAAAGACAAGGTAGTTAGCATTTAGTACCCACTAAATAGAGATGTAGTTGAGAAGTCAAAAAAACATATTCAGTCTTCCCCAGATACTGCACTTATACTGCAGTGGCTAAACTATCCAGACAGTACATAATTAATTCAAATATAACATAAAGTGTGATCATGGTAATTTTAAATATATACAGAATTTTACCGATATTTGAAATTTTTGCCTTTTTAATATAAGTGAATTTTAATAGAAGTCTTTCTTTATTCCCAGAAACCTTAACAGAGACTTTATTATAAAGCTTCCAGGCTTGTGAGATGTAACTTCAGAGACTGAGCTTTAAGGTTTAAGATAGAAGTCAAATGCAGGACCCTTTATGGTTAAAGATTTGTTTTAGAAACACAGGAGACTGCACTACATATTTTGTCTGAAAAAAGAAAAGAGAATGATATGGACCTTCGTAAGGATTGGATGCATCCTATTATGGTAGTGGCTTTTTGAAGAATGTGTTATATATATGGTGGTAATAACAAAACAAATGATGTGTTTTGGATACAGCAGATGTCAACATTTTGGGTTAGCATAAGCAAATGAATTCCATTTTTTCCTGTATTTCTTTTAGTTTTGGTTGTTTATCTTTCCTCACATTTATGCAATTATGCCAGCACAGAGCACAGCAGTGGTCGAGTATGATTGATATGTGTCAAAATTACAATCAGAGCTGGTAAAAGATGTTGTAGGAGGACTGTGTGGGTTCTACCTGTCTAGTAATAGTGGTGGGATGACTTCTTGCCCAGGGAGGTGGTGAGTCTCCTTCTCTGGAGATATTCAAGACCTGCCTGGATGCCTACCTGTGTGACGTGGTGTAGGGAGCCTGCTTTGGCAGGGGGGTTGGACTCGATGATCTCTAGATGTCCCTTCCAACCCCTACAGTTCTGTGATTCTGTGATTCTACCAGATACCTGTCATATTTACTGCTCTTTCTATCACATTCTTTTAGACTCTCTTGCTATACATTGGAACATAAAGTGGTCACATGGAAAGATATTTCATGCTGCTATGCCATTTCCATATCTCAAAGAAAGAAAGGGAAGACATAGATACAAGATAGAACTTCCAAAAATGCTTCAGTAATTTAGGTTCATAATTCTCATTTTTAAACGTAGCATAGCAGCAGGAAATAACTTCCCTAGTGTGAGAACCACTTAAAACAACCATATAGACTCTGCTAGTCTATGAGGTGAAATAGTCATATCCAGAGGAGAATGAATTCTCAGTGTCTGCTTTAGGATGCATTCTTACTTTAGGATGGAAAGAATTAATGTCTAGAAATATATCTTTTCTCTCCAAATTCAGTATAGGGAATCTACTGTCAGACATAAGCAACCAGCTAGCAGCCATCTAATCCTGACTGAGGTGAGTTCTGCATTCTGTGATGCCCTTTCAGGCATTTGCATTGAAATTAGACACCTAAAAACCCTTTTAATTTCTGGCTATGATGTACCTAGAAGCCAAAATTTGAAAAAGGGGACTAGTCAAGATAGGCACCTTGTTGACTTCAATAGGAGAAAATTATCCTCTCCCTAGCTTTACCACATTTGCTGAGAGAATAAAATCAGACTACTAGCTTGGCTGCTGTAAAAATGAGATTTTAGGATCAACGTGCAATAATAGTCTATATTGCCAGTGTTAGCCCCTGAAAAACCGCTGTGAGGAAGCATCATGAAGGATGTGTGTGGTAATGACAGTAAGTTGTGTTTCAGCCTTGTGCTTACAAGCCTTGTGCAGAAGCAACCCGGATACTTGCAGCAGTGAAAACTTCTGAATAAACTGCAACATTTCACCCTAATTCAGCCAGCATTTCAAAATACTAAGATAAACATAGCATTGCATTTGGTGCCTGGGTATCACCACTTACATTGCTGCTCATCAGAGATCAGAGGGATGGTAAATCCCTGCTCAAGCTCTGTGTCTCTGTACACCTTTTATAGCAATGAAGTCTGGAGTCTGGGATTTTCTTGTAGTTCTCCATATAGAGTTCTTTTCTACTTAGGTTGCACTGTTGAACTTTTGCTGTATATATTTTCCACAACACTTTTTCCCCATAGAAACAAGGAATAATAACTTTTTAAAAAGCTGTGGAAAATATTTGAAATAATACCGATCTTCTGATGCTTTCTCTTTCCGAGCTTAATCACAATAAATATTTAAAAGAGACGGAGAAGTTATTCAAAGACCAGGCTGCATTTTCCAATATATTTTTTAAAAAACTTAGAATAGAAAATTGATGTTTTGTTACTTCACTAACAATTTCTGGTTGAACTATATTTATTTTTGAGATAAAATTAAAATGATATGAAACCTTTTTTCTTTTAAATAAGACTGTCAGCATAACTAAAATTAATCTTGAATCTGTGTCAGTCTGGTCTTTTTATATGATGGCAAGAGCTCTGACACAGCACTTCTAGTGTTCAGTACCATGACAAATTTAGAAGTAGAATAAATACTTGATAGACCACGGCATATATAATTTACACCTAGAATTGCCTATACAGTTTTATTAACAAAAAGCTTTTGTATGAAAGATACACATAGGTTTAAAACATTGGTGTCCGACCTCCCAGCTTTCCTGGGCCACAATGAGTGAAGAGGAATTGTCTATGGCCGCTTCTACAATTGTTGCTCTGGAAGTAATTTGTCTTAATTGTTTCCATGGAAATTACAACAGATACGAAGAGCACAATAACACTATTTAAAAGAGCAAATTCTCAGCTACAGTATGCTATTTTTCAACAGTTACCAGAATTAGCTTTGCATTTTCACCAATGATGAACAAGAGCACCATACTGCATTTGTAACAAGCAGCGCTAGCCGATGTGACACTGTCACTGTTGCTACTGCTGAAATGCACTGACATCATTAACAACATAATAAAATAGGAGGCATTGCTTTCAGAGCAGCTCTCAAGACCCACCTGGACGCCTACCTGTGCAACATGGTGTAGGTAGCCTGCTTTCGCAGGGGGGTTGGACTCGATGATCTCCAGAGGTCCCTTCCAACCCCTACAATTCTGTGGTACACGGTAGCAACTTTCAGTGCTGCCAAAATTGTAAATATGGGCAATTGTGTGGAAAATGTTATCACTGGAGGTATTCAGAGTTAGGTTGGATGGGGCCCTAAAACCCTGCTCATGGCAGAGGGGTTGGAACAGAATTTTCGCTGTTGTTTCTTCCAACCCAAACCATTCTGAGATTAAATGATTCCATGATTCTTTTACTTGACTGTAAGCATCAGTGAGCCATGAAATACATGTAAAGGGAAATCTATGGACTGATCTACAATATGGGGAAAAGCTGAGAGAGCTGTAGTCATATTCTCATATTCTTGGTCAGCTCGTTATGTGAACTGTGTCCAGAGCACAGAACCCTTTGCTGTGTAGTGTGTTAAACAATCCAAGACAATTAGAGTGGAAAGTGCTCCAAAGGGAGCTGTGGCAGATTAATCCACAGTCACAGCGGATTGGACTCACAAAAGTTAGTATTACTCTATTAAAACCTTTTCCCACTCCTGGTATTCATCCATCATTTAGATCCCCTTGGGTTCAGCTGATTCAGACTGATGCAAGCCTGCAAGCAGCATGGAAAGCATCACCAGCATCTTAATGGGCTCTGGCATTTGACCGCTGCCTGCATGAGAGCCAGCAGCCCAAACTCCTTGGTTTTGTAAGACCCACTTATTTTCCCCTCTGAGTCACCAGGTAAAGTAGTTGTGGTACTGAGCTGCCAACTCTGCAGATCCAGTGTCAGGGATGGGGACAGTAACAGGGTTAGGTTGGGGTCTGGTTTGGGCAGGATGCAGTATGAGCTGGAGGTGTAGAGCAGTGGCTGTTGGGCTTTGGGGATGTTCACATGAGACTGGGAGAGGGGATCAAACACGTGTATCCAGACATCATCTCATTTTTCCCTTTAATGGCAGATTCAAATGCAGCCCTGAACCATTTTGAGTTTCTGGTTTTTGTTGTGTCTTTTTTTTTTTTTTTTTTTTTTTTTTTGTTAGTTTATTTGTTTTGTTTATTTGCTCATATTTTTCTTTCTGACAAATACAAAAAGAATTGTCACAAATACTTTGGAGCAGAGCAGAAAGTTTTCTGACATTTCAGGGTTTTCCTTTTCTGCTTTCCTTAATTCTTTTAAATGAGCATTACAAAGCCTTTTAACTTGTCACATAGAAAAAATGAAAGAACTTCATTTAGAAATCAGCAAAATTATTCATGCAGGCAGCTGCTATGTTTATTTTCATTTACTTTGTTTTGTTTCCCTTCCTTTTAAAATAATTTTATGGAAATGAGTGAATAAGCTTTTGGAGTTTTGATAAATAAAGGTCTGATCATAAATTTCACTCACTTGGGTCTGAAATTATAGCTGTTTTCAGAAATTCCGCCTGACGTGTTAAAGATTTTATTTTAAAACTCTTTTAACGAAACATGGATTTATAAGAGAACTCCGATCCTTCCTCCTAAAGCACTGAATGTACATACACCAGAGGGAAGGAAACTTAGCAGAAAACCCGAAAAGCAAGTAAAACATATCAATTGCTGTGTAATTGACTGAAAATTGTCTAGGTTGCTCAGTATAATTTTTGTGTTGATGTTTCAAGTCAATGGGTACTTTCAAAAGGCACCGACTTTCTTCAGATCTGAGTTCTCCTCTTTTGTGTCACTACAGTCAGAAGGAAAATAAATAATAATAAAAACCATAGAAAAAAAGAAAAACTGCATTTGCCAAGATTTGGATGAATTCCCCTACATGGACACGTTCATCCATCCCCTACATTTTCATCTCAGAGTTTTCTGAAATACTTTTCATAGTGTGAAAGCATGTTGTGATCACAATCCACTGGAAACCATTTGCTCTCCAGTGATCTAGATTCATCCTTTGGTTCCTGCTGGGTCTGAGCAAACTGCCCCAGAGACCTCCAGGTCTGCCGCTCAGCCTCTGAACCACTGTGCTCTCAAATGGTCTGTGCTGCAACCAGGTCTTAGATCTGACTCAAACACCTTTACCATTTTTGGCCTCAAGCTTTATGACTTGGTAGCATGAAATGATCAAGATGGAATTCCTCCACCCTGGTGTATCTTGGTTCAATGGCACTGAAATAGATAACAAACAAGCCTGCTGCATGTAGGCAACTTAGAAATCTCCAAACAAAGGAATATTAAGGGATCTTTGGGGATCTTTTAATAAAGAAACATATATGCTGGTTACACTGAAAGCAACAACTCCTATTTATTTCCATAGGAACTATAAAAAATACGAAGGGCACAATAACACTATTTGATATAGTGAATTCTCAGCTACAGTACACTATTTTGCAACATAGTCTCCACTACTAGCTGTGCATTTTCACCAGCAAGGAGCAAGAGCTGCATGTCTTGCTCATACAAATCTGCATCAGTGGAGGTGACCCACGGTCACTGCTGCCACTGCTAAGATGCACTGATGTCATGGAACAACATAATAAAATAGGAGGCATAACTTTCAGAGCATCCCTCATTCAAAGTAGCAACTTTCAGTACTTCCAAAATTGTAAACGAGGGCAGTTGTGTGGAAAAATTTATCCCTGGAGTGAGCATAAAATTTGCTTTACCTTTTATTTCAAGCTTAAAAAGTAATCTGTTTCAAAAGAATAGCTGTCCAGTGCCTCAGTTCCTCTTTTCTCTGTGATTAGTAAACAGATTTTAAGGTGACGAGTATGGAGGAATCTAGGGTGAAGTGAAATATCTGAGTAGACTTATGCTTTCACTTCGACTCAACATGATGGAGAATGTATACAATTATGCTGTCAAATTCAAATCAACTAAGCCAAACTCAAAAAAACCCTCAAAAGCTGAAGCTCTCATGCCTGCCAAAAGTTAGACTACCTTGTCCAAGTCAATTATGTTAGGATACCCATCTGGCCATAGCTTGTGCACTGCAATGCAGCCTCTTGGATTCTTACCACTCCAGTGAGTAAAAATGAAAATAAAAGCAAGCAGAAGAAATCCCAGGGGACTGCGGCTGCAGGAGGCGAAAAATTGGTGCTTCTTGCTTGCCTGTCTGTTCCCAGCTTCCTGCCCCTTTTCGGCGTGTGAGAAAGACGAGTGGAGTTTGTGCACTTTGGAAACTCGATAGGAGGCAGCAGCTGATCTTCCCATCACCAGCCTAAAAATAATTCACTCCAGGGCTCGGAGCTGCTTCGTTAAGTGGAAGAAAATTCTGCCGCCGGGATGATATTGATCACATAGCACAACCGAGTGAAAATTGGGGTTGGTATTTTGGTTTTGTGTTTGCAAAGGTAAGCTGCAGAGTTTGCTCTAACAGCCAGCAGGCGAGCGGGGCATGCAGTGACCCCCCCCTGTCGTCCCCACTAACTGCCTCCTCCTCCTCCTTTATATCTGTGGGACAGGGCTGCTCCTCGTTCTTTCCTGGGATTACGACTCAGATCTGTTTTCCTTTTCCTTTTCCATTCTCAGGCATTCTCAGGCTTTCCAGTCCCCTACTGCTGATGTTTTCTTTGCCGCTCTGCTCATGGTTCTGTTTCTTTTTTTAAACCGTTCTGTCTTAGCATGTGGAGTCATAGGTTTTGCAGCAGGCAGCATAGCACGTCAATGCTTGAAATTGCATTGCTTTAAGGAGCTTAACAAAAAAGAAAAATAAATATTTTGGATGTGTGAGAGCACTGCTGATATTGGTGTGCGATGTTTTTCAGAGTCAGTACCGCGTTTAGTCGTTTTGCTGATGGGATTTTCTTTGTGTTTGGGGCCTGATCCAAAACCTGCTGAAGTCAATGAGATTCCTTGCATTAGCTTTAGTGAGGTTTGGATCATGCTGCTGGTGTATGCCAGTGAGCGATGCAAATGCTGAAAAGCATCTGAAGTAATTCATCACCTTAAGGCCCAAAGTAACCGGGACAGTGCTTAGTGAGGAGGCAGGGTCTATCTAGGGGAGTTGGTCACAGCTGAAATAGAAATGAAAAGAAAAACAATATTTTGTTCCGGACCATTTGGGATAAAAGGGATTTTTAATGGACAGCATTTTTATTTTTATTTTTATTTTTTTTCTTTGTCATTGCTTTAGCACTACTCTTGCAAATTTACAGGTTCCATTAGGTCAGGTGCTTTTAGGGAGGTAGAGCACTAACCTAAAATCTGTGGCAAGGTAGGCCTTCCATAGGGCTCATTGAACTTACAAATTCTTCACTTGAACTTCGAGAAAGTTTTCTCTATGAAATTCAGGAAGTAAAGAAAAAAGCTTGCTTTGGTGAAGACTCCATTATTCAGAAATTAAGAACCGACTGCTTTTGCAAAACTCTGAGTACTTTCTCCGTTCTGCATCTCTATGTGTACACATACCCATGTATATATGTATACTTGTATATATGCATATGTGGCATATGTGGGCATATAATGCACATTATAAGTAAGACAAAAAAAATATGTATATATATTATGAACTGAGACCCAAGTATGCTCTGTAAGCTGATATATTTTAATCAGAAAGTGCAGCTATTGATTTTTTTTTTTAGTTCAGGCAGCAGAAATACTGAACCAAAAACTTCTCATAAGTTTCATATTTCCCCCAAGTAAGGTCCACCTGAGGACAGTATTTATGCTCTTTCCTTTACAGTTGTATCTTGCAGAGCGTGCAGAACAGAGTGATAATCCAGGTAAGAGAAAACTCTTGAATATGAAGGCTTTAAGCCCAGTTTAAAAGACCCTAAGATAATTAAAATATATTTAACTAGAATTCTTGCAGTTTTGCACTCAGTGAGGATGTTCTAATTGTTTTTATGAAAATTTACATTATCTACCACTTTCCCATTGTATTCTTTTCTATAGCTTAGGTAAAATGTATCTCAGGAATTAACTCTATGCCTTAAGAATTCCATGTTTAAGTTTGTTAAAATTAGATTTGTAAGTGTTTAGGCTAAATGCTACATCACATTCATGCTTAATACTTTGTTCTCCTTCTTTTTTTCTCCCCAAAATGCTTTTTGTTCCTGAAACTCTTTGGTACTGATTTCTGTTTAGTATATTATGACGATGTCTGTACACCTTAAACCCAGAACCAGAAAATCTCAGTTTCTAGTGGTGATTTTAGGATGAAAATGTAAATGCTTAAAGGGCATAAGTTTTTTTAGCCATTTCATTGCAGGGTGAGCTGCTGTTTAGATAGTTCACATCCTCATTAAATTAAACCAAAAGGGAATCAGATTCCCAAATGATGTCAAGGAGAGCTGAGACTCTCTGTCCACTGGCACCATCAAGGACCCATCCTCCTGACTGTTCTTTCCATTCCCTTCTTCTGCAAAGTTCTGCTTTTTGCTTTGGCTTGCAGCTGGCTGCTTAAAAAAGGCCATTTTTTAAGGGGAGAAAGAAAAAACACCCCTGAAAATTTATGACTGGTTCTAGTGTTTGTAAAGATTGAGGTTAAAGTGAGTGATTTGTCATTAATTTTTGAGAACAAAGTCCTCCAGTGTACAAGAGTGCACATTATTTAAAAAATAAATAAATTACCTGATATTTGGCAGCCTTACTGGAGGTGCTGAATGTAGCTGGTACCCTCAGAGGGCATGCCCTTATTATCAAAAGGTCTTTATCACACTAATGCATCCCCCCTGACTGAAATGCTAGATTAAACCTAGCATGCTTGGCAACATTATTATAAAGTACAATGTTCCTGCTGTAATTAGTAGTGAAGTAAATACGTAGTGAGATACTCACTTTGGTGCAATCAGCTCAGCGTAATTTGATGGCCTACTGTGTTTAATAGAAAAAGAAGTTATTGCAGGGAAATCTTTTACTTTCTTTTTTCTTGGTAATAGCTATGAGCATTTGTTCTTCTGAAATGTGTGTACAAGGACCTCAGCAGATATGCTGAAAAGCTACTGCAACCTGATGAGAAATAGTAGTCAATCACTTCAGGTGGCCAACAACTTTCAAAACAACCCATCCCTTTCTATATAGTCAAGTTTGGGTCATGTGTTTAGTTGTTTTAAAGTGGCTGTCAGGATTAACTTATTGCAAACATTGTTGATCAGTAGTCAAAGCCATCTGCCTGTAAATAAGCCTACAGCTCCAAACATTACAAACTGGGCAGAGGCTCAGAAAAAGGTTCTTGGTAATCTGTATGGGAAAATGAGGGCTGTGTGCTTTCCAGTGGCTGCCCCTTCCTTTCACACTCAGGGAAAGATATGCTAAGAAGCCAGTGGGCCTTTTCCTGTTACTTAGAGGTCCCCGAGTTTGTCTTGACTGAGTCTGAAGCATGGCAACTGCCACAGCTCAGCTCTGATCTCATCTCAGGCTTGCAGCAAGCAAGGCTTCTTATCTAGGAAATAGTATCTTGATGATAGAAGTCAGTTAATTCTGAGAGTTAATATTTGTGTGGCTCCCCATTGTACTGTGCAGAGCTCAGTGTAGCAGGCAGCTGCCTAGAGCTGCTCCTGAGGTGATAAACACCTGGCTTTGCTACTCAGTTCACCTGGTTACAGTTCCTATAAGAGAAGCTCAGTGCTGCTGCCAGCATCACCAAGGAAGAGTTGACAGGAGGGTGTAGAAGGGTAACTGCTCCTTGGAAAGGTGATAACCTTCTAGAGTTGCAATGTCCCCTGCTTTTTGCTGTACTTCTCCTTGCAACATAAATCTCTTCAAATCACTCATTTACTT
Source organism: Coturnix japonica (assembly GCF_054131305.1). Lineage (NCBI taxonomy): Eukaryota > Metazoa > Chordata > Aves > Galliformes > Phasianidae > Coturnix > Coturnix japonica. Next base: position 61,063,059 of record NC_140663.1, on the reverse strand, counting down.
CTGCATCCTAGCTTTCCCCCTTTGATCTCTCCCTCATACCCTCTGTAGTGTGAAAACTCTGTTTCCACATGCAAAAACTCTTCAGTGAATTTAATTATGAACTTGCGTGATGCTTTGCACCAAGTAAAACAAGCAGCACTTTCTCATATAAGCAATATACATCTATTCACCTCTCTGTAAGTGTTTTTATGACAGAACTTTGACATAGTCTTACTAAATCCAATGGAAGAGAAGCCTATATTATTAAGAATCCAAATTTGGTCAGGTGTCAGTCATGTTCGATCTTCTATTCTAAATCTAGCTGTAGTTTTTGAGAAGGCTCCAGGGAGACCTCATTCCAGCCTTCCAGTACTTGAAGGGATCTTGTAAGTAGGAGTGGGACCAACTTTTATGTGGTCTAATAATGATAGGACAGAGGGAATGGCTTTAAACTAAAAGAGGAGAGGTTTAGCTGAGATGTTAGGAGGAAATGCTTTGTTCAGAGTGGTGAGGTGCTGGCACAGGCTGCCCAGAGAAACTGTGGATGCCCCATCCCTGAAGGTGTTCAAAGGCAGGCTGGATGGGGCCCTGGGCAGCCTGAGCTGGTGAATGATAACCCTGCCCACAGCAGGAGGTTGGAACTGGGTGGTATTTGGTATCCATTCCAACGCAATCATTCTATGATTGAGATTCAGCAGTTGGCAAAACTGGAAATTTTCACATTATTTCTAAATCTGATGTTCTTCCATTTCAAATTTTTGTTTTGTGAAAACTTGTTATATATAAAATTGGTATGAAATTGGTATATATGAAATATGGTATTACAGAACAGGAGAGATTACAGTTTTTTCACTCTGCCTTTTCTTGATCTGCTGTCAAGATCTTCCAAACGGTCTTTATTTCCAGGCTCAGGTTTTTGAGTGAAAGATTTCAAACATGCATCTCCAGGAAGGAAGGAAGGAAGGCTCACAGGAACACTAATATTTCCCACAGTTCTTATCTCTTCTGTTCCCTAACACTGCCATATGACACTAGATGCATGGCCTGAAATGGGTCCTGCTGAAAAGGGAAGTTGGATCTGATGAGCATTTTATGAGACAAAATCACGAGCTGTATTGGGTCAACACCGCACCATGACACTGTTGGGAGTGCTTCAATATATTTTAAGCTGGGAGAGTATTAATAAAGGTGGTCACTGGATTTCTGCTTCTTATACACACCCTTGAAAATAATCACCAGTATGATGGGCACTGTCTTTATATATTGATATTGTTGATCGGGCCAGATTTTCTCCTCTAAAGGGCATAAAGAGCAGTGTTTCTTTTAAGACAGCATATTGTTAAATTTACTTCATTCCAAGAACAGGTGCTATGAATCGTTCTTGATAACTTCTAGGGACTAAAACTTGAGGTGTAACGTGAAACTTCTACAGACTGGTGGTTAGGTGCTCTCCAAGCTAGGAGAGAGCACTCTCCAAGTGGTCAGTGGTCCATTTCCCTTCCAGAAAAATGGAAAAAAAACCAACAGTTTCCCTTAGTTTCTCTTAGACACAGATTTGATCCTTTCTCCTAGATTTATTTTTGACTCTAAGCCAAAAACTACAATGGAAGTCAGTGATTCAGTGCTTGATGGAGCCCAGGATCCCCCCTGCTTTTCAGTACCACTAGACCACAATAGCATCTATGCTGTCTCAGAAAAGAGCCCTATTTGTGGGAAAGGGAGGAAAATTCCCAGCAGAACTCCCTTGGACTTCTGACCTTCAATAAAAATGAGGAAACAACACATCTGATTTTCAAGAGATTACCATTGCCATTATGGTACTCTTAAAGGAGACATGTCAAGCTTTTACATATTAAACAATCTCCTTGAAATATTCTTTTATAAGTTCTGTATTCTTTTAATAACTCCTCAGTCCATTCAGAAAGAATTCATGTTAACATAATGCCTACTTTGCATTATTGATCTTTTGCCATTTTGAATATATTTTATATTAAAATGTAATGGCAGATTGATAGTGGTTGTATCATGCTATTCATTCTAGGGAATGGGCCACATTATCTATCAAATTTTGCTCTACCGAAATTGAATTGCCCATCAGCTCTTGCACACAGTGAGTACATGCATCCATTTCTACAGACCATGGTCTACCATATAACCCAAAGTTATGCTTAACTTCTGGTAAATGCTAGTCCATGGATCACCGATGTATTTGGAAAAGGGTCTGTATTTGCACCTTCTTTCCAACGGGACTAACTTTAGATGTTTTGCTGATGTGTTTCAACATGGATTATGCTTTCTGGACCCAGCAAAAAGCTATTTAAAATAAAAAACAGGGTTTAGCAGAGGTTCAAATTGGCTCTTTGAACTCTGTATTCTTTTGAAGACCTTTATGTTTGTGCTCTCAAAGAGAGTAATTGAGCAGTTTATATTTGCCTTTATAAAACAAGTAAACTCACAAAACTAATCTGAGCTATCTGAGGAAATAAAGAAAACACTTTTCCCCATTGAACTAATTTTTTTTTTTAACTGTATTTGTGTATTTTTTGCATGTATATGTTCTGATTCCACAAATCAGGTGCCCGTGTTATTACAGAAAGATGTGTTCACCAAATTATACAGTATGCTTTGCTGAATTAGAGTCATTTTTTCCATTTAGTAGGTAAATATGGAAAACATATTGTAAGAAAATAAGTTTACACAGCATGTTCTACAGCACTATGTTGCTGAGTATAAGTTTGGGGAAAATAAACTACCAAGAAGATATTTTGATTCAATCTTTCTATGAAAAAGAATGAATAAAAGAATAATGCATAGACGACTGATAAAATCCAGAAGCTGGCTGTAACTCTAGATCAAGCTGTGTCCCACACTCCATAACTATGAATGCGTGAGTTTATCTTTGTGTCCAAAGATACTCTTATAAGAAATTATGGAAGCCAGATCTTGGCTCAGCTGAGGCCAAGCACGTCCATTAGGATTTGCAGGATCAAGCACAAATGCTGATTTACTGCCTATGCAATCTTCAGTACGACTCACTTTGATTAAGAGTTTGGGACTTCATCTGGTATGAGTATATCTGTATGTGACCACTGTTGTTCTATGAGACAGTGCAAAAATGTAAAATGCTAGTAAATTCAAAGCTATCAAATCACAAATATCAAAGATTTGAGCTATATTGAATATGTAGTGCAACAAATTATACAAACAGAATTATGTAGAGCTTAGGCTTACGAAAGTAGCAGTAACACACAGGATTCAACTAATGTAAATTTGAGTTTTCTTATTACAAGTGGAAGTAATTTTTTCCAAACTTCGTTGTTTCAGCCTAACACATGTTCATATAACATTAGAAAACACTGAACAATATAATTAATGAATATATATTCATTTAATATATTTCATAAGAGCACAGCCTTCATTCTTGTACATTTATACATGATCAGGTCACAAAACAATTTCAAAACACAACCACATTATCCTCTGTCAGATGTTCAGTGTGCTCCACGTCCATCTCTTTATTTTATTAATTTCATGTCAGGCTAAAAGAAATGCTAGCACTCTTGGGAGTCAGCTTGTACTTCAACACATCTCTTATATTCTCTGTTTGTTTTTTTTTTTTTCTTTTTGTAATAGGCAGACCTTCTGGAAGCAATGAGGCTCGCATTTTGTGGTAATGACAATGCTTCAGCATACAACATCACTGCTGGTGTCCTTAGAAATGTCTGCTTTGTGGATGCCCTCAACTTGGTTCCTCATGTCTTCTTGCTTTTTATCACCTTTCCAATTTTGTTCATTGGTGAGTTATTAATTGGAGCCATGCAATCCTACGTGCACTTGAGCATGTATTTAAACTCAGCCACGTGTATGTGTGTGTTTGGGCTGTGGTGTAAACTATTAGGTGCTTTGTATTTACTTCTCTTAAGAAAGAATGGCTTAACACAGAGGACCTGAAATAAACCCACTTGAAATAGTGGGAATTTTAGATACAAATCTGAAGTAAACAACATGGGAAGATCAATGGGAACTAGAGAAATCAGTTCCAAATGCTTTGAAACTTCTTTCTGGGAAAGCTTTCTTCAAATTTGAAATTAGCAGCTTGCAATCTTTGCTATTATTGCATGCTAGAAGACTTATTGCAGTGAGTTGGAATTCCCTTGAAGTTATGCAGATTTCAGAGAATGTCTTGGATCTAAGGCTAGGAGAAGTAGGAATACTTTCTTTTGCCAACATTTGCTAACAAAAGGAGAGCAAAGGAGATGATCTTTATCCATGGGAATGAAAATAAGAAAAGATAAATCTCTCTCAAATAATTTAAGGCATTGTAAGAGCTCAAGTTTATATACTCTTGTAAAAAGCCGTGTTTAAACTAAGACTCTAATTAATTTTTTTCTCCACTGTTGTCTCTTTATCCTGCATATATGCAGTGATGAAATAAATACAGCTTAATATTTTTCCTGAGCTGTCAAACAATGCCACTCTAAGTTATCATAGTACATAAAGACATTTGAATATCTGTTTAAAGAGCAATAATGTAATAAAAATTCATTATTTTCCTGACAACAGCATAAGAAATGACATGTTACTTCTTCCGTGTTAATTTCATGGTGTTATGCATTGACGGAATAATATATATCTTCCACGTGGAAGGTTTTAGTTTGTGACTGTATTTGAACTAGAGATTTAAGGAGTTCCATTGCACAAAAAGAATCCGAAATGATTTAATAACAAGTGACAGGAACCTGTGGGAATGAGACACTGAGTAACTAGAAATCAAAAATAAGATCCTGTGACTGCAAGCTAACTAAATAATTAAACAGCGGAACAATGAACATTTCTTAATAGAAGACGGAAAAACAAAATAACAAAAAAAGTAACCCACGCTCTCTCCAACAGAAATCCTTTTAGCAGTGCTGGGTCTTTCTTTCTTTGAGATAAACTATGAGTCAAATTACAGTATGTTAATGCAAGGTCTGCAGGTAGACCATCATTCCATGTTATCAACTTGTAACAAGTTCTTTCAATATTTCTGCAGATATTACCCAACTAAGTTTGAAGTAGTGTCATGGCCACTAAGAATGCACTCTATTTTCTATCAGCTATAGGAAAAAATCATGGTATCTTAAATTATATGGAATGTGTTTATGTATACAGTTATTTTTTTCTATTTTATACTATGGTGATAGTCTAATTATTTCCATGGACTAAGAAGCATGAAATCTTGTTTATGTTTCTGACTCTCCTGATGAGACTGTAGGCATTAGGAGACATTGTCTTTCTCCTAAGGGAGGGGATTTGGAACCAGGTGATCTTTATGGTCTCTTCCAATCCAAATCATTCTAGGATTCTGTGATCTTTGTGTAACAAAATCACATCCTGAATTTTAAGTTCAACCATGCAGTTACTGAAATAGTGATGCTCAGTATCCTAAATAAATTTTTGGACTTGTTTTGTTTTGTTTTGTTTCTTTAATTCCCTAAATTAGCTATTTTTGGGTTCATCTCCATGCTTCAGTAAGTTCACCAGTGAGCTCCAGAATTTGGCTTACAGTAAGAGGGATACGTATGGGCCAAATCATTTAGACTAAGTGGTTCAGGACAGACCTATACCAGGATGGGAAAGGGGCAGAAGACAAGTTGCCTTCCAGAGCAACATGCAGGACAGCCCTTGACAGGGTAACCTTTCCCCAGCCCTAAGCTCTTCCCAACACTAATACATCTATCAGGTTCTTGGAGTTCTGCTTGTCATCAGGGTGCTGGCTTCAGAGACAATCTTGTCTGAAGTGGTTAGTTGATATTTGTGGTGATGAATCTGAAATAAACTTCAAAATTAATTCATTGATTAAACCAACTGAATTCTGATGATCTACTGGGGAAAAAAAAAAAAATTATGAAAACACCATCATTTCAGTTGTACAATTGTAGAATTAATCAGTTTGGAAAAGATCTCTATGATCATCCAGCCCAACCATAAATCCATTCCAACCATGCCCATTAACTGTGTCCCCTAGTGCCACATCCTCTTGAATATCCCCAGGGACAGTGACCCCACCACCTCCCTGAGCAGCCTGTTCCATTGCCTCACCATTCTTTCTGAGAAGAAATTTTTCCTAATGCCCAACCTGAACCTTCCATGCCAGCCTCTATTGTGTGAGATAGGGTGAGACTGAGAGGTTTTTATTGTCTTTCTCATCTTTGTTCTTGACTGGGGACCTCTTCCCTCTGATTTCTGTGTTAGGAATTCTTTTGTCCTGTTGTCTACAAAGTTTGATCTAAATTATTAAGGGCTTTCAGACAATTGTGGATCATGTCCAGGTAGTAACAACAGCCTCTCTCCATGGTCTCATAGCTATTCTGTGCTAATTCTAGGCTATGAACCATAACCTATGGCTGAGAATATCCCTGGCTGACTGTATGATAACCTTCCTCCTTTAATACTATTATTTTCCAGGCTGGGGAAGCCAAAGCTCCAAAGTCCAGATTCACCACAATACATGGCTGCACTTTCCTGGGCACAATCTGCGGTGGATTCTGACATTCACTCTCCTGTTCGTACACGTGTGTGAAATAGCAGAGGGCATAGTTTCTGATACGTAAGTGACAGTAACAGGTGCATAGCCAAGATAACTTAATTTGTCAGTGTACTCCGTTATCATGTGATATGCTTGCTAGTTAGATGTAGAGAGCTTCTGTTCTTTCTTTTTTCTTTTTTCCTTTTTGCCCAAAAAAGGATGGAACACCATTTCAGAACTCTAAATTTATTGAGAACTGATTGTTCTTATATAATAAGAATATTATATAATAATATATTCTTATATAATAAGAACTGATTGTTCTTAGCACATCGTTATTCTCCAGTCAATATACAACAGCTAGTAAATATTGACAGAAGTTAATGCACAGACTCAGAAAAAAACCCACCTTTGTGTCATTGGGAAAGTCATATTTGTCATCTTAGTTACATTAGCAGAACACCTATGAATGTAACAGTGGTGTTACAATGTAACCAAAGTCACTAATTTATGCCTTATTTAATTTCAGACAAATGAAATCTCGACATCTCCATCTCTTCCTACCAGCTATAATGGGATTTGTGGCTGCCACTGTATCCATAGTCTATTACCATAACATTGAAACATCTAACTTTCCAAAGTTACTCTTGGGTAAGTCCAAGTCTGATTATGTACTCTTACAAAAAACAGTACTTTTGCCAAAGTCACCTTGCTTAGATTGAAAAGGATAATGAAATGCAGGAGAACATTAAAAGGGAGAGGAGTAATTTTCTGCTCATAGAACTTGTATTTTTGTAGGAGTTATATTGCATTTTATTAGATATACATTGAAAACTGCTTTTTAAAATTATCTCAGAAGGGAAAACACAGTGAGCCTATTGTGTTTCTAGCACGAGCTTTGTGGTCATCTTGTGTTTGTTTGTTTTTTATCACTGCTCATTATTTTATGTCCAAGACTTGTATTCATTCAAAATGGCTATTTTGTAAGGCCTTTTGAAACAGGGATCTGTTCAGAAGACATCGTGTGAAGATTGCTGCTTTTTTTTTTTTTTTTCCTCAACGTCCTTTGCAGTAGATTCCAACATCTGGTCTAATGATTAATACCACCACTTACTTTTTCCAAACGTGTGGGAGTGTGGAGGATAAGGAAGGTTTATCTTCAAGAAGCATAGCTACCTGGTATTCATCTCAGATGAGGAAATGGTCAGAAGAATTTGACCAGGCTCTGCAGAGTAATGTTTCATGGGAATATACTGCCATGTATATTTTTTACCAATTACCTATGACTCAACAGCCTGAACCAGTCATACAAACCAGAGTGCAGGATGTAATTAAACTACACAAATTCTTTAAAATAATCATGTTTCCAAATGCACACCTGTGATGAATCCTACTTTCTCAAAGAGGCAATATGATATTTGTCATGTGAAGTGACTTTTACTTCATTTTAGAAGCAAAGTTTCCCATCAGGTTATCTTCAATGGACTTTTGTAATTGTGCGAAGCTCTACAGTCGTGGATCTTTTTGAAAGGTGGTAACTCAGGAAAGAAAACAATGACTTGGAAAAAGAAAGTGCAAAGCAAATCTCTCCATTTTGTATTCCTGGCTGTCTGACATCAGCCTGGGCCATTCTGCAGGTCTGTGATATAGAGGACTGCCATGTTTGCATTGAACTAAGCTATGAAATATTTCTGTTTGAGAGAGCTGCAACTTCTGCAGTGTTAACATAGCTGAAATATGCATTTGCATCTGTTTTACAGCTCTCTTTCTTTATTGGATAATGGCCTTTGTCACCAAAACTATCAAGCTTGTCAGATACTGCCAGGACGGTGTGCCTTTTTCTCAGCTGCGTTTCTGCATCACTGGAATTATGGTGATTCTCTATGGGCTGCTAATGGCTGTGGAGATCAATGTCATTCGAGTTAGGGTATGTGGTTTCTTGATCCATATCTGAATAAATATCTGCAGTTTCTGGGAGGTGAAAATGCCATTAGCCCCAGTAACTGTCTCTCATCTAGTTTTGGTCCAAGTTTGGTGTCACTATGAATGTCTAGTTAATGGATGCAGTGGTCAGGGTCGTGATTTAGAGGTGGATTGTCAGAGTTAGGGTAGTATAGTTAGGTTGTGGTTGGACTTGATGATCTTTAGGACCTTTATCTGAGCAATTCTATGATTCTATGATACTATGAATTCTATAGACATGGCATCTCTTTAAAATATGAATGCTCAGTTTAGGCCCTTGTCTGGGTATGTATGTGTGCATACACATGTGTATACATACAGACAGTGACAGACAGACAGATATACACGTGTATTTTGCATCTATAGGTATGAGTGTGAAACTGTGTAATCTATACTCTATGTTAACACAGATAAACTATATATGTAGTGAAGGTGTAAGCAAGCATATATTTTGCCCCTTGCAAATAAGAACATATCCCAACAATTCTTTGTTGTTGTTATTCAGAGATAGGTGGTACTGGGATGTTAAAGAGCTGTGCCCACATCCCACAGTTGTTAATTTCTTAACATTTACATTATCAGAATGGAAAGACTCATGTTTAAAATCAAATTCATACCTAAATTCAGTGTATTATTATCTATGAACACAAATTTAATGCTTCCATTATATTATTATACATACTTAGAATTTCCTGTAATAATATATTTTCTGAGAACGTGCTCTCCATTTTCTTCCTTCCAGAGGTACGTATTTTTCATGAACCCTCAGAAGGTGAAGCCACCAGAGGATCTACAAGATCTTGGGGTGAGGTTTCTTCAGCCATTTGTCAATTTGCTCTCAAAGGCGACTTACTGGTGGATGAACACACTTATTATATCTGCTCACAAGAAACCTGTGGACCTGAAGGCAATTGGGAAGCTTCCAATTGCAATGAGAGCGCTGACAAATTATGTTTGTCTCAAAGAAGCATACGAGGAACAAAAGGTAAGCAAAGATGTCTGTGCCACTATTTTGGCCCTAAAAACTGTGGTGTCACTTTGAATTTCTTCAGCTTTGATGAAATCCTAGTTTTAGGAATTTTTCACTTAGGACTGTTTGTCCCAAGGTGAAATTTGTCATAGGAAGTTCCAATGCAACAGTTACTGTTTGGTTTTAAGTGAATTTACAGCAGGGAAGAGTTGCCAAATTGAGAGCAACTGGAAACCAAAACCATAACAGAATGGTCGCTTGCTAGATTTCATTATAAAAATGAAAGCTTTGTTTAAATCTTAGATATTCATGACAACATCTTAAATTAGAAAACATCCTACTTTCCCATAGTTTCAACTGGAAACATCTCCACTTTTTCTTCAGAAGTCCTGTCTTATAAATATTACACATTAAAGTCATTCTTGTCCTTTGCATTTGCAGGAGTGTACAAACTCATAAAAAAAAACATGTCCATATTAGGTAAGGGCTCAGTTGTGTTTCCTCTGAGATGCATGTTGGATGGGAAGCAAATCCTTCCTGCTTTAGACAGAATGGTGTTTGAACAAGGAAATCTTTGGGCATAGGCAAGTGTTACAGTAATTTTCTTTCCAGTAATTCTACCCTCATTTCAAAAACACATACCAAGAGAAGCAGGTGGATTAGCCTCAGGGAACAGCCAAGCACTCACACAGCTTCTTGCCCACTCTTCTCTTGGTGGAACAGGAGAGAGAAGTACAAGAGCACAAGCTAAAAACTGGTGAGTCAAACTAAAGGCAACTTACGAACTGAACCAGTGTTGTGCGTGCAAGAAAAACAGTACAGAATTCATTGCTACTTCCCACCAGCAGGCAGATGTTTAGCTACTTTCTGATAAGCACAGCCTCAGCACGTGTGAAAGTTACTTGGGAAGACAAACACCATAATGACAAATATTCCTCCTTTCTCTTGCTTTGCCTGAGCTTTTATTATCAAGCACAACATGAAATGGCATGGGATACCCCTTTGGTCAATTGGGGTCATCTGTCCTTGCTATGTCTCCTTCTCAAGGTCTTGAGCACCCCTAGCCTCCTCACTGGTTATAGTAGGAAAAGGGGAATCCTTGGTGGGATGCAAACATGGCTCAGCAACAGCTTGGTGTCTTACCAGCCAGCTCTAGTTGCAGATCCAAAAGACAGCAGCATGCAAGCTGCTGTGAGGAAATGAACTCCATCCTAGCCAGACACAGTAAGAAAAACAAAGCTGGCTTTTGTTTACCTACTGACTCAGTGGAGATGTTTCCAGAGAAAGTTCTGCATGTATTTAGGCAAAACTGTGGAATTTCATTTGTGGAGCCTGTCTCCCTGATTTGTGCATACTTGTCAGTTCTCGAGCATAAACAGGAAGGATATGGGCAGTCAGAAGCCACTTTGGAAATATAGCACATAAGATGAAGGCATGTAAATCCCTTTCTTGTACACACCAGGTAAACTTATTTCCAAGCAGTAAACAGTTCAGAATAGCAACACAAGGGGAGTATGGCAAGAGCAGCTCTTTCTACCTTGGTAGCTGGTGGAGGTGCAGACTCTTTTCCATGCCTTCTGAAATGAAGCACTAATGAATGCAAGTCTTTATATTTTAAATAGACTGAGGCTGCTTTGCATGCCTTTCACAACCAATGTATACATTATTAGAGAGTCCAAGACCCTTAAAGCAGAAATCTACCGAGTCATTGGAATCGAGCTTTTCACACCAAAGGAGAAATACATCTCTTAGGCCAGATCTTCAAAGAAGCATCTGGTGACCTTATCTTACTTAAAGAGACCAGTGAGGCTTAGGTACCTACATGCCCCTTAGAACTAGAGGCTCTGTGCCTTTCCTAATGACAAGTGTGCGTGATTGAGTACAAACACTTGTCTGTATCTCATTTATATCTGCAGATACAGCATGTGCCTGCAAAAATATGTATCTCATATGCCAAAAGGCAAGTTAACTCTGTTGTTGTTCATGTACATTCACTGTTTAGCTTCCATCAGTGCATGTCATGCATATATGAGTACTTGCAGTATTTTACCCATGGTAACACGCACCTACATTTGCAAAAATTGGCTGAGATCAGATTTCTTTTATTCCTGTTAACCTGCATAATCTCTCAAGATTATCATAGCCTCTATTTGTGATAATATTCTAAAACAGCTGATAATCCTAAAATAAATGGATATTTTACTGATAATGTTGAAGTAAACAGAAAGACTAAAACTAATGCATTGGTTTTGTGCATGGCTGGGCTAGAAAACAGCCACAGAATTAGTTAAATTCTTCAGGCTGAAGCGTGACTGCAGTCTGGAAGAGATCCTTTGTCACTGTTTCTGTTGCCAGGGTATATTTTATGCTGATCTTCCACAGCTGGGGCAGGGAGCCCCCCAGATCTGCTGGCTTAAGTTGGTTTACTCCTGCCTGCGCCTTCAGAGAGCTTATCTCAGCTGCACTCCTTGGCCATGTGGGATGAAGGCTGTTGCTCCTTTCCAGTCCCCTTTTATCACACCTTGATAGAAGACACTGAACATGAACATGAATGTTCTGTATTGTAAAATGTTGTTGAGACAGTTGACACAAAGTGTGTGGCTTTTAAGTTTTTTTCCTAATTCTGCCTGAAATGAAAATTGAAATCAAGTACTCTACCAAAAATAAAATAAAATAAAATAAAATGGAACAGAGGATTCAGGTTAAATTTTGATGACCGTTTACCAAAATCACTGTTTGTCCTTACCCGTGTCCCAAACACAGGGACTGATCACCAAGAGGAACCTTTTCTTCTTTCCTTTGCTGGCAGTAGGATATTTTTGAAATCTTTTTTCAAAGCATTTTCAGGCTGAATTATTGTTTATAGAATCTTAAAGTCAGCAATCAATAATTTTGTTTTAATATAACATAATGTAAAGCAGCATATTGAAGGGTAAATAACTGGAGATCAACATTCTAATTGGCTATTAATCTGATAGTTGCTACAGCAGAAGGCATTCCAGCTTCTACAGTAAGGCACATCATTTGTTACTGGTTTTGTGAGTAGTTTGTGCCTGGCAACGTACACAACGTATTGTAAGACAGCATCATATATGTCCTTTCAGATTAAAAGGTACTATAAAATGAGTGCTAAAACGTTCTCTCGGTAATCTAGCTTACTCAAATATGCTGTTTGAGGTTTTTCATAAACAACTTATTGACAAAAATACACACTGCAGTTGGCTTTCCTTCTCATTTATTCTGCCATCAGAAATACAATAAAAGATGAACATACTGCATTTCTTTTCTTTTCTAGATAATCTGCCATAGAAATTGAAACGCCTCATCTTACAGCATTTTTTTGTCTCATCTTTCTAAGTGCTCTGTATAAATTCTAACTGTGGACAGGGAGGTTGCTTTTGCAGAGTAAGCTGTTGTGCATGTCATAAACATGGGGTAGCACCCACGACCTTAAATCCATACATTCTCTTTAACACACGTTCACAGTTCCCAATAAACTAAAGGACATTTTGGACAAGATGAAGGATTTTTTAATAAGATTAAGAAGGTAAAGAAGTCCTTGGTGGTATGAAAGTAAATTCCTACCGCCAAAGTTTTGAATCAAAGTATTACACATGGGTAGTACCTGTCCTAATCCTGATTAAAAAAACTTGATTTCTGTTGTCACTACATGGTTATTTTTGGGTTTCTCTTCAAGCAGTCTAGATGTTTCAAACTGCATATTAACACATGTGTTGTATATCCCAGATTTGCAGCACATAACACAGTACACTGCAAGCCCACTAGAGGAAAATTCTGCAAAATTTATCATTGTTGGGAAAAAAAAATCCAGTCTTCTTTCTCCACTCTTCACTTTAGGTACTTCAGCTATGTTAAATTCCTGATTAAGCAAAGAAGAAACCGTGTTAAGCAATAGAAATTAATAGCCCAAAAACCCACTCAGAGAATTCAAATCTCTATCCTCCTGTTTCTATCCTCCTGTTAATAACAACTATCTTTTTTTTAAAGAAAATTATTTGAAGGCTTATGGAATGTCTTCACAGATGTGTCAACACATCAAGGAAAGAAAATAAGTTTAAGATTTTTTTATTTTTTTTTTTTGTCTTTAATACATCTAGATTGAACAGGAAGGAGAATAACAATTCCACTGACTCTTAGAATGCTAATTTTATTAGTAGTATTCTAATGAAGAGTAAATACATTTTATGCAGTGATGACAAGTACATGAAATTTATAACAGTGGTGAAAATGGCTATTGAAATAGCATAAGCTTAATAAAGAAATAAGAATTTGCCATTATCATTTACCAAATTTACCATTGATTAAATACCCAAGACAGTGTATGCTATTGTTTCTAGAAGATAACAGATGTATTTTCCAAGTAATTTAGCTCAGCTCCTATCAAACTGTTAAAATGCTGATCTTGTATTGGAGGCAGATGACAGTAGACCCTTTAAAGCAGTTCAGTCCCATTAGGCAATAAATTCAGACTGTTTTGTCTGGGAAAATCACATAAGAGTCTTTTACTACTTCTCCAAATCAGAAGTAATTTCATGATTATGTTAATTTTTGAAATTCTGTTGGATGTCTTATAGCCCATAGCTGTTTTAAATGCATTTAGGCAAATGTAGAACCAAGAATTTTTGGTAGCATTTATCTCACATAAGTTTTGCTGATTGCAGCATAGATGTCCTCATCTGAGCCAACCTTCTTTCTTATAAGTGGTAGAGAGATACAGCTCCTTTTATGGAAGAGATCCATCTGAACTGTTTTAGACATATTAATTCAGATGGGGTGACACTGTGCCACATTTGGTTAGAGACTTCTGCAACCAGCTGGAGGGATGCTCAGGAGTGCCTGTATGCACGGGAAACCAGCACCTACCAGTGTGATCAGTGTTGGCCCCAGCAGCAGGAGGAACATTGGCACGCTATAGGGCAGAACACATCTAATACCCTCTCAAAGTGATGAACTTGAAAGCAACCTGTTAGCTTGATTTGTCCCTGTGCTGACTATTTCCCTATACAGTGCTTCTTGTCATTGGTTAAGACCAGCCTGATCTAATCTCTAGAAGCCAGGAAGCAGTTATCTGGCCTTCACACATATCTGTACATTTTTGGCACCATGTGCATATTCTACCTCACTGTTTAACTGTCATAAAAGGAAAAAGTGTGAAAGGAGAAAACATGACAGAGAGTAGCCAGGCAGGGCACATACATGCTTGCCTTTTGTTGGATAACTTGCCGGGCCAGAGGCTTGTTATTACTGAGCTGTACTTAAAATGTCTCTGTGAACACTCAAGAGGGCTTGGCTTCAGTTACAACTTGCAGGCATCTGCGCTACTTGAAAAATGACAGATGATTTTTTACAGTGTCAAAAGCTGTTGCCTGAGGCACAGGAAACCACTCTGCAGACATTGGATCTGTTAAGTAAAACTCTTTCTTCTTTAGATTAAAAAGACCTTGACAAAACCAGCACCCCTCAGACCGAGCTCAGAGATATCCACTGGTTGGTACTTCAGTACATGAGTGAAGATAATGCACAGATTCACAGAACCAAAGGCTCAAAAGGACCATTAGATGATTTAATCTCACCTCCCAGTATAATTCATTACTTTTACGCTCTTGTGCCCAATAATTAGCTATAAGCAGAAGTGTGTCTTTCTAGAAGGCATGCCAGAGAGAAAAATCCAGATAAATTAAATTAAACTATATTCTCGTAGCTATCTCTCCATGATTTTTCCTTCAATCCCTTTCTCATATCAGAAAGCTTTACTGAATCAAGTGGTTTCACACCAGCTGTGAAAGTAAAGATTATCCATAGGAGTAAGGTCTCGAAAGGTCAAGAAAATGTCTCCCCTTTCTGGAGAATGCATGTGACAAAGAGCAACATATACATGCCAGTATCTTTAACCCGTATTCATGTTCTTGGGTTCAGAAAAGTGTTAGGATTTAGAGGGGAGGAACCACAGTTACCAAGAGGAGGTAGAATCTGAATTTGCTGTGAAGGGTGTCTGAAATCTACCGATACCAATATCACATTTGCTACTTTCTCTGCCTTTACAAACCTACAGGAACCATTTGGGAATTCAGACAGCAATGAAACGGAAGTTGTCATATATTGCCAGGGAAGCCTCTTGTTGATGCATTATCAACCTGTTTCTCTGTATTCCAGAAAAAAGTAGCAGATCAGCCCAATCGAAGTCCCTCGATATGGTTGGCAATGTACAGTGCCTTTGGACGACCGATTCTTCTTAGCAGCACCTTCCGTTACTTGGCTGACTTGCTGGGTTTTGCTGGGCCTTTGTGCATTTCTGGCATTGTTCAGGGCTTCCAGAATACAACCCATAACACAAATACAACAGAAAAGGTAACTTTATAAAATTATTTAAGGATTTTTTTCTAGCATTTGTTCTTGATTCATATCAAGTGTTTAATACTGTGTGTGCACAAATATCATCATTGTAATGTTTCGTTATAACTTTCAAGTAAATTTTTTTGTTGTTGTTGTTAGAGACCACCAAGTGAAAGACCTAAGTAGCGGACTTAAGTCTTCATCACAAATGCAACACAAGTAGTGCAACAGAGACAAGGCAGTCTTCCCCCCAGCTGGAAGAGCTGGCTCTTCATGGAGTCAGTTCTGAACTTCTAGGGGGAAGTAACAGCTTTTATGAAGCTATTCAGCTGTGCCTCCTCATTTCATTCAGGACATCTGCTGGTAGCTCCCCAGTGATGAATCCAGAAAAGAGGAGTCTGTGGGTTCTGCCTGATTTCTGTCCCTCTATCCATTTGTCATTCATTGACAAGTTTGAGCCTGTTGTAACCTGTTTTCCACTAGGATCTGAGAGTAGTCGCTCTCTGTGATCAATTACACTGCCTGATGCTGAGTTGAAATGCATTGGGCATGAAAGAAGTTGATTATTCAATGAACTACTTGCACAGAAGATGCTAGTTGACATCGCGTTTCGCTCTTCACTGAGACTTGTATTTGCAGAAGTCGTCTCTATAAGACAACTGAATAAGCATCTGACACAAAACATTTTCTATCCTAAGAACAAGAATTTGTTAAAAACTAGTGAAAAGACAAAGGCAAAATAATTTTACTAGATGACACTAGATAAGACACAGGGAGGAAATTTTTCTCTTTCTTCTGATATGGAAATATACCCATACACTTTATACAGTGAATGTTTGTTTGAATAGTATTTGAATGAGGGGATAGGTATGTAATGGAATAAAATTTTCCCTTTCAGATAGAGCATGTCACTGTCATCACTGTACAAACATCTTCTCCTTGGCTGCTTATTTCCAACATTCATTTTCTTGACTGATTCTCTGAATTGGGCTTTAGACTTTCAGCCATTTCTGCTGACAAAATAGAGTTTAATTGCACAGCTTATCAAATAAAGCTCTGTCACATTGAACCTCAGCATGTTGGATTTGAGCCACAGAGTCAAATAGCAAAGTATGCCTTCTGCCTTAGAAATAGAGTTTTGGGGTTTCGGTTTGTTTTGTAACAGGATTTTGTTGTTTATCTTTTTTTTTTTCATGTTGAGCAAACGAGATGGTTTTGCTTGAAAATTTTCATTTCTGGATCTCAAATTTGGAAACTTGCACCTTTTCCTTTTGCACTCTTCATTGAAATGTTTTATTTTAAAATGTTTTAATCTACACTGGCTAAAGGGAAGATTAAAATAAATTGGAAAACTTGAAAGCACTTCAACATTCTGGCTTTGTGACAGATAGTCACTATTTCTCTTGGATACATTTCAGAATACATTTGCTTTCAATTTGCATATTTTGATAAACTTTCCCTTGGTTGTTCTTGCCATTATGAGTCTCTCTTTAAATCCTCTCTAGATTCAACAAATTCAAATTGATTTAATTTTATGGTTATTCCCCCTTAATTCCCTGTAATTCTATCTACATTGTCAAAGGTGGCCACAAAAGTTACTTTGTTATTGTTATCCCTGCTATGTTCACATGGAAAAGTTAAATGACACAGGACATTAAGAGAAAGCATGTACCTGACCAATCATTCACTGAAGCAACCCTCATTTCCAAGAGTCTTTATCTGATGAAGGAACCCTGTCCTGTTATTTCAGCAGGATGTAGATGTTTGAGACTTTGGCACTTTTGAAGTTATTTTTGCTCAGTAAGTGTTTATAAATATTTGACTACTTATACTGATTTCGAAGTTTTATGGCTTGGTTATTACAGGACATACCTGACTAGGGATGGGACACAGTTGCCTTCCAGTCACTTGGTTCATCCCAAATCCAGACTACCCACCCACTGGTTGCCTTTGATAGATGGAGGAGAGTAGGATGAGATTAAGATGATGGGATGGGATGGGATGGGATGGGTTAGAGTAGGGTAGGGTAGGGTAGGGTAGGGTAGGGTAGGGTAGGGTAGGGTAGGGTAGGGTAGGGTAAGGTAGGGCAGGGTAGGGTAGAGTAGGGTAGGGTAGGGTAAGGTAGGATAGGATATGATAGGACAGGATGGAACAGAACAGAGTAGAACAAAATAGAATAGAATGGAATGGAATGGAATGGAATGGAATGGAATGGAATGGAATGGAATGGAACTGAAAGTTAAAGCATGTTAATAATGGCATTTTCCAAATGCCACATGAACACAGGCAAACATTAAACATCTCCTTAGGAAGCCTGTTTTGCTGTTTGACCATCTTCATGATAATTTTTCCCTAATGCTCAGTCTTACCCTCTCCTGGTGAGGTTATTGTGGTAAAGTGAGCCTACAAGCTCGGGTCTCTCTCCTGCCTCTAGTCCTTTTGCAGGTGAGAGTAACCCAGAATGAGACCTTGATGAGACTTTGACAGTGTAGACATTCAGATTACCTCCCAGTATTTTTAGGTGGTGGTGCACTGGAACAGGCTGCCCAAGGAAGCTGTGGATGCCCCATCCCTGGTGGTGTTCAAGGCCAGGTTGGATATGGCTCTGGGCAGCCTGGTCTGGTGGCTGGCAACACTGCACATAGCAGGGCAGTTGAAACTAGATGATCTTTGAGGTCCTTTTCAACGCAGGTCACACTATGATTCTATGAATCTGTGATTTACTAGACCTTTCTTCTCAACATCAGGCTGGGCATTTCAGAAGAAATTCCTCTTTTTAGAATTCCAGTATATCCTGCTTCCAGCTGGATAGGAAGTGCCAAAGAAACAGCCTTCCTTGCAGTATTTTGATACATTTATTTCCTTCTCTGAATGAAGCTGAACAACACAGCAAATGTAAAAACTAGAAAAGGAAAACAATATTATATAAACAATATTTTTTTTCTCCTATTGAGGCATGTACATCTCATTTCATGGGAAATACTTGAAGAAACGCTTTTATTTTTATTCAGAATTCACAGATATCATAGACTATTCCTGGAAGGAATTGTTCCAACAATGTACAAATACAACATAATCAATGTTGCAATATCAATGCAATAAACCAGTCATACATTACAAAAATAATTTATTTGTAGCTTCTTTATATGCAGGCAAAGTTGCATTTCTATCTGCCAAATCATCGGAATTCAAATGAAAATCTAAGGAATAAGACAGACATGGCAATCTCACTGTCCCTTTCCTGCTAAGAAAAACTATTTCAGAATTGCTAACAGTTGCACTCTTAAATCTCTGGAATATGAGCAGAGAGATTAATTTATATCGAAGTACACAATATGTAGAACAGTGAGAGTTACGATTCCTGCAGCGTTCCCAGAATACCATCAATGTTATATATTCTAATGCAAGGACTGAATTTCCTAGTATCTAGCATCTCAAGAAGAGATAATCCATCCTATGTCATTGTCATAGTATTTTTCCTTTTCATTTGAAGGATCCATCAAATTCATATCTCTCCTCAGAGGAATTCCTCAGGAATGTTTACGTTTTGGCAGTTCTCCTCTTCCTGGCCCTTATCCTGCAGAGGACATTCCTGCAGGCCTCCTACTACGTGACTACAGAAACTGGCATCAATCTACGAGGTGCTTTATTGGTGAGCAAAGATGTTCCCATGATATGCCACTGTTCCTGCTTCATCTTTTCATTTATCTTATCCTTTATCTAAAAACTCAGTTAACAACTATAGTCTGGGAGAAGATAGTCATGATATTTTCATGCAGAAAACTGGAAATGGCCATTTCACTGCCAAACTGATGGCAGTAATTCATTTCACCAAAAAGTAGATACTCAGAAATTTAACACTCACTCTGTGCATCTACAAACACATCTTTCCAAATAGTGTTAGTTAGTCTGAAGATAAGCAGTGTTATTTTGGTTCTGTATTTACTTATGAGTTACTTTGGCTGACTGTAACAGTCAACAGCCATATCGTTGCCCTAGCAATGTTCTACTGGGGTACTGTCTGTGAAACATTAGTGGTGATTATGAATATTTATGCCCTTTTACCCTGTAATTCTTCCCCCAAACTGTCTAAAACTAGCATCCATTAACCCCTTATGGAAGTCATGTTTATAAACAAGAGACAGAAGTTCCAGCTCAGTTTAGGCTGTAGCCAGGACATCTGCAGAGAAAACTCCACAGACAGTAGCAGGAATTTGTGCAAAATAGAAGCTGGTACTGATGTTTTCCCAGGTGTAGCTAATCACAGAATATTATACCAGTGTGAAGGCTTCTCTTTATGCTTGCTCTGTGATTGATGCAGCTGTTTCAATAGAGGGGGTGCACTTGGTGAAGAAACAGTACCTCATCATTTCCTTATATTTTTATGATTCCCAGTTGCCAAAATGGGAATTCTACAGGATCCCATAGATCCTGTAGATCTGATCTTGATCCTGAAAGAACAAAACTTTTTTCTAAAACTTCCTTGATGCCACAACCTGTGAAATTTGATTACAGCTTCAACTGATCTCACAGTATTTATCTTTAAATTTCTGGGAGCTACTCAATTAATTTTAAACCTTGTTGTGCTCTGACATATTTTATGGAAACAGATGACCAGGTGCAGGAAAGAAACATGAAGGAATATAAAACCATTCTGTACAAAACTTCATTGCATGAGTTCAGCTACTGCACTGGAAACAATAATTTCTTTGACAGCGCCACAGAAAACCAGGCTCACCAAGTGTTTATTAAAAAAATACTTTGCTCAGCCTCCTGAATTTTCACGTTTTGTTGTCATTTTGTTCTGTTTTGGGTCTACATTAAGCAGTAATGCTTTAGGAGGTTTTAAAAGTCTGCCCTCATTTTTTTTTCTTCTTCTGCCTCTGTCTGTCTCATGTGAGAGAAAGGCTGTGCTAAGTAATAACCAACACTGCATTTTGAAACATCCTGCTGCTCCTGTTGTTTCATAATGACATCCTTATCATAGATGCCATTTTATTCCCTCCACAGGCAATGATATACGATAAGATCCTGAGGCTCTCCACATCCAACTTGTCCATGGGAGAGATGACGCTGGGACAAATCAATAACTTGGTTGCCATAGAAACAAATCAGTTAATGTGGTTCTTGTTCCTGTGCCCCAATTTGTGGGCTATGCCTGTTCAGGTAGAGCATCAAAATAAGGACATAACGTTGGGATCCTCCAGCCCATTAGAAAAGAGTATACATGTGTGAGACTACCACCTAATCCAAAGGGGAACCTCTAACAATGGACTTTACACTCATTTGCCAGGAGGAGGACTAACATGCAGAAATGTGGCCCATCATCTCCTCCTAGAGCTTGGAGATTATCTTTCTAGGGGCTGGTAAAGTGAGAATTTTTTGACTAGGATTTTGCTATCCTGGGTACAATCTGTGACTTTACGAGTGATAACCTGTTGTCTTTTCCCTGCTCTGTCTTCCCGTACTGACACAAGTCATTTCATTTTCTTCTGCTGTATGGAAGCAGCATCTCTGAAGTGCCAAGCATTGCTTTTGCAGCACCTACTTGTAGCTGTGCTTAGCAGTAGGAACAAAAAGCAATTGAATTATGCTCTGATGACTGATGGAAGGACTGATGGGCTGCATGAAATGCTCAGAGGAGCTCCAATCTAAACAACCTTAGTTACTGCAAACATCTAGTCCTTATCAAGGCAGGAAAGAGGGAAAAGCAGATGTGTTTGAAACAAAGCTAAAAGTTATTAACCTAGAGGAAACCTTCAGAAGTGTCTAAATCATTTAAGGACCTGAGCTATACTTATTTTCCACAATGCCAGAAACCTATAGCATCTCCAAAAGTTTAGCTTCTGGTAGAAATGGAATGGTTCTAACCTACACATGACCCCACCAACACCAAACAAGTTAAAAAAGGGATAGAAGCCACACTTCTTGCTGAAACTCCTGGAGCTGTGCTAATAAGCTGTTGTAATAGTCAGCAATATGACTGCCACAAATGGAAACAAATAGGACTGGGTAAGGTTTAGGTGATAAAAATAATTCATGGAGGAAAAGAAAGAAGAAGTTTGCATAGTAACAGAAGTTAGAAATAATACAGAGGATTCTATTTCAAGTAATAAGTCAATAATAAGAGGGCTCTGTTTTACATCCATGTTTATTTGGAAGCAATGCTGATAATACTGGAGTGTTTCTAAATGAACAGGTGGTCTGTTTCCTGTAGCTAGTGAAAAATTAAATACACATAGCCTAAATTCACCATTTACTATTTCTTTAATAAACAGTTTCTGTCTCAGCTGCTGAAGACATGTAATGGCTTTCCTCACCAGTAACCTAACAGGTTTGTTTGAGAAAGTTTCTGTTGATTTTAGTGGTTCCTGTAGTTCAGCCTCAGGGAATTACAAGACAGTGAGCACAGAGACAGCTTGACCACAGCTTTGCTCAAGAATGAGTATAGCTTCACCCATGAATTTGCACCTGATGAGTAACATCTGTGGCCTGGGCTATACAGGGCTCCTGCACTTAAGCTCTATTAATTGTAATGATTATTTTACAGCTCTGCTTCAACAGTAGAAATGGAAGGAAAATTGCTACTATTTCCTTCTCAAAGTATTATAAAGCTGATGTCAGTGATACTGTTTTTGTGGTAAGGTGTCATACTGCCTCCTGATGAGCTCAACTCTCTGCTCTATGGGGTGAAAAACAAACAAACAAACAAACAAACAAACAAAAACAGAAAAGGAAAAAGAAAAAAAGAAGTTAAGGAAATAACCCTTATTAAATAAGGGCTGGATTAGAACCATACTGCTCTGGGGAAAAAAAATGACAGGACTATCCTGTCTTGCCTTATGCAAAGGAAATAAGTTCCAATGGGTGTCCCAAGAAACAGCAACAGTCAAACCTGTTCCCTCATCAGGAAGAACAGGTTATAGCAAATACCAAACTTGCATCTGCACAGCATGATTAATGATAGTGTAACTGTCCATAGACTGCTGAGGACTGAATAACCTCGGGAAATACATTGTGCATCTACCTGTGTATGGCCTGCTATCAAGGACAACAACACACTGCAGACTGAAACCCACAGTAAGAGCTTGAGAGTTAAGCCCAAGTAGAAATTACCTTTAACCTTGTACTATTTTGCTAAGAAAAAGGCATCTAGGGGCGTTAGCTTACATTGCAGATGCCTGAAAAGCTAAATAATGCTTTCAAAATGTCCAACTCCGCCGATAATTGTTTCTGATACTGTCTAAGAAGACTTAAAGAGAAATCTGACTCAAATTAGGAATCTAGTTCTGAATGTCCTGTTTTCACTGAGGATATCTCTGTACCTTGAAGAGGAGCTTTATACAAAACTTCTTAATTCTGTAGAACTTGTGTTAGCTCTGGCACCAGAATCATGGCAATTGCACCAAAATCATTCCCAAATAAACCACAGTGGGAAGTGTTCCTACCCTCTTTGCAGGGCTCAGCCAGCATCTTGCTACTTTCCTACAGATCTATGTAGTATTGAAATATAAGCTCAGGTTTGTGACACTCCCCGCACATTTGCTTTGTGCTTTGGTGCCTGTCTCAGAAATGCCTCTGTCTCCAGTTGAAGAGGACCCAGAGGACAGTAGGCAAAAATGATTCATGAGAGTTCCAAGATCTTTGAATGCTTCCAGAGTGATGTAAGGAGATCTAGTGTAAATAAGACTTGAGGCCAGTGGTTCTATCACATGCTTTGGGGCAAGAACTAACCTTTTTGATGCTGCTTCAGTTCTGTGGAAATATTTGTCCAGAATTAGGACTAACAGGTACTAAAACAAAACATGAAATTCGTGTTCAAAAATAAAGATTTCTATGTTAATTTTCTTTCTAAAATTCAATGTTAACTTCACTTTCTAAATGTGAACTCCTGAAATAAAGTCTCACTTGATTCCTGTGAATCTTTAGCTTTTTTATTAGAAGAACAAATATATGCATATATAATATTTGTTATCATTCTGGTTTATCAAAGTGGACATTTTATTCTATGCTTTTTTTTTTTCTTCATAGATAATAATGGGCGTAATCCTACTTTATAATTTGCTTGGAGTGAGTGCTTTGGTTGGTGCTGCTGTTATTGTACTGTTAGCTCCAATACAGTACTTCATAGCTACAAAGCTGGCTGAGGCTCAGAAGAGCACGCTGGTAAGTAATTTATTGTAGTGGTTCTTCTGATCTGGAAAGGAGAACAGGGAATCAGGAGTTTTGGATTCTGTCCTTGTTGCTAGTAACTATTCACTGCAGAAGCTTAGGCAAAACATGTCTAGATTCCAACAACCCTCCCTTCCTCTTTCACCTTGCATGGCTCAGCAGCCCTTCCTGCCTCAGAAAAGTACCTCAGCGTTTGTCAGATAAGAATCCAAAAAAGTATGCGGGCCTTGACCTGCCTTCTCTGCAGAGTCTATATTCACCCAAATAGCATGGTTTTGTCTGAATTCAATTCCATGAAAGGATATTATTACTGAATTCAAATGTTGTATGTCATGGGATGTTAACGAATAGTACAAATGACAGATAAATTATGGGAGTACATTATTAAGGAATGTGTACAGTCCTCCTCTAAAATGGATAGAGACTCTACACTCTCACTCCAAGCTTTTGCATCCTCTAAAACTTAGATGACATTGCTTGATAAATATCTATTATACACTTTTTATCATCTTGTCTACAACACCAATTACAAATGTTTTCTAATACTTCATCTCACATTTAACCTTATTTTCATGGTCTTTGAACTTTTTTGGTCAACCTTTGATATGTTAGTCTTCAAATATGTAAGGATCTTTGTTATCTTAATGTTCAGTAAGCAAATGAATAGGCAAGTAGATTTACTCCTCAGTACACTTCAGTTCTTTTCAGTTCTCACAAGTACACTTTCAGAAATAGTCTCAATCTTTTTGCTTTTTTCTGATTTCTGGCTCACAAAATGATTTGGATTATGATTTACCAAAACATATGAGCACTGTTTTCTGGTGAGAAGCAATTAGCTAGATTAGATAAATACATGAATAAACATCTCACCTATTTTAATGACCATTCTGTATGAATCCCTAAATGAGTATTCTATCAACAATTACACATTTATCTATTCCTACAAACATCATCGGCCTATTATACTGCCTCCCTGAGTTTCAACTTCTGTTTGAGGGGGTTGGATATTTTATTTCTCTTCTTCAAATAGAGTCATTTAATTTCCCCTCTGATTATAGGTATTTTAATATCTCCAAAGAGCCTGAAATAATTGCTGGTTATTTTACCCAGTGTGACAACTGAAAGCCTGTGGAAATTCATAAACAACAAAAAAAAAAATAAGTAAATTATCTCTTTAATGAACTTTATGAGAGAATTAATTGGGGGGGGGGGGGAAAAAAGCATTCTCATTAAAACTACAAACCATTTTCAATTACTTATCCTTGTTTTCATTTGAAATGAAGGACTATTCTACAGAGAGATTAAAGAAAACCAATGAAATACTAAAAGGCATTAAATTATTAAAGCTGTATGCCTGGGAGCACATATTTTGTAAGAGCGTAGAGGAAACAAGAATGAAGGAACTCACCAGTCTCAAAACCTTTGCACTTCATACATCTCTATCCAGTAAGTAACTATTCTTAGGTCTCAGAAATGGGTTCTTCTGACTTCAGCTAGAGCAAGACACAGCTGTGCCTATGGCATTTTTTTATATGTGAAATGTACTTGGAACAAAATATGTGACAAATACAAAGCATAGAAATATTGGCAATATATCTTGCTGATTATTTTAGAAATTTGTTTGTCACCTTAATTGTGGCATTATAAGTTGTTTTATAGTAAGGAGTTTCCAGGTAAAATCAGAAGCTTAGATTACAGCAAAGATAAATAAGTGACTGATAGAAATTGTATTTCTTGTCCAGAGGAAGAGCTGACAGGTGATTTAGTTTTGCAGCATAATAATTATGCACATAAAATGTTTTATCCTAAATCACTGAAGTATACAAAGAAAATAATTATTTGGCTTACGCATTTGTGCGTTTATGATCTCTCTCTGTCATGGAAGGCAATTTCTTCCTGCAGAAGGATTTTCCTTTTTGGAATTTTAAGTATATGAATTGGAAATAGACAGATTCTTCTCACGTCATAGGACTAACTGTAAGTCTATTTTACATGTCATGTAATCTGATGCTTATTTTTTTTCTATTCCTAGTTTTTATGAACGCAGCCATACCAATAGCAGCTGTTCTTGCAGTAAGAATTTTTCTTTTCACTTTTCTTTAAAAAGGGGAGGGAAAAAGAGAGGAGAAGAAACAAACAAACAAACAAAAAACTACTGTCACTGCAGGACCATTGTTACTGTTCATAAAACCAGCAGATGAGTGCACCCGCTGGCTGGAAGGTAGTGTTATATTAGAAATGCCCATTCCAGTGTACTGGTATTTCATCAGTTGGGATTTGGGTTCATAAAACAAATAAACTGAAGACTAATGGAAATACAGGCTTTTATTGCCAGGAAAAAAAAAAAAAAAGAAAAAAAAAAAGAAAAGAAAAGAAAAAAGAAACGACCAATTCAACATAATTGTATCAATTTGGATGAAGACCTGTTTTTAGAAGCTCCTATTTCTGAGAGTTTTAAGTTGGCTTTGCTCTCCTGCTAACAGTGAAAATCATTCCTGAAACAAAATGTACTGCAAGCCACCATTTCAGTATTCAAAAAATCATACGATGGAGTTTAAGGTGAAATAAATTTTTGATGGTGCTCTGGCCAGGTTTAAATCTCAGTCTAATACATTAGAAAAGTACCACCTGCTGGTCAGTAAGAATTCTTCATAAACCGAATTCTGAGGGCGTTCCTCAGATTGTGCTGGTGATATTTACCAGGATTGAGTGAAATGTGTCTATGGTGCTGTATCTGTGGGGAAAAAAAGCACAACACATTTCTATTGATTTGTCTGTATTGTCCACTTCCTCAGAGCACTGAAATCAGTCACAAAACTTCATAGTACTTAACGGTTTGACTAAGCTAAATGCTTCAGTTTTATTAAGAGGTTTTTTTTTTTTTTTTCATTCTTAAATGCTGAGTTGCTTGAAATCACTGTCAAAATTTTGAATCTTTTGTGTTGTAACAGGAGTTACTTTTCCCTTCAATTTTCTGGAATTGCATTAGGGGTACACAGTTACTGGCCTTATTTAAACAAAACTTCTTGCTTTCTTTACCCGTCTTATTCAATAGAGTTTTTATATAACATGCTTTTTCTTCTGACGTGACAGACCTTCGTGACTTATGCATACACCAATGATAAGCCCCTGCAGCCTGCCCAGGCCTTTGCATCACTGTCGTTGTTCCACATCCTGGTCACACCATTATTTCTGCTTTCCACTGTGGTTCGTTTTGCAGTCAAGGCTATCATAAGGTAAGTGGTCCCAACTTACTCTATGATTGTTTCTCCAGCTCTTGAATATCTACATGCAGTAGCACAACAAGGAAGGTGCTAGAGAAAAGGTTTTTTCTACTTGCTCACCTGGAAGGGGATTTAAACGCATGGTGCTTTCATTGAGAATTCAGTATTGCCATGCCTCTCGTTTTCTAACAGTAGCATGGACTCTTTTTGATAGGAGCATGTTTGGAGGAACATTGGGCACTGAAGGACTATGTACACAAGAGAAACAGCACTACAGGACTTTTCTTATGAAGGAAATTCTTTTTTTTCCTGAATGGCAGTAGAGTGGTGCAGGAGAGGAGAGTTGGCAAGGCAGACATTTGGGAGTTTAATCTCTGAGTGCAGGAGATCTGCATGGCAGGACAGTAAAGAAGCTGGCACAAAGTGGAAAAGATTTTTAAAAAGAAAAAGAAAAAGGAACTCATAAAGTGCACTGCTTCATCAGAAGCGTGTATGTGCCAGGCATTTGCTTCTGCAAATAACTTAACAAAACATCTTCCTGGCTGTGGACCACTTAGTCTCAAGGGACCATATTGGCAGTAAGACAAATTTTAGACCTTCACTTATTGCATCAGAGGTCTGTATGGAAATAGTCGTGGTAATGGGGCATTTATGTAGAAGTAGACACTGCCAAGCAGAGGCAGAGTCTGACACCTGATTGGCAGTAACATGTCAGATGCCAAGCACTAGTATGACATGAAGATCATACTGGTCTTCCCAATATTTCCTTGGGATAGTAATTAGGGGGACTTCAAGCTTCATAGCTGTAATTTACCAGCACCACATTCACTCACTAAATAAAAAAATAAACAAACGTTATTTATCAAAGCAGCAGGAGAACTAAGTGAGAGATTTTCCCTACTCTGAAAATGAGTTCTGACTAGTGGAAAATACCAACTCTCCCTTATAAATCATCCTAGCCTCTAAATCTTTGCACTACATTTAGCACAGCCTTGATGTCAAAATTGTGCTGACGTTTTCCTTATCGCAGCTGGCTATCCCTCAGAACATTACTTAATACCATATTTGCCTAAATAAACTTCAGCTTTTGACAAACTTCTTTCCTGTAATCTTTCTCCCATGAACATCACATCCTCAAGTGAAGAATGAAGAATATCCATCATCAATCAAATATGCGGTCATTTGTGTTGTGATTAAGCCCTAAAATTTTGGTCCAAAACTCTGTTTCAATTTAAAGAGTAGTTCCAATAACATGAAAGCCTTTGTGGATATCTGTCCTCATTCAAACAGAAAGTAATGGTTTATGTATTGTTAGGGTGATGATCAGTGTGAGGTTTCTTTTCCTTTAGAAGAGAAATCCTTTCTTGACACAGATATTCTTATGAAAGACTGAAATACTGTTGTTAGACAATCTAAGTTTCCTTTTTCAAAACAGGAGATAGGAACAGCTATAATGGAAAGACAAAATAATTATATGCCTCCATAGCTTGAACAGCTATTGATAATTTCACACAAAATACACATACAGGCCTTGAAACAGGTCTACTTTCCCATTTTCAGATTAATATTCAAATTGTTGATCCAAAGTCATATGTTCTCCTACTTTCTCCTGCACCTTGATTTTAGTTTTTGCAGTGTCATAATTTCACCATGGCAGGTCATTTCTTGTATTGATCCCTTTCCTAGGATGATAGAGCCCTATACTTAGGGCACACTTAAAGGAAGTGGGACAGAAGGAGAATCAAGTCCTTCTGTGATGAAGAATGCATTGAACCTGTGTGCTGTATTTCCCATGAAAGTAGATAGAGAGAACTGTTGCTGTGTTGCTCTGAAGCTGGCTATGACTATGCAGTTTTGTGCATTATTCAGTCCTGTTAGTATGCTGTTTATGCCAAAGTTGTATTCAAGATGCACCTATTGTGTTTGCATTTTCAGGGGATGTAGGCAAGTAAATGACTTATGTAAGTCCCTTGTGTAGACATGGGAGAAGAACAGCGGAGAGAAATCTGCTGAGATGGAAATAATTCCCACAGAGCTCTAGCAGAAATCACATGACTTTAGCTCTCCTCTTCATTTCCAGTTCCCTGTACAGTGTTTAATTATTTTTGTATGTCCTTTACCACGTATATAATTTTGTACTTGGGTAACACGATGGTCCAATAGGCAGAGGAATGTATCTTGCAACTTTTCTTGGAAAACTTTTGGGTGTATCCTGTTGTCTTGGCTGCAGATAACTGGAAATGTACCCTTAGTAACTTGGGTTTATTTAACCATCCCATGTTTGCTTTTTTTAAAGTGTACAGAAGCTGAATGAGTTTCTCCTCAGTGATGAGATTGGAGATGACAGCTGGAGAGGTGGGGACAATTCTGTAGCTTATGAATCCTGTAAGAAGCACACAGGACTTGTAAGTTCTGTTTTATGACAATGAATTTCAAAGCAGAGAGGTCATACAGACCAGTATGAGGCAAATGCCCGATTGATGGTGCTGAGGAGTTTGGGGTTCTTGCTTGACTCTGTTCTTGACCAGTTTTGCCTCTTCTGTTGAGGGACTTGTGTTTCTATGGCATGAAGAGTCCTCAAACACATTGAAGCTCTACAGAACTGCTAGTAGTAATAAAAATGCCAGAACACACTTACTTGTGGGGATTCAAATTCAAATGTGGTTATGTGGATTGTAGTGTATATTGTCAGTATCATGGTACGTCAGACATTTTTAAGCAGGAACACTTCCTGCCCTAGGAAATTCAGAACTGGAGACTGGAAAAACAACAGTAAAGTTTGTGGAATAGAAATTCATTCCATAGTGTTTTTTTTCTAGGGGTGCTAAACACAAGTGAATTTGAGTAAAATTTGAGGAGTCATTTTAGCCAGAAACCAACCAGCCAACCTAAATACATAAATAAAACAGACATAAAAAAACAAAAAAAACCCACACAATTTGGGAAAACCCTTCAAAGTTTTTCTAAATCTAGCTGACTCAGCTGCTTAAAACTGATTATATAATTTCAAATGTGACTAGAATTTGACAAAAGCAAGAAAGAACTAGGATGGTAGCTCTATATGTCATTACACTTTTACTGACACAGCTCTGTTTGAAGCTACCTCAGGTAAGGCAGGCCTACCTAGTGCTTGAAGAGGCTGAGGAAGCTGAAATTTGAGTTGGTTATGCATGGGAAAACATCAAAAGATCAATCCCCATGCTTCAATTAAGAATATTTAAAATTTTACAGAATGTACAAGACAGATAGTGAAAAGCATTTTCTTCTTGTGATCAAGAATGGTGAAAGAAATGGAAACAGATTCTCTTTTTGCTAAGAAACCAAATGCTGTTCTCTCTTGCAAGTTCCAACTTTTCTCTTTTCTTTCTCCTCATGATGTAGCACACAAAGGCCATCAACAGGAGGCAGCCATTGAGGTATCAGCTTGAAAACTATGAACAGTCATCAAGAAGGCAAACACGTCCTGTGGAGACAGATGATATTGCAATCAAGGTGGTCTGAAAACATCAGTACATACTTTCCAAGCAGGTTCTTCTGCTCGGTCCTACAACAGTACCAGAGAGAGTGCAATTACTGCTGCTTTTCCAAAGGAAAATTGTCCAATTCAAGAACAAGCCAAAAATGCCTAAATAAATTAGCACTTAAAACAAAAATAAAGTCTGAATGAGAAGGCTTCTCTTCAGACCAATTCTTTATAGTGCTTCCTTATCTTCTCGGGAATAAGAGGCTTCATGAGCATAAAGGAACAAAAACTAGAGAATCCCATATTCAGAAATGAAGAGATTGTTTAGAGTTTCCCTTCTTCTCTCTCACTCTTAGAATCAGGATCAAAACTTTTATGTCATTTTCTGTCATTTATTATGAACTATAACTTATGATTACATTATTTTAAGTCATTTTGGACTTTTTTTCCCCCATACATTTCCATTTATGCAAATAATGCTTCTTGTTAACTCCAAGGAAGGTATGCAAAAAAACAAAAACAAACAAACAAACAAACAAACAAAGCAATATGATATGTGATAATTTCTTTGCAGGTGACCAATGGATACTTTTCATGGGGAAGTGGTTTAGCTACTTTGTCCAATATAAATATCAGAATCCCAACAGGTAGGATAAAAGCGCGTCTTAAATATGAAATACATTATATCAGATTGCTACTAATTCAA
This sequence comes from Coturnix japonica, assembly GCF_054131305.1. Taxonomy (NCBI): domain Eukaryota; kingdom Metazoa; phylum Chordata; class Aves; order Galliformes; family Phasianidae; genus Coturnix; species Coturnix japonica. Next base: position 61,031,721 of record NC_140663.1, on the reverse strand, counting down.
TTTCTTAACATTACTAAAAGCACAAAAACACTTAAAAAAAAAAAAAAGAAAAAGAAAATCAAAAGTTAAACAAGGTTGTGAACTATATTGGGTATGTAACTTCACTGTTAACCTAGAATGCTTTAAATAATAATTAAAAAATTACATATTTTTCATATACTTACATTCTTCATATTATATTAAGGCAGAAAGAACATAAACATTAAGAATAAATACTAAAAGGATAGTTGCAGAAAATTGTGTTATTATTTTGAAGAAAAGAGTTAAAATAAAATAAAAAAGAGAGAGAGAATTCTAGATTCATTCAGACCACGAGTCCATCTAGTCCAGGATTTTGCTCCAAGCAGCAGGCAAAAATTAGCACACAAGGACACAGCAATCATATAGCAGACTTTTTCTGCCTTTCTTCAATATTACAGTTTCCCAGTATAGAACTATTTTCATCTCAGTGCATTCCTTGACCTTCCTGCCGTGATCTGTCAAAGAATCTTTAATGAATTTATCTTTCAAGTTGTTAATTTTGCCCGTTGTAAGCTTATTGCCTCCACGACATTTTTTGGCTAGGAGTTCCACATATTTATGGTTTTGTTTTGGAAGACCTACATAACAAGTATGAAAACTATTACTTTTTATTTTGATGATGGTGGTGATGGTGAATGTAAAATTCCTATTGCCACTGTAAGAAGGAACTGCAGTTAGGAAAACAGTGCCTGGAAGAAGGAATAGTACAGCAAAGGAGAAAAAATAGTGGATCTTTCAGTTGCAGATAATACATGTCAAAACAATATTTTCATCCTTTTGGAGCTTAGTGTGTAATTGTACTTTCCATTAAAGTATATATCATGAATGAATAGATGCAATGTTGTTTGGTTACACAGTGGGTGTAAACAATCTCATGTCCTGTGGAATGGAATCTAGCTATGTCTTGTAAAGTTGAGAAGAATGTGTTTTTTTGTTTTTTTGTTTTTTCCTGTTTTATTTATGTTTTGGGGTGTTTTTATAATACATTTTTTATCACTGTCATAGGTCAGATGACAATGATTGTGGGTCAAGTTGGCTGCGGCAAGTCCTCACTTCTCCTCGCTATATTAGGAGAGATGCAGACACTGGAGGGAAAAGTGCACTGGAGCAAGTATGTATCACATAGCAACTAACTGTTGTTTTCAGTAAAGAAGGAGAAGTTGGATTTTGCTGTGGGAAATGTAAACTTCATGCCTCAGAACTGCTTGTTAAAGAATTACCTGTCTGCATTACCTAGATCTTCTCTGAAAAGCATCATCAGCTACTTATGCTTTTCATTGCTGTTTTGTTCATGTCTCATAGCAGGTAGAGCAGAGTCAGAGTAGGTAAAGTAGAGTGTCTTAGGAAGGGAAAAAATCTAGTCTGGTAATATCTAATATACTGGCCCTAGCAGATGACCTGAATAGAAAGAATATTTTACATAGAAAGAACAGAATGTTATCCAACGACCTTCTGTGATTTGAGTCAGCTCTAATTTGCAGTAGTCATTATATGTAAAGGAAGTCTTGCTGCAAAAACAAAAAAACAGCCATGCAGTACGAACAATAAATCTGCTGTGTTTCATCAGAAGGGTTTGTTGTCTAGTAACACTTTACATAATATTTTCACCTCATGTCGTGCCAATAATGAGATTCTTCAAGAAGCACTGGAGGGATGATAGAATAAACCAATGTGAAAGGAAAACTGATGCTGTGATTTGTATTCACACCTAGATTGTTAAATTGGCTTTGTTGTGCTGCAACTGTACATAGGTGAGAGAATTACAGGGTGGAGCTTCTTCAGTTGAGAGGTGTTATTGGTGTACTGAAATATGGGAAAGACTTACTTTACCACTCTGCTAGCAGAAAGAAATAAAAGGATTAAGTAATAAAATGTGTGCAATGATGTCTCCTGATATCTGCCCAAGCCTCACTTGTTTGATTCAGTGCTACTCTTCACAGTATGCACACAGAAAGCAGACTGAGGGTGCTGAATACTAAAAAGCAAAGGTTCTGAAAAAGATGTTGTTGAGGAGGCAATTGTGGATGGAGTCAGTTCTCCAGTTCTACATAAATTCAGAGTCAGCGCATGAGAACTATGGAAGCTAAGTGAGACAGCAACCTCCTTTCCAGCTTAGGCTACATAGAGGTTATTGAAGAGATGTGCTGTAACTCAAAGACTTTTTCTCTGGTTTTAAAGATCAGTTTTGTTTCCTTGAATTTACCAAGCCAAACTCTTCCTAAATAGCTCTTTTGGTTGAAAGGATGAATTTAGTCACAGAGGCCAATATTATTTTTGCCCCATCCCCTTATTAAAGTAAGGAACCTGTATCATCATCTTTTTTCTTACAGCAATGTTGAAAGCTGGATATTTTTGCTTTCCTGTGTTAGTATGCATGCCGTTTTCTTGTTCTCTAGCTGTATTTCACTGTTGGCTATTCTAAACATATGATCTCACTGGAGTAGTAGGTATAGTTGGAGCCAAGGCAAGACTAACTTCAGTGCAGTCACATGCAAACTTCAGCATTGATGGAAAAAAGAATATGTGACTTGCCACGGTTAATTTCTTTGAGATATATCATGGAAACATTGACCTCATAATGAGGTGGATTTTTTCCTGAGTAGATTAAGAAAAAAAGAAAAAAAAAAAAAAAGAAAGAAATCAGAAGAGCGTGGATATAACTTATTCTCACAACTGGTTTTTAATGTGTTTGAGAGACTCAGTTCCTATGGAAGGATATGAAATCTTAGATTAGAGAAACAGAGCAATCATTGAAAGACACTACGTAAAAAATATGAAATAATGTTGAAACTTCACAGTGTTCAAGAGGGTAGGATCACAATGTCAGCTAGCAAGCAGTCTGCACATAACCAAATGAGAAACTCAAGTTTTTGCTAGTGTCTCAGGCTTCCTGAGTATCTTTTTCATTGTAATCCATAATTTGGTATCATGTTATAGCTGATGCAAGCATGGCTTTTGCTGATAATTTCAGACTGCTGGCAGAGAGCTTAATTTTAGTTATTAGTTATTTACCTAAGTAAGTGGACCCTATCCTTTACATGGTAAAGGTCTTGTTTACTCCATTAGATCCCTCTCCATGAGATTCAACACACATGAATAATGTAGCTATTGATCCAGGTATGAAGTGCAGTCTAGGTGAATTCAAGTGTAACAATACAGTATAGTAATGATGTATCAGACTTCAGCCGCTGTTAATACTGAAGCGATCCTATAATTTATTATTGTGAAAGTTCATCATGAGGCTTGAATGCCCTGTTGCTCTTGTGATTAGCTGCAGTAAGAACTGTACATGCTATTGCATGAGTTGTCATCATTCTGCTGTGTTGGAGAAAGAAAGTGTATGTGAAATTATGAACAGAACCAACCTTACAGGCCAGACCTCAGTTCTTGCCAGTTACATGAGACATTGCAAATGTTAGACAAGGAAGTGGCTTTTTCTTTTCCTGGTGAACAATCAGCTAGAGAGAGTTCTTCAACACTGAAGAATGTGGTTATCTGGATTCAGTGATTCAGCCATGCCCATTTCAGATCTAAGGGATGGATATGGGGACTATGTAGAGAGACGTATTCTTCTCTTGCAGCCCAAGCCAGAGTCAGGACCCTATTCTCAGACAGTTAAAGGGAGAAGAGTAGCAAAATGGAAGGCCTTTCACTTGGGTTACATCTTCCACCCATTGAACTGGTTCCTGTGCAAACACGTTGCTGTGTATGATAACCACGGAAAACTAAAGTTACTGAAGAAAATAAATCCTCCCAAATGGCTTGTTCTGCATGCTAGCTATGGAATACTTCAAGAAAATTAAGAAAAGACATCACTTCCCTAGAAGGATCACCAAGTACGTCTGCCTACCAAAAGACTGCAAACACTATAACTCATAGAAAACACTGGAATGCAATCATCATGGACAGATACATTGTTAGCCATATAGACAGCAGTAGATGAAGTCAGTATATCTACTAGTGCTGTCTTACTGCTTTGGCTTGGTTCAAAAACTAGAAGTTAGATAAAACTATTCCAATCTGCTGGATAGAATCTCTGTAGAGCTCAGTCCTTGTCTTGCCTCAGGTCTCTTGCCTGTATTAGTAAAGGAAATTGTATCTATCATATCTTCCACCATTACAATGGTATCCTAGTGACTTTATATTCCTTTTTTTTTTCCTCCATACTCACTGTGTAGGCTGAGGGATTCTGGGCCTGGTCAGACAAGCATTACTCTATTTTAAAATACATGGAGCTATCACACATTGCCAACATTCCAACCAAATTCTTTTTTCTTTTCTTTTTTTTCTTTTTCTTTTTCTTTCTTTCTTTTTTTTTTTTTTTTCCATCTTACTTTTCCTCAAAGCTTTGACTTAAGTACATTTCTAATAGATCAGCTTATATGCTGAAAATATAATCAGTCCACATATACAGGTTTTTCTTAACACTTCAGACTGAAAATCATCATACTTCATTTTGTGGTATATTTTATAGTACAGAATAAAAATCAGTATAGATAGCCATACTTAATAAATAAAGAAATTTGAACCAAGGTTCAAGGTTACTAATGCTAGCAGGCAAAGAAAATCTCTAGAAATCTCAGAAGGTTCAGATTCATCCCTCTCCCATGCCCTGCTATTGCATCACCCTTCTGAATTCTACTGAAAGCACAAAACCAAATACTTAATCCCCTTGCATATGTTTATTAGTGGGATTATTAGAAAATGTGGGTTCTCACAGAACTCAGAATTCAAGAAAACTGAAGTGTAATCATCAAGCGTGCAATGAAAAATGTCTATCCAAGGAAGAAGAGTTTAAGGAATCAAGATTCTAAAGATTGTTCTTGCTCATTCAGATAAGCTATCTATAAGATCATAATGACAAACATAATACTCATGAGGAATCTTAAGGTGTTTTGTAGGGCTTGTTCTTGCTTTTTCCTAAATTTTACTTCTGAAGTCATCCCCAGAAGCATTCATGAAAACATTATCACTTTCTTTCTCCACTATTTTAATGCACTGTTGTAAGTGTAAAAGTCTGTGCTCTTTTAATAGAGGAAGTTTAGGTTTTCTTTTTTGTTTGGCTTGACCTAAATTCTGATTTCTCTTTATTCTCTCATTTGTCTTCATTTTCTGCTTCCCTTGAACTTTTTTCCACTGTAGAGAAGGTGGGAAGCTTTTCTGATGAAGGATCAACTTTTATGAAGCAATATCTGTTTTGTGCTTCCTTCTGTGCCTCCCTGACTCTTCTGAGATAATCAGCAGGGCTGATCAAACATATTTTGTGGCAATTGGTGCATGAAGAAATTGGTGCACTTAAAGAAGCCTGAATCATCAGAGTTCTTAGAGAGCTGATGTACAGCACAGAAAGCAACATGTCCCAATTCTGGCACTTTGAGAAGATGCTTACTGTGTTAGTCTGGCACAGTAAGTGCTCTGCTATTAGAGTTTTTCTGCCCTCTACAAGACTTGGATCCTCTGTTTATGAGCGCAGATGCAGTTATGGTATTCCAACAGGCTAGCAGACATTTCCATTGCAGTAATGAAGTATTTAATCTGGAGGGTTTGTAGATTTGGAAAGAGGATTTCTTTGTTTTGCTCATTTGGTTGTTTGTTTTAAGTGAGACAAATAACACAATAATATCATTTTCTTAGTCCTTTCTTTCTCTAGCCAATTTCCATTCACCTGGTAAATAGTTTCTCTTTTAAGGTTTTGCAGTTGCAGTGATGTGCTATCATTCCTGGCAGCAATCATAATTGCTGGTCTAGAACTCTTTCAGCTAGTATCCCACGCCCTTGACACTGTTAATAAGTCAGTTACTGGGCACAGGACACTACAAATCATTCATGTCAGTGAATGTGCATGTTCTTGAAAATCCTTAAGAAGTAGAGACTGACCTCATAAAAGTCTAGGCGCTGCAGTGCTATGCATAGCTTGATGACATCTCTCTGCTACAAAGCAGTTCAGAATTTGTTTTGGTTCAAAAGCAAAAATGTGTCACCTGCACCATGCAGAATTATATCTGCAGAGCTTCTCTTTGGTGCAGGAGAAATCTGTCATTAGAGTTGTTGCCAGTTTCCACGGGTCATTGGTGGAACAGTATGAAGAAGCTGAATTATTGCCTGTCAGTCTTTCATATGCCTATGCAACATTAACAATGTCAGGCTGAACAGATTATAAGACACATTTTTCATTGTTAATGAGTTTTCTAACAACACAGTTTTAACTACCATGCACAACAGATATAAAGATGTAGTGTTTACAAAAGTTCTATGCTTTTGATTGAACCATGTTTATTTTCTCTTTGAAAGATAACAACACACACAAAAACTGAAGTTGCATTCTTAAATATGTACTTAGCTACAGTTCCCTGTATGTAAAATTTACACAATAAGCTATTCTCTGTGTTTTCTGCTTACTAAATGTCATTTACCGTAACTTGCAGTGTAAATGAAACTGAGCCTTCTTTTGAAGCATCCAGAAGGTATTATCTCTGTTTTTAGTGTATCATAATGCACTCATTTTTCAGAATTTCCTCAAGCTTTCATCTATGTACCCTTCAGCCATCTCTGTTTCCTTCCTGTTGATAATCATTTACTATAGAAATAACTGGCAGATTGTGCTAAATCCAGTGGATCCCGATCTTTCCCAGCCACTGTACCACTACCTCAGTCTCAAGTCCAGCACCTCAGAAAGGCCAAAGTCTTGCTTGAAAGATATTGAGCACATCCATCTCATATTTGATATCACTGGGAATTCATTGTGCTCCATGTCTCACAAGGCAGGGCCTCAAGATGACAATCATCATTACATATACCCGCCCATGTGCATATCTTCTGTTCAGCACTGGGTTTTGTGCTGCTGCAGACCCAGCTTGGCAGCTGTGTGATGGAGCAAGGCACACAGTGTGCAAAGGGAGCTGGTTGTGGTCTGGCTGAAGTTAGCCTGTGATTCCAGCCCTGCTTTCTGTGAGATGGCCTGCAGGTTTAAAAGAAGGGCGAGCTAAATCAAAAAGATGTGCCATCAATGGCAAACAAGTAGTGGCACAGATAGCTGTGGTTGGGACTCACACCATTATTTGATATCTGACATATTTCATGCTAGTCCATATTGAAATGCCTATGAACTGCTAAAATTTTGGTATACTACTGACTGTTTCTAACCAGCTATTACTCATACCCTAGCACCCTCTCTCTCAATACCAAATCCTGGATACTTACCTTAAAAATTGAATCAAATATTTGTTTTGAAGCAATACAGTCAAAGAAAAGAAAGACAGGTGTTTAGATTTACAAGACATTAACAATGCTTCCTCACACATCTCAGCATATCAGAGGTCTGACATTACATAAAAATTTTGCCTCAGTACACAAAACAGACAGAAATATAGAATATTCTTTATTCTTACCTTTTTTATGAGAATTTTAAACACATTTAAAAGTAAGTCTGGTAAGTACTTGGGATACTGTAATCGTAGAAACACAGAATCATTAAGGTTAGAAAAGACCACTTAGATAATCAAGTCTAATCATCAGCCCATCACTACCATGCCTAATGATTCCTTCCAAGAATGTATGGAGCTGTCTTCTCTGCCACTACCAAGTCAGTCACTGAGCAACTAATAGGCTTAGAGGAAAAAAATATTACCTGGAAAAAAAAAAAACCAAAAGAAAACGTATTTCGTATGTGCAGCCTTGTACAATAATCTAAAATTTCAGAAAACAGTGAGTCAGGGATACTGATTACATTTGAACAATGCTTTTTCATTACCTATTCTAAAGTTGGAGAAAAAAGAAAGAAATAATCTGTTTTTTGTTTTTTTGTTTTTCTTTGCAATAATTATTCTGAGTATTTGTAATTCTCTTTTGGTTTGAAATTGCATTTACTCAGTTGAGGTAGGTATCAGCCATTTACAGCAGAATAGAGTACATGGGATAACATAGGATATAGACTGTGCCACCAGCAGAGAGAGTGGGTGCCGCCCTAACAAAAGCAGCTCATTTGCAGTTCTTCCCTTCACTTCTGTAACAACTGCTTTGTCTATGTGTTTCTCTGTATTTTTTATGAACACATATAATTTCCTGATTCTCAGACACTTCATAATGCGGGTGCTTTGCTTTTTGCTAATGCTCTTTTTTTATCTACAGTAAAAACAGATACTCAGTGGCTTATGCAGCTCAGAAGCCATGGCTGTTGAACGCAACAGTGGAGGAAAACATTATCTTTGGGAGTCCATTTAATAAACAGAGGTAAATATCAATCCAGTCACAGAAATGAACAAACAAGCAAACAGGAAACCCTGACTGCTTCCTTTAAGGTGCTTTGACTTCTTCTGGTAGTGAGTATCTAAGATGTGGATGTGTGTGAGGAATCACATGGCAGAAGTGGCAGTTGTGGGTACAACAGAAGCCATACGAACATTTTTCAAGCAGCTAAACTTATGTGAGATGAAACCCATCTTTGGATGCTGGTGACATATTTTTAGAATCATAGAATCATTTGAGTTGGAAGAGACCTCTGAAGGCCATGTAGTCCAACTCCACTGCAATGAATGGGGACATCAAAGGTAAATCAAGTTGCCCAGGGCCTTATCCAGCCTTGCTTTTTCTTTTAATGGAACTTGAGTTTGTCAGAGGATGCTGGAAACAGAAATACAAGGCATGTTTCCACAGAATTTATGTCCTTATCCTGCTGTGATCAGCTTGCTGGAGCACTCACTTGACCAAAACAGTGCACCTATGTATATATGGGTGCCTCCAAGAAATAACCTTAATTCTTCATGTAGAAGTACAGGAGAAAGGAATGTAAAAGCTGAGATGTGGTTTTTGTTCTGCCTATCCAGTACTTGTGTCATATATCCTTCCAAAAAGGCCAGATAACAAATGTAGTGGAAAAAATGACTTCAGTAAAACAAAGCAATACTAACTTTGTTTTAAATTCTTAAAAATACATTTCATTCCTCTCAGTGTTTTCTTTGATAAGCTGCTTGGTTGCGTTCTTATTTAATAAAAGTAAAGAAATGTCTCAAAATCCAGATAAGCTTCCAGAATGTCAGGGACTAGATTCTTCGGTTCATCAGCCTAACTTCATTCATATCAAAGGGGCAAAGCTGAATTACACCACTCGAATATTCTGACCTCAGATGACCTGAGACACCCCATAAGCCTAGTAAATTCACAACAAATTTCAAATATTTCTGAGTGGTTTTCTGATTCTGGAAAGATCAGAAGCACGGTAAGGATCCTTTGCCCTTTAATATCACACTGAAGCAAAGAGGCACCTAAAAGGGGAAGAAAAATAACTTATTGAAAAATGCCTTCAAATACTCCAGAGTCCAACAAAACTGCTCAGTGGTGAGGAAGAACATACTCAGTAATTGAGGTAACTGAATTTTTTTAAAGTAAACTTGCCAGTGAAGATCTCCAATAAATACGTATGTGAATTTTACAGTGTTTTTGACTTACTTATTTTTGCAATTATCCAAAGATCACAGAGCCATAGTAACTTAGCAGGAAATTTGACCTACAGGGTTTTTGTGTTAATGAAGTATGTGGCTAGTTAAATAATTGTAATGATCATATTGGTTTTATAGGTACAAAGCTGTTACAGATGCGTGTTCTCTGCAGCCTGACATTGACTTACTACCATTTGGTGATCAAACCGAAATTGGAGAAAGGGTAAATGACCTGAAGGCTTTCATATTTGCTTAATCTGTGTGTTAAGAAGAGTCTCCCTGATGCTACTCATCTGTTCTGTATGAGCTACTACAGTGTTCTAGGAATCGTGACACTGAGAAAGGTGTTATGACACCAGACAATATTGTTTTGTGATCTCTTATCTGGAGAGGACAGTATTAATTTAAACAATGTCTTTCATTTAAGAGATTACATTTTGCCCCCGTATTTAGCATATGTTGCTTTTTGTTGTGCCACGGAATGACTGCACTGCATGTTTTGATACATTGTGGAAAGCAGAGATCCTCAAGGGAAGAGGATTGTGCAAATTTCATAAGAAAACTGGGAAAGATTCATACTGGACTTATTTCAGTGAGTTTGTTGTTCACTGTGTAAGAAACCTACAGTGGTAGCCATCAGTAACAGAATAAATAGGCTTTAAAGTGAGGGGGGAAATGGCCCTTTTATAGCGTGTTTGTATAGCAGAGTGCTGCTGTTGTAAGATACCATGAAGAAGGCTCATATTGTGTGCAGGGTCCTACAGGAAGACAGGGTTACTTGGCGCTGATCTTAAGCCAGAAGAGCTTTATTTTCAAAATCTTGTCAAGCCCATCTCAACTGTACTCTGAATGTGTGTTGAACGACTTTATTTTAAAAAGCAAATTCTGGTATCCCAACACGGCATACATGGCCATAAAAGTCTTGATCGAATATCCTTTATTAAATATTTGAGCATCTAGACAAGATTGAGCCCCGTGCAGCTATAGCAGAGGTCTTGGTACAAAAACTAACAAGTTTACTAACAGCTCAGGGTCATGCATGAGTGGCAGGCACTTCATCCTTGAACTATACAGTAGACATGCCTGAAGCAAAAGTGCCATTTTAATGGTTGAGAAACTCTTGAAAAGCAGAGAAACAAACAAACAAACAACATTAATGTGCTCCTTTTAAACAGCTGCACCTTGATTTTCATTTTATTGACATTTTAAGCAACATTTTGAAAACCTTTTTTCCTTTTTCACCGGTATCTCCAAGGTGACATTTTGATCATAATTTCCCAAGTTTTGCTTGCAGAATTTGATGCTAGTATTAGTTGGATTTTGCAATCTAAGAAGCACAGTATGCTTAGAGAAGCCCTTCATAATTCATACTTATCCAAGATTAGTTGATGAACAGTCACTTTGACTATTATGAGAGGATTGTGTTTGTTTGCCAACAGGATTAGCAATTTAACTAACCACTGATTTTTATTGGAACTGTATAATTGTAAAAAACTCATATTTTCCAATTCCTGTCATAATGTTTATTCACAGTTCTGTATATCTGATCTATTACATTCATTAGGGGATTAATTTAAGTGGTGGTCAACGACAGAGAATCTGTGTGGCTCGAGCACTCTATCAGAACACGAACATTGTCTTCTTGGTAAGATTTTTCTTTTTCATATGGATCGTGAATAATGGATTCTAGCCCACTGTTTCATCCTGTAGCCCTTTGACTAGGTCTTAATTATTAGAAAAAGTTGAAACATTAGTAATGACAAATGCCTTACATTTTGAAAGAATTATTGAAATTAAAAATATACATTTTGTAAAATCCTATTCTTTTTTTTATTATTTGATTGCAGGATGACCCATTCTCTGCTCTGGACATTCACTTAAGTGATCATTTAATGCAGGAAGGGATTCTGAAGTTTCTTCAAGAAGACAAGAGGACTCTTGTTCTGGTGACGCATAAGTTACAGTATCTACCACATGCTGACTGGGTAAGGGAAGAGATGTCATGGTGCAGATTTGGTAATGAACAACAGATATTTGAAGTTAGTACTGTAAGTGCTTAACAAATCTACTACTACTTTTGATAATAGAGTCTCCCCTTAATTTTATATATATCTATATACCACGTGTCTAATTGCAACATTACAAAATAGGGATCTTACAATACGAAAAGCATTTTATTTTTTATTTTTTCTTTTGTCTTTTTTTTTTTTTTTAATTAAAACCACCAGAGAATTGTGACTCAATTGCAATCATGACTATAACTTATTATGACTTATCCTTGGTTTTTTACAAGTACAGATAAGCTTGGCTTATAGAAGTTTCAGTTTATGAGCTGTGCCAATAAACTTTAAAAAGTATTATTAAACACTGAATACACCAAACACTGTGAAATCCACATCTGTGACTATGCTATACATATATATGCTATATATGTTGCTGACTGGACCTACTGGATGCTTTTTCCCCTAGATCATAGCAATGAAGGATGGAATGGTGCTTAGGGAAGGGACTCTCAAGGATATCCAAAACAATGATGTTGAGCTCTATGAACACTGGAAAACTTTGATGAATCGCCAGGATCAAGAATTGGAAAAGGTAAACAGGCAGGGATGGCAAGGAAATAGTTTTCAGCTAAATAAAAACAAAACAAAACAAAACATCTCAGGAAGAAATTTTTGAACTAGGCGCTAAGAAAAAATACATGATCTCTGAAGAGCTTAAAGGACTGGAATAGATTGTCTGGGATGTGTGTGGTACATCCATCATGAGCAGTTTTTAAGAACACATTAGCTTAACATCTTTTTGGAATGTTGTACCCAATTGATCTATTTCAGCAAGGGGCAGGTTAAGGGATTCCTAAATTCTTTCTTAGCCTTACGTTCTAATATTGCCATAATCATTTAGGATTCCCTAATAACTATTTTAAAAGGTTTTATCATGCCCAAATGAGCAAGTAAAACAGAAGGAATAAAGTGGACAAAGAGGGATTTTCTAAAAGATATATCCTTAAATACTGTGATTTTGTATTCTGTGGCCTAACTGGTCCAAATAAAGTCTATTTGAGGTTAATGTTAGTGCTAACACAGTGGCAGACAGCACTCTTATTTATTTTATTTATTTCTTATTTACATCTTTAAGCTTTCTTATTACAGGATATGGAAGCTGACCAGACTACTCTGGAGAGAAAAACTCTTAGAAGGGCCATGTACCCCAGGGAATCCAAAGCACAACTGGAAGATGAAGATGAAGGTATGTTCTATCATTTCATTTATTTATTCTATTGTCATGTATATCATTGCTATTCCACTTGAATATCCAATCCTGGCAGTTCATAGCAATAAAATAGGAAGATGTTGGTGAGAGGCTGGATATCTGCAGCTAGCAACACAACCCATCAAGAACATCCTTGGAATGCCACACCAGGTGTAAATGGAGAAATTAGTTCTAAGAAACAATTGGATAGTGCCAGGGAAAAGGTGAACTACAGGCTTCCTCTTAATGGGAGCATTAATCACAGGCAGTCTCATGTCAGTGTTGGCTGGAATGACTGTGGAATGCAGATTGGCTATTTGCAGGCTCCTTATTGTTCCTTGTGTTTAATCTGGCAAAATTCACGACAGATTGCCATTTATGTCATAGGTCCCTGGGGCTTGGACAGCTGCATTTTGAAGAGATTCCCAATCACTGTGAAATAGGCAGAGCTGGATACCAAAGTCCTTGAGATGGAAATGTTACAGTGTCTTAGTTCTTTGGCAGATCTGAGCAGAACACCTCTTACTATGTGCAATCATCAGTACACTTTATCAGCTGAATGCTTGGTGGAGTTTAAATTGAGGTCACTTTCAAGCTCCTCTATACAGGAAAGCCTTGCCAACAACCTAATCTCAGAAACTGGAAGGCATTATCTCTTTTTGGAATGAGATAGAAAACGCAGGGAAGAAGGATGTGTCCTTACAGTCCATAGAATGCCTCCAAAATTAGACATCATTAAGATTATAAAATGCACATCAGTAACTTCAGGGCTAAAACATAACCTGACAATACATTCTAGATCATCCAGTACTTATTATGAGACCTATGGAAAGTACATAAAGTCTCTGTGTCCCAAGAAGTATACACATTTCAAAAGTGTATAATAATGATAACAACTTGAAGAAAATACTTGCTGATTCATTTTTAATGTTCAAAGTCAGATGTAAATTGTATGTCAGCTTAGGGCTGCCAAGAGTTGCATTTACAACTACAACAATAGTTTACAGCTATCAAGCAAGAGAAGGTAATCATTTCTCTTCTCTAAGTGTGGCCTGCAAAACTGTCAGATGCATTTTCTTTTTATTTTGAGAAAATATTAATGGTAATATTTACGCATATATGAAATATATATTTTCTATAGCAGAAGACTGCCATCAATTGTATTTCATATGATGTGAAAGCTATTATACAGTCAATGGTAGGTCTTGTAAATAGACAAAATTGAAGTACCTCTAAATAAAGCAAGACTAGAAATTCTTAATGCAACAGATGACAGAGAGTCTTGATTGGAAAACTTGAGTGAGCATTCTGTAGTCTTTCATGTAACCCAAAGAATTCTACTGACAGTACAACAAAGGCAGAACTGGTTGGAAAAGACCTAGTCTCCACTATTAATACAGTCAGTAATAAAGACTTTAGTTATAAAAATATTTGATTAGCAAAACTGTATCTTGTCAAAGACAGTCTATAGGTTACTTAAAGACCGTAGGTGAGGCCTTAAGAAGATATGTCTAGAGCATTTTCTCTTTTCAAATGATAAGTTTAATTTTGCCATTAAGAAGTAAAATTCATAGAAAAAATGTCAACCACATACAGTAAAACCATATATAATTGTACTGAATCCAAGCTAACTTGATAAAATATCCGTGTCACAGAGGAAGAAGAGGAAGAAGATGAAGATGATAACATGTCAACTGTCTTGAGGCTCCGAACAAAGATGCCATGGAAAACCTGCTGGAGATATCTAACATCTGGAGGATTTTTCTTGCTCTTTCTGATGATTTTCTCAAAGTTGTTAAAACACTCAGTTATAGTGGCTATAGATTATTGGCTTGCTACATGGACATCCATGGACAATGTAAATGAATTCAGGAATGCTGATGATGTTCAGAGCGCAGAAAAGGTAGGTCATACTTTGGAGCTTGACAGAAAAGCATAATCTTTAAGAGAGAGAGAAAATGTTCTAAAGTAATTGTTTGCTGTTATGTCAAAACCATTTGGACTGGAAAGACAGATAGATATCATAAAATCAATCATTAGATGCACTGAGTAATTAATGCAAAAATATAAGGCAATTCAAACTTTATCAGTCTTTTCAAAATGACTAAACAGAACCAAAAGCAGAGGTTAGGAAAATAGTTGAAGAATGGGCACTCTCATACCAAACTTTTTCATCTAAATTTTTTAATACTTATGTCAATTACTCCATTTTTCTAAGTAAGTACTAACTATCCACTTACGGCCTGTCAAAAATAATAAAAAAAGAAGTCTTCAGGTATACTACTGAAATAGGGTATGTTTATTGCTGTAAATTTGACTAGTCTGCAAATATCAAAATCCATCTGGTGATTTTTTTAGAAGTCTTAAGTGTTTTATAGCCTGGCAGATTGATTGGAAATTTGATTTGCTCTGAGAATTTTAGTAGTGTTTGAATTTAATAATGTGGAAGTTTCCAAAGTCTCCAAAGTGCCTCAAGCTCTTGAGAGGTTCTACCCTGGTTGTCCGAGCTCCTTGACTAATCATTCACACACTTCTGTATTTATTTTGTATTTACCCAGCTAGTCTACCTTCCTAGTTTTATTACTTCAGGGTCTTGAAGGATACTTACCAGTAGTTTGAGAGATCTTGAAACTGACAGATATTCTAATTATGTGAACTTGATGTATCTCAGTTCCAAGATAACTTTTTTATTTCCCCAATAATGATATTAATATAATAACAAAGCATTTGCAATATGACATAACAGCTATTTGGTATGAGGTAGTAGTTCCAAAGAGCAGTACCTTGGGAAATTTACAGTAAAAAAACATTAGTATTTACATCTATGTCTGATATTTTTGTCATTTTATTAGACTTACCATGTAGCTGTCTTCAGCATCCTCTCTGGAGCAGGAATTGTCCTATGTCTCATCACTTCCCTGACTGTGGAGTGGATGGGCCTCACAGCAGCCAAAAATCTACATCATAATCTCCTCAATAAAATCATCCTTGGACCAATCAGGTACAACGAAAATAATGTTATCCCTGCACATTTGTTCTTATTGCTTAGCTTTAGAAAATGTCTGTACACAGCCTTGCATTTTGCCTGACTAAGACTTTTATCCAAAATTGGAATTCCAAACCAGATAACTTTTTGCTTTTAATTTGTTCCACAGGTTCTTTGATATGACTCCACTGGGGCTAATTCTGAATCGCTTTTCTGCTGATACAAATATAATTGATCAGGTAGATGTATCAATGTATTCTATTTATTATATCTTGGCTTTGTAAGTGAATAAGATAACACATTAAAGTATTAATTAGAGAAAAACATAGCAAATAGAAGCTCTGGAAATGATAATAGACAAATTCAAAATATGAGGGCATGCAACTAGTTAAAAGTGGTAGCAGATCTTAGTTCTTAATTACTTCAAAAACAGATTAGTTGCTTCTGTTAAGAGAACTGGATTAGCAAAACACCAGATTTGGGGTTCAAATCGGGAAAACGGAGAATAGAATATTACTTTTACTATGAGGAGTATCTGTGAGATAAGTAGATGGTCCATTTTGTCAGCAGTATATACAAATTTGGAGCACTCAGGTTAAGGGATGGATACTTTCACTGTGTCTATTTATCAAAACATCTGGATGAGCAACAATCCAGAATGTACGAGTGATGGGAACATGAAAGTAAAATTGAGAGGTTCTGTGAAAGTGTATGCTGTTTCTCTAAATATTTGATACGTCAGTATTCACTTTCTTCCCTGTTATGTGATTGAGGTGGAAATGGTCTTTGGAATACTGACCTCTAGAAAAAGAAGTTTTTTTTTAACTTCTGCACATTCAGCCTCTTGGTAGGAAGCAAGAATCAAGGAACCTATAGAAATATAATTCCACTTTCCCTTTGGCACTGACTAGGAAAAAGCACGTAGTGCTACTATTGTCTTTTTTGTTGTTGTTTGTTTGTTTGTTTGTTTGTTTGTTTTGTCTTATACATATTTTTCTTTTTGCTCTAGCACATTCCTCCTACCCTGGAGTCTCTTACCCGGTCCACTTTACTCTGCCTGTCAGCCATAGGAATGATCTCATATGCCACTCCATGGTTCCTTGTTGCCCTGGTGCCCCTTGGGATAGCATTTTACTTCATCCAGAAATACTTCAGAGTTGCTTCCAAGTATGTACTAAAAAAAGTGCCCCAAAAATTTCTTTTATAAAGTTGATACATAAGAATTGTGTAGGAATGTGAGGTTGTTGAAACTACTGTAAGGGGTAAGTTGTCATAGTGACCATGGTGTCTTGTATCTGATTCTGAGGTGTGAGTTTGAGCCATAAGCTAGAAAATATTTCCAGGTGAGCTGATGAAAAATAGAGTATTTTGGGAACTAACTAGTTGCTTCAAATGTGTACACTATTCACTATGGAGATCAATGAGCTTGAAATTTGTTAGTCAACTGAGACAGCTTACAGGTTTTGCTTTGATCTTTTTAGAGTCAGTAGCAAATGGAAAATAACTTCCCGGATTAATGTCAGTCATTGCTTTTTCTTTGGAAAAAGAAAAATCTGCATAACATCATTTCTACCATACAGCAACATCTCATATTCAGAATGGTTTGGCTGGTTTTCAAGCGTACATAAGTTTCAGCAAGAAGAGTCTCAGAGTTCTGTTTTTAGTGCCAATATATAGTTTATTAACACATCTTAAGCAAGTCATTCAAACGTTTTTCTTAAACCCAGTCATGTTTCTTATTTTCATTTTCTTTTTTTAATAAGCCAGATGTCTGGCTGGCTTTACTCCACATTCTGATACTTAAAAATACACATCAAGGTGCCTGCTGACATAAAATGCATGGAAGCCAAAATGACCTACCAGACAGCATCTGTCACTGCAGACCCTGTATCCACAGGAGGTACATGGTAAAGCATTAACTTGTTCTGTAGCATCCATCTAAGAGAGACAGTGATTTTCAACTGAATGTAACAGTATCGCTGATTTCTTGTTTAGGCAGCCCGAGAAAAAATTGTGCCTGTTATTTCTGATATTTAAATCAGTGCATCAGCTGGGACATAAAGCAACATAGCAGTAATTTAGCTTCACTGTCTCCAGCTTTTCTCAGAATTTCCAAGGATGTTTTTCCATAAGAAAACTCCATAATATCAGAATTGATAAAATACAAACTGTTCATATCTGAAATAGTTTGCTTAATTTGTTTAAGATTTTGTGGAAACCTTGATCTTTCCTCCCTGCTTTTCCAAATTAATGCTGTGCAGGGCAGACCAAGGTCTCAAGGTAGCTAAGGAACCAGGAAACCTGGATTTCATTCATAAATCCATTACGATCTTCTGAGTGTCACTCTGTCCTTCTACACACAGCAGTGTACATTGTTTAAATTTCTTACTTAAAATACACTAGAGGAAGCAAAGCCTGATGTCTTGGGCCCTGGAATGTACTATGTTTTCTCTCTGTGAGTAAACTTTCTATCCATCTCCAGAACTGTTTTTTTCACAAGCTATATTGATGGCCATAGCATACATAGCCAGCACGAATTACCCCTGTAGGTCAGTGCACACACGCATGCATCCATTGGCTCTGCAGTTGCAAGTGTATAACAACTTCATTCATTTTATCTCCTTACAGTTTTCTGGGAAAACATGCATCAGCAAGTGCTTTTTTAAAAATGCTTTTAAATGGTAGTTTTTTAAATCACCTGTAAGGTATATAAGTTTTTGTTGTGTTCTTTCACTTCATGATAGAAATAAATAAATGCAATGGTTATTTGTAGAAAATATATTCCTGGGAAACGGAGGATGAATGAATAGCTTAGTCCAGTATTTATAACATATTTGCATGCAGTACTTTCCAGACATATAAGCTTCACTAATTTTTAGAAATGCAAATATTTACAGTATTTCTTACAGCACTTAGACTCTTTCTTGTATTTTTCCATTACATCTCTCAAAACCCTCTGTGTATTTTCCATTATCAATCCGAAATAGAGCATATTTATCATCAAAACATTAGCAACAAATTCAGTTCTGTATATTGTAACATTCAGCATCATGGAGCAGTTATTTCTGCTGGCCTACCTAATACAGCATGCAAACATAGTAGTATTTTAATAAGGAGTTTAAATATCTAATGCTCTGGCCCCTGTTCTGTTTATACTTCAACAGCTGACTGGTATGCCAACAGTAGTGTGTTAAAGAAAGATGTATTTGTATCTGTGCCTTGGAAAACATTCTTGATCCAGGAGACTGGAACTTTTATACTTAAAAACCATTGCTGTGTTCAGGTTTTGAAAATAAGGAAGTTAGTTTCTCATTCATATATTTTCTTTATTGGTGCCATCTCTATTTCAACCAGTGGGGCAATATTAACACTACAGTTAGATCAGTTATACTCTGCCGTATTTCATGTTCAGCAT
Organism: Coturnix japonica; assembly: GCF_054131305.1. Taxonomy (NCBI): domain Eukaryota; kingdom Metazoa; phylum Chordata; class Aves; order Galliformes; family Phasianidae; genus Coturnix; species Coturnix japonica. The sequence continues at coordinate 61,012,613 of NC_140663.1, read as the reverse complement.
GTTTTTGTACTTAGAGATACTGAAAATGAGGAAAGGTTTACTTGGAAAAGCATTATCTTTGTCAGGCCAACGATATGCTTACGATGAAATGGATGAGCTTGCAGACATACAAGCTCTGTTTTGTACACGATGTAAGAGCCACAGATAATATGCTATGAAGTTTCAAACTGTTCTGAGCTAGTTATGTTAATTATACTAATAAACTGGAGTGTCTGTGAGTTTGAGTTGCTAGTTGCTGGCTATAATTGACAGCAGGGTTTTAGCCAGGAGACAGCTGCTGACGTTACTGACAAAAGAAGCTCAGCTGTGGCCAAAGACTGGAGCCATGGAGATGGCTGGGAGGTGATTCATAGAATCATAGAATCACCAAGGTTGGAAAAGACCTACAAGAGCATCCAGTCCAAATGCCCACCTATCACCAATATTTCCTTCTAAAACATGTCCCTCAGCACAACATCTAACTATTCCTTGAACACCAGGGTTGGTGACTCCATCACCTGCCTGGGCAGTGCATTCCAGCTCCTGGCTATACTTTTGGAAAAGCAGTATTTCCTTACATACAGCCTGAATCTCCTCTGGTGCAACTTGAGGTCATTCTCTCTAGTCCTATCACCAGTTACACAAGAGAAGGGGCTAATGCACAGCTCACCAAAACCTCCCTTCAGGTAGTTAAAGAGAGCAACAGGGTCTCCCTTGAGCCTCCTCTTCTCCAGACTGAACAATCCCAGCTTCCTCAGCAACTCCTCTTAAGATCTGTGCTCCAGACCCCTCACCAGCTTCGTTGCCCTTCTTTGAACATGTTCCAGGTACTCAATATCTTTCCTGTAGTGAGGGGCCCAAAACTGAACACAGTACTCGAGATGCGGCCTCACCAGTGCTGAGTACAGGGGGATGATTACCTCTCTGCTTCTGCTGGCAGCACTACTTTTGATGCAAGCCAGGATGCCATTGGCCTTCTGGGCCACCTGGGCACACTACTGGCTCATGTTCAGCCAAACATCAATCAGTACCCCCAGGTCCATTTCCCCTACACAGTCTTCCAGCAATTCTGCCCCAATACTGTAATGTTGCCTGGGGTTGCTGTGGCCTAAGTGCAGTACCTGGCACTTGGCCTTGTTGAACCTCATCCCATTGGCTTCAGTCCAGCAATCCAACCTCTCCAGCTCCCACTGTAGGGCCTTGTTACCCCCAGGCAGATCAACACTTCCTGCCAACTTGGTGTCATCTGCAAAAGTCTTCTGTAGCAATAGAGAAATGTGAAATTTCTGTGCCAGAATATAGGAATTCACTATAGAAATTGTAACTTGTGCAGTTCTGAAAAGAATATGTACAATAGATAAGGTGTTGATTGTTGTCCATTATGAGGTACTTTTTCTATGGACAGAGATGTAATAGCTGTTGTTTTGTTTTCCTGCCCCAGGGACCTCCAGGAGCTCGATGACAGCACCCAGCTACCATTACTCTGTCATTTCTCTGAAACAGCAGAAGGCCTTACCACCATCAGAGCATTCAGGTGAAAATGATCAGAGAGAAGCTTGGGTTCCACTCTGACTCATATAGCTTGCTCGGAGCATGTCAGAGGGTAACTTATTTGGTTTAGTAGACTTTAAGCAATCATATAAAAGGGTAGCAGGGTTTGTTTTATTGTTTTGCTACACCTCTGAACACTTGCACATGTGTTCAGCAACATAAGTATCTGTATTGGTTTTCACTGAATTAATTATAATTCAATAATTTAATGATAATAATTAAAGATGATAACATTTTTTGATATATTATTTAAATTTTTTAAGATATTTAGTTTAATCATGCCTTACTTGGACAGTAAGAAACTCCTTTGCAGGGCAAGAGCAGGCATCACACCTCCAATATTTGTGCTATATCTTACGAGCTGTATTATCCAAATGCCTCTAAACCTTTCTGTATTTACCCTGTATCTCAGGCAGGGATGCACTACTGCAGTACTTGCTAACTAGGAGAGAAAATTTGCAACTAGAAGGCTTTCCAGGTAAATTATGTCAAAAGCAATCTAGATATTCTAAGACCAAGCCTTTTCAACCAAATTCAAATATTTAATCCCAGAATATTCTGAGAACATTTCTATTTGACCATGAGTATATTTTTTCTACTTACTGTAGGAATTATAGACTAAATTCTCTTTGTATATCAACTACATTACAGCTAGCATGATTACAGTACTTGATGTTGTCCCTTCATAAGCAGAATTTGCACTCATTCTGCACACAATAGAATTTCAGCCTCTCAACAGTCTAGATGATCAGTCTCATCTTCTCAATAAATTACACAGTTCCTGAGTCTGTTTCATCACTTCAAGCTGGCTTTAGGACTATAAGTTCAGAGTGCTGCAGAAAGGACTATTGTAAGACAAACTAAAATATTTGCACTGTGTTGAAGAGATATGAGCCAATTGTCAACAAAAAATGGTTTCACAAGATGTATCAATCAGAATGAAATATTAAACCAGTAATTCATAATTAAAGCCTGATGTTGATGTGTGCTGAGTGCTTCTCAAGACATTTATAGTGGCCTTTCATCACAATATCTATTGAGAAAGATGAGGAGCTTACAGTTTCTTGGGAGTTAATCAACACCTCTTTGCTTCGCAAAACAGCTCTGTTGGCCTGGATGGCAGAGAGTAAAACACAGTTTTAGAAAATGAGTAGGCATCACAACCATCACCTGAGTTTTTCTGTGAATCTCTGGTGCAAACCACTGCCATTTCATTTCCCCCTCTGTGCTCCTCTGTCAACCAATCCCGAATTATCCAGTGGTTTTTGTCAGCAAGGTCATATTTACTAATAATCCCATTAGTCATTCTCTGTAGTTTGAGTTCAGTATGTTCCAGGATAAAATAGAGCAGCTATCCACATAACTTCTCGCAAAGTAGCACAGTTGGATCAGTAAGCAATTTCAGTGACCTTTGCTGTTTGTCATCTGATAGGATAAAAGTCTAAAACAGCCCAGAAGATGAGCTGGAGGTGGATGAAAAGATACAGATTAAGCATGTCAGATTTTCCATTAGGAAAACAGAAGTTCTGCTGCCAGAAAGGCAGACGAGCAGAATATTCAGTGTATCTCTGCTCCTCCCCACGTCACTGCTGTTACCGCTTGTTGCCTTGGGGAGGTTACTTGCTATGTTTATAAGCTGTGTGTAGAGAAATGAAATACCACCGTGAAAAGGCAATAAATAAATAAATAAATAGATAAAAGATGTTTCTGGCAGAACAAGGATGACAGGTGCTTCGTGGCAGAGCCCTGAAACTTTGAAATACAGGAACTTTCCATGACAAAACAGGAGATAAGCTGCTGAATCAAGTCTGGCAATTTCTTTCAAGTGATTGTATTGAACTGACTGTAGAATGTGAAACAAGTAAATGTTGTCCACATGACTGCGGGCCAGATTCAAAAGTACTGTAAGGCATCATGAATGTGATACATTTATGTCAACAGAGACTTTGCTTACACCCCTCTACTGCCATCATTTACCTTCACTTTCTGGTGCTCTGACATTTTTGCACCTGTTTTTAAACATGACAGGCATTACCTGGGAGAAACAAGTGACAATGGAGGTGACACCATTCATTTTTGCAATTCAGAAACAGTCTATAGGGATTGTTGACTAAATGGGTTCTATTCCATCATTGCAGTTGGCTAAAATGCTTAGGCAGTTCAGCTTAGGCTGAGAAAACAGCTGAGCAGAGTAGCTGAGAAACACTGGTCCACAAATCAATCTATAGCCTCCTAATAAACACTGAAACCTTACCCATGTTAAATGCTCTCGAAGTTGTCCAGGTAACTTCTTCTTGGCCTGAAAGAGCCCTGGCAAAAGGCATGGGTCCTTCGGGAAGTGCTTGTAACATGAAGCTTGGCAAAGACATAAGGACAAACAGCCTATGGTTGAGGGAAGGGGCGGGAAAGAGAAGTTCAGTGTTTCATCGTTTTGTGTATGTGTGTAATGTGTTGTAATATAACAACTTTGCTCTTGGCAGGCATGAATCCAGGTTTAAACAACGTATGCTGGAACTAACAGATACGAACAACATTGCCTACTTATTTCTATCGGCTGCCAACAGATGGCTGGAGGTCAGGACGGTACGTTCAGTTTAGTCCCAGCCATGGTTTTGAAACCTTGGAAGCAAACAGAGACTTAGCCTGATGTAGAGGAGAAGATAGTAACGGGAATTAATCTCGCGTTGAGATTATACACACTGATACTTAAAATAGCTCGGGATTGTTTATGTTAAACACATAAGGTTTTTTTCAGCTTTCTTGGCCAGAAGTAAGAAAATATGAGCCTCCCTCATCTTTTGCTGTTGCAAGGTCTGCTGTCTGAAGAGAGTGCAAGAGCAAACATTTACATAATTTGAAATAAGGCTTTCTCTACTACTGTGCAGCATCTGCAGACCTGCCCCTGTAACAGCTACTTTCAAAGCAGAGGGTGGCTTTTAAGTAATTTTCTGAGCTGTGCAATCAGTCAGCCAGGGCTGTTACAGGCACCACGGTGTCTCCCCAGCAACAGGTTTAATCCCACAACTGTGATTTAGAGGCTCTGTTTGTTGTGCCCTTGCTTCTGCTGTGAGTCCATACTGTGTGTAAGGTACAGAACTGTTCAATGTCACAAAAGTAGAGCTTGGCTTCAACTTAAAAATGAATGACTCCTATCCATAGCACAGCCAGAGGCAGTGAGACAGGCTTCTGTTTTTTATAGGGGTCCTCCCATGACAGCGTGTGAGGAACTTCAGTGATTAGCATGAGGGCAAGCAAAATCATTGTGTTTTCATCACGTATTGGCTCTAAAACAGCAGTGAATGAACAGAGTTGTGATTTGATTTTGACAGTCACAAGCAGTAAAAGGCATGATTCATTCATCAAGGGTGTTATCCTCCCCTTCACTGACAGAGCAACAAAGTTGTGCTTCATTTCTTAAGTGTCAGAGCTTCCCTTTGTGCATGAAGCTAACAGTATGAGAGATCATGCTGAACTTCATCATAGCATCAAAAATAATGTGGTCTTACCAAGGAATAGTTCATTTGTCTCTGCCTAATGGTGCAGTAGTACAAATATCACCCAGAACTTCAGAAGGGATCAGTAGCAACTGGTCCCATCTGCTCATGAAGACTCAAAAGCACTCTACTTCTGTTTCCTTGCAGTTAAGTTAGAGTCTGTGATCTGACTATCGACACTTCCTACAGATACATGAACAACAAAGCCCTCATTTCAAATCTCTTAGGGAAAGACTCCAGGAAGGACATTATCAAATAGGACATTAAAAAAAAAAAAGAAAAAGAAAAAAAAAAAAGGATGGAAAATGCTAACTTTATAATCCAAAGTAAATATCATGCAGGGAACAGTGGGACAGTGGGAACACCAGCAGTCCCATGAATCAGGCACCTTGATGACTGCATGAGACCACTGTGTATCTGTCATTCACTTCAAAATGGAGATAGATACACATCAAGACAATTGGCTGACGCTTGTGAAAAGCCTATGAGAAGTCCAGTTCAACCTCCACAGCAATTACCTCCACAGCAATTTCTGCAAGAGCAAGACTTAATAGACCAGATGTAGCCCCACAATTACACTGTTTTAGTGCTTTGAGTTACTGCTACCAACAAGCAAATGGTGTTTTGCTGCTGGCTATGAGCACATAGCAGGCTTAGGGATGTCTTCCCCGTGCACGATGTCCCACTACAGAATGTAGTCTGCCCAAAAAACATGTGCATTACTTGTATAAATCCTTCCAAAACCCTTCATGGTCTGATACTTTTATTTTGGAAAGCGAATTCAAATTTGAGAAGATGTGAGAGAGAGTAGAGAGGAGTGGAATTGATTTGCTTAAAGGTTGTGATTAAGGATGTTATGTCATTCTTATGACTTCTTTTCACACTCTCATTACATTCTTTTATGCCTCCTCTTCTGGAAGAAGCTACATGGAGACACCCCAGCCCAAACAGATTTGCAGAAAGTACTGGCCTGTTTCATTTGTGTCCAGCAAGATCCTTTAGGCTGTTTTGGACACCAAAAATCCTGATCTTTTCCAGGAAAAGCAACCCAGCTGTAAGGACAAGGTGTCATTACAGAAATAATTCTCAATAAATTGAATGTGCTGTGCAACAGAAGAAATGTTATTATCAGTGCGTTTTAATGTTGTCTAGAATCTTTCTCTCTCCCTCTGTCTCATTTTAGGATTATCTTGGTGCTTGCATAGTTCTTACTGCAGCTATCACTTCCATCACCGAAGGGCCAAACTCGGGGTTTGTGGGGCTAGGTCTCCTGTACGCTCTGACGGTAGGTACCAAAGCACATTAACTTTGAGATTCATGTATTCATTTTATAGTAATTTAAAAAAAAAAATACATATATATGATTATCTTCCAGCTTTCTTAATTGTGAAAACAAATAAATAAATAAATTCTTGCAAATAATGGATTCAAGCCAAAGTTGACAGAGTTCAGAGCAACTTGGACTTGCTTCAGATTTTATGAGCCAATTAAAAAAACACAACCATTCCCAGGCCCTGCGTGCTCCCAAGCAGAGCAGAAGAATTTAAAGTGCGTAAGAGGACCTGCTGTGCACTCTGTTTTGCACAAGACAGTGTTGGTTGCACTTGTACATAGCAGAACCTGCCAGATGCTGCTCCCTCACAGGCTGAAATAACCTTAGTAATGTTTAACCAAAGACCAATGTAATCATTGCTGAAGAAACTGAAATGCTAATTCTGTCTTTGGATAGAATCTACTCAGATGCCTAACATTATTCATCCAGTTCTGAATGAATATGGAGCTGGGGATCTTTAAGGCTAGAAGGCATGTTCCATCATGACAAGCAGCAGTAGGAAAGAGGAGGTGGGGTTAGGAACGACAAGATTTTGGTGGCACAGTAACCAATTCATTTTAACTGTATTGTGAACAATTTAAGGTGAGTCACAGAAGAGTCCTTCAGCATAGTAGGCAGTAAAAGAGACAAAGCATCATGAGCATGGCATGACTATTGTCATCACAGAGAGCAAAAATATAATTGAATTCACCAAAAGAGTGGGGATAAAATCAGGATGAGGATAGTGGCAGGAGTAATTTTTGAAACTGGTTGTGGCAAAAAGCTGGCTGCTTTATGCACTAGTGGGTGGAAAGTGTTGTCATATAGAGGGTATGGGTATGAGTCTAGCACCAAGATTTGGCTTTACTTTTAAATGCTGGTAAGCCCATGGTTGCAGCAGATGATTCCTGGCAGCTGCCTTAGGATGGCCTTAGATCCCCTTTGAGCCACTGTTACATCACTGTGAGCATCTGCCAGCAACTGAGAATCTGTCCCAGACTTCCAGCTTCATTCTGAAAACATTCCTGGTAATCCTGCTTCATTAGCAGAGATCTGAAGCGCCAAGATGTCTGCATTGCCTTGGCTACTTTATACTAAATCTGTATTTGCAAACAGATCATTAGCACAAATTAGCCGTTGGCTGAAGTCTGGAGCAGACAATGCTCTGGTCAAAAAGTGGGAACCTGTCTCTCCTTCCTCACAATAGCACTAATGAAACTTTGGAGCTAAGAGAGGGATGATGTTTGGACCTGGATAAGGTCAAGCTTTGCAGCAACATGGTGTTTATAGCTGGCGTTCAGAAGCTTATTCTCTTCCCTTGTTTAAACACTGCCAACTATTTCAGAGCAGTGATGAAGGCTGAAGCTATGGGCAGGGCCTTTGAGATGCCAGACTCTTTTATCAGATCTGACAGAACTATGATTGTAGATACATTTCTGAATCAAAAGCTGGACAGAGATGCATGTTTCTGAACAGCAAATAACTCATCACTCATCAGCAAGACAATCAACTAAATCCTCTAAATTCACAACAAATTTTATTATTCACTCTTAGTGAAAAATATTTATTGTATGCATATTGCATCTGTATAAGGTGAGTGGAAAAGAAGTGAAGCGGTGTGATTTATTCATAACAAACATCTTATTTATCAGATTTAACAAGCGAATAAATGACAAAACCTTTCTCCAAGTGCATTTGTTTGTAGGGTGTTCTCATAAACTGAATTTTCTAAGCCCTTATTTAGGTACCTAAGTGGCTCAGTTTTTGAAGGTGCTTGACTATCAACAGTTGGTAACGGGCTTCTACAAACAGACTAAGGAACATATGCTTAGGAAACTGCTTTAAAATTATCTGCCTCGAATACTCAGTCCTTGCTAGAAGTCAGCTTCTCTAAGCTGGGTATTGTTCTACAATTAATTATTAACAGTTGCTTGCTACAAGCAGTACATTTACAATTAATCAGATTCTGTTTGATTACAAATGGTAATAAAAACTAAGAATGAAATGCCAGTGAATAGGTAATATATTTTGCTATTTCTATTAAAAAAAAAACCACACATTTTTCACAGAGATAAATGAATCATCTAAACATACACAGAAGGAAACAGAATTTAAGTGACCATCAAATTCTTTGCAATGTACTTGCAAACAGTCAACTTTCTTAATCTTTATTCAGTCTTTGAAAGATTAGAAACTGAAGCATTTACAAAGAGTGCTGCCAATTTCTATTTATTCTGTGTCTGTGTGTTTACAGAAAGTACCTTCCAGAACTAGGGAACAAGTGACTTCTAGTCAGTCACAGCTTCACACGGAGGGTATGATGTTTCCATCCTTCTCCTCCAAAAAAGAAAGATGAAAATACCAAGCAGTAAATTAACATGTCGGGGTTGTTGTTTGTGTTGGAGTATGACTAGTCTGTTATGTATGTGATGCTGTTGCACTGAGTCTAGGACTGCTGTAATGTCAGCAACTGACCCACTGTGCTGGTTTAGGCTAAAGACATTCACAGATTCATCTGACTTTTACTCACAAACATACAGATGCACAGACAGAAATCGGAACCCTACCCTTTTTCTCTTTTTGTGATGTAGATAACCAACTATTTGAACTGGGTGGTGAGGAATCTGGCTGATCTGGAGGTGCAGATGGGTGCTGTAAAAAAAGTACACAGCTTCCTGAACATGGAGTCGGAGAACTATGATGGCTACTTGGGTATCGCACTCTAAATTTTTGTGGTTTGTTTTGGTATTTTTTTGTGTGTGGCTTCTTTTTTCTCCAGGATTGTTAAAGCAAGATATATTGGGTCATGCAAAATACATTGGTCTCCTTGGCCAAAATCTCTTCGTATTTGCATGTAGGAGCTCCCAATGATTTGAATGACAAAGGCAGACAAAAGCAGCCAGAAGATATATAGACCAGTGACTGTCAGTAGAAATCAAAATGCAGGGATACAGTGCATGACACTGGAGTACAATCAGGATGTTCCAGGGCAAAACACCTATGTAGCTAATCTGTAAATTAAAAGACAGATGAAAACCAGAAATGCATTAAAATTCCTTACTTCCAAATGAGTGATCTTTGCAGCAAATGGGGGCTACAAGACAAAGGCACGGTGGTAGTCAGACCTCAGCAACTCTTTTGTTACTATTTGTTCTCCACATATTTCAGATTGGTTTTGGTGTTTTAGAAGTGCAGAGATGAAAAACTTGAAGGTCAGCAAACTTCCTTGACAACCAGACTCCTTAGTCAAGACAAAACCTATCTACGTATTTGCAAATCAGGATGACATACGAGCTGTGATAATGTCAGCAGCTCAAGTTGTCACGCAGTAACAACATCTTTCCTTGCACTCTCTTTCCTCTGCCGGTTACTGGCCTCAGAGCACGTTTACACTGCACTGATCTTTTCTGTTTGCTTTGCTTCTCCCCATTTCATTGCCAAGAGCTCCTTAGGCATTCACTCTCTCATCTTAGGTGTTGTGATCAGGAAGCTAAGTGCTAACATGACCATCAGGAAGTCCTGAAATCCCTTGGGAAACAGCCCAAGCATGCTACCGTACTAGAAGGCTCTCCTTTACCCAGTGTGTATTTGGCATGGAACTGAAGGCTGGGTTTTTCAAGTGGTTTCATGAACGTGCCCAGAAAGAGAGAGGGGAAAAGGAACTGTCATAAAAAGTGAATTTCTGATAACATTTGTTTTGTTTTGTTCTGCTGTAACCATTCCAGATGCTTCTCAAGTCCCAAAAGACTGGCCTCAAGAGGGGGAAATCAAGATAGAAAATTTGTGTGTGCGATATGAAAACAACCTGAAGCCTGTCCTCAAACATGTTAAAGCTTACATTAAACCAGGACAAAAGGTACTGTACTTCTGGTCCTTCTGGAGCAGGCCCATCTTTAGTTTGTTTTCTAACATAGCAGAAGAGCAAGACTAATGACCATTTGCAGTGACAGTTACACGGGCATGGGTCAAGACATACACTGAGGGCATCATTTATTGGCCAAGATCCATTTTTCTTCTTAGATACCCATCTCTTTCCATGTCCATGTCCACCCCCACTGCACAGTGCGTGTGTAGTTGGTGAGATGAGATTAGATGATCACTAAACAAGAGCTGAGAAAGCACACAAGAACATCTTAAATTTCAGCATATAATGTCATTGTAGTACAGATAAAAATTCTGGCATTTCAGAAATCATAGAATCATAGAATCCCAGGGTTGGAAAGGACCTACAGTATCATCTAGTCCAACCGTCCTCCCATAACCATTGCTACCACAAGCCACTAAACAATAAAATCTTCCTGGGATAAATGTTTCCAATGATTATTTTGCCGAAGGGAACTATTTTGTTTAAGAATTTTTGACTAAATATCCCAATATACCTGAAAATCTGTTATTATGTTAAATTTCAGCTACTGAACTGCTATAGAATATTCAAATCAAAGTAATATTAAGTCACAGAATTATAGAATCATAGAATTACCAGGGTTGGAAAAGACCTACGATCATCCAGTCCAACCATTCATCTATTACCAACAGCTCCCACTAAACCATGTTCCTCGGCACAAATTTTATGTTGCCCCATGGATTGATTCAACAAGCAGAAATAATGAAGTTCTATGTGAACCAAACAAAAAATGTTTTCCCCCGGTGTTTAAAATAGCATTTATTCTGAAGACAATACTAACATTGCAGAAATGGGATTTTACACTGTAAAATAAAATTTAAAACACAGTTGCTCAGCCAAGCATATCTGTTTAAGTTCCTTGTCCAATTAGGACATCATCCATGATGCATACATGCAAACCCATTGCATACAAAAGGGAAATTCCACTGCATGCAAATTAGAGACATTGTGATGTCCCACTGTGAAACAAACAGTACTCTTTTTTTATCAACTTGAATACACCTAGCTTTTACTATGTGATTGATAGGATTGTTTATTAGGACAAGTGGGAATTTCTATCATGTTACATGAGTTCTTCAGTGCACAGATGTAACTGCTTCGCCATTCAGTTAAAGGTCTCTGTGGATTTCAGCACTGCACAAACCATAAGAAGTTATGCAGGCTTTGTTTTTTATTATTTATTTCTGAAGATAAGGCATAGTCCATAGCAGCTGAAACATCACTTTTAATTAAGATTTGTTAAATTATGTGGTTTTTTTTTCTGTTACTGCCTTCTGCCTAGAGTGTGGAGCAGTGTAATAATCTCTGCCTCACCCTCCCCAGCGTCAGTGACAGCCTAAGCCCATCTTTTACCTTTGTTTTACAAGTCCAAACAATGCAAAAATAGAACAGAGAGTTTACTTGACACAGTCTTCTGTTTTTATTCTAATGTCTGCCGCTGGCCATTGGGAAGCACCTTTCTTCTCACTAAGACAGCAGTCCAGTCCAGCTTCCCTAGGACTGCAAGTCTGACTTACAGCTGCCTTTTATATGGAATATCTTGTTTTCTTTTGCAGGTTGGGATCTGTGGTCGTACAGGCAGCGGCAAGTCATCCCTGTCTTTAGCATTCTTCAGAATGGTGGACATATTTGATGGTTAGTTTTCACTGGAGTACGTTGTCACTCCAGACCCACTCCCTTCTTATTTCTTTAGAGAAAGCAGGGACTCTTTTTGATCGCTTACATCCTATCTCTCTCTCTCAGAAGATACTCAGTTAGAATGGGGCTTGTTGTGCCTGATCACTCAAAGTACGAAGTGTCCTATTGTGAGCAACACTTGGTTCTTCCAGGAAACATTATGTACAGATTATACTTCCACTCTGAAAAAAAAATATAAAAAATAATAATAAAAAAATATATTTTAGTTTTGGCAATTGCTCTAAGAAAACACTATGCCATTTTTGAGATAAGAGGGAAAATATGCAACTCTCTAGAGCTCTAAATTTCTCCCTAAAGAATAACTGCATTAACTTGTTATAACTATGATAACATTAGTGGAGTAGAAATGAACTCAACAAATCCATTCCCATGATAATTATTTTTTATTTTATAGCAATTTCCCACAGCTACATCAGAAACTGAATAAACGTTTTGGAAACTTTCTGCTATATTTCCACTCTTGCAGCATTTCATTCTCCTAGCTAATTGAAATGAACTAGTATGCAGCAATATGCACCCTGCCTTTATAATAGAGATACATGTGAACTGTTGCGGGTGTATGGAAAACTACTAGAAATTTGCCTTTTTTTTTTACAAAGATTTCCATGTTTCTAATTTGGTCATTGTGCATCAAATGTTTGCTAGGGAAATCCCAGTAAGATGTGGGAGGATAAGTAATGCTAATACTTGCTTTTGTTGTGGTTCTGTGCCTGTATGTATCTATGGCAATACGTTTCTGATTCATGACTGGGGATCCTGGATACATAAATAGTGCAAACAGTTATATCTGTGCCCAACTTTCAGTTTCTTTCTACTTTAATCTTCCTTCTATATCTTTTCTTTGTTCCTTCTGTGTAACTGATTTTTCCCAATGGGAATGCCTAAGTATTTTCTAGTTGACCTCTGTCCTTTGTGCACAATCCTCTCGATGTCTCAGCTCAATCCATATTTAGTTTCTAAGCTGGCTCAATTCTGAGTGGAGCCCTGGTTCTTAAAAAATTGCATAACAAGATTTTGAGTACATCTACTAAAGTCCAAATTTAATTCATGGTATCCTCTTTGGTTCCATATGTCTTTGTTATTTCGTAAATTTTTTGTATGTTCCACGTTATTCCCCTATTTTCACTTCTTTATTTAGTGCTTTCCCTTTCTTGTCCTCTCTTTGAACCACCTATCTGTTTTGCTTGAGTACTTCTTTTTACTTTCCTGGTTTCCCAGCTCCTCTCTACTATTTCCTAAAGGTCCCCTCTCTCTGGCTTCTAACACAAATGCATTACTTTCTTCCCACAGCATGCCACAGTAATATTTATCATGGAGTAACCTACAAAGTGCAATATTATGAAAACTTGGAATTACAGAGCGCCATACGTGCAGCTTTGAAAATCCATATATTTGTCAGTTTGTGGTTAGGTTCTCCCTAACAAATGAACATATTGTAGGCACCTCCCAGGGCTGCATGCAGCCACTCCATGGAGTAATCCACAGGGAAAATGAAGAGTTGAGCCTGATGAGAAATAGCCCTTACGGTACCCTTATTCAATTTCCTCTGGTCCATTGATTCCCCATATACAAAGGGACGTTTCTATGTCCAGGGGAAGTTACTGACTTAGTTAGTTCCTGATTTTTCTTTGAGGATCCAAGGAAAAAGCTTCCTTCTACCCTTCCCACTTTTTTCTACTTATGAAATACCCATCTCCAGTTTCTCTGATATGTTTCTCCAGTCTCTCCACTCTGAATATCTGCAGTTACCACAGCTAGAACACTGTAAGTCAGATTTTCAGACAAGATCCATATGCTCTTTGACCTGAAGTAGTGACTAGAAGTGGAAAAATCTTACTTTACGAAGTCTCTCAGCTGTTACAACTTCTTGTATGGGAATGAACTACTGGTTTAAGGAGTGATTAATGTGACTGCTTCCAGTAATCTGCTAGAAGAACAGTATGTAACTAGTTCATAACCAAATATTTAAGTAAAACTGATATGTAAGAACCACCATGAATGGCATAAAAATGCTTTGGAGTATGGGATTGGTTTTTTTGGTGCTTTTTTTTTCCTGATCTGCCTCGTGTTAAAAAGTTATGTTGTCCTATTCAGCCTTGAGTTCCAGAGATTTTTGGCTCCTGATGCATTGACTGTAGATAAATACAGTATTATGCAAAAGAAATAAGCACAGAGATTACAGACCTCCTGCTACTGTTAAAGTCAAGAACAGAGGAAGATACAGAATGTGGCTAATTACTCGTGCTCTTGTTCTCACTCTGTCTGTAAATATTAGGTTGCCTCATAATAAATTATACTTCCAGTGCTACTATTAATCCACTAATTTCCTTTAAAGGAATTTGAGGGGGAAAAAAAAAAAAGAAATATGGAAAGGCAGCACCAAAAGGCTGGATTCCCTCTGGGCTGTGTTTCTACATGCATTCACCTCCTCCATGTTTGTGTAACGACACTGAGAGAATTCAGAGGCATGCTGTCTCATCAGCTGGAGCCCAGCCCAAAGTATCTGCTTTATCTTTCTGCCTGCTATCCGATTGTGCAGTTCTGTCATGTGTCCTTTGCTTATTGTTTTAAACAGGAAGGATAGTGATTGATGGCATAGACATCAGCAAATTGCCTCTTCACACTCTGCGTTCCCGACTCTCTATTATCCTCCAGGATCCAATACTGTTCAGTGGTTCCATCCGGTAGGTGTATGCAAAAAGAGAAGCAGTGTGTTTGTGATGGGTGATGTGGGCAGGAAGGGATGGAAAAGGGAAGAAACCTTCCTACATCACCACAATCTAGCCACAGACTGTCCATGAGAAATTAAGTGAGGTACAGAGTTCCACTTTATTTTTTTGCAGAAGGTCTTTATGAATTGTAACCTTAGTGACAAGACTCCTATTTTGTTTTTCTTTGCAGCTTCAATTTGGATCCAGAATGCAAGTGCACCGATGATAGACTCTGGGAAGCTCTAGAGATTGCTCAGCTGAAGAACATGGTCAAATCATTGCCAGGAGGCCTTGGTATGTCCAAGTTACTAGGAATATAAGTCAATAACGGCATTACGCATGCATAAATGTGTATGCACATAAATAGCTATGTGGGATCTTACACTCTGAAGCATCATGTAGGAGTCTGACAGGTACCTCATGAATACTCTTTCTCCATGCCAGAGCAAATAACCTTACTAAAAATCTGAAGAAATGTCTGGTTTTCCATTCACTGCAGAAAAATCCTGTGGCACCTCAACATTATAAATGAGTGACTAGTCAGAAGAGTTTGTTAAAAAAGTTTCTACTTCTGCTCCTTCAGCAGAATTTTGCTTGGCCAGAAGAGTTGTAGCTCTTATCTAGAACACAAAGCATTTTCCTTTTCATTTGTGATCTGCTTCATGAAGAAAGCTTATCTATTTATTTCCTTCCATAATGTCTGTATCATATTACTAAGATTTTATCTTGTATCCTACCAGATTTAACAATTTGGTTCACTTGCTAAACTATAACTCAAATATATGCTATGAATTAACTATAACTTTTGTAGGGATTTTGCTTCACGCTGGAATAGCATACAAGCAAAGCTTTCATGGTGTCCTCTCAAAATCACTGTGTTCTAATTTTACTAATTGGTTTCTATTATAGATGCAATGGTAACAGAAGGAGGAGAGAACTTCAGTGTAGGGCAAAGACAGCTGTTCTGCCTAGCCCGAGCCTTTGTTCGCAAGAGCAGCATTCTTATCATGGATGAAGCCACAGCATCTATAGACATGGCCACTGTGAGTATAGCAATTTTCTCCATTGCTATGTGGATCTGCTGGGAGAAGAGGCATCATCTTACCCAGAAGTCAGACATGAGGTCTATTTAGCAGAGAAAACTGTCAAGTTTTCTGCCTTTGGCATGTGTTTAGTTTCAGTTGTTTCTGTTGGTGTTTGGGGTTTGATTATTACTGCGAAAGGAAAAGAATAAAAGTAATATTTTAGAGAGTCTGCTTTTACCTGTGCAGCATTTCATTGATGGGAGTCTGGTTCACAGATGAAGAATGGTGTGGAATATAAGTCTGTCTTTTTGATATTTGAAGATGCACAACGAAGTAAAATATAGAAGGATGAAATAACTGAGGTGAGCCTTTTGCTTTGTAGGAAAATATTTTGCAGAAGGTTGTGATGACTGCCTTTGCAGACCGCACAGTTGTAACGATAGCTGTAAGTACTAAATGCTGGCAGATGCTCTGTTCTTATTTCTCAAGCAGTTATTCTTGACTTTCACCAGTTAAACATCACTATGAAAGCAAAGTAAAACTAAAACCCAAAGTCAGAATATTCCCAGATGTTGCAACAGGATAGGACACATACTACCAACCTGAATTTTTGTACTAAGTGATATCTTGCAGGTGGGCCAGACCAAAGCATTGAGATCTAAAGGACTTTATGGGGAACTTCAGCATCTGCATTACCTCCAAAAAAAACTATAAAGTTTTTCTCAATAACAAATTGAAACCAAAGCCATGGGCTAAACAATTATTGAAAGCTGCTACAAAAGAGAGATAAATTTGTGTTTCAACAGCTGTTTCATTTGCTTTGTCTGGAATCCAGTCCTGTGGTTAGAGATTAGAGTTATGTCTCCTGGAGTCTGGTTTCAAGGCTGTCAGTGACTAGTTTGTGTAGATGAATGACTTAACCCAGACTCATTTACAACAGGCTGTAAGATTCTTAGATACGTAAATGCTGAACATGCTAACGGTAAGCTTATTCCTTTCCAGTTAAATGCCATTCAAACATTCAGTATTGTCACTTTCACTCAAATTTCACTTTCCCTTACCTTTGCCTTTCCAAACATGCTGTCTCAAGCAAAATGGCACATATTAATATTTAGCTTTCCTCACACAGCTGACTTCATTTCCTTCTGCTCTTCACTCATGGCTGCTCCTTCCTTCACCCACCTGTTTTTCTTTTCTTTTTTTCCAGCATCGTGTATCTCACATCTTGGAGTCCAATATTGTCCTAGTCCTTTCTGATGGTTTTCTAGTTGAATGTGACACTGCCTCAAACTTACTCCTCAAGGAGGACGGCTTGTTCACCACTTTGGTGAAGACTCACAAGTAGACTCTCTCAGTCCACACTGTTCACAAGACTTCTGACTATTTGGTAGTTATTTTTACCTCTCTAGTTTCCTTTCATTCTTCTTCCTTTCTACTGCACAGCTTCTGAGATGACAGTGTAAGAACGTTTTTATTATGCAGCTTCTGGATTTGTTTAATTTCTTCACTATTTACGTGAATTACATTTAATAAAAGCCTGGACATGCAACTAACATTGAATCTATGATGCTAAACAAGTACACTCCTTAAATTAATCCCTAAATTTCTGCCTCTGTAGTGAAATGTCACACTTCTAGAACTAGTCCCATCTGCACCTGACTGGACACTTCTTAGTAATACATTCCTGTACCAAATCACTGCATCTTGCAACCGGTTCTCTTTAAGATTTATGGCTATCAGTAAGCCTTCATATGATCCCCAATTGCCATTTCTTAATGTGCATTTTAGTAAACTCTTCTTTGATTTCTGGCTTGCTTGTGCCCTAACTTGCTATCATCAGTCTTCTAAGTCTGTGCTAGGAGAGTTGAATTTTGGGTGGTCTTTAGTGGAGCCAGGTGTTGGACTTGACCCTTGTGAGTACCTCCCAACTCAGGATATTCTACGATTACGTGATTCTGTGATATTTGCATGGCACTGGAAACAAACTCTACCTCCAGTTACCTGTAGGACTAACCTATTCCCTGCAGCAAGCACCAATTTAATCTTGGAGGGAGCTAACTGATCTGCAAAAGGAAACAACCTAAGGGTGTCCTAATAGGGATTCAGCATGGGCAAGCAGGGTGCACAACCAAGGAGTGGAGCAGGATGCCATGCCACCTGACAGTGCAAGGATGTTTCTCACCTGTATTTCCTTAAGGGGAAGATATCTTTCATTGATGCTAGAGGACCTCTTCCAACAGCTGTCTTGTCTATAATAGCAATTAGCTGACCAAAAATGAGGCATGTGCATGCGTAAGTGTTTTCAGGCCAGGTGCCAGAGGCTGTGAAGTAAGACCTACTCCAAATACTGCTGTAAGGAAATCAAGTCTTTTATCAACTTCATACACCTTTGATTAGGCCCATTAATGAACTGCAATGAGAATTATCATAATTAAAACTTCTGTATGCTTTTCTTTATGGCAGCATCGGGTCCACACTATCCTAACGGCAGACCTGGTCATTGTCATGAAGAGAGGGAACATTTTAGAATATGATACGCCTGAGAACCTGCTTTCTCAAGAGGACGGCATCTTTGCTTCATTTGTCCGGGCTGACATGTGAAGGATCACACGACGTATTTTAAAAGCTTATTTTTAAACAAATGAAATGCATATTTTTTAATTCAGTGTAACATCACTTTCAGCTTTTTTTTTTTTCAGAGCTTCTTTATTCACACTTCCATCTCCCAAAATAACAAATCCCATTGCAATGCATGTATTTCTGAAAGCAATAAAAATGTCACTTAATCCAAAAGCCATTAAACTTCATGCTCACATGCACACACACACACACAGAGGCAGAAGTTTTGATTTCCTGGAAATCTGGCATTTTTCTTAGACACAGTGACTTTATTTTCTTTTGTAGAGAGCACAAAAAATGCAGTGCTCTTACAAGCTGCATATGTTATTCTGGAACCAAGAATAAAATCGTGCCGTTTGTCAAGGAAGCAAGAGACCCCCAGAAGAATGCTGTCCCCGGAGGGGAAAAGTTAAAAGACAACAAATCTAAACCCATAACTCTTGGGGCAATCTGCTGCATTCCAAAGGCATAAACTTTGCTCTTCAAGTTATAGGGGATGAGCAGTGAATGAGGGAAAGGAAATTCATCAGAAATAAGGAAACTCTCCCCTTCACATTAGTTCACACGCTGTAGTAGGCACAGTATTACTTTTTCTATGCAAGGATAACTTACCCCTACAGTCAGTTCCTACATCCATATTTGTTCTACAGAATTCTTTGAACCAAGGACACAAATCATCTTGGAATTCTGCATGCTTTAATAGACTTATAGAGGAATACATTTTGTACAGTATCTTAAGACTTTGTATTGAAATTAATCTGAATGTATAAAGTTGATATTAATCAATCTTTTAAAAATTTCCACTAAAATATTCTACTTAAAATGGCATGTAATCAGCCGGTCACTATTTGTTTCATATGTCTTAAGCCCTTCAGATTGTTTTTTATGTTGGAACAATCATCAAATGATTTCTGCATCTTCAAGATTTTAGGTCACTTATGTTCGTATTTACCTCATAAGACTTTCAAGAGATTGCCCACACTTGGCTAATGCATAGGGCTAGATTCTGAATCATGATAATTGCCCAGTGGACAATAAATCTCTAGGAGTTTCACAGACATTCTTTCAAAGGCAGAGTCTGAAATGTCTGCTTCATTCATAATATTCAATGTGATCTTGTTTGTCTGTTTTTATAAGGTTTAGAATGAACATGAAGTGCACTTAAGCTTATTGTTAATATAATTAAAACATGAAACAATTCCTGGCAAAAGAAAAGTAAGACTCAAAATTCAGATTACACTTAGTTTGATGATACAATGGTTTCTCTCTTTATTTCATCTTATTAAAAATAAAATCTCTGTGATACAACTAAACACAAAATTCAGCTTGGAACATATTACTAGGGAAAATACTTCTGTGATTTCCCTATGAACTGCTGTGAAAAGTTATTGCTCTTTTTTCCATTAATACTCTGTGTTGAACTCTGTCTTACAAAGAAAAACAAAAAATAAAGCAGATGTTTACAGTGGAAAAGCAACGCTGTTACGCAGATTTCGGAGCAAAGCGGCCAGCATCAATCTTGATTTAATTTCATTGTCTTCGGGGAAAAAATTAATTGGATTCATTGTTGTCAGTTCCGGTCACTGTGAAGTAGAAATAACTTTGTTTATCTGCATAACTTTGATGATGATGCAGTCCCGATTTATTTTAAGTGGTGCTAATCAGTTCAATGAAATGCTGTTTTACATTATATTATGTGGCTTTGAGGGGCTGGGATCGTGTCAGGCATCCTGAATTACTTAAGAGGACCCCAAAATTAGTTCTTTTTTCCTCTTACATTTGTCCCAAAGACGGCAGAGAGGTAAGAATCCCCTTCTTTGCTCATTCATCCCTCCTGAGGTATGGAGCAAATCAAACACTGCTATTTAAATATGTAGAAAAGAAAATGAATTACGGGCCTCAGTCATTTTGCTGGAGGAATGAAGGAGTACTGACTGTAATGTTACATGTTTGTGGTCAAACATTTTGCCAATTACTAGAGAATATCCCTAGCAGGTTTAAAGGCACAGCTTAGATCCTCAAGCAATTATGCTTAGCATACACAGGTTCCAAGAGACACAGCAAAGAACAAAGTGTCATTGGCCTAAGAGATCTCCTTGCATTATAGCCGCTATGTGCATGTCATATAATCACAAAGTTCCACTTCTCTGCGTTTCCCATCACCGGAAAAAAAATGTCATGAATGGTTCTGTGCTCTTCTTGTATGTGGCCTTTCATCACAGCAGTAAGAGCTAGCTGCTTATTGCTGCTTCTCATACACCAGATATGCCCCATACAACCACTATGCCTATTACTGAGCCAAAATGCTAATATGCTGTGAATCCAATCATAGGGGTTTTAAGCTGTGTTTGAGGCAGGACTGTAAGACTCTGCTGTCAACACTGCTGACAGGTAGGAAGGGGAAGCTTTTGTCTGCTCAATATCCTGCACAGTGGCTGCTGGCATTTCAGGTGTTTGCAGCCTGAGAACGTCTGTAAGTCTAAGCCACTTGTGATCTGCTAATTGCTATTTAAGATTCAAGAATCTGGGGAGCGTTACAATTATTTGGACTTGACATTTTAAACAATGCAGTTACCAAATAGGATAACTGTTGTGTTTCTCACCATGTACTGATCGCAGAGGAAGCACTGATCCATGGCATTTCCTGTGAGGAGAGTTTGGGACAGCTCTGATAAGCCCAGGATGTAATCAAGGCAAAGTTTAAGGAGAGAAACCATCACTTCGTTAGGAAAAGCAGTAGGCAGAAAAGGCACCTCAAGCTGCAAATTCACTGTAGACCTTCATTTGCAAGAGCTTGACTCCTTTTTCCAGCTATCATTAAAGATCAGATAGGTGAAAGAATATACTATCAGAGGCTCCTCAGGCACTTGGAATAGTCATGTCTATTTTCCTGCCAGAACACCTCTGCTATAATTTAATACACCTCCACAAAACTCAATCTGTACAAACAGCAAATACAACCTAGCTGATCTGGCATCTCATTATATGTGCAAACAATGCCAGCAAAAATAATAGTAATGAAATATGTTTTCTTAAACAACAGATAGCATCATTTTTGAATACAGTCAAGCAAGTCTCTTCAGGCTCCTTATACAATAAAATCTCTGATTTAATTGTTTTCTTTTTGCTTCCCAAAGCAAAGGGCTTTACTGTAAAAAGATGCTGATCCACTCACATACGATGATACTCACATTTCATGAGAAGATGAAGGTGGCATTACACATACATTTTATACAAGCTACAGGCACTTTATCACAAAGTGGAATATAATTTATTTGACGCAAAAGCTTCTTTTATTTTAAAAACAGTGGATAAAACCATTTTTATTATCAGGAAATGAAATGTTTCAATGTGACTATCAAGCAGCAAAAGGTGGGGCACGTTGTACTTGTGAACACTGCAGCCTGACTTCCACAGTGTAATAGCGCCAGTAGAAATTAGTTCTAAAATATATAGTGAAACCACACGGCTACTTGTTAAACCTCCTCTGGAGCAGTGATTCTCCTATAAAATGTGTTAAAAAGCAAAAATGAATTCACCAGATTAACTTAATAATATCATCAAGCAGTGTCTTTTTAAAGCCTTATTTAAAGGCCCAATAAGTTTTATAAACTCCCTGATATGAACTCAGTGGTGGCATGTGAGGAGCTCTTCAGCTTCTTTGGAAATAAATCATTCAGAGGCAAAAGAAAAAGAAGGCTGAAAACAAAACAGTAAATCAAATTCTTCATTGCCATGCAAACATCCCAATCATTTCCACACTGTTTTTTTTCACTGCTCTGCTTTTTCTCCGCCAGAACCGACCTCTGTGTAAAACTGTGGGGAAAAGATTATCAGGTTTTCAGATTATCAAGGAATTGTTGTGAGGCAGGAGTTCTCCAGCTCCTACAAATTAGCGATGTGCTGACGCTGTTCTGGCAGGACAGCTCTGACTATTGGCTTCTGTGAAGCTGTGGAGTTCGTAGAAGCTTCCAAATGTCATCCTTCAAGAGGAGATTCTTAGAAAGGTCTTCATCAATTTCCTACATGGTTACTACTAATTACTCACTGTTGATTGTATCTGTCTGGTGTTAAACGCTACCCACAGAAAGAAAACATCCCTGGCTAATGATTTTCATGCATCTAGTACAATAAGCCATATTCTGATCAGACCATAAAGAAGCAGTAAAAAAGTCCTGGTTTATTAACAAAAATTCGTTTCTATTGGCTGTATTGACATTCACTCTGTGCAAGATATCTGCTTTGATTTTCACTGCACATAGAGATTTCCATCCTACAAATTACCTATAACAATGCAGCACCCAGCTCAGATGTTACCATAACAGGCATATCACGTAGGCACATTTCACTGCCTGGTGCATTCATTCCCCTGTATGCATCTTAGTCATTTTTGTACAAAAATACATAGTTGTACATCCATGGAAGAAGAGTTATAAATATGTAACAAACAGTACCAGCAAATACTACCCATAAGACTGTCTCTCAGCAATTCCCATGACATTTCTTACCTCTCCCCTTATTTTACTTCAGGCTTTGCCGGCTGTACCAGCTTATATCCATAAATACCACTTAAACATCCAGTAAAATATTTAACCATGTAACTAAGGAACTAATGCGGCTCAGTGTAAATGACATGGTCCAGAACCACCATCCTTCAGCATCACAGTTACAGATGCCCCAAAGCTGCATATGCTTTGACATGCAGAAGGTTACAGATTCATGGCTGACAGCTATCAGTACCTTTATCGCACTGGCTGGATTAGGCCCTTGCCCTTTCAGCAATGCCAGCTATGGCTGTTAGAGCCCTCTGTCAGAGTCAAGAACCTGAAGTTCTGAGAGGATCTTTGTCCCGGAGGTTTCTAAGAGCAAATCATTTGGGTCTGGGGCCTGTTCCAGGTCCCACCACAGCATGAGCTCAGAGGGCCCAGAGATGCCAATTACTGTGTAATATGATCTGAAGACAAGAGATGGCATTCTGTCAATGGCATGTCTCCATTTAACCCTCACTGCAGCCATCAGACAGCTGCTGGATCAGTCGCTTGTAGGCAAAGGGGACGGGGGCACAGAGATGGAGATGCAAAACATTCCACAGCTCTGTGGAACTTTATGGAGACATAATCAGATTATGCCGAAGAGAACCCCAAGTTTGCTCGCTTTCGTTACGCAAGAGGAATGGGCAGAATGTGAACAAGGAGCTGAAATGGAGACCCTTTGAAACCTTCCTCTGTTACTCCAGATACCACCAGAGGAAAAGGAGAAAAAAAACAGCAGTTACCATTTGTCACAGCCCAAGCAATATGAGCACATACACTCTACTGGTTTCTGGTTTTCCAAAATTCTGGCACAGGGAAACGACGTGGTGGCTGTTCTGCTATAGCCAGCACTCTTCCATCTTAAGCAGCTTTGCCAGTCCCTAGAGCCAACTCTTGGGCTCTACTACACTATGAAGTAGAATAGGCCAGAGCCGGCTCTTTGCCATGAGGAAACCTGGCACAGTCCACCCATGAGAGCAACCACATAGCTGAAACCTCATCTACCCCAAAAGAAGAACACCTTATCCATCCCACAGACTTAAAACAGCCTCTGAACCATGCCTGGGGCATTCCGGAGAACAACTTTTTACATAGGTAGATGATGACAGGACAAGGTTTTAAACTAAAAGAGGAGAGATTTAGATTAGATGCTGGGAGGAAATTCTTTACTCAGAGGTCAGTGAGGCAGTGGCAGAGGCAGCCCAGAAAAGCTGTGGGTGCCCCATCCATGGAGGCATTTAGGGCCAGGTTGGATGATGTCCTTGGGCAACCTGATCTAATGGGTGGCAGCCCTGCCCACAGCACAGGGTTGGAACTGGGGGAGGCTTAAAGGTCCCTTCCACATAAACCATACCGTGATTCTATGGTTCTATGGTCATACATACAACCTGTCCCAGAGTGGCTATTGCCAATTGACCATGTAGTAAGAGACTGACGTATTAGTCCCAGATGTGACAGTACAGTATTTCAGTGCCAGGATACATCGGCTTGAACTGAGTAGGAGCCAGTACCTGCTGTGAGTTGAAAAATGAGATGATTTCTTAGCTCTGCCAACCAAGCATGCCATGACCTAAGGTCTGGCTTGGGTAAAACAGGCACTACTTTCCCTGAAAAGCTAACGCTGTAACAGGCTGAGTCTCTACAAAACTGAGACTCAACAAATTGCATCCTTTGGGTTTCTCTGTAAACTAGAAATTTGGAAAGAAACAAACACACAGCTAAAATTACAAAGATAGGGAGTTAGGTAAGTAACATGGGGTTGAGAGAAGTCTTGGTGTGTTTTCCACATGGATATAATGTGATGTGGTCATCTCCAAAGGGAATGAAGCTAGGACTTTGGGCAGCATATCCTGGAGCATTAGGCATTTCTTTTAACTACCCCTTCCTTGGCTCGGCCACGTCCCCCGAGCAGAGGTGGAGTAAGGGAAACAGAGACTAAACGACGCTGGATTTCATAAATCAGATCACTGTAGGGATGATGCAGTTGGATGTGATAACCTTTTCTCTCCTCTCCCTCCTCCCTTCTCTGTGCCGACCGAGGAGCCCCAGCCCAAAGGCTTCATGGGCTGCTCTCCCAAACCATGGAGTTAGAAAGAATTGCCCTAAGGTCATGTCCTCCCTCCTGGATACATGCTGGCAGCTGAAATGCTGATCCCCTGTAGCTCGAGGAGAGCTCACGAAGGATGGCAGCACTTCTTGGAGTGGTCAGGGAGCAAGGTTGCAGGGAGTTGTGTTGCAAGCAGGAGAAGACAGAAGAGACTGGCTGTGAGCAGGTTTGGCTGGAGAACTGCTGCCCACTCCCCCCAAATGTGTTCCTATGTGAGCAGGCTTGGCCCTAGTTTGCTTAGTGCACGAGGATGCATGTGTTGTCACATGTTCCATAACGTCTTGTCCCAAATCTCCCTGGAGGAGGTCCACTACAGAGACAGAGGAAGCCAAAAGGAATGACTATTTCTCCAAGAAGTGGCTGAGATCTCATCAACATGTATCATTTCCAAACCAGACAGCTTTCATGCAAAACAAAGACTGCCAGCAAACCCCCAGGACATCTCCAGACTCTACTACGTAACTTAGCAATATTGGACAAGGGGCACGAGTTCCATGCATTTGGATGATAAAGACTTGTCCTGTAGCTCTTGCATGAAACAAGAAGAAAGAAAGAAAAAGAAAAAAGCTGTTTTGGGGTAACAGACATCCTTAGTTTGCAGTTTCTGCTCTTTCATGTTTGATGGATCTACTGCCAGTTCAGCTGGGGAAGAGTTCATCCACACTGTCCGAATATGGCTTATCAGCTTTGTGTCTTTGCGGAAGCCTCATGCTGAGTGCTTGACATCTTTGGACGCCTGCAAAGCCATCCTATCTCTAAGCTAAGGCTAGAATTTCAAACAGAACTTATTACAAAGCAGGATTTTGTCAAAGGGCTGGACACAGCTATAATGTGGAAATTTCAGATTCGTGTCTGAGCACTTTACTTAATCCCTTTTTGATAAGTATAATTCTAAAGTGATATTTGCTATCATACAAGTAACTCATGAGGGTGGAGGACAAATGAAACAGCAGGAAGGGAGAAGCATGATGGATCCTAGAACATTTGAACCCAAACCTGCAAGCAATTCCAACCATTTGTTCCCTGAGCAGGCTGTGTTCACAGCACTTAGACACTGTGTTCCTAATCAGAAGGGCCCAAAGAGGTTTCAGAAGATTTTCCCAGCTATTACTGAACTCCCAGACTTCCATGTGCATGTGGCAACCAAGCAAATATTTGAAAGGGCAAAGGGGAACATTTTTGGTAGCTGTCACTCTCTGAAGCATATTCATGCACTGTAGCTTGGGGAGGCGTGCGCTGTGCTCAAAATAATGTCATATATTATTGAACTAGGAAGAGGGAAAGGTTTTTGCTGACAGTGTTCCTGGCTCTCATGTCCCAGTGGCCACTGCCCAACAGGCTTCCTTGAAGCTGGTTGTAGGTATCACAGAATCACAGAATGACCCGGGTTGGAAGGGACCTCAAGGATCATGAAGCTCCAACCCCCCTGCCTGGCAGGGCCACCAAACTTCCACATTTACTAGATCAGGTTGCCCAGGGCCCTGTCCAACCTGGCCTTGAACACCTCCAGGGACGGGGCATCTACAACCTCCCTGGGCAGCCTGTTCCAGGATGTTACCACTCTCCTAGTGAAGAACTTCCCCCTAACATCCAACCTAAATCTTCCCTCTTTCAACTTCAAACCATTTCCCCTTGTCCTACTATTATCGGCCTTTTCAAAGAGTTTACACCCCTCCTGATTATAGGTACCCTTCAGGTACTGAAAGGCTGCAATGAGGTCACAGCCTTCTTTTCTCCAGGCTGAACAAGCCCAGCTCCTTTAGCCTGTCCTCATAGGGCAGGTGCTCCAGCCCCCTGACCATCCTCATGGCCCTCCTATGGACCCTCTCCAACAGCTCCATGTCTTTCTTGTACTGAGGGCTCCATACCTGGACACAGTACTCCAGACGGGGCCTCACAAGAGCTACTCTCCCACTCACTGCTGAGCTACTCTCAAGGACTACTCCTCCCAGTCTGTACAGGTGCCTGGGGTAAAAAAGCAGAGGCTGCGTCCCTTTCAGTGCAGGTGTATTGAAACAGCCATTTCCAACAGTTCCACCAAGCAAGACGAGCTTCTAGAGGCTGCACCCAACAAGCAAGTCAGCCTTTATGTCCAACCTCTGCTCCTCTACATGCAGAGGTACAGTCCCAGCTTGCCCAGTGTGGACCACCATGTGCCACAGCCACCACCAGTGCCAATCTGCAGACACCCACCCAAGTCTTGGTGTGCTGAAATTCACCCAGCTCCATGTGCTTGCACGTGAGCCTGATGACCACCCTAAGCAATTGCTCCAGATCTGACTTTTCATGTGGGAGCTGTCATCTGCCTGAAGCTGATGTCCAACCTGGATGTGAAGCTAATTGCCTAACAGGACTGGGACTGTGTTACCTTAGTTCTGTATAGCTGGTGTTGGGAAAGGAAATAGCTAGAGAAGTACCCAGGAGTTGCTTGTCTGTTTGAAGTGGAGCTCATACGTGTGTGACAGGGTGGATACCTTCAAGCTGAGGTTTGCATTAGCTGTCAGATTTGCCTTCTCAATTTTTTCCAAGCCTGAACACACTTCCAAACTTCCTGATGGCAGCAGGCCTGCAGAACGCTGCTTTCTGCCTCTGGTTTACAGAGGGCAGTAATGTGTTGTATACTGTATAAATGCTATAGCGTGCAGGTCATCCCCTTGTGTGATATGCAGAAAGCTTCTCACTGCACACACACACACACAGATGGGTGTTCCTTGGGCACAGAAGAGTTAAACCAACACCATATCTCTGCACTTTGCTATACTGACATCTAAATATAGATCTTTTCGCAAAGCCGAAGATGTGTTTATTCTTCCTGCTACAAATCTTAAGACCTCAGGGGTGAAAAAGCAAAATTAAAAAGCAAAAGAAAAAGAAAAGCTACAATTTCCAAGAACGCAAGTTTCCATTTACCACCAGTGCCAAAACCATAAACCTCGACCTGCAGGAACACGAGTGAACCTCTGCGAGTCATTTTTGACGCTGCACTAATTTTGCTTATATAAATACCCATCCATCAACTTCCCTTACAGCAGCTGAGGATTAGAGCAGCCCTAAGCATTGCTCATCCGAGTCAATGCGAGCTGCGCGCCGTACAAAAAGGAAAGTCTCTTTTCCTCCTGCCGCAACAGGTAACTGCGTTTAACGGAGGAAAGCCGTCAGGCTCCAGCCCCGCTCCTCCAACCGCTTATGCTTCCCCAGCCTGCGAGCTGAGACCTGAGCTGCGGTAAAGCTGGGAAGGCGAAGCTCCGGGCTCACTAAAGCACAGACAGAGACGAGCTCTGCCCAGAGGCAGCCGGGACACCCCCGTCCCACCGGCCCGGCCCCACTCTGCAGCCCCTGCCCGTACCCGAAGGACAGCCGGTACCCCAAATACCGCCGCCACGCTCTGCCAGCCGTCTGGGGACACGGCTGGGGATAAAAGCGGGGCCGCCCCTCCTCATCCCGGAAAGGAAGGAGGGCTGAGGAGGGAACGGGAACGCCCGCTCGGCACGGTCCTGCCTCCAGCTCGCGGCTCGGCTCCCTGCGATGCTGCCGTGGGACGAGGCGGGGGCTGTGCGGCCGGGAAGGCTCTCTGCTGGTCGGCCTCGGTTCAGAGCGGAGCAGTCTGATCCTTCACGCCCCGAAGGATGCGAGTGACCGCGTGTCCGTGCTGCGGACACACCTGGGCATCTCCTGGAGAGCCGAGGACCCGACCTGTAGTACGTCGCGTTACTTTAGGGCGAGTTTGCGGGAGGGCCCTGCTGCCTGCCTTCTGCTGGGAGCGCACATAGCATCCCCGGTGTCCTTTGGAAGCGGGCGCCCGTGGCTCACACAAAGAGGATGGGCTGGCGTGGGGAGGGTGCTGTAGAGTAAAGCTACTCGGTGACATTAGATGTGAGGGCTGCTGATGTGGGCATAGCCAAGCAGGGCTTCTCTTTGTAGCACCTAGCTGCCGCATCTGATTGATTTTCTATTTTCTCAGGGGAAGCAGTGAGCCCCACGGAGACGCACCGCAGGGAGCACCCCCCATTTCGCATCTCGCTAGGTGGACTATGGTGGCAGGAAGATGTTGGCTCGGAAGAGTATCATCCCTGAGGAGTATGTGCTGGCACGGATTGCTGCCGAGAACCTGCGCAAGCCGCGCATCCGGGACCGGCCACGCAAAGCCCGCTTCATCGCCAAGAATGGAGCCTGCAACCTGGCCCACAAGAACATCCGCGAGCAGGGGCGATTCCTGCAAGACATCTTCACCACCTTGGTGGACCTGAAATGGCGTCACACGCTAGTCATCTTCACCATGTCCTTCCTGTGCAGCTGGCTGCTCTTTGCCATGATGTGGTGGCTGGTGGCTTTTGCCCACGGTGACATGGATCCGAGCACAGAGAACACTGCAAACAACACCAAGTGGACGCCGTGTGTGACATGTGTCAGGTACAGCGCAGTCGGGGGGGACAGAGAAAGGGGAGGGACATGGCTGCCTGCTGCCCCATCGATGACTGAAATGCAGTTTTTGGTTTACATGAACCATTGTGTTTGGTTGAGACAATTGAAAAGTGCGGTGTTTTCCTCTAGATTACGTAAATTCAGCAAGCCTTCTGGGCTTGGAAAATGCTGTACTGTAGATTTCTTTGATTCCTTACAGGATCTGAAAGAGAGGGAGACCTGCTGCTTTTCATGTGTCTCCACACTCTGTGGGTGACATACCTTGCCTGTCAAGATAAGAGCCTGCTACAAGAGTGGGTATGTGTTACACGTATCGTAATGTTGTCTGTGGCAGCAGGAGCATCCCAAGTGTGGTGCGAGCTGTGAGCCGCACTGGTGGAAGGTGGCCTGCTCCAAAAGCACTGCCTGGGAGGTAGGCACCCGCCATAAGTGTCAGCTGGCAAGAAAGGTGCTGCTTAGGGCAGAACGAGATGTGTTTCAGAATGACACTTATGAGACAGCTCCAAAATGCCTGGCCTTTGGTAAGGCCAGCAGTTTGACAGATGAACTGTTCCCACAATGTGCATGATTTATCGGACAGTGAAAGCTTAAGGGACTTCTGGGTTAAGTGTCGTCTGTTAAGAAACGCATTTTCCTCTCTGCCCCCAAATGGCAGTTTTCAAGGCTGTGGCAAACTGATCATAACTACACAGGAAAGGGGGAGCATGTTAATGGGAGGTGAGGGTAAGCAATAAGATCACCCTGTCATCTCATCAGTAACATGTCTTTTTATAGCAGCAGGTGCTTTTAAGTGGGACAATCTGGGTTCAGGATGGCCAGGCTGCCCAATAGCAGCAGCCTTGACACATTGCAGTGACTGTATGAGAGTATCTGCTTCTCTTTTAAATTTCTGTTCCGTACAGTTTTTGTGGCAGCTCAGCAAGCTTGAAGCACCTCAGGTCTGGCTCATGAGGCAGTTTTCATTCTCCCCATGCCCTACCCACCCCCCTGTCCCCCCACCCTCCCTTTTATTTGTTTATTTATTTATTATGCTGTTTTGCTAAAGGGGAAGAGAAAACAGAGATTTTCCAAGCTGACCTTCATCAAGTTGGAGATCAGGAGCAGTGGGAGGTGGCTGTCTTATTTCCTTTCCATTAAGTGGTCAGAAACAGTTACCTCTGACATGAGACATCATGATCCAGCTGGCGCACACTGGGGATGTCCTCTGGGGTGTGACCCCCTGCCTTTCTGGTGTACTGCTCCCAGAGGGAAGCATGTGTGAGATTTGTCCAACCCCACCAACTTTCTGGGGTCCTCTGGGAGGATGTAACCCTATTTGGTGGAGGCCCCCTCAATGTGTATCTCCATGGTGCTCCTGGGCCACGCCACAGAGCCTGGTCTGACTGCTGAGGGCATCATGCCACCAGGACAAAGCAGAGCCATGGCCTCTTGCTGTCTCGCTGTAGTCCCAGATGCAGCATCCCCGTGCCAGCAGTTCTCCCTGCCATAGAGACTGTCTGAGAGCTGGTAATGAGCAGAGCCAATGAACTAGTGTGCCTTTGAGCTTTAGCCCTTGGCAAACAACACCTGTCACACTCTCCTGTGAGTACCTGAGGTGTTTCAGCCAACAGCTGCCTACGTATCCATGGAAAATCTTTTCCCTATATCTTTTTAAATCTGGCCACCCCCTTGGGTACAATATGAAGTAGTGCAAGATTAACTAACATTATGATTGCTGATATTTTTAAGAGTAGTGAGTTACTGGATTTAAAGTGTACCTAATATTGTGTATATATAAATCAACATATAATATTAATATCTGTCAAAACAGTGGCAAATATTTTTTTAATTCACTTTCCTGAGATTTAGGCCTGCAGGTATTTCTGGAGAGCTTTATTGGTTGGGTGCCATTACAAATTTACAGGGAAATCTGGCTTTAGGAGATTCTAACCACTGCTGCAGGGAACTTGCACAGCACTTCAGTTTTTCAAAGTACTTCAGGATTTCTAAGGCTAGTAGCACTTTTGCCACACAAGGAAATGCCGTCCAAAGAGAAAAACTGTTGCAGAGCTTAAAAGTGAGGGACCTGGAATAGTGTGGTTGAGACAGAACAAGGGGAAATGGACAGAAACTGGAACATAGGAAGTTCCGCACAAATATATGCAAGAACAACTTTACAGTGAGGGTGAAGGAGCACTGGAACAGGCTGCCCATGGGGGTTGTGGAGTCTCCTTCTCTGGAGATATTCAAGACCTGCTTGGCACCTACCTGTGCGACCTGCTGTAGCGAACCTGCTTTGGCAGGGGTGTAGGACTCAATGATCTCTGGAGGTCCCTTCGAACCCCTACAGTTCTGTGATTCTGTGACATTCATGGCTCCCTCCTCACTTGTTCACCATGCTGTACAAACTTTTTGCTTCTGATACTGCCACTCTAAAAAGGTGTTTGTTTGTTTTTTTCTTTTTTTTTTTTTTTTTAATGATGACTATCAAAGGGAATCAGAATATTTAATTGCACAGAGCTTTAAGTTGAATTAAATTAAATTAAGTTTTAGCTGGAAGGTTTATTCTGCATGTACATGACTACTCATTAACACAGAAACCATTCCATGAATGAATGAGCTCCTTCATTCCTGATTTCTTCAGTATAAATTACAAGAATAAACTCCTCGGTGTGAGGGAATCTGCCACAGACTAACAAAGCAGGAGAAAAAAAAAAGAGCCTAAGTTCTTTCAAGGATGTCTGTGCAGAGGCTGGCTGCTTTTCCAAAAGATGACCATTCTCATTCTACAGAATATTCTCCCTGGAATTGCCTGTTCTGTTTTAATGTCTCTTTTTGATCCCAGGCCTTAGAACTGTCTTCATGGACAAGATATATATTTTCCGTAGGTAAAGCCACACTGAGCATGGGGATGGTTCAAATGTTGGTAGACTGCACTATGTCAAAAGGGTCACTATGTTAGTTCATGAGACCCTGTGTGCAAAATATCTACTGTGTAAACACCAAGGTACAAGTTTAGGGTATGAGAGACTTTGGTGAAGGGAGTGCCATTTTACAAAAGTGAATGAAATAGTCTGGTGTTTATCTGAGAAGTGATATTGTGCACTATTGTAAATAACATGTTTTGCAGACAGCATCCTCTGATGTCCAATAGTAAAGCATTTTAGAGATACACTTCTACAACCCACTGCTGTGTTGAAGTTTTCCAACTAGCTTTGCCACAGCAGTGAGCTAAACCCAAACCCTGGGCACAGCATTGTCCTTCAGCTGAGGTGCGTCCTCCCTCTGCAACCTGATTCCATAGGTGCAAGGCGTGCAAGGGTGTAGGTCAGGTGCAAGGCGTGCAAGGGTCTGGGAGGAGTGATAAAGCTGGGAGTATCCCCTTTCCCTCCAGGAAAACTTGCTAAAGGAGCTCATGACAAAGAGTGTCAGGTTTTGAAAATGTAGTCCTGAAGCTTTCCCAGTTTCCTTTCCCTGTGCAAGCTGGTGGGAGAACTTCAGCGTGCCAGCCTGTTGCTCACCTATCTATCTCCAAAAGCACCGCACCCTGCCAAGAGCTTCACGGAATGTAGAAAGTGGAAAGTCTTGCTGGGAGTTAAAGTAGTGTCAGCTAATGAAGTGTGCAACGTTTTTCTGAATAGAGAATCTAGTGAGCTTCTCAGGATCATCTAGAATTACAAATGCTTTTCTGGGAGCTCAGGCTTTTATGTCTCCCCTCAACATTATATGTACCACTTATCATACAAACACTGAATCACCGAATGTGCAATGTTAGCAGAAGGCTTAAATTTACAAGAACTGCGAAAAAAAATAGACACTTCAGTTAGTTTCTACTAAGCATGTGCTAATAGCTTATCAATTTAGGTCTGATGGGCTTTGAATTAACTTTGTACAATCTTCCTCCCCAGGTCTTTCACCTCTGCTTTCCTCTTCTCCATTGAAGTTCAGGTGACCATTGGTTTTGGGGGCAGGATGATGACGGAGGAGTGTCCCTTGGCCATCACGGTGTTGATCCTGCAGAACATTGTAGGTCTAATTATCAATGCTGTCATGTTGGGCTGCATCTTCATGAAAACTGCTCAAGCTCATAGGCGAGCAGAAACCTTGATTTTCAGCCGGCAGGCAGTCATAGCCGTTCGAAATGGCAAACTTTGCTTCATGTTTCGAGTGGGAGACCTGAGGAAGAGCATGATCATAAGTGCCTCCGTGAGAATCCAGGTTGTGAGGAAGACTACAACCCCTGAGGGAGAAGTCATACCCATTCACCAAGTAGATATCCCCGTAGATAACCCCATTGAAAGTAACAATATTTTCCTGGTGGCTCCCTTAATCATTTGTCACGTCATAGACAAGCGCAGTCCTCTTTACGATATCTCCGCTGCTGACTTGGCGCTCCAGGATCTGGAGCTTATAGTGATACTTGAAGGAGTCGTGGAGACTACTGGCATCACAACACAGGCGAGAACCTCCTACATAGCAGAGGAGATTCTGTGGGGCCACCGCTTTGTGCCCATCGTCACTGAAGAGGAAGGCGTTTATGCCGTTGACTACTCCAAATTTGGCAACACAGTCAAAGTGGCAGCACCGCGTTGCAGCGCACGAGAGCTTGACGAAAAGCCCTCAATTCTCATCCAGACCCTGCAGAAAAGCGAGCTGTCCCACCAGAACTCCCTGCGTAAACGCAACTCCATGAGGAGAAACAACTCCATTCGGAGGAGCAACTCCATGCGCAGAACCAACCCATCCCTCATGGTGCCCAAAGTGCAGTTCATCACACCCGAGGGGAGCCAGAGCGCCTCTGAAACGTGATACACAGCCTTGTGTGGGGTCAGGGGGAGGGTCCAAAAATAAATTTCATTCTACTGAAGAAAATGAGAATGCAGAAAAGGACTGGGCAAGGACTATTTGTTCCATTACTTACTGAAAGCACTACCTAATGGCATTAGGAAACACATTAGCACTTAGTGTATGAATTAATAAAAGTGGCACGTACACTAAAGGAAACACAGTTCACTTATGTAATATAATGTGTATTTATACTTCTCCTAATGGCATGCTAACTTTTTTTTTTTATCATAGTTTTTCTGCCAGAGGTCTCTTTCCCATTTTCTTCCACTGTCTATCACAAAGTATGTTTTTATCCTGTATTAGTGGGTTACTCACCCACAGGCAGAAGTTCAAAACGGCTACATATCGATAGCTTGCACATATTTTGTGTGAGATGTTTTGGTATCAGTTTTTTAAGGGTGAATCCCTTGTTCTTTTGAAAGGAATAGCCAAATTCCTCAGTGATTTAACAGGTGAAGAGGAAGGATTTTCCCATTAGTTTTCTAGATCCTTTCTTTCCATTGTTTTATAACATATATATTTTGAAAGCAGTCCCAGTAGGTGAAGTGACCTGACCATGCCAGAATAGAGCTTCTGCAGCTAGCTCTGAGCAGCATTTCAGCAGCCCCACAAAATGGTACAGCCTCTTGCAAAGTGCTGCTCTTGTTCTGCAGGTGGGATACAGCGCAGCAGGATAACGTGTGTTTGTTATGTATCTGTAACCCATACTGAGAGATTCAAGTGTTCCCAGCCTCCCCTTGAGCATCTGAGGTGCTAAAGCTGAAAAAAAAGCACACAGCTTTTCAACATTCTCCTTGTACTGGTTGAAGACCAAATCCTGTTGTTGTTTTTATTAGTCTTGCAGATTAACATACTGAAGAACAAGAAATGTATTTCCTTCACTTACAGTACTTTTTGTAGGATGAAGTCTGTTTGCTTCAGCAAACAGTTGTTTTTGTTTTTCCCCTCTGTGGATTCATGAACCGGAAAGAGAGGATCATGGCATTAGTATTACAAGTAATAGTATTTTCAAAGCCAAAGCCATCAGAGTAGTTTTCAGGTGATGCTGATGGAACACTGCTACCTTTTAGCAATGTCGCACAAAATGACATTGAAAATTGGTGGTGAGCACCTGTTCTCTTCAAATCACGGGGCATTTCTTATCTAGAACCTTTGCCAAAATGTCCCCACAAGATTTTCTAGAAGAGTAAGTAGAGGTAAAACAACTAATTGTGTCACATTTGGTAATGCTACATGGATGGATGCTTCTTTCCAATGTGAATACCAAGTATAATTCTTGTTCACAGAAGTTGCCTTGATGTCTCTGTCTCAGGAAAGGTACTATTTCTGTGCTGACTCAGTAAGGCACCCAATCACTTAAATACTCTTGCAATTGTAAGTATCTGCTTACTCCTTCCAGGTTGTGCAGTCAAGAGCAATGCTGAATTCTTATTCTCTTTGGAAGCCATTTCATCAGCACTTGTACAGTCACTTTACAGCTTCATTTAGAGTTGGGTGGTGGCATGGAAGGGCCTGGCTGTGTAAGTGTAGCCTCCTTATATGTGGAGCAGGTGCTGTCCACGAAATAAGCACCAACAAAATGCTTCGTCTGAAGCACTAACAGAAACTGAAGTTTCTGCTAGAAGTGTTTATTCCTGGCCTGCCCATTAATGTTTTGGGAGGATGTCTGGTGAACATCTGGAGATATTAATCTGCCTGTTATGTGTCCAAACAACGAACATCTGTAGCTTCCAAGAAGAGTCAGAACGAACATATACAATTTGTCTCTGGCCTGCATTTGCAGGGCTGTGAATTTCTGTGAAGCATCCTGCTTGCAATACAAATAAGTCAAATGCTGCACAAAAGCAAATTTTCTACAAAATAAAAAAGTGACAATAATGATTTATTCTGTCTCTAATTTTCTGCTCGTGTCTTTTCTATTTTACTTTCTATTCCCCATTCATTTTTTCTGAATGAATAGTCCCACTTGTCCCTCCTCCTTTTCCACAGACTCGAGTATTAATTTAATACTTTTTAAATACAAGAGCTTCTCTATTTTAAATAAGAAAATGTCAGGGAGAGCCTTTGTACCCTCTGTGAATAGACAGAAGAATCTGAGTTACTGTGATGGGAACATGGAAAGCAAACAGAGAGCACTCAGAGGTGATACAAAGCATAGCGCTCCAGGGCTGAAGCCAACCTCTCAGTAATGGTATTTGGAGGGAGCTTCCCCCAGCGGCAGGTCACCCCACAGCTGTCACTTTCAAGTTTTCTTGTGCCCTCTTCCAACACACCTTACCTGGAGTAAGCCAGGGTCAGGGCAGGACCTGGGGTGGGCACACCCTGAGCCAGAAGGGTGAATAGGGGCCTAGAGGAGGGACAGCAGACTGCAGACATCCCAGTCACCCTTCCTGGGCAGTCCCAGTGCACTCATCTGCAACCTGCTCTGCCACCAAACTTGCCTGGAGGCTTCCCTATGTCATGCTTTTAGTTCCTCCAGAAATGATCCCATTCCTGAGTACTGCATCACAGGTACATGCTGCATCTTAATAGTTTGCCCTTTCAAACGAGCCATGTGGCTCCATCCACAGAAGAGTTATCTCAGCCTTTCTGGGACACTTCAAGGCAACATATTGCAAAGGATTCAGATTTAGCTAATATCTCATACGTACAATAGGCTTCAACCATAAAGCCATGTCTTCCTGTAAGGCACTGGGTCGCTTTAGAAGCTCAGCGTGCCTCACTGCCATCTTGAATGCATTTCACAAAGGCACACACCTCCTCCTCTGCATAAAATTGAGGCAAGGCATTGTGCTTTTGCTTTTCCATCTGGGAAGCAGTTATCTGCACTCCACACTTGCTGACAGAAGAAACACTTTTTTCCCTTCACAAATTAAGATTAAGGACATTTTGTGAAATCAGTTTTCTGGCTTTTCAGTGATTATTATTAGCAAATGCTTGCTGATGCAAGTTGAATAAGTAGTTTGTGCAAGACCAGAAAGGAACTTTGTCTGGACAAAAGCATGAGATATTATATGATGAAAGGAATAAGGCTTTCATTATTTTTGACAAATGATACTCTCCACGGAGCACGATATTTTCAAAACACTGGTGAGGGTTTGGAAGGCACTGTCAAACAATAAACCACATCCCTCTAGACTCCGATTTTGTGCTCCACTGCCATTAGCAACGGGTTTTGTAACCATGTAGCCATGGCACAGCGTCCTACAACTGTGCGTCAGCCCTGTCTGCAGACGCCTGCAGTCGCATAACAAGTTATACTATGGATTCATGGAGAGCTGGGTGCTGCCTGGCTCCAGGAGCTGTGGTCACCAGTCTCAATGGGCAACAGTGCTGGAGTTAGTGATCATAGGATGGGGGCTGAAAGCATCAAGGACCCGGTGTCCTCATGACATCCAGACCCATGGACAGGAGGTGGATGGCCTCTGCTGGACTGTCCCACGCACCAGAAACCCTGACAGAGCCCTGGGGTGGTGACACATCCCCAAGAGTGGACTGGTATGTGTTGTGCCCTCCAAGACACTTCGTCCTTCAGTGTCCTTCATAGCAAGGTGTAAAGGACCAATAGGCAGGATATGACACAAGGTAATGGGGGAAACTCTGTCTGTCTTTAACAGAAGGCAGTGAAATACAAGAAGATAAATTCCCATTTTTCTACATTTCCTCTCTGAATTGCTTGCAAAGCCAGGTGAGAGTTAACATTTTCCTCCAACAGACGCTTATGTCAAAATACATTTTCTGTATATGTGTGTTTACATCACATCCACTATAATC
Organism: Coturnix japonica; assembly: GCF_054131305.1. NCBI lineage: Eukaryota > Metazoa > Chordata > Aves > Galliformes > Phasianidae > Coturnix > Coturnix japonica. Next base: position 60,974,658 of record NC_140663.1, on the reverse strand, counting down.
TAAGATGACAGGCAAGAATTCCTAATACCCACAGCATATTAATAATGCTGCTTCTCCCTATCTCTCTGAATTATATTTCCTACTTCCCCTTAATAATTCTGTGAACTTGGGAAAAAAAAAAAAAAAGATTTCTCATGTGATAACTGGACAGTAAAGATAAAACACGTTCCCATATTCTTTCATTGGACAGTGTAGAGAGATTTACCTCGTGAGACAAAATCAGTGCTGTCCAAGAGAAACAGCCTCTGAGACTGAGGCACTCACAGTTTGGACATGTCACCAAGGGGCTTGGATTAGGAGAAATCTTTGAAAATTGCAAGTATATGCAGTACTCTCAGACCACTGACAAATTACTAGTTAACAGTGGAGAGAGAATATGCTGGAAACATCAAGCTATACTACAACATAAAGACAAAAAAAAATGCATTTAAGGAAATTATTGTCTGAACTTTAGCTAATGCTACCAATGTTTTTATCATTTGTGCTGTTAAAAACTCAAGGAGGAAGAGGAAGACTAAAAAGTGATAGATTCTCTGTTCACATCTAACAGAGGTTTAACAAATTTTGTTTGCCTCTGTTCTAAAAAAGGAGTTGTCCGAAATGAAGACATTTCTTTCACCCACTAATCTGGTCTGTTTTTCGGGAAGATGCACATTAGCCTCAACACCCTTTTCTGGACTCACTGCAGTAGCTGTGCATGATGCCAGGGCCTGTGCTGCTCGGGAGGTCAGAAGGGAAGACCTAATGGTCTCTTCTGGGTTCCAAATTTATGAATAGCGAGAGTTAGTAAGTTTGGGTCAAGGGAAAGGCTCCTTCTGATTCAGAGGTTCTGAATTAATCTCCCACTGAGGAAGCAAACATACAAAGTAAAAAACAATGTTAAGCAACACCAAGTTGTTGATTTATTTAGACAAATTTATTTCAGAGCTAATTATGAATACCTCATATGTCATTGACGTATGTCCCTGAGGATAATCTGTAAAAGTCGGGGTATCTTATCATCACAGGAGTTTACATTTTCTCTTACTGGTGTTAAATTTTAGCTTATTAGCAAGGGCAAGAAAGAAAACGTCTGTGTGGGCCAAGGCAAAACTGTATGTCTTGGTTTTATGGTCTGAGGCCTGCTGCAAAGGCCATGAAATTGAGGAGTGGCACTGGAATGACTGCAAAAGGCTGTTGTGGTTTGGGGCTCTGAGTCTTCCTCACTCAGGGAACATCACTGCTCTCCACAAGTGCTATTTCTATAACCACAATAGCAACAAAAATTAATTGCATCCTTCCATGGCCCAGCCTCTTTATTCTTCAGGGCATGTTTTTTGATGTTAGGTCTTTGAATCTGGGTGATCTGGGTTAGCCTGTCAAAACGTGGCTACTTCTGCTGACTGTCATCATTTTTACATTCAGTCAAAGCCAGAACTGAATCAATAAAACACTGCTGAGTTTCAGGGAGAGCAAATTATAGTTGTTAGCCTCTTGGGTAGTCAGTTTTGTGCCTCACAGCATTTAAAATATATATCAAATAATAAAAATGTTCTATGTTCAATCTCAGCCAGAGTTTCTAAAGTAAGTTATAAACAGATACTATTCCTGGCAGATCAGATTAAGCTGTTTGTGATGAGCTAATTTTTCCATATATGGTATCTCAACATATTCTCTGAATCTTTAGTATTAACTTTAGAGAATAATATAGTTTCTGAACTAAAAGTCAGTCTGTTTGTATTGGCTATACACCAACATGAAAATGATGGGATACAAATCTGAATGGGACTTTTGAAATATTTAATATAAACTAATTTTAAAGACACAAGGATCCTTCAGTTTATATGGGTACTAACTATGCCCTTATCAGTCATATTTTCTGTTCCCTCTTGGGGACAAGAATCTGTTCTAATATCAGTTCAGATATTCTTAAAGAGTGGCAGGCAATGAGCATAGTGTATATTCTCATTTTCCTCAAATACAACAAAATTGTTTATCATATAGTATCATATAGTATTGTGTCCAGTTCTGGAGCCCCCAGCACAAGAAGGACATGGAGGAGGTCTGGAGGAAGGCCACAAACATGATCAGACAGCTGGAGTACCTCCCCTACAAGGACTGACTGAGACAGCTGGGGCTCTTCAGCCTGGAGAAGAAAAGCATCCAAGGAGATCTAAAAGCAGCCTTCTGGTACCTGAAGGGGTCCTACAGGAAAGCTGGAGAGAGTCTTACTACAAGGGTGTGTAGTGACAGGATGAAGGAAAATGGTTCTAAACTGGAAGAGAGTAGATTTAGACTAGATGTTAGGAAGAAATTCTTCACTGTGAAGGTGGAACAGTGGAACAGGTTGCCCGGTGAGGTTGTGAATGTCCCCTCCCTGGAAGCGTTCAAGGCCAGGCTGAATGAAGCTTTGAGCAACCTGATCTAGAGAGAGATGTCCCTGCCCGTGGCAAGGAGGTTGGAATTAAGTGATTTTAAAGGTCCTTTCCAACCCAAACCATTCTATGATTCTATGATTCTATTTCCTTGAATGTTTGTAGTAAATTCTGTAGCTGAGGCAATGTTTTTCAGTATGTTATTTTTCAGAGATTAAAAAAAGAAGCATAAAACCTTTCCACAATCTAATTTATTGTTGTCCATCTTGTGGAATGAACCCTAGAAAACATATAGGTAGGCATGACTATATTTATTAATAAGGTCTATATCGGTACTTAAATGTGAGCTTAGTTTTGAAGCACAGTTTCATCACGGAAAGAGTAAAGATTTGTTCAGCACTAAAACTGGGACAACTTTGCTTGCATAAGGAAGTTACTTAGTCAGATCCCTGCGAAAGCATTACTGTTCCTTAAGATATGTAATAAGCTGCCATCCTTCCTTTTGGGCAATGGACCCCTTCTGTTTGCACATCAGATGTACCCATTGTGGCTCAGCCTGCTGTAGGTGTGGTGTAAGCACCCTTTATTTCCTCCAGGCAGAACAACTTGGGCCCATTTAAAGCATTTTCTGTTAAAGTAGGTGATCTTGCAGCGAAGTAGCTGAAGGACAAGCACTTCCCTGTCCAGGTGACTAAAATCAAGATTTCCCAACTGTGCTCTTAGTAATAAGTGGAACAGTCTTCAAAGTAGAATTGGCAGAAACTTCACCAATGGCAACAATAAATGAGACCATACACAGACATGTACAAGCTGTAATAAATCATCAGGGAAACACGTAGACCAAGTCAACTGTATCTTTCTCATTTCAAAGTTCAATGTCTGAACATTAATTCACTAAAAGGATGTTAGTGATATCCACAAGATAAAAAGACCATCTCAATTGGATGACTGCACCTTGCACAGGGCATACAACTGACTGCATATCACACAGCTAGCTGCTAGTAATGACTCCTCAGGACCTTCCCAACATAATACATCTGTGTATATTATTGCATTCTTTCCTATTCCACTTCGAGCAGAGGACTATTAACTCCTCAGTAAATTCCTTAAACTTAAATTCTCCTTGTATACATTAGCAAATCAAAGGATAGAAGCTTGTTTAACTTGTTATTTATAGAAATTGAAGATGTGTTTGTACTGCCAGATTTGACAGTAGGAATACTCCAGGTTGCAGTTAATATGACACTCCAGCCAACAGTTTCCCCTTAAAGCTTGGTGACCAAGACCAGGAATCCTCATGTCTAAGAGCAATGTCTCATATGCTTTAGTGAGGAAAAACCATCACTGTGCCAGTTATCCATTTGGACCTCTCTCCCACCCAGAGCCTCAAATAAACTCATTGACATTTGAGCAAAGCTACCAGCTCCATCTGTTCTGGCAAATGTTAAGGAAGGTTCAACACAGCAGAAGATGCATTTTTTTGTTTGGGAGAACAGGCTGTGAAGGGGAAATTTTCGTCCTTATTAGGGCAGCGTAGCAGTGATTAATGTGACATGATGTCACAGGAGAAGCACTGGTTTTGAGACTGATTGTTGTTTGTAGCTCGTTGTAATGTGTTGGTTTAGATTTCTGTCAAGTGTTTCAGAGAGCTTTACTTGACCACTTTTCTCCTTAAAGTTTCCAAATTGGCCTGCACACAGATGCAGAGTCAGAGATGGTACTGCCCATGTGCCATCTGGAAAGAAAGAGGGCAGGATAGTTAAAGTGAAGCTTCTTTTTATTCCTCTATTAGAATTTCCAGGCAATTCATATTGGCACTTTACAGATGTCATTTTGAGCACTAAAAAGAGGATGTAAACAGTAGTTTAAAGTACGCACATGCAACTGTGGAAACACACACATGCAAAGACTGTTTATGTTTTGTTCCTGAACTTATTTTTGTGAAAAACTTAAAGGTTTCCTTAGTAGTAAAAGATTTCAAACTCCCTTTGTAAAACTTCCAAACATGGGGAAAGGTCTGGCAGGATGTGTGAGGAGTGGCTGAGGCACCTTGGTGTGCTCAGCGCAGAGCAGATTAGCTGAGGGGAGGCCTGATGGTGGCTGCAGCTCCTCAGAGGGAGCAGAAGGGCAGCACTGAGCTCTGCTCTGTGTGACAGCAACAGGGCCTGAGGGAACGGCATGGAGCTGTGCCAGGGGAGGGGTGGGTGGGGGACAGGGACAGGGTCTGCACCACAGGGCGGTGGGCATGGAACGGGCTGCTCAGGGCTGTGGGCACAGCCACAAGTGCTGGAGTTCAAGGAGCATCTGGACAAGGTTTTAATTTTGGACGGTCCTGTGTGGAACCAGGGACTGGACTCTATGACCGTCATCTGGGTCTCTTCCAACTCAGGATAGTCCATGATTATATGATACTGTGAAATCATAAAGATGCCATGGCAGTTCAACTCAATGTAACCACCATACATACAGACCCATCCGCCCATCAGCTCAGTCATGATGTAAACATACAAAAACAGGTACAAGTGTACTTTCCAAGGAGTGACATTTATTACTAAAGACATGGTAGATTAATCAAAAGATTCAATTCAAAGGCCCGGATTTTAAAGGTTAATACTCCATGCACCCATGGCCCCAGGGAGCTACACTAGCGTAGATAGTGTTGTATGGGAAGCAGCATGTACCATGCAGAACAAGTTCTTCCAGTCATGAAAAGCAGTAATGACCACACAGCTACGTGCCTGCCCGCTCACATCAGGCAGGGACTCATTTCCAACTGGGTTGCGTGCCGTGACCATGTGAACATCACAGTAACGGGAGGGATCAGGCCCAGATCTTCTTGCACATGTGCCTGATATCTCCTGGGGAATGCTTTCTCTGAGCTGCCAGAAGCATGGCTCAAAGGACTGTGAAAGACAAACCAGAGTCCTGGTTTTTCTTTGTTCCCTTCCATGGCTTTTGCTTTTTCTCTTGCTAAACAATTGATTATTGTGCAGGAGGGTCTTGCACACACTCTGAACCAGAATGTCCTCTTCTGCCCTGTGGATGAACTTGATTCTCTGTAGTAAACAGTGCAGAGTGAATGCTGAACCTGTTCCTAGGGTGCGGCTATGGCGAATCAGCTTAACAAGGATCTGGTGAGCAAAAGAAGCAGAAAAATCAGGAATGGTAGGAAAAGCCATCCTTCAGCACGTGTTCTACTTTAAAGATACAACAGGGCAAGATGGATTCTGAGGGAAACAGAGATCAAACTACCGCAGCAATCTTGAGGGAAGACATCATCCATGAGAGAAGAAGACAACTTGAGGAAGACTCTGAAGCTGAATATATGCTTAAGAGCTTAAAGTCCAAACAGGAAGAACATCTATGTGAAGGAAGGAAGGAAGGAAGGAAGGAAGGAAGGAAGGAAGGAAGGAAGGAAGGAAGGAAGGAAGGAAGGAAGGAAGGAAGGAAGGAAGGAAGGAAGGAAGGAAGGAAGGAAGGAAGGAAGGAAGGAAGGAAGGAAGGAAGGAAGGAAGGAAGGAAGGAAGGAAGGGGCATCATTAATGACTGAATGAAATCCAACTAACTTAGAATATAAATTCATAATTCCATTTAATAATATTTTAAATATTCATGTCAGAAGGAAGGAAAATTTTCATATATTACTGCTATTAAAATATTTAAGTGATGCCATTTCTCTGAAATTATACAGCTTGGAGATTTTTCACATAGTCTTTGCTTACATTTTTATTATTAGTATTAATATTCAATTAATCTTTTTCTTTTAATGCAAAGTTTTTGACTGTTTGACACTTGACTTATCTGAAGTAATTCAACTATGACATAAATTTACCATTAGTGTTGATCAACCACATCTTGAAACTGTTATTCACCTACATACTTTGCTTCACTGCCACTTGAGACAGCATCAAGGAAGATACTGCACACATTCTGGCTTCACATCAGTGAAACATCTTTGAGTGTGCACATGAATGTGAAAGGCTACTATAAAGAAGTACACTGACAAGAAACTTCGGTACCCTGCTTGGATCACCTGTGTGCATTTATTACCTCTGTCCCTCCTGTGACTTTCTGAAGCCACAGTGCTAAAGTCTAAAGTGCTTTCTAAATGCTGTGACATCAGGCAGTTTGTGCCAGAAAACACTGTCAGACAGAAAATAGATGCCCCACTCTAGCTGAAATCTTCAATTAGTTCTGACATGATCTGAACTTTTTTTTTTAATCCTATCTGGTCTTCTGTGGAAGACTTCAGTTTTTCCAGATGCAATTCCAGTCTATTTTACAAGTGTTATTCACATTAACTTTGCCATATTTCCAGCAGATAGAACAAATATGTGTTTTCATTTTGTAAACAAAGCAGAGAATGTCTCTGGTGCAGTGAAAGTGCCATGCAGTTCAATACTGTGCACATCGGAGCTGCAGTTGGCACCAGTCATTACTAACACCTTATGCCATGGATACTACTCTTGTTTTCACTCAGGTCTGCTGGCTCCTGCCCCCAAATTGTCAATGAGAAAACACACGGGAGCAGGGATGGACAGCCTATTACCAAACTGAGTATTCCAGAGGCCTATGCAATGCCCACTACCAGAATGCAAACAAAGCAGCTCAGCCCAGTCATTGAAACAGGCACTGGGAGGATGAACCCATTTATTTATTATCATAAGCCAGTGTAGCCTGAAGCATAAAGGAAAGAGCCTTGTTGTTACATAACTGCAACGTACTACTTGACATCAGGGAAAGAAAAATGACTTATTTCATTTGAGCAAAAGCCCAGTAATCACTTGAGAAACAAAATGTCAAGCAAGAAGCATCTCCAGAGTACTGAGCATTCCCAGAGGAAGTAAGAGACACATTTCTCCTTGGGAGAGTTTCCCACCAGCAGAAAGAAAAGCCGTCACATGGTTTACACAACAAAAATGAACAGCTCACAGTACAACAGATCAGTTAAGGGCTTTTTTATATAAGTTTAACAATTACCTACATACAGTTTTTGTAATATTTTCCCAGTGTTGTGACTTCCCTTTTGATGTTTGAAACAGAAAAGACCTGCCTGAGGACTGCAATGCAAAATCTACGAGGTATCAAAACGAGATAACAATCCACACATTGCTTTCTGACATGCGCTGTTCTATTATGAGAAAGGAACTGAAAACACTGCAGGATTTTAATAACTGAAATCACAGGAGGTGCTTTACTGCTGTTCCTATAGAATATGTCCCAGAGGACAGGAAAGGGAGGATCTGCATTATTCTCTGTGCATCAGCCAAAGTTGGATTGTCATGAGGCACACAGGCACTCAAAATGAGTGCACTATTTTGACATAATGTTTCCTTACCCAGTGATGATTCTCTCACATATGAAGGAAAATAGTAACTCTGCTTTCCCTGTATGATAAAATTAAGTTCTGGAAAATGACTGCACTCTTAAGTAAGCCCCCTTTCTTTCCTTAGTACAGTCTTCAGTTTGGTTGTCCCAGATTCACAGGCACATCTGTGCTTTTCCTCTGTCTATAGTCAGCTCTGTCCTCTGCTACTTTTTGTACCCAAGTACAAGGTGACCATCAGCACTGATTATCTCCTCAGTCATCACCTAAGAAATACAGTGATGTTCTACTATTCCAAGAAATGTTTTTTAAGAAAAATATTGAAAAACCATAGACTTTGAGGAGATAAGGAAGGTAAAGTTTAAATACGGTGCCTAAACTCTTCCACTCTTCTGGTCTCCAGGGTCAAGGGGGTTTGATTTTATATCTCTCTGGGATAAGAATGCCTAGCCATGCTCAACCCTACACGTTCTTAAACCTCTGTGGCCTAATGTATGATGGAAGATGGTAGACTTATTGTTTTAAATCTGAGGGTTTAGTGCAGACTTTAAAGTCAACATAAGGCACTGCTGTGATTTAATCTGTCATCTTTCTGTATGACATCAAGGAATAACAGGCTGAGACGTATTTTTTATTTGTCTTTTTCTTAATGGCATATTTAGGATTTATACCAAGCGTTGCAGGAAATATGCTTATCTCAGCACCTGAAAGAGTCAAACTGATACTGACAGAATATGGAAAAGGGCAACATTTTAGGCATAGAAATCAATTCTAAGTACTGATCAGTTCTTCTTACTGGAGGCTGCTCATCAGACTGGCTATGCAAGATGAAAATCATATACACCCACAGATGTTAATTTCTGTCCATAAAATACAAAACTGGGAGAACTGGAATAAACTTTCTTTGCCCAGTGTATATATATCTATATAAATACATGCTTATATGTATCTAAGCAACAGTTTCAGCAGTGCAGGTTAACAGATACACTACATTAGTCCTGAATATTGATCTTCCAAAACCTACAAATTTTTTTCTCTGAAAACATTCAATGGGTTTTAAAAGGTGGATACTGAATTCTGCTGCATTGTTGCTTGGATGGAAGAGCACAGAACAGATCAAGACTAATGTCAGATGTATGCTATATTCCCTCTCCTATAGGACAGCATTAAGAAATAAACCACGGAGGCAGTATGTCATCCTTCAGTAATAAAGAACTCAGTTCATGCTTAATTTCAGAAAAGAAGGCATGTTACAGAATATAGTTGCACTCAATAAGAAGGGCCAATCATTTGTCAAATATTCTTGCAATTCGTTCTCTGAACTTCCCAGTAAGCATATTATTCCATACCTGCAGTCATTTCTCATACTGAAAGGTAAGTGGATAGCATTAAAAAACAACCCAATTACCTTCTTCCTTCTTTTGTCTCTTATTGGGCTGTGGCAGATAGAGTTAGTCAGGGGCAAATAGAGATGTTCAATAAACATACTCATCATTCTGTTTGATGAAAACAGTGGATGGATGAACAAACTTCCCTGGCTATTACAAATGGATGGGAGCACTTAATTCTTTAGTATCATTGCTCTGTCGCTTCATGGAGTTTGTTTCCACATAAATCAAATGTTATTCAGACAGAGTAAAACTGTTCTCACTGTCACAAAGAAGGCAGCTGGCCAGCTCAAAAGGACTAAAACTGTTCCTCTGGGACATATTGAAATGGTCATTACAAGACAATATTTATTTATAAACACACTTGGCCCCATCAATTGGGCTTGAATATATAGAGGAATGGAGCTTATTAGTAAGATAAAGCTTTCCCATGACCTATAGAGGACACTGCATAGGGACCACAGATGTTCCGTATTAGAAATGCTGGAAAATTTATGTCAATGGCCATGAAAAGCTCAGTTTGAAAGTAAGTAAATAAATAAATAAGGAGGTCACCAGCAAAGACAAGGTTAAGGACCCTGGAAAATGGATCTTCCGGGATATGTAACCTTTATTTATTTATTTAGGTGGGACAGATCCTGGCCTTGGCTACATGTGTCTCTCCCTAGGAGCTCTGGTGAAGATTTCAGATTGCTGAATTTCAGTGAATTATCAGAGAGCCTCTGTGGTGGCCATGTCTATCATGTAGGTGAACACACACACACATTTGCCTTTGCATTGGGATCCACACAAGTAATGACAGGACAGTGCCAGGAAGAGCAATACTTTGAAAGACAATCCACACCAACTTCCATACACAAGTACAGAGAAAAATGGTGTCCATATGGGCTCAGCTTTCACTGCATAGTTTAAATCAAGGAGCTTCTTACCACAAAATTCATAGCCTACTTTTAAGACTGAAAGCCTGAAAAAAGCTGCACAAAAACGTCACAAGATCTGATTCAATTTCTATGTAGCAGGACCTGCTACTTCAGATTGTAGAAGCTGACCTGTCTAAACCAAAGGATTGCTTCCTTATACCAGCTCTGAATCTCACCTTAAATAAATGCAAACTATCAAGTCCTTCTGGGACTGAAGCCCAAAATCAAAGACTTTGTGTGAAGCCCAGAATCAAAGGTTTTGTGTATCTATGACTTCAGTCTATGCTCATGAAAGTTGATGAACAGAAGCTGATGTTTGCACAGCTGCGAAGTCACTGTACACCTTTGGTCTGGCTCACAGCCTCCCTCTGTTTCCCAGCTGCTTCTTCCTCCACACAACATGGAACAATCAGACCAGCATTTCCTCGCATATTCATGTGGCAAGGAACCTTTCTGTCATCTGTCAGATCCTTAGCACTCAGTCCTCCCTCTGCCAGACAATGCTGGCTAGCTGCCTTCAGGTAGAACCAGGCAGAGCCAGAGAGACAGTCAGTATGGACAACCAGCTTCTCTAGCTAGTAAAACAGCCATTCTATGTCCAGATGCACCAAGCCTGATGTGACAAAAACTAGAAAAAAAAACTCTTTTTTTTCTGTCTAAGCCTGAAAGAAGACCCAGTAACAGACAGGGTGAGAAGTGAGGCCACAGGATTCTTGGGATGATGAGACATCCTCCCTACCACAGTTTTACAACAAAAATGTTGTCGCTTTCATATGGCTGAGAGCACCATAGATGAGGGACTGACTGATTTCCATCAGGTAACTGAAGTCTAACATTTTCTAAACCATCTTAATTCTGCAGGGGGTATCCAGTTTTTCCTAACTGCAGATAAGCATTCCTACAACTACAGAAGTATGGCCACATCTTTGTTGTCAGTTTATCTCACTTTGTGTATTCCCAGAAGTACCTGGTCTTGCAGATATACCCACCCTATTCACCACAATCTGGAGCTATGCAGCTTTCTGCCAGGCCCAAAAAAGGCAGTACCTTCTCCACCTGCTGTCCAGAGAGCTGTGGACACAACCTAACAATCTCCCCTTCTGAGACCCATGGGTGCAGATCCTCACCACAACATATAGTAACCAGATTTGGACCATGTTGCTTTTCCCAATGGACAGTAGCAGCTGTTGAGGTGATGGGGGAGGAGAGTACTGTGAGCACCCAGAAACAGGGCAGCTGGACACTTTACAAACATATACAATCATCACACTAAAAATAAATTATACTGATGTTCAGTGCTTTTTTAGCATTGTCTCCTATGATGGGAAAGATATAAAATATTAATCTGATTACAGCAACTCAAGCTTGGTGTCCAGCAAGGTTAATTATTTAAGAGTATTTTCCTCTGAGACTGATATATATCTCTGAGAGGAAAAAAATCTCACAGTCCTATCTTGCAGTCATTTTCCTTACATTTCTGCTGTTTAGACTTTTCAATTTATGGTTTTTTTATACATATAATTTTAGAGTCATTAACATTTTAACTCCAGCTTATAAGAATGCAAGCAGTTCCCACTGCTCTTCAACACTGAGGGGAAAAACTTCATCTGGAGTGCATTAGTATTTGCAATATGGTCTTTGTTGGATAACACGTTTGATCAGATCTCTGATCCTTTGAATATTCATGGAGCTTTTTCAAATGAAAGTGAAACAGAATCTATGATCATTTATTATTTGCAATAAGAACTTAAGAAAGAAATCAAATGATCAGCACTTTTATAGTACAGAACACTTGAAGTATATCTTGGCTCTCTCAAAATCCTACAGTATATGATTACAGAATCACAGAAGACACCTTATGGTCCAAACCAAACTCCTTGTTTAAAGCAAGGCCAACTACAGCAGGTTACACGTCCAGATAGGTTTTGTATATTTTCAAGGATGCAGGCTCTACTCTTTCTCAGAGTTTAGTTAACATTTTGGTTTAAAAGTTTATCCTCATATTTAAGTGCAATTTATTGTATTTCAGTTTGTGCTTATTATGTCTTATCCTGCCAGTGGATGTCACTGAGAAAGGCCTGGTTCCATCTTCTTTACTCCCTTCATCATGTATTTCTACATGCGGAGAAATAAACCCCGAAGCCTTCCTTGTTCCAGGCTGAACAGTCCCAACTTCTCTTCATACAAAATATGCTCTTACTTACCTAAGTTGTGCCTCCTCAGCTTATTTAGGAGAATGTTATGGGATACAGTATCAAATTCTTTGCTACTGTCAAGATAAGCGTTATCTATTCATCTTCACTCAACTATCAGGATGGACATTTCATCATAAAAAGTGATCAGGTTGGCCAGTCATTACGTCCCCTTCATAAATTTTTCCTAATCACCTCCTTGATCCTACTATGTTTGGAACTGTTTTCCAAGATTAATTGCTTCATCATCTGTCCAGGGATAAAGGTGAGGCTGATAGCCCTGTAGTTACTCCTCTTGCCTTTCCTGAAGATAATGGAAATGTTTGCTTTCTTCCAGTTCTCAGGAATTCCTCATGATTGCCATGACATTTCATAGATAATCAAGAGGGGTCTCATAATGACGTTGGCTAGCTCCCTCAGCTCTCATGGGAACAGCCCATCAGTCCCACAGACTTGTGTATGTTCCGTTTGTTTAAATGCAAGTATTTCTCCTCAGGGAAGGAAAATACTGACAACTAACTCACATGGTTTCACTGTTGTTAGATGTTTTTTGTTGTTTGTTTGCTTTTGTATCCCTGGTTTACTTCTATAAACACTGTTGCTGAACTTGTCAGTTCTCAATTTTTCTAGTCCAGCTATCATCCCATTAATAGAGACAGAAGTTCAAGACTTTGCTTCTTCTCTGCAGTCATCACTCACTGTTTCATCCCTCAAAGTACTCTAGTTTCTAAAGCACAGAGAAAAAGAGACTAAAATGTTCTTTAGATTTTTATTTGTCAAAAGAGACCTGAGCCTGTCTATATCTGCGCTATTTACTCCTGCTCCCCTTGAAACAACCGGCTCTATTTCTACAACAAACAATCCTTGTTTTGACCTGAACCCTTCTCGTTCTCACAGAAGCTATTCTGTGGAATGAGAGGCTGATTCATTCTTATTAGTCTATGCTAGAGCCATTTCTTATCTTCCCATGGAACACTCTGAGTTATCCACAATGGGAAAAACACCATCACAATACAACCTTTCATTCCAAATCCTCTGCTGTCCCTGGATACCATGAGAGTCTATTTCAGACACAGTAGGAACAAAGACATTTATTTTGATTTATGGCTTCCTATCTGCTCCCCCTTAGCCACAAGATGCTGATCTCCAAACATCATCTCTGCGTATCTCTGCTCCCCAACCAGACAGTGACCTATTTCAGAAGTCAAACTGAGATCAAATGTTACTCTCCGGTTCATGTGTAAAAAAAACATTGAATTGCAAGAGGAACAAGAGGAAAAATATGTCCATTCTGCACACCACTGTGTTCACAGTGAATACAGTTGGTTCCTTTCCCACACGTGTTTGTGTTTCTTTGTTTGTTTGGTTTTTATTAAGCTAACATGCATTGCAACAGCTGTATCCTTGAGAGTTCTAAAACATAGCAAGGAGTAGGTTGAAGCATCAACAATATATATAATAAAGTAAATAAATAAATAACAATAATTGGGGGAAACAAAAATTGTAGTCTGGGAGACGCTGAGCTTGCTTTTCTCCTCATGGCTTCATACAGTCAAGGAAACAGTGAGGTAAATGTATGTGGGAAGAGTTTTCAAAGCACACACCATGTGTGCATGGTCTAGTTAAAAATTTCTAACAACTGGGCTGAAAGAAAGAAAATAAGACAAAAAAAAGAGACAGAAGAAAAAAAGGAAAAGGAGAAGGAGAAGGAAAAGGAAAAGGAAAAGGAAAAGGAAAAGGAAAAGGAAAAGGAAAAGGAAAAGGAAAAGGAAAAGGAAAAGGAAAAGGAAAAGGAAAAGGAAAAGGAAAAGAAAGGAAAGAGGAAGAGAGAGAAAGAGAGAGAGAAAGAGAAAAAGAGAAAGAGAAAGAGAAAGAGAAAGAGAAAGAGAAAGAGAAAGAGAAAGAGAAAGAGAAAGAGAAAGAGAAAGGGAAAGAGAAAGAGAAAGAGAAAGAGAAAGAGAAAGAGAAAACGGAAAGGGAAAGGGAAAGGGAAAGGGAAAGGGAAAGGGAAAGGGAAAGGGAAAGGGAAAGGGAAAGGGAAAGGGAAAGAAAGAAAAAAAAGGAAAGGAAAATGGAAAAAGAAAAAAAGAAAAAAATGAAAAAGAAAAAAAAAGAAAGAAAAGGGAAGAAATCAAAAAAGGGGAAAAAGAAAAAGGAGAAAAAGAAAAACAGAGGCCCCAGCCCATGTCCTTTTTTCAGGAAATGCATTCAGCATAAACAAACCAGTTATAATACTGGGTCTGCACTCCAGAGTTCATGTCCTACAGATAGATAGACTGAGGCTCCTAAATCCAGGTACAGAAACAATACAGTATTACAGCCTCTCTGGATTTAAAGTTATTTAGACTTGTACTCTACAAACTCAGTTTCTTGCTCCCTTTCTCTTTCAAGTTGCTCATTAAAGCTTCAAGTCTTTTATGGGCTTTGCTGTGTACAGTGTCTATGAAGAACACTAATTCTTTGCACAACAGAGTCACTGGCTGAAGTGATCAAGCTATAAATTTGGTTTAGTTCGATATGTCATCAAAACATGAAATTAAATAAACTTTCTGTTTCTTTTTATGATCCTCATGGAAATAATGCAGAACTTCACCCTAACAAGGACAGTTCAAATGCAATGTGTCTGTATTTTGTTGTTTGGATCACTTGTCTTTCCATATCAGACCCTCCAGATATTTTGTTTTAGATGGAAAATAGAGAATCTTTAAAAATGGGTGAAAAGAGGAAAGGATCAGGCTGAGAATTAAGCAACTCTTTAGTATCTGTCCTGAGCTTTATCAGCCCAAGTCCAGGGTATTTTTTATGACTACTCACATTCCTGGTATTGGAGGTACAAAGTCCCTTGGTAATAGGAGCTTAATCTGATTCCAACTGAAATAAAGCAAGAGGACTGATTTCACACATGCATTGCCCTAGAAACAGCCAACACCATGTGAAAGGCTCTGCTTTGTTATGAAACACTGCACTAGCACAATCATTTGGCCACAGTTTGTTTAAAGAGCAGTGGAGACAGGGAGAACATAAAAGAAAACACAGCTTTACATCTATTCAGGATGGAAGGACAGTTTTTTCCAAACAGCAAAAAAAGATAACGTTTCTAAGCGCAGTTTCAAAAGCTGATATGCTTGTTAAATATGTCCAGGTTAAAAAATAGAGAGACTGAGAGGAAGGGAAGGGAAGGGAAGGGAAGGGAAGGGAAGGGAAGGGAAGGGAAGGGAAGGGAAGGGAAGGGAAGGGAAGGGAAGGGAAGGGAAGGGAAGGGAAGGGAAGGGAAGGGAAGGGAAGGGAAGGGAAGGGAAGGGAAGGGAAGGGAAGGGAAGGGAAGGGAAGGGAAGGGAAGGGAAGGGAAGGGAAGGGAAGGGAAGGGAAGGGAAGAACTATTTCAATAATTTAGAAAACAGTTTAGTCACAAGGTAATATTCCAGAAACAATTCATGTGCCAACATTAATTTGTATACACATACAAATTTTGTATTCTAGGAGACACCAAGTTAGAGGAGTCTCTTCAAAAATGGGATCTGCCAAATACGTGATGGACAAGTCCTACCCAGTTCAGAACACTTGATCAAAACCAGTGGCATTTCACGGGCAGATAGAGTTTTTTGTGGCATATTTTAACTGTCTCCCATTCAGATCCCATAAAAAGGATTAAGACTGCATAGCCTTGTCTGTTCTTTGGCCTTGTAAATGCAGATGTCCTTATGAAGAAGAAAAGCCTAAGCTATGCAAGGGCACAACAGCTGGCCTTGTCACAGACACCATGTGCTGAGCTAGTTCAACTGGCAACCCATACATAATGTTAGTCTGCTATCCATGCCTTCTGCTGAACTAATGACACCCCTTTTCATTGGGTTTTTCTGTTTTCAGTTGTCTAAATTTGGTGTCCAAGCATGTAGAATTCCCATCTGACACTGGGCATAAGCGTGCATTTATTTGTAAAGGCACTCTATCATATAGGTTCTTGAAGCAACATACTTGGGAAGAGCTGAATGCATCAGACCATATTCTATTGACTGCTTACCCAGTCATAGCAGGAAGGAGTGCAGAGCCTCTTGCAGTACCAAGGTGGAGGAACATTTGAGCCTAATCCCTCCGCCTGGACCTCCAAACTGAAAGTATGAATACCGTGGCTGTTGGGGTAGTTTGCTTATGTAAATAATCATATTCAGGCACCCTGGTTTTATTTTTCACTTGAGTGTGTATGTTTCTTTAACATTAGGTGCCGTTCTAACTTCTTCTGTCAGATTAGGAAACACTTTAATGTAATTCTTGGCTATTTCACTCAAGGAAATAACTTGTATGTGTTGTAAAGTCATACCTCAACAAACGGAACAGTATAGGTTTTCCTCGGGCTTCCCATTTTCCTGAGTTCTGCCTCAGCTTTTGTGATAGTTGTTCAATTACCTGAGCTTTATAACATTCTTTTTAAAAGGCAAACACTACAAATCTCTGACTTGTCCCCACATTAGGTTCATAGCTGCCACAAACCAACAAAACTGTTTCTCCTTGCTGCTACCTACTGCACATTTACTTACACATCTATGGGTCATGTTTCTCCTTTACTATAGTGCCAGATGGCATTCAGCCTTTGCCCCCACAGTCCTCAGCATTTGGTAGGAGTTTGCAGTATATCCTCAGTCTACTTTTCCGTTTATTCTTTGAAGTTTTGATGTAGCTCAATCAGCCATGAGCTTTGAATAACAAAACATAAAGACATTGTACAAGAAAGTGAGAGCAGGCATAGCTGGAAAGAACAAATGTTCTTCTAACTTGGTATTGGCTCTTGAGGCTTAATTACAACTAAATGTGGTAGTTGCTTTCAATAGCCTACTATGACAGGTGCTTCCTATGAGGACTTTCCATAAATGGCTTCTTTGAGCTCACAAACGGATCTCTGCATATTTATTAACCCTTATTAAAGAGTGTATACAGAGTGTTCCAAGAGCAGTAACCGTACTATCCCCAGTATTTACATTTTGCTGTCCAAGGGCAATCTGAGGCAGAGCTGTGGTCTCACAACCAACATTCATTGTGAATTTTTGTTCCCTGAAGCTGTCAAATCACTTTTTGAAAATGTGATCTTCACTAGCATCCAGCAGCTGCTGAATCAAGGGATGACAGCTTAAATATATTTGGGGTGATGGATCGGTTATTTTCTATGTTGTGAACCTTCTCTGACAGTTCGAATTGATATCCATTAGCTTGCATTACAGACAGCGGGAAGCATTTTCTTACACTTCTTCCCCAGGCAGCATATGTCTTATAAATGTCTGTCACAAGCTCTCTCTCATGGACTCCTACTTAATTTAGTATTCAGCTTTATTCATAATGTTATGTTCCTGAATCTTTTCTACTATCTTTTCTGAAGGGACAGAATCAGAATTGTGCACTACCCTCAAGGTGCACCACGGAGCAGATGGTCTATAACTTCTTTATCAGTGACATAGACAGTGGGATTGAGCGCACCATTAGCAAGTTTGCAGAAGACACCAAGCTGAGTGGTGCAGTTGAAACAACAGAAGGAAGAAATGCAATCCAAAGGGATTAAGCTTAAAAATCTAGCCCATAATGAGGTTCAATATGGCCAAGTGCAAGCACTGCTGTTGGGTTGGGGCAATCTCAGATATGTGTACAGAATGGGAGAATAATAATTTGAGAGTAGCCCTGTGGAGAAGGCTGAGGGGGCCCTAGTGATAAAAAAAAAGCTGTACATGATCCAGCAGTGTGTACATGCAATCTAGAAAGCCAACTGCATCCTGGATTGCATCAAAACAGGGGTGGCTAGCAAGACAAAGGTAGTGATTGTCCCTCTCTATTCTAACCTTGTGGAATCTCATCTTGAGTACTGTGTCTAGCTCTGGGGATCGCAACACAAGATGTAGAGCTGCTGGAGTGGGTCCAGAGAAGGGGCATGAAAGTGATCAGAGGGTTGGCGAACCTCTCCTATGAAGAAAGGCTAAAGGAGCTGGGTTTATTCAACCTAGTTCTCTAGGAAGAACACAGTGAGATCTCATTCTGTTCTTCCAGTACTTGCAGGGAGCTTATAAACTAAAAGACTCTGACTTTTCATATTGGTAGATAGTGATATGACACAAGGGAAGAGTTTTAAACTAAAACAGAGGATTTTTAGGTTGGGTATTAAGGGGAAATTTTTCACCCAGAGGGCGGTGAGGCACTGAATACGATGCTCAGAGATGTTGCTGATGCCCCATCGCTGGAGGCATTCAAAGACAGGTTGTATGGAGCCCTGGGCAGCCTGAGCTGGTGCCTGATCTAGTGGGTGGAACTCTATGCATGGCAGGGGGGTTGGAACTAGATATTCTTAAAGGTCCCTTCCAAACCAAGCCATTCTATAATTCTGTGACATGACCAATATGGGGACATCATGATGCTCTCTGTTTTCTTTGGTTTTCTTCTCCCAGTAATTCCCAGCACAAAAGTACCAGGGAGTATTGGGAGCAGAAGTCCCCGGGAAGGATGCTGCAACTTATTCCTGAAATGCTAGAAAAAAAAGGGTGAGGATTTTTCAAGTTACGTATATACCTTTCCATTGATGACTTGAGTGGTGGCTATCTAGAGTTGGTTAACAACAAATTCAAATTCTCTCATATTTTCTTTGAAAACTTGATAACACACACCGATTCCCTTGCAAGTCTGGCTTTTTCAAACCCTTGCTGCTTGCCTACTAACATCACTACATGCTCCCGGAGCTAAAGCCTGGATCTGAGGGTTTTGAGTAAGATATATAGAGATTAGGTGATTAAAACCATGGGTTTTTTTGCTAGCTGGAGGCAGTTACACTTAGTGGTTTCAGCTGAAGGAACCCCCTTCTGCAGGAGTTTGTTCAGCAGCATGATGAGTTGGAGTTGACCATCTAACATAACACTAGAAGGGGGTACTTTTCTGGCTGGTTTATTGACTGGCAAAGCCTGATCAGCTCCACAAAAGGTGCAGTAGAGCAGGATAGGCACAAGTAAGCCAGGACTAGCCCTGCTGCACAGCCCAGCTTCATTGGGCCCCTGGTAGGCACTGGGCCCCTAACAGATGTCCAAACATATCCAGGTGCTGGATCCCCATAAACTCCTGTCTCCTATAATCTTGATGCGGGGTTGTCCCTCAACAGTTACTGAACCTGCAACAATTCTGTCAGAGAGAGTTAGACTGGTCGTGGAACTGCTATTGTGGAACAAAACCCTAATTAACTTGGCAAACACACTGACAAGTGATAATGTTTCAGTGTCCTCTGGCTTATTTTCTACTAGCTGTGGTGTAAATGTTCTAGGAAAGCAATGTTCAATGCTGCCATTAGCTAATAAAAAGGGGTTTTTTTTCAGCTGTATTTACGAGAAGGGCTCACTTCCTTTGAGTAACTGTGCTTTGACGTTATTGGGAGAACTTTTGTGGCAGATATTTACACTTGGCTGAATTCCTGTGGCATCCTCCAAATGCATTTGACACAGGGCTGGGGCACAGGCTGCCAGAAGATGAAAGAGCACTTTGCACAGCACCTTATCAATTTGTTGTGCTAACTGAGAAGCCTCATGACTTTTCCATGGCTATGAAGGCTGGCTAGATCTCCCTGAACCATTAATCTCAAGACAGCTTGAACTACAAGGCCTGCTTCAGACATTTCTGTAAAAATAGACCATGAAGTATGCATCTGAAAGGAGAGTCTTTGCGTCTTTTACAGCTTCTTGACCTCCTATGAGTGGATTTTTTACTAATGGAAGGATTAGATGCAATATCCTGGTGTTTCAGTGCATTGCAGTGACCAGCTCACACAGCTGTTCTCAGTCATGTCTCCAACAGCGCTTCTACTCAGGCTGTACTATCAAGCACATGAAGTCGGGGCTTGACTCATTGCTGCTTTGGCTCATCTCTGCTTCAATTTGTCAGGTCTCAGATTCAACCTTGAGTCTTATGCCTGTGTTTTTGATGTTTGGTTTCAGTGGAACCAGACTGGCTAAAAAAAAAAAAAATAATGGAGGAAGGGGACACTTAGGAAGACTGCTATTTCCCTACCATTATCTTGTGGTGCTGTTTCTCTTGCTCCACAGCTGCTGCTCTGAGTAGTCTTTCTTGTATTCCCACCAGGTGGTGATAAGCTGAGGCTGTAAGACACCTGGGCCAAACAAATCACAACACTATGTAATCATTGCACACACAGTAACAGGAGATTCATGTAACTGAGACATCTGAATGTTAATGCAATATGTCCTATGATTGTGAAACAAAAAGTGAAATGCCTAGAGCATGAAATACTGTACCTCAATGTTTTTGAAGTTTTCCTCAAGCACCTTTTTTTTTTTTTTTAAACTTCACCTCCTTTTCAAAATTGAATTTGATGTGTAAGGTTATTTCTTTTGTCAGATATTTTATGTGATACCAGACACAGAAAGAATGGAATTTTACATTGCAGTATTACAGGGTTTTTTTGTGATAACTTCAGTTGCACTGGGATTGCAGGCTGCAATGGTGAAGAAAATACATGTATAGTGCAATATTTGGACATAAGTCTGATGAACGCAGAATCATCTTCTTGACTTTATGAAATTTCCATTTGAACAACTTGAACTATTATGGAATGCGAGAACATGGGATTGGTCAAAACACATTTGAACATTCCAGTACTGTGTTCAGGACTGGGGTGTCAACACAAGAAAGATGTAGAGCTGCTGAAGAGGGTCCAGAGAAGGGCCATGAAGATGCTCAGAGGGCTGGAGCACCTCTCCTATGAGAAAAGGCTGAAAGAGCTGGCCTTGTTCAGTCTGAAGAAGGGAAGGCTGCAGGGAGATCTCATGCCAATCTTCTAAATACTTGAAGCAGAAGAGGAAACAGCTTTTCAGGCAGTTTGATAGTGATATGACTGGAAAGAATTATTTTAAAATATAAGAGGGGAGATTTAGATTCGATGTTAGGAGGAAATCTTGACTTGGAGGATGGTAAAACAGTGGCATAGTCTGCTCAGAAAAGCTGTGAATGCCCCATCCCTGGAAGCATTCAAAACTGGATTGGAAGGGGCCATGGAAAAGTCCCTTCCAATCCAAGCCACTGTGTGATCCTGGGATTACCTTATATTTCATTCCATTGGAATTAAACCAGTGACTAGCAGCAGTCTAATAGCCACAAGGTACAAAGAAATACACAAGCAAATAGTAAGAGATAGCCTTACCTTACCCCTCATAGTATTTATAAATATCCCTTCATCAAGAATAATATTGCTTGTTTTCCCAATAAATTATACACCAGACAAAGTTGCTGTGCCACAGATCTTAGAACAAAACAGCCCAGTGAGTACTGGTGCAGAACTGGAAGTTCAACCATGAATCCAAATATTTCAGTATTTAAATACAGCAAGCATTTTAGAGAGAGTAAGGAAAACAACCCCTTCCACTTGCACTCAGCTGCTTTACATTGAGCACAATCTACTTTATCCCCAGTATTTGTAGTCATGCTGTCTGTTGCTCTGTCTCAAGGGGAGCCCCCATTCTTTCCCATCACTGGACTGCGAGCCTGTGGTTTCTATCTGACATCTGATGTCTGCCAGATTTTTCTTCATCATCATACAAGCTTTCAAGTCAAACTTAACTTTAAATAAATAAATAAATGAAAATCCTCGTCAAGAAATTGCATTGTTACTACCACCTAGTGGTGGTTGTGAGAGAGTTGCAACAAGCACTCGATAAAATAATCATCATCATAGAATCATAAAACGGCCTGAGTTGAAAAGGACCACAATGATGGGGTAGTTTCAACCCCTGCATGTTTACTAGATCAGGTTGCCCAGGGCCCATCCAACCTGGCTTTGAACACCTCCAGGGACGGGGCATCCACAGCGTCCCTGGGCAGCCTGTTCCAGGACGTTACCACTCTCCTAGTGAAGAACTTCCCCCTAACATCCAACCTAAATCTACCCTCTTTCAACTTCAAACCATTTCTCGTTGTCTTACTATTATCGGCCCTTTCAAAGAATTACTCCCCTCCTGGGAGTAAGTTCCCTTCAGGTACTGAAAGGCTGCAATGAGGTCACCCCACAGCCTTCTTTTCTCCAGGCTGAACAAGCCCAGCTCCCTCAGCCTGTCCTCATAGGGGAGGTGCTCCAGCCCCCTGATCATCTTCGTGGCCCTCCTCTGGACCCTCTCCAACAGCTCCATGTCTTTTTTGTACTGAGGGCTCCACACCTGGACACAGTACAACAGATGGGGCCTCACAAGAGCAGAGTAGAGAGGGACAATCACCTCCCTATCCCTACTGGCCACCCCTCTCTTATTGGAGCCCAGGATCCCATTTGCTTTTCAAGCTGCCAGAGCGCACTGCTGGCTCATGCTAAATTTCTCGTCCACCAGGACCTCCAGGTCCTTCTCTGCCATGCTACTCTCAAGGACCGCTCCTCCCAGCCTGTACAGGTGCCTGGGGTTCTTCCGGCCCAAGTGCAAAACCTTGCACTTTGCCGTGTTGAACTTCATTAGATTCACCCAGGCCCACCTTTCAAGTCTGTCAACACCCAGAGGTTCAGGGTCCTGGCAGACACAGGGAGCCTGACCACCAGTGAAGACTGAAGCAAAGCACTTATTGAGCACCTCAGCTTTTTCTGTGTCTGAGGAAGCCAGCTCTCCATGCTCATTTATCAGAGGGGGAACACCCTCCTTCGTCTGTCTAATCCTGCCTATGTACCTGTAGAACTCCTTCTAGTCATTTTCACATCCCTTGCCAAGCTCAGCTCCACCTGTGCCTTGGCTTTCCTCATCTCCACACATGCGGACAACGTCCCTGTATTATTCCCAGGCTACACAACCCTGCTTCCACTTCCTGTACATTTCCCTCTTTTCTGTCAGTTTAAGCTGCAGCTCCTTGCTCAGCCATGCCGGTCTCCAGTCTCTGCTTGATTTCTTCTGCTGGGGGATGGAGAGCTCTTGCGCTCACAGAAGGGTGTCCTAACAGAGCTGCCATCTCTGTTCTGTTCCTGTGTACTTAAGGACAGTTTCCCAGGGGATTCCACTCAGCAGTTCCTTGAGCAGCTGGAATTTGGTTCTCCTGATGTTCAGGGTCCTTATTCTGCTTTTTGCCATGCCTGTGTTCCTCCAGATCACAAAGTCCACCAGGCCGTGATCAGTGAAGATGGAGCTGCCTCCAGTCTTAACCTCTATAATACTCTCCTCTTCATTGATGATCACCAGGCCAAGAAAGGTTTTGCCTCGGATTGGGCTGCCTAGAACCTGAACTAGGAAATAGTCCTTGACAGACTCCAGGAACCTCCTGGATTCCCAATATCAAATAGCTCTTGATAAGTACAAGCCATCGGGGGGCCAAACTATTGCAAGGCCTTGTAAGAATGGATGGCCAAGGCTTGCAGCTGAAGGCAGCCCTACCTATGGTTTGATTGCTCTGCAAAGGGCAGAAAATCCCCCAGAGAGAGCATTGGGTTTTGATATCCCTTGGGAGGAACATGGATGTCCCAGAGGGCAGGCCAGCAGAGGGGGAGTGTGGGGAGAGCCTGTAGGACTTCCTCCTGCAGCCTAAGAATGATAGAATGATAGAATCCTTAAGGTTGGAAAAGACCTCTGAGATCATCAAGTCCAACTATCAGAGAGAAAAATGAACTTTTATTGAATAACTCTTCTTGCAGTACACGCCTGGGGCTGCGAGCCATGGCCAGAGCAACCCAATGGTGCACATGGGAAGATGGGTCCAAGGCCCCAGTGACTGGTGTGAAACACCAATGTCAAGCACACGAGATGTGGGCAATGGAGTGGGCAGCGGCACTGGGAAAAGCCCAGAAACTTGTGGCACTTGTGCTGGAGCACATGCTGCAGGTGAGGACAGCACATTGTGACGAGCCAGCAATGGACTGTGGCATGGCTGTGGGTTGGGCAGTGATGTGTCCAGGTGAAGGCGAAGTGAAGGTGACGCCCAGGAGCTTGGCCAGGCCATGCTGTGAGACATCTCCAGGCAACGGATTGTGACTCCATAGCCCACGGATCCTTCTACGTGGGCGCAGCGGCTCAGCCCAGCAGTTCGTGCCTGGCCTCCGACCGAGCGTGTGTGCGAGGACTGGAGTGTGAACAGGGCGAGCTTTGGTGCTGGAACGTGCTCTGGGTGCTGCTAGCGCAGCTCTCAGCGGCCGTCTCAGAGCCACTTGTTCTTTCCCCGACCCTGCTGGGAGCAGGCAGACGGGACAGCCCAGAGAGGCGAGTGCAGCAGCATAGGTAGGCGGCACGGGGACTGGTGGCGGGAGTGGGGGGCATCTCGAGGGACCCTTCCCAGGCCGCCGTCTGACTCACGTCTCTCGTCCTCTTGTCCTCTTCCAGCGTGACACCTGCTGCTGCTGCAGCGCCAGTGCTGGGGAGCGCGTTGCCATCTCCCGCTCCCCCTGGTCCACCAGAATTGGTGGAAGCATGGAGGCAGCATTAGACACGCGCTGCCCTGTGTGCCTGGAGAACTGGGACAGCGCGGCGTACGCCATGCCGTGCTGCCACCAGTTCTGCTTCACCTGCATCCAGCGGTGGACGAGTACCAGGCCCCAGTGTCCGCTTTGCAAACAGGGTGTGCAGTCCATCATCCACACCATGCAAGCGGACAGTGACTACGAGGAGCTGGTCCTCAGACCAGCTCCAGCTGCAGTGGCATCCGTTGCCACGAGGAGCCCTGCAGGCCCCCAGGCAGCCCGGCCATGGCCTGCAGTGCCCAGGCATTCTGCACATGGCCTCTCCCCTGCCACCTGGGCTTCTATCTTCAGGGAGTACCCGGCCCTGCTGCGGCCCCTGCGCTCCTGGCTGCAACGGAAGCTGCGCCGCATCCTGGGCACCGAGGAGCCCCAGGCAGATGCACTGGCCAACAGTGTCATCTCGGCCCTGCTCCTTGTTGGCTTGGATCAGGAGATCCTCATACAGAGGCTGGACACCAACCTGCGTGGCCACACCAGGAACTTTGTAAGGCAGTTCATCGCCTTCACTGTGCAGAGGTGCAGCAGGGATGTTCTGCACTTCCTGGGCCTCAACATCAGCCCTCCTGCTGAGGCAGAAGAAGGCAACCCAGCATCAGAGCCCAGTGCTGCCCCACAACAGGAGGCTCCTGTCTCTGACCCAGCGCCCTCCATCAGCCCTGCCAGCTCCAACAGGGACGAAATGCTGGGCAGGACAGGAGAAGACCTCAATGGGCGTCCCAGCCGCCCACATTCCAACCCTGCGGCGGTCACCACGGAGCAGGCAGCGCCCAACGAGGAGCCAGCACAGCCTGTGGCAGGGCCCTCTGGGAACAGCCAAACTCAGCAGCCCCAGAGAGCCCCAAAGAGGAAGGCCAGCAACTGCCAGGCCTCAGCATCACCAAAGAAGAGGCCACCCCACCGGCAGGATTAGAACAGCCACAGAGCTGATGAGACTGGGGCCGGGCAGCAGCTGGGACACACACTGGCCCCAGTGGACCCTTGCCATCAGGGTCCACTTCCAACATTCAAATAAACTAGAAAGAAAGACTGCAAAAATATGTCTTGGTATTGCTAACTGCACAGCTGTTGTTGCTTCCCCATCCTAAACGCTTTCTCCCCTTTATCCTGCTGCTGTGCCACTGCTTGCACTGTTGCAGCCCAGACAGGAACCCCACGGGCTTCAGGGAGGGCAAGGGCAAATTTCTCCAGAGCGCATGACAGCTGGGGTTTGCCAGCTGGAGTGGACCGAGGAGTCCTGCAGGACACCAGGCTGAGCGAGCAAGGAGCCCAGGCCGCCTTGGTGAATGCTGTCCTGGGCTGCATGAGGCCGGGTGCTACCGGCAGGTGAAGGGCGGTTATCCTGCCCTCTGCTCAGCCCTGAGGAGGCCACAGCTGGAGCTCTCAATGCCATTATCCGTATCATTTATGAAGATGTTGAAGAGCATCAGTCTCAAGAACAATCCCTAAGGGACACTGCTTGTGACCGGCCTCTACCCAGACACAGAACCATTGATCTCATTGATCACAGCCCTTTGGCTGAGACCAGCCAATCGATTCTTAATCCACCTGACAGTCCATCATTCAAATTCATACCTCTTCAATGCAGAGAGAATGTTGTATTGAGGGACCATGTCAAAGGCTTTGCAGAAGTCCGGGTAGATGACATCCATCGCCCTTTCCCTGTCCTCCTTTGCTGTCACTCCATCATAGAATGCCACAAGATTGTTCAGTCAAGATCTGCTCTTGGTGAAGCTATGCTGGCTATCTCAAATCACATTTTTGTCTAGTATGTGCTTTAATGTGGTAATCAGGAGGACCTGCTCCATAACCCTCCCAGACACAGAGGTGAGGCTCACCATCCTGTAGTTCCCTGGGTCTTCTTTTCTTTCTTTCTTAAAAATGGGAGTAACGTTTCCCTTTCTTCAGTCACTGGGGATTTTACCTGACAGCCATTATTTTTCACTTCTCCAGTTCCTTCATAACAAGGCTATATGGTTTTTTTACATGATCTTTTTGTTTCCAGCACACTCTTTAGATCCCCTCCAGACAGATGGCAAGTCTGTGCTTTACTTAGTAGAGAGGTTTGTATTGCTTCTAACACAGGGCAATGAATACAGCAGGTAAAACCTGCAAAGCATCACTGAGGATTAATGGGAATTTTGAGAAAAAGGTGTAACAAATAATAAATCTCATTAAATATATATGTGTGTGTGTGTGTGTGTGTGTGTGTGTGTGTGTGTGTGCATGTATATCAGTGGTCAGAATCTGACGATCAGCTGTCAGTGGCATAGAAACTGCTACTCTTCTTAGGTTCTGGCATATTTTACCAGAATCACTGAAGCCAATAGGCGCAATCTCCTTGGAGAAACCATTAGAGGAATAACGGTGTCAATGGAGACTGGATTTAGGAAGTGCCAGTGGACTGAAAACATCTTCCTAGCACTTTGCATCTAGGAAATGATGAGGGTACAATACTGCCTGGAAGCAGGAAACATCTGACAAGAAGTGTGACATTAGCAAGAAAGTTGTATGATTTGATAGATCTGTAGAATGGATGGGCTGTAGCTAAGTCACACTGTACCGCATAAGGATGTGACTCACATCATTAAAAGTTATTCAGAATCATTCCGGAATTGAATTGGCCATTCTGTAGCAATTAAAGCTACTGTGGTTTTGAGGGGGTTGTTGTTTCTTTGCCACCAGAGGTCAGCATGCACCTCACTAACCAGTAGCTATTTCTAGCGATTAAAACCTAAATCAGACCCTGATCTTTCACAGGCTCCCAGATAGCTGCCCTTCAAGAAAGCAAGCAGATCAGTCCTGGTGAGCACAGACAGAGCTAAAATCTCTTAAATGTGAAGGCAATTTTCTGTGCAACATGAGGATGCTGTGTTTGGAATTATTCATTGCAGGGTAAGAAACACTAATTTTCCCACTATTAGGATGACATGGGCAATGTAAATTTTCCATTTAGTGTGCAAATCAAATGACAAACACTTCAAGATCATTCTCTGTCGTCTAAGGAAGCACAAGACCATTGATTAGGGCTTCACTGGAACAAGAGGATTTCTCATCCCTGACCGGAGACATTCATAAAAGTGGTGCTTTTGTCTTGCCATTCTGAAAACCATGTTCAAAATGTGAGCATCTGCCCTACAGTCCTTTCCCTCTCTTTCACAAGAAGACCCCAAACTCAGCTTCCAGCCACTGTTCATTTATTTTAACATGCAGTTTAAATGGTATCACATAAAGATTGTGTCTAGAAATAGTTTTCAAAATGTTGCCTCATAATGATAGAAACAATATATTTCTAGATGTCTGCAGCCTAGTCATATTATATTAAATATTAAAGGGAGTCAGAGGAACGGCATGGAGCTGTGCCAGGGGAGGGGCAGCTGGAGGTCAGGGACAGAGTCTGCACCACAGGGCAGTGGGCATGGCACCAAGTTGCCACAGTATGAGGATTGCTTAGCTGCTCTCAGACATAAGGTTTGAATTCTGGGCTGCATGCAGCCAGGAGTTGGAGCTGATGATCCCTGTGAGTCCCTTCCAACTCAGGATTTTCTATGATTATATGATTTTAAGGTTTGCCAGTATGGCCTTCAGACTGAGTTTCCTCCCAGGTCCTGCCTGGTCAGGTACGCACATGGCAAGTTTTCATGCAGTCCTTGGTCCTGTGGGCAGGCACCTGCAATGAAACCCATTACTTCCCCCAGGGACCTCTGAAAGGCTGGAAAATTAAATTAGTGATATACTAGGATGAAGGCTGTCAAACAGGCAGTGGTGACCTGATGATGCTTGCAGTGGGATTTCTGCTTGACTTTCTTGAAATAAATCATAGAATTGTAGAATGATAGAATGGCCTGGGTTGAAAAGGATGACAATGATCATCCAGTTCTAACCCCCCTGCTATGTGCAGGGTCACCAACCACCAGCCCAGGCTGCCCAGAGCCACATCCAGCCTGGCCTTGAATGCCTCCAGGGATGGGGCATCCACAACCTCTCTGTGCATTCCAGTGCATCACCACCCTCTGCATGAAACTGTAGTAGTAACACACTATGGGTTTGGATTTGGAGTCACCAAATCAGTGACAGAGAGTGTTTCTAATTTTTCTATCATCTGATGCATTAGCATTCAAATGCACAACTAAATGCAGTCGGCATTTGTCAAGGCTGTGATTTTTAACTTGGTCAGTAGATGTCACTGATAGACACCTACTCATGCACGGGAAACGGTTAAAAGAAGGTCTCACAAAAAAAAAAAAAAAAAAAAAAAAAAAAAAGGTAATGACTGCATCGTTTTTCCTCACTGGTGTCAATTTGTAGTGGCTGGAAAAGGGGAGAGACGAATGTATTTCAAAGGGAAAATGTTCACAAGACACATTAGATATTTCCATATTCCTGTTGCAAATATGATGAAACAATACAGCTGAGTAGTGTCAATCTTCGTGCGCCATTCCAGTCCAAATTCTGGAAATCATTTATTCATTTTACATAAAAACATGCATTATTAGTACCTGCTTTCAGACTGGTGTTTCACAGGCTGCTTTAGCAGTTCAGTGTTTAAGTTGTTAAGCTAATTCTAAAATTTTATCTGGGGAAAGCTATTTAAAAGTATAAATTCATTACATTTCAGACTAGTTTATATTAGAGTTTATTAGCAGGGTGGGGTTTTGTTGTTGTTGTTTGGTTTTGTTTTGTTTTGTTTTGTTTTGTTAGCTCATAAAAACAGTCAGGCAAAACTGAACATCTCATTCAGGAATTAATACTCTATATCTGTTTAATCCTCCAGAACCTTCATAGCTTCAAAGTTTGTTGAATTGCTAATCAGTGCTGCAGAACTTGCCAAAAATCAGCAGGCAAGTGTCCAGAAGGTCCTAGATGAATCACTGCTTTTCTGTGCAAAGCAAAGCCCCAGATACCACCGAATGTGACAGATGCTAAAATGAAACGTCTTCACAAATTGCTGAGAACAATTACCCACCTTCCTTCTGACAATGGCTGTAAGTTTAACATCTCTGAAGGTCTCCCTGCACACAAACACTCTTCTGAGCTTCCAAGAAATGCCAGTGGAAGCATTTTGAGCTGGGAGACACACGGGTTCAAGATTAGAAACTCTTGGGTGAGGTTTTGTAATAAATGAAGATAAGGGTATATAAGCAGTATGTATAAAAGCATAGCCCAAGGAGGGAATTGTGAGGTCTTTTAATTAAGTCAGTGCATTGGAAGTTTCTGAGACAATCAACACCTAAAACACTTTTGGCCTAAAACTTGGGAGAAGAAGCTGAGTTAGCTGGGTTTGTTCAGCTTCCAGGGACTAGTGTTTTCTTCCTCCTCACTCCATGGGTGAAGAGGCAAGTTTCAACTCTCAGTGATACACAGTAAAAGCGCAGGAGACAACAGCCAAAACATGTAGAAATATAAATGTTAATTAGATTTAGAAATAAGTTCTCCACCATGAGGTTGGTCAAGCCACCATGTGAGCAAATGTGACAGGAAACTCCTCTAACTTCCAGTCACTCTGTGCTTGGCAGGAGGTTGGCCAAGAGGAACTCTAGAGACCCTTCCAATACAAGTTACACTTTTAGTTTGTATTTCACAGAAAACTTTGGGGAACTGCTGTTCTGTCTTAAAACACTGGTATTCACACTCTGTCTGGATAATGCAGGGAAAATTAGTATTAGTATTAGCCTCATTGGGCAAAGGGAATAAGCCAAAGAGAAGAAATGTTCCTTTTAACACCCACTATCACTCATCTGCCATGACTAGCAAGCACTGGAGGTAAATATTTTATTATTAATCGCTGTAAATTGATATTTGCTTTTAGGAATTACTTTCCATCTTTTCTCTCAGCATGTTCAAATGACAAGGTTGGCCACATGTATTCCAAGTAACAACATTTCTAACTATATAAAGCATGCAAACTGCAAAGAAATAATTCTTAAAATGCACTTAGCCCCAAAATTGCTGAAGAACTTGTGCCTGAAAACTACAGCATTTTTTTTCCTCAGATAATTTAAAATTAGAAAGTAATACTCACTGCAGGCTTGGTATAGAAACTAGTGCTCCACAGAATACTCTTGATGTCAACATTAAACATACAAGAGGCCTCCCATGGTACTCGGAGGAGTATTAACAATTCACACATACAGCTGGTGTGTTGAATACTTCCAAACTCTGAATATAGTAATCACAAAGAAAGAAAAAGCTAATGCAAAGTTGTTCTGTCAGCACAATGCTATTTTTGTTTGTTAGTCCATTCATACATGCTACACTATCTTCCAGGAGTTTCTCAACAGTCTGCACAGCCCTCAGGGGAAGTATGTGTGAATATGGGCTGGCCACGTGGAAGAAGCTGGCATCACAGGAAAAACTTCACTATGAACTGGCACCATGCCATCCTCAGATGCTTGAATAGCAATAAAAGGTACTTTAAAAATCTTGAGCTCAGCACTGAGCATTTGATGATTTCTTTAAGGGGCGGAATATGAAGCCACTCCACAGCCAGCTGTCTCCATTGGCTTTTTTCTGCCCTGGCTTTACTCATCATAGAATCATGGAATGGCTGGGGTTGAAAAGGACTTCAAAGATCATCTAGTTTCAACCCCCTGCTGTAGGGTCAGGGTCACCAACCCAATTCCTAGGGGGCATTTCCTATAAATGAATTGTCTTACTGTTTATTTTTTTAATGCTAGTTTAACACTAAAGGAAGATTAGATTGTCTTAGGGCACCTGCAACTTCTAGACTTTTTCAGTATGGAAGCCAGTAAAAAGTCATTGGAAGTATTGTCTCTTTTTACGTGAATAAGCCAACAAAACAACCTTCCTTTGCTTGCTTCGTTGTTGACACTCGCATGTACGTAAGTGCACATCCTGATTCTGATCCACAGATTGCAGTTTGAAAGCTAATTTTCATGAAGGTTTGCTGTGATAGCAATTGTTGCCAAGTTAAAAATAAATAATAAAATAAAATAAAATAAAATAAAATAAAATAACCTAATTTGAAGAGAAATGTCAGTCAAGTTTCTTACTAATCTGAGGCAGTCAGAAAATGACTCATTCTTATGAGTAATAGTATGTATTTCTCACAACCTTTATGCCACACAGGGTAAGTTAGATATTATCAGTTTACTATAGTAAGTACTTATCAGCTCCCTTTGTCACCCGGACCTTATTTGAGTGCCCAGTTCCAAGAAGCAGCATCCCAGAGGCCAGCCATTCACAGCACGGGGGTGGGGGGGGCATCCATTTCTCTGAGCTTCTCTTCTACTGCATCTTCATCTGCGTGTTCTTCATGTGGAAATGCTTCTTTTAGAAGAAAGAAAACAAACCTTTTAAACAGTGAAGGGATTATACACAGATGGAGAATAAATTTGATCAGAAAATGAACATTTAG
Source organism: Coturnix japonica (assembly GCF_054131305.1). Classification (NCBI taxonomy): domain Eukaryota; kingdom Metazoa; phylum Chordata; class Aves; order Galliformes; family Phasianidae; genus Coturnix; species Coturnix japonica. Next base: position 60,942,658 of record NC_140663.1, on the reverse strand, counting down.
AGGTTGTACTTAGGCTATCATTGTCACACACACACTGCAAGCTCTCAGCAGAGCTGTGCTATTAAACCGTGTTCAAGCCTACTCCTCATGCTATTTTAAGAGCCAACCACTTCAGAACTCCCTGTCTTCCTTTCTAACTATAGCACAAACCAATAAGGTGTAGCACATAAGTCAGACTTCTATACCCTTGCCTTGTTTTGTAACAATACACTTTGTGGAAATGTTTCCTTGTTAAAGAGATGGCACCCAAATTCAAGCAGCTGCCTTGCGTGGCTGCAGACATCTGAGTCAGACCGGAAGATATAAAAGAGGAGGGTAGGAAGGAGGAACAGTAGAACTCAGCTTTTGTTTTTAAGGAACATATGGATAGGTTGTATTTTTAGTAAAGTTGTGGAAAAAAAAAATTGATATATGAGCAGTGGAAAATGCTCAAAGCTGAGGTATAACAACCCCATAGGGCATTTTGTTTTTAATCTTCATGGTTGTGTTATCAGTTCCTGGTGTTTGAAGTCAAAGCACTCTGAAATCAAAGTGCACGTTTGTTAAGGTTGTTGGTTTACTGTTGTCTTCCTTGGTTTGACTGTGATAACATTTATCTGGGTGTTTGTTAGGTTTGTTTCCTCTGAAGTGAGAGGGGGGTCAGGGCCTAGAAACTGCCTCTTCAACATGAGAGCTGGTGTATATTTAAATAACTCTAAAAGAAAGGGGGGAAAAAAAGATCCTACAATGATCTTTACTCCCTTGTGTTGATTGGCAATGGCTTCATACTATTTGGATTCTCCTCTTCCTTCTCTGTCATTTTATAACTTCAAGACAGTAGCCTGACTTTCATGTTGGTGGCATATTTTAGCTTAGCAGGTGTTGTTTTTTCAGTTTTTAGGCAAAATGATTGTTTAATATTTGCTCTTTTAAAATACAGGGTTGAATTACTGCAGTTCTTCCCCTTCGCTAAGTTTACTGATCACCTGAAGTGTCCAGAGAGCATTTTCTTGTTCTTGGTTCTAAGTAACTCATCCGGAATCAGCAGCTCTGGCCTCTTTTTTTCATTGGCTTTGTGTAGAACAAGGCAAGATCCTTAGCTCCTGCCAAAAGAGATCAGGATGCTGTGGGTATGTTGAGCATCTCCAATCCAAAAAATTTAGCTCAGCAGGTAAAACCAGGCTTTCCTTACTTGGGGTTGTGCATCTACAGTTAAGAGCGCCAGCAGATTGGGATTTTCCCCCTATTTGTGTCACTGCTTATCTGGCAACAGGTAATACAGAGGTTTGTGAGGCATGAGTAATCTCTGTTTGCAAAGCACTCCAAGGTAATCAACTGAAAGTGTAACTCAGGGCCATGAGCATGGATCCACACAACAGCTGGGCTCTGTAAGCAGCAATTTCTGCCTGATGAAACACCAATCATTGCTTATAGAGCAGACAGATTTATAAAGGACATTTCCCCCTGGAGTGGGGGACACATTTGAGCACTCAGGCCTTATCAGAAATAATGGGCCACAAGTAGCATCAGGAGCCCAAATGAGCAACTAACGTTACATGCTGAGCTACCAAAAGCAGCTGCTCACCTACAGGCAGCTGGATGATATTTTCCAGTCTGGGGGAAACAACAGAAATGCCACAGAAAACAACAAAAAGTCTATGAAAGACTTCTAAGCTAAGGCTCAAAACACAGGGGGAAGAAAAACTGCTTTCTAACTCTTGTTCTGAGTTTGGGATTTTTTTTGGAAGCAGATACAAAATTAAGCTAACATTGAGGAGTTCACTAAGAACATCTGCATGCTGTTAAAAATTACCACACATTGTGTAACAACTCACCAAAAAGAGCTTTTCAGTCTATCCCAGCTCTGAGTATCTCCTTTTTTATTTCACCCTCACAAATGAAACCTTAGAGCAGGCTCAAAGACCTCCCATATCCACATCCAGTGTCTCCAAGCAAGCAAGCTTGCCACTATTGGCCTTTCCATGAGTGCCAGCTGATTAGTGCAGCCCTGCTCAGTGTGGGACTGATGGCACAGTTCAGGGCTGTAGGTCACAATTAGCCCTTCTTTGTATGATAAAATGATTACAAAATTCACATGGGCTGAGATTCTGTGTTAGACTGAAATGCAACCATTAATTGACGTGCCACATTCCTTGAGCATACGCAGTTCTCTGTGCTCTTTAATTGTTATACATGTATGAATGTTTAGTAGTGTAAAAGGAAATATTTATATGTGTATCAACATAATGGTGGGTGAGGGAAGTAAACTTTTCACATTTCACAAAACACTTTTTTGGGGTAATTATGCAAAGCTATTCACTATTTAGTAGGCCATTTCTGCTGTAGTGGGTGAAAGCGTGCCAAATAAGAAGACAAAAAAACCATAATTCTGCTTCATAAATTGGCTAATTACCATGAAAACTTTGCAATTTGGAAAGCCTGAGCACTTCTGTAATGGGGAGTGACTAAAAAATCTGGTATTTAAAAGAGAGCAAGAGAGGGGAGAGGGACACAGATGGTCTCTTAGGCTGCTGATTTGGTCACTTTCTGGATATATGAAGGAAGAAGTGAGTCCTGTGCCTGGACCAACAAACAAGGTAGTACTGTATCTAAAACACTCACTGGAAAAAATGCTCTGTGTCTTCATATTCCACAACTTACTGAGAGATTTTAACTCTTGTTCTGGCTTTTGGAAGACCAAAATCTACTTCTTGGCTGAGAGCACTGGATGAAAACAGAAGTCACTGCAGCAAGCAAGTCCCAAGAGTTATTGCTGAAAATACCCTCCCACATGAAAATCCCCTCCCACATACGCAAAAGCCCATTGAGGACTAAGAATATACTTTCATAGCATTTCTCTTTTGTTATATTGTGCCTGCATTTGAGAAAGACCTGGTTTCCAGTTTGGTAATCAAGAAAAAATTAAAACTACAAGGTGCACAGTGCAATATGCCTGTGCCAGGCTGAGGGCACAGGGAGTAAATGGGAGAGAGGAATTTCTCTTACAGGCAGACAATCCTAAGGACCATGAACTGTAAGAAAAATGTATTGTTATTTATATCCTGAAACTTGTGGTAAAATTACAAGAGTTGGCACAATTATATCAGGAAATGAAGAGAAAAATCTCCTCCAAGGAACAAATTATAGTATAGATAGGCAAGCTGGGACCAACATCCTCACAAGCCTGTGTCCTCCAGCTCAGTGTGTGGACTTCATGCACATCTCTGGTTAATTTGTTTTTGTTAGAAATACTCAATTGGTCATTGTAGTCACACCTGTAAAGTGGTGCTTACCAGGGTGTGCTTCAGTCTTCCTTATATCTGCCCAATTTGGCTAACAGAAGACAGATTTATACTACAACATCTGCTCACCCCTTATGAGTAGTAATGGCGGAATTATGGGCCTCTGTATGGACACAGTGCAATAGCAATGTAGGGCATGTATTAGATGTTGATGCAATCTGTCTAAACTGGTCAAAATAAAAGCGTTCCTCTTTTCAATCTTCTAAAATCTTGCTATGTGCCTCACTGTATTTTACTAGTATGAGTAATGCTGAGCTGATGTCTTGACAACAACTCTTCGAGTAGGTCTTTCATGGAGCTGACTTCATAGTTCATGGCAAGAGCTAAAGCAATTTATAGAGGGAAAAATGCTTTGCTGAGTACATCTACAACTCCTGCAGGAGGGAAGCTGCTCACATCCTGAACAGATTTTACTGAGTCAGAAAGCCCAAGCTTGCACCTGCCCTGCTCCCCAGCTTGTGGCAGGAGATGAAGGAAGGCATCCCAGCAGCAGCAGGCACACAGCTGGCAATGCTGAGCCTGCTTGCAAAGTGGGGATTAGGAAACTCACAGCAGCCTGGCAAAAAAACAAATCTGAGTAAACTTTGACAAGCACCACAGAGTGATTTCCTTGTGATTTTTACCATCAAAAGCAACTCATTGTGGAGAAGGAAACATAAGGACGAGTCTCTCTCATGGAAAGATCATGGCAATTGCAAAAATGGAAGCAACATTCCCTCCCAACACCACAATTGTTTTGAAAAACTTTTAATTACAAGTATCATTAAGACAGTACTCGGTGAAAATGCTGAAAATTAAAAGTAGCAAAGAGAGAATATAAAGTGGAGAAATCGCAGACCAAAGGTCACAGAGAATGACACAGAAGTTTCAACGTGATTTAACAGAACAGAAGCCAGGACAGGATCTGATCACACTTCTGAGACTGGCATCAATACGAAAGCAAAACCTGCAAGAGGGGAAGTGTTAAATGAATGACTCATTTGGTACATCTTTCAGGCAGGGAAATTACGGTCTTCAGGGAGCACTGCTCAGTCACTTCAGCTTGGTGGCAGCCTGAAACAAGAACACCAGTTCAGTTCAGTAGGAGGGCCCAGGCCGTGTGGCAGCTTCACAGTACTGCAAAGTAAAAGGCAAAAACAAGAGCCGTTAGTATGCACAACTGAAATAAGGCAGCCAGCAGCAGTAAATCTGCAGTACATGAAAGCAACGGGCTCAAGGGACAGGAAGACAGAGTGCCCCTCTCCTCCCCTTCCCCCAGGAGGAGGCCAAAGGCCTGCCCAAGCTGCTTTGAAGTAAGCAGACAGCTGTGTGCTGTTAGTGAGCTCTAGCTCTTTTTGTTTCTGACTCAGATCTTAATAAAATACTACCTATGCAATTTAAGAAGCACAGAAAGCACTTAAGGAAGCCAAAGGAGGACCTCTCAAGTGTTTTGTTGGTTTTTTTTTAATCTTTCTTGTTGTTGTTGTTGTTAATATTATTTTTGAGGCTATCACTGATTCTTCATTGGCTGCTGAAATATATGCAGAAGAAAGTATAAAGGCAGCCACCCAAGGAGAATGAAAATGCTAGTGGCAGCAGAAAGCACTGTTTTAATGAATGCAAAGTGTCCATGTGACTGGGAAGCCCTTAGGTTTAATGAGTTGGTAATTGCAACAAATAATAAATAAAAGGAAAAAAAAATCTTTTCTGGATTGTTCAGCTCTCTCATCTATCCTTTATGCATTTTATGCTAAGCTGTTTGGCTCCTCTTTTCTTTACTAGGATATTAGGTGCAAGGGAAGAGGAAGGAAAAGGCATAGCCCTTTATATCGGTGGAAAATAAGCCCAACTGAACACTAGATATCTGCTCTTCATTCCATGCCACATTATGAACCATAGGATTTGAAGTCTCATAGCATATACTATCAAATTTAATGTACTCTTTTTTCTGTTGGAAGAACACTCTCAGTGTACCAGATCTCTTTCTGCCAACATGCACTCAGGGCTTTTTCCACTTAGGAAGCAGCAGCCTTCCCATGGTTTCTTTTCTCGAGGCTAACCAAAGAGCTGCCATGGTAGAAAAGTTGTCATGATTTTCCTTGGCAGCCTGAAGAAACATAGAAGACATGCCCCCCATGGGGACGTGGGGGGGGCAGGGTACGGGGCTATAGGGGGTTATGAGGGAACAAGAGTTTGGATTGAGGATTGATGGTCCAGACAGTTACTTCTTTCTATCTTAAGTTGAGCTAATATTCAACCACTGAATAAACAATGCCATGTGACTGGCATGGATATTTATTTGAGGAGGAAATCATTAGCAAGTTTATGCCTTTTCAAGGCCTCTACTATCTACAAAGCCACTTTGAAGTTATGTGAAGGGTGCGTTTGTGTATCTTGGTGGAGAAAATATCTCTCACACTTCATGGGTGGTCACATATACCAAGTAGGCCCTGGGTTAGCAGTGCTTAATTATCTGCTTCTGAAGGACAAAACAATCTACCACCAATAGATGCATAAGAATTTAATAAACAGACTGTTTCTCTTCCTTCTAACTCTTGCAGGAGGACATACAGGCAGATGCTAGATTCCTGTTTGGTGCACTGATAGAAAAACACAGCGTGTTTTTCTAAAGGCTTCATTCTCTGTTGTGCTCCCTATCGCTCTGCTAATACCCTTTTTGCTTGAAAAAGCAGGGAAGGCAGCTTCACCACCAGTGTTGTACAAAAGAGCTGGGGTTAACTGGCATTAACAAAGGTCACAACCAACTGTTGAATTGCCTTTGTATAGCATCGGACAGCTTATGTGAGATAGAATTCTCTTTATGTTCTTTAAAATCCACATTGTGCCACATGTGCACACAGAATTATTTAAATTCCAGTTTATGAATAACACACATGAATAAACCCATCCTAAATTACAAACAAAACATAAAACTTCTTCCACACTTCAATGGGAAATGTTGTCCAGCAGAGTAAAGGACACCTGGAGTTCTCCTCCTACACAGTTCTTACCCATCTCCTTATTTTCTGTTGCTTCTCCTTCCTGTTTAAGTAAACATGTTCACACGTGGTGGCTGAGAAACAGGCAGCCATGTGATTTCATTTCTTTTATTCTTTGCCATCCTCTCTGCTTCCCTCTATCACAGCAAAGGAAAGAGTTAAGGATGCTGGCCCAGAGAGTGTCACACTCCTGCTAATTGATGATCGATAGAAGATGGGTTGCTAAGGCGAGTGATAAGGCAGATTCCTGCCTGGAGACACTGACCCCTGGGAGCAGAGTGAGATTCCAGCACAGGGCTGGGGGCTGAAGGCATTTCTGAGCAGGGCTATCCCACCCTCCCACCAACTGAACTTGCAATGAGTTGGCCCCAGGCTGACAAAGAGCTTCTCTTAGATCCACCCAAAAAACATGGGCTATTAAAGCTACCAGAACAGTAACAATCTTCATTTCATTGCCTGCACTTTAAGTAAGGATTCTTTGTACCCTATAACCAAAGTAAGTTTAATCTTCTATCAAAGGTCACAAACAGAATTTTCAAGAAGATTTGCTAAAAATATATTTTTTAAGAACAAATTGACAGCCACTATACAAATAAACTACTAATTTATGAAAGCACAATTAGAAAGTTACGGCAATAGGAATAAAAATAACATAACAATTGCAATGCTTTCTATGAAACAAGTAGGAGGAGGTCTAGAAATATTAGTGCTGTATGAAAGAGCTGTCTTTACTATTTACTTCCCACTCAGGTTCTTAAACAATTACATCACAGCACATCGCTCACAGCGTTTTGTATAAATACTCTTCCCATTTGGAAAATGGAAATTGTATGCTAATCTGTTCCTTTGATAGAAACCTAATTCTGCACTGCCTGCCCATTATGGAGATGTTTCAGAAGTATAACCCAAATCTGAGTGAAAAGGAAACACAGGATTTAGCAAGGTCCTGTGGTAAGGGACTGTATGATGTAAGAAAGGATGACAGAGTAAAGTCTTGAATGAAGACCATAGAAATGCAAGATATTCTTAAAGCTAAAGAAGAAAAAATGAGAGGATCTTTTCTTTTGAAAAGTGCAGGTTTAAGAAGAATCCCAAAAGACTGAAAACAGATGCTACCACTTTATACCATGCTTTAACACGCAGGTTTTTCCTGAAATAACAAAGTAAATTGGGGTTTTCAGTAAAGGCTAAGAACCATTCATGATCTCCTACAGTTCCATTTTCATGCTAGCTGTGCTTACAGCCTTTATAATGCATGAATGTGAAGCACATTGAGGTGCTAAACTAATTCTTCACTGATTGAAAAATAAAGAAGTGTGATGGCTTGAACAAGGCTTTTTTTTCCTATTTAACACGTACATCCCAATTATCTGTAAGACTAAACTTTCATTCAGTTAATTACATGTGCAATTACAGTTCAATGTATTGACATGAAAGGGATATAAACATTTCGTAGTGAAATCAAGTGGGCTTTTTCCCTAACCTTCTCCATAGAAAGTGGCAGGTTTCTAAACTGCATACACCTCTGTTAGAGTTACACGTGTCCATTACAAACACATAAATGTGTTTTTCCATTTTGCCTGTCGACTGTGAGCATCTCATCATAGAAATGTTCCATTTCTTGCACAAGTTTGCAAAATGCAAGCCCTGCTTCTGCCTCTCAGAACAGCCTACTTTTGCTACCGGATAACAGTGCTGCCTTTTTTTAGCTCAGATCCTCAATATTGGAAAGTGAGACAAGAACTCCCCAGGCATCTCATGGAAGCCTCTGATGGACTTAGATTCAGCAGAGCATCAGATCACAAAAACCTGTAGGGAAATGAGCACCCCAAGATTCATCTGCCTCATGATCTGTAACAACCAGAACTCACACATGTACAAAGCCAGAGTGGAAGCTGCCGGAGTTAAATCTTTGCTATGGGATTTCTACCACACCTCTCCTCAGCCCTGGGATGCTCTTATTCCGAGTCTAAGCCAGACAATGAAAGCATTGAGCCTGAGCCGTTTGGCTTTGTTTCTCAGGCTGTGGAAACTAATTCCCTCCTGGGAGGGGACCTCTGTAAGAGGAGAAGCTGCTATTAGCATCTGTAATCTAGCAGGGCAGCCAGGGAAACAAGACTTGTCTGCAAGGCAGAGCTGTGCATTCTGTGCTGTATGCCCTGCAGCCCTTCAGCACAGCATCCTGAAATCCAGCTGGGCTGAGCTGAGTGGTGCAAAGCCTGCCCTACCTGTGGGCATGGAAAATGTTTTACCTACTAACAGAACTAGTCACTCTTTCCACTCACTCTCTCTTTTTTAATTCCTGCTCATACTCTTTCCCTTTTGTGAAAGGTGGGTATCCCATGGTTGACAGCGTGACCAATTCATGCTGTGAGGTTTCCTGGTCCTAGCTCACAAACTGTTCTGTGTGGTTGTGGGTGATGACAGTCCCCCATGGCAGCCCTGATGGTTTGTTTGTGGAGCCAGGCACAGGGCCCTGCTGAGCTCATGTCTGGCAACTCCAGGTATTGCGGAATCAAACTCTATAATCCAGAGATGGGTTATAAAGCAGGTATGTTTATTCCAGCGTTGCGCAGCGCCGGGTGCAAGGGGGATAGCTCCACCAAACTTGCACACCGACTTGTAAAATTGTGACACAGATATAGGTACATTTAATACATAGTCAATAGTTCTAGGAATTCTGATACATATTCAATAGCTCTTTAGCATACAGACCCCCTCTTGTCTTTAGCATGCAGACCCCCTCTTGTTCTTATCAGGGGGAATGCAACTCCTCTTCTGGTCGTCTGTGAGGTCTCACTCCTTATCTGCATCCTCCCTGCTCTCTCAGGCCCCTTGTTTCTTTTACTTGTTACCTTTAAGTTTCCTTTACTTGTTTCTATAAACTACCTTTAAGTTTCCTTTACTTGTTTCTATAAACTAACTATCCCCCTTTTAGCCCCCCTTTATTCCGAATTCCAGCAGAGCATCTTTTCCTGCTTCACTGTTCACAGGCCCTGTCAGCTCTTGCATAGATGCTGTGGAGAAGGAATTTTGGGGAGGGTATCAGCACCATCCAGACATCAAATGTGGCCTCATCCCACAGACCACAGCCAATCTGCCTCATGCCTAGATCCACAGTTTCCTCAGCAGTACCTGTACCTGAACTCACAACACTGCCATTCACCACATCCTATGACTGCCTGGAAATCATAGAACTGCAAAATGGTTTGGGTTGGAAGGGACTTTCAAGATCATCCAGTTCCAACCCCCTGCCATATGCAGGGTTGCTGCTTGCCAGATCGGGCTGCCTAGGTCTCCATCCTACCCTGCCCTGAACACCTCCAGGGACGGGGCATCCACAGCTTTTCTGGGCAGCCTGTGCCAGTGCCAAAGAAAATAGGAATAGGTTCTCACACATCCCTCCAGTCACAGTGCAACCAGTGTTGTTCTGGGCTGGCATTTACCACAGGCTCCCCTAATGGAAGGTGAGTCTGACATTCCCATAGATGCTAAGTGGGTTGGGTTCCTATGATTTTGATCTTCCTGATTATTTTTTTACACTTGTTAAGTTCAACCACCTACCTGGAATTGGCACAGTAACATTAAAATCACAGGAGTAAAGATAAAACCATTGAGAGGCAAAAATAAATTACTGGGTTTACCCAGCAATGCCTACACAAGACAGCCAGACGTATTATAAAAAACTCAGGTTTCTTCAGTTTTAGAACAACAAGACTGCTGAGGTTCCCAGAAGTGTCATGAGACAGGTATTGAGGAGAGACTACATAACGTTCCCAGTGTCTAAAAGCCTGGTTAACCCACCATGTGCTAGACCTCAGAGAATCTATAGATGACAGAGGCATTAGAAGTGAAACTCATGATTTCCCGTCTTCCTGGAACAACTTGCATTTTCTTGAAGCACACTGCCTGCCACCAGGACCTTGACAAACATCTTAATTAAGATGTTTAACTAGGGCTCTCAACTGGCAGTGCTTCCTTGTACACTATTACCATCTCACTGTGCAGTAGTCCACCCCTACAGATGATTTGAGAAATCACTTAAAAGATATATTTCTAGGTCTTCACCACTACACAAGTGAAACATGTGATATGATGTTAATGAGTGGTAGAATTAATTCTGTCTCTTGCTTTTTCAATTTCATTCTACTTTCACACTTTGTTTTCTCATATATGCGCAAAGCAGGAGAAGCCCCTGACAGTTAACACTGAACCCCAGGGTATGACATGGGCAGGGACCACCTACTCACATTGAGAAGGTCAGCCATAGTTTTAGGACAGTAAATAACTGTATTTAGCCACTTGCGAGTAGAACTAAAATTAGTAGCAGAACTTCTACTAAAGTATTATTTTGTTTGCTGGCTACCTGCTGGTTCTCAGCACCTTATGAATCCCTCCATGAGCATCAGAAGTCTTGCCCCTTACATTGGTTACTTAGATATCAGACTGAATTCTTTATTTTTCCAGATGTATTCTGTGGAAAACTTGGCACTAGATGTTTTGTTTCGGAGGCATGCATTTTCCTGAACACTTTCTGCAGCTTTCATATCTCATGCTTTGCAGCTGCTGGTGCACAAGTGAGCATGACTTGTCCCAGTTCTTCCAAACCTCATCCCACAAGCCCAACAGTTACAAAGCCCTTATCCCCATCCATGGTGGGTGGGGCTCGGAGATGGTCTCCATGGAATCTCACTTGCTGAGGACACTGCAGCGGGCAGGATGTTGTAGGATGACGAGTGTACTACTTAGCACTGGCAGCAGCAAAGTTGTGTAATGTTGGTGGCTTGTATACTAGTGCCACTGAACCCGTGCTGTCCTGGGTCCCCTGCATCCCGCCTACAGGAGAATGAGATGGGAACAAGTCCTCCCACCGCACTGGTATAGGTCCTGGATGCATGTGCGCAACAGGCACAAGACACAGCATGTACAAATCAGGTGTCTGAATCCACTACCATTCAGCTTTAACCTTCTGTGAAGCATGCTTGGGCACATCCCAACTATGGAAGTGATCAGAGAGAACAGTGTTTTGTAACTTGGTCCTTCCCCCCTGTGACACTTGACCATTTCTCAGAGCCACGAGCAGCCATGGGCGCAACTTCCACTCACTATATTTAAGAGCAGAAACTATTTTTTTCCAAGTGTACTTCTAGAAGTCCCTGCCCCGTCCTCTGAGTAAGAAGGTGCTTGAGAGGGCTCAATGCAATGCAATGGGACTGCCTCTAAAGGAAAGTGAAAGCCGGAGGGCTTGCAACAGGAAGCGGTCTGGGGAGGCAGGGGTGAGAAGCTGAATGCTTCTCATTGAAATGCAAATGAGACATTTTCTTTCACAGGGAGAGCCAGAGCCTCCTCAGAGAGATGATTATCTAAAAAAGAGTAGTTAGCAAAACCTGTGGTAGTTTGGTCCTGAGGAGAGGCGAGAGTTAAATAAGCCCTCACGAAGGCATGATACTTTGTCATGAAATTTTTCACCGTTGGTTTTGAATACACGGGGGAAGAACAAGATTGAATGAGAGTAGAAATAAAGCAAATGAGATTCTATCCAAGCATACCCAGTCACTGCCACCTGCCTCAGCTCCATGCTCTCTGTAGTCATTTGTCCATCCAGCTTTCTGTGCTGTGCTACTCCTTGGGTGCTGAACTTCTGCATGCAAAAGTGAGTAATGCGGAGGACAGTGCCACTATGCACGTAGGTGGCTGTCTCACAATCAACCGTTTTGTCCTCTTTAGAAGCTTCCCTGTCTTTGTCAGAATGTGTTTGAGTGGATTCATCCTGCAGAGGAGAAAGAAAAAAGGAATGGGTTTGGCAGGCAGGAGCAAAAGATGACTTGGAGTCATCAGTCAAGGAGGGATGCGGTAGTTCAGCCAGCATAGTGTTAACTGGCAGGGGGAACCACCAGGAGGAAGGTGCCTCAGGGGGAGCACTGCATTCAGCAGGACCGACAGCAGTCCCTACCTGCACATGTGTCAGTCATACTGCAACTGCTGTTGCAGTCTCTTTCAGCGCCTTTTCTCATCCAGCCCTTGTATTTTTCTTTCAAACTCACTTAGTTTCCAGCCACAACCGCTAGTGCACTAATTAGTCAATATATCCTCACCAATCAGCCTTACCCCTGGTTCTTGTCCTCAAGGCTTTGTGTTACCCTTGCTCCAGTCGCCCTTCTGCACAGCATCCCACAATTGCCTCTTCTGTTCCGTTGTATCCGTGATGGACAAAGAGAACAAGCTTTTTTGACTAATTAACAAACCACTAATTGTTTTTTCACAGCTTCCTGTGTATTTCCCAGCCTCCCAGTTTCTGCCCTCATGCTCTGTGTGTGCGTGCGGACCAACATTACTCGTTCCTGTCCTGTTCCTGTGATGGCACTACTGCTGTCCTACAGTGACAACAGGGACAAAGCCTGCTGATTCTTTCATTCTGGCCCATACTGGTGACTGACTGTGCATGTTAAACAGTGCTGCAAGCAGAATTAATTCCCAGTCCTTGGGAAATGCAAAGGCACCTCAGATTTTATTGGGCGATTTACCATAAAACTTTAACCTCACTTTTCTCCAAGTGTTTGCTCTGTAAAAAAATAAATGAATTTTAAAATGTGCATCTATGTGAAGAAGGAAACAAATTTCAAGAAGAAGCTTTAAAAAATACATAATTTTTCTATCCAACTCCCATTTGCTAAAGAGGAAAAAACAAGTCCAACAGGTTTAACTGGAAGATGGTTTATGTGTACAGGGAAACAGAAAGCTGATCAAGTTCCATGCTTTTTATCTCTTTCCCTCTACAGCTTTCCTTCCTTTGTATTTTAGGATCTCATTCTGCTTTGAAAAAGATGCAGTTACAACAGGCTGAGTCTATGGAATGTTCTGAAATATGGAACGGTTTATTGGAAACAAACCTGAACTGCAAACAAACCTGAATTGCAAACACTTGTTGAGATTATTTATTACTAATATTGGGGATACTTTCTTTACCAACAAGACAGTGCTGTCTTCCATATACTGTTGCTTCCTTCCGTGCCTCCATGGGATGCTGCTTTGAAACTCTTGCTGCTTTCAGTGGATCTGAACCTGGGAGAGGGAAAGCACTACTTTGAGAGGTTGAGCTTTCTCTTGAATGTCCTTAGCTGAACACCTAGCAGCATAGTTGAGCACGACTGGCTGGAGACCTAAATGAATGCCCTCCAGCAAAATGTAAGCATCTGATTTTCTGCTTGGCTGATGTTATTTTAACAGATTAATGAAAACAAGCAAATACCTGGCTAAACAATACTGTGACTGCTTTAAAGAATGAAATGTATGTGACTAGATATGGAATGTTTTTGTTTTGTTTGTTTGTTTTTAATCTGTTAAAGAAATATGTTTACACTCATTTTAAGGAAAACCATTGTAAGCTCTGCCAACATTAATATTTCCTCCCCATACTATGAGCCTCCAGAGGGGTCTGAACACTATGGTTCTGGCTGGATCACAACGCCCGCATCAGCACTGATCGCTTTGCAAGTAATCCCACCAAGGTCAGTGGGTCTAAATACGGAGCAAGGTGCTACTCAGGGTAAAGGTTGCACAAAGGGGCCTTTCATCCCTGGAGGGTTCACATGAACAGTGTAAGATGGATTTATCCCCCAGAAGGGCAGTCTAGGCTAAGCAGACTGTGCTACTGCTCTCTTGCATTAATGAACAGAGTAAAATGCCTGAGATATCACCTCTTTTCAATCACATTACCATAGCACGGCTTTTGGCTTTGCCTGGGAGTTAGTTCCAAGCACGCATTCCTGGAAATGCCTTGTTAAGAAAAGTTAAGACAACCATTATCTTTTATACAAATCTGTTTACCTGTGATGTAAACTTACCACAAAGCAGACATATCCATGAGCTGCTGTCTCATTCACTCTAGTAAATTAGACAGTCTCCAGCACATTATTTCAACTTCACCTGTGCTCTGTTAGTGCCAGACTCCACTCATTTATTCTTCTGTCTTGCTATAAAATGAAATTCAGCAGAAATAATAACCAAGGCTGACACTCACTGCCCTAATTACATATTAGGTTCTTTGGAGGTTCTGATATTATTTTTTTTTTGCTACATGATAGCTGTCTTGCTTTCTTCCTCATCTGGCAGAAAATCCAATTACATATCAGTTCTAAAGCCCTAGGCCTTGACACAACTTTTACAGCCCCTTTTATGTTGTCTCCTGATTCTGCTGTCTTTCAGATGGCTAATTCTATCTGGGGGACTCTGTTTGCTGCTGGCTTACAAGTTTGCTGTAAAATGCTATATTCCCTCCACGAGAGATCTCAAACCTGATCCATGGCCAAAAGGCTAACTGGATAACTGAAAAGACCATGAAAAGAAGTTATCAGTTGAGATGTGGTCATTACAGTTACTTTGAGGCTGGCTGTATGTAGCACACCAATATTACCCTGATACAGAGTTCAGGATGGAGCAGATTTTACTAAGCACAGCGCTGAAACATAACTCTGAAGGAGGAAAAGGCGCTGAAGCAAATGAGCAGTCAAGAAGAGGTTGGGGATACAACATCCTGTGGCACCATTACATGATATTGCTTGAGCTACAATTGACCCTGGAAATCTAATCAGATTCATAGAATCATAGAACGGCTTGGGTTGGAAGGGACCCTAAGGAACATCAAGCTCCAACCCAGCTGCCCCAGGCAGGGCTGCAACCTCCACATTTAATACTAGACCAGGCTGCCCAAGGCCCCATCCACCTGGCCTTGAACACCTTCAGGGACGGGGCATCCACAACCTCTCTGGGCAGCCTGTGCCAGCACCTCACCACTCTCATAGTAAAGAACTTAAGATTGTGTGATTTCACAACGTAAGATGCCACATCACCAAGATCTTCAGACATTTGCCTTACCAAACTTTTAGATCTCCATAAAAGTAGTAACACTTTTTTCTCCAGTTGGAGTTTCCACCAACTTTGAGGCTGGAACTCCAAGTAGAGCGGAAGACACCAATTATGGGAATAAAAATTACCCCAGTACCTCCTGAACTGGCAGCCTAATAAACGTATCCCTTCAGAGCACAAGCGAGAAAGTTATCATCATAGATGCCAAGAAAGCCATTCAGTGGTGTAGCTTTAATCTTCATTTTCCAACCGAAGAAAACCATAGGTAATGGCAACCCAGGCCATCTCCACAGTGATTCTCAGTTTTCAGACCAGTTTGGAAGGGTTCAGAGAAATCTGGAGCCTCTGCAACATCATAGTGGGGATACATAAGTAAAGCACGCCATAGAGATCTTAAGGTTAGTAAGAAAGTGCCCTTCATTTCCAGAGCCAGCTGCCTGAAATAGGCAAGTGTTACACTATGCAAATATCAGAGGTACAGAGTTAATTAGTTACATAATCAGGTAAACTCAGTCGCTTTTGACTCAGGCACTACACAATTACTTGTTTCAGCCACCTTGCTGCTACCTTGCTGCTGCGGATAGCATTGTGGAAGGCTATGGTTTCTAAATGCTACCTTCTGATAAATTTATCAGTGAAGAAGCACACGGGTCCAAACGGCACCAGAACTCCCAGAACCAATGACCCTGAGACCCTTATCAGCCAGAAGCACTTAGATTCCTTTTTCCATTTCTGTGATGATAGTGCTCATCTTCTTGAATCCTGGAGAGTCATCAGCTCCCTAAAGACTCACCAACCCCAGCTTTACAGTGTTCTGCCAAAGCTGTGTCTCATTCATGCAGTAACATCACTGGATTTCTTTTTCCTTCTTCAGCTAACAAAACTACAACAGAAGTCAATCCAGCTGAAAGCAGATCTTCAACACATGAGCAGCAGAGGGAGGCTGAGCTGCTGCTACAGCACACAGGGAGGAGATGACATTCCCACAACTGGGTTCATTTTCCCTTGTTACAGTGTAGGCTCTTAATGCTTCTTACTAGCAGCTGCTATAAATGCCCAGGCAGTCACTTGACCTTGGCAGCTCTGTGGCTAACTAAAATAATTCCCTTTGAAACTGGCAGAGGCACAATGGGAGCACATGCCGGCTGCAGCAGGGTGCTGGCTGGAAGGAGTGACCTTGGCATTTGCTGAAGTTGCTGCTTCATGGCTCACTGCTGCCGAGCCTTCCTTCTGCTGTTCACCCCATCTCTCCTCCCCTGCTGTGTGCTCCTGCCTTCCTGTGTCACTGATCAGATTAAAAGTTTGTCTTTTCCCCAACAGTGATCAGCTCACTTTGAGCATGAAGGGTAAGAAATATGCATTTCTAAGGTTCAACACAGCTGTGCCCATAACAGGCATCTAAATTAGAAAAGATGAATGAAGATTACTTTTTACCTTTCAGTAAAGTGAGTAGTCAACTAGTAGTCTATGTTCTACTTATTCAAAGGCAGGTGAGACAAATCCCATCATTAATTTTTATGTTCATCTCACCTACTGTTCCCCATTGATAAGTTTTCTGAATATAACCCTTCACTATCGGAGTGAAATGTGGATATCCCTGTAGGCTATTCATCCTCTTAGCGTGTAATTTCGGATTAGGCAAATTGCTCTCAGGATCAAGTGTCAGGTATGATAGTATGATATTATGTCATTAAAGGATCCACAAGGGTGTGTGGTTTTTTTCCAGTTAAATTCCTCGAGTACCAGCATTTCACTACTGAGTAAGACCAGAACTATCTCTGTCATCTCCAATTTCAGAATCACAGCATCAGCTTCACACTGGTCAGATCCTTAAATGAAATGCCTTCCTTTGCCTCACAGCCATCCATGGACGTCAAGGCTGCCCAAGCCCAGTGCCCATTGATATTTTTCATGGCAAAGTCCAGTTGGAAGAGGGGTCGTTCTCTTCCAATGTTGTTCCTTTAATAACTAACCAATATTTAGATAATATTGCAATTCACAAATAATATATTATAGGGCAATTGAAAAGTAGCTCAGAAGCCACAGTTTTCCTTTTTTGCCACTAACTACACTCTTACTACACTAGAAGTAAAGCAGAGTGCTGGTCTATTCTAACAAATATTGCTACCACAGCAATACCAATTTGAAGATATTCAGAACACTATACTGTACCAGTAGAACTCAGATGGAATTATGTACCTATGCTGAAGAGTAAATATTCTCTAACTAACTAATGCATGCATTAGTATCAAAGGTATTTTAATTGATGCAGCATGTTTCATATAGAGAGATATAACAAACTGTCCCAAGAGCAGGATCTTGCTCTGCAAGAGAACTGTCGGGTGTACTTTCATAGTCTAACAGCATTACCAACCCCTTTCTAGTGTAGACAGTGCAAAAAGTAACAGCAATAAGTAATAGACAGGGATAGTTATCTGTGCTCATTCAGCTCACCCAGGTGTTAGTTAGAATTCATGACAGCAAACAATTACCTTGTACAAATAGGAACAAATGTTAAGTTCCTTTATTACAGGAAGCAATGATCATGAACATGAGGCTACAAATACAGTATGCTCTTAGCATATATATCCTCTTATGATACTTGCCATTGAATGGCAGGATAATTTAATTATGTTTTGTAGAATGAAGAAACAACTGGACAGGACTTAGAATGTAATATATGTATTCAGTCTGAAAGTGAAACACCACGTTCCTATGTACAAACAGCAGTTGGAATGACACTGAACATCATTTGAGAAATAATATGGGAAGATACAATAAAAACTGAAATTCATAAGCAGTACCATATGTACTATAACATAAAATGAAACAGGTTTGCAAAAGGTGCATCAGTTGTACTAAGGAAAAGTAAGCAGTAAGTTTAGGACATGACAGAGTGTTAAGGATTTTTTTAATCTACTGCTCATGCTTTTATTTTAAAGTCTATTGATTTTCATTACTATTCCAAGTCCTGATCAGTGCAACCAAAATCCAGACAGGATACATTTTTTCCTACTTTTCTTATGGGTCTAAAAAGGAAATGAACAAAATACAAGAGGGAACTTGTGGCTTTCCAAACCTATCAGATCTGCAGCTGCCCTCATGCACACATTTCAGTGTTAGCTAGTAAGGCGACAATGACACAGAGACGTCAAGAGCACAGGCTAAATGCACGCAGTAAATCTTTGGCATGTGACAGGAGAAAAAATGTCATGTTTATGTAGCTGGTTGTAGCTGATATCTCTGCTGGTGTTGATTGTGCTGTACAAGACAACTTACAATTGCTTATGGACAATTATTATTAATAAGAAGTGTTGGAATTACAACACTAGATACAGGAAGAGGTATTCACACAAACTAAATTTAGCTTAGTGGAGCTAATCCCCATCCCCAGCTCCTTCTGTAGTCTGTGGAAGTGTAAGCTTCTCTAGAAGGCAGTTCAGAGCACAGGCTTAATTTAGGTTGAGGCTGCAGAAGAGGCAGCGAGCTGATTTACTGTTTCTCAGCCATGCTAAAGGCACAGGACTCTCCTTATGCATGCTCCTCTTGGGCCTTGTCTGGCTGCCCCTGGATACTTCCTGAATCAATTTGGTTGGCTAATGAACAGAAAACTACTTCAAGAAAAGAGGATTTCAGCTGCTTTCATGAGCTGAAGTGGCTCAGGAGGAGCTTAGAGGAGCATCAAAGCCATGTGTTAGTGGATGGATGAGAAGAGGTGAAGAGCAGCACTTTGACAATGGCCCATCCCCACAGCACTGCACTGATTGTTTAACTCAGATTTGCTGAGTAACTTTAGCCTCAGCTAAAGCTGCCCAGTGGAAATGGCTTACAGGAGTCCCCACACCCACAGTGTAATTTCCCACTCCCATTCTCATGCTGCTGTCACTGTTATGGGGTTGGTCAACAAGTGATCTCCCTGAAAACGGGGATTTACTGTCCCCAATGGAACTGCAGCAATCTAGATGAGGCAGCAGCAACAAACAGCAATGGAGAGATGGAAAGTGCCAACATGGAGCAAAAGCTCTGAAGTTGGCTTGGTTTCTGAAGTGATTCTGCTGACTATGTGTGGGGGTGGAATTAGTATTGTAAATCCTGACCCAGAAGACTCCATTTACTCACTTGCAGTATCCAGTGGGCCTCAAGTCCCTTCTTCTTTGGGCATCTGGCTTTCACACAAATCAGAAAGTTGAAGCAGTGGCTGCTTGTGATAGATGCTGGGTGCTTGGATGAAGTGGCATGAGCAATGAGAGGACAGGAGCCTTTCTTCCCACATCCTCAACTTGCTTTGGGGCTGACTTGCAGAGCTGAAGGGCATTTTCTGTGTCTTAGCTATTTCCTTTGCTTAGAAGAGATGGTGTCAGTATCCAAAACAATGGTACAGAGATGAAGGCGGTCAGAAAGTGACTGTTTCAGATCTGATAACCCCATCCACTTCGCATGGGACACACATCTATCTTTAATTTTAGCACTGTATAAGTTTTCTGGAAAATGGTCTGTCCTCAAAAACAAATTAATGAAGTCAAGATACAGCCTGGACTCACAGCAAAGCCCTTTTTCTCAGTATGCCGCCCGATCTGATTTTAAAGGCAATGAGTGATTTTAAAGGCATTGAGTTCTCTCTTCAGATTTTTCAGAATTCCCTAATAGGAAATGCTTCCATTACAAAAAGTGTTACCAGGAGATCAACCTGGCATAGGTGCTTGTATGGCCAAGTTTGCCTGGACAAGCATCCTTTCTCTGGGGAGCAGCCTCTGCACTGCTGCTACTTTCCACTCCTTATTTCACTGGTCAGGTGGAATACGCTATGACTGAGAAGGCTCCCCAGCATTCAGCCATACCTGTGCTATCTACCAATGGTTAGTTGTCTTCCCCCTCCTTGTGAATCCAGCACCGCTAAGAGTGTGATGCTTCCTCACACTGCCCAATTGCTTTTTGCTGGTTTCCATCAACAAAACTCTACCACCATGAGACCCCAGTGCATTCAGAGCAATGTGTGTCCTGCTGACCTTTCACACAGGACTTGGCTGCTATGTTAAAGCCAGGCAATCCTCAGTACTGGGAAAGTGGTTAAATAATGCTCTCTGGAAGCTCAGCTCCGTTCACTTTATCTCCACAAAAAACTTGCTCTGTGAACTGCAGTGCAGTATGGGTCCAAAGTGCAATATGGCAAAGGTTAGTTAAAATGGACACTTCCCAAAACAGAGGACAACCTCGACCCTTAACATCAGTGATCTGCTTTAAAGGCAGCGACTGGAAGCTGTGACTGTACTGGTGAGTAGAAGCAAAAGCTGTAAAACAGGCAAAAATGCACTCTCTTTAAAAATGATGAGTTTTAACAGGGATCATTTAAGTGGATATCAAGTTAGAGAGAAGTGTGAGAGGTGAACCTGCTCTTCAGTAAAATACAGTGTAAGCAATGCCCGGATTTGTGGAATTCAAGCAGTATAGTACCTTCTCATAGCACTACACGAATATGGGGAAACCCTGAACTGACTCCTACACAGATAATAAAAGAGGCTTCACAATGTCACAACTTTCTCCTGATTCAAAGTGTCCCTGCAGTATAAATACATCTGAATTTCACCAAGATCATTCTAGAGATCTCATGAGGCCTTCCAAACAGTGGCACTCACAATGAGAGGAGAGAATCATAGTGCAAAACAAGTCAGTGAGGTTACTGGATCGAGGGAAGATAATTCCCAAGCCAGGTTCCTTGACAGAGGTAGACGTGCCTATCATATAACACTACTTGACACTGTCTGAATCATCATCAGTGGGTCAAAGTAATCCAAACCATGGCATCTTTTATGATGCTGAACATCTGATTATTGGGACACTGCTATGAAGAATTCCCAAACTCATTTCACAATGATCAGTGCGAGCAGTGTGCTGTCAGAGGATAATGTCGTTTAGTTTCCATTGACCGAAGTTGTTTTCAATTCTCATTTTTTAAGTAAGAAATCTAATTGTGCTGCATTTTCAGAGAAGAACAACTTCAAGAAAGGGTAATGAAAGAAACTTTCTAAAATTGTTCACTATTAGACTAGCACTACAGAAATGAGGATCGTTGGACTGACTGCTAGTTTTGCCATTGGTTCACTGCTAGTACTGCTATCACGTTTAGTCCTTCCAACCTTCAGTTGCACAGCTGTAGGACAGGTATAGTAATACACCTTTCCACAGAATTAGCTATGTTTTCAGAACACAGGGTAAAACATTCTCTGTGTAAACTCATTTTATTCAATACATACAATAAAGTATTACTTTTGTTTTGTCAACTTCTTCACAGTGCCACTTTTTGCTGTGCTTATGGAAGCTATTTAACTTTGTATATGACAGGTACCATACTGTCACATTTCTGTCTCATCACTTTATTCAGCAGCTGATTGTTTTTTAACAAGCCAGAGGCATCAATACCATTTAGCTGACACAAAATGAGTGCTATTTCTCACCTACTCACAGAATTCTGCAACCACTTGTTTCCTCTGATGTCAAAGAAATTCATTAAATGAGATCATCGCATTTCACTCCTTTTACACATGGTCTCAAACTCTGAGACGCAGACCCTGCTCCACTGTAGTGCAAGTTTGTAGGAAAAAAGCCCTGTTTGTTCATTCGCTACAGCTCCCAGGCTCGCTTTTATGCTCAGCTTTTGCTTTCCAGTGAAAGCCGTTAGAGGTACTGAAGGGGACTACTCATAAAAGTGTCCAGAAATGGAGGGTAAATCAAGATTAGTTGAAAAATGGGGCCTGTTAGGATGAATTAACAACAACAAAAAATCATTTAAAGAGGGCTTAACTCTTCCTCTGGCACTGGGGCCTTCAGTCACTGATGATCACTGTGTAAACTTGTGCACACGTGCATGTGATGTTTGTTTTTTGATTAAGTGCGTTATAAAGAAAGTAGCTATTATGAATGTGTTATCTGGCATACTGTATAATCTTTAAACAAAAATTAAACAGAAACTTGGCACAGTGCCGAAAATAAATAAGAAATTGTTTCTACAGATAAAACTGGGATAAAAGAAGTTTGTGTAATTGCCACTCCAAGATCCTGTGGCTTTACAGTGTGCTGTATTTTTTCCTTTCAGTGGAGAAGCCAGATAGACAAATACAGTATTAAAACTCAGGTGGATCAGAAAGTTAGCTCAGTATGTGCCAGCACAACAGTGTGTATACCAGCCCTCCATGATTACTGGCACATGAATCAATCTCTGTTTTGCAAAAGTGAGACAATAATTCTTGTTTCTCCGTTCTCCTTAGGACTGTGGCCGTTATCAGGCCATTAACATTTTGCTGTGGGAAACAGTTTCATTAATAGAGTTTTACCAACGAGGTCTCTGTTTGCAGTCAGATTAATCTGCCATTTTGCAAAAAAAAAGGAACAGCGAGGAAATCATATCTACTTTCATGTGTTTTGGGAAGACAATGACACTGGTGCAAGTAAGTGGTGTATCTCAGACTTACGTAATTACAGACCTTGTATGCAAACCAAAAGCTAAATGTGATTAAAATGTACACATAAAAATGTTGTAACTGTATGAAGGTTAGTAGGCAAATTTATTTAGACTGCGTCCTGTAACAGTAGGGTTTGTTTTTTCAGGAAAACTGTTCTTCATCAACAATGCCAACGTTGCCAAAGTTGAGATGAACTTTGTAACTGTGACCTGTCACTGGAGGCCTCCTGCTTGACCCAAGGGAGAGCTCTTCACCTCCCAGGGCCTCTGTCTTTGGGAAATAAATGAGTAAAGAACTAAAAGCAGGAAAAGTGAATAATCTTTCTTCTGCTGTCCTGGACCTGCCCTTTCTAGTTAGATGGCAAGAGCTTCAGAGAAAGGATTAAATGCCCTCTGTTTTTAATACTGCCAGCAAGACAAGGCCTGATTTAAATCAGGACCTTTAAGGTCTTTCAAGCAGGAAAGTGGCCTTTTCCTGTCAACTTGATTACAACTGATTTTGGAATGCTGGTAATGAGCAAGAAGGATCCTGTCCAAAGAGCACATGAGGCAGCGGTGAGCTTTCCTCACCAGGGAGGCTGGCAGGAGGCACACGCATCTGCGCTCCATTTTGGGCCTGACAGAGCCCTGCTCTCATCTGCCTGTGACCTCCCTCACACACCTTTTCCCTTCCCCCTTATTTTCTCAGTGCCCAGCTGCACACGTTCCAGCTTTGATTACAAAAGATAAACTTCTTTACTCTTACTTTTCACTGTGTGATTTTTATTTTAGTCCGGCTCCCTCACATTTCAGACAGAGTTGGGGAAGTCTCAAATTCATTTTCTTCAGCCTCAGTCTGAAGTGCTATGTGGACAACTTAACTCATTTCCATCAGGTCACCTTTTGCAATGCCAAACAACGGAACGAAGTAAAGTAGGTCACAGTGAGATAGTCCTTTAAAGGCAGCAGGGAGCTGTACTGCTGCCCAGATAAACAGGCTTCACCATTTCCTCACCACACATCCTCACCACCTCTCCCCAGTTGGCACCAGCACTTGTTTGGCTGCTTGGTGAGCCACGGGGAATTAATCCAGTAAACATTAACCTGGAAAAATACCTATCGTAGAATCAACAAAACCTTAAACTGGCAGTGACAACAACAAAAGCAGCCCACAGCATCTAACAGGAAGGGCTTGGCCCTGTGCCTGGCCACTTGTTTAGGAGGACTCTGGAATCTACCCTTCTGTTTTACTCTTCACAATTAGTGATGTGCAATAAGGCATTAAAAGCTTTTTGTTTGTTTGTTTGTTTGTTTTTAAATTTAATGTGCACAATTTAGTGTTCCGACTTTACTTTCTCCTTTGACAGCTACAAAGAAGTAACTTTACAGAATTAGGAGAAAATAATGTTTGCTATTCCTTCTTTTCCATTCCCCATGCATGGGCCCAGCAGGAATTTCAGCAAATCCCTTCTTTCTTCCCTGCTGAGCAACACTAGCAAATGGCATACCCAAATTTCAATACAGCTGCCCCAACGTGAAGCAAGAGAAAGGTTAGAGGAAAGGCATCTCACATCACATTTACCATCCCCTAGGGTGGTTGCTGTGGTTACCGCTTTAGAAAGGAACAAAACTCCATTCACACTCCAAGGGCTCATAACACAGGCCCTACATTTTAAAGTGCTGTACTGGGATATGGTACAATAGGCAGAGATACTGTGATGTGGGTTGTGACTCCTGTTGCAGGAGCAGAAGTTGTCATTGTGTCACTGCATCAGGTTACATTCCTTGCATTTGTGTGTGACTTCAGACATGCTGTTGTCTCACCAGGATTTATTCAACCACAAAATTTTAGCTGAAGAAAGCTGTGGGGCAAAAACCAGATTGCACAAACATCAGATACCACAATTTGAGTAAATTTGCCCCCAAGTAAGATCACATAAAATACTTTAGTTATGCACAACTCCCCGCTTGCAGTGAATCCTCTTAAAATTCCTCCCGCCTAAGTCTGTGAAACAGAGAAAGCTTCTCTACCTTATCAGCCAATTGTGAAGGAAAACTCATGTGAAGGTCACTGTGTTTATGAACAGAGCAAGCGGTACCCTGGCCTACATTAAAAGAGAGGTGACCAGCAGGGTGTGGGAGGTGATTATCCCCCTCTCCTCCGTTCTCATGAGCTCCATTTGGAGTACTGTGTCAAGGCCCGTGGCCTCCAGTGCAAGAAAGACCTAGACCTGGGTCCAGAGGAAGACCTGAGGATGCTCAGAGAGCTGGAGCAAGGTTGACGGAGTTAAGCTTGTTTAGCTTAGGAGAACAGAATTCTCAGAGGAGGCCTTATTACAGCCTTCCATTACATGAGGTGAGCTACAAGCAGGAGGGGGAGTGACATTTTGCAGTCTAATCATGATAGGATAAAGGGGAATTGCTTTAAAATAAAAGAGAGATGATTTAGAAGTTAGGAAGAAATTCTGTATTCAATGATCAGTGAGGCACTGAACAGACTACCCAGGGAAGCTGTGGATGCCCCATCCCTGGAAGTGTTCAGGGCCAGGTTGGATGGGGCCTTGGGCAGCCTGATCCCATGGGTGGAAGCCCTTCCATTAGCACAGGGTTGGAACTGGACGATCTTTAAGGCCTTTTCCAGCCCAAACTATTCTGATTCCAAGTCTATGATTTACAAGCAGGACAACAGCCATCTTGCAACCGGGGTGCGTAAAGCACTGTCAACACAGTGCTCCTTAGGGCCCAGCTCTGCACTGCACTACTCCTGGCTATGCTGCAGGCTGGTAGCCAACAAAATCAACA
Source organism: Coturnix japonica (assembly GCF_054131305.1). Lineage (NCBI taxonomy): Eukaryota > Metazoa > Chordata > Aves > Galliformes > Phasianidae > Coturnix > Coturnix japonica. The sequence goes on along the minus strand of NC_140663.1, from coordinate 60,917,297 downwards.
AAATCATTCCAACTATCTGAATCCGGAAGGAGTGTGAGTGGTGAGAAAGAGGTGAGATAGTGTTCTCTTTTTTGAGGCTGCTACGCAGCTGCATGGCACAGTGATGCTACAGGCCGTGCTGACCAGGCTCCCGCTCTCCTTATTCTGCAAGCAATGCCTGGTTGCAGTGGGCCCGCGTTGCAATAACCCTCATTGCAATAACTTCTCGTTGCAATAACCCTTTACTGAGGTGAGCCCTCGCTTCAGGGACCCCCGGGAGCCATGCCAAAGGGGCCTCCACCCTGACCACAGAACATCTTTGCAAAGGAATTGGCGGGGGATGGGGGGGGAGGAGAAGAACAGAGCGGCGTCACAACCGAGCTTCCATCCTCAATGCGGATTGAACGGCGCAGCCACCGCCTCCCATTGACTCTGTGCCCGCCCCGAGGGTGCGGTGAGGGGGTTCGTGCACTCAGCCCAGCCCGCCCCTTCCGCTGCGGAGCGCAGATTTCCCGAGCCCCGCCACAGTCCCGGCACTGTTCCCGATTCTCCTTTCTCCACACCGAACCGGTGGGTAGCGGGACAGCGAGGCTCTCTCCGCAGCGGAGAGAAGGCGTTGGCGGCGGTTTGGTCTCCCCGCGGCTGGGCGGTGGGCTGCTCGTGCTCCGGGGGCTCGGGGCTGTGCTCGCGGGTGGGCGTTGCGTTACGTGCTGCCGCAGCGGCCCCGAGCCCGGCGGGGCGAGCGGTAACGGGCTGGACGCGCGGGCGGCCGTTGGAAAGCGGCCCCGTTAAACCGAACATCCTATCGTCCCTTCTCGTAGTACGTCATGGCGACCCTGAAGGAGAAGCTCATCACCCCCGTGGGCGCGGAGAGCAAGGTTCCCAACAACAAGATCACCGTGGTGGGGGTCGGGCAGGTGGGATTGGCGTCTGCCATCAGCATCCTCTGCAAGGTACGGCCGCCGGGCGGCGCTGCGGCAACTCGTGTTTGAGCACATGGTGGAGGGGGGGAGGGTCGGGATGGATGTGGGGGTCACCTTCGCTTCGTCCCATCAGGTTCAACTGGCCCTAAAGAGTTATTATTTAGTTGCGAAAATGCTCTGAGGGCATTCCCAAATTCCTCTTTTTTTCTTACGAGTTGATTAAGAGTTTTCCGTATCAAAGCTGGGAGTCTGCCTAGCGGAGCTCTTTCTCCCACAAAGAATGCGGGCTGACCAGAGACCAGTGTGAAGGATGGGGTAGGAAACAGAACGATATCTTGGTGATTTTTATTCTTGTGTGACTATGCCGTACTGTCTCATCTCTGAAGGTCCTGGAAATGTGTTAGTATTGGTACACCTTTGGGTCCTAATGCTAATTCTGAGTTTACTTGTGGTATTTCACACATAGGCTTCAGTGACGCTACAGTTCCACACTGGTTATTTTTAGCTCTCAGAAACAAGTCACTGATGTTGCCGTGCTGTTTTGGTCCTGTGACCGATTAACTGTTCTAAATGTAAACAGTTTGCACAAAAGCAGCAGGCCAACACAATTTTTTTTATATCTGAAGTGAAAAACTTAAATATATTTGCTGTTAAATGTTTTTTTTTTTCCAAATGAAAACAGTGCATATTGTTGCATGTTTAAGGTAGCTTAGTTGATGCCAGTATTTCCATGCGAAACGAGTGTTACCCGTCTATATAAACTAAAGAGGAGTTTTAAGATAATGCTTTCAATGGCGTAGAAATGGCCTAATGAGTACCATCAGATGTAGATACTTAGGGAAAACTAATTTGGTCATCAGTGTAACCTAATGAATGATGAAACTTTAACGTACAGTTTACAAGGGTTGTTAACGCTTCCATCAGAAGGTGGCAGTGCTCCGTGTTAAAGCAAGAGCATCTTCTATCCATGTTTCACCATCTTGCTATTTTGAGACCATATAATGTTATCTCCCAACTTACTTGGCTTGACAACAAGCGTGTATGTTTAAATGTGTTAATTTAGAAAGCAGTATAGCTGAAGAAGCAACTTCTAAATGTGAGTTAACAGATAATAACAGACTAACTTCCTTAAATTTAATCATTTCTTCAGGGTCTGTGTGATGAGCTTGCTTTGGTTGATGTTGTGGAAGACAAACTGAAAGGAGAAATGATGGATCTACAGCATGGGAGCTTGTTCCTTCAGACGCACAAGATTGTGGCGGACAAAGGTGAACTTCAGATTCTTTATAACAATATTCTGTGAGCTTAACAGTAGTGTGTTGCTCAGGTAATCAGAACCCTCAGGGTTTGGCATGAGAAGATTTAAATTCATGAATTGGGGTGAGATTTTAGTCTCTTATAATTCCAATCAGGAGTGACCCTTAATCAAAGCTTTCTTGTGTCTCTTAATGGTCACTTTACTATTTTGGGCAACAGTTAAAATTGATTTTAATGGAATACTAGTAATTCTGTAATATAGAACAAATACTTTTCTTACTGTACAGATGACATTTGGATGGGGAAGTTGAATGTAATTGATATCTATGTGCTGGTACATCAGGACTGTGTCTTACGTTTGGGCTTGTATGTTGATACAGTACAGAGGCTACTCAAAATACCTGTATGAAAATGATACTGCTGAAATTGCTGATAAACATATTTAACAGTCTTTTCCTCCATCCATACTTGTAGATTATGCTGTCACAGCCAACTCCAAGATTGTCATAGTAACTGCAGGTGTTCGTCAGCAAGAGGGGGAGAGTCGTCTCAATCTGGTTCAGAGGAATGTGAACGTCTTCAAATTCATCATTCCTCAGGTTGTGAAATACAGCCCCAATTGCATCATCCTTGTGGTTTCCAACCCAGGTAAAACAGATCTCTAGAACACCCGTGCTTTTTGTTCTTAGAATATTAGTGATGCTTCATTAATCTTCTCCAATACTATTTCCAGTATGAAATTTCTTTATTTGGACATCTGCTATGTAGTTGTTAACGGTAAAAATATAAGAGCACTAGGAATTAGATATTTATTCAGGACTCTTCATGGTTTTCATTTTAAAGTATTCCTAATGATAAATACTTTGGTTCTTACCTACTTTGGCTTAAGCAGAAGGTTGCTTTAAATTTCTAGATCAACAGGTTTGAATGATGGGAAGATACCTGCTTGTACATAGCGTGTAAATCAAACGTTTTGACTGGGGCTTGCCATAGAATGGCCTGGGTTGAAAAGGACCACAATGATCATCCAGTTTCAACCTGCCTACTGTGTGCAGGGTCACCAACCACCAGACCAGGCTGCCCAGAGCCACATCCAGCCTGGCCTTGAATGCCTCCAGGGATGGGGCATCCACAGCCTCCTTGGGCAACCTGTTCCAATGCGTCACCACCCTCTGTGTGAAAACCTAACTCCTAATATGTAACCTAAACCTCACCTGTCTCAATTTGAAATCATTCCCCATTGTCCTATCAAGGGATAGGATAAGACTGGATATGACCATTCTTCAGACAGCTGTAGCCATATATTCAGTAAATAAGAGGAAGAGGAAGGGGTATAAACTCCAGTATAGTTTGTAGGAAGTCTCTGTAGGGTGTTTTTTCTTTGGTTCAGTACCAGAGTAAAGCAGTTGCTGCAGAGCCCTGGCAATGAGGTGACACCACTTTTAAAGTACCTTCACAGTTAAGACAGTGCATGTAGAACTGGTAACTCAGCTGCTGTTTGAATAATTAGCTGGTGTACAAGTTGTACTATTGAGTGCTGGTGTACTGAGCAAGTGATCTCTGTGCAAGTACAATAATATGGCAATTTTAGGCTTATCTAAAAATGAAATCACAGATCAAATTGTTCTTGTTCTAGCAAGACTGAATTCAAACTACAGACTTCTTTCCAGTAGAACAGCTGTGTGAGTCAGCTGAGCATGTTGCTTTTTTTCCAGAATTACTTATGCTTTTTTTTTCTTTAAGAATCTGCGGAATCCCTGTGTTCACTGTTTTTACATAGTGGAGCTATTGTAAGCCTCTTAGAAAGGACTTCAGGCATGTCAGGTATCAGAGTAATGTCCATTAGCTGTGTGCTGGTGTGACCTTTGTGTCCTTCCTGGTTTGACTTGCCCAGATCTGTCTGAGCTTTAACTCAGGTTGCACTGCCCACATTCTCTCCTGTGCAGAAAACTGTATTGTTGGCAAGTAGTGAGATAGAACTGTGCCCCAAAGTTTGGATGTGTCCAGGGGGAATGCAGCTGTTTGAGAGGCCGGTGCTCTGTAGTCTGCACACAGATGGCCCTGGCAGGAGCTCCACCAGTTGTAGCTGTAGCGAGGTAATGCCTAATGGGAATGCTTCTTGTAACATGAAGATGCAAACTGCACTGAGACTGCATGCGTTTGGTGCCCAAGCAAGTCTCTATATATCTTATATTTCTATATAAATACATTCTCTTTAGAGAACTGGTTTTCCTCCGGGAGTTTTGGAGTCAGCATTCAGTGGTGTGGCTTGATTATTATTCTTCTTTGCAGTTATGGATTTGAGTTTTCTTTCAGTCTGCCTCAGCCTTAATTGGCTTGTTTTTCTCTAAATCTATTTTTAGAGCCACATGTGGCCAAAGCACAGAGCTCATTTAGCTTTCTGTGCTACGGAAGTAACCACTGCAAAAACTGTGTAGTGAACAGATATGTTCAAGAAGTGAACCTGGAGTAGGATTATGTACATGTAAAGATTCTTTTTCTTTTTTCCCCACTGTGAGTTGCTTTGCTGTTTCTTGTGAAGAAGTGGAAGATGAAGTTACTTGGGGAAATAGCTCGACTATTTTAGCCAGAGCAAAATTTCAATCCTAATTCTGGATGCTTTGAGGGGCTCAGTTGTAGCTGGCAGGATACTGATCTCCAAAGGCTTTCCTCGGGTTTTCTGAAAGGTAGCTAGGTGGGTCTTAAGATTCCTGTAGTTTATTCACCTTAGTCCTGTAAATAGACAGTCCTAAAATACAGTGACCAGTGAGCTCACTTATGTTTTGAGTTCCTGATTGCTCTACCACTTGCAGCAAATACTTGGTGCGTTATTTCTGGTGTACACGATTGGTTTAACTTACTGTGCGTGTTCTTCTTTTTTAGTGGATATATTAACCTATGTCACATGGAAGCTGAGCGGCCTGCCAAAGAACCGTGTGATTGGAAGTGGCTGCAATCTAGACTCAGCTAGATTCCGCTACCTGATGGCTGAGAGACTTGGTATCCACCCAAGCAGCTGCCACGGCTGGGTTTTAGGAGAACATGGTGATTCTAGCGGTAAGGAGCACTTTGGAAGACTTTGTTTGATTAAACAACACAGTACTAGAGGATGAAGCTGCATGTGTTAAAAATCCTGTACAGATATAGCTGGGCTTGAGTGGCTAGCAGCCCTTTGTTGTCTTTAAAGTAAGTTGAGACTTAAGTTCAGGAAATCCTGCTACTGTTGTTTTTTTTTTTTTGTCCTGTTTTGTTTTTTCTTTTTCATCTATAATCTGTAGCAAGGCTCTCCACTGAAAGCTGCATTAATGTTATTACTACATCACTAAGTGGGATTGTTGCAACCAGTCTAAAAGGCCAGCAATCCAGATCGAAGTAAACCTAAATCCCTTTACTTTGTGAATTTTCTCCATGCTATTTCAATAGAAGCTTTAAGAGAAGCTTCTTTGATTTCATGGTTTTATTTATTTATTTATTATGTTTATCCTAGCTTGGCCAAGAGAAGGTGGTGTTGCTAAATGCTGTGAAGCTTATACTCTCTCTCTCTCTGTTGCAGTGGCTGTTTGGAGCGGAGTTAATGTGGCAGGTGTTTCTCTTCAGGAGCTGAATCCTGCCATGGGAACTGACAAAGACAGCGAGAACTGGAAGCAAGTCCACAAGCAGGTTGTTGATAGGTACGGTGAGTTAAAGAATAATGTGGATGCATGTAATGATGGAGATGGCTTTTTTGCATGCTACATCTCCTTTCCATCTCAGCCTTCATGTATTCAGAATGACAGTTTAAATCACTGTTCCACTGATTTAAAGAATTTGTTCAGTTGTACCTGGCTTTCTATTTTTTACTAAAAGAATTGTTCATGTGGGGAAGCTAATTTTTTGTCTGTCATAGGAGGATGTTTTCTTTTGCTTTTTTGATGGGGAGTATTTGCTTATCTAAGACTTTATCTTCAGTATACTTTGAACGCTCCTTAACTAATGTGAGTGTATTTCAATGTTTCCTTAGTGCCTATGAGGTCATCAAACTCAAGGGGTATACAAACTGGGCCATTGGCCTTAGTGTTGCTGACCTTTGTGAGACAATTCTGAAAAACATGTGCCGAGTTCATCCTGTGTCAACAATGGTAAAGGTAAGAAATGTTGTTTAATTGGGTGCTCTAGCACAGATTTTGTTGTGGGAAAACTGAACAGTCTCAGTTAGCAAGGTGGTGAACAAAGGAAGCTTTGGTTGTTTTTTCTAAATCACTCTGAATTTCAGACATTACAAAGGGAGCTTCTTCTTGTAGTTTTCTCTCCTGACTTCTTAGTTCTCTTAGTTCCATACTTGTAAGAAGGGTAAGCAAATACTGCCCAGTGTTGTGTTACCCCTGTGTGAAGTTTGCCATCGTTAAAAGAAGTTTTCAGTGCAAGAAAGAAAAAGGATAACTTTGTGGAGGCCAAAATGTGTTTCCATGAAACATTCCCTAGCTAAGGTGCTGGGGCAGTGTGGGTGTTTTTTATCTATTTGTATCTAGTCTTGTGTCAGCTGAATCTCTACTAGAGCATGAACAGTCAGCTGGTTTTACAGCTCCCCCTATAGTCAGAAAAAAGACCTGCCACTTCTACCTGCTCTAATCCTACAGCTTTAGAGTTTTGTCGGCCTACTTGATAGATTTATAAATGTCCCATTTATAAATGGGACTTTTGGAGTTAGAATTTATGAAATAATCAATTTTATTATTGCCATTTGTTTTAAGCCAACTCTGTTTTATTTTCAAATACGTAGACTGAAAATTGTCTGCAGGCTGCAAAGTAATAGTCTTAAGATCTGACATCAGAAGGCTTCCTGCTGTGTAAATCAAAAGCATCTCTGAAAGTTATGGATTCCCATCATTGATGTAATCTCTTTTGTTTGTGACAGGGCATGTATGGCATTGAGAATGATGTCTTCCTGAGCCTGCCTTGTGTCCTGGGTGCCTCTGGACTGACAAGTGTCATCAACCAAAAGCTGAAGGATGATGAAGTGGCTCAACTGAAGAAGAGTGCAGACACATTGTGGAACATCCAGAAAGATATTAAAGATCTGTAACTCAAATGTTAGATTGCAGCAATAGAAAAACAGCATGTTGTATACAAATGTGGGCACTCTACTCACTATACATCTCTGTGGTTAACGTTTAATGCTCTTCCAGGCTGAGCTTCTGTCCACAATAGCTAAACATAAGCTTGCTGTAACGCACAGACCTCATGAACAAATAAAGCAACCTTCAGGCATGTTTTGCTGTCCTAGTGACTTATTTCTGGTATTTGCAGCTTACTCTGGCCGTAGTGTTCGCCATTAATATCTGCCACCTCCTACACAATAGTGTAGACGCATGTGTTTTCTAACATAAGGTTAGCAGAAATGTAATGATTACCTGTGAAGGGACTGCAGTAACACAATCTTATTGGAAGCCATTTCTGTACAGTTGGTAACTTGAAATCCAGATGCTGACTTAAGTGTCTGGGAATTAAAAACTTTCCTGATATTTTTACTGTTGCATAAAATAAATTGATATGTAGACCTGGAAACCTGCTATGAAAAATGTTTCCGCAAATATCCTGAAGTTTTATTGCCCAAGTTGATGCTTTCTGCTCTACATAGCAGAGACCAACTATAAAATAATGAAAAGAGTAAGTTGCTGTGACTGATGTGACACCATTTGCTTTTGCTCTGACCAGTGTTAATATCTCAAAAATGGATGGTGTAGGGACTTAGAAAATGGAGGACACCCCCTGATGCAATTCCTCACTATTCCCTTGCTGCTGTTGCCAGAGAGGAGATCAATGCCTGCTTCACTGCTCCCCTCATGAGAAATATGTAGGCCATCAAGAGGCCTCTCTGTGCTGAACAAACCAGGGGAACTCATGTCTTTCCTCTGTGTGCTTCACAACCTTCATATCTCTCCTTTGGACACAAATGTTATGTCCTTAAATTGTGGCACTGAAAACTACACACGAGACTTGAGGTGAGGCTGCACTCCATGCAGAGCTGGACAATCCCTTCTCTTGGCTGGTTAGCTGTGTTGTGCTGTCCATTTGGCCCTTTTGAGTGCCAGGGCAGAAAGAGATAAAACAGGCTTAATACTAAATTGCATGTTTGAGGCTTGGGAGGCAGTTGTGAGTGTTCAACCATTATGTTTTATGTGTGATGTTGGACTCTGTCCTCTGGCACTGAGAGTTTTGTAAATGTATGATGGGGAAGGTCTTCCCTTACTCTTCTTTCCTCTTTAGTTTTTGAAGTGGGAGTCAAGGTTACACTTTTGATTGCTTGGTGATCCTTTAATGCCTAAATGAAAAATCACTCATCAAAGAGCAGGGTCTTTGTGTTCTGTGATCAGCAAACTGATATCTTGGGTTGTGATGCCTTGAAATTAACACAGGAATCACTGCTTGAGCTGGAAGCTGTTGTCACCCCAATGTCTGTCAACTGCTCCTTCAATTCCCTCTATATCCACAGATTGGGTGTTTTTTTTTTAGTGATCATAAATTCAACATTAACATGACATCTTTTGTGCCTTGTCTTTAAATAGACAGAGAGCTAAAGACTGTCCCCATCACGAAAAGGTGCAGTCTGTGACAAAATAGAGTGGCTGCATATAAAGGACAGAGGTAACTGAAAGAATGAGGAAATATCAGTCTGCAAGATGACCATACTGCCTTAGTTTTCACCTAATAGATGCTTGTGGGTTTTGAACAGAGTAGACTCCCGCTTATCTTGTCTATGTTTTGCTTTTACAGCCCTAGAGATACATGAACTTTGCTCATTTTATCCTGTGAAGGGCAATGCAGGTCTTTAAACACATTCCCTATGTATCAAGGGATACCTTGGACTAAGAGAAAACATCATGATGCTGTTGGACTTTATGTCGAAGTAAGCAGGAAAAAACAGTGTGCGGAAGCACAGCAGAACACTTCAGGAAGCACTGAGGACAACTTGCTTGACTCACGTGAGGTAAGAGCAGTAAGGTTGTTTTCATTGCTGTAAGGACCTAGGCCCCTTATATTTGCAGGTTTATAGTAACAGAGTACAGAACAGAAAGTCAGTCTGACTGCTCTGCAAACGTCAGACAAGAGATGAGGAAATACCAATGTAAAATGGAGAGAGGAGGGATATTACTGGCGTGGTGGTACCAGAAGACCAGAACATGGCCTTCCATGTTACACTTAACCTTGAATATATGCTTATTACCACTGTATTTGTAACATAGCTTTACAAATAAAACAAATGCTAAGAAGAAAGAACTTGAATTTTCTATCTGCACATCCAAACCTTTGAGGTAAATGACAGTGCAAACATTAACTATACTGCAATTATTTTTTGATAGGAGTCTTGTCAATATTGTATCTTCACTGCAGCTGTTGTACAATAGCTTCTTCATATGTGCAAACAGCAAACTATTGGTTTCTGTTACTTGGATATCCTTCGCATCCTTTGTTTATTTATAAGAAGTCTGCATTGCAAGAAACTGTGCAAGGTTAGTATAACATCAGTGATGTCTGCAGTAATCAGCCATCACCTAAGCAAGAGGTGGGCTTGTTCTGAGCTAACCCACAGTGTTCCATTAGTTTCTCCTCTACTTAGTCAGAGGACAAAAATGGGTCAGGGAGTTGGAAGCAGGATTAAACGGTGGAATGATGTTCAACAGAACATACAGATAGGTATAGAGTGATGGAACGATTCTACATATGTGTTTAGCTAGACTGGTAGTGTTTACATGACTTGCATAGAATCTAACTTAGAATTGTGTTTTGTGATAAGTAGGTGACTTGTGTCCTCGGTTACTCATCAAATTGCTGCTCTCACTGTGTTTATACACATCAGCTTTTTGCTGTAACTAAATGCTACTTTCTTCAGTTTGCAGAAATAAATCATTACAGTTCTGTTGCACAATTCTCAGTGATATGTAGCTACAGGACTTTCAGTAGTGTCTGTGTGATTAGGAGCCACAGAATACTGAAAAGCCCCATCCTTATATTGTGGTCTACAATGACACGCTGCCATAGCATAACAAGGCGTCTCAGGGCAATGTCTAATTTTTGGCATTACTTTATCTATGAGTAGATCTCCTCTAATTCACATCTCTGAGCACAACCTTAAGTAAGTGAAAACTTTCAAAGCTTCTCAGAGATTACAATAGCTGGGGTCTTTCTAAAACCCACACCCACCACAGTGGTGTACTTCATTTGTCGAAGCAATTTCCTGACATGCCATTGCTTTGTGAGTCATTATTCTGTGCAAGCACAAGAGCTGTGCAAATCATTAACTTAGATGGTCTACTGGAGAGGTCAGACTCACGAGGCCTGGATTTGTTCAGTGTCTGAAATGAGTGATTTACCTGCAAACATGAGCAACAATGCACAATCTGGCCCAGGTAATGGATGTGCAAACTACGATTTCTCTGCAAATATTTTCTCCCTTATGCTCTCCTCTTTAAGAGCTCTTCAAACCCTACTTAGTTGTGTTTACACACTCGACATCTGAGGCAAAAATAATCCAGAAAATCTGTTGAAACAAAGTGCAGGTGGATACCTATCAGCAGGAATTTCCGGAAGGTAATATTTGTATTTCTTGCTTAGTGGGATGTACTAAATGAAAATGCAAAGGGAATAAATAAGACATTTTCTTCTGAGGTACAGTTTCTATCTGTGCTGCCGGTTCCACATTTCAGACAGACAGAGATGCTATGATTGCCTAAGCCTCTGTTCATTCAGCCATCTCCAGCGGTGTCACTGGGATTGCACGGACACCTTAGAATTACATCAAACTCATTCTCCTACCCACATATGACAGTAGAGCAGTCCCTGATACTCTCAGACTGAAGATCGGTCCGGGAGACTATTTGTTGTTGAGCTTCTATTCATTATACTGAGTTGTTTTTTTTCAGTGCTGGATGGTTTTGCATTAGAAGGAAATAAGTATTTTTTTAAATGACTTCTGTACTGAGCTGGTTCTGAATGCTCTGTTTGTGTTTTGTTTTGTTTGAAAGATAAAAGAAGAATAAACAGAAACAAGTCTGGACTGGACTGGGTGATCTTTTAGGTCTTTTCCAACCTTGGTGATTCTATGATTGATTCTATAAGTCTTTGGATATGCACCAGAGGGATTAAAAGTCAATAGTATGGATCTTAAAGGGACATAAAAGAAGGCTGTACTCATAGGTAGTGCCTATATTCCACTGAAAAAAAATTATGTTCATGAATTGAATTAATCAAATTCATTGAATGTGGTTAAATTTCGGCAAGTATCTTAATTTTGATCACAGGACAGCCCATTTTTTATTATTTTTTCCTGATTAAGTCCTTACTGTGCTATAGCAGAGTGAATGAGAAGGCCTCTTTCAGCACCACATCTCTGAGTTTGCAGAACAGTCTTTCAAAGCGCAGAAGGCTGGGCAAGACATTGTTTGCAGACAGAGAAGTAAAATAATGCACTCCTGCCTGTTTGAGAAGATGCAGATAAGCTGTGTGAAACTGAGCTGTTCGCTCTGATAACTATTCTTTCAATGTCACACAGGATAAAAGAGTGAGAATTTTAGAACTCCTCTGAGCTGTGTTTGTACTTCTGTGAAAGTGGTTGTGTCTTTGTCCATGAGTTTGCATCCTAGATGGGAGCACAACACCCTGTATAGTAGAGAGCTCTCTTTTTAAATATCCTATCATTGCTCTTCTTTACCCTTCTTTCCTGTGCACCTAAGCCTGAGGCGGGGGCTTTTCTTCCAGACAAAGATCCCTCATTTTGCTGACTGCACTATGATTCTGTTTCCACAGTGTTTATAAAACTGAGATTTGTCGTGAACAAAGATTAATCAGAAGGATTAAACAGCCTTTTGTCAAAAGCAAAACCCAGTAGACGTTGGAGAACTGTTAATACCATCAGTGCCACCTACTGTTCAATTTCCAGAGTGCACATAACTAATGCTACAAACCTGTACAATTTAACCCTATGCTTATGAACATTTTAAATATCTGTATCTTATTTATTCCTACAGCTGACCCAAGTGCAGGTTATAAACTCAGTCAATAAACAATATTGACTGCTTCTTTCCCAACGTGCTGTTTTTCACAGCCAGAGAGGCTGAAGTTGGTTTTCCAACTTCCTTGAGGTGGTTCTACTGGACAGACTGAGGGGTTCCAAACAGAAGGAGTCAGATCGAAGTAAGCAGAGATGTACTTTGGTGACAACAATAATATGGGAACATAAAGACTGGACTTCACTTTTGTGGAAAGTATTTTTATGAACTATTATTTTGTGTAGGTTTCCATGTTCCCAATTCAGCAGATGGCCTTTCTTTTATATTACAAAAGAAGAAAAAAATTATACAAGTATTCTACAAGTATTGCACTTGCGTCAGGGCAGTACAGGCCTAGATACACGTGCAGACCACGGGAGAACAACTTCTTGAGGGTAGCCCTGCTGAGGACTTAGGAGTCCTGGTAGATGAAAAAGCTAACATAAGCCAGCAGGGTGCGCTTGCAGCCCAGCAGTACAACGGTATGCTGGGTTACATTAGAGGAGGGTTGGCTAGCAGGGAAAGGGAGGGGGCTGCCCCTCTCTGCCTTCATGACGCCCTATCTGGAGTATTGTATCTCCCAATATAGGAAAGATGTGGAGCTTTTGAAAAGACTCCAGAGGAGGATCAGGAAAATGATCACAAGGCTGGAGCACCTCTCCTATGAAGATAGGCTGAGAAAGATGGGCTTGTTGAGTCTGGAGAAGAGAGGGCTTCAGAGAGGCCTCATTACAGCCTTGCAGTCTTTAGAGGGAGATAATAAACAGGAGGGTAATAAACTTTTTACAGGGTTGAATATTGATAGCATAAGGGGAAATGTTTATAAACTAAAGGAGGGGAAATTTAGACTAGATGTCAAGGGAAAGTTTTTCACGGAGGGTGGTGAGGCAGTGGCACAGGCTGCCCAGAGAAGCTGTAGGTGCACCATCCATGGAAGTGTTCAGAGCCAGGTCAGACAGGGCCCTGGGATAGCCTGATCTCGTCGGTGACAATCCTACGCACAGCTGGGGATTGGAACCAGGTGGGGTTTAAGGTCTTTTCCAGCCCTAGCCATTATATGCTTAGTGACATCCTATCTCTACAACAAAAAGGGGCACATTCTTCTAGTGCTAGCACTGTCCCCTTTTCACTGCTTGCCTCTCGATGCACTTTGCAATGAGGATATGGAGTGACTTTGTTCCTTTCTGCTCTTGGAGGCTGCCCTCCACTGCATATGCTGTACGCATATGCCCATTCTTGCTGACAGAATGTAATCTTTCTTCTTGGGAGCTGGGTTTTGTTTGTTTGTTTTTCTGTAGGATCACAGGTACTGGCATTAAAGAACTTCTTTACTGTGCAGGTTATGGAGCACAGGCTGCCCAGAGAGGAGGTGGAGTCTCTAGAGATATTCAAAACCTGCCTGGATGTCCTCCTGTGCAATCTGCTGTAGGGATCTGCTTTAGCAGGGAGTTGGACTTGATGATCCCTACAGATCCCTTCCAGCCCCTGCAATTCTGTGATACTCTGTGAGCTGATGAATCCTCTGGCACCAGTCTGTATCCTTTCTATCCCATTGCCAACTAATGTTGCGCCCTAACATGGCGACCCCCACCTCGGGCTATCGGCGGCCATTGGCAGGCAGGCATGCCCTAGTGATGAACAAGCGGGACTTGCGTTGTGAGAGGAGGCCTGCTTTTGGGGTGGAGCAGGGCTCTGCGGTTAGGATGGGTTTGTGGGCTGGGTTGGTGTTGCCCTCCTGGCTTGTCACCTGGAATGGCGTTGGTGAGGCTGTGAGCCTCAGTACTACAGTACTACATTGCCTACGTGCTGTTGTGTACACCTCCATTCTCACAGACTAGTGGTAGCATAGTGGTAAGCAAGAGAAGAATAAAGGATTATGCTGTGACAACATTGGCCTGTGTGGGCCTTAAGCTCTCCCACAGTTCAAATGTTTACTGGTTTACAGCATCCCTCACATTTCTATTTTACAGGAAGCTGTCAAATCCATGCAGTTATCTAAATAGGGTTATTTATTACTGGTTCCTATATAGTAAAGAGAAGGAAGTCATAGTTGTCTTACTTTTATACAGATGGGCAGCCTATCTTCTAAACCAGTTGCCTCAGACTTGCTCTGTCCATCTGTGCTGCTATGAAGTCCACGCCAGCCATTGCCCTCCATACAGCTAGTGATCCCCTGGAGCTTACCCAGAGATCTGGTCAGTGCTGAACTCTGGATTTTGGGCAAGTTCCTCTCTAATCTCAGAATCTGGTTCAGTTGACAGTTATCCCAGAGGGACTAGGTTCTCAGCATAAGCATGTAAGTATCTTCAGAGTAGGCAGCTGCTCGGTGGGTCTTGGAGAGTCTTAAGCTGTAAGCTCTGCAGATGTGTGCACTGTTTGAAGTATCTTGTGCTGCAGCAAGATGGGTGTATTTTTTCCCTGGGACCAGAGGCCAGAGAAAAAGAAACCAGGTGGAAAATAGGGGACAAGACCTGCAGGGAGTGCAACTAAAAGTATGTAAATAGAGCAACTGTACATCTGTTTGTAAAAACTCTCAGAGATGCAGGTTTGCTCTAGATCAGAATGAAATCAACAGCTTGCCCAGAGCTTTGGGAATGCAGCTGGAATTAACTGTGGAAAAAGGGTGTGAGGCAAATTAGTGCTTTTGGACTGATGGACTGAACAAGAATAGGTAACAGCGCTTAACCTGGCAAGTAATCTAAGAGACATCATGTAGAAATAGTCTGCTTGCCCTAATGGCCAGTGGATAGAGAAAAGTCCATGAGTGGTGACAGGCAGGGGAGGACTTGGGGGCTGGACTCAGATCAGGTGGTGAACTCAGAGTGTCCTCTTTCCTGGAGTTTGCTCAGGGCCGTGCTGGATTTACAGCTGGTGAGTTTCAGTTGTCCCTGAAGAGGAAGATACTGAAAGTTGTTAGTAGGGAGCTTAAAACCAAGTTTTACCTCCCTTTAGGGACAGAAGAAAGGCCTGGCCCCAAAGTGAAGACCTTCCTCAGGTCAGTCTTTTTAAAATTCTTACCTCTGCAAGCAGCTGCTTCTCAAGCCCTGAGGATTTCACTGAGCCAATTTAATGCTGGTGGTCAGACAGTTTAAACCCATTAGCTGCCAGCTATCTGAGTAAATTTTCTCCTCCAAACCCAGTGCACCGGCAGACCACTCCAAGAAGAACTGCAGAGAACTGCCGCATTAACTGGACATTTGAGTACAACTGTTGTGACCTGCGTTGTGAGCATTTAGGGGCTGAAGAAAATGCCACTGGCGAGATCACTGTCCATGACCTCTCTGAATGGGCTTCCTCAGTGGGAAGATGAAGACCTGCCAGTGGAGGACTTGTTGCTCTTTGAAGTTTCTTGGGAAGTTACCAACAAAGGTTTGTATAACACTCATATAAGAGTCAGCACTGCTGTTTTTGTGGGGAGGAGGAGGAGTGTGGGACGTGAGCATGAGGGGCATTAAAGGGAGACCGGACAAAAGCTGGATGCGTGCTTAAATGTGGCATCCGTGTTTGTGCTGGTTGCGTGTGGGCTGCATCTGCATGTTCTTGCATGGAATTAGCATAGTAGTGTCAGGGTATGTATTTGTCTGCATGCCATTCACCACCAGCACCACCATAACATCTAAATGTTATGTCCAGGTGTGCATATGAAGGAATATACAGATGTTCCTTTGTACATATTTACATTTTATCTTCTTTGCAAATTCACTTGGGGATATAACACATGAAAATAGGCCATAAAACAGACACCAGAGAAATTGGTAGTTTCTCCTTCCATAGCAGTGTGGAAAAGAGGCCCAATTTGAAATAGTCACAAACAGACGTAGTTGCATTGAAACCGCTGAACAAAAACAGACGTCAATGACCAGCAATCTTTACACCAGCTGAAACCCTTTTGGACTGGCTTTTGCAAACACAGGTAGTGCCAGACAGGGACTTCATGCCTTGCACACGTGTACAGATTCAAAATCTGCTCATCGCACGCAGTGTTACACACAAAGTGTATGCTACTTGTTATGCAGAGATCTTTCTGCCTCCATTAGTAATTCCTTCAACAAAATATACCCCTTTCATAGAGTGGAGTCACAGTATCGTAGAACAGAATAATTTTGTCTGAGTGCAGTTCATCAAGGGAGGACAGACTCTGTTTTTGCCGTAGAATTGAGTTAGTATGAGTAAATGATTGACCTATGCGTTATTGTCCTGGCAGATAAATAAAGAGATTAGGCAGAAGAGAGGATCTGTAATCTGTTAAGATTTTAACCCTAACGGGGAATTGTGTGTGAGAGGAGCAGGCAATGCTAGAGTCTATCACTGTGGTGGAACTGGAATTAATATTCTGTGATAGTATTTAGTCTGCTCTGAATTACTGTTTTAATTGGCAAGGTGGATCAATACACAGAGGTAGTACAGAGCAGCTTTTACACTTGAAATCCCTGTGGGCTTATTTTTCAGTAGTTTTAGTCAAGTTTTTCGGGGTAGTTTTCTACTGTCAGAACTTGGGGCATGCAGCATTTACTTTTGCAGTGTGCATGGTAAGTAAGCCACTGACCAGCAAGCAGATGGCAGCAGAAATCTGGAAAGTTCAGGTGTCCTCATTCATATTTCTGGGCCCTTTGGTATAAACATATTCTGTGTTATCTGGACCCACTGGTTACAGAGATCACACATGTTTAAGAATAAATAAAAAAGGATTAGATTAATCTGTCTGTATGTGAAAAATGCTGAGACTCTGAATCATCCATATGGCTTTTAATGATCTCATTTGTATCTGTGTCAGTTGATTTGGCCACATTAATTGGTCTAGTATTTTATGGGAGAACTAATATTTACAATAGAGCGAACATTTTCTCAAAGTAGTTTAAAATAAAGGTGCTGTTATTTGCGCCAGTAGTCAAACTCATATGGAGCTGACTCAGCTAGACATAGCAGTGTCTTCATTTAAACTGGATCTCTGTACAAAATTCCCATCAACCAACACTGACTGGAAATGTTTGGGCAAAAAAAAAATCTTTCATAAGCCTATTTTGGCTTACTTTTCAGTGAGCCTTTCTATTATTGATGCTGAAGGCTTTTGTTTTCTGTGTGTTCCATGCAATTGAATGTCAAAGTCATACCGTGAAATTCCCTGGTGACCTTTTTATAAACAGTTCTTGGAAAACATTAAGGCGCTGTGCTTATAAGGAGAGAGAATAGCCAACAAAACACGGGGAGAGTCTTCACAGAAGATATACAGGCTTAGGAAATACAATAGCTCACACCATTTTCCTCATCCTCCTTTAGCATAAGGAGTAACTGTTCATTTTACTAAGTAACCTGCCCCCATGTAGATTTAATGCTGCTACATATTTCAGTGTTTTAGTTTTAATGTTGTTATCTATATTCCTAATATAGAGGGAAAGATAAGCACAAGCGGGGCTTATTGCCCTTACAAGCTCATTTGATGATTTAATATGCTGGTTTAATATTTCTTTTCTGCCAGTGCAAAGCTGTATTAGCATGAAGTCGATTCATGCAGCTAAAGCAGTGTAATATTGCTGATGCCTACAGGAGCGGGTTCAGGTCTTTATGCAAGCCTTGTGTTCATCACTAGTTGCTTGTAAGCAGTACCCATTGCAAGTAGCTCAGATGAACTGTTTTCTGAACCTCTCAAATACATTTGCCCTCAGAGCTGGAGGACGATGAAAGGTCCTGCAAATTGGAGTGTATGTGACTGTGGGATGTGAGAGGGTTTTCATGTGCCAAACTGCCTGTTGGGAAAGAGGGTTTAGTGGCATTTCCTTGAGCAGGAGTTGGTGCTGGTTGATGCTAAGGTCTATGATGCAGCAGAAGGAAAGGATGTGTCAGTTGCATGAACTTAATATTCTGAGATCCAAGTATCCATTATTCCCAGAACCTCTTAAGTTCTTTCTCAACAGCTGGCACAGTGAATGAGCCTCCCTTTTTTAAGTCTAGTTCATTTAACACATGCTCTGACTAGCAGAGTTTTTTACTTGCCAATTCTTCCTTCTTACATTCTGTGTTCCAGTGCTGTGTGTACTGAGTGGCAGCTTCTGATGTAAGAACTGGAAAGCATCTCAGTTATTCTTCTTTTTCTCCTTTGCTTCCATCATCTGTTTGGAGCATGCAAAGATATGAGAGAGAATGAGAAATTTAGAAAAGAAACTCATCTGAAAGTGTGACTCTCCATCCACCTTACCCCCAAGTAATGCAAAAAGGAACTTGTCGCTTAAAGTGCGAGCACAACATTGAAACCATCTTGCATTGAAAGTCTTCCATCACAAACGTGAGAAAAATGTAGTCTGTGATGCAAGATTTTCTCCTTGACTCTCCAAGTACGCAAGTCCTGTACTGTCAAGTGAATCTACTGTGTTTATGTGGTAGAAAAGGATGAAAGCAGACAGACAAAAGCCCCAGTACACTGCAGAGCTGCACAATCTGGTGGTAATCTTCATGAAACTCAGTTTGTTTCACACTTCCTTCCCCGTCTCACCTGGCCTGCATGCTTCAGTAAAACCAACTCTGGACCTATCTCTGTGCATGTTACGAAAGAGGACTGTTTGCTGTGTTGGTTTTTTTTTGCCTTTTAACACAAAGATTTGTAGAACTGTAAGAATGGGAGCACAGAGCAAATTGGCCGCAAGCTTTGTAGAACTTGTGTCTGAAGCTCCATAGATGGAAAATACTCAGCAGGGAACCAAAAGCCATTACAGGAGCATGGAGGCAACTGCAGCAAACTTTCCACAGTAATTTTTTGTCCTCACTTCCTCCTTCTCAACCTCTTTTAAAGATTTCTCCACTGGTAATTGGAGTATTTAATTGGAATAGAGGAGAAGTGTAATTCTTAGTTGTGGGTTAGTGGGCTTTTGGATACATACAGTGAGAAGGGCTGCAGACTGAAAATCTGTCCTGTGCTCTTTAAAGATTCCTTTAAAGTCATTCAGTTGATGCTTAGATTCATATCTTCTGCTATACTTAACAGCTTTTAGCTAGGAAGTAGAAGAGTGCTTAAAAATGCTGGGCAGACTGCCAGTTTCTATCACCATACAGTTGTGAACAGATTAGCTCAAGAATCACTTGTAGATGAATCTTAAATATTATTCTCCAGCCCTACTGGAATGAAGATTTTGGTAAAAACAAACCTTAGTTCATTTTTCCCTAAAGCAGAGCTCTGTGTATAGTGTCCCTAGTGAAAACCTGGACCCCTGGTAATTAAATCATGAAATGACTGAAGTCAGCAGGACCAACATTTCATTTTATCTGCATTAAATATTTTTCCATGGTGAAAGGTCATAGGGAAAAGGTGGCTGATGTGATCTGTGACACGGTTGAACTAGAATACTTTAGAAAGTGAAGACATGCTAGTATATATCTTACATAGTTATATAATGCATATTTATTATTCATAAAAAGAATCATATTCTTGTGGGAAACTTAGTGTAAGCAAAGCATCATAACCCATCATGTTTCCAGATCTTGTGGCATCTCAGCATTAAAATAATATGAAATTAAATCCTTTGTATTTGAGATGATGCACACAGGGCTGTATTGTGAACATCTGCTGTAAATTGGAGCGTTTTGGTATTATTTCAAAATATACTTCTAGTGCCAGAACTTCAAAGAATACAGAGAACTTCTATCTTCTGATAAGTCCTGGACACAAAAATAGCCAAAAATACATGAAAAGTATCTGCTATCTGAAAAGGCTGTGGGTTTTTTTTTGTTTTTGTTTTTTGTTTTTTGTTTTTGTTTTTGTTTTTTTGTTTTTTTTTTTGTTTTTTTTTTTTTGCTTGACATTATTTTACTTCAAAAACAGTCACTGGATACACGTAATGAAAAATTCAGGATACAACCAAACATTAGAAGAAATGAGACCAAGCCCAACTTTATTATGTCTATAGATCAGTGAGAAGTTTTGAGGGGGAAGGAGTGAAATAATAGTTGAAATAATTAGTAATTGTGGCAGTGAAGTCATTTTAGGACAAGGGGGAATGCTTTTAAACTGAGACAGGGGAGATTTAGGTTAGATATTAGGAGGAAGGTTTTCTCAAAGAAGGTGGTGATGCACTAGGACAGGCTGCCCAATGAGGTTGTGGATGCCTCATCCCTGGAGGCATTTGAGGCCAGGCTGGATGTGGCTCTGGGCAGCCTGGTGTAGTGATTGGTGACCCTGCACATAGGGATGATCACTGTGGTCCTTTTCAGCCATCCTATGATTCCATGGTTCTATGATTTTGAACCCTGAGGCTGGATACCACATCCCTCTTGGATTCTACAGCGAGCACAACCCCCAGAAAAGCTCTAGCACCTTCTGAGTCAGGCTGTGACACAGAAGATGATGTGCCCTGGGAGCACCCTCTGCCCCTGTAGCAAAGGTGTGCAGGAAAGGGCTCCTGCATCTGTCCCGTCTCAGTTCTATAGCTTCTCGTGCCATCTCTCTACTTCCTTTTTGATGTCTACTACTGCTTCCCACTCTTTCCACAATATGGGGAGATAGGAGAGCAAGTAAAGTGAACAGTAATTATTTCTGTCAGCTTTGAGAAATTTGGGCCATTCCCTGCTCAAATTGTCCCACCTGCGCAGGCCATTTTCTAGAAATAAGTTCCTGTGTAATCCTTCAAGTTGTAGCCCCTTCCTCATCAGGTGACAAAAGCATTTGCAATGGGTCTTTCCATGTAATATTTTCAGCAGAAAGAGTGTGTGTTTTTCTGCACCGATAGATCTCTCACAAAGATCTCCAGTTGCAAAATCAGGTCTCCTGCATAATGCTGTCCTCAGTAGTGATGTGATACCGGGAGTCTGTTCGGACACACAGACTTTATATTTCTTTAAATAGCTCTAATATCTGTCTCAGAAGGCACTAATTGTTGCTTGGATTTTAAATATGGAGCAGTAATAATACACTTGAAATGGGAAAAGAAGTAAATGGCTGGAGTAATGAAGATGATAACTTTTTAGGTAAATTTTTAAAACAAATAATAGAAACATTTTTCTTTCAAGGAGAATTTAAAATTATCAGAACTTAAAATATTTGGATTAAATGTTTCAATGGGAATTAGAGCACTAAACTAGGCCTGGAGGCCAGGCTGGATGGAGCTTTGAGCAACCTGGTCTAGAGGGAGGTGTCCCTGCCTATAGCAGGGAGTTGGAACCAGATGATTTTAAAGGTCCCTTCCAACCAAAACCATTCTATGATTCCATGATTTATTCACATTTCAATACTAATGGCTCATGTTTATAATCCAACTCTTTGTATCTAATCTCTCCCGATATAACTTTATAACTTCTTCAGATAACAAAACTTCAGAGGCTGCATACAAAAACCTAAAACATCATGGGATTTTCATACATCCTTATCGTTTGGAAAGTTTTCATAGCTACAGTGTGACATTAAAATATCTGATTAAGGAAGAAAAAGGTGGTATGTCATATGGGTGGGAATAATTTGAGAACTCTGTTAGGATCTGCATATTCAATTGCAGCCTAGGTCTGTTAGTTGGTAGAACATGTAATGCATTGATTACTAACACAGGTATTTCCAGTGGACTCAAAGACCCTGTGCAGATATAATCTATCTCTTCATGATATACAACAATTTCTTGAATTGTCTTTGGAAAGTGAATTTTCCAAAATCTATGTGTTGTTCTAGACATTGCACTTTTCTTCTCAAGATGTCTTTTTATAAGTTATGCCTGACTGTTTCCACATACATACAGTTTCACTTGCTCAGTCAATTAAGGTTTACACAAGGATGTGCCTTGTGAGTCGTATTTCCACATTAACAAAGAAGGCAAAAGTGGATCTGAGGACCAAGTAACCCAGACCTTTCATAGCAGCTATCTTCTGCAGAGTTTTACTGTCCATAAAATGTACTCTTTCATTTTTATCCTTAGTAATTCTCATTGCATTTCAGGCAAAATAATACCCTCAAATGTATTCTACATTGCTGTGCAACAGATTATGGTGGTAGACCACAGCACACTCTCCAATTTTTCCTTCAGAATAGGCCTTCCTTTTAGACAGGACGTGTTTTAGAACAGAGAGTAATACTACGCAAAACCTTGTGAACAGGAACACTCAGCTGTTGGCTTTACAAAGTGATGTCCCAGGCCACATTCAGCTCTTGAGCAGTAGCTTTATCTCTTTCAAAGGCAGAATCTGCAAAATTCAGCTGCCATGAAGCTCCCAACTTGAACACCTTGCAGTGTGAAGTACACTGATCTCCACTGTTTTGATGGTGGGGAAAGAGCTCTATGGCATCATTGTCGTATGTGGCTTTATCATGTTATCTACTATCTTTATTCTTGCACATAGGTTTTTTCCTCATTTCCATCCAGCCACCAGGCAACTTTGCACAAAAATCTTACCTTAAGACCAGTATTGCTGCCAATTGAAACCAACTAGTTTCACAACTAAGATTTCTACTTGTTTATCTGCTTTTGATTAAAGTGCTTTGTGTTCATATGGTGTATATACCTTCCTGTGAGAATAGACGTTTATGTCATTGTAACCACATGACATTGTAGACTGAACCTTCTGACTTGTCTCATAATTAAAGTGGTATGTTCACAAAAATAAAAGGTATTCAAGTAGTTTCTATCTGCTTGTGAGCAGAAGAATTTGGAGCCACTTTCCTCAGACTTCTCCAGGTCCCTGTCCAGAACAGCCGTGGTAGACAATCATAGAATCATAGGATGGCCTGGGATGAAAAGGACTTCAAAGATCATCAAACCATTCCCCCTTGTCCTATCACTGTCTACCCTCATAAATAGTTGTACCCCCTCCTGTTTATACACTCCCTTCAAGTACTGGAAGGCCACGATGAAGTCTCCTCGAAGCTTTCTCTTCTCCAAGCTGAACAATCCCAGTTCCCTCAACCTTTCTTCGTAGGAGAGGTGCGCATGATGGCTATGGTTTAGTTTCTTGGCTTTTTGCTCTGTGCATAGTATAGAACATTCCAATGCATAGATTTATTTCTGCAGTCCCACATTTCTACGGTGTAGAACTCTTGTACTATGGGATTGATTTAGGAAAATACAAGAAACTTCTTAGATCTTGAGTTACAACATAGGTTAATAACTTAATGAAACAGTTTTATTTAGCAAGCTGCTAGATTGGAACTGCATTTGTATTTGTTTGTAAAATGCCTAGAAATCTGAGATACTTTGACATGAAGAAAAATGAATAAATAAGGTTGGGAACCCTTCAGGCATGGGAGAAGGCTTTCTACACTACTGTATCAGGTGATACAATTTAACTAGTTTGGGAACTAATCTCCCAAAACACTGAGGAACTTGAGCAGCTCTTCTGTAGGGCATGGCCATTTGGGGCAGATTTTTAAGGAGGATCATGTAAACCTTGAAGATTTTTTGCCACCTGCATTGGAATGCAGTGCACCTGCACTTCTAGATACTCAAGTACCTTTTAAAATTAAGTCTGGAGTACTGCTAGACAACCATCACTTGCATTGCTGGCTCCTTATGTATTTTGGTGTTGCTTCTGAAAGGTGTAACAGTCTTTCTGCCTGAAGTATTTATTACTGAGCACTTCCAGACTTAGTGCAGAATGACATTTGTAAGTAGCAAAGTTAATTATTTTCCTATTGTTTCCTAGTCTGCAAATGTTTGCACATATCTGTTGAGCTTCATCTGTTTTACCCTGCTTAAAGTCATCAGAGCTATGCCAAACATCTTTGATATAGAGCAGAAGTCTCTTATTTTGCCATCCCTTCTACTTGATTGATCTAAGCACTTATTAGTGTTCTGTTTTTGTGGTGGTGGAATGGCCACTGCCTTGCATCGCAGGTCCTGTGACCAAGGGGTCTGCAAGGCTGCATTGCCAGTTCATAGATCACAGGGACAAATATGGGAAGCTGTCAGGGAAGAGCAACTAATTGAATCTTGTATACCATATGAAAGGGTAGATAGATCTGTATTTACTCATCAGAAGATGTTACTGCTCTGTTCTCTTAGAAATTCAATACTATGTTGAATTTTAAGATTGACAATATTTAGGTGGAAAGTGCCACAGATATTTATATTGGCAACACAGGCTACATCCATACCAATATAACAACTCTTTAGTGACAGAACATTACATCTTTTGCTTCAAAGACTGAGGTTTAAATCCATTTACATGGCCAGTAGTCAACAAAATTCATCACTGCCTTTACTTCTCTCCATGATGAAACCATGAATGTATGAAACCAGCTGGAGGTGCCAGCTCTGTTATTACCACATGTATTTCCACGTCACTAAGAAATGTGTTTGAAAATGGGAACTTCATTAAAATAAATAAATAAATAAGCAGGCTGAACATGCAGTGGAATCAAGATTAGGCAAGGAAAATGGAAGTGTGAGCCTCAGGATTTGAATCTCACAGTCTGAGTGCAGGTATTTGAAAAGGCATGGACAACATAAAGAAAATAAATGGAATGAATTTTTATGGTGTGACTTCATACACCTCAAGGAAATTAAAATAATAACAACAGATAGAAGTGTTAGTCAGGCTAGAAAGCATCCATTTGAGATTAGAGGAGAAATAGAAGGAAGCCACGTGCTGTTAACCAGAGTTAAGCAAAGTACTGAATTGCTATTTAAGGATAGCACATGGTCTGCTATCAGAGCATACTCCTAAACTAAATGGTGAAGTTCTGGTTACACTCTAGGAGGTTGAATTACTATTTATTTGTTAGATTCCCTGTTTCACTTTAAGTCTGGGTATGTGAAGTGATTTAGTGTTCTGACTCCCAGGTAGGATGGAACTTATTCCAGAGCTTTAAGGCCTGTTCCCATTTCTACTTTTTGTTCTTTGTGGTCTTGTTTTTCAGTGGGAGGAATTTATACCGTGATCCAGACAAAAGCCAAAATTACAGCAGATGAATGGGGTGAAAACTATTTTCTGATTGGTCCTTATTTTGAGCACAATGTGAAGACACAGGTGGAAGTATGTGAGCCTCCAAACCCCGCAATTAAGAAGGCAATGGATACCATGAAAAGCCAAGGGTGTCAGGTAAATCAGATGTGCTTCTGCTTCTCAGGACAACTAAGCTGACTCTGAGGAGATTACAGTTTTGGTTAATGCTCCCGCTGTTCCACTTGACACAGCAGTCCTGGTCAATGTCACAATGGGAAAAGCTCAGATTCTACGGTTAGAACAGCAAAGTCAATTCATTAAAGGTTATTTTTGAGGAAGAAACAGTTTATCCCATTAAAGGTTTTAATGCTCATTTATCTGCAAGACTGCTTAATTGGATTAATGACTTATTTCTCCAGTCTCTAAATACAGTGAGATTTTAGTGGATATAATACGACCTTTCTTTCACTGAACCCTTATGTTACCTTCAGCATACTTGTACTGTTGAAGAAACTTGAAGAAAAGCTAAATAAGCTGGGCTGACACCAGCTGTGGCACTGGCAATATGTTATCTCCTTGTGCTATGGCAGTTCTTAGGTTCTCATGCCCTGCTAAGTATGATGTACGTTGCTGGAAATACATGAGCCACAGCTTGGGATGGTGTCTGTTGGTGACACTGTTGTTGTCTGATGCTTGGCACTGTAAGAAATGATGTTCAAACTGAAAAGTCTAATCTAACAGGAATCTAAATTCATATCTGTTCCTTACAGAGAGTTGTCTCTGCAAGATGTGTAACACTCCTTTGTTTGGAAAATAGAAAAAGGTTTGTGGGGCAGATTATTTGCAAAGCTATATGTGTATACAGATATACTTTATGCTGTTCGAGAGTACATTCAATGTAAATAGCCAACTCTGGCAGTCTGACATGTGCATCATTCTGCTGGAGTATTCATATATAGCAGGAGATCTATCCCAGGTACGTCAAGTATAGCTTTGATCTCTAATAATGACGCTTTAGATTCCAGGAGCTGCACTTATCCTATTATCAGCGTGTCTGGATTTTGCTTATGTATCACAATGGAACCCTTTAAACCAGGGGACCTAGGAAAGCTTCCGAACTTCTCAGGTCAGGTGTGTTCCTTGCCACAGTTTGACACTATATTTAAAATCAGGGTTCATGGAGAATCCCTGCTCATTAACCTCGTTTTCCTAAATAAGAAACCAGAATAGCTTGAAATGTGTGCATGAGGGACTGAGCTTTCTTCACATGCCTATCTTTGATACAGCATTTATTTTTTGTGCAAATAGGTTTGAGAACTTTTGTCTCATTGTTTTCAGGACCTGCCCTCTGTCTGGACAGCTCTAACATTAGGACAGGGTTCAGCCCTGGAGAGCCCAGGAGTTGGTGAATTAAGTGCTATTGAACAGCAACATAAAAGATTCCTATGAGCAGGGTACAGAGTACAAGCTGCATTAATCCACATATAGTATTTCATTATCCACAGTTAATCTGCCACTGCTGCTATAGTCATTTTGGTTTGAAAGACCCAAATAAATGAGATCATTGGAAATAAGATGAAATAATTTGACTGTGTAGACTGCTGCAATGTGTAATGTGATCCAAATTGCACTGTGTTGCCTTAGGACAGTTCAGCCCATTCTCCTTGTGCAGGTAGGTTATATCACTGGAGTTGTTATTCTGTTACAGATGTTTAAATGTACTGAAGCGGATAAAGATGGAGAGTTGTATATTTGGGGGCTGATATTTTTAGATACTATAACACCTTCTGATGGTTACTTCCTCTCTGCCAATAGGCACCAACTGCGCTGTGTGGGCAGAATGAGGAAATGTCATGTAGTTTCCACTTACCCCAACCTTTGATCAAGTATTACTCCATGTATTTTGCAAGGAAAACTACAAATCCTGGGTGTGTAGGACTATGATCCTTGGCATTCCTTATGTAAAATATGTATGACTTGGTGGATGAAAATACTTGAGGAAATTGTTTTTTACGTTCACTTTAACATTTCCATCTTATATCTTTGCCTGTTTTCTGTAGGTCTTTTTTGGAAGATGGCTGATAGAGGGCAGCCCATATGTCTTACTGTTTGATATAGGATCAGCAGCCTGGAATCTGGACAGATGGAAAGGCGAATTTTGGGATGCTACCAACATAGGAATCCCTTTTCATGACCGAGAAGCCAATGATGCTGTAATTTTTGGATCATTAACAGCCTGGTTTTTAAAAGAGGTACAGGTTTTAAAATCTGGAGCTTTTAAAACCTCAGCCTTGTCAGCAGAGAGGAAAATCTTTGGGATGTGGTTACTGACTTAGATGAAATTTGTATTTGTAACTGAAGTCTTAGCACTTTAATTATGTTTTTCTATGGGAAGTCTTATGTGAAGTGTGCCATGTCTTCACTGTCACTTCTTCCAGCATTTTTTTCTAACTCTTTTATTTGACACTGGATGTTCTTACAGATAAGATCCCAACCTCCCTTTTCCTCTTCTACCGTACTCAAGTTGTCACTCTCACAAACTGTCATGAAGCCAGTAAGACAGTTATCTCTCAGCTGCTAGATTGTACCTTGCAGAGATATTACAGACAAAACGAATGACAACACCATGACTTCCATTACTCTACCACAGCCCCCCCCAAATAAATGAAACATCATCAATCTATAGAATCATCTCCATTAGAAATGCTCATGACTGTTTTATACAAATTAGAGTTACAACAGCAGATGAGCAAACTGAAAGAATGAGGAGTGACTGTCTTTGCCAGAGCTTCCCTGCACTCTAGGAAGGATGCTGTTCTGAGGTGCAAGTGAAGGACACGTGCTTTGTGACCTAAGAATTAGGGCTGATAGGAAACAAGACACATGACCACTTAAAACAGTGTACTATTTAGTCATATGAAGGAACATACGGAGAGGAAGGTATGAGGCTGGGATGATGAGCAGGATGATACATGTTTAATGTACGTTCTTTCTGATTATTTTCAGCTTTCCTGTCAGTTTGATGACAAGCCCAATGTAATTGCTCATTTCCACGAATGGCAGGCAGGAGTGGGTTTAATACTGTCTCGATCTCAGAAACTTCCAGTTGCCACAATTTTTACTACCCATGCCACCCTGCTTGGGAGATACCTGTGTGCAGCCAATATAGACTTTTACAACAATCTTGACCAGGTAAGAGACAGTTTTCTTATCCTTTCTTTTTTTTTTTTTTTTTTTTTTTTTCCTTTTTCTTTTTTTCCCCCCACCTAATCAGCTCCTGGTTTCTTTTCTGTTTATTGTGCTACACTATATATTACATTTTCCATGCTGTATGATCACTTACAATTCCCCTACAGCAGAGTGATAAGTCATCAGTTCTAACACATAAGAAATAGTAAGATCCTGAGGTGTGTAGAGCCTTGTGATTTCTTGTCTAATTCAGTGGAGTCTAGAATACTTCCTTCAGTTAACTTTAGGTTACCAGATTTTCACTGCAGAGTACAGAAAGTCATTCAGCTTTTAGTCAAGTTAGTGCCTTGGTCCAATCCACAACTATATGGAATAATACTGCAGTTGTGCAGGTCTGCCAACAGTGATTCATAATCTTCTTTTCAATGATTTGAAACATTTTCAAAGGCATGGGAGAGTTATAGGGCCAGACATCACTGCAAGTGGCTTTGAGAATCTTCCTCTTCATGTTCTGGAGCAGTGATCAACTCAGGCAGTGTATGCTGCATTTTCATAGTTAGTAGTCTGAGTAACTAGTAAATATAAAGTCCATACAGCAATAGTCAGGCAACACTCTTTCTTTAATTAAAGTTTGTAGAAAAAAATAGCTACTATCTCTTTGCTTGCAGGAGATACCCTGTAATGCCATTAAATGTTTTTATTTGATTTTTGGGTTCCCTTTTCTCAGACTACTTAATTCTTGCAGATCATAGATCCCTCTGCTTTCAAGCTTTTAAGGTTAGACTTTGTTTATAACTGACAAGGTAGGAAGTATTTTCTGAGTCTGGAAGACCCACATCCACTTCTGGGAATTCTTGTAAACTCTCTAGTGGTTTTGGTTTTAGTTGTTCTATTTTCAGTCAAAGCATAACATAAACCACCATTTCAAGGACCCAGACATCTTTAGTACTGCCTTCTGAGGAGCTGCATTATATGATCTGAGATTTCTAGTGTGTTTACAGACAAATCAAGTACAAGAGATTCTTTTCATTCCAGCGTGTATTGAGGGCAGCAGTAGTTAGAAGGTTGAAACAACTGCTTTATTCACTCTTCAAGCATTTCCTTGGCTAAAAGCACTGAATAAAATGAATCAGTTTGTAACATAATTGATATTTATTCCAGTATGTGTCAAACCTAAGAGTCTCCCAAGGACCAGACTGAAGCAGTAGTCCTGTCCTTATTCAGAAGTACAAAACAGCCAGTGCGAGCTGAATATTCTCATCTTACACTTCTGTAAGGTCTGTCTCCTTCTCTTACCTAGGAAAACTACTCATCTGATTTAGGTATCATTATATCCTGGATATCATCAGGCATTAATGAGGCAGCATGCTGTCAGACCCAACTTTAGGAGTTTAGACATCCTACTCCCTTATATTCTCCTTATATGTATGTATGCAAAATTTAATTATAGTCTCACTATTGTATTTTTCTCTGGACAGAGTTACTAAGACCATCTCATTTCAGATTTATCACTTGAGAAAGCAGGGATTTTTCAGCAGAAAATTATTATTAGACATAATTTGTTAGTGAGGAAGCTACCATTTAAAAAACGAAAATGTATTTAAAATGAGAAATTGGAGTTTAAAAAAGAAGTGGGGGAAGCTAATAGTTTTATAAATGGATTCTAAAAATGCTGTCAGAGAATCCCCTTCCTTTTGTAAGGAAAATCCTAAATATATATATATATATATATATGTAATGCTTCATATTGGTGAGCTACAAGAAGTCTTGTGAAATAATAGACTCCTTTTCTGAAAAGCAACTTTTTTTTTCTCAGTGATGACTTTGGGCCTCATTGTCATGTGTGTACTCAAAAGAAAGTCGTGGACTTGCATCTAAACAGACATAGAGATTTTAGTATATTCTTATACTAGTCACAGTATTGATATTATTTTTAATGTTCACATATTACGTGGCCAGCCTTTATCTGATTAGCTACAGCGCATCTTGCTGAGAATCTTCCCAAACCTAATTTGTAACAATTAACTATGTGATAAATATAAATACAACCAGTTTTATTCTAAAAAAATATTGAATAATATTGAATAAAACATATGCATCTATTTAAAACATTATAAACTGCTGTAGAAAATATTTTGATGAGGAAAGTTGTGGACATCTTGACCATACACCTTCATGCCCTCTGTGTAAAGATTGACATTTACATTCACTGTTAATACAGGAAATGATGCCAAACTCTTACACTGCTGTTTTTGATCCTTACAAGGTGCTAAAGCTCTCTCTGACAAAGTTAAGATTTAGTGAGAGATTAGATATTTAAACAAGGGCTCCTTTCCCTGTAAGAAAGTCAGCTGGGCCTAAAAGCTTGTTGAGAAATGTAAGAGGTTGATCTAGAGTTTGGTAATTAAATGATACAGATGAGCGTGTCTTCAGAGGCTATTGTTGCTGTCTGCCAGTAGTAAACAATTAAGGTCAAACAAGTGATCTGTGCAGTGATAGAGATTCTCCAGGGCTTTGTAATATTAAACCTTTGGATGAGACAAATTTTTTTAGTGCCTCCTCACAATTGTTATAGCTGCTTTACCTGGTAGTGCCATTGCATGATTTTCTTTAAAGCATAATACTTACTTTCTTTTGATCAGCTTTTCATGGCTAGAATATCTTTTCCACCAGCTTTCGGTACATCAGCCAAGATGGGTGGGAAAGAAGCCACTGTGGTTTGTTCTGTGCCAGATATAACAGAACGTAACTGCTGCAGTACCAAAGGAAAAGGTATGGCCTAGTTGTACTTGGAGATGATCCGACATAAATATCTCTTGCAAAGAAAAACAGGAAAACCCATGTTTCCTTTTCCAGTCCTCAACACAGTTCAAGAAAAGCCATGTTTGAATGCATAGTAGAGAGGTCTGCTCTGGTCACTGAAGTCGAGTGCTCTTTTTCAGCATTAAATAGGAAATTAACAGTGGGATCCACATGCACAACCTTAACATGGTATTTGGATACTTGAGAAAAGACATCTACCCAGTATCTTCAGAGTCCTTTCTATCTCTTCTTTCACAGTGCCTTAGCTATGTTCATTCTCACCATAGTATCTCCCATTAGCGCTGAAATTAATGTACTCCATTTGTCCTCCATTGCCCTTCAGCCCTTCTCTCTTTGCACACATGCATACAAACACAGATACATACACATATATGCACTCAGTGCAGCACTCTTTTACCCCAGTGTTATGCTCTTATAGACAAACAGTATCAGAAGATACAAGCTGAGCTGAAAGATCTCTTTTAAAGA
Source organism: Coturnix japonica (assembly GCF_054131305.1). NCBI lineage: Eukaryota > Metazoa > Chordata > Aves > Galliformes > Phasianidae > Coturnix > Coturnix japonica. Next base: position 60,885,784 of record NC_140663.1, on the reverse strand, counting down.
TGTGAAAGAATTACTGAGATTTTTTCCAGAGTCCATAGTGAAAAATAACACTTTGATCCACCTTCCTAAGAAATCTCAATATGTACTACTGGCACAAGTATAGAAAGTAGGAATGTATTCTTTAAAATAAGATAATGAGAATATTTCGGCCCAAGTCCCAGCCTGTTTGGAGTATCAGTGATCATGCAAAGAGCTGTGCAGTGTGGCCTGGCTGATATTTTCCTCAAGCACTCCTATGAACACAAAAGTCACCAGCTTCTGCCTGATGGAAAAGTAGAAGAGAAGGCTGTGTGGTCTTCTGATAGCCCTTAGAAACACTAGATCAAATTTGGCCCCCAGCTTTACTTTATTTTGGTGGAAAAAACAATTAGTGAAAGGTTGCCACACTGTGATGGTTCTTTAGACTCCTGAAATCCCTTTGGTGCCTGAGCCATAGGTCACCAGGACTCTATGGCTGCATTCCTATGTTGTCAGTCTGTGAGCTATAGCAAACTGTTCGCAGGATTTGGGAACATGAGAGAATTTAAAAGCAGTTTGAATATTGGTAGTGCCAATGTTATGAATTGATAAGGAGAGCAACTGAATCTGAATGGAAGTAAGGAGAAGGAATACTGTTTATAGCCTCATGGTCATCATATATCGAGTCAAAATAGCTGGAGCAAACAGGGAGCTCAAAACCTGTTCAACCTCTTCCCAAGCCATCTGCTATTTACCTTGGTCAGAGACTGGATCCTAGTTGTAATACAGCAACACTGAATGAGAGTGTGCAGTTCTTACATTCTTACAGATGTTACTCAGTTCAGCTGGACTGGGAGAAATTCAGCTGGTCCTGCTCCAGTGAGAAGTCAAGCATTAAACCCTTAACAGCGTGCACAGGACCAGAGTGAATACCAGAAATAAAACTGCTGTGTTCAGCAACATGAAACAAACAGACAGTATGAGCTAAGGACCCCTAAGGCAATAACCCTGGGGAAACACTTTAGCTTTAGTTCCATGATTCACATTTAAATCACTCTGATTCCGGAATGAAGAAGGGAGGGAAAGTAGAACAAAACAGAAGCTGACTTGCACAGTAACTAGCAGTGTCTGATATTTATATTTTCATTTAAGCATCTGAGGAACGCTGGGTAAACAGATGGGTGTCATGGACTGCTAAACCTACCTACAGTTTAGTGGCTTAAACTCTTCTAAAGTCAACACTTTCTAATTTCAACTACAAGCAGAATATGTTATGAGCTTCATTCTCAATAGATATATTATTGTAAGTTCGGCTGTGCTTAAAAAGTTTTTCAGGTCTAAATAATCCAATGAAAAATGCTTTCTTTTTTTCTTTTCTTTTTTCTTTTTTTTCTCTTTGTCCCCAAGTCCAGTGTAGCTTTTACACTATTGCAAGAAAGGTTTTGTATATTGCTACAATCGAAGCTCTGTGAAAAAGGTCTGAGCCTGTGAAGCCTTTTTTCTCCTGAGGAGCAACTGGTTTATTGGCTGAAGATCAAGCATTTAAATCTTTTGTTGCTTTCCACATTAAGGGATCTGCTTTTCATTTCTCCTCTCCTTTCTCCTTTCCTTTCTTCTTTTCCTCCTCTTGGGTTTTAAATAGACCAATACCTTTCATAAATTGACTGAGAGACACTAATGATCCAAGTTAGTTCCTAGATGAATTAGGAACAATCCTTTGGGAAAATGATTTAACCTGGAATTTCACCTGGAAGGTGATCAAAAATGATTTGCTGGACCATTGGCTGCAATAGCTGAGAAGTCTGTGGGCTTTGACCTTTGATAATTCTTACTGAAAAAATAATATTGTATTATAATAGAGAAGGCACTCAGGCCACAGACATGATCAAAGGACTGGAGCACCCCTCCTATGAAGAAAGGCTGAGAGCTGAGATTCTTTAGCTTGGAGAAGAGAAGGCTCCAATGAGACCTCATTTCAGCCTTTCAGTACTTATAAGCTTGTAAGCGAGAAGAGGACTGACTTTCTACACAGTCTGATAGAAGAAGGACAAGAGAGAATAGCTTTAAACTAAAAGAAAGGAAATTTAAGTTAGGTGTTAGGAAGAAATTATTTACTAAGAGGATGGTGAGGCACCAGCACAGGCTGCCCAGGGAAGTTTTGGATGCCCCATCTCTGGAGGTGTTCAAGGCAAAGTTGTATGGGGCCTGAGGGCAGCCTAATTGGTGAGTGACAACCCCACCCACAGTAAGGGGTTGAAATTAAATGAACTTAAAGGTCCCTTCTTACCTGTCTTTCTATTGTTCTGTGATTCTGTGATAGAATTTAGACAGAAGATTAGTCTCATTCTTCATAGCATTTTCTCTTATATAAGGGTATCCTGCCAGTAAGTAGCACTTCTACTCAGACCTAGAAAGTTTTACATTCAGTTCATTCAGGTATGACTGAAAATAATTCAGAAAGGAGTGGAGAATTCTGCCTCACCAAGACTAAAAGGAAAAGTATTGAAAATCCCAATGGAAATGAATCTTTGAGAGCTTTTATGCTGACAATGTAAGAGCACAAGCTTATGTTCCTCTTAGTACTGTATTGTCATACCTGTCACTGAGCTTCCTATTAAACAAAGCTGATCCGCTTTGGTAGTAGAGCAGCTAATGGAAATCTGACTTAAGCCAGGAAGTATACATTTCTGTCTTATTTGGCTGTACCGCAATGCAAGTTTTATTTGCACGAAACAACAATCCATGGGAGTTAAATCAGATATAAAGTAGCTTTTAAAATAGGTAATTTTTATACATTTCAGACAATGGCAGCCAGTGTGATGCTGTTAGAGATGAAGATCTTTTCATTCCTCCTGCCAGTAAACAAGGAATTTGAACTGCACGCCTCCTCTCCAATTGCACTGCAGAATCACCTTGAGAACTTGAGTGTGTCTCTAAGTTTAGATAACAGAAGAAATCTTCACGTTCTCTACCTAAAATCCTCAGCTACCAGTCTGTGTATCATACCTTTTGCTTGAGGTACAAACTACTTACACAACATTATCCAGACCTGATGTAAAGCTCAGGGAGGAGAATCCACATTATTTATGCGACCTTTCACAAAGTTAGTCATAATCAAAACTATGTGTTTTATTTCAAGTTTGAATTTGCTTTCATTTAGCATCTGTTGGCTTTTCTCATACCTATTTTTTGTGTGTGTTTGTGACTATGTGCAGAAGTAATCTTCACGTAGAATCAGGAGTGTGAATGCAGACTATGACTTGTCTGTCTGAGAACCGTTAATACAGGTAGTGCAGGTTTCCCTCCTTTTCCATTGTCTTCTTGCACATTTCTAAATCCTTTACAAATTGTCCTTCTCAGTTTGAACAGTGAATGTCCAATTTGGATTTATTACTTCAGTAACTTCTCATTCTTTCCAGGAGAAGCATAATGCCAATATCTCATAGCCACTTGCAATTCTCTTGCTATTACCTTCGAAGATCCTCTTAGCTCCTTGAACCACAATGTCATGCTGGGAGTTTCAGTGTTTAATTACTCTTGTTCCTAACATTTCAGAGGTGCATTACAACAAACACAAATTTCAAAGACCCATGGAGTGTGTCATATTGTTTTGGTTTAAACTCAGTGACCTTATATGAGAAACATTTTCCCCTCTAATCCTCGCCATCATGCAAATGGTAATAATCTGCTAGGTTTCCACAGATCAGAGTGGGAGTATAATTCTCACTGAGAGAAATGGAGTATTTACAGTGAAGAGCTTAGTTCTTAAATGCCACTGAGGGAAGAAACAGTGAGCCTGGCTTAGATCTGTTTTCCTTTTCCCGTAGCTTTCATTTGCTGATAATGGCAAACAAACAAGTGTAAGCATGATTCACTTCACAAATATTTTGTTTTTGCCTCACTGAACACAAACATTTAGGAACATAGTTCATAGATGCTTAAGCTGTGTCTGACAGCAGTGCATCCAGACAACAGAGCAAGTTGCTGAGTAGAAACACTGGTTTGAAGGTGAAGAACTGTGCTGACAGTCTGCTTCATTTAACATAGTAGGTCAGATCAGAGCCATGCCCCATATTACCCTTAGTTCTGTAGTTAATACTATCACAGCAAGCTCAGCTGTCTTTTCCCAGTACTCCACTGTGTGAACTAAATTTGTCTCATCAGTTAAGTTCCATTCAACCTGTCCTTCAACTTGTCTAGGGCTTATTTTCTGAAGTCACTCGTCTAGCCTGCTCAGAGGTACACAATGAGATTTCTCACTTGACACAATGAATGAAGTTAAAGATCAGGATCTTGTGATAGCGATCAGTGAAGGAAACGGCTGTAGAGTAACAGTGGGTAAAGTGTGAGAACCCTGTGAACCCAGTTTATATGTGCTAATGGACTAGCAAACTATTGCTAATGGGATTGCATACCTTTGAAAAAGCATACCAAAAATCATGCAAGCCATGACAATCAGGCAGTTGTAACTATAGATAGTGCTATCTGCTCAGCCTATAATAATGATTAAATCTGTTACAGTCAATGAAATTACAGAGTCAAACGCAATCAAAATCAGACTGTGCACCTAAACTTAGGCAGTGTTAATGACATAGCACATTTAGAGATGCTGTCACACTTCGTGTAACTAACATAGTCTATTTGGTGCCAATGCCGTTGACCTTGGGAGTGTAACCTTGATGTTCCCAGAAGTGAAACATCATGTAGGACTAAGAGGATTGACATTTAACTGTAATCATTAACACTTCATTAGCGTTATTCCTTTTTAGACTTCAGTGTATTGACTTTGCAGTGCCCATCAGTAATGAAAATTTGATTCTGTGAACCTTTAGCTACTTAAATAATAGGTATTTTAGATTTTCCTCACTTCACACTTTGTGATTACATTTACACTGCACAGATTTTAGCAGAAACCAGAGGTTTCACAAACCTCTTTGTGAAACAGCAAATCCGTATAAGAGGAATAGGAAATATCCTTTTAAAATGTCTTTATTCCCAGTTCTGGAAAACTTTTCAAAATCTAAATATCTTACATGAGGTTATTCACATGCATACATGAAATGGAATCACATCTACTTGGGAAGCCGCCAGATACTCATCAATGAACAGGAACATTATTACACTAATAGAGACATATTGTAAGGAATCTCCTTCATAACCATAGTGGAGAGTTCAAGTATGGAGCTGTAGTTAATAGATACTGGGAGAAGATCCTTTTCATGTTTAAACTTATAGTGATCCAGAACCAACTTCTGTTTTGTTTTGTTTTGACTTAATTCAGTAAAAAGACACCTGCAAGATTTAAGGGTAACTCAGAAATAATTCAAGGTGATTTTATCTGGAGTTTAACTTAATCTGCCATTGGAAATTAACAGCCTTCAAACTGAAATAAAAGAAACAGCAAATAATTTTGGTCAACTTGAAGGAAGAACAGTTCTCAGTATCAGAAAATAAATACCTCAGTTTCTATTTTCCTTGTTCCCTCAGGCTTTGTGACTGAATGTTTACATCCCACTCCTCTAAAGCAACAACTCAGTTTCCATCCTGACTAGCCATGATTCTCACTATTCTACCCAGCCCCCAGATCTCCTGTGATCCTCATTGCATTCCTCTTCTCTCCCTCTTTACCTTCAGTTATCAGTGAGTTCCCCGTTCTTTCAAATTTTCCAACAGGTCCAATCAAGAGTCTGCATGACATGTGGCCAGTCTGTGGGCCAGACAGCACAGATCCTTACCTATCTAGGAATCACTAATCTGGGTCTCCTTCCCATTGCTTAGCTGTCATCTTTTTTCCAAATAGGCGGAAACTGAGACCTGACTTTCTCCATCAATCTGTTGACTCTCCAAAGAGTGGTTTGATAAACAGGCAGAGACGGTTATCATAAATGATTCCCTTGAGAAATCAAGCTTAACTCAAGAGACTTTCTTTATGGTAATTAATCTGGTGGGCACATTATATAGATATCTTTTTTATATGTATATATTTTGTTATTTAACAGTTTGACATTGACAAGGAAGCAGGGGAGAGACAGATTTACCATCGATATTGTATGGAACGGGCAGCCGTACACTGTGCCCATGTGTTCACCACAGTCTCACAGATAACAGCAATTGAAGCAGAACACATGCTTAAAAGAAATCCTGGTAAGACTTGATTTTTTTCCTTTTCATATTTCCTCTCAGTATCTACATTTTCTTAGATTGAACAAAAATAACAGGAATAAAAACATAAGAGCAAGGCACACTGTGCATGTATGTGTGGCTACACTGCGGAGAATAACTGTTTTTCAAGAGAAACGTGCAGACATTATCACTTGAAACACATTCTCACAGCATATGTAATCTGGAAAAAATAAAGTTCACCATCACGCAATAACTATATTTCATACCATTTTAAAGGAGTGTTAGTTTACCTCTGTGGATGTCAGGATTTCTTTACAGGGTTTTAATCTACAGTAATAGACATATATTCCATCATCTTCTGTCAGTGCTAATATATTCTGGCCAACTGAAGAAAACAAGGTAGAATCTTTGTAGTACATTTCACCAGCTTTTAAACTTGCTAGTAGAGCTTTTGTAGAAACGTAGCAGAAGGTTTCATATGTGATATGATGTTAGATATATTATACATACCAGTGATTCCTCATTACTTAATATTGAAGGAGATGAGAAGGCTAAGACAAACCATAGATCAATACAATCAATTTCTGTATATATATCACAGCCAAGAACAGCAACGTGGTTGAGGTCATAATCATCTTAGGACTTAAGCACGATTAGTTTCTTAGATGGATATATTATTTTTTGCTAGACCAGTCAGAACAGTTTAAAAACAAAGTTAATGTATGTGCCCAAAAGTTTGTTTAGCCATATGCATCAGTCTCATTAAATATGGAATTTATCAGAAACGTTATCCCTGTTAGCTTCAGTGCCACAAGCCACATCACAGTTTCTGCATTAGGATAAACAGAAAGTTATCCACTGGATCCTTAGCTGACTGACTGAAAAGAATGTATGTGGGGTCAACAGAGCAAAAACATTCTCCTTTTCTGTTTACAAACAAGAAACCTTCTCCTCCAACCTCCTGGTTTACCATGGGAGAACTGGTTCATGTAGGACTTTTAAAATGCAGTTTTAATACTGCAACCACTTTCAAGCTTTTCCCAACAACATAAGAATCTTTGACTATATTTTTTTGGACAGTTTCCATTCATCCTCTGGTATTAATGAGGGATTTTTGAACCTTTTCAAACATCCATATCAGGCTGTATATTGACCAGTCTCATATTCTTTGATTAAAATTCAGCTCTGTTTACCCATTCATCAGTAATGGTATTCAGTCTGTCTTTTACATCGGTCTTAAGAGATAGAAAAGAAACATGGCTTCCCTAAACTGTCCAGTTCTCTGTTTCTGCTCAACAAACAATATTTCAAATCTGTGCCCTACTGAAAATAATGTGAAAGAGGACTTGACTCCCATTTTAAGTGTGGGGTCATTTTGTTTTATTTAATAAATTGGTGGAAATTCTGTTTTAACTTCGCCCCAAGTAGATCAAATCAGAATGATTTGACTTCCATATTCACAGGGAATAAACTGGAATTGATTTAGGTGATAGTAGGAAAGGATGATATTTTCTGTTGACAAATTGCAAAGATTCTGGGCTGACTCATAGTTTTTCAGTTTTCACTTATGATTTTGATCAAATATATACAGCTACAAAATCTAGATCTAGATCTTAACTAAGTCTGCTGGAACTTTGACTCAGAGTCTTCTCTACTGCTTGTGAAATGTATGTTTCATAAGTGAATGAAAATAATAGAAATCCCACAATATCATCTTTCAAATCATGAGAATAAAACTTATGATCCCTGACAGAACCTGGCATGATTCATCAAAGAGAACAGGTTTAACGTTAGACACTCAAGCTTTTGACAATTAATTTCCTAAATTATTGATCAAATTTAGTACACCTAAAAATTAAGCACAACAGCTGCATATGAAGTCAGTCTGATGCAAGCAGTCACTCTGCCAAACATAGACTGTACACTTTATCTAGCACGATGGGGCAAACTGCCCTTTGCCCTAATGCAAAAGCTCTCTTTTCTATAAATCCTCAGAAGTCTGGATAGAACAGACCTCTGTTATGCCATGCAGTGAATAAGTATATAGTAGAACACAATTTCTGCTTTCAAGAGCTTTCAATCTACAGTAATGAAGCAGGCAACAGTGATGTCAGGATTGGAGAGATAAAGGACACAAAAAAAATGGCTAAGTAGAGGCATAAATTCAGCCTTGACTGGACTTTTCTATCTAGCAGGGTTTACGTTAATGTTGAGTACAGGTCAAAATGGTACAAAGCCACTTCAGTGTTGTAGAGAGTGGAATATCACATGTGATAGTTATATTTGCGGAGAAAACAAAAACCATTGTACTAGGCAGTGCTATTCTTGAGCCATGAGTGATAAGAGTATATATAAACTGTTCACATACTGCCATTGGAAGGCATGCTTATTCTTTCCTTAAGAATTTCTCTGATTCTGAAGATATCTGCCTCTACCTTTTCTCTGCTTTTCCAGATGTTGTCACTCCAAATGGCTTGAACATTAAGAAGTTTTCAGCAATGCATGAATTTCAGAATTTGCATTCCATGTACAAGGCTAGGATCCAAGAGTTCATTCGAGGCCATTTCTATGGGTATGCTTTTACTTTTCAAGATTTAGCAATGATTTTCCAACACCATTTAAAGTCCATTTAAAACAAAAACAAAACAAACCAGGAAGACTAACAAATACTTCATAAAGGAGGTGAATTGTTGTCAGTTTAGTCAAATATCTGTCTGGGATTTCTCAGACAGAAGCTGAAGGAATTTCAGATACCAGCTCTAACTCCTTATGGGAGCAGGCAGAAGATCTTGGTTTTATTCATTATTTGCCCAAGATGGACTTTATCAGATTGATAGTCACCTTGATGTGAAGAAAAGCCTCTCTTTCATTATTTCCCTGGGGTAATAAATTCCTCCAGAATAGGAAAATATGTGTTTTGTATGATTACATCTTGAAAAATGCTTCATGCTTGTCTATTTGTTTGCTTGGTTTCAGACACCTTGACTTCAGTCTTGAAAATACCTTATTTTTCTTCATTGCTGGGAGATACGAATTTTCCAACAAAGGAGCTGATATGTTTCTAGAAGCCTTATCAAGACTAAACTTTTTGCTGAGGGTAAGGAAGCTTCTGGAAATGTAGATCCTATGCTCAAACTTACTGTATTATCCAAGTCATGTGCAATAATTTCTATGTCATACTCTGGTTTACAGGAAAATAATTATGGGATATTCAGGCTTTTCATCATGCTCACTCCCTGAATCAACAAAGCATACAATGTCAGATTGCTTAAAATAATTACATAGCTCAGGAAGTTAATCTGTGGGCACCACCCTTGTTTTTAAAGAAAAATACTAAAAATTCAATTCAAGAGTGTACTTTGAAAGTGTACCTATCAAAAAGCAGATAACATAAATAATACAATAATACAACTAAAATATATATTTTTATGCTAATCACTTAAATATTTTCCCATATGCTGAAGATGGCTTTATTGTGTTACTGTTACAATGTGCTTGCCAGCACCTGATTTCATCCAATACTATCTATACAAAGAATGCTTGCTCTGTAATTACTTCAGAAGGGTTCTGGCTGGGTTCAGCAGAATACTCTTACTACTTATGAACCTGAAAATGATGGTGCAATTTAAACTAGGTTCCAGTAGCGTTTTTTGTACCTCCATCTGATAGAAGCACACTAACACTATATTTGTTTGTCTAATGTTTATAGAGTGGAAGCAACTCAAAATAATTTAATTTTTATGGCTCTGAGCAGGTTACTCTTAGCTTTCCTTTAAAGAGTTGCTGACAGGAGTCCAGTCTTGTTCTGCTCCATATGAAGAGTCTCTCAGGAACTTGATCTTCTGAAACTTGTTTATGCATAGCAGAAGCAAGTGAAACCACCTATAACCGAAGGGTTGGATTTTACACCTTGTGCTTTTTGCCTTTGGAGTAGCTGGATGTGAGAGATGAGCAAGAGGTTACTTGTGTTTTTTTGTGTGACTGGCAGGTTCTGTGTTAGGGATTCAGATAGACAGTGGTTGCAATTAATAACTTTTAGAATATACACCTGGGGCACTGCTGCAGAAGATAGTTCTGCTTGCTGTATGGAGTCCCATGCTTTACTAAACCATGAGAAGCCAGGAAGATCCACATTGATCAAACTGGATTTGAGCAATTGGTATCTATTTATCTATTCTCAGTTAGATTCCTGACTTGGTAAAAGCTTTACAGCTAAAGAGTGAGGAGTAAGATCAGAGCCATCCTGGATGACCAGTCAAAGTCTGCTGGGTTTTTCTGTGACTATTCTGTAATGTTAACGTGGGCTTTGATACCCTGTGGTGAGTTTGTCTGTTTCTCTCCGTCTCCTGTCCATGCAGGTACATAAGAGTGATGTTACAGTCGTCGTGTTCTTCATTATGCCAGCAAAGACAAACAATTTCAACGTGGAAACCCTGAAAGGACAAGCAGTCCGGAAGCAGCTCTGGTAATTGCCATTTTCACTGAATTTGCCTTAATTAAGGAGACATAAGGATGTTTCTAATGAAGAATAATGTTCTTTCTTCTTGTCACAGCCCTTATCAGTTTAGAAGGTTTTTTTAATGTATTTATTTTTTATTTTACTACTTTCCAAGCAAAAAAATGAAGCAAGGGCAGAATTCAACCATTGAACCTCACCTCCCTTTAACTACTGTGTGATTCTGCACAGGAGGAGATATGTGAGGTGCTTTCAGACTGAGACACATGATAGAACTGAATGGTGGTATTCAAAATCAAGAAAATGAAGGATTAATTTTGTTTAAAGAAAAAGTGGAAAATGTTATTTCATTCAGCATATTTACAGATGAATTATCTAATCATGGAAATTAAAATGTACACCCTATCAGGTGAATGGAGCAGTTAAATACTTCTGCTGCAGAAGTAAGGAAGCTGATTTTTAAGCTAAGGGACTAAAGCCATAAGACCTAGCTTCTGTCTTGATGCCTGTTTCTCACTGTGTTTAACCTCTTTCAGATGACAATTCCTTCGGTATAAAATTATATAAATAGAAATGACTCAGAGATCTGTAGATAATACAGATTACAGAAAGGATACTGTTTTGTTTTTTTAAATATATCTTCTGAACTGCCTCCAGCAGATAACCTGTAGCTGAATTTATGAGTATCAGTAGACAAGTTGAAACCTTTGATTAAAGGATAATGAAATTGCACAGGAGCAGCAACAGAAATAGTTTGAGGGTTGCTGAAATATCTAGCTCTGACTGTACATGAAAAAGAAGTCAGATATGAGAAATCTATTTGCTTTCCAGATTATCTCTGGAGTCATCAAACAGTGACTTTGGGGATTTTCAGAAAATGTTTTGCCACTCTGAAAATGGATGCCACAAAGGCAGAGGTTGGAACTGGTTGTTCAGATGTGGCTTTCTAAAAGCAGCGCCTCTGAGCTCCCTTCATTGGCAGTAGCGAGTAACGGTTCATTCCAGATCATGACTCATCCTCTACCACCTTAGGAAGAGTCTAAAATGAACAAGTGAAATAATCTTTTGAAATTGGCTATCGCCTTCTGAGGATGTGTAGAGGATCTACACAATTATCTTTAACTGCAGATGGCTAGGGTGCTGTAATATAGCCAGAGTTTTTAATGAGAAACTGTATGCAGGAACTGGCCACCCAGGAAGAAATACCATTGAAGCCTAAACTGAATTAAATGGGCAGTGAGTTGTTGCTGTCACAGGGCAAGATTTTGGCTCTACATCAACTTCAAGAAAGTAATGTGAATGCAGTGAGAGACAGCCATGCTTTCAACAAGTCCTTTTTGCCTCTGCTGTATTTTTAGTTTACCGTATGTAATGTTTGAATGTAATACATTAGGCATATATTAAATAAATACTACATATTAGGAAAGCTTAAATGAAATGAAATATGCAGAGATTTTTGCCTTTTAAATCTCTATTACATGGTTGTTTCTCTGGTACTCAGAAATATGGTTCCAATAGTAACCATAAAGGTAAACCTAAAGATGTGAAATCAAGCAAAAAATTCTACTTCCAAATGTTCTTCCTGCTGTGCACTGTGAAAAGTAAAAGGTCCTCCATGTCCTTAAATGCAACAGTGCCATGATCATCATGTGAGCTGCTGGAAAAAAAAACAAAAACAAAAAACCATCTGATATCACTGTTAAATAATAACATTAATTGATTTTAAGGATGCCACAGAAGTTAAATACAGGACAGGGTTGGCAGTTATCAAGAAATAGATGATGGCTGATATGAGATATAAAATCACTTCTTCTGCTTATGAAACAGCAGCCTATCCTATCTGGGTTAAGTTTTGGAGATTGTTCAAGGTATGAGTCAATAAAACATAGCCATGAGTGGGTTAGCTTGCTGGTATTGAATCAATTTGTTTTGACATATAGCTGCTTCACAGCTCATAGAGAATTAACTCATCTACTATTGTATCAATGTGAGTTGAGAGAAAGCAGCTAAAAATAAGTATGTGGATTTTCAGCTTGGTAAAGTTTAGCATTTCACTTAATAAATTTTGTCTTAGCCCAATGTCTGATTCTTAGAAATCAGAAAAGCAGGAAGAGTCCCATGAAAGTGGGCATTTTAGTCAGACTGAGAGTGTATTTGCTGTTTTGAGAAACCACTTTCAGCTGTACTTCCAAGCTCTTTCTTCTAGGATTGGTATAATATGGCTCTTTGTATTAAGAATGGCTGTTCACTGGAGTTTTTTCTCAATGAAAATATAATGCTTCTGGGACAGGTTTTATTATTAGCTTAAAACATGGGACGGTCTTTCCAGAAGGATGTTTGATTTCCAAAATGATTTATGCCAAACTAACTTGTAGACTACACCCTTATTTAAAATTAAATAAATAATAATTTTAAAAAATTAAGTGAGATAACAGGGTTGAAATGGAAGGAAGAATCTTGCTTTAAAATCACCATTTGTTTGCCTCTTGTATTGCTCATAAGGTCGAGTTAAACTGAAAACATCTGGGTCTTCAATGTCTTGTGCATTTTTCTACTTAGAGTCACATATATGTCTTCTTCATCATTGCTGAGATCAAAGTGTGGCCTACTGATCAAAGTATTGTAAATAATCATTAGTGAGTTCTATTTCTCACTTTAGCAGTTCGTTCATCATTGGGTATAGATCATATAATATTCGTATTGCAATGAAACGAGCCATTATGGCTGCTGGTTGGGTAAAAGACCTTTGAGAATTTGACCTCTGCTTCTCCATTCTTGGTTCCACCACTATACACAAAAGCACAATATAAGTTACAGCAGCTGGGATATCTTTTATTCTGTCTTTGAAAAGGATTCTCTTGTTTATACATAAATGTATTTATTTTCCTAGGGACACTGCACAATCTGTGAAAGAAAAGTTTGGAAAGAAACTCTACAATGCCTTACTAAAGTGAGTGTGTAGGTTACTTTGTCCTATCTTGCCAGGCTATGTATTCATTTGGCTTACCCATAGTAGTTTTGTGCTTCTACTCTTTGTCTAAGAAATATTGGGGTCTACAGAAAGGACATAGGAGAAGAACATGGGACCCTCTGTATTGTTAGTTAGGATAGTTGTATAACAGGCAAAGCACAGATGACAAAATTAAATAATGTCCCATCTTGTAAAGGATCTTAAGAGACATGAGGGATGTTTATGTAATGCTGAGAATTACTCACAAACAGAAAAGAGCACCAGAGACAAATATGGGTTATTGAATTGGTTGTATCCTTTCAAAAGACAGTTGATGTGAGCTGGAAGTGAATCATCCAGAGCTGAGAGGACTGAAACTTCAGAAAAAAAAAAAATAAAGTGTGATTGAAAAACAGAACAAAACAAAAATTCCTTTTGTAGATTTTTGTAAACTAATTGGAAGGATAGCAAGTTTATGGGAGAATAAAATGTAGGGAGTATAGGAGGGACAGAAAAACTAAGGAAAGATTCTGGTTGACATCAGCAGACTTCAGATCAGACCTTGTTTATTTCTTCTTCTTCTTCCTCTTTTTTTTTTTAAAGCATCTTTAATGTAAGCTCATAATCCTAGTTCTCAGAAGGACTGATAATAAATCATTTGGTAAACTAGGCTCTGTGTTGCCTCCGCAGAGGAGAAATTCCAGACTTGAGCAAGATTCTTGACCGGGATGATATAACCATTATGAAAAGAGCCATCTTTTCAACTCAGGTCAGAAAGCAAATTATTTATATGAAAATCTGCTGTATGTGTTAAACACAGCTGTGTATGAGGGTTGTGTGTGACATATGTGTGCTTTGGGAAAAAAAAAAACAAACACAATGGTAACGGTAATATTTAAAGATCATCTGTGATTATTTTGAGGAGAGTCTGATGCAAAATAATTGTTTTGGCAAATCTGCAAATCTTCCCCCAGTCAGTTTCAGGGCACCAAATGTTGTCATTCTTTTCTTCTGCACAAAGTTCAAAGTCTTTGCATTGTTTCTGAAGCTCAAATTACTCCATTTTAATGAAATATGTAAATTCAGTCCCTTCAGGAGAGTTACAGTCAATCCTCTACCATGAAAAACAACTAAAAATAAATGGTAGACATTTCTAAAAGTTAATGCAAATACATTTCTTATGAGGTAAATTAACCTGTGACAGCTTTTATGGTCTCATTTGTGTCCTGAGCTCTGTAGAAAACAATGTTATGTGATTCTAAGTTTCCTTTCATGTCTTCAAATGAAATGGTAAAAGCTTATCCACATGGACAGCAAAATCTCCCAGTGTCTTCCACTAAACTCAGAAAATGGTAGCAGGACACCTTTCCGACAGCTATGCCTGGCTCAAGGATTGTCTTTTTTCTTTTAAGCGGCACTGTCTGCCACCGGTGACCACCCACAACATGATTGACGATGGCAATGATCCAATACTCAACACCATCCGACGTATTGGCCTTTTCAACAACCGAACGGACAGAGTAAAGGTATGTTCTGTTTTTTTTTCATTCTAGATGTAAAATGGAATTAAAGAGTCTGAATCTGGATCATTAGCATAGGAAGTGCTGTCAAATTCTTGGTAGACAGTCAATAATAATATACTGCTGGAGTATTTCCCCCCTCTTGCTCCCTTTCCAGGAATAACAATCCAATGAGCTCTGAGAACTGTTTGAAGTAATTAGTAAGTAAACTGCATGTAACACTGTAGACACCTTCTCCTGCTTTTCAACAGACTTGACTGGATAGGTTGAACAAAACTGGCATTAAATCTACAATTCCAACAGGATTAGTACCTAATAAGCTGGATGTCATGGATAAAAATGCAGTAAAGTTGAAAGGGCAAGTCATCTGGAGACTTGTATTATATGTCCATGGAGACACAGTTAGCATATGAAAAAGCTACAGTGATGCCAATGAAAAATCTTACTTGATTCAGTGGGATCAAATAAGCTTGCATAATGAGTTTACAAGCCATTTACTCTTTGAATACATTGATGTGTTAATTTACCCAAGTGTGTAACATGATTATATTATTAAGAAAAGATAAAGGCATATCCCTGTCGTGGAATTAATGTTCAGAGTACGAAAATGCCCAGAGAAGGTTTAACCCCTCCCTCATAATCCTTTCTCCCTGATTGGGCAGGCTACACAAGGTGCTTCTCTGCTTGACAGTGGAATATTGGGCTGTGATGCCAAACACAGCAGAGTCGTGCAAACAAATTAGCTTGCGTCCTGGAAGAGGGATACTAACCTAGGCTAATAAGCTTAGTCTTTCAGCAAAATCAGTTAGCCCAAGTCCAGAGTTATGATGATAGCACTATTGTATATATATCTGGTTTCAGCTGTCCTCTGAGAACTGCAAGCATTCCTATTTTTCAGTTGGGTGCTCAGGATTACTGTATTCTTATGAGGCCTCCTCTGGAACAAAACATCCCAGTCCTCTATATTGTGGTACTGCAGACCAAGAGAACCAGTTCAGTACTGCTAAATGTTACAGCATTAGACATAATAATCAACAATATGCATGGTCCTTCTTGAGCAAGAAGAATAATGCCGAAGAGCCATTCAGAAAATAGTGTTGGTTATCAGTTTCATTTCCAGGACAAGACTGCATACAGACAGGTTAAAAGATAATACATTTTAGTGTGGGAATTAAATTAGATATCAGAATGGACAAGGGAGGTACTGTCCAAGTGCTCAGAAGAAGACCAGAGTGAAGAAACATTGCTGAAGCTTACTGATAATTACAATGAATTTATGATTATTTTCTTTCACCTCTACTGTAACTTTTGAATATCCAGGTGATCGTACATCCAGAGTTTCTTTCTTCAACAAGCCCGTTGCTGCCCTTGGACTATGAAGAATTTGTCAGAGGTTGTCACTTGGGTGTATTTCCATCATACTATGAACCCTGGGGTTACACTCCAGGTAGGCAATCTGTACATTTTAGTAGGTATCAAAAGATGAATACCCATTCTGCTGATGCAGGATAGACTTAAAGACAGTTTCTTCTGGAGTGCTGAAAAAACTCTTTTGACTCTGTTTCCTCTGCAGTGCAAAGGTCTTACTGCTGACAAAATTTGGGGGCCAGGTGGTATAAAATGGCATCTACTGACTGACAGCTACTCAAATTTGTCCCTGCGCTGGACCCTTTTCCATACTAACATGTAATCTTTCAATTTTCTGTGACTTTAAAACAAAACAAAACAAAACAAAAAATTAAAATGAAATATCATTTTGGAACATTATTTTTAATTTTCATAAAGGATTTAAAAAGATTTAGAGGAGTTTGCGTATTAATAAAAAAAACAACAAAAAACAAAAAACAAAAAAAAAGAACAGAGCAAGAACAGATGTACTGAAGTACATCTGCTGATGCTACCAGCAGATGTACTTCAGTAGGTTTAATTCAAGATAGCAATTAAGTTTGGTATGTGTAACACCATATCTAAGATATTTACCACCGATACTTACTTGAAGTAATAGATAATTTCACAGACTTAAAGGGAAATTTTAAAAGATACAGAGAGCATTTAGTTTCAGGCTCAAAAAAATTAACCCAGATTTCAAATGGGCACTTAACACTTAATGAAATCAGTGCAAACTCTAAACTTGAAAGTCTACGCAGATCAAAGCCTAGGTGCCTATTTTATTTTGTATGTCCTGCAAAATATCTTCTGTAATCTTGATACACATCTGAACGTTTGGATGCTCCTCTGAAGTAAATTTGCTTCAAGCCAGTGAATCAGAGTAACAGTTTTGCAATGTTGATCATTTTCCAGAGCCATTTCTCTCCACTTAAGAGAGCTAATCCCAAGAAAACTGTTCTGCATTCCAGCACTTTCTCTTCCTGTTTTAGTCTCAGCAAAGTATAAGGAAAATGTGACAGCCAGGGATGATTTTGAAATTAAACTTCGAAGTATCCTAATCAGAAAAGTTAGGCTGCTACTTAGCAGTTTTGAGGAAAGCTGTGATATAAACTAGTTAAAAAAGTAATTTCTTTTACTAATGCAGAATAGATTCTCTTTGTTGATATACCCATTCAATTCTCCCTGAAACTGGAGTTGTTCTTTTTTGGTGGATTTGTAGCTCTGCTGTATCAACACCAGCTTCACTGTCATATGAAGGAAGGCCATGCCATGTTGATCATAGAATCATAGAATCATAGAATTACTCAGGTTGGAAAAGACCTCCAAGATCATCAAGTCCAACCTCAGCCTAACCACAGTACCCTAACAACCCTCTGCTAAATCATATCTCTGAGCACCACATCCAAATGGCTCTTAAACACATCTGGGGACCGTGACTCAACCACCTCCCTGGGGAGGCTACTCCAGTGCTTAACTACCCTTTCTGTAAAGAAGTATTTCCTAACATCCAACCTAAACTTACCTTGGCACAACTTGAGGCCATTTCCCCTTGTCCTGTCACCAGTGAGAAGAGTCTTGCCCCACTCTCACTGTAAGCACTCTTCAGATACTGGAAGAGAGCAATAAGGTCTCCCCTCAGCCTCCTTTTCCCCAGACTAAACAGCCCCAACTCCTTCAGCCTCTCCTCATAAGGCTGATTTTCCAAGCCCTTCACAAGCCTCGTTGCCCTTCTCTGGACCAGCTCCAGTAGACAGCTTTCAGCATTTAAAGATTAGAGGATTTTACTTTGTCTGTTTGTTGCTTTAGGTTAGAATTAATATTTATCAGCAGAAACTCTTTAAGCATGTGTAAAAAGTTATTTTTACAGCAATGATAGAAATAACTACAAAGGAGGTATACATTTTATAATTTTGTAAAGCTGATTCCACATCTACTTTGAAAGCAATCCAAACTTAACGTTTCTCTTGTTGTTACTATAGAGACTAGTTTACAAATGCCTCATAACAAAATACAACGTGTGGCACACTCTTGCAATTAAGAGAATCAGTTTTTGCAAATAATAATGAATCACCTAATTAACATTTGTATACAACAGGCTTTGATTTAAAATGTAGACAGTGCAGGCCATATATCAGGATTCTCTGTTTCAGCACTTGAATCCTACAATGTTTTCAGTTTAGCTGCTGGAAAACACAAAAATATATTTGCAAAAACAGTACAAAGTTTTCTCTTTAAAAATCCTTTCTTTTTCTTTCTGTTTTCTTTTTCCACTAAATCCATAACAAAGCATTATAGGTTTCCCTTAATATTTTCAGAGCAGCTCTAGTTTTATAGGATCTTCTGTTTATCTACTTCATTTTTTTTTCCTTATGGGGTGAAACCATTCAAAATGTATTGCCTTAAAATGTTGTTTTTTAAATCTATTTCTTTTGGCAGCTGAATGTACTGTGATGGGTATTCCCAGTGTGACCACAAACCTTTCTGGATTTGGCTGTTTCATGCAGGAACACGTTGCTGACCCAGCTGCTTATGGTAAAATTTTTAACACCGTATCAAAATAGTGCCTCTGAATTAGGAAGCAAAACCACAGCAACAGTGCTTTGACTCATGAATTTCATGCTTTCACTAGTGCAGAGCAGTTCACTGGGAGAATACATTCAAAGCTCGCAAGCTCTGGTGATATTGAGCAAGCTATTCAAGCCTTGATATGTAACTAAACTCTTTCCAGATTCTCTATTATCTTCCTTTAATGTTTTGTTTGCTCTGCTGTTCCAAACTCAGCTCTCTTTATCCCATATATAGTCTCCTTGTACACTGGAGACCTTCAAAAGAAGTGAAAATCCCCCTCTCTTTGAGCAGTCCAAGAAGAATATGCTGGGACTTTAGGAACAGGGAAGCATGCCCTCATCAAACAAACAGTAAATTATCATGTACACTAAAAGTAAGCCTGTGACAATAAAAGGAGCCTACTTACAGATAAGAATCTGCTCATTAAACTAGAAAAATGGTCTCTGATTAAACTGTGGTGAGCACAGCCAAATCCCATCAACACAATATTGAGAATGTGACCAAACTAGAGCATCTTACTAAGCACCTTGGCTAGTCCATACAGTCAAATGGAAACATCTCCACAGTAGCCTCAATTATATCCTGACCTACTGGAAAGAATAGTGCCAGCTGAAGAATATATCTCCACCTGCTTGGCTAGAGATGCCTTTGAAAACCTGGGGAAAGGTTACAGGCAGGGAGATGCGTCATTTGCTCTACTCCACAAAAAAAATAGATGCGAGCACTGACACAACTTATGCAATGTTTGTAAGACTATGTGACAGGCAGTAGAATGGAAATGTAAGAGGTCGGATCCCACTTTCAGTTCAGCTTATTTTCACATTTTCTTTGCATCCTTTAGGCATCTACATAGTTGACAGGAGGTTCCGCTCACCTGATGAATCATGTAACCAGCTGACTCAGTTTCTGTATGGATTTTGTCAGCAGTCCCGTCGCCAGAGGATCATCCAAAGAAACCGAACTGAAAGGCTCTCAGATCTGTTGGACTGGAGATACCTAGGCAGGGTGTGTGAAAATATTAATAGAGGTATTAAAAATTCCAGACACTGTCTACAGCATCATGCTACAGTGCAAGGAGGCATTCGTGTGCTGAAAGGCACCTGTCAGAGGTGCTAAAGACAATGCCTGCCTCTATATTTTGGTGTAATTCTTCCATTGTC
The DNA here is from genome assembly GCF_054131305.1 of Coturnix japonica. Lineage (NCBI taxonomy): Eukaryota > Metazoa > Chordata > Aves > Galliformes > Phasianidae > Coturnix > Coturnix japonica. The sequence continues at coordinate 60,865,660 of NC_140663.1, read as the reverse complement.
CCGTGGTAAGGGTAGGCATAACTTAATGAATAGGTTAGAGCAGAAGGCAGTCACAGTGACCTCTTTCTACTCCTCAGTACAAAAAGCTTATGTCTCTGAGAATGCTGGCAACTCTGCAGTGAGTAGGATTTGTGCTCTGGAGTCTTTCAAGAATCCTATCTGTTCTTCCTAAAATGCTGCTAGACCTTCATCATAATTCCTGAAGTAAATCTGTGCATTAAAGCAAAATAGTTTTTGATTTGATGTAGAAAACACCACAGTACCACCTAACAGGGAAAAAAAAGCGGATGGATGCACGTGTATCAGTTTTGTAACTATTTTGGATCTTTCTCTGTGTTGGTATCTGTGTGAGAATCTTTCTGTCTGTATGAGTCCCAGCACAGTGTAAGGTTCTGACACAAGCTATTATTTTCAGTACAGGTGATGGAGACTGGCGATTGTCATAGATTCACCAATTATTTTTGCCAAACCCTTAAATGTCACACCTCAACAAACTCATAAATGTTTCTTTTAACAGTTACACATTCCTCCTATGCGAGGTGAACCCAGAGGTTAACTGTATACACATGCATATTTAAAGATGTGAAATTCTTTGTATAAAAAAGACCCTGTGGTATGTTGAGAGATAAATACCAGTCACTCTCCACTGAACGACACCACCTGTCATGAGTGCTGGTTTGCATCTTGGTGCACCTCCTGCTTCACTATGAAGTTTGCTATTTCCCGATAATACATTTTTGACAAATATCTGTACCATTTGGATCCTCTTGTGTTTGGCCTTTGCTCATCATCATCTTTGAGCATCTTGGAGAAGATACTCATTCTTTGTTCCTTTTTTTTTCTTTTTTTCTTTTTTTTTCTTTTTTTTTTTTTTCCCCCTTAAATCTACCCAAGACTTGCTTGACTTGTAAAGATTTCTCTTCTGTGTTGCAGTATTATATGCATGCTAGACACTTGGCCCTCAGCAGAACATTCCCTGATAAATTTGAGATGGAACCATGTGCTCCACCAAAGGTAAAATCTGCTTTTAGAGATGAATTCATCTGCGTTTTCCATTACTTTACAGAGAGAAGGAAAAAGAATATGCGTGTGTGAGAGAAAGAGAGGCAATAAGGCTCTCTTCCCTTAATTACAGGGAAGTTAACTCTCAGTTAAAACCTCTTGTTATAGATCCAAGCTCCAATCAGAACTTGTAAAGGTGTCATATGCAAACAGTAAGGGTACCATGTGCAATACAGAACAGTTCTTCAGATGATCTAGAGTGACATGGATGGGACTGTGCCACTTCAGACTAGCTGAGGAATTGGCCTTTGGAATTTCTGTTAGAAGAGAGTCTAATTCTTTTTCTGATTAACACCATGGAGAAGTTCTGTACAAACTTAGCTATAGAAGAAGAGTTGGGAAAGTACATCTAGGGGAAAAGAAAAGACACAAAGTATTGCATTCACCTAAATAGAGTATGTGAGGAGATGCCTGTGGCTGTAATTTCAAGGGGTCACTTTAAAGACACGCTTTCAGTCACTTCACATATAGTGAATATTAGCATCAGTTTGAAAGGAGACCCTGCTCAAATCCAGTCTAAATTCCATGCTATTTGAACCAAATCTACAGACACCACCAGAGCAACTCATATTTTGAAATGAGAATGAGAAAGGAGGCTTAGGCCAAAACTCCTTGTTTGGCTCTAGTTTTGCAGATGTTGGCATTATCATTAGAAAACTGTTCAAACTTCAGGCTCAGATTCTGAATTCAGCACATTCTGACTACAGATCTTAGAAGGTTTTAATGTAATGGTGAGGGTTTAAAGGCTCAATAAAGATTGTCATATTTTGCAAGAAACAATGCTGGAAAGGAAGCCTATCTATTATAACACCAGCTAAAGATCACTGACATACAAGCACTTTCTAGCAGAGAAGGACTTAAAGGATCTGTATTCAAGGGAGATTATTTTTGGAGTGCAAAGTAAGTCTAGCTTACATCCATTATCCAGGGTTTGCCTTATAGCACTGACAGCCTTAAATTGTTGTACACAATCAATTGAGGAACACTGTGGTAATTTATGTACAATTTGCTTCTCTCTCTGCCAGACGGAAGGTTTCAGATTCCCAAGACCTTCATCAGTGCCACCATCACCTTCTGTCTCTCAGCATTCCAGCCCTCACCATAGCGAAGGTGAGGATGAAGATGAAGATGAAAGATATGATGAGGATGAGGAAGCTGAAAGGGATAGGCAAAATATCAAGTCTCCATTTTCACTGGGAGTATTGCCACAAGGAAAGAAGAAGCAGCATGGAGAGTTCAGGAACTGAATGTGTTGCTCTCCACCCAAGCAGAGTCTCTCCATGTATTTAAGAGTTTCTTCTGTAGGCATTGCAATCTCTGTATTAAGGACAGTATATTACATTTTAGGAGAATCTTAAATGACACTTGAGCTACGCTGCTGGGAAGCCTCATATTTCTTCATCTTGAAAGTAGTTTAAGTGACAATTCTTCTGTGCTCCTCAGAGGTAGAAGACTTTTATCAAGCTTGGTATACTTAGAATGTAACAGTCTCCTTAAGCTTATCTAAAGCATAGATCACACCTTTGTCTGCATAATCATCTACACTAATCTTAGTTCATGCTGATAGTTCTGCTATGGTTGTTCCAAATGAATTCTTCCTTCATTTACGTCCCTTACTTCCTCCAAAACTAATGTAATCTTTAAGCCAGAGCTCAGAAAATTTAGAGAAATGAGTGTTATACTGAAGAAATCTTGTCATAGGTAAAAAACTGAGACATGTAAAAAAATGGTCTTTGTGTTTCCTTATGCTGTTTATCTTATTGTAAACTTACATTGTTTGAAGTATTTTTTACAGCACATGGAAGTGTCTTTGATTCAGTGATAAAACACACTGCAGAACAATATAAAGTCTTATGCAGTGGTCATTTGAATTTTAGATACAAATGAAGTCATCTTGAAGTCCTTTATACCCACAATAAACAGCAGACCGTTTATTTTCTGACTCCTCTGGTATGTCTCTTCAATTGTTTTCATCATGTTTTACATTAAGTTTGTTAACAAACTAATTCAGGGAGGGACTGAATGTGACTTGTCTAAAGAGAATGAGAACATTTCCTTAGTTAACAGCTTTGCATGCAGACAAACTTACATGCCACAGAGCAATTCCAAGTGGTGTAATTTTAGTTCTTCCAATCACCCACTGGTTTGTGCTCTACTTCAATTCTGTGGAAGAGACCTGACAACAGTTTATGGGCCAGTTTGGCCCAGTTACATGACTAATGGGACCAGGGAAACCCATGAACCCACGACCCAGGAGAGGAGGAAGGGGAAAGGGGAAAAGGTAGGGATATGGGCCTGAAAACAAAACAGCAGCAAGAATCTGAAGAGGCAAGTTAATTTACTAAATAAGATATTGGACTGAAAGATAACAAAATATAATACAATATAATTGGAATTGAGGCTAATAAATCAAATGAAATGAGTGAGAGAGTGTCCAAAAACTGAAGGCTTTAGTCTAATGCTGAAGGTGAGACTGCTAGAGAGCACGCACCACAAAGATGAGCAAAAAGGAAAGGGGACTGTCTCGCAACTTGTGAACAGTTTTATCTGTTCCTCTAAATGGCAAACAGAAACAGATCGATGAAGAGTCCTCTGGGAGATGTACTTCTTCACTTCTGAGAAAGGTATACTCAGAACTATTGACAATCCATGAAACTGGAGCATTAACTGTTTAATTCCCAGTGCTCTACATGATGCTATGATGTGGAATGCCAATAATAAAAATCATAAACCCATGACCTCCCACCCCTTACTCCACATCACTACATCATGCTTTATATATACAAACTATAATTCACATGCATTACACACATACATATATATACATATACAAATACATAGAATTACTGACTACGCTCCCCCACCATCAAATTACTTTGTGGTACATGCTGGGCATCCCCATTTTTCTTCATTACCCACCAAATAGACCCTCAGATCCCTGAGCAAAATCATTTCTACAGAGGTTTGCCCTTTCCAGAAGCTGGAAAGACCCAAACTGCTTTTCCCACCATGTTCTTTACATGTACTACAGAGTCCTTATCTCACTCTACAGAATGTAGGGAGCTGGAATGGGCAGGACCATCACAATGATAGATCCTCAAGTATTGACCAGCTGGGTGGCTTCTGTCAAATGATTCTCACAGGGCTTAAATGTTTCACCACCCACTGTTTTCAACATGGTTTTTCACAATCCACTGTATAGTTTAATTTTAACAAAAGATGGTGCATGATTAATCCACTCATTGCCATATTTGGTTCAAGTATTTACAAGAGAATTTTTGAAATGAGTCCCATTATCTGACACATAACGCTTACCATTGTGAGATCATGTCAAGGTGATATAATCAATCTGCCACACCTCCCCGTATTTACACTTTTGCTGTCGCCCTTCCCCCCAGAGAGGTTTCATCCTCTTGATATGTTCAACTGTGGTACATGTTTCACAGTCATGAATAACCTGTGCAATAGTGTCCATCCCTTGGTCTCTAGCCCACGTATATGTCGCATCTCTTCTCTGATGGCTTTCATGGGCCAACAGAGCTGGGAATATTCCACTCTTATTTTGCCAGTCCAAGCCTACTTGAACCACCTCTGTTTTCGCAGCTCAATCTACTTGATGATTATTTTGTTGTTCTTCAGTAGCCAAATTCTTTGGCACATAAGCATCTGCATGATGAGCCTTTAAAACCTTTATTCAGGCAGCAATGTCTTTCCACAGTACAGCAGCCCAAACAGGTTTGCTCCTTCATTGCCAAACGTTTTGTTCCCACTGCTGTAACAACCCCTGTAAGACATTTATAAACATAACGCATTGGCCACCTCTCCCATTCAGCAACATCTAAGGCCAGTTGGACAACCTTTACTTCTGCAAATTGGCTTGATTCTCCTTTTTCTTCGGTGGCCTCTGCAACGGTTCATGTAGGGCTCCACACAGCAGTTTTTCACCTGCAATGCTTCCCCACAATACAACATGATCCATCAGTGTATATAGCATATTTCTTTTCATTTTCTGGTAGTTCATTGTATGATAGGGACCACTTAGCATACAATACTGCTTCTGCTGGTGATGTTCCAAACTTTTTTCCCTCAGGCCAGTCCATGATCACCTCTAAGGTTCCTGGAAAACAGAGGTTCTCCATCCAAGCTTGTTGTGTAATCAGTGCAAACCACTTAATCCAAGTGGTAAAAAAATGATAGAGCAGATGAAACAGAGGAAGTGATCATTTCTTCTCCTTGCTGTAACTTACATGAGTTTAAAACTCCGGTTCAATCCTCCTTTCTCTTAGCTGCTGCCCCCAGGCCTCCTTTCCCCTCTCCCTGCATCCAGACACCTTTGCTGCTCTGTTGCCTTGCCCTGCAGCTCTCTGTCATGTCAATGGATTTCAACTGTCCAGTCCCTGCCCTCCCATCCACTGCCTGAGGGACACCAGGCTTTTATCCTTCACTACGACCAACTAACTGGCGACTAGATAATGTCAAATGACTCCAGATAAGGACAAGCCAACTGGGGAGCCAACTGTTACAAGCCCCTGTAGGAACAGAGGGCCAAAGATTGCAGCTGGAAACAGCCCTATGGTTTGATTGCACTGCAAGGGAGAGAAAATCATCCAGAGACTGCCCTGGGGTTTGACATCTCTTGGGAGGAACCTGGAGGTTTCAGAGGGCTGGACAGAAGAGCTGGAGTGTAGGAAGAGCCTGCAGGGCTTCCTCCTGAAGCCCAAGAATGATAGAATCATAGAAACATTAAGGTTGGAAAAGACCTCTGAGATAAAGTCCAACTACCATAGAGTTGGAGAATCAGAGAATCAGAAAATCAGAGAATTGTGGAATCATGGAACGGCCTCAGTTGAAAAGTACCACAATGATCGAGTTTCAACCCCCCTCCTATGTTCAAGGTTGCCAACCACCAGACCACACTGCCCAGAGCTACATGCAGCCTGGACTTGAATATCTCCAGGGACGGGGCATCCACAAGCTCTGTGGGAAAACCTGTTGCAGTGTATTAAAAAACTCTGTATGAAAACATGAATTTCCCTTACTAAGCATCTCAGACATTCCATGCCTGAGAAAGCCAGCTCTCAATCTCAGGTCTGATTGCTCTGTAAAAAGCAGAAAATCCCCCAGAGAGTAATTGGGTTTTGATATCCCTTGGGAGGAACCTGGACATCCCAGAGAGAAGGCCAGCAGAGGGGGAGTGTGGGGAGAGCCTGTAGGACTTCCTCCTGAAGCCCAAGAATGATAGAATGATAGAATCCTTAAGGTTGGAAAAGACCTCTGAGATAATCAAGTCCAACTATCAGAGAGAAAAATGAACTTTTATTGAATAAACCTTCTTGCAGTACACGCCTGGGGCTGCGAGCCACGGCCAGAGCAACCCAATGGGGCCAATGGGAAGATGTGTCCAAGGCCGCGGTGACTGGTGTGAAACACCAATGCCAAGCACACGAGATGTGGGCAATGGAGTGGGCAGCGGCACCAGGAAAAGCCCAGAAACTTGTGGCACTTGTGCTGGAGCACATGGTGCAGGTGAGGACAGCTCATTGTGACGAGCCAGCAATGGACTGTGGCATGGCTGTGGGTTGGGCTGTGATGTGTCCAGGTGAAGGTGAAGTGAAGTTGACGCCCAGGAGCTTGGCCAGGCCATGCTGTGAGACATCTCCAGGCAACGGATTGTGACTCCATAGCCCACGGATCCTTCTACGTGGGCGCAGCGGCTCAGCCCAGCAGTTCGTGCCTGGCCTCCAACCGAGCGTGTGTGCGAGGACTGGAGTGTGGACAGGGCGAGCTTTGGTGCTGGAACGTGCTCTGGGTGCTGCTAGCGCAGCTCTCAGCGGCCGTCTCAGAGCCACTTGTTCTTTCCCCGACCCTGCTGGGAGCAGGCAGACGGGGCAGCCCAGAGAGGCGAGTGCAGCAGCATAGGTAGGCGGCACGGGGACTGGCGGCAGGGGTGGGGGGCATCTCGAGGGACCCTTCCCAGGCTGCCGTGTGACTCACGTCTCTCGTCCTCTTGTCCTCTTCCAGCGTGACACCTGCTGCTGCTGCAGCGCCAGTGCTGGGGAGCGCGTTGCCATCTCCCGCTCCCCCTGGTCCATCACAACTGGTGGAAGCATGGAGGCAGCATTAGACACTCGCTGCCCTGTGTGCCTGGAGAACTGGGACAGCGCGGCGTACGCCATGCCGTGCTGCCACCAGTTCTGCTTCACCTGCATCCAGCGGTGGACGAGCACCAGGCCCCAGTGTCCGCTTTGCAAACAGGGTGTGCAGTCCATCATCCACACCATGCAAGCGGACAGTGACTACGAGGAGCTGGTCCTCAGACCAGCTCCAGCTGCAGTGGCATCCGTTGCCACGAGGAGCCCCGCAGGCCCCCAGGCAGCCCAGGCATGGCTTGCAGTGCCCAGGCATTCTGCACATGGCCTCTCCCCTGCCACCTGGGCTTCCATCTTCAGGGAGTACCCGGCCCTGCTGCGGCCCCTGCGCTCCTGGCTGCAACGGAAGCTGCGCCGCATCCTGGGCACCGAGGAGCCCCAGGCAGATGCACTGGCCAACAGTGTCATCTCGGCCCTGCTCCTCGTTGGCTTGGACCAGGAGATCCTTATACAGAGGCTGGACACCAACCTGCGTGGCCACACCAGGAACTTTGTAAGGCAGTTCATTGCCTTCACTGTGCAGAGGTGCAGCAGGGATGTACTGCACTTCCTGGGCCTCAATATCAGCCCTCCTGCTGAGGCAGAAGAAGGCAACCCAGCATCAGAGCCCAGTGCTGCCCCACAACAGGAGGCTCCTGTCCCTGGCCCAGCGCCCTCCATCAGCTCTGCCAGCTCCAACAGGGACGAAATGCTGGGCAGGACAGGAGAAGACCTGAATGGGCGTCCCAGCCGCCCACATTCCAACCCTGCGGCGGTCACCATGGAGCAGGCAGCGCCCAACGAGGAGCCAGCACAGCCTGTGGCAGGGCCGTCTGGGAACAGCCAACCTCAGCAGCCCCAGAGAGCCCCAAAGAGGAAGGCCAGCAACTGCCAGGCCTCAGCATCACCAAAGAAGAGGCCACCCCACCGGCAGGATTAGAACAGCCACAGAGCTGATGAGACTGGGGCCGGGCAGCAGCTGGGACACACACCGGCCCCAATGGACCCTTGCCATCAATGTCCACTTCCAACATTCAAATAAACTAGATAGAAAGACTGCAAAAATATGTCTTGGTATTGCTAATGGCACAGCTGTTGTTGCTTCCCCATCCTCAACTCTTTCTTTTTCGCCTTTATCCCGCTGCTCTGCCACTGCTTGCACTGTTGCAGCCCAGACAGGAACCCCACGGGCTTCAGGGAGGGCAAGGGCAAATTTCTGCACCTGGGGGAACATGCCCAGAGCGCACGACAGCTGGGGTTTGCCAGCTGGAGCGGACCGAGGAGTCCTGCAGGACACCAGGCTGAGCCAGCAAGGAGCCCAGGCTGCCTTGGTGAGCGCTGTCCTGGGCTGCATGAAGCCGGGTGCTACCGGCAGGTGAAGGGCGGTTATCCTGCCCTCTGCTCAGCTCTGACGAGGCCACAGCTGGAGCACTGCGCCCGGAGCTGGGCTCCCCAGCACAAGGCAGACCGGGTGTTGCTCATTTTGCACGTCCATTGCAAACTGTCCTTGTCCCACCTGCCCAGGGCTTGCTGGTCTTGGTGGGATGTGGTGTCCTTGTAGGGCAGGAGGGCTCCATGTGAGGAGCATGGCTTGTCCCCACTGTGGACAGGAGCCTGTCCTCCACCCATGTGTGATGTGTCCTCCAGTATCTGCATCACAGGCTGCACACGGCCTCTACTTTATTGTGGGAGGTGTTTTTAGTTAAAATGTTACACTTCCCCTGTGACGTGTGTTGTCTGTGACTTCCTGGCTGCTGTGGGGTTTCAGGACCATGCTGGGGTCAGGCCATTCCCAGACCCTGGGAGGGTGAGGATTTGGGGGCAGTTTCAGTTTTTTGACCTGCTGGAGAGGAGCTCTGCTGAGAGGGACCTGGGCGTCCTGGTGGACAACAGGTTGGCCATGAGTCGGCAGTGTGCCCTTGTGGCCTAAAAGGCCAATGGCATTCTGGGGTGCATTAAAAAGAGCGTGTCCAGCAGGCCGAGGGAAGTGATCCTCCCCCTCTACTCTGCCCTGGTGAGGCCTCATCTGGAATACTGTGTCCAGTTCTGGGCTCCCCAGTACAAAAAATACGGGGATCTCTTGGAAAGAGTCCAGCGGAGGGCCACAAAGATGGTGAAGGGCCTGGAGCATCTCCCCTATGAAGAAAGGCTGAGTGAACTGGGTCTGTTTAGCCTTGAGAAAAGACGGCTGAGAGGGGATCTGATCCAGGTTCATAAATATCTGAGGCGTGGGGTCAAAGTGGTGAGGCCAGACTCTTTTCAGTAGTGTGTGGAGACAGGACAAGGGAAAACAGACAGAAACTGGAGCATAGGAAGTTCTGCATGAATGTATGCAAGAACTTCTTTACAGTGAGGGTGACGGAGCACTGGAACAGGCTGCCCAGGGAGGTGGTGGAGTCTCCTTCTCTGGAGATATTCAAGACCCACCTGGACGCCTACCTGTGTGATGTGGTGTAGGGATCCTGCTTTGGTAGGAGGGTTGGACTCGATGATTTCTGGAGGTCCCTTCCAACCCCTGAGGTTCTGTGATTCTGTGGTTCTGTGATTCTGGGAGTCATGCAGGGCTGGAGACATTTCCTCAGCTCCTCCAGCTGCCAAAACCCCTGAGTTCCAATGCAATGAGGCTGTCGCCTGCACCTTATCACCCTGCACCATCTCCTGTTCCAGCTTTGCATAGGTTGTGTTCTGTCCCTGCTGGGTGGACTCATTTTCTTAGATTTCAATTCATTGTTTGAAGATTGTAAGGCAGAAGGGGACTGTAAGATCATTTCGCCCGCTCCCTTGTTTATGAACTTTCATCTGCACGCTTTCTTCCTGTGCTATGTCCTGCAACATGTAGCAGGACAAATCCATCAAGGTGCTCAGCCTGGGGCTGGTACTTCCCAGGGATGGGCAATGTGCTGCTTTCCTTAATGGCTGGTTCCAGCAGCAGTCAGTCATCCTGAAATAAAAATGAAAGCACAGACACGGGGATCCAGGATGTTGACTGATCCAAAGATGTTTAATGATCAGTGGTTCACACACTGGCTGTTAATTCTTTAGATAAAATGCATAAAACATAAATTGAATTATAAAGTAATTATGAGATGTTAATTTTGCCAGTGGAGCTGATGAACTCCAAGTAGACACAGCTAGAGCAGACCAAACAGCGGGAGTCATCATTTCTTCTCCTGGCTGTAACTTACATGATTTTAAAACTCCGGTCATTTGGGTGATGACTTATGTTTTACAGAACTCAGGCTTTTGTTACCCTTTGGAAGCTGTGACTGGGAAATGCCCCCACAAGATGTCACAGGCAGCTCTTTCCATGCAGTGCTTGGCAGATGTGCAGGAAAAGTACAGTGGAAAGTGGGCTCTCAGCTGGGCCTTGTGCTGAGGCGCTAATGCACGTGTTGTAACCATTTGTCACTATGTGGTTTGGGGTGCTTTTTCCTCCCTGTAGTTTCCTTGTCAAATTATAAATCCAGCAGAGAGCTGGAAGACGGCAACATCACATCTGCTCAGGAAAACTTGCAGTGAATTGAGTTGATGGTGCAGCTCTCCCTGTCAGTGTGAGTGTGGGTGCCAGCACAGTGCCAGAGGCCTCCGCAGGGCAGTGCTACCCACAGACACACCACAGCACTCCTATCCATGGGCTCCCTTTATTTCCCTGATTTTTTCAGCAGCCCTGTTACCCTCTGCCTCCTTCTTCCTACTCCCTTTGAACTCCTCTCCAGGCCCTTCATTCTGCCTTCAATCTTCCTTTCTCTTAGCTGCGGTCCCGAGGCCTCCTTTCCCCTCTCCCTGCATCCAGACACCTTTCCTGCTATGCTGCCTTGCCCTTCAGCTCTCTGTCATGTCAATGGAGCTCAAATGGACCGCCCCTGCTCTCCCATATACTGGCTGAGGGACACCAGGCTTTTATCCTTCACTATGACCAACAAACCGGCAATTAGATAATGTCAAATGACTCCTGACAATAAGGAAGAGCCACCTGGGACCCAACTGTTGCAAGGCCTTGTACGATTGGAAGGCCAAGGCTTGCAGCAGGAGGCATTCCTACCTGTGGTTTGATTGCTCTGCAAAGGGGAGAAAATCCCCCAGAGATAGCATTGGGTTTTGATATCCCTTGGGAGGAACATGGATGTCCCAGAGGGCAGGCTAGCAGAGGGGGAGTGTGGGGAGAGCCTGCAGGACTTCCTCGTGAAGCCTAAGAATGATAGAATGATAGAATCCTTAAGGTTGGAAAAGACCTCTGAGATCATCAAGCCCAACTATCAAGAGAAAAATGAACTTTTATTGAATAAACCTTCTTGCAGTACACGCCTGGGGCTGCGAGCCACGGCCAGAGCAACCCAATGGGGCCAATGGGAAAATGTGTCCAAGGCCGCGGTGACTGGTTTGAAACACCAATGACAAGCACATGAGATGTGGGCAATGGAGTGGGCAGCGGCACAGGGAAAAGCCCAGAAACTTGTGGCACTTGTGCTGGAGCACATGGTGCAGGTGAGGACAGCACATTGTGACGAGCCAGCAATGGACTGTGGCATGGCTGTGGGTAGGGCAGTGATGTGTCCAGGTGAAAGTGAAGTGAAGTTGACGCCCAGGAGCTTGACCAGGCCATGCTGCGAGACATCTCCAGGCAACGGATTGTTACTCCATTGCCCACGGATCCTTCTACGTGGGCGCAGCGGCTCAGCCCAGCAGTTCGTGCCTGGCCTCCTACCGAGTGTGTGTGCGAGGACTGGAGTGTGGACAGGGCGAGCTTTGGTGCTGGAACGTGCTCTGGGTGCTGCTAGCGCAGCTCTCAGCGGCCGTCTCAGAGCCACTTGTTCTTTCCCCGACCCTGCTGGGAGCAGGCAGACGGGACAGCCCAGAGAGGCGAGTGCAGCAGCATAGGTAGGCGGCACGGGGACTGGCGGCGGGGGTGGGGGGCATCTCGAGGGACCCTTCCCAGGCTGCCGTGTGACTCACGTCTCTTGTCCTCTTGTCCTCTTCCAGCGTGACATCTGCAGCTGCTGCAGCGCCAGTGCTGGGGAGTGCGTTGCCATCTCCCGCTCCCCTTGGCCCACCACAACTGGTGGAAGCATGGAGGCAGCATTAGACACTCGCTGCCCTGTGTGCCTGGAGAACTGGGACAGCGCGGCGTACGCCATGCCGTGCTGCCACCAGTTCTGCTTCACCTGCATCCAGCGGTGGACGAGCACCAGGCCCCAGTGTCCGCTTTGCAAACAGGGTGTGCAGTCCATCATCCACACCATGCAAGCGGACAGTGACTACGAGGAGCTGGTCCTCAGACCAGCTCCAGCTGCAGTGGCATCCGTTGCCACGAGGAGCCCCGCAGGCCCCCAGGCAGCCCAGGCATGGCTTGCAGTGCCCAGGCATTCTGCACATGGCCTCTCCCCTGCCACCTGGGCTTCCATCTTCAGGGAGTACCCGGCCCTGCTGCGGCCCCTGCGCTCCTGGCTGCAACGGAAGCTGCGCCGCATCCTGGGCACCGAGGAGCCCCAGGCAGATGCACTGGCCAACAGTGTCATCTCGGCCCTGCTCCTCGTTGGCTTGGACCAGGAGATCCTCATACAGAGGCTGGACACCAACCTGCGCGGCCACACCAGGAACTTTGTAAGGCAGTTCATCGCCTTCACTGTGCAGAGGTGCAGCAGGGATGTACTGCACTTCCTGGGCCTCAACATCAGCCCTCCTGCTGAGGCAGAAGAAGGCAACCCAGCATCAGAGCCCAGTGCTGCCCCACAACAGGAGGCTCCTGTCCCTGGCCCAGCGCCCTCCATCAGCTCTGCCAGCTCCAACAGGGACGAAATGCTGGGCAGGACAGGAGACCTCAATGGGCGTCCCAGCCGCCCACATTCCAACCCTGCGGCGGTCACCATGGAGCAGGCAGCGCCCAACGAGGAGCCAGCACAGCCTGTGGCAGGGCCGTCTGGGAACAGCCAACCTCAGCAGCCCCAGAGAGCCCCAAAGAGGAAGGCCAGCGACTGCCAGGCCTCAGCATCACCAAAGAAGAGGCCACCCCACCGGCAGGATTAGAACAGCCACAGAGCTGATGAGACTGGGGCCGGGCAGCAGCTGGGACACACACCGGCCCCAATGGACCCTTGCCATCAGTGTCCACTTCCAACATTCAAATAAACTAGATAGAAAGACTGCAAAAATATGTCTTGGTATTGCTAATGGCACAGCTGTTGTTGCTTCCCCATCCTCAACTCTTTCTTTTTCGCCTTTATCCCGCTGCTCTGCCACTGCTTGCACTGTTGCAGCCCAGACAGGAACCCCACGGGCTTCAGGGAGGGCAAGGGCAAATTTCTGCACCTGGGGGAACATGCCCAGAGCGCACGACAGCTGGGGTTTGCCAGCTGGAGCGGACCGAGGAGTCCTGCAGGACACCAGGCTGAGCCAGCAAGGAGCCCAGGCCGCCTTGATGAGCGCTGTCCTGGGCTGCATGAAGCCGGGTGCTACCGGCAGGTGAAGGGCGGTTATCCTGCCCTCTGCTCAGCTCTGACGAGGCCACAGCTGGAGCACTGCGCCCGGAGCTGGGCTCCCCAGCACAAGGCAGACCGGGTGTTGCTCATTTTGCACGTCCATTGCAAACTGTCCTTGTCCCACCTGCCCAGGGCTTGCTGGTCTTGGTGGGATGTGGTGTCCTTGTAGGGCAGGAGGGCTCCATGTGAGGAGCAGGGCTTGTCCCCACCGTGGACAGGAGCCCGTCCTCCACCCATGTGTGATGTGTCCTCCAGTATCTGCATCACAGGCTGCACACGGCCTCTACTTTATTGTGGGAGGTGTTTTTAGTTAAAATGTTACACTTCCCCTGTGACATGTGTTGTCTGTGCCTTCCTGGCTGCTGTGGGAAGGTTAACAATGTGGTCATCAGGTGATCATTCAGAAAACGCCCAAGGAATTCAAGTGAGAAGCTGGAAGCCTGCTTATATATCACACATTCTGTCAAATTATCAGCTCCCTCTGGGCAGTAGCTTTCAATGTCCAGTCCAATGCCATGTTTCATACAGCTACCAGATAGGTATTTCCATCTGCAATTTTAGTTTGTCAGGTGTATATATAGCTCCAGAGAGCAGAGGGGCAAACTTCATAAAGGCCCAGTGTGTTCTGAGTATAAAAAACAAAACAAAACAAAACTATTTTCCGGAATATGTTATCGGAATACAAAATAACACCATGTTATTGACCACTGTAGAGAAGGAAAAGGCTGAGATTCTGAACACATTCTCTACAGCTGCTTTTAATAGTCAGATCAGTTTTCTCAGGGCACTTTACTGCAGAGCTGAGCAGTAAAAGAAAAGGGGCCGTCTTGTGAGCTGCAAAAGAGATTTATCTTTCTCTCTGAATGGAAAATGGAAAGTGAACAGTGAAAGTCTTCTAGGAAATAGAGTTCTTCTCAGAACCAGGTATTCGGATATGGCAACAGTCCATGGAACTGCACCACATGATGTTTAACTCCCAGTACACCACATGATGTTATGGTGCGGAATATCAATAACAAGACTTGTAAAACTGTGACAACACCCAATCATAAAATAAAATTTCAAAAGTATTCCAAAGTCATATCTTTCCCTCACACAGCATTTGGTCAAACATATGAAGCTTCTTTTGAAAGTGTTTCGGGAAGAAGTGAATCTGTCGATGAGAAACAGACGTCTAATTTACCTGGCAGTCTTCAAATGTGTTTTAACTCCCACAGACACAAAATGGCCGAATAAATATGTTCAGATGCAGATCTCAACACAGACTTGATTCAGCCTGTTCCTTAGCAGGTAGGAAGGTCTGACCTTGGGAGGTATTTACCTACACTGCTATTCAGGGGTGGAGGAGGTTTAGATGGCCTACTTTGATCACACATTGACCTTTCAAACACTTGACAGACACCTGATGGCACAGTTCCTCCTACACGAACCATGTAGAGTAAAAGTGATTATGTGCCTGTCTGTATCTTTGGCCACATAAAATCAGTTTTAAAACTGGATTTTCATTCTTAAGGTAAACTGCTATCTACAGCCACCTCTGCTATTAGGGCCACAAGGATGATCAGGGGGCTGGAGCACCTCCCCTATAGGGACAGGCTGGAGGAGTTGGGCTTGTTCAGCCTGGAGAAGAGGGCTGCGGGGTGACCTCATTGCAGCCTTTCAATACCTGAAGGGAACTTACTCCCAGGAGGGGAGTAAACTCTTGGAAAGGGCTGACAATAGCAGGACACGGGGAAATGGTTTTAAGTTAAAAGAGGGAAGATTTAGGTTGGATGTTAGGGGGAAGTTCTTCACTAGGAGAGTGGTTAGGCCCTGGAACAGGCTGCCCAGGGAGGTTGTGGATGCCCCGTCCTTGGAGGTGTTCAAGACCAGGTTGGACGGGGCCCTGGGCAACCTGATCTAGTAAAGGTGTATGTTTGGTGGCCCTGCCAGGCCGGGGGGTTGGAACCACAAGATCCTTGAGGTCCCTTCCAACCTGGGTCATTCTGTGATTCTGTGATTCTGGATCACTGAAAAATGATACCATGTGTTTGTTTCAGCATGATCGTGCTGTGGACGCATGTCAAGTGACAGTAAGTGCACAAATTCTGAGATACAGCTTAACCAAATACTCTGCCCATCCTTCTCAGAAATGCTCCTGCAGGAGCCAAAGTGACCTCTCTCATGCTTTTAAGCTGGTTGTTGTTCTGCCTTTTATCTTAGGATCAACTGTCAGCAGCAAGGCAGTTTAAATATGGTGAAATATTTCTGCCATATTGAAAAAAACATAGTTTCAAAGACAGCTCTCTCTCAAGGCGGAACTTTGGTTTTATTTATTTCATGATACCTGAAAAGAACTGTTTGAACTAGAACTAGTGAGCTTAGATCTATAGGAAGGTATACAAAAATCAGTCTATGGAGAATGTGATTGGAATAGCTTTTGTAGGAATTTATATATAAATATAAAAATAGCTTTTCCTTTTTGTAGGAATTTAGGGATAGGTTAATTTCATGTTACTCATAAGAGGCACATTTGTACTTTTTTGTTTTAGCACTTGTACTGATCATTACTTTAGATGCACTTGAGATATTCAGAGTATGTTCGAAATAAGCAGTAATTAAATGAATGAAAAGATTCTGGTGGCCTTTAGATGAAGTACATGATGAATGCATTCTGTCACGTGGCGTACACTGCTACTGATAGGTACATCAGTGTTTGAAAATAAGCAGACAAGGAGATTTTGATTTCTCCTGTTGTATTCCTCCATACAGTGATAAAAACTATAAACAACTACTGCAAATGCCTATGGCCCCGTGATAGAAATTAATTCCTCTGTTCCTTCAGGTGGATTTCTTTATGTTGAGGAGAAACAACCTTATGGCTAGTGTGTATAACAAAATTCATTATCAATGTCATGGAAAAGATCAGTGGAAAGCAGTGTTTAAAAGATAAAGTGCATGACCAAGAGTAAAGATTGAAAAAATAAAATGTAATTGCTTGGGCGCAAGGATCGTGTAGTGACTTTCAATTACATGAGAACTACAGAGGGCTTACCAGTAAGACCCCAGTGCTACGTAGATAATGTTCCATACATCCTTATCAGCATGGAATGGTAATTACCCAATTTATGTATAATTTCAGTTTCAAAATGTTAAAAAGAGGCTGACAAAGTGGTACGATGATGATGCGATTAATAATTTATGTGCCGGTTACGATGTTTGACACTAGATATGTAACTAGTGAGCCCCCACCAGCTCCAGCAGAACCACGACTCCTGACAACAGAAGTGTCTGTACGCCACGGTCATTACTTGGTGCCCTGATCCTGTGTTGACTTACAGGGCCAGCAGTGAAGTGGTAAAGGAACCTACTTTTATCATCAATAAAAAGGCTCTAATATATAGCTGGGTGGAAGGTGGTAAAAGGTTATCCTATGACTATTGAAAAATTGACATTAATGAAGTAATTGATGGAAAGGACAATTCATTCATCCTTTCAGCTAAGATGGTACAGTGGGTTTTAAATTTTGGATGAGGCAGACAAAATTACCTAAACAAGACAGGAACTTTACAAATAATTTCTTTGGCTGAACTGGTAAATTTTAATCAGTTTGAAATCAAAATATTGCAATAAATATATACGTCAACTTTTTGGAACTTAAGTGGAGATGAAGCACTGTTTACACAGATCATGGTTTCAGGGTAGATGGAATACAAATGTTAAAGAAATTTCAAGTATTTCACCACTTTGATAGATTATCCATCAGGTAGCCAGGGTGATCGCTGTTTTCTTCTTCCACTGCAAGAGAAGACACAATGGGGAAAGATAAGTTTTAGATAAAGGAATGTTCAATCACTCCAAGTTTCCAGAATACAGATATACCTCAGGGACAGCCCTAGTGTAATGTAGCCACATTACACTGATTAGCTACGACATTTTAAAGACAGGAATTTTATCTGTGATTATTTTGTTAGTCTACTACTACAATGATTTCAGTGTTATTCCACGGAGTACTGTCCAAACAAGCTGCTAGTTTTGCGTAGATCTCTCAGATGTCACCTTTCTTATCAAGGAGCTGTTGCCATACACTTTCTCTTTTGGAACAGAAACAGCAGGTAGGAAAATAGCACTAAAATTTATCAGTTGTGAATTTCAGATAATTTTCTCTTTTTCTTGGCACCCATATTGGACACTTTCATTGTTTTATCTTCAGAAATGCTCATATATTTATTCCAAACCCCAGTGTTCACTGTTAATTCTACCTCTTGATTCAAAATAGGCCATCTGAAAAGCAGATGAAGAGCTGAATATGTAAAAGTTTACATAGTGTAACTTCTCCTATTCTCGTTCTAGCCTGTGAAAATATACAACTTGATATAATACACTCTGTTGGAATAATATTTAAAGACAAGTTTTTAGATTAAAGTGTTACATACATTTACTAAAGCATACTTATAAGTACATTTACTAAATGGTACATTAAAAGTACTTATAACCTTTAAAATCTCATTTGAAAATGGAACATATATTTACCTTCTTGGGCTTTCCGTAAGGAACTAAGGAACAGTGCTGAAGCTTCAGAAAGAGATAAAGGATTTGTGTTTTGGCTGCGTGTTTCTAGGATTAAAAAATAATAATAATAAAAATCAGAGACACTCAGTTTGTTGTATTTGATGGAATTTCTTTATATTGCTCTTTTCTTTTTTTGGATCTACAGCTAGAGACCCAAGGAGAAATATTGTTGTCTCCTTTACAACATTATGTGCTCAGAAACAGGCTGATAAATGCCTATCACATAAGAGCATGTCAATTTCTTGCTGAAGGAGGTTCTTTTAAAATTCCTCAGAAAGTAAAAAGAATGCTTTCTTTTTTTCATGCATTCCTTATTTTGCTACAAAGTTATGTCCTTTGTCTGACATGGAATAATGTTGTCTACTTTTGTCATTTTCTTCTGTTCAGGATAATTAATAATTTGATTTGATTTATTTTTCTTTCCACTGAAAATAGAAAATCGAAGGCACTGATGCTAATCCCTCTTTACACCCAATCTGTGTGGAACATCACCACTTATGGAAGCAAAGTCACACAGGTACACAAGAGAGGTGAACTGGGCACATGGACTTGTGTTTCATATGGTTTTTGGAGTGAAGTGTATAATGAGAGGAACTTACATAATTGCTTCCTTGAATCAGCTTCCAGGAAAGCAAAATTATTTCTCCTGTTCTCACATATTTCTCCTTTAATCTGAGCAAAGATCAATGTTATATATACCTGTGCACATGTACTTACCAAGCTGCATTCTGCCATACAGATCCTTTCGCTGGCTCTCATCTGAGATGAATCGACGTCCCTCTACAAGAACAGCGGGTAAGGATGTAAACAACCTCCCAAATCTGATGTAAATGGTACCTAATGACCAATAAACTAGTCTTCTCAAAACACAAAATTGCAGCAGTAATTCTACAAGCATAAAATTGGATGCATTTCTTCCTCCTGAGGACTTTTGGAATGAGCAATAGCCCATCCTGAACCAGAACATTCCAAAACATCTTTTATTCCATGAAAGTGTTGTTCAAATGTTTCCATGCTTGTATTGTCCTGTTCTGGGAGCTGTAGTGTGGAAGAGTTTTCTTCAGTCATTCCTGACTATCCAATCAAGAACCATCAGTCTCTTTGCTGGCCTATGAAGTATTGCTTTTAAAGGAATTTTTCTACATAAACTGAAAAAGAACTAGAAGAAGGCTGGTATGCAAGCAATACTGTCCATTAGTCAGTTTGGGGGAAAAAATTAAGGGGCTGATTTCTTTGCTTTCACGAATAGAGATAAATTTGATAACAACAGAATTTATTTCACACAGTGTTACACTCACTGTTCTTTGTAGTTTATATCTATATGCATTGTGCTTGTAATTGGAAGGAACCTTGCTCCCTTAACATGTACTCTGCCTTGAACTTTTGAGTCACTTTGGAATCAAATGTTTAAAAACAGAAATGTTTTTGTTAAA
The DNA here is from genome assembly GCF_054131305.1 of Coturnix japonica. Taxonomy (NCBI): domain Eukaryota; kingdom Metazoa; phylum Chordata; class Aves; order Galliformes; family Phasianidae; genus Coturnix; species Coturnix japonica. Next base: position 60,846,010 of record NC_140663.1, on the reverse strand, counting down.
TGTTGTGGTTCTGCATCAGAGAACAAGATCTCTCAGACTCAAAACATTATTTTGAATGCTGCTTTAACTCTGTTCTAATAACAGAAGCTCAGAAGTTAATTTGCACAGCCTTAATACCACAACATTGATAAGTCTGACACCCAGTTTCTCCTTAGAAAAGGTCACTTGCGGTCTGAATACTGGCTGTAATGCAAGATGCTTGTAGTAGGAACATGAGTTATCCTATTGCTTGAGAAGATGCTTTAATTAAAGCCTGAATAATGATAAGGAATGATATGTATCGAATATGTATTAAATCTTCTTTAAGGTTATTTCAGTTAAGGAAGTTGCCTTTTCATTAGGTTTCACATCAAGCTTCCAAGGACATACATCTTCACTACTTTCTGGCTTGCTTTTATTCTTCCAATAGCTGCCTTCTTCATTTGGATTCCTTTAAAAATTAATAACAGTACTGGCAATGTCACTGTTTCAAAGACAAGAAGAAATAACAATAAACACATCTTGGCAGGCTTCAGAACTCCTACCTCCACAGTACTGTCAGGAATTTACTGCTTGTGTAAAGCCAAACAGATCAGGAATAATCCAACGGTATAGAAAGTTACCTCCTCAAAATTTAAAGAGCTTAGGACTTACGTGCACCCTTCAGATAGAGCATAGCCTGAGGAGTCCAGTTTCTCCTTTGGAAATGAGCCTTTATGACAATAAAAGAGCAAAGAGAGACATCAGCACTGTATGACATTACTAACAAGTACAAGTATTAAATAGCACCGACCTGTGAGATAGAAGCTGTGCATTCAGCCCAAGTCAGCTCTTTACCTGGGGAGCACTCCAGGACAAAGATAGGAAGGACACTGCAAGGAACAGTGCCATTGCAGATGCTGTCAGTTTACGCAGTCCCTGTGCACAGCAAAGAACCACAAAATACAGGAAAAGCTTTTCAGATCTGTAAATCTTCTCAGATTCACATTTAAATGTGAGGGTATTTTCTCTTCCTTCTTTCTCCCTGTCTTGCTGCCCAACCTCACCATGATCTCTGGCTATCTCATCTTCAATACTGTGATCTAATGGGAGGATGAATGTTAAATCAAACATACTTATGCTTTTTACTCTGTTCTTCTTAATGGTCCCATATAGGTGAGAACTGCCATTGAATCAAGCACCTTTTGTGCTTCTATTTGCAAGGATACTAGATCCTGCAGTAGTGAGAATAATGTACGGACTAGGAGGGAAGTATGATATAAAGTACATCTTGATTTTACCAAGCCTGAAGACAGAAATCAGACAATAAGCAAACACAGGGGGCTTGCCATTACAAACAAAACCAGGGAAAGCACATCACTACTTCCTCAGGAAAAGAAAGTTTTTAAACTCAATATCCTATTTGCTTCCATCCTAATTACATACATGTCAAAAGGACTGCTTGCTGGATCCTTTGAACTTGTTTGCTGATGCAGCACATGCAAATGAAAGCACCAAGCATGAATCCTCTGTGAACAAACTGCATGCCTGCTTGTTTTGCAGAGCATCGATAACAATGATGGCCGTCAGAGAGCACCTAGCTCTGAGATTCGCAGTGTTTTATTCCATCCTATCTTTTAGATCACATTTTGCTATTATTTTTTATGCAGTGATTTCAAACTCACTGAATATAACTATGTGTATATGCCTTCTTTGTTATTTAAAAGTTAAAATTACTAACTGCAGTTCCTGAAATATTATACTCACATGAAAGATCTTAAGTTGCAGAATAAATGTTAGCCACATAACCAAGAGTTTCACTCACCTTCATACCTACTGAAGTAGCCGATCTTCAGTCTTTGTTTCTTGGAATAATGTGTCACAAGATCTCCTAAAGGTTTGGGGGTACCTTCTTAAATCTTCAGAGTGAATGTCCCCTCCCCTTCTCTGGTGGGCTGGAGAAGTCCAAAGGGATCTCTTGTCAGCTCTGTAGATGGAGAAGTAGAATGTCTAATGGCTCCTGAGGGAGACCTGTAGTCTTGCAGGAAGCGAGGGAAATGATGGAAAGACAGACACGTGTGGAGATGCACTCCATTAGCCATGTGAATACTTTCTGAATGCATCAGCATCAGCTGTGTGCGTTTGCAATACAACGTCAGCTTCTTGCCAAATGATCGATAACCATGGCCAGAAGCAGGTATTAATATGAATAATGAGTACTTACTCAGGATAAACTAACATATATTAGGTTGTTATCCATTTTGATATCTGGAAAAGGTAGTAAGTTACTCCCAGTCATAACATGCCAATACAGAGAAAAAGGTGGCATATCCCATGTTACTAGCTCGAGGGTATTCCAAGTATACACTCAGAGGATGCAGCCTCTTGTTTGCTTCCCTAACAATCTCTTGCATGTGGTTTTCTTATACACAAATGAAAATACAGAGCTGAGTAACAAAACAAGCAAACAAACAAACAAAAAAAAAAACATTAAAAAAAACCAAACACCAACCCTTTGCCATCTCATGGATTGGTTGGAGTAAAAGCCAGATCGTGGGCTTGAAGAGGTCAAGTGGTGTAGCAGTTAACAGAAGAAAGGCAAGAAGCAGGAGCCAGAGAAATCATTTCTATAAGCTACTTCTAAGTGATTGTTGGACTTGCCACAGTCACATGTAGTTCGTTGTTTTGGTCAGACAAAGAGCTTGCCCTGGTGCCTAGCCGTGCTGGTTCTGTGTCTGATGTTTTCATCTTCATTGTTTTCCTTTGTAAAATGAGAGAGAGAATCAGAAGGGGAAAAGGCACAAATGGGAAGTGAGAAATTTGCTAATTAGAAGACTGAGCAATAAAAAGTTTACTGTGGAAGCTTCACAGACAGAAGCAGCTTGTTCAGTAGCAAAAATGCGAGTCAGCCCGTATGTGTGAAAAATGCATGCTCATGTGTGCACAGTCTGAATGAATATATATATATAGGCAATGTTAAGGCTTGTTAGGAGCTTTTCCCTGACATGAGGTATCTGTATTAGACTGCTCTGAAGGACACCACTACTGAAGGTACAATTGCTCTCCTGCTTTTGGGGGAATTTTGCTCTGTTCTGTGCTGATTCCAGTCAGAACTGGTCATCCCACCTACAGAACTCACATTAGCTGCAGCTTGCTGTGGCATAGATGCAATAAATTAAAGGGAAGTTTAGGGTTTGATCTCACACAGTTCTCATGGTGTCTGGGAACTGCCATTGTACCTCTATCCTTAAAAAGGCCATGCCAAGGTGGACCTTTATTCAGCAGAATGTATTCTACTTGCATCTTCTTCAATGTGAAGTTTACATTTTCCTTGCTATTTTCTTCATGCTCTGACAGATCAGAGAATTTTCTTGATGACGGTTAACCCTTAGCCTTAGGAGAGGGTAATGCATTGCATCCATGAGACCTTTAAAAAGACTTTAAACTTGAAAAAGATACAGCTCCTCAAATACTCCCTTCTGTAGCTGCTTTGGAGCGGCTCTTTGTGCACAGACCAAAGATACAGAATCAGAACACACGACAGAGTCTGTGAAAGTTAACACCCAAAGTTCACTACTTCTCAGTGTAAAATATAGTGATAAAATATAGACGCAATGACTGTCTTTGTGGAAAACAACCAGAATGTATTAGGCACTGAAAATAAGCTCCCATTCTCCTGCCAGTGAAATGGGACAAGCTTACACAAGCTACAGAGGCAATCAGCTCTACTTCTCCTGTAGGAAATGAGGGTAAAGAGGAAGAGAATGGGAGATATGAAAAACAATTTAGATAACTACTACACTGAAGAAAGAAAACTTTAGCCTTTCTTTTCTATTAACCACTTTTTGTAGTCTTGAGCTTCTTGAATTTGGTGGTGTTGGAGTCCCACTCTCTCTGCAAACATGGCTGTGTTGCCATGTTGTCGTCTACTCGTAGCAACTGCAGCTTGTTTGTCACTGCCCAGAGACAGCAGGGAGGTCAGCTGAACAGGTCAGACTCTAAACTGGCTTACTGTAAGGTTAGGTGGTCATCATCTCAAGAGCAATTGCAGGACCTTGACAGCATCCTCTTAAATTAATCAAAACTGCTTTAATGCTGTCACGTTGGGTTTCTTAATGGTAGTAAGGTATCTAAAAGTGCAAGGTTTGTTTTCAGTCACTAGCAAGAGACAGGCTACCTTGTCTAAACACAATGCAGGACACCTACAACACCACACAGGACCTGCAAGAGACCCAAGACCTTGTGGAGAAGGAGCTGGAGGGTAGGTAGGACTCCCAAGGTACCTAAAATGTCACTAGTTGCTTGTGACTAGGAACTGAAGCAATTCTATAGTGTATCACTCAGTGGACAGAAACAGGACCTTGAAACACAGCTGGCCTCAGAGCTTACGACATTAGGAGAGAAGGACTGAATTCCCATCTGAAGATGTCTGTTTCTCTTCATTGGCTCCAGACAGAGCCTAGACAGGTGGCATTTTACACAGACCTCATCAAGTGAAATGAATCCAATCCCCAATTAAATTTCCTTAGTGATCTAACATTAGGACCTTCATAATCCTAAACCAAAAAGCGTGGAAATCAGGCATAGGCTAAAGAAAATACGTTTTCTGTTTCCTTAAATTCTTAGTGCCTTTGTTACTTTAGAGCTTTGAATCTGTTTAGTTTCACTATGAGTGAGGATTCTAAGTTGCCTAGGTATTTTAACAAAACCATTTCCCTGGAAAGAAATAAGAAATCTGTGTGCGGAACAAGGAACTCCAGATTTATCAATTCTACCTCAGTGATTAAAATTTAAAAGACACTTGTTCTCCCTTTGTAGCTTTCTTGCCACGAGCCTATGAGAAGGTGGGCATCTCACCCTTCCCAGAAATCTAACCACTTTCTGGGATGGCAGGTGGGACATTATTTACTTGCAAATTGCAACAGAAGACAATAATTTCAGGAGGAAATACACGTACACAGAGTACTTGCATTTGCCAAATAAAAAGACCCATACCCTGGATGTGCATAGGCATATATAAGCTCATGCTGTTGAAAAATGAAGCAGCCTGTAATTGGGTTACGGATCATAACACACTAAATTCTACAAGACTTCGGGGTGATGAGCTGTACATGAAACACTCATTGTCAATCCTGCCATTTCTCAGCTGATTCACATAAATGAGGAAGTGGCTTTGGCATGTAATCAATACTCTAAGTGAGGGAAGTAGAGTGAAGCTCGCTGTAGCAGCATGGTCCCTTATTAGAAAGAACATAACCTATGCTTATTCTTAAAGATGATCTAAAGGGCAGAGGCTGCTTATCCTGGCACTGTAAATGATAAAAAGCCAATTTCTGGGATTGGCAGTCAGTGCTGACGTGTGTGAAAGCTGTTGCATGGTGGAGATTTACCTTTTGGGGCCAAACATACATCAGTGACCTTCATCAGGACCATGTATTTTCCTTAATCTTTCCCTAAAAATACAGGCTGCAGCCGCTGTGCCTGCCTATTTTTAAACCGCTGGTAAGGACACTGGTGATCTACTTTTTGCTTTTGAGTAAAAGGTGTAGCTGTTGTGTGGAGGTGGCCAGTGGATACATCAGCAAGTATGGTATTCTTGTAGTGTCAAGGTACAAATGGACCATTACCATGACCCTTGTCTCTTATCCTCATTTCTTCCGTACATTCCTCCTAGTATGTTAACTCTTAAACAGTTTCACCTTACTGTCATCTGGTATGTGAACAGCATCTACTACAGCATTGCTATGGCTTGCATATACCACCCATTACATCTTAAAAGATTGAACTACTTGAGGCAGAGTCTGCAAAGTAGAAGAGAAATGAACAAATATCTGAAAGGTGCCAACATCACAAAAGGAAGTACTAGTTGTGAAGTTTGGTGACCCATAGAATAGTACTTTTTTTTTTCCTAGATGGAAATGTCTGGGGCAAACACCAGGAAGAAGAGTCCAGTTGAAAAAGTTTTCTTCAGTTTGCAAGCTGAAAAAGAGATCTGATCACCTAAGCATCTGCATTTACAACGTAAGTTAGCAGAAGTTATGTGGCTCTTCAGAGCAGCATATACTATCAAACTCATCACACAGAACATGCCTTTCTGTAGTGACAGAAGCACCAAAGGCTGAGGAGTCGTTTGACCTTTTCTTCCATCGCCATAAACTTGACAAAAAGCATTCTTGTCTTGGTCAAGAAGTTACCTATAGGGCTACCAACTGTAGTAAGCATTACGCATGTAGTCATCTGCTCTTGGCTGGGCAGTATGTTTGTCACACAGTCTCACCCAAGCTGAAGCTGGACAAGAAATAGAAATACTATCACTGGGCAGCTGGATGCCAACATTTTGCTGTAAGCTGTGGATGGAACAGTGGAGGTTACACTGAGAACCTGAGTGATAACTGGGTGATCAGGAATCAGAGATGGAAGCAGTCTGCTCCGCATTCTTGACATAGTGCCTAAACTATACAAGCTCCATCCATAAAATGTGCAGTCTCTTTCCTTACCCATGAATACCAGGAGGGGTGGATACTTATATTTATATACAAAGTGTATAACTTATGTAGAGAAAAGTGTTTAAGACTGAGTGGAAAACCTCGGAGCATTTTCAAGAGAAGCCTAGTAACTTAGGATCTCTCTATAATAGCACTTGCAAAACTCCTAAAATGTTGGTCCTCAATATTTTCTCACACCTCTTGAATATGTGGCACACTTAACTCTTGTATAATATGTTGGTGTGACTATTAGGAGAGTACACATTAGGGTCTAATTAAACATCAGATCCTATGAGTGAAACACTTGTATCTGTACCCCTGTTTTTGATTCTATCTTTCTCATTATAGATTACGAAGTCAATAGGGAAGGACTTTTTGCCCCTGTGCCTGCTCAGTGCCTACTCTGGTAGCTGTACACTGCATGTGTATCATCATCACCTGGAGGAACTTCTTGGGAACAGGCGTCTTGTTCCTGGCAAGAAGACGTGAGTGCTGTTTTAATGGGGGAAGTCTCCTCTTCAAACTGGGGAGTTAAAAAACTTCCTGTACACATAATAAATCGCTCACAGATAAAAGAAATATGAGGCCTCGGCTGGATTGACTAGCTCTTTGAGATGCCACCTCTGTATTAGAATCAGCTTTACTCCTGGAAAAAAAGTGTGCCTAGTCACAGTACTCACCTACCTGCTAATCAAACCAGAACTGATTGCACCAACACCTGATCTCTGGCAACACTACTAGATGACAGTGCCTACTTCTTTTATTTAACATTTTTCCACAAAACAGAGAAATGTCAGTGCATTTCCACATTTGGAATTTCATCACAAAGCGAGATCAATGTTAGTTTTCTCCAGGTGTGCCAAAGTAGCTTGGTGTAGACTGGAAGGTGCCATTTCTCCAAGGACATGGAGAAGCCTGGTGGGGTGCGTGGTTAGCATTTATGTGACAAGCAGTACGTTCTCTCAAAAGCATTGTGTTAACCTGTTCTATTTCTTGTTATAAAACATATACCTAAGGATCCACAGTGTTAAAAATCAAATCTTGATTGAGAATATAATGCTGAAAAGAGGAGCAAGCTAGCAGTCTTTATTGCAAAACTTGTTTGCTCACAGAACCAAGGGCAGATCGGATGGCAACAGAGACTCATACATTTCACCTTCTGCATTCCTTTAAAAACTAACAAGAGCTTTGAGTTTTTATGTGACTTTTGTATTCTCTGCTCAGTTTCTGTACAGGAGAAACTAGGTGAGATCTGCTGCCTGAAAGCTTACAGCACTGAGAAAAAATAAGAAAGCTGCTCATTGAAGTGAGAAACATCCTGGGTACCTTAGATTCTACAAAGCAATAAACTGCCATTGTTTTCCTTTTAAAAGTCAAAGTACTAGGACAGTAAAACCAAGTATATTATAAATCTGGTTAGCTCACTTAGCAGGTGCAAAGGAAAGCACATAAGAGAGCAAAAAAGTTGCATGCTGACATTTTATTTGTGCCTCATTGCAACTTGTTGCCCCATTGGCCAGACAGCTGAGTGGCAGACAGCAGCAGGTGCACCTCGTAAAGGTGATTTTCCAGCAGATGAACCCTCTCTGCCTGTTTATCACTACCAAGGTTCCTTCATTTAAGTCCTAGTCAGAGAAGCAGCTAAAACTGGTTTAGTTACTGTGAGTTATTCTTATCTGAGAGAAAGCAAAGGTATTTTTGTGTGTCTGATTCTGCTGTTGTGAGTATAAAGTCTTGTGCTATTTTTTATGAGGGAAATGTAGGTAATGCTTAAAAAAATATGATTGTTGAAAGGTTGGTGTTCTTTTATGGTTAGTTATTTGTATCTGAAGGCATTTGTATATTTGAAGAATGTAATGACATCTAACTGCAATGCGTTAATGTTTTTTTATTTAAAGTATGCTGTATATTACTAACATAGGAGGCTGCCTTACTTCCTAGCTTTTGCTTTTAGGACTAAATCCTGCAAATCAGCCACAGCAGTAGTTAAAAGCTGACTTTTTGTCTTTTCCTTAAAAAGGACGCTGCTTATCTTACTATTATTTCTTTTGAGGTATTGTTCAGACCAAGGATGTGGTCAACATTATAAATGTTGTTACTTAAAGATTGAACAATAGGGGAAAAAATAGTAATAAAAAACTTAAGTAGTGAAGCTCTCCATCTGTAAAACCAAGCAGTTAGCATGTATGTAGCTTGCTGCAGACTAAATAACACTGAGTATTTGCTGGCTGGATTCATAAATATTTGCATGTGATTTTCCTCTTTGCAGGATTATACAAGCAGGAATTCTTTTATTAAATGCTAATGATACATGTTGCTGCACTAGAAATATATATTTGATAAAAGAAAGAGTAAAAAATTGTTTAAACTTTCTTTTTTTGGTGTCTAAAGGAAAAATGGGGTGTTAACTTCCTAGGGAAGCTGATGTTAATTAGCTTTGTTTTGTGATCCTCATTCTGAGTAAAAAGTTGCAATTGAATGAAATTAAGACCTACAAATACCTAAAGCTGTAGGAGGTATCTTGGGTAAGTAGTTGGATAGTTGCTGTTAAACACAAGTCCTGATTTCACAAGATCAAGAGAAAGCACATGCTACAAATATGAACAGAAACAATAGCTAGGGAAGTTGTGTGGACTTTTACTGATGTTTTGTTGATATAATAAGATGTTCTATATTCTATGTATATGCATCTAATTTGTAATAGAGGAGGCTGAGAAGTAAAGGTGCTTACTGCTTCCTTTAAGAACATAGATGCCTGTTAAGTTGGAAGGGGGGGGGAATTTTAATTTATATTTATTATATATATATGTATATTTATTATATATAAGTGTGTGTGTGTGTGTGTGTGTATCTTAATTCCTTACCCTCCCCTTGCCCCTTGGCATGAATGGATTGGGTTGGAAGGGACCTTTAAGGTCATCTAGTTCTAACCCCCTTGTTATAGTGAGGAACACTTACCTCTAGACCAAGGTGCTCGCAACCCCATCCAGCTTGGCCTTGGTTATGGTATTTAATAGTAAGTAGGAAGATTTCAAAATGTATTTTTTCCTCTGTTTCCCACCCCTTCCAAATGTTCTCCAGGGAACTGAAAGTGCTGCACTAAATGTTGTGGTTGAAGGCTTCTGTTATGGCTGCTATGAGCACCAAGTATTTTCACATCCCTTGATACCAAAGCTTAGGATGGTACTAAGAATGTGTTCTGACTATTGTCTTGTCCTGGTTCTTTTCAGACACTTTGCAAGAGAGAGGAGTTGATAATGTCTTCAGAACGTGGTGCTAACAAACGACATCACAACCCAGTGGACAGTATATGCAGAAAGATCAAATCAATCCAGATGATGGATCAAGTCTCCAATCCTGCTTTGCAAATACCAAAATTTCAGTCTCGCAACTTTGATAGTCCACAGTGCAATGTAAAAAAGAATCTAGAAGAAATACTGAAGAAAAGAACTTTTAGAAGTCGTAATAGTACCAGTCCCCCCTTCTTCAGTCCCAGCAGTGACAGTGTTTTCTCCCCAGACTTGCAGTTGCTGCCACCTTCTTCCAGATGTATTTCAGACTGCGGTGCTGCAGATGCTACGTACTCTGTCATTAGAAGGGAAGAGAGGATCAGCAGCCCATGGCTGCCGGCATGCCCCATGGACAACTATTCTCCACCTTACTTCACATCCAGGGAGGAGAACGCCCAAAACCAGCGGTGTGCTTTAGCAAACATTGAATCTGAGGATGTGCATCGTGAACAGAAGTATGTTACATCCAGTCCACATCTACTGCTGTTTGCATCTGATAAAAAGTTGGAAAGTCCTGCGATCCAGCACCCTGTGCCAAAGAGATTCACTCTGAGTGAAAGAGGTAAGAGTTCTGAAAACAAAAGCTTCTGATTATGCAAACTTAAAGCTTACATAAATTAATTTCTTTACTCTTTAAATGGGTAACAATATGTTTTAGGGTAAGTCTACTGAAAGGTGAGCGGAATCTCGTTTTTCCCTGAGAGATGTGAATCTCAATGTAAAACATGAGTTAAAAAATACTACTTCGGACTTCTTGATTCCTTGTTGAGGAGAGGGGGCTTTAGCTATCTGTGTAGTATTTTGTATTGTAGTAATGTAAAAAGATTGAAGTATATGTATGTTTTTTTTTTTTTTATCTTAAAGTTTTTGGCATGTTTTCTCAACCTGACTAAGATACGGGAAGATTGGAGGGAAGGAAATAAAGACCTGGTTTCATGAGGTGTTCTATTTAATGTAATATTTACCTCAAGTAAAGGAAAAGCTAGAGTTCCCAAACGTGTGTGTAGAAGTAGATGATTAAGCTGGGTTGCTTAGCTACCATCAATTCCTGCTGTTATTTAACAGTAAAAATTCTTTGTTTTCTTTTTCATCTTTAAAAAAATAAAATAAAAAAGCATGTTGAAGCAGTGGTGTGCTGTGCATACTTATGCAATTGCAGGAGTACTGCAGTTAGAAGGTATCACACCTGAAAATTACTAAGAGCAAATAAAGATGGGTAATGATGAACTTATCCTTCACAGGACAGAAGCAGTCATTTGGCTCCAAAACTGATGACATGCATGATGTGAGCTTGATCTGTGAAGAAGACATACTGACCAGCATATTCCATGCATGTGACATTAAACATACAGGTTTGTCAGTGCCCTTTGTTGCTGTTTTTCAGTTTCCATTTAATGAACTTTGAAAACTAATATCATGTTACAGCTAGGGGAATGGCAATCTGTGATATGTTAAGAGTAGTTGCCTTAGTTAGGTGGGTATGTATGTGGCACGTCATACAATCGTGTCTCTTTTATGTGATGCATCACTTCCTTTCTCCTCTCATTTCTCCTCCACCCTAGGTAATTTTTGCTGCATCGTAGTGCAGAGTAAGTAGATGAGCAAGCATTTCTGACAGTCAGCTGTATTGGAAGTGAACACTTATTTCTTAGAGTTTTCCCTGTTAGAAAATAACTTTGGGAAGCTTTAGAGTAGGAGTTTAGTCTTCCAGGTTCCATCTCAGATGTGACTAACATTGGTAGATAAGAGTCCAGCAGAGTAAGATGTCAGTCACAGGTTTTGCTCAATTTGATGAGTGGCCTGAATGAAGTAACACAGCAAATAAGGCATGCTTGTTTTTCTTAAACTAAAGTCCACAAAACTAGTAACTTAACTTTCACACTTCTGTGTTAGGGGAAGAAGGGAAAAAATGAATAAAAACATTTGAGCTGTAGTCATTGCTTGCTTGCTGATAGCCCTAGAGGGCAATTACGTTCATGAGTACAGATCAGTAGGAGGCCTTCGTGCAACTTTTTTTTCCACTAGCCTACTAGTCTTCACCATCTGGTATGTGCTCCCATGTATCTGTTTCAGGAAAAGTAGCAGTTTCCAAGATAGTTGATTATTTGAGACACACCACAAGCCGAGGACTAGAAGACAGTGGTCTTGACGAGCTGTGCAACATGCTTGACCCAGATCAAAAAGATATCTCTGTGGACCTTGAAACATACCATGCCATCATGAAAGAGTGGATTGAAGACTGTAAGAAGAAGTGGTGAGAGCTTCTTATCAATTTATCTCAAATGTTTTGTGAAAATGGGAATGTTGAAAGTTTTTTGGCGGTTTGCACTTCTTGGACTTTGGAACAAAGGGATCATGACCATGAGGTGGTGTAATACTTAAAGCTTTCAACCAAACAAGTTGGTAAGCAAGATCAACAAGCTCCTATTTTGTGCTCTTGAATGTGCCACTTGATGCTATTGTATTTCAGGGATGATAGTCCTACTGAGGAACGAACAGCAAACATAGAAGACCTGGAGTTTAAAGTACACAGAAACACCTTTGAAGGTTCAGACCATTTTATTCTGATATTATTCAGGAAAGCATGATTTTTGTGTTTTTATCCCATAACCATAAAAGAATCTTTTCCAGTAAAAAAGACACCTCTTTGGATGAATGTGACATCAGGAAGCTTGGAGGCGTTTGGGGGTGATGTGTCCAAAGGAGACATGTAAGTCTGTTAAAGCAGTTCTGTCTTAGAATTTAATACTCTTTTCTTTGAATTACTTAAGAGAAATTCCTAGAACCACTGAAGCTGATGGTTTTGGGAAAACTATTTTGGTGGAAATTTTGATGCTCTTGATACTGCTGCATTCTTCCTCACAGCTTCTACTCAAAGTGAAAAACACAGTAATAATTTTCCCTGCTGGTATTGTAGTCCTTTTGTGTCTGTCTACCTTCTTAACTTCCTGTGGTCAGAGTATTTCTGAGAGGGAAAATTATGGATTTTGTTTTTCCTTTTTGAACTTTCTTTCCCTCTTTCCTGTTTTTTTCCTGTTTTTTTTTTTTTTTTTTTCTATCCAAGTTCTTAGGTGCTTGATAGTAGAAGCTATTATCCAGAAAAACCTGATCATTAGTTTTGGGCTATTTATTTTATAATAATTATGACTGGGATTTGGTTGATACCAAAGTACTTAATCAACGCTGGAATTTTCAAAGATCACTTTTGTCACTTTGTGTAGTGACAAATCTTCAGATCTACCTTCTGACACTTGTCTCATTTTTAGGACTTTGGAAAGATGATCCTTGTTCAAGTTTCAGTCGAAAGTGTAGTTGCAGGGTGGTTTTGGAGAAGTGAAAGGAGGCAGAACTCAAGGAGTTAGAAGTATTAGCTAGAACCTAAGAGTGGGTTAGTAAAGGCTGAAGGTGCTGTCCTGCGGGCGTACAGATGTGATACTCACCTGGTGGCAAACTTTCATTGTAGGGATTAAAAAACCAAAACAAAACCAAAACGCTTCATCTTTAAGAAGTATTTCCTAATGTCTGTGGAGTTTTAGAACTTAACTAAACATGATCTGATACATTGGATTTTGACTGCAAATGCTTGTTTGCTGCAGGCATTGGAAGTCCTTTATGTGCTGTCATCTTTTCCCTCTAATCACTGCCACTAAGCTTCAGGATTCTTTTTAAAAAATGTCTAAGTTAGTCAGTCATTTTCCTTGATTTAATGTCGCTTTTGTGTTGTTTTTCCCCTCTGGTTTTGCTACTGAAACAGGGAGACATCTGACTTGATAACCTGCGTCGCAGACCTGCAGTACAATAACCTGAAGCTTCAGGAAGAGAACAACAAGCTGAAGCTTACCCTGGAAGCTGTGGATGAGACCAACAACAAGCTATTGGCAGAGAATGAGAATTTATGCCAACAAATAAAAAGGTGGAAGACCTTGGCACCATCTGTTCTATTGTGTGATGTAGTGTGGGTGAATCTATATTCTACCAAGTGGTCCAACCTTGCTTTGTGCTTGTGGCCTCACTAGTGCTTCATGCCAACAACTTTCTTGGCTTAAAGTTGGGTTTGTGAGGTTTAACCCTTTTGCTTGCTTGTTCTGCTCTGTACCTCCTGGTTCTTATTAAATCAATTACTTGTTTATTTATTTATTTGTTTTAAGCACGGTTCATGCAGGCTGACTTGCATCTAAGCAGATTTTTAGGGTAAATATAATAAACTTGGAGGGTAAACAAAAATAGAGGTGACTGTGTGGAAAAAGTCTTAATATTACCAAGAGAAGAGTTATGCCCTATAAGGTTTCCACTTCTGTGCTCCTTTTCAGGGGGAACTTTTCATCCTGCTTGCTGCCAAACAGGGAGGAAATAACTGTGTAAGAGCTATTCTGCTAGTCCCGTGAAAAACTAGAGTGCGTTATCTCACTAGCAAGTACTGCTGCAGCCAAGGGAACTGTCAGTGCTATGAGTATAGGTCTATTTTTACAGTGAGTTCATAATGCTCATCTTAGCTAATAAATTGAAATGTGATGTGGCTATGTCAACTGCCAAACTATTTCCAGCATCTTCTGGGGATATTAAGACAACAGGCCTGCAGCACCACTGGCGTGGGACATGTGCCCTCGTGTCAGACTGTGTGCTTTGTGATACTGTACAGCCCAGAGCTAGCCAGAAAAAGGTCCTTGCCACACTGACTAAATATGTATATAGGTTAGGGTATCAGGCTGGGGGGGGGGGGGGGGGGGGGGGAATAATGCAAAGCTTATCCTTGAAAACTGGATTGAAATGGCTTTCTTAACAGTTAATGACAAAGAGTTGAAAATAATTTTTGTGCTTGAGTTAATCTGGTATTTGACTACAGTAAGCTGGATTGGTAGGTGGATGCAAACAAAAGCACACTGTCTCTAGTGCTGTGCCTGCGTGGGCTCTCATCCCTTACTGTGAGAGTGGAAGAGATGTGATAATGCGGATTATGAATCTGTGAGCCTTTACTTAACGGTGAAGCCTGTAACTTTTAAGTATCTGTGCCAAGGAGTAAGTCCCCAGCAGCTTCTAGAAATACTGTTCTTGGTATGGCAGCCCTATCTAAAGACCTAGTGTAACTTATTGAAGTTTTCTTGGTTTTATTTCCCTCCAAACAGCATCCAGCATTCTGTGCTGAAAGCCAAGTCACTGGAAGAAGAACTAGAAGAAGCAAAAAACAACTTGAACCTTTTGGAAGAGAAGGGGCAGAAGATAGTCTGTCAGAATAAACAGCTGGTAGGTGCTCCTGCTTCTCAGGTTATGTTGTACAGTTTGTTGTGTCATCTGTACACTGCCATGACCATTCAGACCACAAAAACTCAGTAACACGACTTTCCCTGTGTAAGTAGGTACTAAGGCACTTAAAGATGTTCAAAATGCAGTTTCACAGTAAGCACTGTGAAATATGGAACTAACATCAACTGCACCAAAGATTTAAGAGAACCAGTCTACCTTGGAAGTTGACATGGAGAGCTGTTTTTGGTGATGATCGTGTTGCCAACATTAAGCTCCATCTAATTAAAGTTGGCAGTGTTCTGCCAGAAGTTTAGGTGTTGCAAGTTACTTTAAGACCCATCAAGGCAGGAGGCTTTGTTCAGGTGCCCACACAAAGGATCTATTTTTCCATAACCTTCTATGGGCCCTTGGAATTACCCACTTCAGCTGGTAGCAATAGCAAGGGCCCAATGGACATCTGTCTATTCTGAACTGACAGCCAGAAACCAGGCAGCATACTTGTGCATCTCTCCAACAGTGTGAGATGCCCACATGAAGGCATTTGAATTACATGCTAGATGTTTGAGTGGTGAAGCCCATGTGACTGTAAGATATGTAAAGCAGCACCATACTGATGTTGATGCTGCAGCATCTTTAGCAGGTGTTGCCAGATTCCAGAGCACAGGCTGGCTGGAGGACATATTTCTGTGGTGCTTCCATGCATGTTGTTTATTGTACAGTGATGTCTATCTTGGTGCATGGGTATAACTGTAAGTGGGTATTCCACAGCTGTGTGCTGCTGATAGGACACCCAGTATTTAGATGGGCATTTACAAGAAAGCAAAAAAGCTCTTCCATGCAGAGGATCTATTCTGCTCCACTGTGCATGTGTTCTTTTGGTTTTTTTTTTCTGTTTTCTGGTCTGGCTTATACCCAGTCGTCTCCTTGTGAGAAGGGGATAGAGTGGGAGGAAGAAATGAGAAGTTCTCTAGTTTTGCTTAAAAGATGCTTAGTTTTTGTCCCCTAAACTGGAGGTACTGAGCGGAACACTACTCTGTTTCTTCCTTTGAAATGGAAGCAGTGATGGAGTATGATGTGGCACACAAGGTTTTCAGACTTTACAGAATTCAAACATGAGCATAACTACCCTTGCTTTCTCTGACCTTGAATCCTTTCTTTCTATCATCTAGTGGTCTAAGTTTTATTTGAATTTAAACTGTTGTAATCACACTCCGAGTTTAGCTAGTGTAGAAGCTGCACAAGTTTCAGCACTCCTTGTTCTCTCTGAGGCAAAGGAATGTACAAAGCTGTTGCTTCACTGGGCCTTGTGTGTTTGTGCTCTGCTTTTGCTTAGTTTGGCTTTGGATTGTGAACTTGATGTACTAAAAACGACTGTTTCTTTTTGTTTGTATTTTTCTATTAATCAGGAAAAAGAAAATCAATCTCTCGTCATCAAAATAGCTTCTCTTCAAGAAGAGGTAAAATAAATGATGACCTTGCAAGTACATGTTCTTGTCTAGCTAAAAGCTCATTACTAATACATATTTTTTTTTTGTGAGGCTTTGAAGCCTGATATGTTAATTGGATTGTCAGGATATTTTATGTTTAACAAGAATGACTTGCTGTAATGGTTCTTATCTTGAATTTGTACTATGCTGCGGACTTTCCACTGGCTTAGCAAGCAACAAGGGCATGAGGTGGGAAACATGGGGGATGGGATTAAAGCAGCTTTTGACTTTCTTTTACAAATTCAAAGCTTTAGGAACAAACTTAACTAAGCTTAGTTCGTACAGCTATGTATACAGTAACTCTATATTGAAACAACCTCCAATTAACACTTTTCATTTGATATTCACCTCTGTTACCTTCCTGTAAGATCTGAAGGAGGAGTTCTTTATGGAGCTGTTGTTCTAAGGAAATCTGGTGGCTGGATTCCATTCAAGATCAGTCCTTGGCCAGTTATGGATCCACGGGAGGCTGATGGAGCTATCTCTAGACTATTTATTTGGGGCTTTTTTGTGCTCCTCTTCAGAGTGGGGGGGCTATTAATTTTTACTTTATAGAATACATATGTAAATAAGATAAAGTAGTCTTTATCAGGTGATAAAGTTTTAATACTTGCTTGCAGGCTGTACTTTTCCAGTATTTAAAGTGAGATTACAGAAACAGATTAAATCATAAGTAGTAATTTAAAAATATGTTTTGGGGAAATCTGTCATTGTGCCAAAATATAGAAGTCATTGTTTGCTGCATGCTTGCTATGTTGAGATTAGTCTTTCTCAAATACTAGTATGTCTCAGTAGTCACTGATTAACACTGTATTTCTGTTCCTACACTTGTGGTAGGCCTGAAAAGCTTGCTGGCTTTTTCTGGCGTTTTGTCTTTCAGTTCAAACAGTGTTTTGGGGAAATTGGAAAATGGAAACTATTCCAGTAGGGCAAGTGTAGCTCATGTAGATGAGATTCAGACTGCTTTGAACTGAATTGAAGGTGCTGGTATCACCAAGTTATTTCACCCTTACAATTTTGCTTTCTGACCAAAAGCTTGTCTGCAGTGAATGCATGCCTTAAGATAGAGCTTATTACCCTAAAAAATTGTATTTTTTGCCTTTAACTTATAGGACTTGCTTAAGAAAAAAACAGATGAGCAAAAATTACAATGCAATTCCTATTGTCCAACATGTTTGCAGCATATTTTGAAAGGTGTAGAAACATGAGAAGTAGGAGAATAAAGTTTTGTATGTGCGTAAATGCTGTTACTGCTTTAGAGTAGGCAGTGTCTTGGGGGTGGAGGTGTTATTATTCCTAGTTTCTTCAAAGAGAAGCTGTCAATCTGTTCAGCTGTGCCTAAATGTTCTCTATTTTGTGCAGAACATTAGAAATAGTATGGACACTGATGGACTTCAAAAGAAGATTTTGGATCTTTCCAAAAATGCAGCAGAGCTTCAAGTAAGCATTTCAGGAGATGTGAGAAGTTAGGCCTGAGTGAACTGTAGTCTTGCTTCCTTCTCTAGGAGGTAGACAATTCTGAACCTGTGCACGTTAAAGAAATGCAGTGTGATCCTAACTTGGCCACTTTGATTGCTTTGACAAAGGAAATTGCTGTTTGGAGGCTAAAAATGGGGCTAATGTAGGCAAACCACACTTATTTAATTCATCAAAGTTAAACTTTCAGAAAATCCTTTTCTCACTGTTTGAGGAGATGCTTTAGGAAGTTGCACTTCAGCTGATGTTGCTGACACTAGTGGCTCAGATAGGCAAGAAGAGAGAAGGGTTGACTGAGACCTTAGAACACTTAATTGGGTGCAAGATTTGAACTCTGAGATAAATCATACCAGGTAAGAATAGAATTGTTATAGTTCATGCTAATGACTTTGTTCTCTATGCTCTTCAGATGCAGGTACATATCTATGAGAGCACTGTGGTGAATAAAGAGGCAAGCTTAATCCAGGTTAGTTGCTTTTATTTTGTTGACATCTTGACTGAAAATACTGAAATGAAATGCTTTGCAAAAAGACAAGGCTGTAGTTTTTGCTGTAGTGCTTTGATTTCTGATGTTCTCACACAACAGAACCTGATCCTATAAATGTCTTCAAAGTAGGCGAGATCTGCTTTAGAACCTGCTAGTGAGTCAGCACAACTGAAGGCTTCTGGAATTTGCGGCTCCTTATAAAAATAGATAAATAAATCAGAATCTTCCAAACTTCACAA
This sequence comes from Coturnix japonica, assembly GCF_054131305.1. NCBI lineage: Eukaryota > Metazoa > Chordata > Aves > Galliformes > Phasianidae > Coturnix > Coturnix japonica. Next base: position 60,827,347 of record NC_140663.1, on the reverse strand, counting down.
ATCAAACTTCCAAACTTCAGAAAAATGTGCACTTCTGAAGACTTCTGAAGGCTGCTTCCTTCACTAGACAGTACCTGCAAATGATTTTTCTCCATCTAATTAGCTTTAAATGACTCTGTTTTATGTCAAAATGGAAATAGTGATCCAGAACTCAAAGGAAAAAATCTGTTTTCTCCACAGTGAGGTCTATACACTTCAGGAAAGCCTAGATAACTACTTTTCTACTGGTTTTTGTACCTGCACTTTGTAATAAAATACAAAAACTCAAGACCCGGTGCAGGCTTTGGCATAGTGAATTGTACAAAGCTCTTTCTGGGCCAATGGAGTTTCCATTTAGCTGAAGATGCTCTAAATAAGCTGATGAAATACTTGACTGTCAGCTCACCACAAAAATGAGTATGGTTTAAATAATGACTAGACAGAATCAGACTGTGATCCAGCTGATAATTTTATATCTGGCAAGGTGTTCTTCCCACACTTACCTCTGCTCCCTGAAGCAGATGAATAGCTTGTTTTTTCCCCTACTTGAATGATTTAAAACTTTTGTGGCCTATGTGTTCTTCTTTTCAATGTTTTGTCTATTGTCTGGAAGGGAATACTAAATGCTGAATACTAGAGTGTGTGTTTTTGTAGGTCAAGGTGATTTGTTTGTATAAACATGTGGAAAACTTGAAAGCAGCAAATAGTTGATTTCAGGATCAGGGCACAAGGGTTTACCTCAAAGGTATTTTTATTGAAAAGCAAAACAACAAAAAAAGAAAAATAGCTCTTTATCCAAAAAGAAAGTTTCATTGGTTTGATTAAATAGTTTCAGCTCACTGAAAACAAGTCTTTTTGAAGAGAAAGAGAAGGTAGAAGTCATTAAAGGGGAGAGAGAACAGAGCTCTTACTTGAAGTTCTGTTTTCTCCAGGAAATGTTTCAGTTGTCTGTGCAGCACATAATGCAACTGAAGCCCAGTGCATAATATTAAGAAAGCTACTTCTTCTACCAGCTCAGTCATGTCATGACATTTGATATGTTCTCCGTCAGCACTTCTTCTAGGCGTTGTTTAATTTGTAAAGCTCCACGATCTATGTCTTTAATTATGAAAGATAATGAGAATAAACCTCTTGGAGAACACAACAAGGAATTTTAAGGATCGGTTGGGTTGTTATTTTTTGTTTGTTTAAAAAAAAAAAAAACTTTTTCCATACATGATATGGTTTAGATTTTCAACTAAATGTAGAATGCTTCTTTCTAATCTACTGTATCTGATACAGCAACCAGGTAACTGATAAACTAAAACACAGTACCTGGAAAGCATTTTTCTATGCCCTTAGTTCTAGGACTTCTGGAAAACATCTTCCAAGTGTGTGTTTGTTGTTTTTTTTTTTTGGCCAGTAGGTGAGGCATTCTTCTGTAGCTTGCTGCCATGGTATAATATTGAGTATGCTTTGTAACTAAAAGACAGTACTACAAAATACATATCTATAACTACAGGTCAGTGTGCTAGTTATCACGTTGTATGTGTAAAGCTTTTCTCCACAATCTTTGCAGAAGGAGCAGGACATCAAAGAACTAAAGTTAACCATTGTGGAGTGTTCCTCAATTATAGAGGTATGGGAGTAAGCTTACTTATTGTCTATTTGGAGGGAAGTGCACATATCCTCTGCTGCCTCTCCATGATTGATTAGCTCTCTAACTAAGTCTGATAAATATATTTTAGACTTTGCGAGCAGAAAAGAGTAAGCTACTGGAGGACATGCGGCACATGCAGCAGGAGTTGATCTCGTGAGTATTGAGAGCAAGTCCCAGGATAAATAGTTCATGAAAAATCAAAAAGGACTGATACTTATTTTCATCTTCTGTTTCTTTTAGAAATGGTTTGAGCTTCCCGTTGATGAGCAAAGTTAATGGTAGTACTCCTGAAGAGATGAATTCACTGGACTGTGAACTGGAACTTGCTCAGTCTTCTGAGGTGTGAATCAGATTCTATTGAATCCTATCTCAGTTGTCTTGAATCAATAAATTAAAAACAAAGCTCATTCTCTGCAGGTTGTTAGGTAATCTTGGAGTTAGGAGGAGGTTGAACTCTGCAGTTAACTTCTGTGAACAGCACTTTGATCACACGCACTGGAAGTTTGATCTCTGATTTACTCTTCTCATAGCTTTTCAGTATTCTGGTGGAGAACTGCTATACCAGCAGTCTGCTTTTATGTTTTGCTTTTGGTTTAAGCGATTCTATGCCCGCTTCCCTAAAAGCATTCCATGGAGTCCTATCCTTCCCTGTAGTGCTGTCTTCTCTTCAGATGTAAGTTATCCAGCAGAGCTTGATAACTAATGTGTTATTGCATTTAGTTTATTTTTTTAATTATGTCCTTGGAAGTCTTTACTGTAACTTTGCAACTTCTTTTTGTGTTTGCTGCATTTTCCAAGAGGTAGGTAGCATTTGAAGGAGAAGGTCCTGTGAAGGACTGAAAATGCAGGCCAAGAGTGAGAGGTATTTTTGGCAGGACACCTGATTCAAAAGTAGTGTACTGTCACCTATTGATGCTCTGCACAGCTACAGTGAGTTGTTGTGTTTGCCTCCCAAGTACTGAATGAGATGCAACTCCACCTAATCGCCTAAATAACAAGGAGGAGTTTTGCTTTTTCTTTACTTGGTAAAACCTTTTCTGAGTAAGGGAAAGCATGTGTTGATTTCATGCCTACTTCTGATGTGGAACTTACGTTGGATCATTCAGGAGTTTGGCTTGCTTTTTTTTTTTTTTCTTTTATGAAATTTCTATGACACAGTGTGTTTGAAAAGCTTCTGCAGGCTTCAAGTTTCAGTAGCTCTGACCTTCTGGTAAATACAATGCTAAAATACTTTAGAGAAGTCTAAATGTCACTGATGCTGGTGTGTAATAAAGATGTCAAAATAAGCTAGCTGGCTCTTTTGTGTCTTTAAGATTACCAAGACTGAATGGACATCCCTGGATGAAACTCTGGACCGTGAAGTACTGTTCTTACTTCAGGGACCTGAATATGCGGGAGAAAAGTTTAAGGCTGTTATGCAAAATCTGGTCAGTGGTCTAGCTTATGTGAGTAAGGTTGTAGTCTGTTGTCAGCCGTTTAATTACGACCTCTTCAAATGTTATTAATCAGCTCATGTTTGCTCCTTTTTACAAAAAGTAAATGTAACTTATTTGGAAGTAGAAGTGGGACACCTCTAACAATATTATTTGGCATCTACTATTCCATTTCTTATGAATTGGGTAATTATGAGTAGTGTTAGACTAGCAGTTGGAATTTTATTTCTTTTCAGCAAGAAGAAGCTTCTGCAGCAGAGGAGCTTGTCAAGACTTCTTTACAATGGGTAGAAGATCCTGATGTGAATGTGCAGCAGGCCTGGGAGAAAAAACTTGTGGTAAGTAATATCTTCCTAATGCTATTTTCTGTCATACTTGCCTAAAGTTTTCTGTATGATCCCAGTATCTTACTATTACATGCTGTATATGTTATCTCAGCAGTCTGTTTATGGGTCAGATATGGCTGTACAAAAACAAGTATCTTTTGTTCTAACTCATCTTCTAGGGATTCTAGATTTTTACTCGCTTTTTGCTGAAGTGCTGGGTTTTTCCTGATGTCTTTTATGATGCATTGCTTTGGTAACTCTGTGCTTGAAGGAAAGGGTAGATGAAGCAAGTAAGTTTGAAGTCAGAGGACAACACAATGTAGTGTGAGCTATGAAGCTTTTCTGTCCATTGTTAGATTCTTGTCTGTTTCTGAAATACCATTTTTCTCTTTTGCTCTGCTTGCCTACAAGGCAAATAGTTGCTCCACCGGGAAGAGAAGGAAGGCAAGCTTTTTAACCGGATTCTTTTAAGAAGTAAAATGCTCAGCTCTTTCTAGATGTGTATTGGAAAAGCTTTCTACAGAAGTATACTTTACACCTTAATCATAAAATCATAGAATCATGGGATAATTTGGGTTGAAAGGAACCTTAAAGCTCAGTCAGTTCCTGCCATGGACAGGGCTGCCATCCACTGGCTCAGGTTGCCCATGGTTTCAATCAGCCTGGCCTTGTATGCCTCCAGGGATGGGGCATAATGTATACTTCCTGTTACCCTCATTTTCTCTTAAGACTTGAGGGTGCAGAATCAAAGTAACTGTGGCAAGAAGAACTTCTCCCTTTGTTAGCAACAGTCTCTTCTGCTTTTAAGCAGAAAAATACTCCTTTTTCTTTCCTCTAGTGTTGCAAAATATTATAGCTGGCCTCCTCTGTCCTTCCTGGGCAGGAGGAAATAATTGTTAGAGTTATCCAGACTTCTTGCACTGCTACAAGTTTTTGGTCTTGAAAAGCTTTCTCCTTCAATATTTCATGGCTGAAAGATGCATGTTGATTTACTTTTTGTGTCATGGTTGTATTCCCATTAAACACGTAGAGATGAGAACATTTGTTGCGAGTGTTGACCTATTCTGTCTCACAGAAGGTTATATAGTTGGAAACTAAGCTAGCAGTGGTTGAAGAAAGAGCAGGATGCTTTAAATATAGGTCTCCCATCCTCAAGTTTCTGGAAGCATAAGGTGACTTTATGTCAAGCATATTGTCTTTGCCTAGAATTCAATGGATGTGTATTATGTGAAATATGGCATAGGGAGCTGAACAATACAAGATACATTGTGGGGGAGGGGGGGGTGGGCAGGGAAGTACTCTTTTCAGTCTTACAGGAAGCTTTTGTAGAAAAATCAACAAGATCTTTGGAAACTGGGACCATCCATTATCACTTGAAGCTTAAAAACTTTTTTTTACCCCCCTTCTTCATAAAATACATGAAGTGCATGCTTTGGTATGTTTTAAATTGTTATAAACAAGTAAATTTCAAATGTAGCCATATGTGTATGTGTATTTATTAAGCATGTATACCTGATGACAAAAAACACTTTTTGCCCCTTTCCTCCTAGAAGATAGGGCATATGTGCAGCATAAACAGTAGATATTTATATCAAGACTGTTATGTGTCAAGCTATGGTATTTCTAACAGCAATTGCTGCCTGTTTTAGCTGAGGAACTTATCTTCAGGATGTGGGCATTTGCTTGTGGCGATGTCCCATGTCACTCCAGTAAACCTATCTAATGAAACTACTCAGGCTTTTTTAGTTCTGTCGGGTGGTACATTACATGCTGCTTTTCTCTTGTTTGAGGCTTGTGAACAATATTAGACTCTAATGTGCAAATAAGTTATATGGCCCACATCTGTGGGATTGGCGTGGTTTTTTTTTCCCTTTGAACCAATGTAACATCCTAGAAATATGGCTCCCATCTTAAGTGTTTTTTAAAGTCAGAGTCGTCCATTTTTGTATGATCAGATGAACGGTGTCGGTGAGAAAGAAGAACCCAGTCTTTTTCCAGTACTTCATCCTACATCATGTAATTCAGGGATATAGTTTACCCTGCGTCTCTGCTCTTTCTCTAGACATTTGGCAACTCAATCTCAAAATTCCACAGGTTCTCGAGCAGGAGTTAGGAGAGAAAAGACACCTTTGGATCCAGAAACTCAATCTCTTGGAGAAATACAAAGAATCTCTAGATAAGGATTTTATTCGAATGGCAAGCAACCTGAGGCGAACCAAAACAGAGCAACTTCACCTAAGGAAAGAGCTCTCTGCCAGGTACCCCTTTAAAAATAGGTGTATTTCATTTGTTTTAAGTGTATTAATTTACTGAATTCTGAATGTGTTTATTTTCCCCATGGGTTTTTGGAGAATGGATCTGGTTTTAGTGTAACGTTACAGCATGTGGGAGTTTGGGTCTGTGTATGAAGTAACATATGATCTTGGATTCCTTTTTTGAAAATGCAAAGGAAGACCACAAGCTGAGCAGTTAAAAGGGGATAAGTGGGGGAATGCACTGCCTATCTAGCAGGTGCAACCATTGAATAAAACTGCTGGTTGCATGTGAAGCAAGACCTGTGAAATACACATCTATGGCTGTTACTGGTTTTTTTTTTTGTTTTTTTTGTTTTTTTTTTTTTATAACTGAAGCTGTACTCTTGTGGAAAATAAGACAGTGAGGTACCTCACTAAATGTGAAAATATAGCTTTAAAATTGAGGGTTTTTAGCCTGTAGTTCCTGCAGGGGAGATTTGATATTACAAATATGGCAGCAAGAGACAGCAAACTGAAACTTCTTTCTTCCCTCCCACCTCTTTTCAAACATTTAGGAAATTAGCTAGCCAAGTTGGGATTTTTTTTTCCAGAGAAATTGATCTGAGTTCTTTGTCCTAAAGTTAATTATAGTGTCAGTCTAATTCCATCCTATGCTAAACTCTAAGTTTTGGCATGCTTGCCATCCCCTAGGTTCAGGATGCAAGTAGCTTACTAGTGGGGCTTTGCATCTCTCTGAGCTGATGCAGAGCAGTCACACTGCTCTCTCACTTCACTCACATGCAACTCTCATCGTTAATGTAGACCTCCCACCTGCTCTTCCTTCACTCAAGAAGGAGCTGACAAAAATAACAATTTCTTAAATCAAAAAATACTGCTTTCCTGGAGCTGCTTCTCTGCATCTCCTTTCTTTGTGGTGGCTGCAAAAAGAAAAAGAAATAATCATATAAATGAGACCAAAAAAAAAAAGTGAGTAAAGCATTTGTGCAGAGTAAAAGAGGCTTTTTGAAAGTGATCAACTTTAGCACCTGTTCTGTGGTATGGCATCTGCTCACTGACAAGCCAAATACCTTCTGGAGTGCTGGGAGATCAACCAGAGGAAGCTGTTACCTGCAAGCACAGCTCCAGGGTGTTTTTGCTAGAATGACTGACTCTCAATATTGATTATTTTTATGAACTTAGACCAAGCTTTCACAGTTTGGTCAAGTAAGATTTTTATTTTTGAGATGTCTCTGGATAATCTACAAGCTTTCACTATGACACCCAGTTGGCAGAGGCTGGCACAGCCTTTTTTACTGCTTAGTTAGAAACCAGGGAAAATCTTCATTTTCTTCCTACTATGATGGGGGGGGAGGGTGGGTGGAACTGCCTGCCTACTAGGTTAAATTGTTCTTCCCAAGCAGAAAGCTTCCAGTGCTCAGTCCTGGAGTGCTGTGAGATGTAATGGCTGAATATGGTTCTTAATGTGTGTCTCAACGACTAGTATGTGTCATCTCCCAGGCATGCCTGCTCTAAAATGTCAGTAACGGATTGTGGTTTGTGCTCTCGCACCCTACAGGCAACGTGAGATAGAAACTGTCAAACAGTTGCAAGAAGAAGCTGCTGGCCGGGCAGAAGCTCTTGGTTTAGAGCTACAAAAAGCTACGGAGCAGCTTGAGGATGCCAGCAAACAGGTAAGGCGCAGACTAGTTTCCTCTTTGCCAAAGAGATGCAGGCAGACACAAAACACTGCATACAGTGCATTGCCGCTCTCGCAAAAGGAAGTCCTGTGTTCAGAATGGAGTGCCTCATTGCGAAAGTGGAACCAGCAAAGGAAGTAAAATGTGAGGGGGTGGTGACAACAGTTTGCTGATGAAAGAGGCAGCATTGCATATTTGTGGTGGCTTTAAAAAAAAAAAAAAAAGCCAAAAATAGCTTCCATACACAGTCCACCCCAACTGTAAAAATGCAGAAGTTCAGAGGGAGCTTTATCACTTCCTGAGAGAAAGCAGATGCAGTTCAGTTTCATCTACATGAACTGTACAGTCTCCTTGTATTAGGCAAGCTGTTTTTCTTATTTTCCTGTTCTTTTTTTTTCCTTAAATATTGTTTTGTGCTTAGAGAGAGGACCAAGCTGAAGCCTTTCACTCTGCCTGTGAGGAAGCAACATCCCTGAAATGCAAGTTAAAGGAAGCCATTTCTGAGCAGCAAAAGCTCAAGGATGTGAACGCAGCTCTAACAAGCACTTGCCAGTTGCTTCAAGAAAAGATGGAAGAGCAGAAAAGTGAGTAACTATTGGCAATGTGACGGCATTCAGTTTTACGTGGGCAAATCCTTTCTGGATAAGTTATGGCAAAAGGGGAATAATACTGATGTGCAGGTCACCTGTGGTAAGATGCTCTGTGGAAGTGAGTTGGGTAGGTTTCCTGTGAGTGGTGGCTGGTCTGGTCTGGAGCTGTGGACTCCTAACAATACCTATGAGGAAGGCTTAGTAATTCTATGGGAGCCTCATCCTTACTGAAGGTGCTGTTCACACACCTGCGTAGCCCTGGCAGTCATCCCTTGCTCTTAAGCTTCCTGTGCCAAGGAGACTTGGGTTTTATGCTCTGTGTTCTGCTTGATGTTTAGTTTTGCTTTGTGTACACAAATAACTGTGTTGGATCTTTAGAAAGCAGTCATGTCACTTCATTGTACATGTGCAGCTTCTACTATGGAGCTATGAAAACTTATTTCTACATCTTACTTGCTAACATCCCCACTTTACAAAGTTGGGTGAATAAGTTGCTAGTTTAATTCCCATGTATGTGGCTTTTCCTGTCCAAATACACTAGTAGCTTTTGCTGACAGATAAAATTAATCTAAGCCCACTGAATATCTGGCCTCAGGCATGCATTTTGAGGTGCACTGTACAGTGTGATTTGTGTTAGGCAATAAGCTCAAGGTATGTAAGTGTGAAATTACAGTTTGTCCTGTAGATAAATTACACTGTGCTCTATGCCTTAGCCTTTAGTTACATCTCTTAGACTCCCCTGACTGTGCATGCTGACTTGTGGACAATGCCAAAACTTCAGTCACATGCGCGTGCTTTCATGTTTGCTGCTTTCTTCAAGCTATGCAGTACTTTGAAACCAAAGGGCATAACAGTGGAAATAGAACTAAAAGATGTCACTTAAATAAATGAAGTGTTTCTGTAAATCAAGCTAGCATGAATCTAGATTGAGAACTCCAGATACTGTGAAGGAGGCTAGTGCCACTGATCCAAAATAATACAGAAACAAAACCCGAACTGTACTGCCTTGAAAATGGCCAAGACTTAGGCTATAAATGACTCCAGGTGGTTTGTAGGAGCCTTTCTAAAAGTGAATAGAAGTAAACTGGTAGCTCTGTAGGGAAGTTGGAATTTCTTATAAAGAACAGGGTGGACAAACAGGGTTGGGGTCAGGGCAAGGGCAGTGCTTTATATTGGCTCCTGCAGAAAGCCTGCTGGGCTAGCACCTCTTCTGAAAAAAGGCCTAGATTGCTTGTTTGCTTTGGGGGATTTTTTTCTTCCCCTTGCCTCCCTCTCCATTTCCTCACTTTCCCTTCCTGCATGATGAGATAAGAGATCAGAGAACCTGATAAATGAGAAAGCTTGTTACTCAACCCGTGTCAGCCTGGCACAGCTCCTCCTGTGTTTCAGATGTGGAATGATGACTTGAAGCTAATTGCTAATGTCATCATTCAGTGAAAAAACTGAATGACCTCCCTAAAGTTTTTACTTGGGCACTGAGGTGACACTACTGGTGAAATTGTTCTTCTTCCTCCTTACTTGCACAGTATTAGATCTAGTTTTTTATATCCCAAGAGGCTTCTATCAAAGCAAAAGCTACCAGAGGCAGGCCCCAGTGTAACCAGACTTGAACAAAGAATGTTTCTAAGTATGAATTAAAGCCTATTCCTGGAAGTGTTCAACACTGGTTTGGACAGGGCCCTGGGCAACCTTCTCATGTCTGGCAACGCTGCCCACAGTAGGAGTGCAGAACTCTATGGGCTTCAAGGTCCATTCCAACCCAAGACTTTCTGTGGTTCTATGTAAACTCTTTGTACAAATCCTTCTCTTCCAAAAGTCTGTAATAATCATTCATTTCCATAGGGAACTGTAACACTGACAGTGTGGGGAAGAATCCCCCCTTCATAGAAGAACAAAGGAGACATAATCACAAGTTAAAAGGTTCCCAATTTTGTCTGCCTGATGGAACTTTCAAAACAAAGTACGCTTTTAAAACTCTTTCCTGTGAAAACTATTGTAAGTATAACAACGCCAAAGCAAAATATTATAGGTTTGTGACAGGCAGCATTGAGTTTACAGGCACTTTAATGCTGGACTGCTCCTTATCAAATTGTAAGGAACACTCTAAAACTGACAAATGTCTCTTCATAGCCACTGTTATTGCGCTGAGAGGGAAGCTGCTTAGAGAGCGACTCTGTGAAAGGCTGTATCAGGTACGAAGCTTGTCTGGTTGGAGGAGAAAAAGTGGGCTTGCACAAGAGGTGCTTTGTTGAAAGGGCATCTACAGCACAGCTGAGCTGTGCTGCCAAATTACTTGTGATTCCATTATTTTTGGGTGTGGAATCCAAGAGAGCTCTACGTGCTGATCTGCATGATGTTCTCTCCCACTAAAGATGGACTGAACTCACTGGTGTGGTGTTAGTCTCATTTTAAACAGTTCTTACATGATAATATCAGCTGTAGATTCAGGGAGCATTCCCTGATGCATGATGTGATTTATTGTTTGTTTCTTCATTATTCCCCAGCTCCCTGTTTCCCTGATCAGTACCTTCATCTGCAGAGAGTCTCCTTACAAAATGCTTCCAGTATCAGGGGATTGGGATAGCAGATAAAATGATTTTTACCTTGTGGAGCTATGTTGGAAATTATGTAACTCTAGAATAATTTGCTTTGAATAAAAATACTTTCTCCATCTTTAGGAAGGGGTGGAGGGGGAGATGTAGTGGGAAGACTTTCCCAAATGGTTCTAGTTTAAGGGGGAAAAAAAAAAGTTATAGCTTACGGTCTGAGCAGTTTGAATTTAACAGAGAACGGGAAGGTATTTATAAAGACAAACAAAAGATCCTAAAATGTATCTTAGATTGTAACAGGAGCATCAGAGGAGCAGAATCAAAACTGTGGACCAGCTGCATGTAAAATAGAAGTTTTATTTGTGCATAGAAGTCTGCAGAATTTAAATCTGAAGACAGCAAGGGGAAACAATTGTGTATTTTTCCTAGTAGTTGAAAATAATTAAATTAGATTAAGATTCTTTTTTTCCTTCTACTGTTTCTCCACTGCAACAGCTCTGTGTAGGTGAAGAATCTGTTTACAGTCTGCTGCCTACATCAGCAGAACCAGTGAAAAGGAAGGTAAGTGGTCCTGACCATTGCCAAAAGTCTCTCCTCATGAGAAACTTTGCCAAGTCAATTAATTTACTTGAGTATATATGTTTTATATACATATTGGTTTGTTTTTCATTTTTATGTACATGTGTACACATACAAAAGTATATTCAAATATGTGTTTCAAAGTTTACTGTTGCTTCTAAACAGTACTGTGATGAAGTTCAGGCACTTGGTAAGGTGCCTCTTAGGAAGGATCAGAGGCTGAAGATGGAGCTGCATTTCTCAGTTTGTCTTCCATTATTCATCACTTCATACAATTGTGTTTGTGGGGTATGTGGGCAGTGCCTTCTCTCTGTGCAGCAGGGCTTAAGCTGGAGCTGTCCAGCTACCCCTGCTGAAGGAAACTCGTTCTGCTTGGTAGGTACCAGGCACTGGGCAAGTGCTCCTTGTCTTGGTCTGCCTCATTGGTCTGACTCTGGCTTTAGTGGAAGCGGAGAAGGGGAAAGACTGGGGTGGCTTTTGTTTGGTTTCTTTCTTCTCCTGTCCTTCACACCCTGCCTTTATACCTTCCGTATTTCTTTCATGTTATCTACTCCCAAATATAGTTAAAACCAGTATTATCTGTTGTAATTGTGAAGTTGGAACTTGAATTATTCTGCCCGTGAAGGATATAAGTTGTTTCTAGAAAAAGTGTGGGCAGAGGGTAAATGCTGTAACTTAGTATTATATAATGCAAACACAATTATGCATGTGTGGTGCACCAGTACATTTAACATTGTTGAACATAAGTAATAAGTACTTTGTTTTTCTATTAGCAGCTCTCCTGCCTTAAAAGACCGTGGAGCGAGGGATCTACCCTGTGCACTGAGTTTCCCAGGACCTTGCCCTCAGATATTTCATACTGGAGTCTTACTCCTCTGCTAGGTAAGACCTAGTGGTGTTTGTCAATTTTCTGCCTCTTCCTGAAGTGTAAGAGAGAGTTAAGTTGTATAGGGCAGTCTTGCTGCAGCCAAACATGCTGCTGGATTGTGGAAAATCTGCTGTTAGCTTTAGTCTATTTTGCTTGTGATCTGGTGTTGAACCGTGTTTTTAATGCTTTCAAATAAAGGTCTGAAAAGGTGGCTGTCTGTCAGTCTACCAAGGGTCCACAAAAGCATAAGGAGCTATTGAATAAATCACGCATGCAGGTATACTACTGGCAAATACTTGGACTTACGTTCTTTCCATTCATCCTATTGAACACACTTGAGGCAGTGAGTGGTATCCTGCTACAGAGATGGGGACAATCCTGATTTAAAAGTTCAAATGGATAGCATAGTTTTTCTGATGACTTTGATCATATGCAGCTTGTGCTTTCCTGTAACTCCTAAGCCTTACTCCACTGCACAGCAGAGTGCATTTGGGACAATATTTCCTCTGTGAGTAAGTTGGTACAACACAGTGACTGTTATATTTGAGTATGTCACAGATCATACTATAATCCTGTCCCATACTGGGGGGGGGAGTGGAGGATAAACTTGCTTGATTCTACGTGCTTTTTAAAATGCACTAACACAGAGTGTAGCTGCAACTTACTTTATTGTGATGCTGCCACAAAAAAAGCAGGTATTTGTGTCTTGCACCCATCAAATACTGTTACAAGTCCTCAGTCAGAGATCTATTTCTCACTGTTCTTTACCACGAAACAACATTTCAGTAGACCAATACTTTAGCATATAGAAGTTTCTGTCACCTGACTGGTGAAAAATCCCTATCCCTCAGTGTTACAGGGAAGTAACACCCTGTATATACCTCCGTGTACAAAAATATGCAAAGCCCAGTAACCCAACTCTTCATATGAGGTGAAAACTTTCTTATAAATCTTTATTAGATTGGTCTGTTTCATTATCTCATACTTAAGAAATGAAAATTGATGTAAATGCCTATGACAACTTTGCCTGTGACTCTTTATAATTCTTTCACTTTCTACAGATGCTCTAAACCTGGAAACCTCCTGCCCAGTTAACTTTCCTGTGCACAGCTGGAATCCCCCTTACAGACGGAGCTCTGTCACCTGCCTCTTTGAAAACTGTGGTCTGTGGCACACATCCATTTCAGATGTGACATCAGTAGGGTGCAAGTAAGATAGCAGGATAACCTCTTTGGGGTGAGGTGGAAGACTGTTTGGGATACAGCAGGTCCTGGGGGAGGCTATATCCCCAGAACATGCGCTAGGCTCAAAAGATGAGCATCTCTTAATTCTAGGCACTCAGTGGTCAGCTAATGGTGTTTTAGGGGAACGCTTTGCTCCTCCTTTCAAGAGTATTAAAACTTTTTACTGAACCACTAGTACGGCCAGCAGGCAGATATGGTGGTAGTGAACAGCATTTCATGCTGAGGCAGAAGGTAGATGTTCTTGTGTCTATTTCAGTATTTAACTTATGATGACACTTGCATTTCAGAGCCAAATTCCTATCCATTTTGAGGAGAATTTTGGCAGAATTTAGTGCAGGAATTCTAAGATCTTGCCTATCAAACTGCCTCCTTGAATCTCTCAAACAGATTGAACTATTTAAGATACTATGCAAGCTAACTAATGCCAGTGAATATTTTAAAAGCAAGCTAAGGATGTTCCTGGAGATGCAGAAGCAGGCAGTTTGCAGCAGGAAACCCAGCAGCTTTTGAAGCTTTTGCCATAGGTTTTCTCTAGAGTAGTGCAGTGTGGAGGAGGTTGGGAAGGACAGGTGGTGGTTCTTGCTGTTTGGGGGAGGAGGGATTGATGTTTGTCATGAATTTCTCTTGGAGACTAGCTGTCTGACTGTACAGATAGCGGTGACTTTGGTTGTTATGTGCTTAAGGCAATGTATCTTACTGTTGTTCAGGCAATATGCAAATAAAATGTGTATTGCCAGGTGGAAAATATACTCTGCTGGTGGCTATACTGATTCAGACCTTCCTGTTTCCATTTCAATGATGGACTCTTCACTTACTGAGGTGAGTGCTGTCTCTGATACCCTTCAAATGTCATTTTGAATGGCTTCATGCACTTTATGCCTTACAAACAGGCAGATGCAGATTTACCAGCCTGGCAATGGAGCTGGCACCAGCCAGCAGGGTGCAGAGACATCTTGTTTTGTCTGGGATATTTCTTTCTGCTTGGGCTCAGAACTGGAGTACTGTTGTTACTGACCTGAAAGTATTGATGTTCATGTGCCACTAGGTTGTGGTTTTAGTTGGGTGATAACTTTTAAATGGTTTCTAGCCTTCAGCCAGTGCTACTTGTACAGTGATAGTCAGTTCTGCCAGGGAAGTCTCAGCGACCTCGCCACGCTTGTGCACCTTTAAGTGTTGACAGGATGCTCTAGTTGTGAATGCTGACTTTCTCTGCACTTTCTCTCACAGCTGTAACGGCTGAAAGATGATGTATTTGCTGTAAGACCTTCCTTCAGTCATGTGCTCAGATATGTTTTCACTGCTATAGTGAATCCTGCATCTATTCCTCCTACCATTTGAGCTGTCAGTCGTCTTTCTCATGGTGACAGCCACATGATCTGCAGCTCAGCACTGTGCTCAGTGCTGCAGCTCTCAGTGCTGAAATCCAGACCTCAGCCTTATCACACAGGCATGGTTTTCTAATTAGCTTTACAAGCTCCAGCATGGGCAGCGGTGAATGTTGATAGGTGGTTTCTGTGAACCTGGAAACAAGCCGTGCAGCACCAGTGAGCATGCAGCTTCACAGCTGCTCTTGTCTCACTGCGGTGCAAAGTGAGGTAGAAAGTGCAATGAAGGTGGAAAGTAGGAGATGGATACTGCCTGGGGTCCCAGCACACTGCTCAGATGGGAAACAGAAGGTGAGGAATTCCCTCCCTCATGCTACTGCTGTTTGCGTTGTCTTAGAGGGTTATTATATATGATTTTAATCCTCCTGGGAAGTGACAGCTTTCTGAAGCTGTTCAGGATGTCTGTTCTTTGTTGTTCTGGAGCTTTCTGTAATTCCAGCTGGACTCGCAAGTGGCATTTTCCTTTTCCAAAAGGAAAATGAGAGGAGAAAAAATGTAAATATTAAAGCTTGCCCTTAGGAAGAGGTAAAGGGGCTGTGCCTGCTACCTGTTCTGAAACCTGTGATATATGGATACGTTTGAATACCTCAGAGTAATAGGAAAGGTATCTCTAGGTTTTTTTTATTTTGCACTGTGGTTGCAGATGTGCTTGACCAGGCTGAGACTTTTCACATGTAAGTAACTCCTCCAGCATTTTGTCAGTGCTCTCATTGTAGAACAGGGGATACTATAAGTAAAGGAGTACTTGTGAAGCCAGATCAGGATTGGTCTTTTTAGACTTGTTTTGATTGTATGAAAGTAAAATGTACTAAGTGTTTTAGTCGTGGTTGTTTTAAGTGTAGCCTGTGCAATGTCCCAATACAAGCAGCTAGTATGAGGTCTTTAAAAAATAGAGTTAAGGATTTTCCTTAATTGCAAAACAGGAAACTACTGACAATGAGGTTACCCAGAGAGGTAATGCAGGATGCTGTTGGTCAGCTCCAGGTACCGCGTGCTTTCTGGGTTGGCACTGCATGCCTGTGCTTCAGGAAGCCTTCAAGATCCCCTTGCTTTGTTCCAGTGCATCATTCATCTCTTATGTTCTCCCCTACTACTCCTGTAGTTCTACTGGCCTGAACGAGACTAACACAATGCTGAACTTCCCTAAGCTTAATAGAGAATTCAAATAAGAATAAAACTAGCCTGCATTTGCATTAGAGGAAACATCAACAGGCTGAGGCACAGGCTCTGCGAGGGCAGTCAAGCTCTGGTGGAGGGGAAAGAAGGGCATTTCCATTCAGTGTCTCTCTTTGCGTATTGAAAGGCTAAAGATCTTGTTCTCAGCTGTGATGCAATAAGACCTGGGATTGAAACCACACTGCAGTGATTAAGGGCACATGAGCAAAACTAGGTGTTTTCTTTTTTGTCCTGTGGTCAGGAATAAAATTATCTCACTAAATTTCTGCTGGAAGTTATCACTCCTAACAGTAGTATCACAGGTGGCTGTAGACATTGCAGCCATGTGCCATCTGGTTTCCTGCTGCTGAAGTAATTCAGGTATGGCTAGAGTAATTATTAAGATTTTGAGATGACATGATCAGAAGGCTGGAGCTTATCTGTTACAAAGAAAGGCTGAGGGAGCTGGGCTTGTTCAACTTGGAGAAGAGAACGCTCCAGGGAGATCTCATTGTGGCCTTCTGGTATTTAAAGGAAGCTTATGAACAGGAAGCTGTCTGTCTTTTTTTTTTTCTTTTTAATGTGGTTTGATAGTGACAGGACAAGGGGAAATGGCTTTAAACTAAAAGAGGGGAAACTTAGGTTAGATGTCAGGAGGAAATTCTTTACTCAGAGAGCAGTGAGGCACTGTCACAGCTGCCCAGAGAAACTGTGGTGCCCCATCCTGAAAGTGCTTAAGGCCCTTGGCAGCTGAGCTGGTGGGGGACAGCCCTGCCCATAGCAGGGGTTGGGGCTGGTTGGGCTTTAAGGTCCCTTTCACCCAAGACATTCAATGGCAGAGAAAATTTTCTTCTTGCAAGACAACCTGATACTAACTCTTCTCTCTTCCTGTTAAGGTGGACTGTGCAGAGCCGTCAGTACCCCTCGGTCTGATTTCGTCCAGGTCAGGTTTTATGTGAGGCTTTTCAAAGTATTAAGACTGTATAATATGGATGAGCATCTGAAAAGTAACTCTCTTTTGACAGTGATAACTTAACTTCTCCTCAAGAGGTTCTTGCATCCTCTTCAGAAAATACTGTGCCAGGTAGGTTTCCAAACCAGAGTGCAGGTGTGTACACTTCTTGTGCTGAAACTCTCAAAATAGATATGCTGAAGTCTCTGTGTTTACTGAACAATAAGTGTTCTGTCTTCTATGGCTGATAATTTAGGCTGCCTTGTGATGGAAGAGAAGCTGCCCAAGTACTCATGTGTGAAAGAGGAAGTTGTGCCAACTTCTGCGACAATGGAGCAAAACAACAACCAGGATGCGGCTGGTTCTGTGTCAGGTATGGTAACTGCTGCAATCAGACTGGTGTTCAAGCAGTGAGGAAACAGTTTGCTTCTAGAATGTCTTTAAAGTGAGGAAGCTGAGTAAGAAACGTAACTTCAACTTCTGAATTTCTTCTGTTGCAAATGCTTGCACCTGCAAGTGCTCTCAAAGCTGAGTAGGAGTGAGGCTGTGCCCAGGAGGGTACCTTATGGTGTTGCATGTAAGCATGAAATAATTTGGTGAAATTGGGTGGTATAACACTGTGTGGGTGCTAAACCCCAGGGTATTTGTGGGGGAAAAAGAACCTTCTTGTTTCATAAAGTTTGGTAACTGTGCTAAATGGCATTTTCCTTTCGAAGGTGATGTTTGAACTGTAAGGAGATGGGGTGGGCCAGGAGGAGAGATGAGTTGGAGACCTTTATGTGTGGTCCTTTCTTTCCCTATAGTAACACATATCCATAATATCACTTTTACCAGATCTGATGAGGTTTCTTTCATTTAAAAACTAAAAGCAAAACAAAAGTACTGAGTGTGTGTGGCTGGTCTGAATAAGTAACACAGAACACATGGTTGTTTGTAACTATCTTTAGCCCCTACCCAAAATAAAAGGCTCTTTTCTTGTCGTCATTTCTTGTTTTGTTTTGTTTCTTCGTTACTATCTTCCTGAAATCTAATTCAGTCTCCTTGCTTAATATATTTTCTTTCTACTAATTTGCCTTTGCAGTTAATTTTCATAGGTGATGAAGGTACCTTTAGCAAGGAGGAAACAGACATGCAAAACAGATCAGGAAGAGTCCAAATAGTTTTTAAGTCTGAGATCCTGCTGCCAGCTTTGCATCTCCCTACAGAAAGCATTTCTAGCATTAGGATGGGAGTGTTGCTGAATCAGTGTTTTGTGATCTTTCACACTACTACACAACATCTTCTAAAGGTGCTTGGGAGCCAGGTTGGATACTTAGGGATGCGGGGAAAAAATAGCAGGGACAAAGGGAGCACTGAGCAGAGGATGTTGTGTGAAGGGTGAAAAGAGAGAGAGCTTCAGACCTGAAACTTTTCTTGTGCCACTTCTTTCTGTGCATCTGCGTATGTGGGTGTGCATGACTATATAAACAGCAGAAAAAAAAAAATTCTAAATGTTCTAAAAGCTATAAATAGTTGCTAAAGTTACTTGCACACAAGAAATCAGCTTAAACTCTCCAAGACTTCCTTCAGTTTCTTAAATATTTTCCCTTTAATAGCTGTCTTTCTGGAGGCTATTTTTGACTGCTTTAAATGCTTTCTACACTGTGGCACTTGAAAGAATCTGAATTGGCATCATCAGTTCCTGAACTGAGCAGTTTGTTACCACCAGCCTTTTGGCAAGGAGAGCTCTTCTGTTGGCTCTGCCAGCACCCTGCTGGTTTGTGGGTTTTTTTGGGTAGGAAGGGCAGCCCAAGTGTCAGGCATTGGAAGCTTATGGGCTCCTGGTGTACCACAACTCTGTATGGTTTTGCTTGAGATGCTCTGTAATGGTAGATGCATTACCTTCCGTGTCTGATGCTTCATAGCATAAAAGTGAAGAATTACAAACATTCGTTGCTTCTACTCTTAGCTTGTGTGTGGGAATTATTCTCACATATTTTGACTTCTATTAGCACAGGAATAAAAACTCATTATAAACTATCTCTCTAAATAAAAAACAAAACCTCTGAGGGGGAGAAGGCAGAAAATCCAAGAGAATATTACTGTAACTTTTGTGACTTCACCTGGAGCAACTCCAGAAGTAAATCTCCCTCATAAATGTGTAGCACGTGTTACTACAAATGTTTCTGAGACCTGTTGGTCAGTGGCTGGTACTCTGGGTGTTGGTGCATTGGAGGCTTATTTGGGTTTTATTATAGTTCTTTTCTGGAATGTTTCTTTCCAGAGCCTGACCTTATCAAGAAGGAGTCCACCTCCATGATAGAAGAACACAAAGCAGATTCCATAAAGAAAGACCTGGTGAGAGTCCTGGTGATCTGGGAATGTTGTTTGGCTGAGAGGTGCTGATGCAAAGCAGGAGGGAGGGGATGGGCCTCTCCAGGGCTTCTGTGGCTCTCGCCTTGGTCTGACTGCTCTTGTGTGGTTTTGTAATTTTCTTATTTTTTATTATAATTTTTTTTTTAGGAAATGGAAAATGTACCTTCTAAAGAACAGAGTGAGGTAATGTCAGCTGTGGTTCCCAGCAGGAAAGGTAAGAGTTGTTTGTTGAATTCATTTGCTTGTAAAACTTACCAGGTGTGTGTCTTGGTCACCTGTGCCAAGAGCTGTGAGAGTGGATGTAGAGAAGTGCCTGGGCTGTGCCAGTGGTTGCATGAAGCTTCTGTTGTAAGGGATGGATGCTGCAGTTAAACACCAGAATTCGGTTAGCAGTAGAGAAAGGGAAGATGTTAACATGCAAGAACTTGCTTCTCTGATTTCTGCTGATACTGATCTAACCAGCTCCAGCTTCCTCTGGGCAGGAGGAAGAATCTAAGAGCTGCAGAAGAGCTGGGGTGTGTGAAACTGGAATGCCCTCCCCCCTGAGATTTGTGAAACAGCATCCTTTTCCCTAACTAGAATTTAGGGTATTATTTAGGGTATTATGTTCCAGATTAACTAGAAAATGCCTCTGCTGAACTATGCTTAGTGGTCCCCACTCTGTCGCCTCACCCTTTTGCCTTTGGAGTAGAACAGAAGCAAGCAATGGTGTAAGTAACATCCTGAACCTAGGGGTTGAGAGCTTAATCCAAAGTTTAGGATTAACCCTTCCCAAGCACACAAGATGTGAGTTGAAACCACTTAATAGCTAACTTCTATGGCTCCATGCAAGTGTCAGTGCTTCGTTGTTGCTGTTCCACTGAGGTACATGAGCTCTCCCCAGGAAAAAGTTTAACATGGGGAATTACGTCTGTGGCTTCTGCTGGAGCTCTGAATACTCTCACAAACCATTTTGGTGGGCTGTTGATCTTTTTTTTTTGTTCTTTTTTCCTCAATTTGGCTGAGAAAGTTTGTGGTTTGTTGTTTTTTTTGTTTTGTTTTCCCTTTTCAGGGAGTTCACCCACTGCAGGTGGCCTCAAAGGAGATAAAATGAAACAAAATGAGCCGTAAGTGTTCTGACTTTCAGTGATACCTGCAGGTGGGAATTCAGAGTGGCAGTCTGTTACATGATTGTTTCCTCTTATCCCACAGTGACTCTCTAAGTGAGAAAGAGGTGGAGGTAAGTCTGTCTGCATGCTTACCTATCACAGGCAACAGAAAGGCCTTGTAGATAAGCCATTAATTGTGGATTGCTGTCTTTTCTCATATAAAAGAATGATGCTGAGTAACTCAAACTCAGTCTACTTCTATGAATTGGCCTTTGAAGTGCGTCCCCAAATATGTTGACACAAACAATGTTTCTGTATTTCACAAACTATGGAAGGGTTGGGATGTGAAAAGGTGGAAATCTGTGAGTCTGAAGAAAACACTGTCACAACCAAAACACTCATTTGCAAAGGTGAAGGAGAGCAAAGCTGTGACCTTTTTTTGGCAGAGTGCATCAGTTAAGTCCACTTTTCAAAGGACAGATGGCACACTGCATGCTGCCAGGATCTCATCTGTCCTGGCTGCAGATTATTTCCTCCATCACTACAAATGGGAGGACTGGCTTTGGGAAAGCAAGCAATGTTTACTTTATCTTTGTGTCTCCCCTATAATTTCATTATGGAGTATATTCCAAAATGTCCCTTCAGAATCCGTATCTACTTAAAAAGTAAAACAAACACCAAAATTCTTCACCACTTGAATTGTTCTGAAATCATTTTGTTTCCACAATAGGCAGAATTTCTAAGGCTGTCTTTAGGTTTTAAGTGTGACTTGTTCACTTTGGACAAGAGGGTGAGGCTTGAAGAAAGATCCCGAGAGCTGGCTGAAGAGAACTTGAAAAAGGAGATTACAAATGCTCTGAAGATGCTGGAGGTGAGTTTGAGCTGAGGGTCACTCAGGTGCACAGGACTGATGGTCGTCAGTGTCTCTCAGTATGGCTCTTTCTTACAGAATTTGTAGTACATCATGAACTAATCTAAACAAAGTTAAGTGATGAATTTAAGATAGGAGAACTTTGCATTGGAGAGGTAACCTTCATCTGAGTGCTCAGGCAGTAAAGAATTTCTCTATTGTGCAGGTGTCCAGAAAGATCCCTGTACTCAATTAATTTTATGCTAGGTAAAGTGAAGTCTCTGTCCACTGGAGCTTACTATCAGGATACTCTGAGTGAGGCCATTGAGTGCCAATGTGGTGACTCTGAGCCTGAACACTGCTCCTCAATGTCATCGGTAGAGTTTGCCCATCATTCTTTAACATCTTACATTTGTTTTTCTTATCTATGTGTTTGTTAGGCCTTAGTTCCCTTGTGTGAAGAAGATAACCAAGCACAAGAGATTATTAAGAAACTGCAGAAAAGCTTGCAGTTTCTCAGCCAGTATGCAGCCAGAGTTGCCAGCAGAGCAGAGATGTTGGGAGCTATTAACCAGGTAACACCTCCCATGTACACGTTTTGCATAAAAGCTTCCAGTTGTTTAGGGTTAGCAGTACCTTTTGGCTGGGCTTCTGGTTCCAGGACTAGATGTGGGAACTCATGCATGCAAAGCAAACTGACCAGTAAGGTTTAGTCCTGGTTCTCCCTCCTTAGATTGTTGCGTGTGTTGCTGTTGAGCATTCCAGGCAATGAGTGACTGCATTGTGCAGAAACACAGCAGCAATGTGGCCCTGATTTAAAATAAAATTGTAAATAGGAAACTGGTAGCCTACAGCTGCTTACAATAGAGAGCACAAAGATACAATGTGGCAATAATAGTCTTGCTCTAATGAGAATTCTCTGCCTTCTGGGGAAGGGTTGTAACAGGGCTTTGGAGGAAGCATCAATGAAATATATGGGAACTTTAAAAACTCTGCTCAAATGTTGTGCGTAAGCATGTGAAAATGCGCAACAGCGAGAAGATAAGACTTGACAATACTAGCAAATATGTGGTGAGTGTTCAGACTGTAGCTCAAAGAGGATGAGCTATAAGGACTCAGAACACTGAAGTATGAACCACATTAGAATAAGAAAAATGACTGGAAAAATGAGATCTGTGTAACTAGGGTGTGAAATAAGAGATGGGTTGCAGTGAAACTTTAAAGGTGATGCAACACCCTCTCACTTCTGTCCACTGTGGTACAAGATGGGATAGATGATGACAGAGAAAATAAAATCTTAAAATCTAGGCACAGTGTAACACCTCAGAGAGCCACTTCATTATCTTACGGCTTCTTCACTCTGTCAGGAGAGCCGTATCAGCAAGTCTGTGGAAGTAATGATTCAGCACGTGGAGAACCTGAAGCGCATGTACGCAAAAGAACATGCAGAACTTGAGGAGCTGAAGCAGGTCCTGCTCCAGAATGAGAGGTCATTCAGTTCTCTTGGAGATCGAGGTAACTCTGACCAGCTGGTTGGCCCCTCCCCTTAGTGAGGTTTGCCAAGCAGACCTGTCTAGTTAAAGCTCAGCATCTTAGATGGAGGGGTTTGTATAACTGATGTGTCTCCTTTTCTAAAACTAGAGGAAAAATGAAGCAGTGCGCTATAATATATTATAAACAAACTTGTATATGAACTGTTGGGAATCTTAGATAGTGGGAAGAAACACTGCAAGGATGTGGCAGTGTTCTGGCTTTTCCACAAGCACAGTGCATATGGTGACGGTGATCTTACTGCTTCTGAGCATTTAGCATCATCATTTAGCAGCTTGCTCACCCTGTAGCGTTCCCAGCAGTTTTATTTCTACAAAGTCAAAACTGAACTTATGTAGATGCTTGTAGATCTTTTCTAAATTTGAATCTCAGCTACTGAACTGCAGGTGCTGAGTTTCCCCCATTAAGCAAATGGTAGAGCGGTTGGGTTTTCAGATGGTGTCATGAACTTGTGGCTTTTCCATGAGAAGCATGAGTTTCTTCTGAAGTGTGTGTTTTAAAAGCAGGTAGGGTGGTCTTGTGCTCTGCTAAAAATCCTCTTGGCAGCCTTCTAAACCACAGGTTATTCTTTTTTAATTTTGACTACAAGCCATAATTGACTGTAGAGATTGGCCTAAAACAGGGTGTTTGACTTGGTAATGGTAGAAATACTGATAGCAACAGGAATTGATCCTTGCAGAGAATGTGTAATATGTGTATGTTCTTATGTATGAACTTATCTATAAATAGCTTTTTTTTCCCCCTTGAAATCTCATTTCTGCTTTCTGGGAGCATTTTGATGTACTCCTCGCTAAGGCAGATGCTGTGAAAATCAGACCTCTAGTTGCAACTAAAACTCATTACATTCCTGTAAACCTTCCTGATGTTTGATCTGTTCACAGATGAATCTACAAACAAAAAGCTCCCCAATTCCTTTAACTTCAAGGTATGGCCCTTACAGTTTAATGTGAAGTGTCAAGTGTGTTTCTCTCTGTGTGGTTTCCTTTGCCAAGTCATGTGCTGGCACTCTGGTGTGTGCTTGACATGATGGTTTCCTCTCAGATGTGGGCTGGTGTCGTCAAGCACAAGGATCTTATTTGCCTTGATTCCTCCTTTTTCTCCAGCCCCGAGGGAGCTGTATATGGCCCCACTTAGGGTAGATGAGGTGTTCACAGAAGCGGGAATGACCGTGTACTCATATAGTGGCTATGAAATGTTATTTACGTGTGGTTCTCCCATTGGGGTTATAAGGAGAAGAGATGGAAAAAAGTGAATTTAACTCCTTTTGACTGAAGGAACTCCTGTGAGGGAATGCATTCGCTTTTGGTGTTTTGCTGGTAGCTGGTTGCCCAGCCTCCTTTTAGATGCTTAGGTGGGGAGAAGCTGTTAATATGAAAAGATGCTGCTCTTTAAAAAATATACATTCATTTGGGGTTGTGTGTATCATTTAATTGCTTGTGTGTAACTTCAAACTAAGCATCGATGTTGAGTTTTTATGCAGTTTGTACCAAAACAGATGGTGTCTTGTGCACTCAGTGAGTAATCCAGTCGTTCCTTGATAGAGCCAGTAATGCCTTTTATTCGTATAGCCATCACCATCCTTACGAAGAGTTAGCATTGCAACATTGCCTAGGAGCACTGGAAATGCAGGTGTTGGGGTGCAGCTGGTAAGTAAGGGCTCCTGTGTGGTGAGGCACATGTCCCTTCTCAGAAGTGGCTGAGTTTCACTGGGAAAAGGAAGCTGTGCTAAGTGGCTTACGCTTCTTCTCTAGGCCCAACTACAAGAAACTGGTGGCGATGAATGGAGTGATAAATTCCACAGGAGATCAAGCAGTTGGTAAAGTTGCTCGGCCTCTTCTTTGTCTAGGGCTAAATATTTTTTTGACTCAAGCTGCACCCATATAAAGCAGCTTATGGAGCATCTTGGGGTATAATAACATTAGGCTGCATCTTTCATACTAGTTCTAAGTGCTTTGGTGGGTAAACGAGCTTTTGTGACTAAATGCTGCAGCTTTTCTTTTTCAAATCTCTCAGCTCTTAATTGAAAAATCACATTGTCTTGCATTAGAACCAAAATGTGAAAACCAGGTAGCTAATGTTAATAGATTTGGATTTAATTTAAAAATAAAGCCTAATTTCAGGTGACTAATCCTGAAACTTCTGTGTCTAAGTCCCAGCCAAATGAGTAGGCTGCTGCTAAACTTAGAGTTTCATGGTATGTTTCTGGTGGGGAAATTAAAACAAATGTGTTTAAAATGTGACAGGGGACGGCTAGGAGCACGGCAAAATGAGAAGCGTCCTTCCCTACAGCGATTCATTAGCACCTATTCCTGGACAGAGTATGAGGATGAACATCCTGAAGCTAAGTAAGTTCTACAGAAACACCCTTCATGTTACGAGCTGTCAACTGTTTGATGGAAAAGCTTTGGAACTGTTGCTTGCTTACAGGAATGAGCAGCTGGAATTGCCTGCTGAAATGCAAGAACAACTATCAAGAAAGGAAAGTACTTCTGAAAAAGGAAAGCGTCCATCAAAATGGAACCTGAAGTCAGCGTAAGTGGTGTTTTTTTTTCCCCTCACGTGGTTGTGAGGTAAAGCAGTGGTTGGCTGTGGGAAGAGGAACCAAAGCTGTACATTTAGGTTTGGTTCTCAACACTGACTGCTGAAACAATCTAACCAGGAATGAATAACATCAGGTGTCAGACTCACCTCACCAGGGATCTGTTAGAAACCTTAAATGGGAAGGTAATGGAGATAGATGAGAGCTTCATGCTGCAATCCTACTTCAGTTTACTACTCTGTGACTGTATTTATAGCTGAGCTCTGAGCTACTGAGGCATGTGACATCTACTCTCATCTGAAAAGCACAAAAAAAGCCACCAATTTTTTTGTTTTTTTATTGAGGCCTGTGTAGTACTTAGCAGCAGTTTTGGTACAAGCAGTTGTCACCACCAAGTCTAGATTATTGCAGCTAATTTCTCAGGGTCTCACAGGTTAGAGAGGGCTGTCATTAAGAAGAATCCTCTTAAGGCCCCTAAATTTAAACTCCTACCCTACAGGAAAGGAATCGCATGCTCTCTACAGGGAAAAACTGCATGAATATCCTAAGCTAAAACTATGCTTTGAGTATTCCCGGCCAAGAGCGAGTCAATTACATGCTGTCATGTAAAACTGAAAGGATAGCAAGAACAAATATGTATGCACTTGTAATGTTGGATAGAAGTTCCCAGTTTCATGAGAGCATTGAGACATGGCCAGCAGGTGAGGAAAGACTGCTCCCTAATTTTATGGGAGGCACCAAAGCCCTAGAAAACAGTGAAACGTGTGGCCAGTGCATTCAGGGTTTTCTACAAGCAAGATGAGTTCTTCACAATCTGCAGGGCAGCATTTGTGAGTCCTCCTCAGATTTAGTGTGGAATGGAGCAGGTGGCTGCTGAAACTGGGCTTATGGGCCAAATGTATCACCTAAATACTGTATCAAAAACTTATTGGTCTGCAAAATGTCAGCTAGCACTGTACAAAGCTCCCAATGCAACAGACTCCTTGTCTGTCACCTGTGATAGTTAATGATTTGATGTGCTCATTCAAATCTTGGATTACTGTCTTGGTGAGTTGTGTTATTTTTTGAGTTGTGGGTGTTTTTGGTTGGTGTTTCATTTTTGTTTTTTAAGGGTGAGAGTAGAGAGAAGAGTTCCAAGTTCTGAAAAAGAATGAACAGAAACTTTGTGACTTACTGTATTCTGCAGGTGCAATTTAGTGTCATCGTGGGCATCCCATTTCAAGACTTCCTTTTCCAACGCTAACAAAACTCTCTGGGTTTCCGTGTCCATCCTGGTACTGCTTGCTGCGTTTACAAGCTTCCTCACTGGGCTGTCTCTTCAGCGACCAGCAGATGCAGCACCTGTGGGAACGGGGGACTCCTGGACTTCACT
This sequence comes from Coturnix japonica, assembly GCF_054131305.1. Lineage (NCBI taxonomy): Eukaryota > Metazoa > Chordata > Aves > Galliformes > Phasianidae > Coturnix > Coturnix japonica. The sequence continues at coordinate 60,800,962 of NC_140663.1, read as the reverse complement.
ACAGCAGCTGTTGTGGCCATATACAGGACTTCAACACAATGGACCACCCCCAGTATAACTAAGGTTTGGACCTGTGTAAAGTTACACTTCTGAGTTCTAGTTGACAGTATGAGAAGCTACACTGAGATATATATTTAAAGTCATGGTTTGGGTTGCGGGTGTTTTGAGGGTTTTTTGTGTTCTCATTCTGCCAAAAGTTAACTTTTCGAATATCTGGGGAGGGGAGGGGGGGGGGTGTCTTAGTTCTATTCAGGTTTAGAATAAAGCAGGTAGTGATTTTGAACATGGCTTGCGATAAATATAACTAAATGGTCCAGCCACAAGAGAATACGTAATTTATTTTAATACAGATGTGATAGTTACATTTTAGTCATTAAAGCTGTTCCAATAGTTTGACTAGAAAAAGACTGAAGACTTGAAATGTGACTTTATTGAAAGTTTTTTGATAATAAAGTTTTAAATGAAAGCATGAAGTATTTAAGAGTACATTAAAACTCTCGTATCGAGGAGCAGCTGATAGACAACATCAACAAACTGGAAGTGAGCTGTATTCACTTTATCAATTGCTTCTTTGCTGGCAAAATCTTTCAGCATGTGGTAGAGTGTGGAGTGAAATTCAGTATCTTCTTCTAGTTCCTCTGAAAAAGCTTCACTCTCTTCAGTGATCTTGAGCTTCTGTGCTCTCCGACCATTAAACATGTAAACAGACCAGTCTTCATCTTTGACAGAATCTGCATTAAGATGCTCACTTACCTGGTGTAGGAAAGAAATGGGCTGTAAGACAAAGCTGACAGAGGACTAATTCTAGTATGTGTTTGAGTTTACTGTGGAAAGTCAGTGTTTCTTTGGACTCTTAATGTGACATCAGGTCTTACCTAAATGTCTTGTAAAATAACATCAATACCAACTTATTCCATCATTTACCTCTGTAAACTGCAAGTATTGGTCACTGCCTTTCTTGCTGTTCTGACTCATACATAAAGAACAGCTAGCTGTAATGGGCATCATGTATTTCAGTTCTGCTTAGATTAAGTAGTGGGCTTAAAAGCATGTGATGTTCATACAAATATTAATTCAAAGGTGGGAGAACTTCTCAGCATTTCAATGGCATGTTCAGTACCTACAGCCAGAAGTGGAGGTATTTCTCTGTCTGGGAGAAGTTTTGACCACGTGCCATTCAAGTGAGGAAAGAAATCAAGTTGCATGTTCCCTTCTTTACAGTACAGAATGGATGAGAACACCCATGAAGCTAAGTGGCAGCTTCCAGATGATAACTGGATGATAATTCAGAGGACCTTCCTATAGGTTACTTTAAGAAAAATCAGCATCTACCTGTGTCTCCTGGCCTCAGCTAAAGCCCCAGTAGTTAATCTATATCAGCTATACATCTTAGCATGTTAGCAAGTGCCTTTGTTACTGAGAATTGTACCACTATAGCTCTCAGGCTTGTTCCTCACAAATGTAAGAGTTGTAAAGGAGAAGCTGGCTCTGAAGTTCTACTGAACACAGATGTGCTCTTATTTCTCTGTTTTGTTTTTGTTTTTTACCCTAAATAGCCAACCTGAAATCTTAGAACTGATGTCCTATGTATGTAGATAAGGTCAGGGCTTGAAGAATGTTTGAGACAGAAACAGTTTTCATCACCTATGCTTTTGTGTGGTGTGTTTCTATACTGGTTTGTCCCTGGAAATTTGGTCTAAAGCTACAAACCTTGAACACTACTTGATCTTGACCTGATTCCAGATTCCACTTGCTCCTGCCAAAAGCAAAAGCGGATGCAACCAGGGCTATTTGTTGATATGCCTTAAATTCTGTTAAGGGAGCCTGTAATGCAAAAGTACAGTTAGAAGTTATGCATCGTTTTCTGCTTCATAAAGGTAAGAAAAAGCTTTCTTTAAGCAGACACTTGGCTAAGCTGCCACTCACAGCTCTGCCTGCTGACTCGATGCAACTTGCTACAAGAAAATGCCTACATGAAGAAGAGGTGGAAGGAAAAGGCAAAACCCCTTCCTTGCACGCACCTTTTGGTTCACACCGGCGTATTTGTATGAATACTCTTCTGGGAAAATATTCAGACCATACTTCTTCAAAATTCTTTTTAAGGTGACTGGGCACATCCATTTTCCTACCAAATGGGGGAGCACCTTCTTCTCTTTCACCACTATTGCAGCCAGCATACACTGATTACCCTGTTGCATAAACCAATGAAAGCATCTTACTGGTGGGGAAAAAAGGTTGATGCCTGAAGCAGAAAAATACTATTTACTGTCTCCTGGCTATTCTGGATACTGCCTACATTAGGTACCACCCTGATCTTTAGATCTTAATTTGAGATCTTGAAGTAAGCCCTTCTGCTGCACATTTTCAGGTATTACACTGGTTTACTGCCCTATACTTACAATCACACTGACTTCTCAGTAACAGATATAATTTGAACTAGTTTATATTCAGCAGGAATATGGATAATCGTGCATGATTTGAACCCTTGGAATGAATGAGGAGCATAAAATGCAGGTTGTCTGAAATGTTTTTGTTTCTCTTGGTACAGTTTGGAGGGGGAGAAACAATTTTTCAGTGGTGGTGGAGCAGTTTTGACTTCAGCAAATAGTATCAATATCAAAGATGTTTACTGGAACATCACACAGAAGATGCTTTCTTCTGACCAGTTCCAAGTCACCTGTAATTTTGGTTGCATTAACACTTGGTGGAAACAAGGAAGATCCCTTATTTTCAACAGAGAAGGACTGAAATTCAAGTTCTTATAGAAGCACGTATAGTTCTTAATAAGGGACAGCATGACAATTCTGTATTTACTTTAAAAAAAAAAAAAAAAGCCTACAAGTCTTTTAATATTAAATAACTAAATTATGGTACCTTAATTTGTATCTTAACCTCTGCAAAGACTGTAGTAATGACAAATACTGCTTCATCTGTACTGGTGGGTTGCAATTCCCATGCCTGGTATGGCATATTGATGTGATTGTCCTGGAGAAATGCTACTGTATAAAAGGCATCCATCTCAAAAGTGATGTTTCCCTCCTGTGTTTGATATGATATGTTGCTGATGCCATCCGTTCTCCACTGTTGGCCTTTACAAAAGAAAAGCAAAAAGAAAAAGAAATACACATAAAGCTCCTTAGATTCAGAATTAATTCTCTTTACTTTGTGCCTAATAGTTTAGGGCAAAAACTTCCGTTAGTTTAAGTACAAGATTGGACTAATCCTGACATTAAAGCTCCTCCTTAAACTCAAAAGAACAACATGTACTGATGTAACTATTGCTTTTGATACAGTAACGGCAATTCGCAACCTTATTTTCAACAGTAAAATCAGCCCTCAAACTACCTTAATAGTTTCTACCTACTTTTGTGAAGTCAGATTTTAATAACTGAGTATCACATTTGTTCTTGACTTCAACATTTTGAAGTAACATGGCTGTATAGTAGGGATTAATTTGTCTCAAAGCGGAATTCTTATGACTTCATCCTAGCAAGACTTGATTTGTGCTGTAGAAGTGTTCTGCTACCCCATTAAATACTGCAGGATTGTTTTTTCTATTAATATCAAAAACCTCAAGCAGTCCTTGACTACACACAATGCAGGTGCATAACGAAGATCTTTATTTGTTTAGCTCTCAACTGGTTCTTACATTCAGATCGTTTTCTAGAATATTCAAAGTCGGGTAGAAATTCTGTTAGCCAAAATGAATTTATTTTATGTTAGTACCTGCAGGATCCCATCGGGCGATCAGAGGCTCCTTCAAGTAGAACACGTTGCCAGGTGGTCTGAGTGTTATCTGTATTGGTGGATGTGTGGTACCTTCAGGCTCTTCTGGGGGATACGGGTATGTCTCCAAACCATCATCGAGTAACTTTGACAAAATGTTTTATCAGGAAGTGAAATAGCCTGAATTGACTGATCACAAACATCTTGTGCAGTCTGAAAGAGATTTGCTAAATATTCTTCCCATCTTTCCTTACATTCACTTTTTCATATGTGAAAATTGTGCTTTTCTTGTACTTCCCAGGAGCACTTTCCAGCACAATGATATAAGTCACCTGTGTTAGCTGTGCTGGTGAGCAGGGATCAAGTGCACATCTTACTGGATGCACATTTGTTTACTTCACCTGCTGGACAAATCTAATTGAAAACATGATTTGTCAACTTTGGACCTTCAGTTAATTGTTCAAGACCTCAACTTGTGTATAAGCTGTGTGCGTGCCTTGGTGCCTGGCTGAAGATGGCAGGGAAGAAGGCTGCATGAGATGCAGCGTTTCCTCACTTACCTCCACCGCACTCCAGCTGTTGATTTGCTGGACCTGAGGTGGAAGTTGCAGCCCATCGATGTGAAACACACCACCCACAGGGGCAAATTGTTGCATATCAACAGGGCTTTCTTTAGTGCTTTCTTTAGTGCTTTCATCAGTTATCTCCTCTTCTTCACTGGTCTTTTCCTGCGTCTCTGGACTTTGACCTACATAATAACCAAGTAAAGTGAGTTATTGTGGTGCTTAAACTAAGCCACTGAAATTTCATGCTTCTATCATTCTTTTGCATTTGCACAAAAAATCATGAGCTCGAAGTGCTTCCGCTTCTGTGGCGTTTTGGCTCCACCTACTGGTGTGCCACGTATCCATTAGCAGCTCATGGAAACAGAAAGACCTGGACTATGGAAAGCGGTTCTTGCGTTTTAGTTCTGAACACTCCGAGGATTAATCTCTACTCACGCTTTGTAGTCAACTCAAACTGCTTCACACAGGAATGCAGTTGCAGTGATAGAAACCATCTGCATCACTAATCACAGAATAATTTCACAGGTGTCCAAGACAGTAAATTCTGGCTGAATTTGGTAAGATTGTATTGGCAAGATAAGAAATAAATAAGGGAAATAAAGATATCATGCAACTACAGGCTGCGTGCTTGAAGGTGAAAGGAAGGTAGTATTTCAGGGGAAAAAAAGGCGCATAAGTGAAACAAAATTGTTAGAGAAAGTAATTAATGATATTTTTCTATGTAAAACAGATGTATAAATTCAAGTTTTTCCTCAATTAACTAAAAACTAAATTAGATGGCATTTTGATACCATGGACAAAGATGCCCAGAAAAATGTATTAAAAAAAATAAATCACAAGCCATTGTACCAGATCTTGCAGAAGAAGAATGTTACCATGCAACATACAATAATGTTTAAATGTCTTTTAAACAAAGCTATTAATTTAGCTTGGAAAAAATTAACTTCTTAATGCTGGTACAACTAAGTTAAATCCAGGTAATAACCTGCAAAGTTCTTGCTGTTTTCACTGCTGCCCACTCCTATTTTCCCCTCCTCCAAACTTGGCTGCCTGGTGTCATTGGAGTTGTGGTAACTTAGTAGAGCCCTTCAGGCTCCTCCCAAAAGAGGCTGTGTGGGTTTGCCTATTTGCCATTTGCCTATTTGTCCACTTTTCTCTCTGTCTTTAGCAATCATTAACAGGAATGTCAACAAGTCTCCTGTTAGCAAGACAGCAGTATAGTTTATAAACTTTGTTCTATTCCAGTGGAGATCTGTATCACCATCCTTCCATACTGTCAACAAGACATTAAGCAATGACATAGTCTTGCAAATAAGAACTAACACAATACCTTCTGGTGGTACATCCAAGATTTCTGATTCCTTCTCAGTTTTTTCCTCTTCTTTCACCTCATTTATATTAGCTGTGACATTTGTATCTTCTCTAACTGAAGCGGCACTCTATGTTAAAAGCAAAAGATTTTTAATTAGATAGAGGTGCACAATTTAAAAGAGAGTATCACTTCATGTCAAGCAGTGGCCCAAGGAGGAAGAGTACAGCTCTGCTCCTGCAGCAGTATTTGCTCTGATCTTGCTACAGGGTCAAGGTTTTAGGAGAAATCCTTTCCTCCCTACCTGGAGAAAATAATTTTGATTAAAGGTACCCCTCAATTTTAGAATTTAAGGTGTAAATAGAGTTAAACATCATAAAACAGTTGTTTCAGTTGCAAACTTCACCTCCAGCATTTAGTCAAGCATCCAATCTTTTTATTCATGGTGTGTGCACTCAAAACTTACATTTATGCTGACTTTACAGCTAAAGAGTGTCACAAAGAAAACTGAACCCAATGTTCAATCCCAAGCTGCAGTGAGAACTCTTGCCAGAACCTCGGCTTCCAGTCTCAGTCTGTGCCTTGCCTGTGATATTTCCTCCCTTTCTCATACTGTTTTCTATTTTCAAAACATCACCTTAGATTGCCAGCCAAATTTCCAATCCAGACTGATTTCATCCCTGCATAGCTCACTCTTCTGGAAGTACAGCAATGAGGAAATAACAGTTCAGCACAGACAGCATGCATGTGGAGGCACAGGCACTTCTTGGGTGCCACCGTGTGCCTGCCTGGGAGCAGGAAAAGCATGTACCTACTGGGCTGGGAGGGGACCCACATAAACATGGGAGAGCTGAAGTCTGAGCCAGACAGGAGGAATGACTGCAGTGGCTGAGAGAAGTAGAGGCTTCAGAGAGAACGCGATGATGCACAGAAAAGAGAGAAAGAGTGTAAGAGTAAAGTAGAAGCAATGAAATTGTCAATAGGACTGAAAAACATGGGTGAAAACTGCCAATGGACAAAACTTGTCACACAGAAAACAAGAAAAATGGGATTTCAGGCACTGGTCAAGTCACTTATCTGGAGGTCACAGATGATCCCAAAAGAGGAAAACCCAAACCCAATAACAAAAGGGAAAAAAACAAAAAACAAGAAATCCCACAATGCTAAAAGCCATTGCACTTCATTGAGGACTGAAAAAAAAACCCAAAAAGATTATCCAGCTGCCAGAAACAGATTTTGATGGCCCTCTAGTGGCAAAAGCATCAACATACAGGAACTGAGCAGGTCAACTGCACAACCAAGCCCCAGTGAGCTCTGAATCCTGTTCTGCATTCTTTTGATTTTCCTAACATTACATTCTTGCAGTTATTTTATGGGGCTGCCAATTTATGGGCTGCAGAATATATTCATCTTCGTATGCACCACGGGCTGCAGCAAATGCCTTATGACAGTGCCTGACAATCATCACTGCTTGATCCTGCTCTGAAGATGCTGACCAGAGGCCAACTCATGCACACCAACAGACAACAACTGCTATGTCCTGTCAAAACTTCCCCTTCTACCATTTTTAGGACAGTCTTTGGTCATTTACTTTTCCATCCCCTCAGAAGATTCATGGCACAGCATTAATACAAGTTGACTTTACCCTTAAAAGTTTAAGGAAGTTGTTCTCTTAGGTATAGGGCACGTTCAGAAGGAATCACACAGCAGCTGGGTCTCCAGTGGGAACAGTGCTGTAGAATATCCTTTCACGTGCTAGTTTACCTACATTTCTCTCTTCGGGAGGTATTTCTTTTTCTGCAGTCACGTTGGGCTCCTCTCTGGCTTCCTTTTCTCCTGGTTCTCCTACATTGTCTTGTGAATGCTGAGTTGTCTCTTCGCTATCCAAGTCTTCCAATCTTGTCACTCTTGGACACCGCAGCCAAAGCGGAGATACGTGGTCGTAGTGGGTGTGAAATATGCGAACAGCAACGCTGCTCACAGCCAGTGACTTTGGAAGATCAAATCCATGATGGGTGTCACCAAAGACATGATTCTTGAATCTGTACATAAGTTAAAGATGAATAAGTTCCTTAGCAAGATTAGCAGCACTCGTTTTTACATTTTCTCATGACTGTTTTTGTTGATATTCTACACTAAAAGTAAGTCACCTATATTCTCTATTACCACATGGCACAGTGTAAGAAATGGGTGTCACACTGCACCTCCTGTCCTGTACTGACAGCTGTCTGTATGCTCCTCCAGAAAACCCATAAAGGCATTAAGGGAATCAGGAGTTGCCAAAAAGTAACGGTCCCAATAGGGAAGACAACATGGCAAAATCAGACAGCAGCTGTTCTACACAGGACATTGCAGTTAGAACAGACTCATTCAATGGGCAAAGTCCCGTATGGGTGAAATCACTGCTGTCCACGTTACTTCAGAATCAGCATCTTCCATATGAAATCCAAAGACATACAGACAGTTCTGATCAGCAGCAGCACTACCCACCCACCAATCCTAGTGACAGCACAGGAGTCAGGCTGAGAGCCTGGGACAGCTTAGGAAGCTGGAAGGCGGTAGAATAAATCCTATTCAACACGAAAACCATCACAAGAAACTGGTTCTTGGAGTTCTTGGCTTGGTTAGACAAAGCCTGGTCTCAAAGTAAATAAAGAATTTCAGCATGCTGTACCTTATTTTCTTCTTCAGATTGCCCCAAATACAGAAAGTAACATTTTTATCCTTTATGACCACCTGCATATTTCCGGTGTCAAAATCTTCGTACAGAATAGCAGACTACAAAGAAGAAAGCAGATGAAATCATATTCTCTTCTTATATTACTTGGATTTACATAAATCTACACTGAAGTAAATTCATAAAGGGACACAGGAGCAAAAATGACAGCAGACCAAGCTCGGGAGCCTCTTGCTTCCCACTTCTCCCTAAGATAACAGTAATAATGGAATATCAAATGCCTTAATGGTAGCAATTTCCAATGTAAAGCTAAAGATTTCCAGAAGATTTGAAATCTGGTATCTGTTCTATACATGGTTGGTGTCACAATATAAGAAAAACAAAACACCAAGAACAACCGTCACAGCAAAAGACTTGAAGCAAAATTTCCACGCATTGCATGTGTTACAACTTGGAAGCAGTAAATCTTACTTACTTTAAGCAGGCGGTCTGTTGCTTCGTTGTACTTCTGATGAAGAAGGCTCTCCAAATCCAGAATCGTTTCCTGGTACTGAGCTGTTTCTTTTTCTGTTACCTCACTTGGTGGTGCGTCCAGCAAAAGAAACTGCAACTTCTCAATGAACTAGAAGACATCATATGTGAGAAAAGTCTCTCTGTTTTGCCACCAATCCTACCATACTGGGTGTTTCATCATAAAAACTGAGGCAGACTTGCTTCCTTTGCATCTGGACATATCTTAGTTGCAAAGATAATTTACCATATGTATAGAGATTGTACTAAGCCAGCATAGACAGGCAACCATGCAAAATGCTGGAAACTCCGAGTCAAGTCTGCCTTCCTTCATTCCTCCAGCCCAATTCCTTCGTTCCTCAACACGGAGACTGTGAAATTCTAGCTTATAAAGCAGACCACGTGTTGAACCGGTTTGTCATGTCTTCAAAGATGCTTATTAGCCAAAAATTAGTTTCAATGAAAAGCTTACAGACCTCTTTTTGAAACATATTTTCTGCATCAATAATCCCAGCTATGAAATCTAGGAAATATATAATACTGAGACGTACAGCAATTATGCTTCAATTAACAGAACAACCTTTAGTGTGAAGTTTGGGACTCTGTGGTAACACTGTTGCCTTCCAATACACGCCAATACCTGAACTTTTAAATGAGTGCGTAAGACTAAAAAATTCCTATTGGGTGAAGTTTTAAAGACACTGATCTATCACAGCATGAAAAGGCATTGCACTTAATAAGGTACTACCTAGTAAAACTAAATTTCAAAACTCTTGATGGAATTTTTATTATTATTCACTTCCCATCCACAAATTACATCTGTTCATGTTAACAGGTGCTGCACACAGAGAGGAATAACTTGCTTCACTTTACCTATACGACCTATTTCTTGCTCAACAGCTGTCACAGTGAAATATTAATTCTAATTGGAAATATTAACTAATCTGTTCTGCTTAATGGCAATCATTGGGAGCTGCTGCCAGCTGTGAATGACACGGTAAGCAGATCACATGTGTGCATTTTAACTGATGCTGTGAAACACTTCAAAAAACACACCCAAAATGCTGTCTGGTACCTAGTATACACAACATCCTATATTCAGAAAGAGAAGAAAAGCTGGTGAATTTAGGGCTTCTCGTGGCAAAGCTCATAATTTCAGAGCAGATGAATGGTAACAGCAAAACGACCAGAGGTATTACCATCTTAAAACTACCTTCAGAAAGAAATGACAGTGGATCAAGTAGATGACAACATTTGTAGAACTGCTATTTCAAGCTGACCACTGGTGATTAAGGAAAACTTTATAATGCCTCTGTATTTGGAAGACCTTTTCATTACCATTAGAATTACAATGTGAAAATGTATATAATGAAGAGGCAGAGGGTGTTAAATAAAAACTGACCCTCACAGAAATGAAGCAATCATCACAATGAGACAGAAAGGCTGACCACAGTGGGCTGTGAACATTCTGTGGTCTATGAAACACCACAAAACAGAACTGAACAGCATGTTTTAATGGCATCTGAAAACTGAGGTGCGTGATGGACCATGAAAAATACTGAATTTTAACAGTAACATATTGATCCAAAAGCCAAGTGGCTCATTGCCTGTGCCAGTCTTGGTTCAATCAGACAACAGCCAAAAGTCACACACTGCAGCTACATGTGAAATTCAGTCAGTGGCTCCTGTCTTTTTAGGCTGCTGTCCCAAGTGCCATCTTCTTTTCCTCCAAGCCTTACCATCTCTGCTTCCTGCCCTCCCTCCCCTGGCCACTGCTGCTCCACAGCCTCCCACAGCCACAGAAGCTTCTCTTTCTCTTCACCCAGCTCCACACCCAGAGATATGGAGCACTGCCTCTCCTCTCCCTATTCACTTAACTCCTGCAGTGCTGCTGTTGCACAGAGCTGAGAAGCAGTGCATCATCCATCTGCAGCCTCCTCCAATAGCAGTGCTCCTGTTGTCTCTGCACACCTCACCTGAATGGGGAAGCAGCACCACTTGTCTGACAGGGAAGAGAAACACTGTGCAAAGCAAAGGGGAGCTATCACTACAAAGGCATCTTACATACCACTCTTCCCTTCCCTGTGCTTTCCCAGATCTGCAACACTGAGAAAAACAAACAGATTATATTTCATGCCTCCCTTCCACATCTGCCAGCCTGTTTTCTCTCTGAACCTGAAGCGCTGCAGTGCTACCATTCACTGAAGGTGTAGCAAAACAGCAGGTTTATAACTAGTATTGTCACTGTCTTTAGATTTCACCTTTCACTCAGTCCATATCAGTTAGGAACTGCTGACCTACAGCATCTCACAGCACTGAGTGTTCAGAATTTTTCTCCAGAACCAAGTATAGAGTGGGAAAGAAGTGCTCGAATTGTGTTGGGAGTCCCCAGCACAAGAAGGACATGGAGCTGTTGGAGCACATCCAAAGGAGGGCAACAAAGATGATCAAGCGGGGCTCTTCAGCGTAGAGAATAGAAAGCTGCAAGGACACCTGATAGCAGCCTTCCAGGGCCTGAAGGGGGCCTGCAGGGAAGCTGGAGAGGGACTTTTTATAAGGGCATGTAGTGATAGGATAAGTGGAAATGGCTTTAAACTGTAAGGGTAGATTTAGACTAGAGATTAGGAAGAAATTCTTTACTGTGAGGGTGGTGAGACACTGGAACAGGTTGCCCAGTGAGGTTCTGAATGCCCCTAGAAGCACTCAAGACCAGGCTGGCTGGGGCTCTGAGCAACCTGGTCTAGAGGGAGGTGTCAAGGAGGTTGGAAGGTTGGAAGCAGACGATCTTAAAGGTCGCTTCCAACACAAACCATTCTATGACTCTATGAAATGTTTTGCACCATGAGAAGATAGCCACGCTTTTAACACTCTGTGTCATCACCTTGACTTCCACTGGGGGCAAAATGAAAATGCCTGTATTTCAATATCATATAATACTCTACTGATCTTACAGTGTAGGGTAAGGATACTTTTACAGGACATGTAGGAGCTGTAACTCTTCAGTGTTGGATGGGAAACACAGAGGAGCGAGGAAGAAGTACATCAGAGGAAAGATACAGCAGCAGAAGTGAAGGAATGGAAGTGACCAACTGCTGTGCATTCTGCTTGGATTGCAGTGTAAGAGAGGAATTTATGGCATTCACAGAACCATAGAATCATTTGGGGAAAAAAAAGGGGGGGAAGGGGAGGGGGAAAGGGTATAGATGAGCAGTATTAAGGATATGTTTAGTGACCTTAAACTGAAGAATACCACTTACATTTAACACTTACATTTAGCACCTGTTCTCCCTTCTCCATCACAAACTGAATGTCCTCATTTTGTTCTTCACGCCATAAGCTCATGAAAGTATTTATTTCCTGCAGTACAGTTGGGTCAGGACTTTCATCACAAGCAATATAACGCTCCCACTGAAGAAAAAGTACAAAAGAAAAGTAGATACGGGCAGGTGGTGCAAATGACTTTCACAGTTATGAGAAGAAGGATTCTGAAAGACAATGGTAGTGACACATTCACACCTGTGTCTAAACAGGGGTGTAATGCTACGTGTACTACCTCCATCACTATGCCAGAAAGAAATGGCTTACTTTTACATTAATGTGTTAAGATACTTCTGCTCCACTAACAACTGCTGGCCCTAATAACCCATACAGCCTTCCCACTGCCACGTTTCTTTTCCATGTACAACAAGGTACAAAAAGGAGAGCGAGCAGGGCAAATTCCTACCTTGAGATGGAACTTGAGAGGCAGTCATCGCACATACCTGAATTCAAGCAATGGAAGTATCCCTAGGTCCAATAACACAGGCGTAGCCTAAAGCCTCTGTGCTGTCTGAACTCTATGACAGCGGGCAGATCTTGAAAGCTTACCTTTTCATAAGCTCTATCTTCTGTTTTCTTCCTCTGTGCACACATAAACTTCTCTAGCATTGAATTAAGTTCAGCTAGTTCATCTTCCCTTCGTTCTCGATCCTGATAAAATATTTGTACGTCAAGCAGAGGAATTAAACTTTATTTTTCCTTCTAACAAGCACTTTCTACCAAAGAACATGATCTGGAATGTCTGAGTGAGCTATCATCAGCTATGAGCTATCACGAGCTATCGTGAGGTTGCAGTAGTTAGCAATGTGTTGTTGTCATCATGCTATTGCTGAGCTGTATGACAAACACGTCATGTTAGCCATGATGATGGGATGATGGTGACGCTAGGAAATTTCCTTGCTTCCCAGCACCAATGATGTAAGGAAACTCCTTTTCATTCTCACACTAAATTGCTCATGTTTTACAGACCTTGTCACAAGCTTAGAAACAGAACTAGCATTTTGCAGTCACTATTGCCTATGAACTAACAATTGCCTCGAGCTTTGCCATGCGCTCCCGTAAAAGCTTCTCCTTTTTACGTCTATCTGCTTCTTCTTGTTCAGCTTGCAGTCGGGCTTCCTCTAAAGTTTGGGAAATACATGAAAAGCACAATTACGTTTTGCTTAATAGAACTAGACACATTATTTTCTTATTAACTGTAATGAGGAAACATGTATAATAAGAAGCAATGTATCTGATATTACCCAGAATCTTCCAAATGAGATTAGATGAACTCATTTGAATCACAGTACTAAAACCCACTACTACAGCACTACCCCAATCAGCCCATGACAAAGAAAGTGCAGAAAGGAATCAACAGGCTGCCTTTTTCCCCTCAGAAACAACAGGTGATCCCTCTTCCCTTCCCTATGGCTTGAGTAGGCCCAGGATCTTAATCCACTGCCTGTTGTGAAACCACCCAAGTGGTTCAGCCCCCAGCTACTCTTCTCCTTTCCTACATCCTCTGATGGAAACTCCATCTTACAGATGTTTATTCAGTGAAATAGATGAGTTTTTAGGCGTGCCTCAATGGTTGCCAGTTCTCCTTCGGATGAGTGATTCTGATCACAGCTTTAACTGCCACAGGGATAGCAGTGAGATGTGGGAGGCAGTAAGAGGTAACACAGAACTTGAACCCCACAAAAGCAGAGAAATGCACCTTCAGAAGTAGCGTTAATATCAGTGCACTACAGCTCGGCATCTTACTTTTATTCTGTTTAATTAAAAGAAATGATTTGTGTCATCACATTCCTTGTAAATGAAGCACACGGTACCTTCCTCTTTCAGCCTCCTTTCCTCCTCTTCTTTCTGTAATCTCAGTTTCTCAGCTTTTTTTCCACCGGACTTCTTAATGTTTGCAATAAATTAAAAGAAACCAAACGTCAGTATTATTTTAATTCATCTGGGGAGCCTCTGAACCTCTATAATTCTGCCCATCTAATGTGAAACCTGAATAAAGATTTTAGACTTCCCACACAGTCACTGAAACCTCCAGAATTTCAATGCACACCCAAATCCATTTTTCTTCCCATTTTCACGGTGCAACGCATGCTCCTGTAGCCATTACACATAGGTTGCTCTGAAAGCATTGCCTCCCATTTATTTCCATGGAAACTACAACATATACAAAGACCACAGTAACATTGTTTGATAGAGCAAATTCTCAGCTACAAAACACTTCTTCAACAGAGGCACCACTATTAGCTATGCAGATTCAGCAGCAAGGAACAAGAGCCTGACCCACAGTTTCACAGCTGCTGTGATGGCATTGCTACTAGGGAAACATTGCCCAGAGAATCCGTCTTTCATTGGCCTGATCACATGAAGTCAGAAGGAACCAAGTCCAGACTATGTGATGGGTATGTTAGAACAGTCCAGCCAAGATAGGCAGTGTACTCCACAGCCTTCCAACTGCTATGGCACCGGCACTATCACATTGCAGAAGAAAGGTTGTCTTCTTCTCTGGCCTGACTCTGGAAGTTCAAGTGTAGTAGTTCATTGACACAGTGCTCAGACAATGGTTTGTCCACATTCCAGGAGATCCAGAAGGATCACTTTGTTCCCATCCCAAAAGACAGTGCATATCTCTTTACCTGCCAAGGGCTGCGTCTTGATCTTTTTCTTCAACAGGCAATTCACGTCACCACTTCATTAGCTGTAATTTTGACTCTGGCTTATAGTGGTGACACAACATATCACCACCAGTAATTATGTGATCCGGGAAACCGTGATCTTTGGCCTTGTATTAGTTCAGTATGTCCTGACCAACTTGCATACAATGTTCTTTCTGTTACTGTGTGAGCATTTGTGGGACCCACCTGGCACAAACTTTGCAATATTCCAACACTGCCACCATTGTTTTCTGCACACTTGAAGCAGGTATTTCGCTCTGTATACAGTTCCTTGGTCGTACACTCTGTCAGTTGGTGCAGATGAGCTGACTGCGATGCTTTGTTTAGTGGTGTGCCAGCTGTGTACGGCCATCCCGAATGAGGCTCGTCATTCACATCATAGCTGCCACTAGTGAAACGCACACACACTGCCTCTCTGTGCTCACATCCACTGCTGCTCTCCATAAACATTCACCGAGTGCTGCTGAGTGTCAGTGGGGGCCATTTGTTCCGCATGGACAAATTCAGTGCCATCCCTTTGCTTCATCTGCACTTCCCTGTCAGATGCCCTTTTGTCAGGCTGTCCCTCTGCTGCCATCTGCCTCACAGCAACAAGATGTAATGGGATATTGGCAGGAAGGTTTAACTTTTTGCTGCCACACCACCAACATCTGCCTGATGTCATGGGCCAACGTAATAAAACAGGAGGCACTACTTTCAAAGCAGCCCTCATATAATTCAATGTTGGGTTTCCAGAATAAAGAAAACTAGTTTTTAACCTGGAAACTGAAGAATATGTGGATGTGGTAAGAAAGTAGATGTTACAACTGCAAGTGCTATTTTTTAGTACTTCGTGGTGCACTGGATGGGTAACGCTGCCACCTACCTGCTTTTGCTTTTTTGGACCCTAGAAGTTTGGGGACAAAAACAAGGCACAGTCAGAGAACGGGGCACAGAGCACAAAAACCATCGTAAAAGCCTCCCCTTTCCTCCCCCTTCACTAATTAACGCGGTTCCCCCCAGCCCCAACCCACCCCACCCGCCCTCACCATGGCGACGACCCGCGAGCTTCCAGCCTAAGGAAAGGCGGTGAGTCGCTTGACGGCCGCGTTGTAAAGCAGCGCGCTTTACGGCAGAGCGCGGAGCGGGTGAGCTGCGACCTTGTTTATGGCCTGCTCTGCTTTTTGTGGGGCCGGGGGCGGCAGGAGGGGACGGGGGGGAGCGATGCACCCAGACCGACCGCACCAACACACGGGCAGCGAGATGGTGGCTGCCCCTCATTTAGAGGAATAGAAAGCAGCGCGCTTAATGGCTAACGCTTCTTTATTGAGCTGTTGTTACTAACGACAGCTGAGGGGGAAGATAGGGGTAGATAGGGGCAGATAGATGGGGCAGATAGATAGGGGTAGATAGGGGCAGATAGATAGGGGCTGATAGGGGCAGATTATAGGGGCTGATAGGGGCAGATTATAGGGGCAGATAACAGATTATAGGGGCAGATAGATGGGGCAGATAGACGGGGCATATAGATGGGGGCAGATTATAGGGACAGATAGATAGGGGCTGATAGGGGCAGATTATAGGGGCAGATAGATGGGGGCTGATAGGGGCAGATTATAGGGGCTGATAGGGGCAGATTATAGGGGCAGATAGGGGCAGATAGATGGGGGCTGATAGGGGCCGATAGATGGGGCTTATAGGGGCAGATTATAGGGGTAGATAGGGGCTGATAGATAGGGGCTGATAGGGGCAGATAGATGGAGCAGATAGATGGGGCAGATAGGGGCAGATTATAGGAGTAGATTATAGGGGCAGATTATAGGGGTAGATTATAGGGGCAGATAGATAAGGGCTGATAGGAGCAGATTATAGGGGCAGGTAGATGGGGCAGATTATAGGGGCAGATAGATAGGAGCTGATAGGGGCAGATTATAGGGGCAGATAGATAGGAGCTGATAGGGGCAGATTATAGGGGCAGATAGATGGGGGCTGATAGGGGCAGAGCTCAGGTGAGTCTGGCGAGGAGCTGCAGTGTATGTGTGTGAGGGCAGCTGGGCTGTGCTGGGTTCCACTAGAGACTAACGTGGCGCTGGTTGTCCCGCAGGTAAATGAAGCCTTGGCACGCACAAGAGCTTAGAGCTGCGTGACATGTACGATGGCTCGTTCTTTAAGAGGTGAAGTACTGAACCTTTATAAAAATGTAAGTGCCTGAAGTGCCGCGAGCACTTCCCTTAATAGACAAAGCCCGTGTATTTTTGAAGCCTAGCTAAAGGGAAAACATCTTTCTTTCTTTCTTTCTTTTCCCCTTCAAGCTGCTGTACCTTGGAAGGGAGTATCCCAAAGGAGCTGATTACTTTAGGAGCCGGTTGAAAGCAGCTTTTCTAAAAAACAAAGATGTGAAAGATCCTGAAAAAATAAAGGAGCTGATCGCACGGGGGGAATTTGTTATAAAAGAGCTGGAGGCTTTGTACTTCCTCAGGAAATACAGGGCTATGAAAAAGCGCTACTACAGCGATGACAAAGAGTAACTGCTGCGACCCTCCCTGTAACGATACAAAGCCATAAACGGTCAATAAAGGAAATGAAGCATCACGAGAAATGAACGGTAAATCCTTCCACCTTGTTTAGAATACAAACTGGGACTTCATTTACCCATAAGGAGGTGTTGGGAAGATTTGGGGTCTGTGTTACTCAGGTAACAATTTGTTCTCAACTTCTTTTGGCCTCCTTGAACTATAACTGCGAATAACTCTGCAGGCAGCAGTGGTTGTGGTTCCCTATGCATTACATCTATAGCTGCTTCTATATTGGTTTGGCTGTGCGTTGCAATGCTGATTTGAGATGCTGCACGTCTCTTGTCAGCTAGAGGAGGAATCTGGGTTTGAAAGCCTTCCACGTTTCATGAATGTTTTTCACCACAACCAAGCACCTTCTCAAAAGGACACTAAGTTTTGAAAGATTTTTGGCTATTATCCGCATAAGGTGCAATACATCAACAGACTGACATCTCACGGTGATGCAAAGGACACCAGAGGGTCAGGAAGGGGATGGAACAATTCAAGTGCTCAGACCCTAGAGAATATTCTTGCAGCTGCTGATTTGTGATGCTGCGTAACTGCCTTAGCAAGAGTTTAGAACTCGATCCTCTCCCCTGCAGGAGCAGATTGATCCAGGCTGTTTGCTCCATGGATAACTCTGTGAACTTTGGCTCAACGGGCAGACTTGCACCTTAACTATTCCTCTCTACATGTTCTGATTTGCTGGTTCAGTTTTTCTCACATAGAATTGAATAACACTGGAGACAGAACAGAAAAAGTCTTTGAGATGTAGGTAAGTAATCACTGCAGCAGAACTGTTGGCAACAGCTGCAGTGTTGAGATGTGTAGGTTCCAGAGAAGTTCTTGGCTTCCAGAAAAAGGCTAATAAGAGACCTGAGATATGTGCTTCAGTTTGCAGTACCGCACTGATCCACGAAAGCCCTTCCCTATCAATTGGATTAACTCCCCTACAGTTGCAGTGAAACCTACCCTGCAGAAATACCTTCACCTACCAAATGTAACCCACCCTGCCCAAGAACTGGTGCAGAGCGCAGAGTGCAGAGCCAGCATGGCCCACCAGAGGGCTCAGCGTTACCATGCGCTTTGCTGTGCCTGTGCCACTTACTGCAGGCAATGAGAAATCAGCTGTGAACAACTGCAAAATGTGTGTGAGCTTCATGGAATCATAGGATCATAGAATCGTTCAGGTTGAAAAAGACCTCCAAGATCATCGAGTCCAACCACACCCTAACCATAGTACCCCAACTCTTAACAACCTTCTGCTGAATCACGTCCCTGAGCACTGCATCCAAACGGTTTTTAAACACATCCAGGAATGGTGACTCAACCACCTCCCTGGGGAGCCTATTCCAGTGCTTAACAACCCTTTCTGTAAAGAAGTTTGTCCTGATATCCAACCTAAACTTACCTTGGTGCAACGTGAGGCTGTTTCCCCTCGTCCTGTCACCAGTGAGAAGAGACCTGCCCTGCTCTTGCTGTAAGCACCTTTCAGGTACTGGAAGAGAGCAATAAGGTCTCCCCTCAGCCCCCTTTTCCCCAGACCAAACAGCTGCAGTTCCCTCAGTCTCTCCTCATAGGGCACATTCTCCAAGCCCTTCACCAGCCTTGCTGCCCTTCTCTGGACCTGCTCCAGCACATCAATATCCTTTCTGTACTGTGGTGCCCAAAGCTGAACACAATACTCAAGGTGAGGCCTCACCAATGCTGACTACAGGGGCATGGCCTACTCCACTGCAGAGATGAGGCACTGAAATTCCTGGAGACAACAGCAAACAGGGACAGAAATTCACAATAACTATTTTTTATTACATTACAATAAATAGGAGCAGTACAGTTGGACCAAAAAAAAAAAAAAACCCAAAAAACAAAAAAACCCCGAAAAACAAAAACAAAAAACCCAAAAAAGAACCAAAAAAGAGACAAATTCCAGATCACCTCACAGCACATACTCCTAAAAACATGAAAAATATTAAAACAAACAGAGGTTTCTTGTTTTTGTTGTATTTTTTTTTCTCTTTTTTACAATGTATTATCTGGTATTACCGACATTCCGAGGTCACGCAACCAATGATGGAAAAACTGGATCACACCGCATATGTTCCACATCAAATAAAGCACGATGTACAAAATGTGCATGTTTCAGTTTACACTATACAAAAATAGTTAAAATACATTCCAGGTAAACATATTACATTAAGAAGTCATTCTAGTAAGAAGTTGGCACTCAAGAGGAAAAAAAGCAGAAGTATTTTCAACATGAAAACACGAGACAGTGGAAGAAAGAAATGTTAGGAAAGGTTTACCATCTATGTAGCTTTATGTAAACTTCAGGCAAAGTGATTGGCGTACAGTTGGATGGTCTTGGAAGGTCATTGTATTGCTTCACAGAACGTAGAAGATTGTGTCTGTATTTACCTATTGCAGGCATCCTATGCGGTGTAGCTTCTTTTTTTCCCTATGTTAGAGCAATGGGACCGGTCACAATAGTGTTCGGTTCTGAGAAAACCAGTAATAATGCTGTTTACCAGGGTTACATAAAGCTACCGTAAGAAGGTGCTGCTCCCTGACATATGGCAATGTAATGTATTAACGCAGGAAGTGATTCACATGTTCATTTAGCAGTTACTGCCAGAAAAGATAGCGTCCAGGTATGTCCTTGGAAAGCATTTCAAACAGGGAAAGACAGAGGAATTGAGATCAACTTGTGCAAGCTGCAATCCAACATGCTTCACCAAATCTCTACAAATATTAAGACAAAACTGCACAACAGTGGCAAGGATGAGTATTTTTCTTCTTTCTTTTCTTTCTTTCCTTTAAGTCAATACAGGCCGTTACAGGGCAATTCTGTAATAACCTCATTCAACCGGTAGCTACAGATCACGCTTACTGAAAAAACCTATTTTAGATACATCTTGATAGTGGAGCTGCACCTAGTACGGCTCTACTGATAGAACAGAGCTGGATTATTAAGGTATTTCTGCTACATTTATTTCCCCTAACAGGTTTTAGTTAAATTAACGGGAGAACTTTAGACCATCTCTAACTTTACATGCAGTGAGACAACCTTTAGTCACCTTAAGATTGCTGTTGTTGGCTCAGGCCAAACTGTCCAGCTTTGCTACCTTCTTCATATCTAATCAAGAGCCTCTACAATGTGCAAATAACCGCCTCCAAAATGGTTTTAGCCCAGGAAGCTGTAAAATGTTTTAGGACTTTAAAAATGTATATATGTTATTTCAAATGATACCGTGTACGTTTTCCACGTAATGGTTTAGTTATAGCTTAAGTTGGAGCGATGCTGCTATTCCCTGTTTCAGACTTCCACCACCTACCAGTCCGCTGTCCCATGCTATCCTCCTTTAGCGACTTCTGTTGTACTTTTGGTACATGGGAAGTCACGCTTTCAAATCCTGTTCTGCAGCTGATTGGGTACCCCTGCGCCTTATGGGACGGAGGCAACTAAGTGTTGCAACCTTTGCAGGAAGACAACAGGAACTGGCAGCACTGGAAATGCTGGCTCTTACTATGGTGCAGAATAGCCAGACTATTTCAGTACCAGAAATGAAAGGTCCTGAAAAAATTCTGCATTAATTCTGATCAGAAGGGGAAAAGAAAGAAGGAAAAAAAGAAGAATCACAAGAGACTTGATCACGGAGAAAGACAACACTGAAGTCTCGTTCTAGTTTCATGATGGTCTGGACACTGGAATGCCACTCACCAACCAGTTCATCTGTGCAACAAAACCAGCACTTCACAGACATGGCATAAACAACACTGAATCTGGAAACCGTGTTCTATGCTGAAGATTAGTGCAAATTCCACACCGTTTGCATGGCACGGTGGATTTCCAAATCACTTGCATGAAGCAGCTACGTCCATCGAGCTCATTCATTCACTGATTTGAGGTTACTAGAATTTAAAATTCTGCTCCTATTTTTACATGAAATGGGCGCATGGAAACATTTCAGGCCACCCTTGGGGGGGAATAAAACAAACAAACAAACAAACACACAAAGCAAATGGTTTTAATTTGATGTATAATTTAGGATTCAGCCTGACCTAATCCTCAGGATAAATTGTGGATCCATGTATGAAGTAACCTAAGAATTTGAATCAGCTTATCTATTAAGGCTTTCTAGTATATCCCGGAGACGCTAAGGGTGAAATCCTGTCCTACTGAACAAAGCTACCTGAACATTTACCACTGGGGGCTCAGGAGAGCTCAGATTTCACCTGGGCATCTTCAGACAGACAAAGTTAAGTGAAAGTTTTAAAGCAATGCATTAACAGCAGGAAATCGATCTAATCACAACTTTGACTTTTTCCATTGCCAGATGTGCATTAGTGTCTTTTTTTTTTTTAATATAATTTTTCTTTTTAATAGAAAAAATAGAGTATTTAAGGAGTGACTGAGACAAATTGCAGTGAAACTTTTTTCTGTGTGTGAAAGTTTTCTCTTTACATTCAATAAAGTTGATCTGAAATGCTACAAGACTAGATGCCTAGGAGCGAAAACTACAGGAAGACTATAAAGGCTTCTGGTCTCTCTATATTGCAGTCAGTCTAAAGGAAAAGGAACTCTGAAAATAAAATATTCTTCGCTAATGGGTCTGTTTTCCCAACCAGATTCAGACAATAAAAGAATAGGAAAAATTCAGGGGGATGTCAGAACGTGTGGAGCATTGTTTCAGTCTTTTGTGTACACACGGAACAGAAGTTCACCATCAATAAGCAAAATAGGAAGTTAGCGACTGTGCATGCACCAAAGAGTCCTAAGACAGCTCTCAGGTTTTTGTGTGGGGTTTTTGTTTCTCCTTTGTTTTTCTTTCTCTTCACAGGCATTGCTAGTTCAAGAACCAACACTCAAAGAATACTGGCACTTTAAGAGGAATGAAGTTTCCACTGTCATTAAAAACAAGCGTTCAGGTAAAGCTAACAGGATCATGAAGCGGAAAGTAAAGTAATGCTAAAAACAAATGCTAATAATTTAGTGTAATGTACAAAAATTACTTCAGTACGTCTTAAGAATAAGGATACATTGTATTTACATAATTATACACTTTGTCTTTGTCTTCTTTTTCTTCTTTTTACCATCTTTGCTCATCTTCTCTTTGTGTTTTCTGATTTCTCGGACTAATGTATAGAAGGCATCATCAACACCCTAAAAAGACACACAGATGCACACGTTACAATGGCTTTAACAGACTCAGCTGCCTGCTTATATACAGCCTCATTTCACCTGAGCTGACCAGGTGAAGTGTTTTCAATCAGCAGCCTGCTCCGTATCAGGAGGCCGTGTCAGGAGAGCTGACACCACGCTCTCCTCACTGAGGCCTCTACAACACCCCAAGAGCAGGCTGTGGGTTGTAGGAGTTGCCAGGACACCAACACACCCTCTTGAGCATTCCTGGACTTTGGGAATGGGCATGTTGGAGAACACTGAGATGGTGGGGGGACTGCAGCTGTCTCCTGCTGCATGAGAAATACACATCTGATGGCATCGCTGTGCGCAGCCCTGTAGGAGAGCAGCTCTAGGTGGCCATTGTGTGAGCAGTTCCTCCTGGCTGCAGGCTGAGGATCAGCCACCTGAATGAGCCACGTTTAGGTTATAAGGATGTATATAGTACTACCGCTGGATTTCAGAGTAAAGCTCTGAGGCAATTGTTAGCTTTGCTTACGCTTAAATCTAGACATAGCTTTAAAATACAAACAGGACAGCAGGAAATCGGTACCAAAGAGACAGATATGACTCATCTACTTATTCAGGCCCGTTGTCAGGCATGCTAACACAATAATCACACCACAGGTTTCTTTAAAACTCTACATAAACAAACCATTCAGATCAATCGTGTTGCAATGATCAGTTAACATGTGATAAATCATTCCATTCAACTTATGCAATGACACATGGAACACACTGTCTGTAGTCTATAATATATCATGTATAGTCCCTTAAAACCTCTGCTGCTCCAGCAGTTAGACTACAGACACAAAAGCTAATGTTACTTTACATGGAATAGTCTCCCTACTTTTGGGGGAGGTAATTATAACTGACACCATTTATTACTTTTGACCAGACACCCATATGACTGATGTGGGTCACAATCAAGTGCAATGTTACAGACTATACTTTGTAGTGACCTATTTACGTGCAATAACTGCAGGGAAATGATCTACGAATAGTGACAGATTACAGTGTATGTTTTGCAGTTCTTATCCCAGTTAATCAGGAGGAAAGTATTAAGGACCAGTCATAGAAGGGCTTGGGTTGGAAGGTACCTAAAGGCTCATGAAGCTCCATCCTCCCCACCACGCACAGGGCCACCAACCTCCACATTTAATACTAGACCAGGCTGCCCAGGGCCCCATCCAACCTGGCCTTGAACACCTCCAGGGATGGGGCATCCACAGCCTCTCTGGGCAGCCTGTGCCAGCACCTCACCAATAGAGTTTGTTACATCAACAGAGTTTCATTCTTACAACATAAGAATGGTGTAAGAAAGACCTTTGCACAATATTATTTTACAAGACTGCTCACATTTTGTTACAAAACTACCCTTCAGCACTTCAGGCTCATCATTATTGTGTCAGAACAACATCCATTACACGGATAGTTGTTGGCTTTCAGCAGCATCTTCAAGCAAGATGCACTTAACAGAGACTGCAATTCAAGTCTTCAAATGACCAAGCTTCTCTCCTCAAACCAGTTCTTATATGAGGTATTTGATCTGCATTTTAAGTAAAACTGATGCCCTTTAAGCATGTGACTTCAAGCTTAAGGCTGAAATCTTCCATTCCACCTTCTAAGGTGATAATCTCAGACACAGCACATGTTGCAAAATAGTTGGGAATGACTCGCTTTTGTCCTTGTATTTCTATTTGCAGAGTTGTTAACTAGGTATTTACTAGCTTTGTTTCTGTCAGAATTCATTTTAAAGGTAAACGGTAAATACAACATAGAAAACATTTAGAATATTTGTGTGTTAGAAGTGGAGACTGAAGAAAAACTGAGGCCCTTCACTTTTCAGTCTGTGAATTAAACCTTACAAATGCAATCAGAATGCAAGTAGCGGATACTCCACAGGTACACAAGGTATTAGTACTACAAGATCAAGGGTGGTCAACTTTGCCAGTTACCTCTTTCAGTGTCAGGGACTACATGCAGCTGACCTTCCTCCCTCGAACACTGGAGTCATTGCGTACAGACTTTCCAGAAAGCATGAGATTGTATCAAATGAGCGCCTGAAATCCAAGCTCAGGATTCGAAACTCAAAACTCACAGAGTACGCCCAGAGCTACAGCACACTGCTCTGGAAGGCAGAGGCTGAGAGCAGCTTGCTGCACATAGGACAGAACTTGCTCCTGGCATTTGTTTTATCCAGAGGGCAACTCTAAGCAAAGGGAACAGGAAAAAAATCAGGGTTCCTGCAGGTACAGCCCAATCCTGGCTGCAACTCCCCTTTGGTGCAGTATGGTCCTCGTATCTAGTGGCTGTACAGAAGTCTGGATGTCTGGTTATGTGGTTACAGACATGAAAGAGACTTGGCAAGTAGCCTAAATCTATCACCCTATGCCCTCAAGGAATTGGGATTCCTAAAGACTACAGCCCCAAATAGCCTTCTAAAATATATTTGACATACACACACACATAGTCCTGAGAAAAATCACGCGCGCACCCCTATAGTGCTACAGAAAAATCATGAAATTAGGTTTAATTAAGAACTGGTAAGTTAATGAGCTTTCATAAACTGGATATTCCAAGAGGTACCAAAATACTCTTAACAAATCTGATAACACCATAGGCAAGAAAGGAAGATGAACACCGTGCAGCACTGCAATATGTGTTACAATGAGCGAGCCTCAGATACGTTATCAGGTACTGCTTGCCTTGGCTCATCTAATATACAGCAGGCTGAAACAGAACACATTTAGTCTTACTAAGTGGACAGTAATACAAGCCAGAATGTTTTAAACGCTGGATTTCTCATGCCGCTATCAACACTACTGTGCTACATCTGTAGTGCAACAATTCTGGAGTATGCTTTATCCAGCTTAACATCCCAAACATGGAGTTTCTGCAATGACTATCAGTACCTTGAAGGCATTTATGTAGAATTCATTTGAATATGAAGAGAAGCATTTCCTTTACTGAGCAGAAACTGCAAGCGCTACAGCCTTCTATCAGAGACTGTTTTTTAAGTAAGGCATGCAACAAAAAAGAGAGAAAAAAATATATTGACTGCTGACAGAAAAGATCTGCCTTGAAGGGGGAAAAAAAGTAAAAGCTCAGTTCTCTTTGAAGTAGAAAGAAAGATGGAAGTAGGTGGAAAGGAAGTACAAGGGCTGCTCTGTAAGTAATGCCTCCTACTTTACTATGTTGGCCCATAACTTCAGGCAGATGGTGGTATGGCAGCAGAGGTTGAACCTTCCCACCAGCACTCCATTCCATTTTGTTGTTGTGTGACAGATGGCAGCAGGGGGGCAGTCGGACAGAACAGTGTCTGATGTGGAAGCACACACAAAGAGCGTGTCACTGAATTTGTCCATGTTGAAAAATGGCACCTACTGACATTCCTCAGCACTTGCTGAACATTTACAGAGACCAAACAGAGGATGCGAGAGCACAGTGAGGTGCTGTTCAGCAGTGGTGACAGTGGAGGCACCTTTGCTACCACAGATTTTTAGTCATGCAGCTCTTGTTCATTTCTGGTGAAAAAGCATTGCTAATAATGGTGACTGTGTTGAAATAGAGCATTTTGTAGCTGAAAATGTGCTCAAATAGTGTAATTGTGTTAGTTGTATCTGTTGCAGTTGCCATAGAAATAAATAGGAGGCACAACGACCTACCTATATGCTCCCTGGCTGTTAAAGAGGGAAAAATAAAGAAAAAAGCATCTTAGCATATGGAAAGATTTCTTCACTGAAAAAAAAATCCTATACTTTTCCTATACTCCTCCCAGGAAAGTCCACAGAAAGAAAAAGCAAACAGCATTCAAGTCCTAATATACAAAAGAAATTTTAGGTTGAGGTTTACAGATATGTGCTTCCATCACTCCCCATTATCAGAAGTAGTCCTGTAAGTTATTGTAAATAAGTAAAAAGGAATAAACTTTCCACTAGGAAGAGGGGCTCAGAGAACAAGGTCAATCCATTAACAAGGTGTAGGGCGAGGACTTAGTAGTAACACTAAAAAACCCGGGCATGGAAATAAAAGACACTTCATGTTGTGGCTACACTAGCAGACAGCAAGAAAAGGAAAAGCTGGCTTTGAGAATGCTACATTAAGGATGCTTAAGCAATTTTAATTCATATTACTCTCATCAAAAGCTGCTTTTAAAATATTTTAAAATAACTACCAAAAAAAAAAAAGGGGGGGGGGGGGGGGGGCGGGGTGTTGTTGGCACTAATTTTATTGGTATTTGGATGCAAAACTTGGGTAGCTTCAAGACTAGAGTTTCCAGTTTCCTGAGAACAAAGCTTTGATACAAGTAGTATCACAAAGCATCTTCTTGTTGTTGTTAGCAGACATCTAATGATGCAGCTCAAAGCAGCCATTCCTGACTAAAAAGCTAAGAATGCAATAAGCCTGAGCACATCTAGTGAAAACTTGCGGAAGATTCTCTCCTCCACTCCTTATTAAAGGAAATCTTCCATCAGTTACAACAGCCCTCTTAAGACCGAAGTCAAATTCCTCTCACTTTCTGCAAGCTGTTCTACAGCGTGAAAAAACTGCTTTTCAATGAGCTTTTAAGCAATAGGAAAGTCCACATCATCCTCCTGCTTGAACAGTCCATTAGAAGAATGACAGACGACACTCTTACAGTAAGAGCCAAAGAATTAACTCAAGGAGCTATTGTGATGGTTTACCCAACATCAATGGAAATGATTTAGACTAGCACTTGTCACACGTTGCCCATTCTTCCCTCCCCTCCCTTCTTTTCCTTGCAGTGCAGTGTATAAAAAATGATGGTGAGAATCCTGCAACTGCTCTTTCCAGTTGTACTTCACCACTGCTTTTCTCCCCTTTATAAAGGCTCCAAAAAAAGGATAATCAAGGAACCTCCTTCCGCATCTCGGAAGGACTGTAAGTTTTATGATCCTCTCCCCTTGGCTCATCACCCTGAAGATGTACAGAACCTACAGCTTCTGTAGTATCTGCAGTAAAGCCATGTTAAAACATTTTCCTCCAAATTCCCGAGGCACAAAGCAAAAGCTCTGTTTATAAAGATGGAGAACGTGATATGCAGTAAAGGTATTCTTTTAACCTAGGAAAAACAGAGTAAATCTATAGGCGTTCGCTATGTGTGTTATTCAGGGCTGCCATACTGAAATCTGATTGATATTATACTTTAAATTATGTAATCGGTGAATCATAAAACGTCTGATTAGCAAAGTATTGTTGATCAGCGTTACTTGGCAAATGACTTGTGCAACTTACCCTATTGCATTACACAACTTACCCTGTTACATTACAAGGCATTTTTTAATTTTCATGCACCCTGGAGTCTTTTCTTCTTTGCTGATTTTTTTCACTCTGTACTGTCGAATCTCTCGCACCAATGTATAAAAAGCATCTTCCACTCTCTGCATTGTAAAACACAACTCCTTAAAAACCGCTTTGTTGACAGTCCTGCCATATGGGAACACCAAGGCAAGGAATAAAACACCAAAATTATGAGCTTTACTTGAGAGAACCCTGTGGATATCCAGATGGCCCACAGAAAGCCTGCGTTCATATTGAGTCCTGAGATGATAACCAA
Source organism: Coturnix japonica (assembly GCF_054131305.1). Classification (NCBI taxonomy): domain Eukaryota; kingdom Metazoa; phylum Chordata; class Aves; order Galliformes; family Phasianidae; genus Coturnix; species Coturnix japonica. The sequence goes on along the minus strand of NC_140663.1, from coordinate 60,772,887 downwards.
AGATCCCGTCAATCAGAACAGATGGAGAATTTTCTTCCATTCCTTCCAGCGCTGAAAATGGAGCTTGAATTTCTGAATGCTTTCACATATTATTGTGGGTATGACTGTATTTTGCAGACAAAAAGCCCCATGAGACTGGTTACTATGGGGCACCTGCATACAGCTAGCCCACTATTTGCACTTCTTAGCCAAAGCCAGAACCTGTCGCTGTTTGGGCTGGCAAAGAAAACTAAGCTTGTTTATCTTCTGTTCTTTAAACAAGTGTTTGCTTTGAAAAATCTGTGCAGCAGCTACTAAAATGTAGAAAAAAGTTCATAGGAGATTATAAAGAAATAAATTCCCTTAAGAATACAAAAATGCCAGACAACATTGTTTTTAAAGCTTTTTTTTTTTTTTTTTTTTAAAGAAAGCAAGGATTATGCTAACAGGTTTAGCAGAATGGGTTTCTGAGTCATGGCAAAGCGCTTTCTAAGAAGCACTTCAAAGGTATCTCAGAATAACTTTCCAATCTAAATACTGTAATAAGACGAGTTATTCCTCCATGCTGACAAAGCAACAAGTTCATTCTTGATGACGTGTAAAAGCTTGGTTCACATCCACATATAAGGCACACCTGAGCTCTTCTCTCAAGGCCAGAGTCAGGCCCCTTGAAGCACTACATCCACACAGACTGTGACCTGCTGCTGCTCATGTCTTCCTCTGGCTACGGACAGCTGCTCAAGCACACCAGGGCCAACAGAGAAGGCTCTCACCCTACTTCTCCACAGCTATGACTGCACATGGCTTAGAGATAAGGATACGATAAGCATTTAAAGAAAAAATAATGAGGATTGGTGCATTTCAGCAAGTAGAAAAGTAGAGCACCATTGTTGAGTTGGTGGTAATGTTTAGCTCCAGCTTTTAAAGGGGATGCAGATCTCTTCTCAATCGATCTCACCACTTGCCTCTTCAGTCAGATCAACACTGTTGTTAATTTAACACAAGCTCATTATGTGGAAATAAAAGTGGAAGAGGCTGAACGTCGAGAAAACAGATTAATTTAAATCCCAGAACTTTACTCAGACAAAACCTGAGCTTCTATATGGCAGGTTTTCTTTCAGGTGCTCTCCTGCTCATCTTTTTATTGTGCACCTAATAACGAAGATAGCTAACGTTCCCTGTTACAGTCAGCGGGTCGCTCTGCATGAACCACACGTGGGCTAACCTCATTTAAGACCATTGCTTATTTGTGAGTTCTTCTGAACTGCAGCCATCTGAATTGAAAGACTAAATGATACCTGTTACACAAAACGTGCCTAGTAAGCATGTAGTACTGACAAGCTGACAAGTCTTGGGTTCCAGGTCTTGAAAAACATAAAGGAGCTATTACAAACATCCAGACTCAAGTAAAGCTCATACTTTCATGTTTTCCTAGAAGGCGTGGAAACTTATTCCTGAGGAGGAAAGACTCGATATTGATCAGCTGCTACGTGCCAAAGCACGAGAATCAACGCTTTGCAAATCTACTCTTTCGCAGTGGAAATGAATAATTTGATTATGGAGCTTTCACACGAATAATTAGGTGACAGTTCTTCACTCTAAGTTTATTGCCACTTCCCCGCCACCAACAGGAGCCGTGATTTGCTTTAGCAATGCAGAGAGAGGCAGAGAGACAGAGTGAAAAAGAAATTGCTACTACTGCCACCATCAAGAACCTTATGAATGGTGCTGAGGGAAATCATTCTGAAAACAAATGCATACGAAGAAACACATTTGCTAATTTCATTAGCGCAAGGTGACATTTTTAGAGAGCCAGGACTTGTAAGTAATTTTAATACCAATTTCCTTTAAGAGCTTTCAATATTACTTCCTTAAATAAGCCTGGTTTACAAGTGTAAAATATAATTAACCAGCCAACAGAAACAGAAGCAAAAAAATATCCTTTGGCAGAGTTTAGACTTTGAACAGCGTGAAGCACCCATGATCTCAATGGTAATGCTTTCAACACACCTATGACTTAGAAGGTAGCCAAACAGTCAGCTGAAGGTTGTATAACTCAGGTAAATGGCACAGTAACAAATATCAGATCCATCCCCTTGGCAGGGTAACTCTGCCTCTCCTCTCTCACTTCCTTCACTGCGGGCTACATGCTATATGCACAGGAAAGAACTTAAAAGTAAAGGTCGTGTCAGACAGAGAGAAGTAACAACGGCTATAAAAATAAACCCCGACAATTCATGCTCTTCTGCATAAGGACTGTGAAGGGATAACTGATGCAACACGCGCTATAGAACTACCAGTACAGACGCTGGTTTACATATGATAAATAGCGACAGTGCTACTTATAGAAGTTACATTATATTCTCTTCAGCCAGTGCTCCAGCTAAAGAGGAAAGAAAGAACACCCCATTAACCACAACCATCACACCCAAGTGGCAGGATCCACTAAGTTAATACTTCACTGCTCAACTCGATAATTTGTATGAAAAAAACACCACACAAGGGTTTGGGTAACAACGTGACTTCTATGCAGTAAGGTTAGGTTTGCATCTTTGTCACCAGTCAGAATGAAATAGAACCAAATACATTCACTTTTAAAACACTTTCATTTCAGCATTATTCCCTTTCCTACTTCTGGCCCCATCTATCAATTATATAAAAATCTTAAACAAAACCGGGATTAGTTTGAAGAGATACAAGGTTAGGCCTGGGCACACTGCGCTGTCTTTTAGAAGATGCATCTCAGCAAACAAAACAGAATAGACAGGTAACTCCTCTGCAGTGTCACCTCCCTCACTCTGAAGCCCTTTTGCTTCTTGTTGGTCTCCACCAAAGCTGGTGCACACAGGGAATGCCAAAAGCAAGTGGAAAGCGGGGAGCACTCCAGCAGGGCATGAGCGCCAGCAGCTGCACGAATGGAAGAGTAGGAAGGTTCCTGCTGCTGAATAATCTTCAGCCCTCTATAGACTGTCAAAGTTATTAGGCCATCAGCGACACATGCCCATGGCACAAGTTCTTCATATAGCCACAGAAAGGATCAGATGTATAGACACATCTCACTCTTTCTCTCTCCATACACATATATACATATTATTTATACTTGCTTTTTTACACCAAGGACTGAATTCTGCCTACTAGAAATATATTCTATGGGTCGCATCCAGCTCATTAAATGGTTTGACTCCTCCACATCCCCACTTCAGAGCGTTACTTTGGAAAAAGGTATATGTGCATACAAGTATTTTATATTAGTTAACACGACTTAAAAGTCACAATACACACATATACAAATATTTGAGTTTGCTGTACTTAAAGATCAGGTTCTTCTTTCAATTCCATTCCACCTTACTCTTTTAATAAACCTCCTAATTGCCCAGTGTTAATACTACACTGTAAAATAAACATATCTAATGGTTCAGCCTCTGGGAATGTTACCTTCCAAAAGAGACCAGTAGGTACCTCCACCATAAAATCTAAGGCTTTTTGGGTTTTTCTACTCATCTGCAGAGGGTGTAAAGATCAGCTTTGAAAAACCAAAGGCCAGCTCCCTTCTATAATATTTCAGTTGACACCTCTAGAAATGTGAAGTCAGATTAAGGAAAACAACAAGAAATGAGTTGTAACAGTTCCTACAAGAGTCATCCACTGTTGTCACCTGGAAAGTATAAAGCTCCAGCAGAACCTTTAGAGTCATCCCTGGGTTACAGAGAAATAAAGCTGATACTGCTTTGCATAACTGAACACCAGAAAATTGAACAGGAGTGGCAATTTGTAACTGACATTTTCCACTAGGTAGACTAGGTAGGCTTGGAGGAGTAACCTTGAGACTGGGGCCTCCTTTGAACATTACATCATTTTCATCAATCCGCTTTCATTAGAGAACTTAAGAGTATTTCCTAAACAACGGCTGACTACTGCACAGCAGGCTGAACAAAGTAACATCTAGACGGTAGTACAGAATTTGTATTTCAAACCTCAAATGCAATTTCAGAGTTCTTCCTTTTTATCTTAACATCTCAGTAACAGCCACTAATGCAGGACCTTCTAACCACTGTAATTACTCAGACCATTTATATGCCACACTCTCTCTTTTGCCTCATTGATCATCAGCCATTGAAGCTCTGTAGCTCTGTTTTCCTCACTCTACCTGACAAGGGTTTACAGGCTCTTCCTTACTGCCTGAAGTTAGAATTCCACTGAATCCTCAGCAAAGTTTCAGTAATCAGTCCAGGTCTCAACTTGTCAGAAACTTGGGTGGGTGCAGCGTGTTTACACTAATAAAATAGTCATTCTTTTTAATCTAAAGATAATTTATGAAGAATTTCTGTCAAGTGATGCAGCTCCATCTATTCAGCAGATGCACAATGTTACTCAAATCACAGCACTCTGCCCTTATTTGCCTTTTTCTGCTACACCTATATACCAATTCGCAGCTCACATGCAATACTTCTGAAGAGGCAGAGAATACAAGTTATTTGACCTCTCAAACCTGCTGAGTGTGTTTTTGTGGCAGAACAGGGACTATCAAACCCCAACACAAACCTATTATTATTATAGGATAGTTTCTTAAGTACAGAACCAGTTTCATTTATACTGTATAGCTTCTCTTGAGTACAGATATACCACCACCACTGTCCCACAGAAGAGTTATGGAAACCCTGAAAGAGCCCTAACACAACACTGTCTCTTCCACCTACAGCAGCAGAACACAGTAAACAAATGCGTGCCCTAAAGGTTTACAAGGCTTGACTTGATGAAATCAATTCACCTCGTAGAAATCATGGAATAACTTATGGACCTTAAAGTCCACCTGTCTCCACTCCCTGCCATGGGCAGGACCGCACCCAACAGCTCAGGCTGCCCAGAGCCCCATTCAGCCTGGCCCTGAACACTTACAGGGATGGGGCATCCACATCTTCCCTGGGCAGCCCGTGCCCCAGCATCTCAACACCCTCTGAGCCAAGAATAGTAAAGAATTTCCTCTTAATACCTACTCTCTACACCATCTGCAGCTTCAAAAAAGATTTACAGTTAATCACTTACCTATAGAAAGGTTTATGAAACATGTTCCACTAATGTTAAATCAACACCTTAAAAGACTCTTTCTTTTGTTATTAAGGGAAAGGCATAGAATAAATAAAGCATTGTCTGCATAATCCTCTTGCAGATGAGAAAAACCAAACATTTCACCTCTAAATGGGGTACTTTTTACAGTAATAAAGCCTAGCATAAGAATTCTGCAACTGACAGTGGAGAGTACCAGCAGCCCAGCTCTCATTCGTTCAGTTTGCGCAACAGAAGCGAATCACAAATTAATAAACAATTATCAGTAGTCAGAGAGCTGACAGAAAGAAAAGACACCACGTGAATTTCTGCTCTGAAGAAATACATCCATTGGTGTAACCAAGAGATCGGTAATGCTCAGAGTGATTAACTTGATGAAAACTGAGCTGAGAGCTCTACATTTTGATTTGGGAAGTCGTGAGCTTTACCTGTCTTGTCTTTGCTGATGTTTCAATAAAAGGAATTCCGTAACTTCTTGCTAAATCCTGAGCTTGTTTTGTATCTACTGTTCTGGAAGGCAAATCACATTTGTTTCCTACTAGCACCATTGGGACGTCTTCAGAGTCTTTAACTCTTTTTATTTGTTCCCTAAAGAAAAAAAAAAAAAAGATTTAATTTAACAGATATTGCTAGTTTATACAGTAGATTATAAAACACTAAAACAAATGAAATTATGGCATTTCAGCATCATTCCTTATGTTAACTCAATGCACATTCACTATAAGAAGCTACTAAAAAATAAATACATTGATCAAGTCCTGTCACCACCACATTTATTACTTTATTCTGAAAAGGCTGGCATGGTGCACCAAGTGTTTCTACCAGCAGTGCTCAGGAAGCCAAACTGCCACAGCTTCTCATGTCACTACACAATAACTCTCCCCAGGAACAACAGTTAATGTCAGCTCCAGTACAAATCTTACTACTGATCTCCCATACTTTAGGCTTACAATACCCAGTTCATTTGCTGAGATAAAACCGTCAAAAGCCCTCTGCCTGTGCTGTGTTTTTCAGGTTAGGTCAGCATTATAAACTCTGAACTTAGATAAAGGGATTTAAAACTCCAAAAACCACTGGCCTGGTTCTCTGACAAGAGAAATCTGGTACAGTGTCTTTTCAATGACTAGCTAGAAAATGTTTTCACAATACCATTTAGATGTACTTAAAGAACCTCAAATAACAATCATTTATTTCTTCTTCTCTTAAATAATCTGTAAGTCTTCTCCTTAACTAATATTGTCAATGTTCTCAGTTATTTATTTAGAAATATTCAGTTTCAGTCTTCAAAGTCACCTGTAGGTATGTGAACGCACAGGAGGAACTCCTGCATTCAACTCATAGTACTGAGTTAAAACACAGAAGGCCTTCCTGTGCAAGTCTACAAATGCTTCTTTATTAAACTTGAAAAACAAACTTCACACTCCTTTTTGCCTTATGTCAACACCTTATCGTTTCCTTCCTCCTCTACAGACAGAGGAAACTCCTTTCTAACAATCTGGTTAGGCAATGAAGAGAGATGTAGGGTGTTTTACTGAGAGCAATAGATAATTCAAATTTGTCATCTCTACTTGAGAACTCCAAACTACCAGCTTAGCTACTCAAATCAACAACTACACTACTAAATGAACTGAACTGCAAGCTATGCAATCTAGACAGCTACAGCCCTCACTCTGATTACCTCAAACTGTCGTGCCATCTCACCTTAAGTGAAGAACAGCAACTTCAATTTGTTACTAAATGGGCAACTTCTGTTTAAAAGTAAATGTTGAGTTTGTGGTTACTACTTACAGCAAGTCACACCTATGCTGTACAGCAACATAAACTCAACAGCATGTAAATACCTGTATGGGAAATCACAGCTTGAACCTCTGATTAATCAGCTGAGGCAAGTGTTGGGTCAGCTGTAGGAGCACAGGTAAGAGTAATGTAGCTGTGCTCCCAGAAGGGGTGGACTTCAACTCCACCTCCTCTGAGACCTCATTTAAGGGCTGACCACCACTGAGGCAGCATCTCTTGGAGACTGCTCCCCAGTGGAGACTGCCTCGGCTTTCTGGTCAAGGCATTGACATTGGTGAGTTTTCCTTTGCTAATAACCTTTGACTATTTACCACCATCTTGGTTAACATCTTTATATTAGCCACCCTTACAATACCTAACTTGGAATAGCTTAACTTATACATTTGGGACCAACCTTAAACTTATGCTGCTAAAAATCAGTGATCTTCAGTGGGATTTGTCTTCTAACACAACTCCCAAGCAGAATTCAATGGAATATGAAGCTATAACTGCCCTGGTACTGCTAATAAAAGAAGAGACTGCTTCTATTTCCATTTTAGTGTAGCTGACATCAAGCAAGGATGAGTTTCAATTGTTAACAAACTCAGTCAGCCATCGTCCTGGATGTGAAATTTCATATGGGTATCCTTGTTATTTTTTTCATTAAGGCATCAGAGCCCACACGTTACCATTTAAGCACCCACTTATGTATCCAAATACCCTTGCATGGGTATTTTCCTCCTCTTCCCCCAGAGAAGAAAGGCTAACAACATATCGTCTGTGAAATTTAAACTGTGTAAGTTTCCCATCTATAACTTTTATTTATGGGATAAGCAGCATTTACCTTCAGATAATTTCTTACTATATAAATAACACCAACTAAGGCAGTCACGCTCATCCATAACAGAAGAGCTTTCAAATTCGTTGCCTGCTCCGCTCCAGAATGAAACAACAGATTTTCAATTACCGAAAATTACAGACTTCCAAATGGACAAGTAAATTGCAGCATCGCTAATTTGCAAATTTCCCTTTAAGTGCTATTTCATGAGAGGTCAATTCATTATCCAGTGTAAAAGCAAGCAACCCACGCAGCTAATACAAGAGTTAGTCATTTATCTTTCAGCATACACACCTATAATGGTGAATATCTTCAAAAGATTTTGTATTGTTTATAGCAAATACACACAGAAAGCCTTCTCCTGTTCTCATATATTGGTCCCTCATTGCGCTATATTCTTCTTGACCTGCTGTATCAAGAATATCCAAGAGACAGGTTTCCCCATCGATTACTACTTGCTTTCTGTAGGAATCCTAAAGAAACGAGAGAGAAAAAACAAGGCAGTTAAATATAAACAAAGTTTATAAGCACAGATAGCTCTAAAGATATTAAAGTTGTTTACTGGAAGTTGATCATAACTGAAAACACTGATAATCCAATTTTACAGATAGGCAAATGACAGCATAAGAACATTGGTAGTCCATATTTATGTTTAGATATTAACCCAGAAATGGAAATACCACTGGAAGGACTTGTTCTGATCTGCATCCTGCATCTTCAGCAAGCAGTACTGCACGCGTATGCACGTGTGCACATACACACTGCACTCTTATTTCTCATCTTGTACAAAGGGACACAAAGTATAAATTGGATCCAGATCAAAAGCCTCTCCCTTTGTTCATATGAGAATTGAAGAAAGTTCTAATCCTGATTTTAAACGATTTAACTATAAGCTTACTCCATTTACAACAAAAGAAAACTAAGTGCAATGTGACCTTCATTCTATGGATGTTAATAAAACCATCATGCCACAGCAATGTGCAAAATAATAGAGAGAGTTCAAAGCAGAACAACTACGTCAAAAATCTACACCTCTGAAAAAGAAGTAAGGCATAAGAAGCCTTCAGAGTTTGAGGCAGAAAAAGCTGTTTTGTATCCCTAAACAGCCGCATATAATGTTTGTTATTAAATAACCAAAACTTAGTCAATACATTTGAAGTTCAAGTTCTTCAGACGAGACACAGCAACACAAAGCACAGAGTCACACAAAAGCCCTGATAGGTTCCGAGAGATGTTGGAACAAATTATTTCAACACCATCAACTCAAAAGTTTTCAGGTCACTGATTCAAGTAGCTGAAGTCTGTACAGAGTCCCAGGCAGCTAGAAGTGATGCCTTTCGGTGCTAGGCCTCTGTAAGCACATAATTATAGCAATAACAGGAGCACGTGAGTGTTATTTTTTCATCCAAACCTCTATTTTCTATAAGCACTCTCTATTACGATAAGTCCATGTCAATAAACTTTAAAAATGTCACTGAGTACCACAAATTATTCTCAGTAAACAATACTCATAGCAAATAAAAGGTGACAAGAGGAAATCACGGCATAACCTTCCAGATCCTTCAGCTAGAGATTAACATAATATTGCTTGTGTTCTTGTTATATAAGCAGGATCTTTTTAATACCCTACAAAAAACAAACCTAAGCTACTGTGAGAGGAGCTGAAACTGCAATTCTAGCCAGTTTCAAGATGAATTCTGAACGACCTTCCTTCTTTTGCATCGATTTTAAGCACTATGTACTGTGCACTTTATTAATTCGGTGGTTTGGTTTGTTTTTTAACACTGAAGTTTGTTCTTTCTTGTTGCCAATCCTAAAATCAAGCAGGAGACAGCTGTATAGAATCAGGATGTTCAAGTAAACAAGTGCCGGGCTCTCATTTATCTCAAGCCTGGATGATGGTAATTCAACAATATCAGGTAAAACGATACTGATTTCTCACCCTTAAGATACAAGTTCAGCTCCAGTGTGATTCTGGAAGTATTTATGTCACAGAAGTACAAACTGAGTGTTTAAGTGGATAGAAATACAGAAGCTGAGAGAAATACACAAGTTCCAATGTAGTTTCAAATAAGGTTAATGTTCCATCTCGGTGCTTAAACGAGACGGAAAAAAGCCTGCCCATCTTTATCCCAAGTCACTCCGACTCAATTGGAGATCTTGTACATCCTATCAACTGTGTCACAGGTCAGCAGTGTATTAACAGAACTTCTGCCATTGCAATGGTCAGAAAAAACCCATTTCATTTTCTTCTTACAATTTAACTGCTACCTTAAAAATCCGAATTTCTGCATGCTTCATCACTTCAGGCAGATAGCAGCTCCCCACAGCTGAGCTCTAAACAAAAGCTTTAAGTAATTTTCATCAAAGAAAATTATCTTTAAATTCTTCCTGCAAGAAGTGCTAGTTTTAGTATGCTGCACCAGCAGCAGCAAAGCTGCATGAGCACAAAGCACAGCACAGGTAGACAAGCAAGGAATGCCTTGAGACGGTTGTTTTGCTCAACTCTGAAAGAAAAGTAGAAGAGAGGATCTGAGGTGGAAAAGACTTAAGGATGTGGGAGAGAGAACTCAAGTTCGTGTTTTCCTACCAAGTTACTGAGAGGATAAATATTTGGCTGTTTCAGTTGTTGTTTTTTTCCCACCCTCTCCCCTGCAAAAAGTCAAACCTAAAAAAAACCCCATTTGGCACTGTAAGAAAACTGAACCACCACGTTAACAGCTCAGGTTGCTGAGACCCCCAGCCAGCTCCACAGTGAATACCCACCCACACAGACTGCAGCTAACATTCAAACGTTACCATACTGTACAAATTTAACAAGTTCGGGAAAAAAAATAGTGCAGGATGAACCAAAAAACTCCAGGTTAGGTTAGCTATGCTGCTACAATACTTGTCATAGAATCATCATAGAATGGCCAGGGTTGAAAAAGACCACAATGATCATCCAGTTTCCACCCCCCTGCTATGTGCAGGGTCACCAACCACCAGACCAGGCTGCCCAGAGCCACATCCATTCTGGCCTTGAATGCCTGCAGGGATGGGGCATCCACAACCTCCTTGGGCAACCTGTTCCAGTGCGTCACCACCCTCTGTGTGAAAAACTTCCACATCATATCTAACCTAAACCTCCCCATCTCAGTTTAAAACCATTTCCCCTTGTCCTATCACTGTTCACCCTTGTAAACAGTTGTACCCTCTCCTGTGCTCCCTTCAAGTACTGGAAGGCCACTATGAGGTCTCCCCAGAGCCTTTGCCAAGCTGAACAATCCCAGTTCCCTCAGCTTTACTTCACAGGAGAGGCGCTCCAGCCCTCTGCTCATCTTAGTGGTCCTCTGCTTCAAAACAGAATAGCAGAACCCAACACACAGGCAGACTCCCTTTTAACAACAAAAAAACGCTTCTCATGATGTTTTTGAAATCCAGCAACTTCACGGCACATTGGAAGACAGGGCAATGGAAAAGCACCTAATATAGGACTAATACATAAAACAAAATGCAAACTAGAAATTAAATTCTACACTCCACATGACTCCAAATATGAACTTGTCACTTCTGAGTATGCAGACACTACCTACATCAAAGAGTTTTAATGTAATTAATCACACAGCCTACTGTTATTGACCTTTCAAGCCATAAAAAATATAAACCACACAAATTATGCTAAAGAAGCAATAATCCCATTTGTTCACAACAAGTACCGATAACAGATGATGGTAGCTCAGCTTCCTGTCACAAATTGAGTTTATCGGAAAAAAAAATCCACTGATTAAAAATAAAACAAAAACCATCTAGGAGAGTAACTACTGTTTTAGGAATCCATTCTACCAATGATTAAATAATATCATAGTTACTGTGAAGCTACTACTATATATTGGTGGAAGTTCCACGAGTGCACAGGTCATGGAAAAAACACAGACTTAAATATCAGTATTCCTAAATCACTCGAGGGATTTTGCTAATCCAATTGAAAAACCCTTTGACGGCCAACAAGGAGGGTTGCTCCTTCTCCAAAACACTGAAAACATGACCTAAATGTTAGCACATATAGGCTGGCACTGTAAAAAGAAATGATTTCGAAGTGATCGCAGAAGATACTGCAAATAGAGACTTAACGAATGTCGACCAGTAGAGGGCACCAGTCCAACCGCTCTGTGCATGAAGCCAGATCTCGAAGGGTGAGTGGACACACTTAGGGCAAAAAAACAACACCCACTTAAAATTGCTTGGCTATAAACGTGTTTTGACATCCATTTCAAGTAAGATATGAAGTTGTGATAAACACAACAAACGTATTTGTTAATAACAGGAACTACTCAAGCACACAGTCATTTTAATTCTTTCCCTGTCATCAACTGTTATAAATTCAGATACAAATTAAAAAGTAAATGCATATTTTTTTGACTGGATAGTGAGACGTGAAGCTTCCCAAGCAGGTAAGTCATTTGTTCACTCACTAATTCTATTCCACTGAAAAAAAAGTACGAATGTGAACGTTAGAGAATGCATCTCTAGTTAAATAACCAGATTATTTTTCCTCTTACACTGATTGAGCAGTGTAAGAATTAGAGAAGAGATGGGTTTCACAGTGGTTATCATGAAAGATTTAAAACAAGTGATCAACCAGGTAGGTGTGGAATCCATGGTATGCAACAAGCACTCAGCTCTTTTCTCTGCCTACTCCAAAACACATCATTTTGGAGTAGGTATGTTTTGGCAACAACCAAACATGTGGCAATAGAAGAAACAGCAGTCATTGAAAAATAATAGTTGTGACACTACTGAACCACTTATTTATTGGTCACAACAACTGTAGCCTTATTTCCTCCTATTGCATGGAAAGTGAGCCTCTACAGCTACTGTTCTTTCAACAGCCCCATGCTAGAACCACACACACGAATCCTACTGAGGGGATTGTGCCATAGCAAGAAGTGAAGCGTTTAAACCCAACTACAAGCCCACTAGCTGGAACCCATCTGCCTATCCAAATGACAGACTGCCCCACAGCAAATGAAGTATGTATTCCCTATAAACTCAACCATGATTATTTTGTAACACCATGAGCACACAAGGTGGTAGAAAGATAGAACACCCACCCACAAGGTCTCAGGATTCACAAGGCAAAAATAGCAACTGTAACTCCCAACAAGTTCTTGGCTGAGCACAAGTAGACTAATAGTGTTACATTCAACAAGTTGTTGATACAGGTAAAATCCACTCAGCTACACGTTTCTCCCAGAAAACCATACTGGTTGACTGCAGACCACACCACAGCCTTACAGACAACCTGCCCTCTCCATTACTGACTAAAAGCCACCATTCTAGAATTCAGTGTCTCAAGAACTGTGTGTTTTATTATCATTAAAATGCCTTTAGCATTCCTCTAAATACTCACCTTGCTGATTAGCAAAAATCCCTCAAGTGATTTAGGGATACTGACATTTAAGTACTTGCGTTCCTAAGCTATTTATACAGGCAGCTTCTAATGTAGAACCTCAACAGCACTTTCTGCAATATGTAAATATACCTCTAACCCAAGAAACGTGGATGATGAGCAAGTAGTACAAGCATTTACCAGCGACCCTGCTAGTCCCTTCTGCAACAAAAACTCAAATCCCATTCTGCCTGTTCCTCTCAATGAGCTGTGTGTTGTGTTTCTTGGTTTTTTAAGAACAGTTGACACTGTTTTGTTTTCAGATTTGAAATCTTAATGATTGAAAAAGCTACCTTCCTATTCTTCCTATATGTCCACAAAACCTTCGGCAAGGATCAGACAGACAAGGCACACAGGAGCATTAAGGTAATCCCAAACACAGACCGATGCATCCCTCTTTGGGGAACACCAACTCAGGCCTGCACTCCACTGAAGTAAAACAGCCTTCTACCATCTTTGGGCAAAGGCTCCTTTCACTCATATCTACCTGAGAATGACTCCAAAGCCATTTCTGAGTCACCACATTAAGCCCAGATTTATGCCCCTGCGATCCCTTCAAGTGAGCTTGGAAGCACCTCATTGCGTAAACATATAAATGAAGTCATAAGCTACAGAGTTCCAGTGCTGGGAACATAAAAATCTTGGGTAAATTATAATGTCATTTCTCCTTTTATACGGTCTGAGGTTATTAAATCAAAACTACCCACAGGAGATTTCAGACAACACCAGGATTTTTCTTATATTTACAAGGCCAGACCTGCCTACTCATTAAAAGTCTTTAAAATAACAGAAGTGTTTAAGTTTAAACAGATTTTCAGATTCTGAAGGGCTGTGCCATGTACTGCAAAGAATTACACTGTAGCAGCTATCTTACATCTCTTTCTAGACACATAGAAACACACAACTGCTTGGGAAAAAGAAGATATAATATCGAGTTCCAAATGTTTTGCCTCGTTCAGCATAAAATCCCAGAACACATTCCTCACCATGTGACACAGATCCTGGTGATAAGAGCTGAGAAAGCCTGACACACGCGTTTCAGAAGTAAAATCTCTCCTTACGTGTGACTTTCCATTTTGATATTAAGAGGCTGACGCGGAGCTACAGCGAGTTTTGGCACCCTTTTTTCTAATAGAAATGGGCAAGTAGTTCCTTCTTACCAAGATCCTATAAACTCACGTTCAAAGTGTCCAACACAACACAGCAATTAACACACACCACATTTCCACTTCACAGAACTGCTCATTTCTCACTGCAGCTGTTGCTCCGCAGCCAGCTCAAGAAGTAGAGCAGTTCACTAATGCCAGTGTGATGCTATTCCTCACTTTGGATTTAATATAGCCTCGTTTTGTAGTGTTTTTGCAGTAACATCCAACAGCAAACAGCACTGCTAACCTCCCACCACACGAAGCTAAGACGAAGGCGTTTACCTCTATGGTAGGGTCATACTCATCCACAAAGTGGTTCTGAATGAGCTGTATTGTCAAGGCGCTCTTGCCCACACCACCAGCTCCAACGACAACAAGCTTATACTCTGTCATTTTTCAGCAGACCTGAAGGCAAAGAAAGCAGCGTTAGGCAGAAAGGGCCGGGGGTCGGAGCAGTGAGGATGCCGTCGGTGCGGCTTCATTCACCATCGCGTTCCTTTACTACTACCGGAAAGCGGTTCCCTCCCGGAAAGAGAGGACAAAAAGCCACGAAGGGAAGAGATTCCTCGGATAGAATCGCACAGAAGCGCAGCGAGGGCTGGAACACACTGAGCAGGGCTCTCGTTCCGCACCGCTTTCTTCCCAAGTTCCAGGGCACGACTGCCCGCAGAGGCTCGGCGGGACGAGGCCGCGGCTCTCGGCTCTCAGCTCTCCCCTCTTCCCCCTCCGTCCGCCCAGCCCCGGCTCCGCAGCGCTGCGAGGGCGCTAGCACGGGCTAAGCACGGGCTCGGCACCTCCGCGGCCCGGCCGCCGCCCTCCCCGCCCCGGCTCCCCCAAGCGCGGAGCCAGCCGGGCCGCTTAAGTTTGTGAGCCGGCCTCGCGGGTGGGATAAGAGGCGAGGAGGGGAGGAAAAGGGGAGCGGTGCGAGGAGCGGGATTGACTCAGCACCAGGTGCCGGGCTCCCGGAGGGCGTTGGCCACCTGTCCCGCCGTACCGCGGGGACGGGGCGCGGCGGGGAAGGCAGGGCGAGCCGCTCTAGGGCCGCCGTCCGACCGCTCCCCGCCGTAAGCGGCACCGAGGGTGAGGGGGGGCGGCCACGGGGAGCCGCTTCTCCCGCCCCGCCTCAGCGTGGGGGATGGAAGCGAGGGAAGGAGGGGGTGGGAGGGGAGCGCGTCCCGGGGGTTCGGGTACCGGTACCTGCCCGGCGCTGCGCGGGCCGCGGGAGCACGCCGGCGTCTCCCTGGCCGCCCGCTCCGCGTCCCTTTCCGTCCCGGTGTGAAATGGCGGGGGACGGGGAGGGCTGGGGCTGGAGCTGCCGAGGGAGCCGAGCGCCGAGAGGGCCGTCCGATCGATGAGCTCCGCGCTCACCGGCCCCTCCCCTCGCAGCGCCGCCTCAGCCGCCCGCGGCCGGGGGTGGGAAAGGCCGGGAGGGGCGGGAGGCGGGGATTCACTGCGCAGCCACAGCGAGGGGAGCTCGGTTTGAGGGCGGAGGGTGGTGTGGGTGCTGCTCTCAACGAGCGGGGCGATGCCCCCTGCCCTCAGAGGCCGAGGCTGCTGCTGGGCCCACACCGCTGCCTCAGCAAACGTAACATCGAGCGTTTGTATCCGCAGCCGGTCGGAGAAATGACGGACGGGCCGCCCCGAGCTGCCGTGAAGCTCAGGAACCCTGAAGAGTTCAACCCCACCACTGAGCGCTGGCTGATTTCAAAAGAACACCAAAATGCTCGGTCCAAAAGTTAACGAACATCGATGTTTTGCTTTGCCTTGTTGTTAAACGAGCCGACAGTTGCATAATTAAGCCTCTTCTCTTACCAAAGGGCCAAAAGCGTAATGCCTGGTAACTGAGGAGACGTAACGCGGGGCCCTCTGAACACACACATTGCACCCAAAGTGGTGGGATCCTGTCAGGTGGCAAAGCTTGCTCCTAATGAAGGAGCTGTGGGGCTGGCTGCAGCCATGCTGACTGGCTTACACCAGGGATTAATTGGAGCCGTTTTGCTTTCCCTCTTTAAAATGGAAGGTGAAAAATAAACTCAGCGTGCATACACATCTGGCCATCGAGATTTAATCTGAGAGGCTGGAATTCTGTTCTCCACAACCGCGTGCGACCCAACTTCCAGCTCCTTTGGTTCTCGGTGTGATGCTGGGCCGTACCCATCTGAACAGCAAAGCCATTAACCCTTTGGGACTGGTGCCATCTCATTGGGAAATCGTGTTCCTGTGATTAACTCATGCAAATATGCTGAAGCCCCCTTGCCTGCTTTTTAACACTGCTCCCTGGTGCTGAGGGGTTAAGATTGGCACAGATAGCAAACACATCTTTGAGCAGTTGTGTGAAGAATGCTGCCTTTGCAGGCATTGCCTAGGAAAGATCGGATGAGCTGCTCTCCTTGTGTTCTGGAAATCAGCTTTTTCTGTCATTGAACACAGTGATGGAAGTCCTTGTGCTCCTATGGAAGACTGTGTAAGGATTCATATATGCAGTAGGAGGGTATATGTTGTTATGAACTGCAGAGAAAATGAAGGTAAGTATCATACGATCCCTGTTTCTCCTCTGTCCTTAGACATAAGTAATCTGGTCAGTTTTGTGTTCATTGCTCTTACTAGACTTTCTAAAACTCATGGAAATACATGACAGCGTAACATACACAATCATCTCACAGATGAGTGCTAAAACGGAGTGATTCACATTGCTTATTAAGCAGACCGTCTCGCATGAGCAGATGTGAAAACCAAAAGAAAAACCTGCTTTCAAAGAACAAGTAGCCTGGTGGTAAAACCACAAGCTTGGGATGTGGGAAACCCACATTCCCATCTGTGGTGTGAAAGAAGCAAAGAAAGGATTTGAATGCAGATGTTCGGTAACTGAAGTAAGTGCCCTGATCGGCTCTCTTAGGATAGCAGGATCTGACTGTTGTATTTTGCTCCCCCTAGGAAAACCGTGTGAGTGTTGTGGTTCTTCCTAACGCAATGGGAAAATGTCCGTGTCACAGGAAAACCTGCCCAGCCCTGTACATAATGCTGATGTTCCACAAACAACTTTGATGCTTTGCTCTCATCTGTGGAGCTTCGTATGGGGAGAAGCTGTTCATCTTTAAGCCCACACAGTCACCGCTAGGATCAGAAGAGAAAAGAACCTCCTGTGTGAAAGCTTCAGGTCCTGATGACAGCTCGAATCCCCATGTCTCCATATGATCTCAGTGAAATGTGCAAACAATCACTGTGCGAATAGTTGGAAGGCAGAGGGAATTGCTGGGATTCTGGAGAAAGCAGGATGCGAGGCTTTATTTCTTTTCTGTGTACAGATCTGTTCATAAATGTCCACTACAAACTTGCTGTTTGCTCTCATTTAAACTTTCACTTCAGCGCGCTGAAGCTAAATGCTTTTGTTAAGTTAAAGCATATTTATGAACTCAAAGGCTTCCTCATATTTGCATTAAAATATTTCAGTCCTCTGGATCCTCCCAGGATATGGATCTTTGAGGGCTCGCAGGGCAAACCACCATTCCCAGCTCCCTCATGAAATCAAATACCAGGCCCGAATGCAGGTATAGCCCCTTCAGCCACACATGTACCTTATTCAGATATACCCATTCCCAAACACTATATGATGAAGTTATGTCGTTTTCACATTGAGAATGTATGAGCTTTCACCACCTGACTGTCAGCGCTTGTGGGGTGGGGAGAGGAAATGTAAAAATACAGCTCCAGACTCAGGATAAATAATAAGTTTTCTCTGACAGGGACTGTCGGACAAGCTGAGACAAGAGTTAATTTTCCTGTGGTTTTTCCTGGTGTTTAACTCTATGTAAAGCAGATGCAAAGCCACTGGAGAATGACTACAGGAAGACAAGTGGGTCTGTGCAACTTAAAAGTTTGCCTGCTGTGAGTGAAAAAAATTACTAGTAAAGAGAATTTGTCACACACTGTTAGGCCAAAGGTTCGTGGCCATCACAACCAGCTGTGTGGCACATATTGTTAGACCGTCACCATCAAACCTTCTGTCCTGGACAGGCATGAGCATGCAATGCATTTGAGTTGGTTTTGCCAGAGGCCACGGTGCTGGGTTTTCTGGTGGTTTTGTGCTTTTGGGCTACAGTTATGATGCCTTGTTGGAGGATAGATGCTGCCTGAAGCGGCAGCTAAGGTGTGTAGATGACAATGTTCGTGACCTGGCTATGTGAGTTTGTATTGGCCATGCATTTGGTTTCATGCAGGCGCACTGTCTGGCTCTCATATGTGTCCATGTGTCACCCCTGAGCGGCATTGGAGACATCTGTGCATGGGCTGCACCAGCCTTTAGTTTTACTATTTTGGCTTCTCTTCCCAGGAAAATAAAGACTTGTAAGGAAATCCTGCCAACTTCATCATACTGCCCCATTGCTTGTAAGACCACTAGATTTGAAGCCCTCTCTAGAGCAGCACAAATGCCTTCACATTTTCCTCACAGTAGAATGCTATCATAGTCGCTAATTCTACTCGAGACGGGATCTACAAGAGGTATGGCAGTAAAAGACCATTAACTTATATGCAGAAATTTTCGTATCTGCAGATAAATATCTCTATGCATACAATTTAAAATCGATGACTTAAAATTACACACAGCATAGTTCTCACATGGAGTCCATTTCTGTGCCCAGTCAAATTGAGTTAGTAATCTTACACATATAGATGGAGGCTTAACATGTATGAACTCAGATTGCGTGTATGTGAATGTATTTTTCTGTGCTACTGCAAATTCTTTTCACATTGGCTGAGTGATCCCAAGAAATCCACAATCCTTACACTGAAAATTACCTTTCAAATGCTTCGTTATGTGAAGGATAAGTCTGAATTCTGCTCCTTCAGCTTCAGTGACAGCTAATTTGTCCACTGTGCAATGCTCTTCAAGTTCTGTATGTAGGATCTAAGGAGAGATGGTTAATATATATTTTTTGTGCGATAAGATTAGATTTGGCTTGAAAGTGATGTGCTGAGATACGCCACATTTTACATGTCTGTAAATGGTTTGACTTTTGGTTTAATTCGGCTTTCTCTGGCTTTTTGGCTATGTTCCTTTTGCTAAAAATAAGGTGGGGAGAGAGGAACAGTTCAACTGTGAGCTATTCTTCTGAACACTGGTTGTTTTGCCATCCCACCAATGTCATCTGGCATTAATTAACATAGTGTCTTGCTAATTACACTGTCAGCATACAGCCACTAAATTCAAATACAAAGAGAATTGTTAAAATGTCCCGATTTAACTTTGGTATTTCTTTTAAAGCATCATTCTTCAAGTTTTGTGTATATGGGACATCATCCAAAGCCAATGAAGTTAATGGGCTTTCTTCAGATTTGACCCAAAAGCACTTGGAAAACTCAGCCGTGTGTCCAAACTGCCTCTCTAAATCAAGCAATTAGGTACTTAGCTCCTATCGTTGGTGCAGCACAGCACCCAAGACACCCTGATATGCAGCTCTGCAGACTTGATGTGTCTCCCATGGGACTAAAGACCACATTTGAAAAGGAAAAGGAGCACTTGCATATTGCTGCAATCTGTGTCTTCCGTGTCGTGTGAGGCTTGGTTGCTGGGTGATGCTCTCCTGATGAGTTTTGTGAATCCTAATTCAGCTGGGGAGATGTGGGGAGAAGGATGAGTGCCTGAGCAGATCCTGTACTTTGCCCAAGGTAGAATAGTTAGTGTCAGCAAAATCCCTCCTGCTTAAAGCGCTATGCCAGCAGTGAGGGGATTCTACATGTGTGGCTGAGCCAGCCTAGGAGCCACACTGGAGCCAAACACTGGATTAATCCTGCCTTAGCTGAACATGGAGTGCAGGCCTGCTCTCAGGAAATGGCAGTTCTGTCACCTGGCTCTATGCGATAACTTCACCTTCCCCTCAGCATCACTGGCCTTCACACACATCCCTGAGTATTATTAAAATCTTTGAGACCTAGCTGATTTCTAGCTCACCGAGGGTT
Source organism: Coturnix japonica (assembly GCF_054131305.1). Taxonomy (NCBI): domain Eukaryota; kingdom Metazoa; phylum Chordata; class Aves; order Galliformes; family Phasianidae; genus Coturnix; species Coturnix japonica. Next base: position 60,752,693 of record NC_140663.1, on the reverse strand, counting down.
TTATTTCTCTGCAGTGTGGTAAAACTATACATCTCCTTCAGATAATCAGAAACACATGGAAAAATATTAAAATGTTGCATCGAGAGAAAAAAGAATGAATTTCTTTCTTTCCAGCTACTCTTTTTGCTGCAGACTTTTTACTTCACAAATTGTGATCAGAACTTCAAAAACTACATCCCTTTTTCCACCCCGATGCTCTGTTGCCTGTTTTGCCCAGACCTCCATGTTGGGCGTGTTGCTACAGCTCAGGACAGTGCATGAGGACCTAAAGCATCTTTTGTAAAGAAGCTGAAAGCATTCTAGCAGAAGTAGCTGGTCACATATGTCTTGGACAGGATGTGTTTCCCCATCTCCCCTGGGAAAATGAAAGCAGAATCCCATCTTCATCACAAACTGCTGCATTTGGAGGTGGCTGTGTCGGGATATGAGCCAGCCCAGGAGACCTAGTTGCTGGAAAAGCCAGAAAACCTGCACACAGCAAGAGGTCCCGCGTGAGTGGCACACAGATGCAGCTCTGGGGTTAGAACACAGCCCGCAGTTGGGCTGTCCTAATGATGGCAGCACGGAATCCCTGTGACTTCAGTGTTCATGCGCACCAGTGCCAAAATCTGTGTGGTCATAGTGCACTTACCGCACCACTAAATCACAGTGATGGGATTTTATGTGGGGATAGAGGCAAGCAGCATCCGCTTTCCCAGTCACAGGACCCTTAACACAGAGCCTGCCTGTGCTCTTAGATTATTCTGTAAACCAAAGCCAAGTTTGAATATACTAATTTTTGTGCTCTCACTTGGTAGAAGGTGAACTGTCTGGGACTGGGACAAGTCCTGCGGCCAGACACTCCAGCAGCACGACGAGATGTGGTACAAGCAGGGTGATACCTGCATGTCTCCTTGTAGCCAGTTCTTCGGTGCAGCAGCATCAACAGCCTGGCTTCCCACACACAGCTCCTGCCTCTTGCCTCACCATCCTGCTCTCCTGTCCTTGCACAACACCTACAGCCAAACCAATTACACTTATCTTAATGCATGTATTTTGCAGCAACCTGCAAAACAATTATTTGATCTCAGTTTAGGCCTTTATTTCCTACTATAATACAAGTGATAATGTACAATTAAACACAGAAAGAAGCAGCGTGTATCTGCAGCAGCAGCACAGATAACTGTTTCCTCACACCTACACACACTCCAATGCTAGAATTGCATTTGCAGGAAAGGTCACCATCATGTAGTTTGCAGGTCCTGCTTTGCTTTGCTGTAATTCAGTTTTCATCCCATTCCATTTCAGAAGATCTCACCATATGCTTGTTTATCAGCTCACACACAGAGCTGAGCGGGAACAGCTGCCTTTGTTCCAGGCTTGAACTGGAATAAGTTGTAGCAAAATCATCTACCGCCAGTTAGTAGAGCCCAGCAGCAGCGTGCAGCACTAGGAATCGCACCTATAACCGCTGCAAGAATGTGAATGAGTGCTGAAGGGTAATACTTATACTCAGAGATGGCTCTAAAAATAAAGGAAACTTCTGTTTAACCACGACTGTGGGATTTTCAGGATCACTTGCTTTTGCAGAGGCAGTTAAATAGATCCTGACATAGAGTACCAAGGAAGGAAATGTACGTGTTTATTTTGGAGTGTTTGGGTCACTGGATAGAAAGCTTATAGGAAAATGGAAAACATGCAGCAGTAATTCATTTCTAAAGGGAAGGGGGAGAAAAGTCAAGGAAATTCCCTCGCAGTCTGCTTGGAGCCAGGTTTTCAGCTGGTGTAAATCTGCAGTCTAGGTTAAAATCATTAGAAGCAGTTCATGTTCTGCATCAATAGAAAGCAGTCCTGCAATGATGAGCTCCATTGGCTGGTGCTTTGAAGTCCTAAGGAGGTCCAGCATTGCAGAGCCCTGCTACAGGCCAGTGTCCTGCACCAGGGCAAGGCCAGGGTACCACCCTAGGGTCAGATTCAGATCAGATCTGTGGTAGTGCTGTAGAGCCAGGGAGCAGCCCCAGTCCCTTGCTGTGTGCCACCGATAGTGAGCCTCTTTCTCCCACCACCATGGTGAGTCTCTCCCAGATGGTATTAAAATAAAACTTAAGCTTTGCAACAATGATGCCAGTTCATTTGGTCTTACATAGCAGTTCTCAACATCTTTACAGGTAAGAAAGCATATTCTTCACGACCTCCTCAATATGCGTACATGATCAACTGTTAACTTTTTCATCACTGGATTTGATGCATTAAGACTTTAACACAGGTTGCCCCTTTTCTCTAGGAATTTCACAGATAAATTGCTGACCCGCAGTGCAGATTGTAAGAGCCACGGACACACTACCCAGTAGAAAGGCAGTGGATAACCTTTTGCACTCAAATGCTGTTTTTAAGGGCTTTAATAAAGAGCACTATTGCTGTTTGATAATGTATTGCTATGGTGAAACGAGTTCATGACTTGCACATGATGAATTTCTTCACAGAAGAGTTTAAAAACCCAAGCAGTAACCACACACACACAGAATTGTTAAGGACACTCTGTGGGTTGAAGCTCTCCTATTTGTTGGGGAATTTAGGCCTTTCTTAATTCCCTTTGTGTAATGAAGCAGAGATATAAAAGCTGGGCATAATGATCCAGGCACTTTTCCACACCGTGGGGTCAGCCATGGGGAAAGTTTTCTCCCAGACAAAGGATGGGATGAAGGCAAGAATGGGGTGTTGGATGTATGTGAGCAGCTGCTCTGGGTTTTGGAAACACCCTGAAAAGAAAGGATGCCAAAGCATCGGTTTCTTGGGGCAAGCAGTGTTTCTGCAAAGGGGAATTGACTGCATGCTGTTTATAGCCACCCTTGTGGTAATCAGCAAGTGTCTGCACGTACTTTAAATAGACACATTACCCTAAGGAAATACCCAAGTCAGCACCTTTGTATCCTGCTCTCAGAGAGGAAGCCTGACCTACAAAGCATCAAAATTTGCTGCTGCTTGGTAAAGGGGCCAAAATACTTCAGCTTCAGGCTGTTACTTGCTTTTCTTGGAGAGATGTGGCCATCGCACTCAGCTCTGCTCTCACAAGTGTCGGTTTTCCAGCGGGTGATTGCAGTTACTGAGAGGAACTGCTCCATAATCACATGAGTAGCAACAAGAGAAGAACCCAGTTCCAAGCACCTGGTTCCTAAGAAAAGCAAGAAGGATATGATCAAGTAATTGATCAGATTCTACCTTACTCATTTTTCTTCTCACTGATTTCTGTTAAAAATATATATTTCCAAATATTTATCCCACAAAGTTCATGCTCTTTTGTCTAACAATCATTTAAAACTGGACAAGATGAGCTGCCAGAAACAGCAAAATGTAGACAAAGTTACAGCTGATCAGGAAAACAGACAAGACAGTCTCCCCCCTTTTCTCACTGCATACAGAAGTCAGGTTTGCACTGGAGATTTTAAACTGCCGTGGTGCTTGGGACAGTAATTCTAAAAAGGGCTTGACTGAAATACTTCCTAAAGAGGACCTCATAACCAGGTGACGCCTGGAAAAGTGTGACTTCCAAAATAGTATTTAAGTACATATATAGAAGAGAGAAGGGGAAAAACAAAAAAAGCCACTGAAAAGGCATTGGGGGCTGTAGCTATAGGCATATCCATCACAACTGCGTTTTATTATCTCAGTGTGGTCAGGAACAAAACAGCTATGAACAAGAAGCAGACAGCTTAGTGCACTAGGTATTTCGTACAGTGTTTTACATCAGAACCTAGTTGTATAAACTAACATAAAGATACTGAAGTCAATGAAACTACTCAGGAATGATCTTATTATAAGTGAGATCAGAAGTAACTGTACTAGTATATTATTTGTTAAAACTTCATTAACATCAGATTCAGTGTGAGAAATGATTTTTTCTTCCCCAACACCTTTCCTTTATTTCTTGTCAGGTATTATTCAGACTCACCCAAAAGATCCATCATTTATAAAAATATATATTTTTGGAGGAAATGCAATAAATATGCCAATCCAGTTTCGCAGAGAAACAAATACACTTGAAGTTTTTGTAAGGGGAAATCAGCTTTACAGACATACACTTCAGCCTCTCTAATGTTAAAGTGGGAATTCCTTACATTTCCCTCCTTCCATAAAGCCCGGCTCTATCCCAAACTTGCCTTTTGAATTGTTAATTCACGTTCTCAGTTTTCAAAGGCGTCTAAGTGACTCCTTGTGCTTAGCTGACATCCCACTTCATTCATGTAGCCCCAAGTCAGAGACATATGCATTTCTGGAGCAGTTCCTTGTCAGTGGACCATCCCCAAATAGGTCAAGGGATGAAAAGTATCATTGTTAAGAAGAAACGTGAGTCTCTGGGTTTGTCACCCTGTCAGCTCTTGATTTACTGCATTCACACTCAGATGCGGCACGAGGACTGAGCATGACTGAGCTGTGGCCAAACCACCCTTCTGGCCTTGTCTTAAGTCTGTCCAGATGGCAGGCATCCCTGCTCCTCTCAGAGACAAGATCTCGCTTCAGTGAGAGGCCAGGGCTTCTGATTGCAGATCCTGCTGAGCTCTGAGCTCTGCAGCAGCCAGTATTGCCAGTTGTGGAGATGGAAGCATGTGCTTACTGGTAAAGATGCTCCCAGTCTTCTTGCTTCTGAAGGAAGGCTGAGCCATCCCAGGACTGGGAACCAATGTGGCACTTGTCCCCAGGCCCCACTGACTTATGGGTGTGCTTAAGAAATGCTACCACATGCAGTTTGAATCCATCCGATGTGTCCAAACTGGAGAAGGGAGAGTTGCCCTATGCTGTGTAGATGTAGCATACGTGTTTCTGACGTGACACTGTGCAGGCTTCTGCTTGATTTGGCCTGACTGGAAGATACATTCTATAGCCAATGATTTTTAAGGAGCAGAGACTGCACAGCCTGATGGAGAATGTAGCCAAAGAGTCAATGAAATCCTCAAAAGTTTTCTTGTTGGAACTACCCCACTCATGACTGGCATGGGCTTTCACCCATCTACTGCAGGTACCATAGATGTGTTTGAAAGCCTTATTCACGACAGTGGAGAAGTCACACGTGATGAGTGTTCCTAAGCACGCTGCCAGTACAGGATTCTGGGATTCTCTATGGCCTTGTTTAAGTTTCCTAATTATGTTTTAAAAGGCTAGATAATTTTGGTGGCATTCTCCATGTGATTTTTTGTGGACAGGGAGTGGCTACTCACATTCACAGATCAGGCCCAATGTGATAATGTCAATCTATTTACACTATCTCTTCCCAGTAGGTCCTGTGTGCAGGTTAGCAGTCCTTTATAACCAATAATCCTGTAAGCGACTGATAAGCACAAGGAATGTGAACCCCATAGTTTGACCTCCCTGCTTTTGCATACAGAAGCCAGCCTGCCCCTCACCCAGCACAGAACAAAGCATGCCCAGGCACTTCTGCAGCAGGCTCAGAGCTCATCTGTGAGGTTTTACATGCCTGTAAAAGCATCACCTACTAGTGATGCTAAATCTCTCTTTGTGTCATGTATCGACTTAAGCTTCGTGGTACAAAAGGATAAAGATGCTGAGGCAAATACGTCTCTGTAGGAGATGTACTTCTTTCCACAGCATGTTTGCCAGGGAAGGCCCACCTGCCACCACTGCTGCTGATGCGAGGGGCATGAGAAGAATGATATGCTTAACCAAGGCACACGGATGGGGCAAGATGAAGAGTGAAAGCCTGATGATGTGAAAGGTGTGTATAGCAATGTATCAGCATAAGAGCTGACAGATACATTTTTTATCAGGAAGACAAACACTGAAGCGCAGCTCTGCTTTTTGTCAAGAGCAGTTCTTCACAAACAAGGAATGTCACTTAGTGGCTTTTGAAGAATTCTTCTGAAATGCCTATGGAGCATCTCTGCTAGCAACGCTCGTAAATCTGTTTGAGTCCCAGGAACGGAAGATGATATAGGACTGCAAAATGTCATTGTGCAAATAGCATAGTTCACAAAAAAATAAGACCCTGAAGACTGTTACCTCTGTCCTCACCCTACAGTTACAGAGAGGGAATGACTGTGGAGCACAGTGTTTAGGACACCATGGAATGCAGCTGGCTTCCAGGCAGTTCTCAGAACACCTTGACATACGTAATTAGCAAGGATGCTGATCTTTATATAGGGCTTGTGGCTGTGAAAAAATAGAACAAAGAGATTTCTTGTAGGTGGGCAATAATCAAGGCAGTAAAATCATTTCTCTCTTCTCTTTTGCTTTTTCTGTTATATTTTTTATCCTAGAAACAAATCAATCCCCATTTCTACCCAGTTAGTTCACTTAACTCACATTTTCTTTACAGCAAAAGCAAGTAATGCAAGATTATTTTATGTTCCTTCTTGCTGTCTACTCTTCCATTTCATTCTTGCTGTATCATCTTAAAGCTAGAAGATCTCTTACCATTTCAAACAGATTTCAAGAGCCTACAGTCAGTCTGACAGAAGGCAGCAGGGAATGAGCTTAGCTTGCTCTTTTTCCTCAATAGCTCTCTTTGAGATAAAAATTCCCCGTTGCCACATAGATTCCTAAATGAAAGAGTAATTTCTGACTTGCTCTCATGAGTCATTTGATTTTCTTCTTTAGTTTGCACATCTTATATTTGTCCTGCTCCTTATCATCAGTATCATCTTACATCACTCTTGTATTTTCATCAAAACTTCCTTTTTAGCAGAGAAACACTCCTTAGAAATAGTCCATATCTAAGTTTCCCCAAGCTTAGAGAGTGAAATCAGCCTGAAATTTCATTTGTCTGTGAAGCTCAAATAAATGTTTTACCAGAATTTTTAACAAAAATCTTAAAATTAACTTTATTCCTTAAAAAGATACGATCATATTTGCACCCAAACTTTCCAGTTTATGTCCATCCTTTACACCTTAATTACAAAAATACTCATTGACTGAAGGCAGAGAAAGAATTAGTGTCATAGTACAATCAAAAACAGAGATTGTGTATGTAGGCGTGAACAAACAATAGTTGGAGTGCATTACAGAAATCTAATTCAGCTGACTTTAACTGAGTCTATTCTGTTCTGCTCTTTCTTTGTTTTAGGGAGAAACAAGATAAAGGCTGGCTAGGTGAGTACAGAATTGTATCACATACATTCATATGCAGGAATCAGTAAAATCCTATTCAAAAGCTGTATTGTGCAAGACATTGCATAGAGACAAACATAACTCCTGTTTGGTGGCGCATTAAAGGCAAAAGGGAAGAAAAATCAATTTTTACAGAGGTAAATCTTAACATAAAGCACGGTGATGTCAGTGCTGAGTCTTCCCATTGACTTCCCTTGATTTCAGAGCATATCTGTCCATACGCATGTATGTTTGCACACTTACACACACACACATACACACAAATGTTCCACCTACATTTATGTTTATCTTAGACACAGGTCTTGGAGTGACAGCAGCTGTGAAAAGTAGAGTACAGGATCACACTGAAACAGGAATCCAGGCTTTAGTTGGCAATGAAATCAATACCTACGTTGTTTAATTGCTGCCTTTCTCTTCGAATGTGTGCACAACTAACAGTTGTACCATGACAGAAGCAGGTAATGAGGGAAGATCTGTTTTGAACAGAAGCAAAAGAGACTGTAGAAATAACTTCTTCTTATAGAGCAAAACAGGCATGCATTTTCATTTAAACAAGCTGCTCTATGGAAAGGAGAAGGTACACAAATCCTACGCTCAATGCATGAGCTACAACGGAGAAACATTGCAAAGCAGAGTTTTAGCTGTGTGGGGGCAGGGTAAGAATGCATCTTTTCTTTAGCAGCATTTCAAGAATAGTTACGCATTTTTTGAAGTATTTTGCATGGCATTTAACCTTAACAGATGCTATTGTCTTTATCAAATGCGCTTTTTCAAAGCAGGCTTCTTCGCTGCTAAACTTGTTATAACGAAAATGCGGCAAACAAATAGCTCAGATGCTTGAGGAAAGAAGCCAGTGCCACAAAGTCTAATGCTGGGAGGACAGTTTTCAAGCATAAGCACAACAAAGTAGCGTGCCCTATCCCCAAACATAGAAACTGACCACAACGGGTGTGTTTGTGTCTATACGAACTGCCAGGCACCAAATTACACACTTGATTTAGCTCTTTCTTGTGAACGCTGATGTCTTCTAGCCTACTACATAGAAGGCTGGCTCCTATATAAAATAATAGTAACTTTTACCTAAATCCTACTTCCTAGCCTGTTCCAAGCTTTCCCCAGACTAACAAGAGTAATATTAAGCCCCAAACCCAGACAAAACTACAGCTAACAAATGCATTCTGTCTGCTTAGCTCCCTTACTTCATTTAAATTATTAAATAAAATATAAACCTGTGCAGCAGTTTCTACATTGCAGGTTTGCTTTTTACAAAGCTCATACAACGTGAATGTAAGGAGTCTGTCAGAATGTGCTCTACTTCAGACACAGACACAAAAGGGAGTAAAAATTGGCTCAGAGCACAGTGTACATCAATGGCTTTGAAACCTCTTTTTGTGAAGGGATTCCTATAAATGACATATCGAACTGCTTTTTGCTCATTTCAAGGCTGTTTTGGTTTGGTTTGGTTTACTGTCAGACTAATGAAAGTGGTTGTGCTGCTGTTATCCATTTACAAATTGGGGTACGAAGAAACGAGGCAGACTGTTTATACTTCCATATTCAAATTGTACGTTCTACTTGTACTGAAAATGCATAACTTGAAGGTTGAATCCACAACAGAGGAGTCCCTATAAAGGAAGGCTGCACATGGTTAACTGGTACTGGTTATATAACATCTTGCTTGCAGATATTTCCTTTTGCAGACTCTAATGGGAGATGAGGCTAGATCAATGTTTCAGTTTATCTAAACCACCAGAGTTTACAAAGGAGAAAAAGAGTGGGTGGGAGGAGAGGAAAAGGGAGGGGAGGCCAGGGGAAAAACAACAACGTTTCAGCTATTGTCTATCTGTGTTCTAAATACAGGATTCTCTGGTATACTGATACATAATTCATGCTGGCAATTTCATACCTTGGAAATACTTTGCACAGACATGATGATGTTACACTTATTTTTCCTCCACCTCCTTTAATAAACAGTGCCATCAGTTGATTTTCCTCTTACCCTGAGTCATTTCCTCTTCCGTCGCTTCAAGCTCTTTTAGCCTACAAGTGACACTAACCACCTCTCCACCATGGAAGTCCTTCAGGTCTCTCTCAACAGCAGCCAGCTCACAGCAATTACTTGTTACTGTTTGGGGAATCTGTTGTGACACTTGCCAGGGTGTGAATTTAGTTCCTGTGGTCTAAGTGCCCATGTGGATGCTCATACTCTGTACTGAAAGAGCCTGTTTGTGGTTTCCAAAGTAGCCTATGCTAAAGCCACATGGACTCATCCACATGAAAAAAATAGTACAGAGCAGCTATTCCTTGCTATGTATATAGAGGCTGCTATTCCAGCTCTACACTTCTGAATTAAATATTGTATATTTTTATAAAACAAACAAACCAACCCTATTTTCTATTATCTCTTCACTGCTACCAACTGCCAGCAACTTTACCTGACTTTATAAAATACGATTTTCTCTGATTTCCTTACCTTTTTTTTTTTTTCACACACATTTCCAAACACCTTCTATGAGTGATGTGTTATAGACTTTACTGTAATACCACAAATAAAACACAGCTTTTTTTTTTTTCTTTTAGCCAAATTAACGCTGATGAGATGTTGCTATGGAAATTATTAAAATACAAACAGCTTTAATCTGCAGCCATTGTGATGGGAGGAGGGGGGGGAGAAAAGACAAATACATCCTTTCCAGCTCTGAAAATCAACCAACCAACCAATCAACCAATCAGCAGGGCTCTTGAAGAGAGCAACTGCAGATCCAGTTTTTCCTCTGATGTGTCCTTTTATTCTCCCAGAGTCCCATCTGGGCACACTTTGAAGGAAGTGAAAACTGAGCCAAGTTTTCTGCGGTTCTCATGAGGCAGCAGCATTTCAGCAGGCAGAGCTGGAGGAGTCAAGCAGGCAGAGTCAGTACACAATTAGGGTGCGTCTGGAGGAAGGGCTTTGGGATTTGGAAGGAGCAGAGTGTGCTGGTGGGAAACAGGCTTTGGATGGGTAGTGGGGATTCTTGGAGACCAAAGTTGTATTTGCATGGGTTAAATGGAAATTTCCAATTCAGTAAGTCACCAAGAATTAATTAATGCTACTCTCCTATCAATTATCTTTAGCTTCCATGTCTTCATTTGTACTGTTAGAAATACGGTAGATCGGTTCAAAATTGCTTGTGGGGCTCACAACAGATTTCAAAGGGCTTGCTGCAGTAGGAGCAAGGAGTGACTGCAGGGGTGCTGGGGCTCCCCAGGAGCTGCTACAGCCACGTACCTATGCACAAAGCAACTCATTAATAAATTCACTGACTTCTGAACTGAGAGTTGAACGTGAGCCAGAATAGTGCATGGAGCATAGGAGGTGTGGTAAGAACAGCTTTATGTGCTGGCAAAACTCCAAAATGTTGATTTGCCCTCCAGGAGTCTCAGAGACCTGGAGAGTTAAACCTTTGTCCCATGGGGCTAGGATTTTATTTGGGGGGAAAAAAAGGAATAATATGAACTCCTGAACAACAAGTTAAATGCTGCTGGTGCTGGAATTGCTCAGGAGTCCACTTACCACTGTTTTTGGCAACATCATCGTGACTTAGTTTTCATTATTTCACTTAAAGCATGGAAGACCTTTGGAGAAAATAAAGGAATGATAAGTTGCCTTGAGTTGTTTTTAGGTTCTAGAGCTTTATCTTTTAACAACATGAGTTATTACCTATTTTTAAAAAGCATTTGTTTTTATACCTGGCTTTTATATACAGCATTTCAAGAGTTGGGAGGGAAAAGGGAGAATGACAGACATTTTATCCTGAAATATGGAGGAACTGTGTGAACTTTGGCTTAAGGATGTTCGAGTTAATTTCTACTTAGATGATAAATCTATTTGTCATGGATTTGTAACTTGGCTATAGAAGCACGCTTGAAGACTCGAATCTTGGCAGCTAAAGATTTCAGGTCAGGAGAATATTTTTAGCAATATTTTATTTAAAAGAAGAAAAAAGAAAAACATAGAAGGTTGTTTTGAAGTGTAGGAAGTTAAAGAGAGAGTTGAAGAAAGCATGGGTTGGGGCACATATTGACACCCGTGTTTTGTTGTTGTTTTCTTTTTTTTCTCCTACAGAGAAACCAACAAAACTCCATCTCATCTGCTTCTAGCTTGACGGATAATGAAAAACAGTTCAGATGTATCCTTTCCAAATTGCCCACAGCCCTATTTCATATTCAAGAGTAAAGAATCCATCTCAGCTAATAATTCTTAAACATTGGACTCAAAGTAGCATTGTGAAAATTAATGGCTATGTTAAATGAGCAGATATTCAGCTCATATGCAATTCACTGTAAATTCAGGAATGGCAAGAAAACTGCATCAATTCAGACATGCAGAAGTTGTGGATAGTAAATGTATATTACACTATCTCCCTCAAAACACATGACTAATCTAATGATACTGAAGTAGTGAAGCAATTAAGTAAATTAATACATCAGGAGGAATGAAAAACCAATGACAGGACACCAGCGAATTCAGCATGCCACGTACAACAAGCATTAGGACAACTTTAGTCAAGCATACCAGGGCAAACACTTTGCCACAGAATCTTTGGTTTTACAGTTTCATTTAACCTCAAAATTACAGAGGGGCTGAGTAATCCTGCCAGGATTTGAATTAGTGGTTCCAGGGAGACTGGAAGCTAAGCTGCAGGTAGAGCTAAAGAGAGTGGTCAGAAAAGGTGTGGAGCAGGCAGAGCAAACAGGAATGTCCATTTCTGGACCTTAACTTACACCCTCTTGTTTGCTCCTCCTGCACAATTGCCTTTCTGTTACTCAGAGTCCCTTTAACATATTGGGTCAAATTCAGCTCTGCCTCCTAGCACTAACTTCTTTGTGTTGAACCTGCAGGGCAAAGGGCTGTCCTAAAGGAGAAGCTGGCAATATCTTGATACCAAGAGCAATTCAACTGTGGTGTTAATGGTGTAAAGATGGTTCATACAGCTCGTTTCCTGTGTAGACTAGGAAACTTTTTAGGGCACTGCTTGGATCAGTACCTTCTAAGGTACTTCTTGCAACAGAATCACCCATATGAGACTAATTAATCCCAGCCCCACAAAGTTCTAAGGGGAGGGAAAAGTTGGCTCTATTTACCTCTTGCAACAGGTTCTACATTCAACTCAGCTCTGAGATGAAGACCAAGCTAACTAAGGTGGACAAATCAGCAGCTAAGTGCAACTCTCACTCTTATGCACTCCAGAGATTGCTTTTTTGTGTGTATCTTCAGGTATTTTACATCCAGCAATGACTTCTGTAGACCCAATTGCTGCCACTAATTTCACTTGTCATCACTGAATCATTTATTATCCTCGAATAAGCGTCACTTACAAATTAGCTCTGTAGTAACTCTCTTCATATCAATAAGTCCATTGAATACTTGGATCAGATTACTAAGGTCTATTGAGAGTGCTATTTCACATGAAGGCTGTACCAAACCAGCAGCTAAAAGGAAAGTCTTAGTCTCTGCTCCTCCACCCCTGCTCCTTCCACCCTCATCCTCCCCTGCTCTCACTTCTCTGGCTCTTTCTCCTGGGTCTGGGTTCCCCCCTCTGTGCTGACACACCCTACTAATGATTTCTGCACATCAACCCTTCCAAGCACACATCCTTTGCACAGTATGTCACATAGCACACCTCCCATTCAGAACAACGGGCCCTTTCTTCCAGCTTCTGTCCGGTGAAACATCTTCGTCTATACACCTAGCCACAGCCCAAAATAGAGTAAGGAGGGGGATGGCTGGGCCAGGTTTGGGCTGTGTTTTAATAGGCTGGGTTTCACGTACAGCAAAGCTGTGGAAAGCATTAGGATCTTTGCAGCCTGCTAGCAGTTAGCAAGGTAGCTACCCTTAAGGAGGTTGATACGTGCATTCAACTTAAAGCAGAAGGTATTATTCTGCTAACATCATTTAGGCGGAGAATTTCACCGCTCAGCTATTTCTGTGAGCCTTTGCTGTACCACTGGAGTTTTCAGAGACTGAACCTAGGTATTATATAGTCCCTCTAGCTTTAGCACTAGAGCACCTCCCAAGTATTTAAAAATAGAAGTTACAGTAACAATCTCCCTTTCTTATTTGGCAGCCAAGAGGAGAAATACTTGGTGTAACTTATACGTTTGTTCGCATGTTCATGGGTGGGAGCAAGTTATTTGTTGATGTGTTTGTGGGAAAAAATAAGTTTGTCTCAGCAAGTTAAAATGATTTTAGAAAAGAAAATGATGACTCCAGTGGCAATTTTACACGTATGCATACTGCAACTCAATGAACTGCCTTGTGTCCCCCTGGATTTCTGAGGCTTCGCCTAGAGGGCTAAGGTGTGGTCAAGGCAAACTAGAGCACTTTGTTCTTGTTAATTAGCTGTTGGGGTCTCCACAACATGAAGAACTTTCCGTCCCCTCATTTCTGCTTCTGGGCAAAGCACACCACTACTTCTGAAATGCTTCAGTCCTCTGGAAAGCTTTTTTAAACACTCCAACAGCCCACCCATGTCGCATAGACATCAACTGTTTATTTGCAGAAGCCTCTCTCTAATAGGAAAATGGGCTGCTTCACTCCACACCCTTTGTCAGCCAGGGCAGCTGACTGCCATAGGATGTAGTGTCTATCAAGAACCAGGTCCTTGGATCCCAGATGTGTGTATACGTGAAATATGGCCCTTGGTTCACACATCTATACATTCAGGAAGGGCACACTTCAGACTGAGGTCATGACATCACTGAGTAAGGCAAAGAACATTCTGAATCTTCTCAGGTTATCAGTCTATCAAGGATAAAGAGCAGAAGGTGGCTGAGCCTGGGTAATCTATGGGAAATGATTAAATCACTCTCTGGAAAAATTAAAGATCAATATTTAGTGGGGATGGGAAGGATACAGAATGGAAATGAAAAACTTCAATCCAGTCTGACTCCAAACATAAATTGGATGTAGAAACTGGGGTACATAAAGCTAGAATGCCTTCTCAGAGTTAGACTATCATACATGATCTAAAGACACAGGATGTCTTTAGTCACTAAGAGTGAATGTCCAATTTTCTTAGCTTGTCAGCTAGATGTGGGGAGAGAGACAGAGCAAGGGGCATTTGTTCCATGGATGTGTTCCTAAATAAAGTAGAAAACCTTACTTTTCTCTCCTTTCTGTCTCCTATTCAAGGAAAAAAGAAGAAAATTAAAACAAACAACATGCTGTTTCTTATCGTTACTAGATGATTTCTTTGCATAAATACAAATTTTAACACATTCTTCCACAATACCTGCATCTTTTTGCTTCCTGAAGCTCTAGATTTTCTGGGGTAACATCCTTCAACCAACACAAAACTTTGGCAAAAGGAGCTTCTTTAAGTAACACTCATTACAGACTTGGAGGGCTGAAAATGGCCAGAGCTGCTTTTTCTCCCTGGGAAAGTAATGCAGGTAATGTGGCACTATGTCATAGCCCTTTGAGAGATGCAAGATACCATGCCAATAGGAGCCTCCCTTGTAATGCAGTCCCCCATGGACAGATGATGCAACAGGTGAGCTGCTGCTGCTGTGCTGCTGGATGCCAATTTGCCTCTGTTGCAACATCTCCTACTCTGGCTGGATCTTTGTCTCTGTTCCCACAGTTCCACTCACCTCACCAAACCTCATTTCTGAGGCTTCCCGGTGAGCAGCTGCTTTCCTCACCCCTGGCTTAGAATAGCTTAAGCCTCCCATGATGCTTGCTTTGAATCCAGTCTCTTCAACCATACAGCCAGCCAAGAAAGCTAAAGATGCTTTTGTCTATCCCAAATCATGGATCATGGCTGATCAACAAGGAACAAACCTGACCCAACAGCTTTTATATGGTCACGTGCAATTAGCAATACACAGAGTTAACTGTGGCTTTTCTTCACACCAACAATGCCTCTATGTCTGAATAACTCCCTAAAATTTTCAGAGCCTCGTTCATTGACTCCTCGCACATTCCAGCATGTTAAATCAGGATTTGTCAAGCTGGTATTAAAGGAAGCAAATCACTTCTCATATCACTGTCCTGAACTAACATGTTCTGCACAAAATCAGAATGGTTGTGGCTGGAAAGCATATCTGAAAATCATCTAGTCCATACATACCCAACCCACTTGTTTTACGTTTTATTGTTGCACCCCTTGTTGTTGCTTTAATAAAAAAATATATTAAACAAAATAAAATCAGCGTTACTTATATGATTAACTATATAAAACATATAATATGTGGCCCAAGACAACTCCTCTTCACTCAGTACAGCCCAGGTAAGCCAAACAGTTGGACACTCATGACTTGTCCAACCCTCTGCTCAAAGCATGGTCACCCAGACTCAGGGTGCTCAGAATCATGCACAACTGAGTGTTGAATAGCTCCAAGGATAGAGATACTATCTCTAGTGCAATCTGTTCTCATGTTTGATCACCCACACTGTAAAAAAAGCTTTTTTCCTGGTTAAAGTAGAAAGCCTGTACCCATTTTCTCTTGTTCTGTCACCAGATACTACTTGAAAAGGCCTGTCTCCATTTGCTTTATATCCTGGGTGACCAATGTTTTGGCTTGCCTGGGCTGCACTGAGAGAATAGGAATTGTCTGAGCTGGCGTTTTGGTTGTTGCTGAATGATGGGTGTGCATCCAGGGCTAGGCTGGGCTGCTTGGTGGGGAAGATCACTTCCAAGATGGCATGGCTGCAGGGGTTGGGCGACAGTAGTTGTTCTGGGCAGCCCTGTCGGTTGCTTTATACCCTGCTGTCAGATATTTATACACACTGATAAAAACCTGTGGAGCCTCCTCAACCCAGCTCTCAGCTTCTCCTTATATGACAGATGCTCCAATCCCTTAATCATCTTAGTAACATTTTGCTGGGCTCACTTCCATTTTTCCACATCTTGCTCATGCTGAGGACTCTAGAACTGGGCCAGAAAGGATGGATAACCCCCTTTAATCTGCTTGGAACAATTTTCCTAATGCAATGATAGAGGAGGCTCTTGCCTTCCTTAACGCAAGACACATTGCTGGCTGAGAGATAACTTGTCCACTGATCACAGGTCCTTTTTGACAAAGCTACGTCCATCTGATTAGCCCTTAAACTATATTGATGCACTGTGCTATTCCTCCCCAGTTAAAATATTTTGCATGTCACATATGAGGTACAAGATCTTCTATTCCTTGAGAAAACAAACCAAACAAATCTTAGGGTAAACAGAAGCATACTTTCTCCTTTGGTAGAATTTCCCCAGTGTTTCCTCTGTGACTGTGCCCCAGGTCCCTGGAAGAATACTGCTTCTTGGAATCGTGTTTTATGTTAGCAAATGTGCACACTATAAAAAACACAGGAAAAACGAAGACCGGTAATGTTCCCTCTCTGTCAGTGAAGCACTAAAGCTCAGCTATCACTGCATTTATCAGGAATAGACTGTGATTCATGCTAACTGGCAAAAAAACACATGTCCTAGTTAATTCTGCTACAACCATAAAGATTTCTTCCACAGCTCTGGGCTTCTAACTGTTATGATTGATTCCAACCACCAGAAAACACTTGTACATAGGCTCCTGAACAATGAGACATAAACAGGCCAATAGGGATCACCGGAGAACTCTTGGAAATCCTGTGGAATGCTTTTCCTGAGCTGTTGGCACAGTAGCAACATTCCAGGATCCTGATTTTAAGACTGTCACTCATGCCAGTAGCGTATACGTTGATGTTAGGCCCTTACCTTACAGCTGCCTTTAACATAATCAGGTAAAAGCAATTCAGAGCATTTACATGCAAAATCCAAAATCTGTTATGTGTTGTAAAGGCTTACAAAGGTAGAAGTGACAAAGACAGAAAGAAAAGCATTTGTCCCAGGACCAAATCCTTAAGTCCTCCCCTGCCTTCATAAGCTGATAAGCTGCAGATCCACTCTTAACCTACTTGATCAGGACTCGATCCCCTCTGCACACTCCTGCCCTTGGACAGTATTTGCAGGCAGAATAACCACACAGGCTCTTTAGCTTTACCTTTGTTTAGGCTTTGGCTGGAGCCTGGCTTAGATTCATGTCTCGCACTTCTCCCCTATTGACCCTGCTTTCAGTAATGATGGATTCCTATTCAAGATCTGGTATCAAAGTTCATTAACTGAAATTGTAGAAATAGAGCCAGCATTATGTGCCTATATTTAAATCTTGGTACCTCTCTGTTGACAGGAGTAGAATGTTGCCTTGATTCTCCCTCCCTTCACATATCTGCAGTGGCATAGCTGGGTAAGATGTAGAACATTTTACTCAAGATTTTTTTTTTTCCCTTGAGAATAATAGCAATAGTGAACACTTCAATAGCATTCTTCATTCACGATATGCCTTACTAGCACTAATATGATTAGCTAACATTATTCTCACTCCTCCTTTCCCCAGAATTGCCTAAAACAGACAAAACAACACTCCAAAGGAAGTGGTAGAGTCAGTGGCACCCAGTCTGAATGCTGCTCCCTCTCTGATACAAGCAATATACGACACCCCCCACAAAGTACTATTATTGCAGCTGCGATTTTGTAAACACATTTTTTTTATAACAGCTTTTGTTCTTTATCATCCAACACATTGAACAAATAGCTTCTGGGAAAGGAACACGCTCGTGTTTACCTTTGCTTTACGTGCCACCATCAGCGCTATCCAAAACCCAGACAGACATGAAGCAGGTGCCAGAGTCGCATATTTGAGTCATCTTTGGTAAAGGCTGACTCATAATTACAGTGAACACACAGCCTGTTTTCAGGTCTTTGCGTAGAGGTGTAAAAAGCAAATGTCACATTAGAGAGAGGAAGGGAAGTAAGGTTTGACAGTAAAAATAGGTAATGGTATTATTTCTAGAACATTTTTTTTTTTATATAGCTTATTACCCCTAGACCTTACATTAATTAGTTAAGCTTCTCTCTGCACTCCCTATAGAAATACAGCTGAAAAAAATACAGGTTTTTAGAGACCTGTTTCACAGTCATCCCAGAAAAATAAGAGCTTCCATTTAAGCAATAGAAAGTTACTGTGGAACAAAGACAAACCATATCAGCTTAGACAGAAAACAGCTGATCCAAGGCTATGTCAGGTATATGTGGGTCTTCAGTATGGAAGGCTAGCTCACATTGTGGTTATTCTACAGCCTGCTCTGTTTGCTGTCATTACAGAAGATGGTCTCTGTCTTTCCCAGGACACCTTCACGTTTAGAAAGGGCTCTTCATTCACTAGGGAACAGGGAGGAAAATGAAATACAATGGGCTTCTCAGAAGGCAAATGAGCATAGAGCCCTTTAATTTATTCAGTGCAAAGCTTTCCCTACCTTTGGACTAGCAGCATTTCTCCCCACCCCCTTCCCTTCTTTGTGCAGCTGGCAGCTGGGACCAGCAGCTGGAGTCCAGCTGCAAAGGTCATCACCACATTAACCCCTGCTGGTCTCGCTTCCTACACCACAGAGACCTCGAAAAACCTGGGCTAGGGAGGTCTGACTGCAACCCTGTGAATGTGTACCAGATGACTTGCCCTAGCCAAAGCACTGTGAAGAGTATACCTTCCATCACAAGGAGCTCACGCTGTACTTTTAACCATAGCAGCACATTGTCCAAGCACTACAGATCACTGTTATTAAATAAAGGAAATACTACTATTCACCACTGTATGGAAATGTAAGGCACAGGAAGCTGTACATAAACACCCTAGACAGACATAAAAATCAGTAACCAAACTACAAACAAACAAACAAACCCAACAAAACACAGGTCGCCTGCTCTGAGCTCCTGCTGCCTCTGTACTCCTTGCTTATCTCTTCTGCATGTATTGCCTCAGACATTCCAGAATCTGAGTTTTGTAAAAGTTGCAGGAGAGAGCTCTGATTACTCAAAAGGCAAGAGCAAAAATACAGATTCACACGCCACCCTCATTTCATCATTCCCTCTCCGAAGGCATAGTTAGCAGTATAATATCTACTCAGCCCTCCTCTGCATACCAGCTAGCTTCCATTAGCTTAACCCTTGAACGCTGATCAAAGAACCCACCTATGAACAGACCTGCAGCAGAACAGTCTCCTTCCAGTGAAGCAAGAGCCACTTCCATTCACTATCATTATTATACCAAATCAGTTCCCTAGGAGACAATCTAATCAAGTGATCAGTTCACTCAAAGAGGTTTATATTAACGTTTTGTATGGTCCTGTCCAGCCAGAATAGTACATTGCCAGCCAAGTTCTGGCATGTTTGAAGGACTGAGAAATAACATATTCCAAGAGTAGCAATTCATAAGGTTTTTTGGCAGCTAAGGCCCAGGATCCTGCAATCAAAAGTGAACAAGCAAGCTCCTACACCTATAAGCCACCAGTGATCTCAGCGAAATTTTGTACTGACTACAGTTCTTGCACATGTGTTCTCAGCTATTACACTGGAGCTGCAGACTGTAATTCCTAATTTCTAGCTTTCATACAGTAGGATGCTGCCATTACCTATGTTTCCTATGTAAAATTTATCTGAAGACCACATCAGTCTCCTGACCTACACCATCATCTTCACTTTAATTAATACTGCAACCAATAACAGAATAATTTCTCCTATCATAAAATATTCCATGGAGAAAGAATCCAGCATTTTATCTCCTAGGTTTAAACACATCACCACAGTTTGGTTCTACATAGCTCTACATTGCACCCTCACAATTCTCTTTAGATAAGCAAATTACCTTTGTGCCCTGTGTGGTACTGGAAACATGTACAGTACTCAGTTCTAATGATCCTATGATGACTTCAGTGGAGTAACGCAGTGTGATTCAACATCAGTGTTCCCAAATCAATTGTCCATGGTCCATAATCTTTGCTGCAAACAGCCTGCTCTGTAACTAAGAAAGCAGAAAGCATTTTAATGCCATAAGTTTCACCCTTAATACCTTCAGATTAAGTTCAAAGTGGTGAAAGAATTTTACATTCTTTGTTTCAGGCTCATATCAGACTGTACATCAAGGCACTTTCCTTACTCTAGGCCACCATAGTGCCCTCTGATGTTTTTTGTCTTTGTCTCTTCACAGGACTGGCCCAGAGTTCAGCATACATTTGAAGAGCTGGAGGACTATATCTCAAGGAGTAGGCAAATACTCTCCATGTAATCTCTGCCCTGTTCTGCTCCTTGTTTGGCACATACCAATGTTGGCAGCAAGGCAGAGGAATGGTAAGCAGCAAGTGACTGCTTTAGTTCCCTCTCACAACACAGGACTCCAAAGAAAACCATTTCTACTATGTGAACAGCTTCAAAGACATCGGGAGACTGGGGAGGGGACAGTGTCGGGGAGGGGTGAACCGTTCTCTTTGTTTCTCATTTCCACCCTGGAATCAAAAGTATCCATTCTTTTCTTAGTGACCAAAACTGTAAGAAACACTCCAAAGGCATTTTCCCAGTGCCCACCCCCAATTAAACCATGCTAATGAATGCCTCCAGGTGCTAGAAGGACATTGAAGTCCCTGTGAGAGAACTTCTCTGTGATGTTCTCTCCCTTGTGTCTAAACTATTCTTTTAAAAAGGCAATTATTAAAGATAGGCCATACTTTTCATTTGCTACTGTTTCCATTTAGAAATGAAACACATGAAAAACTGAAGATCAGATCGTCAATAAATAAGCATATGGACTAGGTTCTCTGTATAATGACAAGTTAACATGATGAATAAGAGCATTTAATAAAATATTCATCCCTACAATACTTCAAAATCTCAATAATTCTGTACACTTTGCCCAACTAAGTTAAAACAGTGATGTTTTCAGTGTTCTAGCAAAATACTCAGAAATAATGACTGTATAAATAATAACGCTTAATCAAAAGCTCCTTCTGTTGATACTTCTCAAAGCCAAGGTGGTAACGTGTCCAGTTGCAGACCATGTTG
The DNA here is from genome assembly GCF_054131305.1 of Coturnix japonica. Classification (NCBI taxonomy): domain Eukaryota; kingdom Metazoa; phylum Chordata; class Aves; order Galliformes; family Phasianidae; genus Coturnix; species Coturnix japonica. The sequence continues at coordinate 60,731,703 of NC_140663.1, read as the reverse complement.
TAGCATGTCCACTCCAAGCTGACTCTCACCGCCAATGATGCAGCAAAAGTCAGCCCTGATGAGTGAATTAGCGTTGACACCAAGTGATAGAGATTCAGTGGAAATCTCTTGACAGAAAGAATAGATCCACCCGTTTGTGACTGCTGTAGAATTGCTTTGGAAGGAAGAGACCATCTAAATGACCACTATAGCTACTGAAAAAGAATTAGACACCAAAAGATGAAAGACTGTAGAACAGAAAAACAAACATTAAAGAATAATCTCAGTTTTTGACACGGTTCTGCTTTATTCTTTAACCCTGGGGCATCAATGTTTGGATTTCGGAAGTCCTCAAAAGCACTCAGTATTCAAATCCTAGGTTCTGATTTGAATTAACTCTTATTTTGAGACTGTTTTCTCTTATCATAGGCATAAGTACATTTTCACTGTATAACGCCCCACAACGACTAGCCTGCCCTTTCATTTGCTGTCTGTATGGATATGGAAAGAAAAACAAAACAAACAAAAACAATCCTTTCAATTTAGATCAAACATTTTCTTTCCTTTTAATTAAAAAGAAAATAGAAGAAAAAGAAAACAAAAAACAAAAAACCCCAACACCTCAGGCAGTTTTTTCCTTCCTAAACTTGCTATTCTGTTATTTTGGTAATTCCCAAAACAAAAACCAATTTATTGTTTATTCTTCAGTTAACCTTGAATGAAATCGAAACATTTAACTCTTCCAGCACTTTTCCTACATTTGAATGGGCATATCCACTGAATTCGGAAGCAAGCCCTTCCCTCACCAAAACTACATTCAAAGAATGATGGATGGATGGACGGATGGACAGAGGGAGGGAGGGAGGGAGGGAAGGAGAGAGGGGAGAATGGATGGATGAATGGATGGATGGATGGATGGATGGATGGATGGATGGATGGATGGATGGATGGATAGATGGATGGATAGATGGATGGATGGGAGGGAAGGTGGGAGGGAAGAAGAAAGAGAAAGAAGGAGGGAGGGAAGTCAGCTTTACTCAGCCTGTGATCCAAAGTGAACCAAGTAGAAGACACACTAAAAATACACTGCTTTTCACTGCAGATGTGACAGCCAGTATGCTAGTAAATTAACCTCACAATGTGACAGCAGACATTTTCAGCAGTAACTTGCATAAAGCATCATGCATTTTACAGAGAAAATGGATATTGGTCAAGACCACAGGTTCATGTCCTGACATTAAGAAAATAAGCTGTTTTTTTATTACAGTCTTTCACACACAATCCACAGAACAGCATCTTGCCATCTTACAGGTGGGCTGTTTCAACAGCCCTCGATTTGATTTTGCAAGCTTCTTTCAAAGGCCAGTTCATCCCTAAGCACCTTTATGCACTGCCTTAATTCTGCAGTAGTGGAAACCAAGGCATCACAGGTTCTAATCACTTGCCCAAGATGAAAAAGTAAATCTGCAACAGCCCAGCAATAAAGCCCAAGAGAGTCATGAGATAATGATAGGAATTGTCAGCATATCATTTTCTCATTACTTCACAGTTTGATGAGGGATAACACATTACAGAACCACAGCTGTCCATGTGAAATTGTCAGCCTTAACTTTCTGTGTCTGTGAACTGCTTACTGAAGCAGTTAACGGACTTCACTTACAACCTTGTGGTTTCACTTCTGTATTTCATGTCTATGCATTTTTTTTCCAAGTGCCAGCATTTTTCTTCCAACAATACCTAGTAAAGGTATTGTTTGCTATAGTATGGGCTGAAAGGGAAATAGAAATTGTTCAGTTAATCTCTTTATCAGTCTGTACAGCTTTTTTGTTTGTTTGTTTTATTTTTGTTGTGAGCTTCTGCAAGTACTAGAGATGCCTGGGCACTTCCTTGGTTGTGCATGTGAACATTTGCAGCAAATGAATTTCACATTTGACTGTGAGCCAGTCAAGAGAAGAGTCGGTCACACAAATCAGACAGTTCTCTGCTCTGCAATAGGTGCTTTTCTTTCTCAGTGTGATATTCCACACAGGTAGTTGAATGCAGCTTTCATCTGTTTTGCAGAAGCATCTTTCCCCTGACCACTAACGACATTTCTCTAGACTAGTCTATGGTTCTCACTGGTAGTGTTCTGCACTTCTGAGAACACTTGGCCAAATTAATTCCTGGCAAAATTCTAACTTGTTTTGCAATCAAGCAATTACACCCGAAAAGAAGAGGAAAGGAAAGAAAACCCTAACAAACAAACAATAAAACCCCTAAATCCCAGTTTTGATCACTTAATAGCCAAAACCAAGCACATGGTTCCATTTTGGGTTTCTCTGGGTACCATGGGCCACTAATATATTCAGGGCTGTACCAAGAGTGGAGCAGAAAGACAGCTATCTCTGGGCGAACAAAGGCACAAGATGGAGAACTGTCATGGTTTTCCACATTCCACATCTTAACATCATGTAGTGCACTGGGAGTTAAAGGGTTAACATTCCAGGTCTGGGTGCCCATCCCACAAGAGAAGAACTACTACCTCCCCCAGAGGACTGTTTGCTGTTCTGTTACCATTTCCGCTCAGAGGGAGAAGATAAATACCATCCACAAAACATTTTCCACCCTTCCTTTTTGACCTCAGCAGTGTGTGTACTCCCTAGGTCATCTTGCCTCAGCATTAGAGTAAGCCCTTCAGCTTTTGGACACCCTCATTATATTTGATTTATTAGCTTCAATTCTAATTATACTGTATCACAGCGTGCTATCTTGCATCCCAATATCTTATTTAGTAAAATAGTTTGTTTCTCCTCAGATCATTGCCACTGTTTTGCTTTTGGGTCCATCTCTCAACCCCTTTTCCTGTTTCCCTTTTCCAGGCCATGGATCCCTCTACCTTGCTTGCCATGGAACCAGGCCAAACCAGCCTGTAAACCACTGACAAGAACAAAACACAGCAGATCTCCTTGAATTTTGGGGGATTAGTGGGAGACCTTGCAGGCTGCTCCAGTGGTCCTAGGAAGGGAGGCTGCATTGCTTTTGTGCTCCAGAAAGGAGCATTCCTTGCTGAAGTCCTGTACCCTGAAAACAGCAGACTGAAAATCCCTGCTTACTGGATCAATAGGAAAATGACATCAGCCATATCTGATGAACCAGGAACCTGTGCGTGTAATTTTACAAAGCAAGCTATCAGGTTCAGGCTTTGGAGCTGAAGGTTTCCTCTCAGCAACAGCAATTCACCTGCAAGATGCCAAATGAAAATGCACAGAAGTGGATCAAATGAAAGTTCTGATACCTCATCTTCAGGGGCTTGTTCCCTGAGCAGATCAGACTGGGGCAACTGTGCAAGTGTCCAAGGGATATTGTGGTGACATCTTAGCCTGGTGTACTTCCTGCTCCATTTGAGTTCTAACTTGCTCTCTAAAGCTTACATGGGAAATAACCCTCAGTCCCATCCAGGGAATGAATTTGCTGGTTCTGGCTTTCAGCTCTGTGTGTAGCTCCAAGCCTACAGCCCCAAAGCACAGCAGGATAACTACAATCTCTTTCATGGCGGAGGTATAAGCACGGTGTCCCTTGACACTGGAAAAATAGCTTTGAACCAGGCATTTGAAAATGCATTTCTGTACTAATCTACAGGATTCCTCATCCTGGAGAAGTCCAAAACTTCTGCTCTCTGGCAGACAGCGCATATGTAGGTAAATGCTGAGGTCACCAGCAAAAGAGTGTAAATTACTGTAGTCTGAAATGTGGTAACTGACACCCAACCTTACCCAGCGGGTTTCATTTTAACGTTAAATAAATGAGCCCCAGCTTTAAAAACATGTTAAACAACAACACTGGCATTCATTTACTTTTGTTTAGTGGTACTGAAAGCAAATATGAAAAACTTATAACACTATATATCATTAGCTGATTAAACACTACAACAGTTACAGCAAAAAGCTCTTTCTAAATGCCATCACCCAGGTCTGCTGCATGACATTCAGATTCTTCTGCTCCAGTGCATGCTGAGAGCTCCTTCAGCCCTTCAGCAGAATGTGTAGGCTTTTCCAAGAGTCACATAAACAATATGAGATCCTAACTAAGCTAGTCTTAGAAGGAATTAAGAGAAACAAAGCTTTTTGCAAACAACACAATTGATTTAATGGGCATGAATACATTTACAAATATCATACTCAATTTCATGCAAATGTCATATCAGTACTATTGACTTTATCAGTGTGAGATCTCTCACTATAGATCTGTAAAGCCAGCTGTCCCACTAAGGTAGGAAAGGCCAAAGAAGGAGTGCTTTTGAACAACGCACTTGGTTCTGCTGCAGATTGACTGGGTAACTTCGGGACAGCTTTCAAAAGCCATCTGGAACTCAGAAAGTTACATTTTTGAAGAAATCCATGTGTTGTAACAGTTGCTTTCCTTGCTAAGTACTGAAAAATGTGAACCACTAGATTGAGGGCACCGTCAGCCAAGCTTCTCCTCTGTTTTCTCATCTATAATACAGACACAGTATTATACGGCACTGGATTTTTATCCTGCAGTCCCTTATTGAGGGGAAGGGGGGTGAAATTATGCCAGGAAGATTATTTTGTGTCTACTTAAAAGAGAAACACTTTGCAAATCACAGTTCAGAGATTACTGTGTGGCACATCCTATAGACAGTAATGTAGGAGGAAACTAAATACAAGATCTTTAATTCCAATACATGCTTATACAAATGTTCTATTTCAAAACTGCCTCTAAATTATTTCAAGAAAGCAGAGAATGTTCACTCCCCAAAGTGTTAAATTATGCACAGGATTCAGTTCCAGTAAAATACCCATTTTGATGCTAAATTTATTTTTCCCTCCTTATTAATTGCATGTGCTGAAAAGACCACGAAGTCCACAATAACCTGAAGCCATTTCACTGAATGCTGTAAAGGTCATTTAAGAATGCAGCATAATGAATAAGCAAGACAGTTCTTGCATTATGACATGCCACAAGGCCTGGATGACACACCTTCTGTACACTTTGCTGCCCGCTTCTTTCCTGAGTGCGGTACTTCATGAAGGAGCAATTTTGGTCTGCAGACTAATAACGCAAGACAAGTTGCCCAGGTTGGAAACATGGGAGGAGTCACCTAGAAGAATGTAGCTGGCAAAGCGCTGGATTAATAATTAACAAGGTGAACAGGAGGAAGAAGAGAGAAGCCTGTACTGACAGTCAAGTTTAGGGCTACCTTCAGGAGGCCCAAATGCTTTATTGGAATGTTCCTCTGGAGTATACTTTATTCAGCTTAAAAAAAGCCCCATCATTTGGATTTCCATTGCAAGTGAAAAATACAATCACCTCCCACAACAGCTCCACTGAGCTGACCTTCCCTTTGGGATATTACCCTGCATACCTGGACTCCTCCAGTTCCTTGAGCCCGCTGAGCAGATGGCAAGCCAAACTCACAACTCAAAGTCCAGTTCTTGAACTCTGACTCCTTTTCGCATGCTCAGATGCCCTCAGACCCAAGGCTGATAGACACAACTCAAGCTGGTATGAGGAATGAAAGACCAGTGCAACTTAAGGGCTGAAAAATTCACACTAAAGTAGTCTGAACACTATTCCAAAGAAGGCTTGAATACTCCTTTTTGCAAAAGCCAGCGTAACAGTAACCTTGCCACAGGCCCCACACTGCTTTAATTCTGCCAATGCAGTTTAAGCCAGATCACTTGTACGTTGAGAGAATCCCTAACTTAAACATTTGCAAGAAAGTAAAACCACATTCCTTCCTTTATGTATTATATATATTGCTACAATTACTTGAATAATATTCAGCATCTCTACTAAAGAGACTCACTGGCACAAGTCTTGGTGTGGACACAGTATATAGCTATGGTAATCAGATGTGTGCTATGGGGGATTTGATACCAATGGAGCTACAAGTCTGGTAACAGGACACACACCCTGCGGTATATCCTACGCTATTCAGTTCTTAGGGGTGGCAATAAACCAACCAACAAAACAAACAAACAAAAACTGCTTCAGGGTTGACAAGTAGAATGAGTCTTGAGTAGGCTAACAAACACAGGGAAGAGTCTGAAAGAGGAAAAGAGACAATTCAGCATAATTCCCCATCTCAGGCTGCTCACCAGCAAGTACCAGTCTCCACCAGCACACATACGGGGTTCCTGGATTTCAGTACCAGCCCTCCAGCAGGCTTACTGCACAGTCACAGATGGAGCTTGTTTTCCTCCCTTCTGTCAGCACAAGACCTTCCTCTCCACCTGACCTTGCCCTGCAGGACAAGCCTTCTGCTCATCAGCCACAGGGGTCTGCTATAAGCATCTGTCTCTGCTCTCCTGCTCCAACACATTTGGACATGCACTCAGCCCCCAATATCTGCTCATTTTAAAAGTGAAAGCTGTTCACATCTTTGTGCATACCGAGGAACAGGGTGGAGACTGAGCATCCTTTGTATTACAACTGCTGGGCAGATGGCATTTGCCAATGACACTTCACAACAAGGGTAACTCCACACTTCTGGTTTGTGCTTTCATCGATTATGATGTACAATTCAGAGCACAAAGAAGCTGCAGAATTGCTGATCTGGGCAATGTCACGCACTAAAAGGAGCTCAGTAGACAAATTTCCCTGTATTCACTTAAACTGCAGGGTGTCTTAAAACACAGAACTTTAAAACCAAATGTAGACATCGCAGTCATTTTTGCAGTAGATGCCAACAGAAGTGCAAGTAATAGGGTTAGAGTAAGCAGAAGGGGGAAAAGCTACAACCAAACTGAAACAGCTCGCTTGAAGAACATTCCATCTGTGAAATATGTTTCATCCTCTCTCCCACTGTGGCAGCAATGAGATCCTTGACAGGAAAGGAAACTGGCAGCCTAAGTGTCTCAAAAAACTCTCATAAGATGTACTTTACCCATTACAGCATTTTAGCATAAAGGTTCGTGGAAGGCCTGACCAAAACACAACTAAAATCTCTGAAGTGATTGCATGGGCATCAGATGTAAGGTTAAGAGTGCAAGCATGAGAGATCTGCTGCTTTTTACTGATTTACTCACAGTGCCTCTCCCTTCCCCAGATCCACTTACGCTTCATCCTGGAAACAACCGTCAGGCACAAACAAAACAGGGGTCAAGTCAATCTGCTCACTCTCAGCACCATCAAAGCAAATGGTTGGCCAGGAACTAGCAATGCATATTTGAGGCTCCTGGAAGCCTGCGGTCAGTCAGTTCTCTACACAGCGGTGGGCTGCGGGCTGCATTTTTGAGTGGTTGTGTTGGGCTTTTTTTCCCCCCCTGCAATGTTTTGGTTTTGTTTTCCTTCCCCCTTTCTTGGTTGCTTGAGGAAACCCAAATAAAAGCTAGAGGGAAGCCTTTCAGCCTACCTTTAGGCATGCTGAGTATTAGGAGCAGTTCCTGCCCCCATCCCTCACCTCTCCACCCAGTCAGCAGCCTGCAGGTTGCCTCGCTACCAGGCACACTCTGGAGCTTATTTCCTTCAAAACACAGCAGAAGACATTTGCAGTTTACTACAGAGCCGGTGCACTGCGGTGCTGCGGGCAGCCATCAGCTGGGGGGGAGGGTTTGAACAAAAACACACCTACAAACACAGAGCTTTGTCTCCAGGTGTGTGTGTGTGTGTGGGGGGGTGTTTCGGTAGGACTTCACACCGTGACTCAGCCCGCACAAGGAAACGCAGTTATTGCTGATAGAGTCACAGAGCGGCGGCTCTGTTTGTGGACAGGGCAATGGACAGGGCAGCGCTCAGGTGGCCATTCCTCAGCGCTGACTGAGTGCGAGCAGCAGCTCATCGCTCCCATCGTCTGCACAGCGATGACAAAGCGCTGCCTTTCATCGCCTCCTTGAAACGACACGAGCACCGTGAGACGCTGCATCTCCATTGCGGCCTCAAAAAAAAAATACAAGAGAAAGAAAAGAAAAAAAGGCACGGCCGTTCTTTAACAAGGGAGCAGCGAATGAGCTCGCCACCATCCCAGGGCCGAAGGGAGGCGATCCATAAGGGCGATGTATCCGAGCTGCTCTGGGTCACGTTCCCCTCCTCCCTGTGGGCCCGCCTCAGCCCGTAGCGGCGGTTGGCCGCGCGTGCCGCCCCTCCCCACACTCTCCCCAGCCGCCACCACCGCCCAGCGCCGCTCGGAGACTCCCAGGGGCTCTTTAAATAGCGTCTATAAATACAACAGCCCAGCTCGCCTCCCTATTGGCAGCCGCCTGCCGGCTGAATTGCATGGAGGGGCGGGGACTGAGGGTTACGTGGGGGACAGGCCGTGCCTCGGTGCTGCCTTCACGCTGCATTGCTGCCACCACGGGGCATTGCTGACTGATCGTGTTGGCCGTGCCCGAGGACTCAGCCTCTGAGTCCGCAACTGTCCCAGCCGAAGCCAAACGCAGAGCCAGGGTTGCTCGCTTTGTGCTGAATCAGCTTGAAGTTGTATTAGACAATGGTGAGGTTTCTTGGCACGGAAAAAAAAAAATCTGGAATTCTGACAACTCCTGGAATTTCCACCGCTGCCCTCATTTCTTTGGGCCCTCCCTCAGCTGACCTGCTGTGAGCTCAGTGCTCCGTGCTCCATGCTCATGTTGGGGAGCAGCACCCCAACCCCACGTGCTGGTTGGAGAACAAAAGCGCCCTTTATTTGTGTCGTTTTAGGGCATGGCAGCTTAGCAATGCGGCTCGGGGGTCATCATATGTGGGAGTTTGTTCCAACTCAGATCCTGTGGCAGCAAATCATATGACTTCGAGAGAATCTCGGCTTTATTAAAGGAAGTTAAAACGCTCCTGGATCTCATGACGTGCAGAAGATGGGCTACATGAAAACTGAAGGTGGAGCAGGTCCAGGATTTGCTCTGTAAATGGGAGCTGTGAATGCAGGCAGTGCAGCCCTGAGAGCTGGCATGCAGGGCATGCGGTACCTCCTGTATGCTGCACTTAGCACTGATCCTATTGGAGCTGTGCTGACCCAGATCTGCCTGAGGATTTTTGAGTGCACATGTAAATACACTCTATCTCTGCAGTTAATTTCTGAGCAGTTCTAATTAAACCTACCTTTATTTAAACACCCTTATTTAAGCTCCCTTGCTATTCCCAGGACTGCTTACTGTTTGCAGGGAGTGCTGTCGTGCCTCTATCCCTTCCTGCTCTGAATTTCCTTGCTCTTGGGGCAGCAGTCTCAGCACCTTGCTGTGTGCAATGCCATGCAATTGCTGAGCATGCACCCACAGCGTGGTCTGAGCCTGATGGACAGAGGGGCTGCCCAGCTGGAGCTGTGTGATGCTATTTCAGGCATGTGGATGCAATGCATCCCGCTTTGCTCATCCCTGCTGGGCTTTGTGTCAGACACACCAGTCTCATGTGGGTGTTATGGATGTTCTGGGATGGGTAAAGCAGCTGGTTGGAGGCTGTGCACGGGGAACTAACGCACTTAAAATAGCAAGATGACTACATGTAGGCAAATGAAGGAGGCCTTGGCATGGCTAAAGCCCTGCCCTGCTATGTCATTTCAATACCTGGCTCATGGCAGGAAGCCGACTTGGATGGCTGGACTCAGGTGCAGTGCTTAGAAAAAAATAAGGTCAAATATGAATGGTGCTGCCTCTGCAGTTAGGTGGAAGCTGAAAGGGTCTTGGTCTTTTTGGATGGGGAGGGTGTCACAGCTATGCACTTCAGCATTTTGGTTCTCTTTAGTCAAGCCTCAGGTAGCTACATGCATTTGCAGGCCTTGCCTGCAACCTGACTGCCACAGCTAGTACTCTGCCCTGGATGCTTGCTGCAGGTTGAAAGTGCAAGTAAGTGTATTGGGCTTTTGTCAATTGCTACAAGCTCCGGGGACTGCAGATGGTCTGAGAACATCCTGCAGAGAAAGGATGGAGAAGTGAGGGTCCTCTGATGCTAGAGGAACTCTGTGAGTTCAGAGCAGAAGTTACTCTGTGCTCTAAGTATCTGTGGGAGCCAAGGAGGAGAAAAGAACTATCTTTGTATACAGTCCTTATAAACAAGCAGGTTACACCAAGCTTGGATCTGACTCACGCATTTTTGCCATCCAAGTGAAGCTGTTCTGTGCAGAGTGACAGAAGGCTGCAGCCAGATCCATGTGGTAAAAGCCCCAGTATGGAACAAGCTGCTCCATAAAAGGCATAGAGCTATAAACCTGCTGTGTTCCCAGGGCTTCCAGAGCAGAGCCTTGTTGTGCCCAAAGCCCATGTCCCATCTGGTTGAGAGGGCAGGGAGAGGTGGCAAAGGGACAGGGAGAAGAGGCCACAGGGCCTTCAGCAAAGGGAAGCTTTGGCCTGTGGTACCCTGGGTTCTCCCTCATGGCAGCCTGGCCTGGGCCTGGTTCTAACAGCACAAGGGGATCTATTAGCCCCACCCTGCGAAGAAAGAAGGTTGGTCTAAAGGATATGAGGTTGGCCATGCAGGTGCAGTCCTCAGGCCTAGAGAGAAGGCTCCTGGCAATGCGTTTGCTGATACAGGTATTAAGCACCATTAACAACTGGTCAGAGTATTCTGCTGCAGAGGGTATAGGTACAAAGACTGTGGTGGCATTGTTTTGGACACTGAAGTGATCTCCAGGCTGTCACTCATTTTGGAGGCTTTCTGCAGAGAAAACAGGCAACCTTAATCAACCCTTGCACTGGTAGACACTTGGTACAGATGCTTCAGTACATGCTTCCAAAGTTTTCCTCACACTACGCTGGCATATGAGGCCCTCTCTGAGAGCGAGTTACACAGCTAAAAGCATATCTAGTTCCTATATCTCACATGTTTAGGCTCTGCTTTTGTCCCCTGGAAGTCCTGCTTTGAAGGCCAGAGCATTACACAGGCCCAGATGTGAATTTCTGAGGGCTGAGAAGCTTCCTCACACAGACAGCCACCTTTGGAGGTAGGGCGTGTGGCTCCGGCTCCATCTGAGCGGTGCTTGCTGCCCCCAGCTGCTCGCTGCCAGAGAGCATCTGTCTGCAGCCTGAGTGCAGCACCCTGCATCTAACCGCAGCAGGAACATGATTTCATTGCATCCCATCACAACTGTGCATTTTGCCAGCTGACACAGACCTTTGCTTCAGGCCATTTTTAAGGCTTTTGGACGGAGTGTCTGAGACACAAACACGTGACTCTGAACACATTGAAAGATCACAGGCCGTGTATGCAAGGAGCTAGATTTGCAGCAGACTAAGCAGTTATTTAGGGCTCTGAAAGCAACCTGGCATCTGAAGTCTGCCATGCATTCTCAGTAGTCTGCCTCTGTCAGTGTCACCATCACCCATGGAGCCTCTGCATGTCAGTGCTCAAGTTCAATGTTGTCATTTTTTCCCCAGCACAACCACTGAATATTGGTGAGGATTTCACTAAATGCCTTCCCAGGGCTGGCAAGAAACCAAAAAGGGGTGGGGAGCCAGGAAAAGTCGGCTGCCGTTCTCCTGTGCCACGTGAACAGCAATGCTTTGGACACTTTCAGAGCCAGATCACAGTCCTCCCGGACTTTCAAAAGGTTCACACCTAAGGAGCTGGCGTGAGGTGCCTGGGGGTTTCCAGGGCACTGAGGGATCCTCATCTCTTTTCACTGAGATGTAGATAGTTTGTAAGATGCTGACAGTTGTGTGTCTCACCTCTCACGTAGTCTATCAAAGTTTCTTGGCTGTAGTTGTAAGAGTAATACCTGTGGCCTTTAAAGCAGCATTTGTCTTAGCTAGCAAGGTAATCTGCATGTGTCTTAAATGCTTGTAATTAAAAGGGCCTCATAGCTCGTGTAGTGAGGAACCAAATAGACTTCAGGAGCACATGAATAATTCAGAGTGCATTCCTTTCTTTTTAAAGAAAGGCAGTTCTTTTTCTGTCTCCTCAGCGTGACCTGATGTTCCCTGATGGGAAGCCAGGACCGGTCTCCCTAGTGCATGCAGGTCACAGAGCTGTCACTCCCAGTGAGCTGGGAAGTTCAGAGAGAAGCAAAACATTTAGCAAGGAAAGAAGTTCTGTAACATCAGCTTCTCTAATCTGGATGTGCTTGCTTGGAGTGCTGCTGCCTCTCCAATAGGTACTCCACCCAGCCCTCAGATAATAATCACAAGCTATTTCATCGGCTCTGTTTCCTTTTACATTTTTGTTGTTAACTCCATCAGCTGAACTGATAGTGTTTAGCTTGAGAATGTGCGCCTTGAACAGCTTGATGTCTCACGAAGCAAAAAACCAACTAAAAAACCCCACTCTGTTATTTGGGCTTCAGGCTATGAAAACATTGTCCTGCAACATACTCAAGCACGTACTCAGCTTTGTTTCAAGGAGGCTGCTTTTAAGCTTGTCTGGAAGAAACCAGGGCCAGAAATAAACATTGCCAGGGTGAGCCGAACAGCTAAATAGATGCTGTACATTTGTGGCATCACGTTCTCAGGAAAACCACTGCCATGCCCCACCATCCCAGCACTCCCTGGGGGAGGAACAGCCCTGCTGTCAGAGGGCCCACTGCTCCTGTTTTCACTCAGACAGAAATTCCACCAAGAGCAAGAGCTGATAGGGCTGAGTGGAAATTGCAAAACTAGATTCAGATTGGCACGCAGTGGAAAGCCAGGAATCCTCGGTGATAACGTGTTTTCTTCTTTGAAGCATACATCAGTTTCTGAAACAGATTTTAGTTTTCAGAAGTGTTATTTCCTCCCTCGGTTGCTCATAGTTTCCCTCTTACACAGAATTATTTTAGCAGCCCAAAATACATATCTCTCTATGTAAACTTCAGCAGCACGTTAAAGAGACACTGCCCAAAACATTTTAGTTCTCATTAAGTGAAATGCACAGTGTCTGACATGGAAAGCTCGCATTAGTTTAAGCCTGAATAATTCAAGCCATCTGTTGAGGAGGCCTCGTAAAGTCCTTTTGTGCTGGACTGGATTTCTCTAAGGCATCCCTTCCTCATAGCAGGACTCCAGGGTGACTCTTACTCTTACAGCTTCCCCTGCCACATCTGCAGTGCACTAACAGTGTTTGCCTGCAGGACATGGTACTTCCTAGTAAAACAGCTCTCATGAACCCCAGGATGCTTTTCCTTCCCTCCTGATCACACAGTGTGGCTTCGGACCATAATTCCTGTGGGCACCCAGAATACAACCTGCCTCTTCGAGGACCTTTGCATGTGTTTTGGTAAAGGATCAAGAAGTTCTTCAGCCAGCATACAAAGCAGTTCAGAGAGAATAATAGTGCACATGTAATAATCCAGGCATATCCCTGGCATGATGAGAGCTTCTCCCAAAGTCCATGATGGAGCTCAGTACCCTCCGTCACTCACAAGGCATTCCCTGAGGCTGCAGCTGCCCGGGCAGGGTAAAAACCCACATTGTCCTAGGATAGTCATCCTTCCCAGCTGGCCAAACAGGCGGCAGGGACTCTGCTTTTTCACGGCTCCAGTGCCCTTCACTGACTGGTTGCAACCCCCTGTTTGGTGTTTGCTTTGTCCCTTCTCTGCTGTTCAGTGCTGAGGAAATGAATTCAACCTGGGCGGTAGCCATCAGCCTGTGCAAGGGCTCTCCAGCTGGATGGAAAGTCATCCACGCTCAAGAGCTTTCCATCAGTGTCCCCGTGCCAAGTGGAGGAATTTTCCCCCTCTTCTCTGGAGAGCTGCAGCTCTGTGCCGCAGGGAAGGAGGGCCAGCAGCTGAACCAGCCATCGAAATGGAGCCTTGTTCTGCCAGAAGCATGCTGAGCAAGGCCCCAGGGCCAAACTGGGTTCTAGGGGGCATGCTTGCCTATGCAGCTGAAATCCTCACATCAATAACCTACGAATTAAAGCTCATTATGGGCCCAGTTCACCTCTTCAAAAGCATGTGCTTAATTTGGCATAATTGGAGCAGCATTTCAGTGCAGCCTTTATATGCACTATTTAAATCTACGAATGGTATTTTAGTGGCACAAATGGATTCCAGGTGCAAAGAGAGGAGGAGGGAACCTCTCAGCAGAGCACAGTCATTTCAGACAATCAGTGGCTGTAATTTGCAGACATACAAACACAGGAGAAGCTATTAAGGACCTCTGCCAGGCCCATGCCACCCAGGGTGACAGAGAGATGCTCTGGGCTAACTTCTGCCAGCTTGCTTTATGAGATGAGTCGTGGACTGAAAGAATTCCTACTGCAGATTGGATGATAGAGGCTGGCACTCAGAAGTGACCAGCGCTAGTCAGAGATTTATGTTTTTTCCCAGCTGAGCCAACAGCAGTAGCTCGGATGTCTGTTTAGCCCTCATTTCTGTGGTTACTGGAGGGGTGGCAGAACATCTGCCTGCTTGCATACACTGCTTTCCAGCAGCTGTCCTAAGGACTGCAGTTTCCCAGTGGGGACATCCTGATTATAATAAAATCAGCAACGTTTTTGCCTACATTTTAATGGCAGTAGTGTTTGACCAAAACAAGCCTTTTGAATTCAGTATTTTGATTCTGGGAAGAGCACACAACTGAAAATTTAAAAAAAAATTAAAAAAATTAAAAAAAGAAAGAAAGAAAGAAAGAAAGAAAGAAAGAAAGAAAGAAAGAAAGAAAGAAAGAAAGAAAGAAAGAAAGAAAGAAAGAAAGAAACCATAAACCTTTTTTTAAGAGAAATGTATACAAACAAAAGGAAGCTCAGCTTAAACTATGAAGTGCAAGCCCGAGCTAACAGAGAGCAGCCCATGTCTGCCACTGAGCTCCATGACAACTGTTGTCTGGACAGGAACCAGAAGTTTGGTCTTCATTTATGAGCTGCATAATCAATACGAGCTGAGGCCAAACCTCACAATTTTTATAAGCCTGGGCTATTTCTTGCTTCATATTATGAGGCACAAGAGACGGGGCTGACTTAGATTTATAAAACCTTGGCTTGGACACAAAAAGCATCAGCATGACTACCAAGGATGAGTGTGTTCTCAGCTAGGGCTGGCCTCTCCAAAAACTGGGACATTTTACTGAACTTTAAAGGCCCAGTTCCAGAGGAGATGCAGGGTTTGTTTCTAAGATAGCATCACTTGTGTATTACATGTAGCAGTATCATATTGCATACAGGGCATTTGAGGTGTTTGGCCTTTTCCTTTTATTCAGTCCTAGAGAGCAGAGCAGAGCAGTCCTGGAACTGCTGCCGTTATCCCACGAGTTGGGCTTTCAGCCTTCAGGAGCTACAGAAGCCATAGTGGCTTTTGTCAGGCACCCAAATTCCTTTGAAAAATGTCATTAAAAGTATTTTTCTCTGTGATATACCACTGAAAAGCAGTTGAGTGAAGTGAGACAGCACTGCTGGATGCCACACAGAGACACTACGGAGCAATTCAGGGTCTGAAGGGAAGAATAACTTTTCCCAATTAGAACTTTAAGGTGAACTGAGACAGAGATTTTCAAGAGAGCAAGAAAAACCTGCCTTTTTCCCTCTAAGGATTGCACTGAGAGTTTTTTGATGGCATCGGGGAGCTAGTACAGTTTTCCACCTTATCCAAAAGATGGCACTATTAACATTGCAGATGCACTGCATCCCATTGTGACACTGCAGCTCTGAGCTGCCAGTGGCAGGAGAGGAGAGGAGAGGAGAGGAGAGGAGAGGAGAGGAGAGGAGAGGAGAGGAGAGGAGAGGAGAGGAGAGGAGAGGAGAGGAGAGGAGAGGAGAGGAGAGGAGAGGAGAGGAGAGGAGAGGAGAGGAGAGGAGAGGAGAGGAGAGGAGAGGAGAGGAGAGGAGAGGAGAGGAGAGGAGAGGGCTAAGAAGCTGGGGTGGGAAACATTGAAGTCACTTTTATCAGATTGCTCCCCATCCATCCTAATCAGTGTGGCAGTGTCAAGCAGGCCCTCAGGACCTTGGTGCAGTCTCTTGCAGGCAGTAGGAACAAGACACAGAGGAAGGACCTGGTCTGCTCCATGGGTCATTCTCTTGAGATAGCTCTGACACAGAGGGGTCTTCCGGCAACTCCTGCCTAGAGAGTGAAAGGGGCTCTCACCTGGGGAGTCTGGCACTGCAGTCACTATGCTGTGACCCACCTAGAAGCTATCTTTGTAGAAAGAGATGGAAAACAATGGATCAGCATTGCGGGGGAACATGGGAATATTACACGAGAGTATAGTACAGGCAGTGAGAAATTCTGTATTAGCTTGAAATTACAGGAGAAGTTTAATTATACTTCTATCCCTTTCAATCCAATCTTTACTTCAAAGAAGACCCAGGAGCTTGTCATTCGAGGCTTAATTGACCTATTTGCAATTAAGACAACTCATTCATACATCTGGGGATGCATTTTCTTAGATTTCAATTCATTGTTTGAAGATTGTAAGGCAGAAGGGGACTGTAAGATCATTTCGCCTGCTCCCTTGTGTATGAACTTTCATCTGCACACTTTCTTCCTGTGCTCTACAACATGTAGCAGGGCAAACCCATCAAGGTGCTCAGCCTGAGGCTGGTACTTCCCAGGGATGGGCAATGTGCTGCTTTCCTTGATTGCTGGTTCCAGCAGCAGTCAGTCATCCTGAGATAAAAACGAAAGCACAGACACGGGGATCCAGGATGCTGCCTGATCCAAAAATGCTTAATGATCAGTGGTTCACACAGTGGCTGTTAATTCTTTAGATAAAATACGTAAAACATAAATTGAATTATAAAGTAATTATGAGATGTTAATTTTGCCAGTGGAGCTGATGAACTCCAAGTAGACACAGCTAGAGCAGACCAAACAGCGGGAGTCATCATTTCTTCTCCTGGCTGTAACTTACATGATTTAAAACTCTGGTCATTTGGGTGATGGCTTATGTTTTACAGAACTCAGGCTTTCGTTACCCTTTGGAAGCTGTGACTGGGAAATGCCCCCACAAGATGTCACAGGCAGCTCTTTCCATGCAGTGCTTGGCAGATGTGCAGGAAAATTACAGCAGAAAGTGGGCTCTCAGCTGGGCCTTGTGCTGAGGCGCTAATGCACGTGTTGTAACTATTTGTCACTATGTGGTTTGGGGTGCTTTTTCCTCCCTGTAGTTTCCTTGTCAAGTTATAAATCCAGCTGAGAGTCGGAAGACGGCAACATCACATCTGCTCAGGAGAACTTGCAGTGAATTGAGTTGATGGTGCAGCTCTCCCTGTCAGTGTGAGTGTGGGTGCCAGCACAGTGCCAGAGGCCTCCGCAGGGCAGTGCTGCCCACAGACACACCACAGCACTCCTATCCACGGGCTACCTTCCTTTCCCTGATTTTTTCAGCAGCTCTGTTACCCCCTGCCTCCTTCTTCCTACTCCCTTTGTCCTCCTCTCCAGGCCCTTCATACTGCCTTCAATCTTCCTTTCTCTTAGCTGCTGTCCTGAGGCCTCCTTTCCCCTCTCCCTGCATCCAGACACCTTTCCTGCTATGCTGCCTTGCCCTTCAGCTCTCTGTCATTTAAGAGGAGCTCAAATGGACTGCCCCTGCTCTCCCATACACTGGCTGAGGGACACCAGACTTTTATCCTTCACTATGACCAACAAACCGGCAACTAGATAATGTCAAATGACTCCTGACAACAAGGACGAGCCACCTGGGGCCCAACTGTTGCAAGGCCTTGTATGATTGGAAGGCCAAGGCTTGCAGCGGGAGGCAGCCCTACCTATGGTTTGAATGCTCTGCAAAGGGGAGAAAATCCCCCAGAAAGAGCATTGGGTTTTGATATCCCTTGGGAGGAACATGGATGTCCCAGAGGGCAGGCTAGCAGAGGGGGAGTGTGGGGAGAGCCTGCAGGACTTCCTCCTGCAGCCTAAGAATGATAGAATGATAGAATCCTTAAGGTTGGAAAAGACCTCTGAGATCATCAAGTCCAACTATCAGAGAGAAAAATGAACTTTTATTGAATAAACCTTCTTGCAGTACACGCATGGGGCTGCGAGCCACGGCCAGAGCAACCCAATGGGGCCCATGGGAACATGGGTCCAAGGCCCCAGTGACTGGTGTGAAACACCAATGCCAAGCACACGAGATGTGGGCAATGGAGTGGGCAGCGGCACCGGGAAAAGCCCAGAAACTTGTGGCACTTGTGCTGGAGCACATGGTGCAGGTGAGGACAGCTCATTGTGACGAGCCAGCAATGGACTGTGGCATGGCTGTGGGTTGGGCAGTGATGTGTCCAGGTGAAGGTGAAGTGAAGGTGACGCCCAGGAGCTTGGCCAGGCCATGCTGTGAGACATCTCCAGGCAACGGATTGTGACTCCATAGCCCACGGATCCTTCTACGTGGGCGCAGCGGCTCAGCCCAGCAGTTCGTGCCTGGCCTCCGACCGAGCGTGTGTGCGAGGACTGGAGTGTGGACAGGGCGAGCTTTGGTGCTGGAACGTGCTCTGGGTGCTGCTAGCGCAGCTCTCAGCGGCCGTCTCAGAGCCACTTGTTCTTTCCCCGACCCTGCTGGGAGCAGGTAGACGGGGCAGCCCAGAGAGGCGAGTGCAGCAGCATAGGTAGGCGGCACAAGGACCGGCAGGGTTGGGGGGCATCTCGAGGGACCCTTCCCAGGCCGCCATGTGACTCACGTCTCTTGTCCTCTTGTCCTCTTCCAGCGTGACACCTGCTACTGCTGCAGCGCCAGTGCTGGGGAGCGCGTTGCCATCTCCCGCTCCCCTTGGCCCACCGCAACTGGTGGAAGCATGGAGGCAGCATTAGACACTCGCTGCCCTGTGTGCCTGGAGAACTGGGACAGTGCGGCGTACGCCATGCCGTGCTGCCACCAGTTCTGCTTCACCTGCATCCAGCGGTGGACGAGCACCAGGCCACAGTGTCCGCTTTGCAAACAGGGTGTGCAGTCCATCATTCACACCGTGCGAGCGGACAATGACTACGAGGAGCTGGTCCTCAGACCAGCTGCTGTGGCATCCGTTGCCACGAGGAGCCCCGCAGGCCCCCAGGCAGCCCGGCCATGGCCTGCAGTGCCCAGGCGTCCTGTGGGCGGCCTCTCCCCTGCCACCTGGGCTTCCATCTTCAGGGAGCACCCAGCCCTGCTGCGGCCCCTGCGCTCCTGGCTGAGATGGAAGCTGAGCCGCATCCCGGGCGTTGAGGGGCCAGAAGCAAATGTTTTGGCCAACAGTGTCATCTGGGCGCTGCTCCTCGTTGGCCTGGCAAAGGAGACCCTCATAGAAATGCTGGATCCCGACCTGCACAGCCACACGGTGCCCTTTGTAAGGCAGTTCATCGCCTTCACTGTGCAGAGGTGCAGCAGGGAGGCTCTGCGCTTGCTGGGCCTCAACATCAGCCCTGCTGCTGGGGCAGAAGAAGCCAGCACAGCATCAGAGCCCAGAGCTGCCCCACAACAGGAGGCTCCTGTCTCTGACCCAGCGCCCTCCATCAGCCCTGCCAGCTCCAACAGGGACGAAATGCTGGGCAGGACAGGAGAAGACATCAATGGGCGTCCCAGCCGCCCACATTCCAACCCTGCGGCGGTCACCATGGAGCAGGCAGCACCCAACGAGGAGCCAGAACAGCCTGTGGCAGGGCCCTCTGGGAACAGCCAACCTCAGCAGCCCCAGAGAGCCCCAAAGAGGAAGGCCAGCAACTGCCAGGCCTCAGCATCGCCAGAGAAGAGGCCACCCCACCGGCAGGATTAGAACAGCCACAGAGCTGATGAGACTGGGGCCGGGCAGCAGCTGGGACACACACCGGCCCCAATGGACCCTTGCCATCAGGGTCCACTTCCAACATTCAAATAAACTAGATAGAAAGACTGCAAAAATATGTCTTGGTATTGCTAACGGCACAGCTGTTGTTGCTTCCCCATCCTCAACGCTTTCTCCCCTTTATCCTGCTGTGCCATTGCTGGCACTGTTGCAACCCAGACAGGAACCCCACGGGCTTCAGGGAGGGCAAGGGCAGATTTCTGCACCTGGGGGAACATGCCCAGAGCGCACGACAGCTGGGGTTTGCCAGCTGGAGCGGACCGAGGAGTCCTGCAGGACACCAGGCTGAGCCAGCAAGGAGCCCAGGCCGCCTTGGTGAGCGCTGTCCTGGGCTGCATGAAGCCGGGTGCTACCGGCAGGTGAAGGGCGGTTATCCTGCCCTCTGCTCAGCTCTGACGAGGCCACAGCTGGAGCACTGCACCCGGAGCTGGGCTCCCCAGCACAAAGCAGACCGGGTGTTGCTCATTTTGCACGTCCATTGCAAACTGTCCTTGTCCCACCTGCCCAGGGCTTGCTGGGCTTGGTGGGATGTGGTGTCCTTGTAGGGCAGGAGGGCTCCATGTGAGGAGCAGGGCTTGTCCCCACCATGGACAGGAGCCCGTCCTCCACCCATGTGTGATGTGTCCTCCAGCATCTGCATCACAGGCTGCACACAGTCTCTACTTTATTGTGGGAGGTGTTTTTAGTTAAAATGTTACACTTCCCCTGTGACATGTTTTGTCTGTGACTTCCTGGCTGCTGTGGGGTTTCAGGACCATGCTGGGGTCAGGCCATTCCCAGACACTGGGAGGGTGAGGATTTGGGGGCAGTTTCAGTTTTTTGACCTGCTGGAGAGGAGCTCTGCTGAGAGGGACCTGGGCGTTCTTGTGGACAACAGGTTGGCCATGAGTCGGCAGTGTGCCCTTGTGGCCTAAATGGCCAATGGTATTCTGGGGTGCATTAAAAAGAGCGTGTCCAGGAGGCCGAGGGAAGTGATCCTCCTCCTCTACTCTGCCCTGGTGAGGCCTCATCTGGAATATTGTGTCCAGTTCTGGGCTCCCCAGTACAAAAAAGACGGGGATCTCTTGGAAAGAGTCCAGCGGAGGGCCACAAAGATGGTGAAGGGCCTGGAGCATCTCCCCTATGAAGAAAGGCTGAGTGAACTGGGTCTGTTTAGCCTTGAGAAAATACGGCTGAGAGGGGATCTGATCCAGGTTCATAAATATCTGAGGCGTGGGGTCAAAGTGGCAAGGCCAGACTCTTTTCAGTAGTGTGTGGAGACAGGACAAGGGAAAACAGACAAACTGGAGCATAGGGAGTTCTGCATGAATGTGTGCAAGAACTTCTTTACAGTGAGGATGACGGAGCACTGGAACAGGCTGCCCAGGGAGGTGGTGGAGTCTCCTTCTCTGGAGATATTCAAGACCCGCCTGGACGCCTACCTGTGCAATGTGGTGTAGGGAGCCTGCTTTGGCCTGGGGGTTGGACTTGATGATTTCTGGAGGTCCCTTCCAACCCCTGAGGTTCTGTGATTTTGTGGTTCTGTGATTCTGGGAGTCATGCAGGGCTGGAGACATTTCCTCAGCTCCTCCAGCTGCCAAAACCCCTGAGTTCCATGGCACTGTGGCTCTCGCCTGCACCTTATCACCCTGCACCATCTCCTGTTCCAGCTTTGCATAGGTTGTGCTCTGTCCCTGCTGGGTGGTCTCATTTTCTTAGATTTTGGTTCATTGTCTGAAGATTGTAAGGCAGAAGGGGACCGTAAGATCATTTTGCCTGCTCCCTTGTGTATGAACTTTCATCTGCATGCTTTCTTCCTCTGCTCTACAACATGTAGCAGGGCAAACCCATCAAGGTGCTCAGCCTGGGGCTGTTACTTCCCAGGAATGGGCAATGTGCTGCTTTCCTTGATTGCTGGTTCCAGCAGCAGTCAGTCATCCTGAGATAAAAATGAAAGCACAGACACGGGGATCCAGGATGTTGACTGATCCAAAGATGTTTAATGATCAGTGGTTCACACAGTGGCTGTTAATTCTTTAGATAAAATGCGTAAAACATAAATTGAATTATAAAGTAATTATGAGATGTTAATTTTGCCAGTGGAGCTGATGAACTCCAAGTAGACACAGCTAGAGCAGACCAAACAGCGGGAGTCATCATTTCTTCTCCTGGCTGTAACTTACATGATTTAAAACTCTGGTCATTTGGGTGATGGCTTATGTTTTACAGAACTCAGGCTTTCGTTACCCTTTGGAAGCTGTGACTGGGAAATGCCCCCACAAGATGTCACAGGCAGCTCTTTCCATGCAGTGCTTGGCAGATGTGCAGGAAAATTACAGCAGAAAGTGGGCTCTCAGCTGGGCCTTGTGCTGAGGCGCTAATGCACGTGTTGTAACTATTTGTCACTATGTGGTTTGGGGTGCTTTTTCCTCCCTGTAGTTTCCTTGTCAAGTTATAAATCCAGCTGAGAGTCGGAAGACGGCAACATCACATCTGCTCAGGAGAACTTGCAGTGAATTGAGTTGATGGTGCAGCTCTCCCTGTCAGCGCGTGTGTGGGTGCCAGCACAGTGCCAGAGGCCTCCACAGGGCAGTGCTGCCCACAGACACACCACAGCACTCCTATCCACGGGCTACCTTCCTTTCCCTGATTTTTTCAGCAGCTCTGTTACCCCCTGCCTCCTTCTTCCTACTCCCTTTGTCCTCCTCTCCAGGCCCTTCATACTGCCTTCAATCTTCCTTTCTCTTAGCTGCTGTCCTGAGGCCTCCTTTCCCCTCTCCCTGCATCCAGACACCTTTCCTGCTATGCTGCCTTGCCCTTCAGCTCTCTGTCATTTAAGAGGAGCTCAAATGGACTGCCCCTGCTCTCCCATACACTGGCTGAGGGACACCAGACTTTTATCCTTCACTATGACCAACAAACCGGCAACTAGATAATGTCAAATGACTCCTGACAACAAGGACGAGCCACCTGGGGCCCAACTGTTGCAAGGCCTTGTATGATTGGAAGGCCAAGGCTTGCAGCGGGAGGCAGCCCTACCTATGGTTTGAATGCTCTGCAAAGGGGAGAAAATCCCCCAGAAAGAGCATTGGGTTTTGATATCCCTTGGGAGGAACATGGATGTCCCAGAGGGCAGGCCAGCAGAGGGGGAGGGTGGGGAGAGCCTGCAGGACTTCCTCCTGCAGCCTAAGAATGATAGAATGATAGAATCCTTAAGGTTGGAAAAGACCTCTGAGATCATCAAGTCCAACTATCAGAGAGAAAAATGAACTTTTATTGAATAAACCTTCTTGCAGTACACGCCTGGGGCTGCGAGCCACGGCCAGAGAAACCCAATGGGGCCCATGGGAACATGGGTCCAAGGCCCTGGTGATTGGTGTGAAACACCAATGCCAAGCACACGAGATGTGGGCAATGGAGTGGGCAGCGGCACCGGGAAAAGCCCAGAAACTTGTGGCACTTGTACTGGAGCACATGGTGCAGGTGAGGACAGCTCATTGTGACGAGCCAGCAATGGACTGTGGCATGGCTGTGGGTTGGGCAGTGATGTGTCCAGGTGAAAGTGAAGTGAAGGTGACGCCCAGGAGCTTGGCCAGGCCATGCTGTGAGACATCTCCAGGCAACGGATTGTGACTCCATAGCCCACGGATCCTTCTACGTGGGCGCAGCGGCTCAGCCCAGCAGTTCGTGCCTGGCCTCCGACCGAGCGTGTGTGCGAGGACTGGAGTGTGGACAGGGCGAGCTTTGGTGCTGGAACGTGCTCTGGGTGCTGCTAGCGCAGCTCTCAGCGGCCGTCTCAGAGCCACTTGTTCTTTCCCCGACCCTGCTGGGAGCAGGTAGACGGGGCAGCCCAGAGAGGCGAGTGCAGCAGCATAGGTAGGCGGCACAAGGACCGGCAGGGTTGGGGGGCATCTCGAGGGACCCTTCCCAGGCCGCCATGTGACTCACGTCTCTTGTCCTCTTGTCCTCTTCCAGCGTGACACCTGCTACTGCTGCAGCGCCAGTGCTGGGGAGCGCGTTGCCATCTCCCGCTCCCCTTGGCCCACCGCAACTGGTGGAAGCATGGAGGCAGCATTAGACACTCGCTGCCCTGTGTGCCTGGAGAACTGGGACAGCGCGGCGTACGCCATGCCGTGCTGCCACCAGTTCTGCTTCACCTGCATCCAGCGGTGGACGAGCACCAGGCCACAGTGTCCGCTTTGCAAACAGGGTGTGCAGTCCATCATTCACACCGTGCGAGCGGACAATGACTACGAGGAGCTGGTCCTCAGACCAGCTGCTGTGGCATCCGTTGCCACGAGGAGCCCCGCAGGCCCCCAGGCAGCCCGGCCATGGCCTGCAGTGCCCAGGCGTCCTGTGGGCGGCCTCTCCCCTGCCACCTGGGCTTCCATCTTCAGGGAGCACCCAGCCCTGCTGCGGCCCCTGCGCTCCTGGCTGAGATGGAAGCTGAGCCGCATCCCGGGCGTTGAGGGGCCAGAAGCAAATGTTTTGGCCAACAGTGTCATCTGGGCGCTGCTCCTCGTTGGCCTGGCAAAGGAGACCCTCATAGAAATGCTGGATCCCGACCTGCACAGCCACACGGTGCCCTTTGTAAGGCAGTTCATCGCCTTCACTGTGCAGAGGTGCAGCAGGGAGGCTCTGCGCTTGCTGGGCCTCAACATCAGCCCTGCTGCTGGGGCAGAAGAAGCCAGCACAGCATCAGAGCCCAGAGCTGCCCCACAACAGGAGGCTCCTGTCTCTGACCCAGCGCCCTCCATCAGCCCTGCCAGCTCCAACAGGGACGAAATGCTGGGCAGGACAGGAGAAGACATCAATGGGCGTCCCAGCCGCCCACATTCCAACCCTGCGGCGGTCACCATGGAGCAGGCAGCACCCAACGAGGAGCCAGAACAGCCTGTGGCAGGGCCCTCTGGGAACAGCCAACCTCAGCAGCCCCAGAGAGCCCCAAAGAGGAAGGCCAGCAACTGCCAGGCCTCAGCATCGCCAGAGAAGAGGCCACCCCACCGGCAGGATTAGAACAGCCACAGAGCTGATGAGACTGGGGCCGGGCAGCAGCTGGGACACACACCGGCCCCAATGGACCCTTGCCATCAGGGTCCACTTCCAACATTCAAATAAACTAGATAGAAAGACTACAAAAATATGTCTTGGTATTGCTAACGGCACAGCTGTTGTTGCTTCCCCATCCTCAACGCTTTCTCCCCTTTATCCTGCTGTGCCATTGCTGGCACTGTTGCAACCCAGACAGGAACCCCACGGGCTTCAGGGAGGGCAAGGGCAGATTTCTGCACCTGGGGGAACATGCCCAGAGCGCACGACAGCTGGGGTTTGCCAGCTGGAGCGGACCGAGGAGTCCTGCAGGACACCAGGCTGAGCCAGCAAGGAGCCCAGGCCGCCTTGGTGAGCGCTGTCCTGGGCTGCATGAAGCCGGGTGCTACCGGCAGGTGAAGGGCGGTTATCCTGCCCTCTGCTCAGCTCTGACGAGGCCACAGCTGGAGCACTGCGCCCGGAGCTGGGCTCCCCAGCACAAGGCAGACCGGGTGTTGCTCATTTTGCACGTCCATTGCAAACTGTCCTTGTCCCACCTGCCCAGGGCTTGCTGGGCTTGGTGGGATGTGGTGTCCTTGTAGGGCAGGAGGGCTCCATGTGAGGAGCAGGGCTTGTCCCCGCCATGGACAGGAGCCCGTCCTCCACCCATGTGTGATGTGTCCTCCAGCATCTGCATCACAGGCTGCACACAGTCTCTACTTTATTGTGGGAGGTGTTTTTAGTTAAAATGTTACACTTCCCCTGTGACATGTTTTGTCTGTGACTTCCTGGCTGCTGTGGGGTTTCAGGACCATGCTGGGGTCAGGCCATTCCCAGACACTGGGAGGGTGAGGATTTGGGGGCAGTTTCAGTTTTTTGACCTGCTGGAGAGGAGCTCTGCTGAGAGGGACCTGGGCGTTCTTGTGGACAACAGGTTGGCCATGAGTCGGCAGTGTGCCCTTGTGGCCTAAATGGCCAATGGTATTCTGGGGTGCATTAAAAAGAGCGTGTCCAGGAGGCCGAGGGAAGTGATCCTCCTCCTCTACTCTGCCCTGGTGAGGCCTCATCTGGAATATTGTGTCCAGTTCTGGGCTCCCCAGTACAAAAAAGACGGGGATCTCTTGGAAAGAGTCCAGCGGAGGGCCACAAAGATGGTGAAGGGCCTGGAGCATCTCCCCTATGAAGAAAGGCTGAGTGAACTGGGTCTGTTTAGCCTTGAGAAAATACGGCTGAGAGGGGATCTGATCCAGGTTCATAAATATCTGAGGCGTGGGGTCAAAGTGGCAAGGCCAGACTCTTTTCAGTAGTGTGTGGAGACAGGACAAGGGAAAACAGACAAACTGGAGCATAGGGAGTTCTGCATGAATGTGTGCAAGAACTTCTTTACAGTGAGGATGACGGAGCACTGGAACAGGCTGCCCAGGGAGGTGGTGGAGTCTCCTTCTCTGGAGATATTCAAGACCCGCCTGGACGCCTACCTGTGCAATGTGGTGTAGGGAGCCTGCTTTGGCCTGGGGGTTGGACTCGATGATTTCTGGAGGTCCCTTCCAACCCCTGAGGTTCTGTGATTTTGTGGTTCTGTGATTCTGGGAGTCATGCAGGGCTGGAGACATTTCCTCAGCTCCTCCAGCTGCCAAAACCCCTGAGTTCCATGGCACTGTGGCTCTCGCCTGCACCTTATCACCCTGCACCATCTCCTGTTCCAGCTTTGCATAGGTTGTGCTCTGTCCCTGCTGGGTGGTCTCATTTTCTTAGATTTTGGTTCATTGTCTGAAGATTGTAAGGCAGAAGGGGACCGTAAGATCATTTTGCCTGCTCCCTTGTGTATGAACTTTCATCTGCATGCTTTCTTCCTCTGCTCTACAACATGTAGCAGGGCAAACCCATCAAGGTGCTCAGCCTGGGGCTGTTACTTCCCAGGAATGGGCAATGTGCTGCTTTCCTTGATTGCTGGTTCCAGCAGCAGTCAGTCATCCTGAGATAAAAATGAAAGCACAGACACGGGGATCCAGGATGTTGACTGATCCAAAGATGTTTAATGATCAGTGGTTCACACAGTGGCTGTTAATTCTTTAGATAAAATGCGTAAAACATAAATTGAATTATAAAGTAATTATGAGATGTTAATTTTGCCAGTGGAGCTGATGAACTCCAAGTAGACACAGCTAGAGCAGACCAAACAGCGGGAGTCATCATTTCTTCTCCTGGCTGTAACTTACATGATTTAAAACTCTGGTCATTTGGGTGATGGCTTATGTTTTACAGAACTCAGGCTTTCGTTACCCTTTGGAAGCTGTGACTGGGAAATGCCCCCACAAGATGTCACAGGCAGCTCTTTCCATGCAGTGCTTGGCAGATGTGCAGGAAAATTACAGCAGAAAGTGGGCTCTCAGCTGGGCCTTGTGCTGAGGCGCTAATGCACGTGTTGTAACTATTTGTCACTATGTGGTTTGGGGTGCTTTTTCCTCCCTGTAGTTTCCTTGTCAAGTTATAAATCCAGCTGAGAGTCGGAAGACGGCAACATCACATCTGCTCAGGAGAACTTGCAGTGAATTGAGTTGATGGTGCAGCTCTCCCTGTCAGCGCGTGTGTGGGTGCCAGCACAGTGCCAGAGGCCTCCGCAGGGCAGTGCTGCCCACAGACACACCACAGCACTCCTATCCACGGGCTACCTTCCTTTCCCTGATTTTTTCAGCAGCTCTGTTACCCCCTGCCTCCTTCTTCCTACTCCCTTTGTCCTCCTCTCCAGGCCCTTCATACTGCCTTCAATCTTCCTTTCTCTTAGCTGCTGTCCTGAGGCCTCCTTTCCCCTCTCCCTGCATCCAGACACCTTTCCTGCTATGCTGCCTTGCCCTTCAGCTCTCTGTCATTTAAGAGGAGCTCAAATGGACTGCCCCTGCTCTCCCATACACTGGCTGAGGGACACCAGACTTTTATCCTTCACTATGACCAACAAACCGGCAACTAGATAATGTCAAATGACTCCTGACAACAAGGACGAGCCACCTGGGGCCCAACTGTTGCAAGGCCTTGTATGATTGGAAGGCCAAGGCTTGCAGCGGGAGGCAGCCCTACCTATGGTTTGAATGCTCTGCAAAGGGGAGAAAATCCCCCAGAAAGAGCATTGGGTTTTGATATCCCTTGGGAGGAACATGGATGTCCCAGAGGGCAGGCCAGCAGAGGGGGAGGGTGGGGAGAGCCTGCAGGACTTCCTCCTGCAGCCTAAGAATGATAGAATGATAGAATCCTTAAGGTTGGAAAAGACCTCTGAGATCATCAAGTCCAACTATCAGAGAGAAAAATGAACTTTTATTGAATAAACCTTCTTGCAGTACACGCCTGGGGCTGCGAGCCACGGCCAGAGAAACCCAATGGGGCCCATGGGAACATGGGTCCAAGGCCCTGGTGATTGGTGTGAAACACCAATGCCAAGCACACGAGATGTGGGCAATGGAGTGGGCAGCGGCACCGGGAAAAGCCCAGAAACTTGTGGCACTTGTACTGGAGCACATGGTGCAGGTGAGGACAGCTCATTGTGACGAGCCAGCAATGGACTGTGGCATGGCTGTGGGTTGGGCAGTGATGTGTCCAGGTGAAAGTGAAGTGAAGGTGACGCCCAGGAGCTTGGCCAGGCCATGCTGTGAGACATCTCCAGGCAACGGATTGTGACTCCATAGCCCACGGATCCTTCTACGTGGGCGCAGCGGCTCAGCCCAGCAGTTCGTGCCTGGCCTCCGACCGAGCGTGTGTGCGAGGACTGGAGTGTGGACAGGGCGAGCTTTGGTGCTGGAACGTGCTCTGGGTGCTGCTAGCGCAGCTCTCAGCGGCCGTCTCAGAGCCACTTGTTCTTTCCCCGACCCTGCTGGGAGCAGGTAGACGGGGCAGCCCAGAGAGGCGAGTGCAGCAGCATAGGTAGGCGGCACAAGGACCGGCAGGGTTGGGGGGCATCTCGAGGGACCCTTCCCAGGCCGCCATGTGACTCACGTCTCTTGTCCTCTTGTCCTCTTCCAGCGTGACACCTGCTACTGCTGCAGCGCCAGTGCTGGGGAGCGCGTTGCCATCTCCCGCTCCCCTTGGCCCACCGCAACTGGTGGAAGCATGGAGGCAGCATTAGACACTCGCTGCCCTGTGTGCCTGGAGAACTGGGACAGCGCGGCGTACGCCATGCCGTGCTGCCACCAGTTCTGCTTCACCTGCATCCAGCGGTGGACGAGCACCAGGCCACAGTGTCCGCTTTGCAAACAGGGTGTGCAGTCCATCATTCACACCGTGCGAGCGGACAATGACTACGAGGAGCTGGTCCTCAGACCAGCTGCTGTGGCATCCGTTGCCACGAGGAGCCCCGCAGGCCCCCAGGCAGCCCGGCCATGGCCTGCAGTGCCCAGGCGTCCTGTGGGCGGCCTCTCCCCTGCCACCTGGGCTTCCATCTTCAGGGAGCACCCAGCCCTGCTGCGGCCCCTGCGCTCCTGGCTGAGATGGAAGCTGAGCCGCATCCCGGGCGTTGAGGGGCCAGAAGCAAATGTTTTGGCCAACAGTGTCATCTGGGCGCTGCTCCTCGTTGGCCTGGCAAAGGAGACCCTCATAGAAATGCTGGATCCCGACCTGCACAGCCACACGGTGCCCTTTGTAAGGCAGTTCATCGCCTTCACTGTGCAGAGGTGCAGCAGGGAGGCTCTGCGCTTGCTGGGCCTCAACATCAGCCCTGCTGCTGGGGCAGAAGAAGCCAGCACAGCATCAGAGCCCAGAGCTGCCCCACAACAGGAGGCTCCTGTCTCTGACCCAGCGCCCTCCATCAGCCCTGCCAGCTCCAACAGGGACGAAATGCTGGGCAGGACAGGAGAAGACATCAATGGGCGTCCCAGCCGCCCACATTCCAACCCTGCGGCGGTCACCATGGAGCAGGCAGCGCCCAACGAGGAGCCAGAACAGCCTGTGGCAGGGCCCTCTGGGAACAGCCAACCTCAGCAGCCCCAGAGAGCCCCAAAGAGGAAGGCCAGCAACTGCCAGGCCTCAGCATCGCCAGAGAAGAGGCCACCCCACCGGCAGGATTAGAACAGCCACAGAGCTGATGAGACTGGGGCCGGGCAGCAGCTGGGACACACACCGGCCCCAATGGACCCTTGCCATCAGGGTCCACTTCCAACATTCAAATAAACTAGATAGAAAGACTACAAAAATATGTCTTGGTATTGCTAACGGCACAGCTGTTGTTGCTTCCCCATCCTCAACGCTTTCTCCCCTTTATCCTTCTGCTGTGCCATTGCTGGCACTGTTGCAACCCAGACAGGAACCCCACGGGCTTCAGGGAGGGCAAGGGCAGATTTCTGCACCTGGGGGAACATGCCCAGAGCGCACGACAGCTGGGGTTTGCCAGCTGGAGCGGACCGAGGAGTCCTGCAGGACACCAGGCTGAGCCAGCAAGGAGCCCAGGCCGCCTTGGTGAGCGCTGTCCTGGGCTGCATGAAGCCGGGTGCTACCGGCAGGTGAAGGGCGGTTATCCTGCCCTCTGCTCAGCTCTGACGAGGCCACAGCTGGAGCACTGCACCCGGAGCTGGGCTCCCCAGCACAAGGCAGACCGGGTGTTGCTCATTTTGCACGTCCATTGCAAACTGTCCTTGTCCCACCTGCCCAGGGCTTGCTGGGCTTGGTGGGATGTGGTGTCCTTGTAGGGCAGGAGGGCTCCATGTGAGGAGCAGGGCTTGTCCCCGCCATGGACAGGAGCCCGTCCTCCACCCATGTGTGATGTGTCCTCCAGCATCTGCATCACAGGCTGCACACAGTCTCTACTTTATTGTGGGAGGTGTTTTTAGTTAAAATGTTACACTTCCCCTGTGACATGTTTTGTCTGTGACTTCCTGGCTGCTGTGGGGTTTCAGGACCATGCTGGGGTCAGGCCATTCCCAGACACTGGGAGGGTGAGGATTTGGGGGCAGTTTCAGTTTTTTGACCTGCTGGAGAGGAGCTCTGCTGAGAGGGACCTGGGCGTTCTTGTGGACAACAGGTTGGCCATGAGTCGGCAGTGTGCCCTTGTGGCCTAAATGGCCAATGGTATTCTGGGGTGCATTAAAAAGAGCGTGTCCAGGAGGCCGAGGGAAGTGATCCTCCTCCTCTACTCTGCCCTGGTGAGGCCTCATCTGGAATATTGTGTCCAGTTCTGGGCTCCCCAGTACAAAAAAGACGGGGATCTCTTGGAAAGAGTCCAGCGGAGGGCCACAAAGATGGTGAAGGGCCTGGAGCATCTCCCCTATGAAGAAAGGCTGAGTGAACTGGGTCTGTTTAGCCTTGAGAAAATACGGCTGAGAGGGGATCTGATCCAGGTTCATAAATATCTGAGGCGTGGGGTCAAAGTGGCAAGGCCAGACTCTTTTCAGTAGTGTGTGGAGACAGGACAAGGGAAAACAGACAGAAACTGGAGCATAGGGAGTTCTGCATGAATGTATGCAAGAACTTCTTTACAGTGAGGATGACGGAGCACTGGAACAGGCTGCCCAGGGAGGTGGTGGAGTCTCCTTCTCTGGAGATATTCAAGACCCGCCTGGACGCCTACCTGTGCAATGTGGTGTAGGGAGCCTGCTTTGGCCTGGGGGTTGGACTCGATGATTTCTGGAGGTCCCTTCCAACCCCTGAGGTTCTGTGATTTTGTGGTTCTGTGATTCTGGGAGTCATGCAGGGCTGGAGACATTTCCTCAGCTCCTCCAGCTGCCAAAACCCCTGAGTTCCATGGCACTGTGGCTCTCGCCTGCACCTTATCACCCTGCACCATCTCCTGTTCCAGCTTTGCATAGGTTGTGCTCTGTCCCTGCTGGGTGGTCTCATTTTCTTAGATTTTGGTTCATTGTCTGAAGATTGTAAGGCAGAAGGGGACCGTAAGATCATTTTGCCTGCTCCCTTGTGTATGAACTTTCATCTGCATGCTTTCTTCCTCTGCTCTACAACATGTAGCAGGGCAAACCCATCAAGGTGCTCAGCCTGGGGCTGTTACTTCCCAGGAATGGGCAATGTGCTGCTTTCCTTGATTGCTGGTTCCAGCAGCAGTCAGTCATCCTGAGATAAAAATGAAAGCACAGACACGGGGATCCAGGATGTTGACTGATCCAAAGATGTTTAATGATCAGTGGTTCACACAGTGGCTGTTAATTCTTTAGATAAAATGCGTAAAACATAAATTGAATTATAAAGTAATTATGAGATGTTAATTTTGCCAGTGGAGCTGATGAACTCCAAGTAGACACAGCTAGAGCAGACCAAACAGCGGGAGTCATCATTTCTTCTCCTGGCTGTAACTTACATGATTTAAAACTCTGGTCATTTGGGTGATGGCTTATGTTTTACAGAACTCAGGCTTTCATTACCCTTTGGAAGCTGTGACTGGGAAATGCCCCCACAAGATGTCACAGGCAGCTCTTTCCATGCAGTGCTTGGCAGATGTGCAGGAAAATTACAGCGGAAAGTGGGCTCTCAGCTGGGCCTTGTGCTGAGGCGCTAATGCACGTGTTGTAACTATTTGTCACTATGTGGTTTGGGGTGCTTTTTCCTCCCTGTAGTTTCCTTGTCAAGTTATAAATCCAGCTGGGAGTCGGAAGACGGCAACATCACATCTGCTCAGGAGAACTTGCAGTGAATTGAGTTGATGGTGCAGCTCTCCCTGTCAGCGCGAGTGTGGGTGCCAGCACAGTGCCAGAGGCCTCCGCAGGGCAGTGCTGCCCACAGACACACCACAGCACTCCTATCCACGGGCTACCTTCCTTTCCCTGATTTTTTCAGCAGCTCTGTTACCCCCTGCCTCCTTCTTCCTACTCCCTTTGTCCTCCTCTCCAGGCCCTTCATACTGCCTTCAATCTTCCTTTCTCTTAGCTGCTGTCCCGAGGCCTCCTTTCCCCTCTCCCTGCATCCAGACACCTTTCCTGCTATGCTGCCTTGCCCTTCAGCTCTCTGTCATTTAAGAGGAGCTCAAATGGACCGCCCCTGCTCTCCCATACACTGGCTGAGGGACACCAGGCTTTTATCCTTCACTATGACCAACAAACCGGCAACTAGATAATGTCAAATGACTCCTGAAAATAAGGATGAGCCACCTGGGGCCCAACTGTTGCAAGGCCTTGTACGATTGGAAGGCCAAGGCTTGCAGCGGGAGGCAGCCCTACCTATGGTTTGAATGCTCTGCAAAGGGGAGAAAATCCCCCAGAGAGAGCATTGGGTTTTGATATCCCTTGGGAGGAACATGGATGTCCCAGAGGGCAGGCCAGCAGAGGGGGAGTGTGGGGAGAGCCTGCAGGACTTCCTCCTGCAGCCTAAGAATGATAGAATGATAGAATCCTTAAGGTTGGAAAAGACCTCTGAGATCATCAAGTCCAACTATCAGAGAGAAAAATGAACTTTTATTGAATAAACCTTCTTGCAGTACATGCCTGGGGCTGCGAGCCACGGCCAGAGAAACCCAATGGGGCCCATGGGAACATGGGTCCAAGGCCCCGGTGACTGGTGTGAAACACCAATGCCAAGCACACGAGATGTGGGCAATGGAGTGGGCAGCGGCACCGGGAAAAGCCCAGAAACTTGTGGCACTTGTGCTGGAGCACATGGTGCAGGTGAGGACAGCTCATTGTGACGAGCCAGCAATGGACTGTGGCATGGCTGTGGGTTGGGCAGTGATGTGTCCAGGTGAAGGTGAAGTGAAGGTGACGCCCAGGAGCTTGGCCAGGCCATGCTGTGAGACATCTCCAGGCAACGGATTGTGACTCCATAGCCCACAGATCCTTCTATGTGGGCGCAGCGGCTCAGCCCAGCAGTTCGTGCCTGGCCTCCTACCGAGCGTGTGTGCGAGGACTGGAGTGTGGACAGGGCGAGCTTTGGTGCTGGAACGTGCTCTGGGTGCTGCTAGCACAGCTCTCAGCGGCCGTCTCAGAGCCACTTGTTCTTTCCCCGACCCTGCTGGGAGCAGGTAGACGGGGCAGCCCAGAGAGGCGAGTGCAGCAGCATAGGTAGGCGGCACGAGGACCGGCAGGGTTGGGGGGCATCTCGAGGGACCCTTCCCAGGCCTCTGTGTGACTCACGTCTCTTGTCCTCTTGTCCTCTTCCAGCGTGACACCTGCTGCTGCTGCAGCGCCAGTGCTGGGGAGCGCGTTGCCATCTCCCGCTCCCCTTGGCCCACCGCAACTGGTGGAAGCATGGAGGCAGCATTAGACACTCGCTGCCCTGTGTGCCTGGAGAACTGGGACAGCGCGGCGTACGCCATGCCGTGCTGCCACCAGTTCTGCTTCACCTGCATCCAGCGGTGGACGAGCACCAGGCCACAGTGTCCGCTTTGCAAACAGGGTGTGCAGTCCATCATTCACACCGTGCGAGCGGACAATGACTACGAGGAGCTGGTCCTCAGACCAGCTGCTGTGGCATCCGTTGCCACGAGGAGCCCCGCAGGCCCCCAGGCAGCCCGGCCATGGCCTGCAGTGCCCAGGCGTCCTGTGGGCGGCCTCTCCCCTGCCACCTGGGCTTCCATCTTCAGGGAGCACCCAGCCCTGCTGCGGCCCCTGCGCTCCTGGCTGAGATGGAAGCTGAGCCGCATCCCGGGCGTTGAGGGGCCAGAAGCAAATGTTTTGGCCAACAGTGTCATCTGGGCGCTGCTCCTCGTTGGCCTGGCAAAGGAGACCCTCATAGAAATGCTGGATCCCGACCTGCACAGCCACACGGTGCCCTTTGTAAGGCAGTTCATCGCCTTCACTGTGCAGAGGTGCAGCAGGGAGGCTCTGCGCTTGCTGGGCCTCAACATCAGCCCTGCTGCTGGGGCAGAAGAAGCCAGCACAGCATCAGAGCCCAGAGCTGCCCCACAACAGGAGGCTCCTGTCTCTGACCCAGCGCCCTCCATCAGCCCTGCCAGCTCCAACAGGGACGAAATGCTGGGCAGGACAGGAGAAGACATCAATGGGCGTCCCAGCCGCCCACATTCCAACCCTGCGGCGGTCACCATGGAGCAGGCAGCGCCCAACGAGGAGCCAGAACAGCCTGTGGCAGGGCCCTCTGGGAACAGCCAACCTCAGCAGCCCCAGAGAGCCCCAAAGAGGAAGGCCAGCAACTGCCAGGCCTCAGCATCGCCAGAGAAGAGGCCACCCCACCGGCAGGATTAGAACAGCCACAGAGCTGATGAGACTGGGGCCGGGCAGCAGCTGGGACACACACCGGCCCCAATGGACCCTTGCCATCAGGGTCCACTTCCAACATTCAAATAAACTAGATAGAAAGACTACAAAAATATGTCTTGGTATTGCTAACGGCACAGCTGTTGTTGCTTCCCCATCCTCAACGCTTTCTCCCCTTTATCCTTCTGCTGTGCCATTGCTGGCACTGTTGCAACCCAGACAGGAACCCCACGGGCTTCAGGGAGGGCAAGGGCAGATTTCTGCACCTGGGGGAACATGCCCAGAGCGCACGACAGCTGGGGTTTGCCAGCTGGAGCGGACCGAGGAGTCCTGCAGGACACCAGGCTGAGCCAGCAAGGAGCCCAGGCCGCCTTGGTGAGCGCTGTCCTGGGCTGCATGAAGCCGGGTGCTACCGGCAGGTGAAGGGCGGTTATCCTGCCCTCTGCTCAGCTCTGACGAGGCCACAGCTGGAGCACTGCGCCCGGAGCTGGGCTCCCCAGCACAAGGCAGACCGGGTGTTGCTCATTTTGCACGTCCATTGCAAACTGTCCTTGTCCCACCTGCCCAGGGCTTGCTGGGCTTGGTGGGATGTGGTGTTCTTGTAGGGCAGGAGGGCTCCATGTGAGGAGCAGGGCTTGTCCCCACCGTGGACAGGAGCCCGTCCTCCACCCATGTGTGATGTGTCCTCCAGTATCTGCATCACAGGCTGCACACGGCCTCTACTTTATTGTGGGAGGTGTTTTTAGTTAAAATGTTACACTTCCCCTGTGACATGTGTTGTCTGTGACTTCCTGGCTGCTGTGGTGTTTCAGGACCATGCTGGGGTCAGGCCATTCCCAGACACTGGGAGGGTGAGGATTTGGGGGCAGTTTCAGTTTTTTGACCTGCTGTAGAGGAGCTCTGCTGAGAGGGACCTGCCATGCTAAGAACCACCTCCGAGGGCTGAGTTCTCCACAGATCAGTGTAGAGTCCTCCCCCTCCTCCTCCACTGAGGAGGATGAACCCCAGCACCAGGACAGCCTGGGGGAACCTGGATGGGAAGCAGCTACACAGAAATGGACATGGGGATGGCAGGGCTGTGCTTAAGGCCATCTCCAGGTTGCCAGCTCAGAGTGGGTTTTGCATAGTCACTACTGTAGCAATGGCCACACCTAGCCTGGCATGCCTCTGTTTTGAAGCACATCTTTGGCTGTAGGAGACAAATTCTGAACTTCTGCCTCACTTGTGTCTTTCATCTGTACTGGGGGGATGCTTCTTCTTGCCCTTGTTCCTCCTTACCCCAGCATTCTTTGTGGATGTTCTCACCCTTCTCAGTCGTCCACCAAAGACAGGATTGAGAAACCCCTTGGCTGATCCTCATGAGGGCAGCTGGTAGGACATGCCAGTTAGAAGCAGGCTTTGTTTTCACTGCAGCTGGTCTAAGATTCAGCGCCACCACCACCGCTTCTCCATAAGCATGAGGATCCATTTCTGTCATGTTTCAGGCTATCTACTGAGCACTGTCATTTAACGTTCTTGATTCATTTTACAGTCATTCACAAATAGGGCTGAGATATTGGGATCAGCTAATAATCTGAGAGCAAAGAAAGTCATGCCTGCTGGCCAGAGGAGACCAAAGTCTTGTGAGCTTCCATGATCTGAAGTATAAGGGCTCAAATTTTTGGAGGAGGAATAAGTGACTATAAGTAACTGCAAGGGGAATTTTAAATTTAAGAATGATTTAAAATTTTAGTATCATTTAAATTTTAAATAAGCCAGCTCTCCGTAAAATGAAAGCAGCATTTCTGTTTCAGTATGAAATGGGACAGATCATCTGCTGCTGTAAGTCAGTGGCCCTCTGCACTGGAATTGAGCTGTCTATCTTAATTGATTTCTAGCAGCTGATGATCTGCCAGTTCAAACTCTCTCCTGGAAATACCGCACCTAAGTGGTGCGGTAGTGAAAGGAAGGGATGCCATTCAGAGGGACCTCAATAGAATTGAAAGGTGGGCCCAGCTGAAAGTAATGAGGTTCAACACAGCAAAGTGCAAGGTTCTGCACTTGTGCCAGAGGAATCCCAGGCATATATACAGACTGGAAGGAGCAGTCCTTGAGAGCAGCCCTGCAGAGAAGGACCTTGGGATCCTAATGGATGAGAAACTGAACATGAACCAGCAGTGTGCTCTTGCAGCTCAGAAAGCAAATGGGATTCTGGGCTCCATCAGGAGAGGGGTGGCCAGCAGGGACAGGGAGGTGATTGTTCCTCCCTACTCTGCTCTTGTGAGGCCCCATCTGGAGTACTGTGTCCAGGTGTGGAGCCCTGAGCAAAAGAAAGACATGGAGCTGTTGGAGAGGGTCCAGAGGAGGGCCACGAAGATGATCAGAGGGCTGGAGCACCTCCACTACAGAAACAGGCTGAGGGAGCTGGGCTTGTTCAGCCTTGAGAAAAGAAGGCTGTGGGGTGACCTCATTGCAGCCTTTCAGTACCTAAAGGGAGCCTATAAACAGGAGGGTTTTCAACTATTTAAAAGGGTGGATAACAGCAGGACAAGTGGAAATGACTTTAAGTTGAAGGAGGAAAGATTTAGGTTGGATGTCAGAGGGAAGTTCTTTACTAACAGAGTGGTGAGGTGCTGGCACAAGCTGCCCAGAGAGGCTGTGGATGCCCTGTACCTGGAGGTGTTCAAGGCCAGGTTGGATGGGGACCGGGGCAACCTGGTCTAGTAAATGAGGAGGTCGGTGGCCCTGCCTGGCAGGGGTGTTGTGGATATTCATGATACTTGATTTCCCTTCCAACCCAGGCCATTCTGTGATTCTGTTAAATACACTCCTCCAATCTGACTGGTAGTACAGCCTTGATATTTCATTATTGCATATTCATTTCATATTGCAAGAAGGCCGCTGCCAGGATATGAACACACTCTGGTAATGTGGCTAAACAAAAAAGAGAATTGCTCTTAAACTCATCATGTTATTGATGCTAATTTAAAGGCATTTCTCTGGCTCCCAGTCTAGAAGGATCACTTAGGGATGTTGTTTTTCTTTGTGTGTGAGCATTAGGAAACCACTGCTAGCACTGTTTTTCAGGCTCTGTTTCTTTTAGAAGAGTGAGGGCAAAGAATCGGCATGGAGGAATGGGAAAGACCCTTCATGCCCTGCCAACATATGACTATTCCCTACACTCAGAGCTTTGTCCTTCACAGTTTGAAATGACTCATTGATAAAGGTTCCCACTACTTCCTTTGGGAGATCATTAAACAGCCTTTCAGACTTCAGTGTTAGGATGTTTTTCTTGATAGTCAGCCTAGACATTGCTCTGCTCTGTTTCCTCCCATTGCCCCTAGCTACACTTTGTCCCACCCTAAACAATTCCTTTTCCCTCCTTGCACTGATATACATACCCTGTGCATATCAGAGAAGGGGAGGGAGTGACACAAAGAAGATGTAAACATGTTTTTAGTCAAGTCTGCAGAATTGCACTAGAGGTCCTGCCATGATGCTGACACTGTGAGAGGAGAAAGAGGGGGATTTTTGCTGCAGTATTGGCTCTGCCTAACCCACTGTGATGTCTACTCAAGTTAATCAGTTCAGGGGACCTCAGGAACTTCATAAAGCTCTACGGTAGGCGACTGGACCTTACAAAGAGGTGTGCTTGCATCCAGTTCCCCTTCATCAAACACTGATGACAGGCTAATATGGTATCCATGATCCGTTGGGTAAGGAATGAGCACAGAGCTGTAAAATGGCATCAGGGGCTGTTTTGAGGGAGCTAAACGGGATCATCTCCTACCACTGCATTTCCAGCTGGCCAACGG
Source organism: Coturnix japonica (assembly GCF_054131305.1). NCBI lineage: Eukaryota > Metazoa > Chordata > Aves > Galliformes > Phasianidae > Coturnix > Coturnix japonica. The sequence continues at coordinate 60,693,203 of NC_140663.1, read as the reverse complement.
AGCCTCACGGTTCTTTCTCTTAGTAAGCACATTGCTGCAAAATATCCCTCTAGACAAACTGCTACCGTGAAAAAAAAATAATGGCAATGTTATGTTCACAAAAACCAAAACAAACAAATAAAAAAAGCCATGAAAATTGTGTGGACTGACTTCTATGCAGCAGTAACAATCTGGAAAAACAAAAGGGAAGAAAAACTGAGCAATGTGAGGCTACAAATGTAGTGTAAAGCAGAGCACAGAGCAAAAGGGCAGGGCATGGCTTTAGTGTTGAGAGACTTTGTCTCCCTGGCTTACATGGAATTGTGCAGCTCCCTCTGCGCTATTAAACTGCAACAGAGTTTTTTTGTTGGCTTAATGCTGCTTCCAAAATAGTGCCTTATATGTCTGCAGAGGTTTGGGGGAAAACTTCTCTGCTGCCAGGTCTTTTCCCAGCTGCACGTATATACTACACCCATGATTTAAAGGCCCTTCTTGATGTCCATATAAAAACCTTTACTTTTGTTTTTGCAAATAAACAGCAGAGAGAAGTTGAGCTCATTGGCTCAGAACTGCTGCACTGTAATGTAAACTGTAGGAAATACTGCTTCCGCAGAGCTGGAACGAATAGGCTGTCTGTAACAAGGAGAGAGCTTAAGAGATGCCTTGGTGCAATCCACACAAGCAGATTCTGGAGGAAAAATTTCCAAATTGTCTATTCCCACTTGTTTCTCCCCATTATGCCTTAACAGATCAGAGCAGGTCACCTGAACAGCACTGCAGGGGTTAATGACGGGGAAAGATTCAAATGCAAGTGGCCAAAAAAGCCTCTTGACTTCAGAGACAGGAAATGGGAATTGCTTCGCCTCCTCCTATATGACTTCAGCTGACTTCTTCCTCACCTTTTCGGGGTCATTGGTTGAAAGCTTTGAGCTTCTCTGGCTTTGCTGTTGTTATATGGGTCCAATGTTAAAATCAGTAAGGTCAACAAAGTGCCTCCGGAGATGCAGAATGTGAGCACACAAAAACTGTCCTCATCCCTCCCCAGCAGCACAGGCATTTCTTCTGTGGGCAGAAAACACACCTCTGAGATCTCCTGTGGGCTGACTGACTGATCTCTGGCGTTCATGTGAGGGCATGATTTCAAAATGCAGAGAAGATGCTCAAAGCTCATAGGCTACTTTATTTAAGCCCACTAAAAAAAAAAAAAAAAAAGGCTTCTGTAAAAGTCTGCAGAAAGAACTGGAGGGCACTGAAAGGCACATTTTTCTTGCTGACAGCTGGATTGAACTGCAGCTTTCCATGTCTGGATGACAATGAGGCATTTAGTTGGGACTGAGATTTCATAACCTTCTCGTATTTGAAAAAAATCAAAAGGACTTTTGGGATATCAGCACTCCCAAGTTGACAGGAACTGGCACCTAGGAAAACAGCTCCAGACAGGGCAGACACATTCCCGGGGACCAGTCTCATTAGGAGAGTTCATCTGCAGGCAGCTGTGATAGATAGCTGTGCTTTGCTGTTATGACTCAGCTAATCTGATCACCACCTCCTGCTGGCCTCTGGGACACTCCATCTGACCGGCTCTCTGCCCACTCATTCCGATGTATGAGCAGTTTCCACTCCAAGTGAAGGATCGTCAGTAACTTGTAAGGCTTACAAGGCAGAAAGCAAACAATGATTGCATGAGAACTGCACAGACTCTTAAACATCCCTTTCTTTTGCAGGCAAAATAGATGCTGCTTCTACACTGTCCATTATATCACAAGGTCTTCTCTTAAACATTATGTACATACATGTATATTTGTACCCATGCATACAAATTGTACCCTCAGTAAGTAAGTTTGCAGATGACACCAAGTTGGGAGGTGGTGTTGATCTGCCTGAGGGTAGGAAGGCCCTTCAGAGCGACCTAGATAAGCTGAATCATTGGGCTGAGGTGAATGGGATGAGGTTCAACAAGGCCAAGTGCCAGGTGCTGCACTTTGGCCACAATAACTCCATGCAGTGCTATAGGCTTGCTATAGGCTATAGAGTGTCTGGATGACTGTGACGAGGAAAGGACCTGGGGGTATTGATTGATGCTCAGCTGAACATGAGCCAACAGTGTGCCTAGGTGGCCAAGAAGGCCAACAGCATCCTGGTCTGCATTAGAAATAGTGTGGCCAGCAGGAACAGGGAGGTAATCATCCCTCTGTACTCAGCTCTGGTGAGGCTGCATTTCGAGTATTGTGTTCAGTTTTGGGCACATTACTACAAGAAAGACATTGAGGCCCTGGAATGTGTCCAGAGAAGGGCAATGAAACTGGTGAGCAGTCTGGAACACAAGCCTTATGAGGAGCAGCTCAGGGAGCTGGGATTGTTGTACACACCTCACTGCATCAGTACAAACACGGAATTACTGCAAAATGCTGATAACAATTGAAGTGAACTTGATGGGACATACCAGTCTGTACTGGTAAAATTAATGTTATCTAGTGTCCGTACAGATCCAGATCTCCAGATTTCTTATAGTTTAAAAAAAGTCTGCACAACCATTTTGCAAACAATTAAAAAATAAAGAGAGAAAGCTCTTCCTTTCAATGGAATTGGTGCTGGAAACTATTGCAAGTGATGTGTTTTTATCATGGAGCTGTAGGATGGAATGATGAAGTACTTCTGGAGAGAAGAGCCAGCCATGGGGAGAGACCCTACATGCAGAACTCCACCAAAATTAGTCTGCAAAACAAACGAGCTCTCACAAGTACTGGCATTGCAAGTAGCATTCAATCAGTACTTTTAATGATACTGCTGCTAATTTACTTTAGGTTTTCTTGCTTTAGATTTCTAGACTGAAGTTGGATATCAGGGGGAAGTTCTTTACCAAGAGACTGGTGAGATGCAGGCACAGGCTGCCCAGAGAGGTTGTGGATGCCCCATCTCTGGAGGTATTCAAGGCCAGGTTGGATGGGGCTCTAGGCAGCCTGGTCTAGTATTAAATGTGGGGGTTGGCAGCCCTGCCTGGCAGGGGGGTTGGAATGTGGTGATTCTTGAAGTGCCTTCCAACCCAAGCCATTCTATGATTCTATGATTCTTTCCTCTTAGTGATCTAGATACTCATAAGTGCTTATGACTATTTATTCAGTATTTAGCAAGTCAAGTGACAACAGAAACATCTTGTATGCCACCCCTGATGCCTCAGCCCTGACACCAGGGGTCCTACAAATGCCCTCTGTGTGCTGGGGTCTTCTTCCAGTGTCTTCTATGAGGAGAATAATTCATGTTAGAGAAAATCATAGTGTTACTTCCATTTTCATTCCTTCACTATGAATTAGACAGCATGTGTTTTGACATTTAGCCCTCCCCCAGCTGTAAACTGACCATCACAATGAAAAACTGACGGTTGAAATAAAAGCCAAGCTGCTAATAGTATGAAATCCCAGTCTTTTCCAGCTCACCATCCTACATTTACCTAGCTCTTTTCTTTTGGAGGGGCAGAATCCAGAGGAAAACTGGAATTTTAGCAAAGAATGATGCTATCACTTCTAAAGCACCCACAAAGTGAAGAATTGAAATGTGGTGGTCATCAAGGTCAGTAGGAATCTCCCACTGTCTTTTATAGGCTTTGGTACCTCAGAAATAGCTTGCTGAACTACAGAGTGCTTCTGGCAACTGCAAATGCTGTATTCTCTTCCTAAGTCAGGGGAGTTTCCATAAGGCCTTTGTAATGCTGAGAGACGTGTGACTCTTCAGTCTGGAAAGAGAAGGCAGAGAGGGGATCTCATCACTATTTATAAATACCTAAAGTGGACTCTTTTTGGTGGCGAGCAGCAACAAGACAAGTTACAACGGGCAGAAACTGGAGCACAGGAATTTCCATACAAACACAAGGAAGAATTTCTTTACTATCAGAGCGACAGAGCACTGGAGCAGGCTTCCCAAGAGTTGGTGGAGTCTCCTGTGGTGATACTCAAGACAAATCTGGATGCTTTCTTGTGTAGGGAATCTGCTTTAGGGGGGTTGTTGGCCTCGATCTCTAGAGGTCCCTTCCAACCATTCTTTGATCTGTAAGGTTCTGGGATGCAAAGTAGGTACCACTCCCAGATCTTTCTTATACACTACGTTTAGACAACTGGAATTTTCCATTCACTTAGAAGGTGAAGTGTAAGACATAGGAGAGTTGACACATTTGTCAAAAACTCCTGCTCATGAGTTGGTGGTATGCAGAGCCTGCAAGATGGTTTTTGATGCTCGTAATAACTGCAGTGCCATGACTGGAAGTTCAGAGAGGAGTAAGCAAGATTACTGTGGAAATGTAGTCCTATAGAGAAACTTGGAGATTTGTGACTGGCAAAACTACCTACATGGTGACCTTGGAAAAGTTATTCTAGGTATCCTTCTAATAACACTTAGGATGTAGGGATTGTTCAGAGGCTTAATTAATCACAGTCTTCAAGCTTCAAATCCACTTAAGGGTGGAAAACTGCACCACAATAATTTGAGCCCTGTAGCTGGTTATGTTCAGGATCAGCTACCTGGAGTGATTTAGCAGTAATGTGTTGGCAGGTGCCACCCCTGCAGTTAGTCTGGTGCAATTCCCTGCAGAGTGCCAGTATTTCTAGCTGTAAATGAACCTGCAGTATAAAATAATACCTTGCAAGTATTTCCCAGTGTAAGGAATAGGGAGCTCATGCTGAATGAAAGAATATTGCAGTAGCAATCCCAGAGCAGTGACTCACTTAGTGGCACGGCAGCCTCCGAGAGTGGGCCCTGCCAAAAGCTTCCAAAGAAGGGGAAACAAAGGCAGAAGTGGGAACTTTGAGAGGAGCCTTCCCACAGGACGAGTCCTGGGTTCTGTTACCTCTTGTAGCCAGAAGACCTTGTCATTAACCATATGCCACGGAGGAGGGTTCTCTTTGATCTGCTTTAAATGCTCCGTTTAATTAAATTCCTTTTAATCTGTTTGAAAAGAAAGAATAAGCTGAAGCAAAGCCATTACCCTCGCTCTACTGTTTTTCCTTTCATTCATCTCTAAGCAATAGTTCCCAGCTTTACAGTTTCTCTTCCAGTGAGCACTTTGATTCAGTCATTTCAGTGTCCCAGTTCTGCACCTTCCTATTTCTTAGGAATTTTGTGTCATCTGCACAGTTTCTCACCTCTCGCTCAGTTTTCCCGATCAATAACAAAAACAGCAGAGAAACCACCCAACTGTATGGATCACAACACCTGCTGCTAATCTTCTGCCAATGAGAAAACGTCATCTCTTTCATATTTGACCTTCTCTGTGCTAACCGATTTATAATGCTGAGCAGTAACTTATATGATGCTTAACATGGTTACAACAAACCTAATAACTGATGCTTGGATATTGGCAGTGAGAGATTAAGTAAAAGGTGTTCTGATTAAGAACTACTACATGAAAAGTTGTCTTTATTTGATGACTCTTACTTTAGTGTTGTCTATTCCACTTATGCTCCAAATGGCAAGTTGCAGTCATCCTTTAAACTATAATATCACGAGGGAAGACAAAGTCAGCCTACTGACAATTTAGGACTGCTATACTGCAATGCAGTGCAGTTAGAAAAACTGTTCAGATCTTTTGTCTTCATTAAATCAGCAGTTGAAAATTCTTATCCAGGAAGAATAAGTATTTTCTGATGAAAAGCAAACTCCATTATGTACAATGAGGTAGAGCATCATCATATTTACCCAATAAGGCAGCAGACCTATTATAGGAATGATTCTGCATGGACCAATATTCTCAAAACATAATTTCAGTACTTACGTGAAAACATAATTAAAAACTGTCTGAAGAATAAACAATTAATCTATAGACTGAGCTTAAGTAAGGCTACAGATTCAGGACATTTTGAACTCAGAATCTTTCACAAATAATCTCAGTATAAATACATACACACATTTCCAAGTTTTACAGATCTCCCTGCATCCAGACACCTTTCCTGCTATGCTGCCTTGCCCTTCAGCTCTCTGTCATTTCAGTGGAGCTCAAATGGACCGCCCCTGCTCTCCCATACACTGGCTGAGGGACACCAGGCTTTTATCCTTCACTATGACCAACAAACTGGCGAATAGATAATGTCAAATGACTCCTGAAAATAAGGACGAGCCACCAGGGGGCAGCTGTTGCAAGGCCTTGTACGATTGGAAGGCCAAGGCTTGCAGCGGGAGGCAGCCCTACCTGTGGTTTGATTGCTCTGCAAAGGGGAGAAAATCCCCCAGAAAGAGCATTGGGTTTTGATATCCCTTGGGAGGAACATGGATGTCCCAGAGGGCAGGCCAGCAGAGGGGGAGTGTGGGGAGAGCCTGCAGGACTTCCTCCTCCAGCCTAAGAATGATAGAATGATAGAATCCTTAAGGCTGGAAAAGACCTCTGAGATCATCAAGTCCAACTATCAGGAGAAAAATGAACTTTTATTGAATAACTCTTCTTGCAGTACACGCCTGGGGCTGCGAGCCACGGCCAGAGCAACCCAATGGGGCCAATGGGAAGATGTGTCCAAGGCCCCGGTGAGTGGTGTGAAACACCAATGCCAAGCACACGAGATGTGGGCAATGGAGTGGGCAGCGGCACAGGGAAAAGCCCAGAAACTTGTGGCACTTGTGCTGGAGCACATGCTGCAGGTAAGGACAGCTCATTGTGACGAGCCAGCAATGGACTGTGGCATGGCTGGGGGTTGGGCAGTGATGTGTCCAGGTGAAGGTGAAGTGAAGGTGACGCCCAGGAGCTTGGCCAGGCCATGCTGTGAGACATCTCCAGGCAACAGATTGTGACTCCATAGCCCACGGATCCTTCTACGTGGGCGCAGCGGCTCAGCCCAGCAGTTCGTGCCTGGCCTCCGACCGAGCGTGTGTGCGAGGACTGGAGTGTGGACAGGGCGAGCTTTGGTGCTGAAACGTGCTCTGGGTGCTGCTAGCGCAGCTCTCAGCGGCCGTCTCAGAGCCACTTGTTCTTTCCCCGACCCTGCTGGGAGCAGGCAGACGGGACAGCCGAGAGAGGCGAGTGCAGCAGCATAGGTAGGCGGCATGAGGACCGGCTGGGGTGGGGGGCATCTCGAGGGACCCTTCCCAGGCCTCTGTGTGACTCACGTCTCTTGTCCTCTTGTCCTCTTCCAGCGTGACACCTGCTGCTGCTGCAGCGCCAGTGCTGGGGAGCGCGTTGCCATCTCCCGCTCCCCCTGGTCCACCACAACTGGTGGAAGCATGGAGGCAGCATTAGACACTCGCTGCCCTGTGTGCCTGGAGAACTGGGACAGCGCGGCGTATGCCATGCCGTGCTGCCACCAGTTCTGCTTCACCTGCATCCAGCGGTGGACGAGCACCAGGCCACAGTGTCCGCTTTGCAAACAGGGTGTGCAGTCCATCATTCACACCGTGCGAGCGGACGGTGACTACGAGGAGCTGGTCCTCAGACCAGCTTCTGTGGCACCCGTTGCCACGAGGAGCCCCGCAGGACCCCAGGCAGCCCGGCCATGGCCTGCAGTGCCCAGGCGTCCTGTGGGCGGCCTCTCCCCTGCCACCTGGGCTTCCATCTTCAGGGAGCACCCAGCCCTGCTGCGGCCCCTGCGCTCCTGGCTGCGATGGAAGCTGAGCCGCATCCCGGGCGTTGAGGGGCCAGAAGCAAATGTTTTGGTCAACAGTGTCATCTGGGCGCTGCTCCTCGTTGGCCTGGCAAAGGAGACACTCATAGAAATGCTGGATCCCGACCTGCACAGCCACACGGTGCCCTTTGTAAGGCAGTTCATTGCCTTCGCTGTGCAGAGGTGCAGCAGGGAGGCTCACCGCTTGCTGGGCCTCAACATCAGCCCTGCTGCTGGGGCAGAAGAAGCCAGCACAGCATCAGAGCCCAGAGCTGCCCCACAACAGGAGGCTCCTGTCTCTGACCCAGCGCCCTCCATCAGCCCTGCCAGCTCCAACAGGGAAGAAATGCTGGGCAGGACAGGAGACATCAATGGGCATCCCAGCCGCCCACATTCCAACCCTGCGGCGGTCACCACGGAGCAGGCAGCACCCAGCGAGGAGCCAGCACAGCCTGTGGCAGGGCCGTCTGGGAACAGCCAACCTCAGCAGCCCCAGAGAGCCCCAAAGAGGAAAGCCAGCGACTGCCAGGCCTCAGCATCACCAGAGAAGAGGCCACCCCGCCGACAGGAATAGAACAGCCACAGAGCTGATGAGACTGGGGCCGGGCAGCAGCTGGGACACACACCGGCCCCAATGGACCCTTGCCATCAGGGTCCACTTCCAACATTCAAATAAACTAGATAGAAAGACTACAAAAATATGTCATGGTATTGCTAACGGCACAGCTGTTGTTGCTTCCCCATCCTCAACGCTTTCTCCCCTTTATCCTGCTGCTGTGCCATTGCTGGCACTGTTGCAACCCAGACAGGAACCCCACGGGCTTCAGGGAGGGCAAGGGCAGATTTCTGCACCTGGGGGAACATCCCCAGAGCGCACGACAGCTGGGGTTTGCCATCTGGAGTGGACCGAGTCTTGCAAGGTGGACTGCGTGTTGCTCATTTTTTATGCCCATGCCCCTGGCAGTGCAAACTGTCTCTGTCCCACCTGACCAGGGCTTGCTGGGCTTGGTGGGATGTGGTGTCCCTGGAAGGCAGGAGGGCTCAGTGTTAGGAGCAGGGCTTCTCTGGACGCATTCCAGGGCCTTAATGTCTTTCTTGTAGTGAGTAGCCCAAAACTGAACACAATACTTGAGATGCAGCTGTACCAGTGCTGAGTACAGGGGGATGATCACCTCTTTGCTCTTGCTGGCCACACTATTTCTAATGCAGACCAGGATGCTGTTGGTCCTCTTGACCACCTTGGCACACTGTCAGCTCATGTTCAGCCGAGCATCAATCAACACCCGCAGTTCTCTTTCCTCTTCACAATTATCCAGACACTCATCCCCAAGTCTATATCACCGCATGGTGTAATTGTGGCCAAAGTGCAGGACCCGGCACTTGGCCTTGCTGAACCTCATCCCATTCACCTCAGCCCAGCGATCCAGCCTATCCGATCCCTCTGAAGGGCCTCCCTACCCTCAGGCAGATCAACACCACCTCCCAACTTGGTGTCATCTGCAAACCTACTGAGGATGCACTCAATCCCCTCATCTAGGTAATCAATGAAGATATTAAAGAGGATCAGCCCCAGCCTCTGGGGGATACCACTTGTAACAGATTGCCAGCTGGACTTAACTCCATTAACCACTACCCATTGGGTACAGCCCTCTAGCTAGTTCCTTACCCAAAGAAGAGTATACCTGTCCAGGCCACAGGCAGCCAGTTTCCCCAGGAGAGTACTATGGGAGACTGTCAAAGGCTTTGCTGATGTCTAGGTAGACTACATAATGTAAACAGCCTTTCCCTCATCTATCAGTCTTGTCACCCAGTCATAGAAGAAGATGATATTGGTCAAGCACGACCTGCCCTTCATGAACCCATGTTGGCTGGGTCTGATCCCCTGGATGCCGTGCACGTGCTGTGTGATCTCACTCAAGATGATTTGTTCCATAACTTCCCTGGTACTGAGGTCAGGCTGACAGGCCTGTAGTTCCCTGGATCCTCCTTATGGCCCTTCTTGTAGATGGGAGTCACATCGGCAAGCTTCCAATCCTCTGGGACCTCTCCAGATAACCAGGAGCTCTGGTAGATGGTAAAGGTGCTCAGCAATCACCCCCACCAGCTCCCTCAGCACCCAAGGGTGAACACGTCTGGTCCCATGGACTTGTGACAGTCCAGATGGAGGAGGAGCTCTTTAACTGTCTCCAACTGAATCACTGGGGGTGTATTCTATGTTCCATCCCAGACTTCCATACCAGGGCATAAAGTACCCTGAGGATAACTGATCTGCATATTAAAGGCAGATATAAAGAAGGCGTTGATGACCTCAGCCTTCTCCTCATCCTTATTGGTCACAGTCCCTGCTGCATCAAGTAAGGATGGAAATTCTCCTTGATTCTTCTCTTACCGTTGATTTAATTGTAAAAGCATTTCTTCTTGCCCTTGTTCCTCCCTACCTCAGCATCCAGAGGGGTCATTCTGGACCTTCTTGGTCATCCCCAGAAAAAGGATTGAGGAATCACTTGGCTGATCCTCATGAGGGCAGTTGGCAGTGAGAAGCAGTTACCTACCAGTGAGAAGCAGGCTTTGTTTTCACTGCAGCTGGTCCAAGCCTCAATGCCACCACCACCGCTTCTCCATAAGCATGAGGATCCATTTCTGTCCTGTTTCTGCTCCCCTCCCATCACTGCAGTGTACTGCTGCTTTTCAGGGATTCAGGCTATTTACTGAGCACTGTCATTTAACGTTCTTGATTCATTTTACAGTCATTCACAAATAGGGCTGAGATACTGGGATCTGCTAATAATCTGAGGGCAAAGTAAGTCATGCCTGCTGGCCAGAGGAGACCAAAGTCTTGTGAGCTTCCATGATCTGAAGGAAGTATAAGGGCTCAGACTCTTTAGAGAAGGAATAAGGAACACTGTGACTATAAGCAACTGCAAGGGGAATTTTAAATTAAATAATGATTTAAAATGTTAACAACATATAAATTTTAAGCATTTTTTAATATTTAAATAGACTGGGATTTAGTAAGAGTATGGATTTAAGATCCTTTGACTACTCTGATTATTTCCCAAATAATCTGAGTATAAATTTGCCACCTCATTTCCACGTGTCAACTTCCACGGATCAAAGAGAAAGTCACTAAACTACTACATGCAGGAGCTAAACTACTACATGCAGGAGATATGCTTGCAAGTTGAAGAAAGAGGGCAGCAAAAGGACAGCTCATTTTTGTCCACGGGATTGAGGGAGTTTCAGCTCAGGATTTTCTGTAATCAGTATAGAACTACATAGTGCAAAGCTTTTCTGTATGGGGTGCTGACCAAAATAAATCTGTGCCAGCTCAGTGTTCTAGACAAGAGGCTGCTTTCACTCTGGAATAAAGGGTGCGTATCTAAAGCCAGAGGGCTTTTTTTTTTCTGGGATAAAGTCACCATTCTCCTAGAACTGAATTTTCCTGGAGAGGAAGTCTGATGTGGTTAATGATGGAAATAAAAATGCAGAAGTTCTGACACCACCTTGCACCCCAACTCTGGAAAACACAGCAGACAGTCAATGCGCTGAGTTCTGCCAGTATGACCCATGACTGTGGGGCTGAGTATCTCCTGAGTACTGCTTCACTCCAGCAAAAGTCACTGTTGCCTCACAGAGCTGCTGAAAACATACTTTATAAAGTTTTGCTCTTCATTCACATGTTCACTCAGGAAGGACGATGAACACCATATTTTAAGGGATTCCAACTTGTATGATTTATTTCCTTACAACCCATTTTTCTGTTACGTACTCCATTCTTGGGCCTGGGATAATCAGAGGGATTAGGTGAAGGCCTGCATACTATTTGAACCTGGAAGAGAGGGTTAGGGCACACAGATGCCACACTGTAGACAGAAGTGAATGGGCACAGATCCATTACATAAACTGCATCTATTTGTACTGAGTGGGGAACAGGGATGTGAATCCTGCACAATGAGGTTTTATCCTCAGCTTCACAACGTGTTTATTTTGCCAGCTTACAATGTGGTTGTCTCCAGTTAGTCTCAGTTCTGTACTTTGTAATACATGTGGTTTTTTTGAGGCCTTTCAAAAGTCTTATAGTTCAGTTGTTTTGTTGTGGTTTTTTTTTCGTCAAATGCACCCACATTTGTCAACAGCAACTGTAAACAAATATAAAAATGTATGTAAATATATAAATAATGTATACTAAAAAAGAGAAACTATAATGTAATGCATACAGATACCATATTCTTTTGTATTTCTTTTTCCCCTCAAGAAATACATTATTTCATGTATTGTTGTCAATTATACTACAACCTTACTGCAGGCTCACGTCGGTCCATAGCACTGAAGAAGCTACAAGGAAGTAACCAAGAGTTCAACACGTTTCTCACAGATATGTAGCCACCTAAAGACATGTATCCTGTCCAATTTATTTATACAAGTTCCCTTTCTAGTCTGTGGATGCAAAAAGATACCCCTGGTGGGAAAAGAATCCAGTCAGTCCTATACACCTATTTTTGGACAGGATGAATCATCTTCTAGAAGCACGTCTCCTTTTGCTAACTACAGATAGGGCTCAGACCGAGACTAGATATCCAGTTTTTTTTAATGTCTGAGGTTAAGTTAAAGAATCGTAGAATCATTAAGGTTGGAAAAAACCTCTAAGATCATCTGATCCAACCATCAAGGAAGTCCTACTCAAGACTGTAGTATCATCACGTTTCAATCCAAACAATTTGTTGCTGTGTCTTCATGATATAAAACCACCGCTCTGTCAAGGAAAAGTAATCAGAGATAATGCTAATGATCCTAGGAATGAAATGTGAAGCACTATTTATTCTAGAAATGCCAATTTTAAGACAGGACCGATCAAGCCTAGAGCAATCTCCTGAAAACTAGGTGGCAATCTTAAGCTTGGCAAAGCAAGTCATGCTGTGTTTTCACTTTCCCCTTGGAAATATAACAGAAGCTCTGGGCATACTCCATACGTTACTTTGCTATGCCTCCTGCTTAGTGCCAAGTGCAGTCAACAAAAATTATCTTTAAATATAACATTTAAAGCTTTCCACATGCTGTATTTATACAATTTCTTGGTGCTTCTTCAGTATGTAAAGTAAAACCAATCAGCCTTGTAAACAGAGTCTCCTCTGAATTGCCTTTTTATGCAAAAAATAGGAACAACATTGAATTTGAGAGCATCTCAAATAGGTGTACACAGCATGATTGATGCACACTGCTTTTGTAACAGCCCACGCCACAGGGCAGGAGGCTCTGCTCCATGGATATGATGGCCAGGACAGATAGAATTTGTGTGTATGGACACAAAAGGCTAGAAAAAAGAAAATGCAAATCTTGGCTTAGCAAGGGACTATGCAAAGTCAAATGTTAGAAGCTCCCAAAGCTGCTGCACACCTCGTGACAGGAGCCTGCCTGTGTGCAGCAGCTCTGCACCACCCACTGGCTGGACTCACGGTTTCTGACTGTGGTTTCTGCAGGTTCCCTCCACCTCCATGGCGAAGGAGCTGCTTCAGGTACCTTACTTAGACTCCATATCACTAACAATAGTGGTGCCAACGATTAAAAAAACCCAGAAAAATGAAGCAAAACACCTTGGCTCCAGTCACTCACTTGACAGACTCCTTCCATTCTTTCTGCCAGCTGAAAGCTACCTCAGAGCTGGAGCGTTTCCCTCTCCTCTCAGTACTGTCTTTTCTTGCCAGCTCTGCTGATTTTTTTCCTGTCTACCTGATCTCAAAGTAATTGAAAAAACAGTCTCTGCAAATGCTCTCTGGAGGATCACCAAACCTGATGTGTGTTTTCAGGAGAAGGAATACAGTCCCCAAATGTTTGACTTATATACCAGTAGCAAATTCCCATGACTTCAGGTCAGGTCCTTTGAAGGAGTAGTCTGGCAAGGTTCATTTCTGACAGCAGAGGTGCACTGGTTTATAGCAGCTCAAGGTTTCCTCCCGTCTTTGTTTACCAAATGACTGCTGAACTTCCAAAAATGATGAGGTTAAGAGGGCATTGCAGCTGCAGCTTGCTGGTGCTGATAGAGATGCAGAAGGGATGTCAACCTCACCTTCTTCCTTTCCCAACAGAGTTCCGTCCCACTGATGGTGCAGAGATGGGGTTCATTAGCTTCTCTATAGCTGGGAAATCATTAGATTTAAAACAAAAATGGGTAGATCTCGTTCATTTGGTAGTAATTACATAAAAACAGGCACTGATAAATTCCTGGAAGGTAAGTGATGGTAATTCAGTGTTTAGAAATGTCTTTCATGAGAATCAACAGGGCTGAAGAAGCATCATTTTTCTTTGAAATTAAAGAAACTCCAAAAGCTCAACTAGTTTAAATAAAACATCCATGAATTTCTTCTTGACTACTCTGCTAAATTCTGAGGAAAAAAATGCAGAAGACTGTACAGTGATTCTTCCACTTCTTTTTAATTAAATTTGCAAACAGAGGAAGGTCAATTAAGCATCCGGCCTGTGCATTATTTATCTACTTGAAACACAAAGTCTGCTGCCTTGGAATCCACTCTATATAAGTTTGTTTCTAGGTAAGGATTTTTTAATGCCAGGAGATTCTTGGAATAAGATTTATGTGCGTCACATCTCTTTGTACACCCTCACGGAGAAGGAGCAAATCAAGAGTGTGCACATGCGCATGTGTGTGTATGCAATATCTTGGAGGATGCACGTTCAGAACAGCCAAATATATGCCCCAGCATTAGTATACAGCATATCTTGTCATGTTGGTCACAAATTATAATGGAGGCACAGAACTACTGCGGCTGAGTGCAGATATTCACAGCCTTTGTTTACTGCCTCCTTGGCAGGAGATATATGTGGAACTATCTGTACAGCATGAGTGGACTGTGCACCACAGTGCTCAACTCGGCCATGAAAGTGCTCTAATGTATTGAAATAGAGCAGCTGGATAACATGAAAACTAATGAAGCGAGAAATCCCACTGCTGCCTGGAACAAAACACACCCATGATACACCAGATCTCCACTTAGCCTGTACCTCTACCATTTAGAAACCACCTCAGTGCTACCTAAATGTGATAGATAAACAGCATTTGAAACTGAAGTTCACTGTTCTTCCAAGGAACAGATCTGACTAAGAGGTGGCAATGTATTTTCAACCCTGCAATGAGATTTTGTGTTATTCCTGCCAACAGAAGCAACTTTACAGTCAAATTTCCCTTTCCTCCAGACAAGCCGTGCCATGAAGGGAATCTAGGCAGTTTCAGGTTCACTACAGAGCACAGCTCTCATGAATGAAGCCATGCTGATTGAGGCTGTACTGCTTCCTCTAGCAGAAGCAGCTCTGCCAAAAGCTGATCTACTAAATCCCCACAAACTGGTTTCAGTGCCAGTGTTGGTGGCTGTGCACCACAGGGAGCATGTACTGGGATGGCTCAGAGAAGAGCTCATGCGTCAGTGCCCAGCATTGCTCTGAGACAACCTGGGCTGGCTCCCTGCTCAAACCTTGGCTATCTGCCCAACACGCTTCCCATCATGACCTGGCATCCAATGGGGCACGATGAAGCTGCTTAAGCTGCATTCACATTGAGAAGGAGGTTTACACTAAACAGAAGCGCTATAGGCCTTTGCATTTAAAGGAGCTGGAAAATAAGTGCATGTAGAAGTGCTCTCTTGTGTTCCAGCTTAGCATTTCCTATGGTGAAACTGGCAGAAGTGCCAAAGGGATACGGTTATAACAAAACCAGTGAAATCATGGAAACAATGTCAGTTCGCTGTGGTTTGCGGTTACAGTGAGTGATGCCATCATACAATCACAGCAAACCACAGAGCATGTAGTTTAGTGGAATGTGGCATAGTTATAAGGTGAATATATTTGTCATGCAGAAGCAACGGCTGAAATAAGATGATGTTTTTATGCGTGCTGAAGGTTTTTCTGCAGCCCAGCACCCTGCTCACTCAATCAATGAGCTCTGCACCCACAGGTTCATGTAGCAAAACATCCTTACAGGATGAACAGGACTACATGCACCCAAGCTACACAGTGGTTTTCCACCTGCAGTGTTTTTTATGGGCCCAGACTGCTGAGGACACAGTGTTTTGGCCCATCATAACTGTCTCAACACATTTCAAGTGAGACTGCATCTGCTCTTTGGGAGAGACACAAGTGTAATAGTCAGTCTGCTTGATTTATGTACCAGGAAGCATGATTAGAGTATGGGTAAGATTCTCATTCGTTACCTAATTTCTTTGAGATGATGAAGCTGGTATGTTTGTTATGAGATCCCAAACTAAGAGTAAAAGCACATTTTCAAGTTTTGCTTTAAGCCTGTATTTAGCAAATCCTTTTTTGCTTTTGTTCATCAGGCCTATGAAAACACTGTAGAATTTTTCTTTTCTTCTTCAACAACTTGTATGTTTTTCCTCCCCACATTACATAATCTCTTTTGTTTCAAGCGTTCCAAAAACATGCATCATTTAGACTTCACAAAGGCACTGTGCCCTGGATTCAAATGGGTTAACTGAGGTAAACAGGAATCTGAGCAATTTCCTTGAGATGCTGAGCTGAGTGCAGAAACCCAGAGTTTCCATTCTGCTAGCAAGTACAGTGCAGATCCATAAGCATCCCCCGTTTTTCTGGAGCATAAAATCATCATCATAGCGCCATCATCATAATATGCTTTAAGAAAATACAGTCTATTGTTGACACAGACACATTGTCCAGAGGCGCCAGCTTTACGAAGGTGCTCTGAAGAAAGGAAAAACAATGCTTGAAAAGCTCGAAGGCTCTCTGACTGGGGAGAACCTTTATGCAAGGGATGTTTAGGAGCTCTTCTAAACTGCACCAGAATTTCCCATTGGATTAAATAAAGCTTGGCTCAACCTGCTATATTGTGCAGATATTTCTCAAGTTCAGGAAGTGACAAATCATCTGTGTATAGCTTAAATGAAAGAATAAGGGCAGCAAAAGGAAATAGTAGCTGCAAAAACAGAGCAAGGAAATGATGGAAGATCATTCATTGCCACTTTTTCTTTTAAAAGAAGACAGAGAGGAATGGGAAAACAGTAACTGGGAAATGAGGTGCACTCCAGCTCTGAAAAGGCAGAGTCCACAAAAGACAAGAAATCTAACAATATTCATGGGGAATTAACCTTTCTCTCCCTGCCACTTCTCTGTAAGTGTACGTATAATTTTATCTATCTAACATAAAATATACATACTTCTATGCCATTAGGAGTTATAAAGAAGAGTTTTACAATTTGCCTACTCATCCACTGAGGTAAAACAGCATCTGTCCCCTGAAACCAGAAGAACATCAGAGGCTTACAAGAGAACAAGATCCCATGATGCTGGATGCACAATGACTGTCACTTTGCAGAATTCAGGGATGCTGCAGAGCACAGAATCAGCACACTGATGGCTGAAGTGACAAGGGACTGCAGCAGTCAGAAAGGGAAGAGAGTGTGCCATAGATCTATGCCGCTGTTGTGGCAATTGCTTTGGGACCAGAGGAGACAGATAGTAGAAGACTTTTTTTTTAGCTGCTTTAAAACTTTTGAGCCTCCACTGTTAAGAATTACCCAAACTTTTCCCAAAGTTTCAGTAATAAAGTCTGAAATATTTTCCCTGGAGGAAGCGTGGTCAATAGAAATGCTCCTTGATAAATGATACTATATACCACAGGGAGTTCTTTGCTTCCCCTTTAGCTGATGCTATGGTCAAGGTTACTAGTTACTTTATAGTTGTTTTTACATACATATAATGCAGAATTCATACAAGACAGCAGCAGCAGCTTTTTTCAGAGAAAGAGTTGGAACTGTCAAATGAAGAGCCAGGCTCCCAGCAGGTACACAGCATAAACTGAAGGCAGTCCATTTTCAGCCAACAACAGCAGCCTTGGCTATTTGCTTCCCTCAGGAAAGAAGAGGGGAGATGGTCTGTGTCTTGTTCCTACTACTACGAGGGATATATTAGCTGTTGAGAAGGAATTTCAACTACCTTTAGGCCTCATGGCTTTAAATGAACTATTAGTGCTATTTACTATCTGTTGAGCACTGATACTCACTCAGGGAGCCACAGAGGGCTATATTTCACTAGGAAATGTAACTCCTCTCTTCCCCTGGACTTTGCAGGAAAAGCAGAAAATTGGCCTCAGAGAGCTGAGGCCTAGTGAAGGTGGTGCTGCGCCATGTAGAAGGGATGTTCCTGCTTTGTTTAGCAGTACATTGCCCACTCAGCTAAGAAAGCCTGTGAAGAAATTGTTTATTCATGAATGTATAAACACTCATGTTTCTGTATATGATGTGATGTACCTGGTGCCAGCTGATTAGCTGGCCCGTTGCAGCCAACTTCAGATATGAGAAACCAGACCTAGACAGGATCAACAAGACAATAGGAAATACCTAAGCTGAGGTTGCGTAGGACCACCCAATTCTGGCATTTCCAACTTTCTGTACACACAGTTTGTTATTTCCCCAATGGTTACATCCCACTTTGCACTGCCACAGAAACTTCTAAACATGGCCTTAGCAGAGTGGATGGAGTTGGTACTGTCAAGTGAGGATATACTGAGTCACAAAGTATATATACAGACTACTATACAGTCATCCTTTTGGTGACAATGGCTTGAGATTTGAAACTGAAAAGATGCAACCAAAGATAGATTTTTTGGCTAAGGTTAAGAAAGGTTAAAAACTGAGCATCTACAGTGCCCCAAGATTCACAAAAACCCTCCCTGTCTTCATAATCTCTGTTTACATCTACTGCTTTCACAATAAATCTGACACAGATAGCATTGGACTTAGCTTTGTTTTTAGACCTCTATCTAAAGAAAATGCACAGTGACACATGGGCTTGTACCGTCTGGGTCTATGCACAGTAATACCAACCTACAGGTTGGGCAATGCATTTTTTAAAGGCTATCAAGTCCGTGGGGGAGTTCACTGTGTATCTCAGTGTTTCCTGTATGAAGCATGCAGCAAAGCTGATATTCACCAAGTATTTTGCTTATCATAGAAAGTGGCAGACTTAAAGAAAACAGTGCACCCTCCATCCACAAGGGGTTGCCTGTGCCATCTTGTGACAGTGCAGTTCATGCAGAAGGGATTTACATCCACACTTCTGTTGTTTGGCACTGGCACCTGATGCTCATCGGTCATTGGCATCCTCACTGCTGGAGCCATTTAGTCTCAACACCAGACATGACGAAAGAAATGTCTGTAGTGCAGTGGAAGTAAATGAGGAAAAAAAAGGGTTTCAGAAGAGACAGCTCCACTGTCTCTCTAACAGTAATCCAGGGTGAAATTTGCTCCTGAGATCTTCCAGATAACCTGAACGCACTGAAGAGAATATCAATATTAATTCTGCACAAGTATGCTGACAACCGATTGTGTGCCAATGTCCAGCTTGTTTGCATTGCTTGAAAAAACAAAACAAACCTCAGAACATAAAAATAGTGAATGCAGAAGAACCAAACAGAAAGGCAAAATGACTTCCTGTCTGCCACAGGACCTCGCTGGCTTGAAATTTACATTTTAAATGTACCTGCACCAGTTCACCAGGATTCCTCATGAGAAAGAATGGTGGTGACTGCAGTGGTGGAGAAAGAGCCAGGTCAGATGGCATCTCCTTCTTCTCCGCTCCCACAGTTCACATGCTGCTTCTCACACTTGAATCAGAGAGCTGTACTTCTGATCCAGCCCTATCAAGTTCACTTCTCAAAAACCTCTACGCATTCCCCATGATTATTAGAAATAGAAATGCTCACCCTTCCATTCAGAATAAAAAGATACGTTTTGATGATGAGCAGCTGAGGTACTTCACAACTTTTTTGCCTCCCTGACAACTGCTCACCACACAGCCCTCTGACACTTTGTTTGGAAGGAGAAGAGCAAGGAAGCAACATCCCTGCCCCTATAAATGAAGATCAGGTTTGTGACCACCTGAGAAACCTGAACAAGTCTATGGGTCCCGATGAACACTTGGCCTACTTTACCAAGTAACAATATTTTGTTTGTAAGTAGAAGATTTTGATGCAGATATCTGCATGAAAGCTTGACTCTGCCAAGTAAGGATATATCTTTAGAGTTCTGCAGCATAGCTGTAATGCAGCATAGCTTTGATGATTAGCTACAAGTCAGCTAAGATGTGAAGTATTCTCTTCAATTCTGTTTAGTTTCCTCTGCTGAAAAGAAATCATGTTCTTCTCCTCATTTGCTCTGACAGAATTGCGTGTAGAGAGCTAGTCACCACAGTTAGTTGAAAGCACTGCATGTCCCAGGATGAGTTATTTTCTGAGCTGTGAAGAGTTCACAGTGTGAACCAGCATCAAACCAAAACTAAGGGCTTCCTCCCCATAAAGATCTCAACTACCACAGCTGTCTTTGACTACTGCAGTCATTTCATTAAACTCTGACCACCACGTAGCAAAAATAGAGATTAGAAATCAAGTCACGTGGCTGTGGTTTCTTGGATGGTCAAGGCACTTTAATCCAGTAAACTTCTCAGGAACTGAGTGTCAATGTTCCAGCCTGGGTCAGGCTAGTACTGTGAGTAATGGGGCAGAGGGACCCACGGGCCCACGCCCTGGAAATAAGGGGGAAGACAGGGAGATCGGCCCAGAGGAGGAAAATACTGGCAGTAAGCTAAGACAGAAAACCAATTTACTAAATATGAAGAGGAATGCAATGTAACACAATATAATACAATTGGAATTGAGACTAATAAATTACAAAAATAAGAGAGTGAGTATCCAAAACCAAAGGCCTTACTTTAACGTTATAGGCAACACAGCCAGAGAGGACACACAGCAGAGAGAAGCAGAAAAAGAGGGCGATCTTTTGACTTTCCTCCAGTTTTATCTTTCCCTCTGAACAGAAAACGGAAACAGAATAATGAAGTCTTCTGGGAGCTGTAGTTCATTCTCTTCTGGGAGCAGGTACCCAGAACTATCAACAACCCATAGAACTGCAGCATTAACTCTTTAACTCCCAGTGCACTACATGATGGTATGATGTGGAATACCAATAACAAGCCACAAAACCATGACCATGTAGGACTCACTCAAAAAGCATTTGAGAAAAAACATTCGTTCACTGCACTTCTAAAGTTCCTCTCACATCAAGACGGAAAAACCTTTTCACAAACACTGCTGACTTACAGTGCCCCTAGGAGACGTGTTATTACTGTCATTTTACATAAGGGATAACTTCAGTTAGTGATATATTTATACCTGGGAAATGAGCCCTTCTTTATGTACCTGTCTGCTCATGGTGGACAAGAAATAATCATGCAGTTTCTTTACATTTCTATTTCTATCTGACATATATAGGCTGGCTATTCTAAATACTCTTTACTTACACATCATTCTAACTGCATACAGCACAACATTAACCACTGTAAGTAATATCAATACATACAGCATAATTCTATAAGGATGGCTATACTAATAAGCTGAATATAGCATGATGGACACAATCTATCCATTCTTACAGCTTTTACAAAAGAATGTAAGAGGTAAAGATGGGAAATCTGAATAGTACTTAATATTTCCCGAGATGTTTCCAACATCTGCATATCTACTGATATTTTGTAGCCCTGTTAGAGGTTAGCTTAGCAACAGGGATCAATATATTAGCTTAAGAACCAATATATTAGTTCAGCAAAAAGGAATTAATGTGTGATAGTTCTAAAGTTTCCCAGTTTAGCTTTGCTTGGTATGTACAGTCTTGTTTTTCCCAAATGATCTTCACTGAGGCAGTCAAGTCACAATAAGCTACGTTTATCTTGGCATCCACCATGTGCGAGGACTTTTCCTTGGGTTTCATATGAATTGCTTTCAGATACTGTGCACCAAGATAGAAAGTTGTGCATTATGGTATAACAAGCCATGGAAATTTGCCAAATTGATGAAAAACAGCTAAAAGGTCAGCCAAAGGACACAGTGGTGAAGCTGAAGGACAAATAAATGGGAGGAAGGAGGTGATATTACAACCACCATAGACACGACCACATGTGCTCAGAGGAACGTTAGCATATATTAACGAGTTGCTGTGATCAAGTTGCAATAACTCAACCCAGTTACTTCATGTTTGTCATTGGCCTTACTCACAGAACGAAAATTAAAAGTATTCCCAGCAAAATAGATAAATTCTTCTATTCACTGTGGATAATTTGTGTTTGCTTGTCTGTTTCTTTAAACTATAGGTCTTCCCTTTGCATTTTGTTATTCATTTGTATTTAAAAATGGAATAGTGGCAGCTCTACTCACCCCAGTTCACTGAGTACACCTTCTTCTGCCTTCCCCACTCATGGAGCTGGGAACTGAAGGGTATTTCCTCTGCCAAGTTCCTGCACACAGAGCGCCCGCTGATGACAACAGTCATTATTTCCACATAACTACTTTAAAAAGAAAGTCAATTTAGGAACCAAGTATCTAGCAAAAAACCCCTTTGTTTCCTCTGACTGTATGAAGGAACCTTTATATATAAAGTCACACTGGGAAAAACCTACAGTCCCATGCAAGGTCACTAGCTGTCTCCAAGATACCTTTGCTTTAAAGGATCGGTCTTTCTCTTGCAAGTCTTTAAGTTGAATGGCATTTCAGCAAGCATTAGCGAGCCAAAATTGGCAAGCTGCATTGGCTACCCATAGCGTATACTCTTCAAAAGCTTTAGCAGCCTCTGAACATGGATCACATCACTTTCCTCCTCCCTGTCCTTTTCCCTCCCAGTCGATGCTCTTAGACTCTCTGTTTCATAGCATCTCCACAAGCCTCACTGGAAAAAAAAAAATAAAAAAAAAACCAAGTCTTTGTCACTCTGTAGCTCACCATAAATTCCTAGCAGGCAATGAAGAAACCTTTCTACTCTTTGGCCCTGAATTTATGTCAGTTCTTGAGCTGTGCTCAAACCTCATCTCAGCCCCAGACATACTTTCACCACAGAATCAGCTTTTAAATGACTCCACACTTCTACTGTCATGACCACCACCTTTAAGCTAGTTCACCTGGAGATTTCCTAAGTGCTGCCACTGCTATTATATGACAGGAGCTTTCAGAAGTGAATCTCTGGACTCCATTACTCCATCATACAACTCAGCCACAGAACACATACTGCAAAGGTGACACGAAAACACGGGGCAACTCTTAGTCATAGTTTCTTGAAGGTCAGGTTGTTCTGCCAAAATTACCCAGAAGAGAACTGCTTTTTCACAGGTCAGCCTGACACTTGCAAACACAGATTTCCCATAACAATCAGCTTGCAAGAGAAGCAAAGGGCAATAAACGTCCCTTTCATTCAGACAGCTCTGTTGATATTTCCAAGGGATTTGTGTGCTTAGAAGCATGCACATCTCAAAAGCTCTCCACACTTTTCTCTTAGTGGCAGCCTAGGGTTTCTATGTTAGCACTTCTCAGGATAGTGATGATGTTTCATTTGGTAAGTGATGCTAATTAACACCAAACAGGTAAGTTCTACCGCCTTCCTGAGGCTGCTGACAGGACACCTCTACGATCACCTGCAGTCACACCCATCAAAAGTGACAGGAGCATTTTGGTTCCTTACACTCTTAAGAAAGTCTCTCACCAAGCCCAACCTCTTCTTTCTCCCTCAACGAAACCAGGTATAAATCCTTGATTTGTCCCAGCATCGCTGAGGTATTTATAATGTAACATTGAGTTGAAAGACATAAGAGCTGCTTGCTTATATTACTTGAAGACCTTGCATGTTTTCCACATTTCATCACAGAGAATTATTTTTTACATCTTTGATTTGTCCAAGCTTTTCCCTCCTCCAAAATTTTAGGTCTTTAGGTATTTATTTTTTTGCCCTGGATCAAAGCTACACATGTGCATATTACATCAAGGTTTTCTATGTAGTAAACAAATAGAAAAGGAAATAATTCTGACTGGCATCCTGTCTAGTAGACAGGGAGACATACTGTCAATCGTAAGATATCATGGATGAGAAAGCAGTAAACTGGAAACCTAATTCCTGTGTTTGTGGTAAAATGACAGTAGAACATTTGGTACCTGATAAATGATACTTGCAGGATACTGTGAGAGCTTAACAGAATAGCCTCCTTTGATGGACCGCCCTCTTCCACAGCACCACCAAACCTTTGAATTCCAGATTAATTTAATCCATACCCAGTGAGAAACTGAAAAGTTGTTTTGAGGTCTTGAAGGCTCCAGAAGTACTTAAGATGGCAGCGGGCACACAAACATAGCACCAGATTGGTGGAGAACTTGGCTATAAGCCAGAGTGAATGACATTGCAGAAAGCACATTGAGACATTTTCCTTTATCTTACTAAAGATAGGAGCAATTTATGGATCCACGCTGGTCAACTCATCTACTGGAGAAAGCAGTTGACTTCATTTTGCACCATGCAATATCACTTCGACCTCTTGCTGCTCAAAAAGTGTCCCCACATGTTTTACATTACTTATAAAGACCAGCATTGTCTGGTGCTGACCGTAATTTGTAAGAGCCCTAAGAGAAAAGAGATGAATCTGCAAATGTTTCTAATTGTTCACTGGAAATTACACAGGCATTCATGTGCACTACAGAAGTCCTTGGGAAAGTCAAGAGAATGAATGCATCATAATACAAACAAACCTCATTTCATTTGATTCTCTATTTCTGGGGCAAATAACCATGATAACCAGTGGGAGAAGTAGATTAGTAAAAGGTTCCCTCTGCTTGCTGAGGGAAGAAGGTCAGAGGAATCAGCTCCTTTGCAGTGCAAATGTGTGCTAAATATGTTTCCTGTCTGCACTGAAAGCTTAGTTAGCATTCCTCAGCAATAGGGAAACATTCAGATTCACAAGAACAGTTGGTTTTGGCTGAGGCTTCCAAGCACTCTCTTCACAATATGCTCCATGGGTATTTTTAAACCACTTGCAATGTTCACAGCTGAGCATTTTGATGCAAAGTGAAATTCTTCAACAACAAAAATGACATCAACAAGAGCAATGTGTTTCCAAGCAAAATGCATGACAAACCTGAAATACACAGAGCTTGGCTCAGACTCTGCCAATAGCGGAAACAGCCTTTTCCCTCCTATCTGTCAGTCTGAGAAGAAAATGGAAGTACTGAGAAGCCAGACTGGTCAACAATTAATAGATACTAAAATATAATGAGAAATGAATAACTCAAGAGTTGTTTTGTCAGAGGAGGGATTCAGAAGCCAAAGTGAAGGAACGTTAAGGTTCCGGCTGAAGTTTCCTATTGTTCCTCTCAGGATGTACGTATCAATCACAATACACCCAACCCAACCATAGCCTTATCAGCTGCAAGGACTCAGATGAACACTATAGAAGTCACCAGGTGAGGGAAATGAAATTCTTCTGCAGGAGACAGAAAGGAGCAGAAGGGCAAAAGCTCGCTTGATCTTGATTTTTAGTACGAATACAGATCGTGAAAGTGGGGCCTCACGATCCTTCCGACTTTCCAGGTTTGAAGCAGGAGGTGTCAGAAAACTTACCACAGGGATAACTGGCTTGTGGTGGCCAAGCGTTCATAGTGACGTCACTTTTTGATCCTTCAATGTCGGCTCTTCCTATCATTGTGAAGCAGAATTCACCAAGCGTTGGATTGTTCACCTAATAGGGAACGTGAGCTGGGATTAGACCGTTGTGAGACAGGTTAGTTAGCCAGAGTTACACAAGCAGAGGCAAGGCAGGCTTCTCAAAAGATCATGCCACCATAAGCCATTTGTTTAGTACTGGGATATTGCAGGCTGCTGCTATTAGCAGCCCCCAAAATACCAGAACGATGCTTGGTTATTACAGAGGAGTGCCAGGAGCTAGAAATAACACAACAAGCATGAGAAATTAAGCACTTAAATACTGTCAAACTGTGTTCTCTGTGAGGTTAATCTCTGCAGTTTCGACCAAGTCTTTGCACTTTCAGAATATGATCCTATAATAAACTCATTTTGAAAAGCAAAATTAAGTATCTGAGAGAAAATGCAAAAATTAATCTGAATCACTAACTTGATTAACAGCATTGACTGTTATTTCAGATGTTTATTTAAAAATCAGACATTCATTTACAATCAGTTCAGAGCTATATATTTAGACAAATAAAGCAGAGACTTTTTCCTGCCAAACGGATTAACTCAAACACATTATTTGTAGCACAGAAACTTAGAGCCTGGCTCCTACAGGCAGTTAGGTGAGGTCTCATGGTCTCCACCCTTGTTCTCATGGGGAACTTCAACTTCCCAGATATCTCCTGAAATTACAATGCAGTAGAAAGGGAACAGTCCCGGAGGTTCCTAGAGCATGTGGGAGATAACACCTGCCTACAAAGCAAGTCCTTGCAAAAGCAACATAAACTACCAAGAGGTCAGCTCTGTCTATAAAACTGAGAGAACACTTTGTTCCATCCCAGGATCATTCTTCAGCCAAGGGTCTTTAGGGTCCCCAGCACATGCCGCCTCATGATCCTGGGTTGGAACAAGCTTGCCCCTTAAAGCAGTGAAAATACTTCATTGTAACATGGCATTAGGAAAATAACTATTAATACTTAAAGATAACAGTGACTGAAAGTGTGTTTGCAGAGGAAAATAAGTGCAAAGATAACAATACTGATTTAAGTCTCCAATATTAGAAAGCATTTGTGAAGAAGCTGAAGAGTCCTTACTGAACAAGGAAATTTTCTTGGGTCACGACCTACACAAAACAGCAGTTCCATGTACTGCTCTGGATCCCAGTTGTTCGTGTTATTTACAAACTTGCCCATTAAAAGTTTTCAATAAACTAAAAAATAAATAAATAGTAACGTATTAAAAAAACAACAACAAAAAGCAAACACCAGTCCATCATATTTGAAAATCATCATTACACCTCCATCAGAAATAACATCCATTTGCACACATAAATCTTGCCTAAAGCTCTTGTAACTTTTGCTTTGTAATAAAGTAGGAATGATGCCTACATATCTTACTCTATTTCCTTCTGGATAGGTATGTACCACACATGAGTATTTATCAGAGGAAAATAATGTTACACTCATACTTAATTTTTAATCTGAAATCTTGGATATTATTAACTTCCCTGGCAGCATTAAGAGGAATAATTTCATAATTCAGAACTGAAAAGAACTGCAAATGAGCTACAAGTAAATAGAACTGAATTATGTTGTGCAGAGATCTGAGAAAGAATTGAAGGCATGCAGGCTGCATCTAAAAGCCTGTTCAATGTCATTTCCAGTTCTCTCCTCATCCCAATTCAGCAGTCTGATCAAAGGATGGTGTGGGCCTGAGTGGCTGCTAGGTTACACCACACCACAGAGCCCACTGGCACCCAAACCTCTGCTCCTCTGAGTGTCCTCATGTGTCAGAAAGTGATCAGAACACTCATAGCTGTGGGGAAAGGCTGAGAGCAGCCACACTGCTAACCCCTGGCACAGAGCAAACGCTCTGCAGAGCAGAGGTGAGGGACAGAGCTTCTCAGACCTAGAGGTGCTGTGTTCCTTGCCCCCCACATGGCTCAGACACACTTGATGGCCTGTCAAACAGGCTGAATTACCACCTAACACCCAGTATAGGCACAGTTCCATTGGTGAAGACAAAACAGCAGCAGACGGGCATGTCTGAGGGAAAAAGGTGGAGCTCCTGGCAGATCATGAGTCTCTCTTTGTGTGCTGCAGAGGAGCACATGGTCTCAGGCTGCTTTCACCTGCAGTAGTAGAGTAAGGCTGTGGTTTTGGACACTCATTTTGTTTGATTTGCTGGTCTCAAATCCAATTGTATTGTGTTGCAATGTGTTATCTTGCATTCTGAGATCACATTTAGTAAATTCACGTTCCTCCTCTGTTTTTAGACCCTTCTACTATATCTCTACCCTTCCCGCTTCTCCCCTCTCCTGAAGCACAGACCTGCAAGTTCCCTGTCTAATTAGTCATGGGGCCGGGCCAGGCTGGACCAGACTGTAAACCATTAACATCTTTTTTTTTCCCCCTCTCTCTTTTTATTATTTTTTATGGCCTGTGCCCCCTGTCACAGACTCAGATCTAGAGACAATTCCATGACAGAGTGCCAAAGGAATGCTTTTTTATACTGCCAGCCCCTTCTGCCTTCAGCCTACGCCTGTGGAGCACTGCTAGAGGCAAGCTGTGCTAAAGCCCCTGAGACAGGCTGAGGGGCAGGAAGAGTCCTGCATTCAGCTGAAGAGGTGCTAACACCACAGGCTGGGTGACAAGGGTGGCAGTGAGGGCAGGGTTAGGCCATGGCAGTGCCACCAGTGGGCTGGGGCCATTCATGCAGGTATCATAATGGGCAGTAGGCGGTTGGTGGTCAGTATTGCTGGTAAGCAGCTGGTAAGGCTGGATAGCAGTTGAGGCTTCTGCGTAACAGCTGGAGCTGCTGGTTAGCATCTGGAGCAGCTGGTCAGCAGTTGAGGCTTCTGCATAGCAGCTGGAGCAGCTGGGGTTGCTGGATAGTATTTTTGCTTGTTCTGGGCCTCGATCAATAGTACACCAGTTAGTAACTGCTAAGTAGCTGTGTTTTTACCATTTTCTTCTTCTTCTGTGGTAAGTAGCTCACATCTCAGCCCATGGTTTCTGTTTCATTTCCAGTTCTCTCCCTCATCCTATATGATGAGGGAGAGCAAAGGGCAATGTAGTGTTGAGCAGCCTAGAGCCACCTGGGTGCAGCCTCTGCTCCTCCAAATCCCCTTGTATGTAGGAAAGTGGTTGCAATGGAAAACTAGTTTCTCAGGCCCAGCCGTTAGAGGCTGAGGTGGTATACATCTTTGTAATGTCAGGTAGTTTCTTAAAATAGAGAATAACCCCTCCAGTAGAACCTTACATTGGAAGGCACCATCATGTATTGCAGAAGTGTAGGGCACAGTTGAAAACTGCAGTACAAAACTTACCATCATCCCTTCTCTTGGTTGATGATGTTGAAGAAAGTCCCAAATATCTGTCTGAAGTTTTGTTTGACATTCAAGTCCAAGTGAACGCAAGGTCTCTTTCTTTCCCCTTTATGTAGGTGTAACCAATGCACTTCCCCCTAGCTCACTCCCCTTTAAGACCTGTATCAGAGTATCATTTTCACCAGTGGATAAGTAATAGATACAGCATTTGGGCCTTCAAAGGACCTTTATGGCCTCTGCTTCTCATTTTATTTCTGTATGTTTATGGAAACAAACACTAGAAAGGGGGCATCCACAGGGTTTGGTTCTCTGATTGGCAGCTTCCCTGAGCACTGCTCTATTACTGTACTGCCTATTACATGAATACAGGGACACAGCAGTGGCACAGTAGATTTTCAAGCAACATTTGGTATTGTGACAGGGCTGCTGCCTGCCACCTGGCTCTTCTGGGAATCTACTAAGCCACCTGCCTCTTCTTGCATCTACGATGCTGCTTGCCTCTACTACACCACCTGGCTCTTCCTGGAGACTATTACACTACCTGGCTCTTGGAATCTTCTAGGCTGCCTGCCTCTTTTTTGGAATTCTCTATGCTGCCTGCCTCTTTCCTTGGAATCTATCACACTGCCTGCATCTTCTTTGGAATGTACTACACTGCCTGAATCTTTGTAATATGCTATGCCACCAGCTCAGGACCATGGCTAACTGGAACAAACCATCTGGTATGAAGTTATGTCATTACACTGATGGTTTAATGCTAACCTCCACTTCTCTATCTGCCATAGAGAACATGGTAGGGTCTTTGTCTTCTTATTCACAGGAGAAAAGATGGACCATCAGTCCTCAAAAAGGTGTAAGGACCTGGATTATCAGTCAAACCTTGGGGTGTTGTCTGGTAGGGTAAGAGAAAAAAGTCCTACCTAAAGCAGTTACGTGCCTAATACAGTAAGACAGCTACAAGAGTTTGGGTATACTGGTGATCATTTATAACACATTTAACACAGGTCTTGAGACTCTTGTATCAATTGGTTAAAAAAGGCCAAGTGTGGGATGGGGGCTAACATCAGAATGCCTTTCAGCATGTGAAGCTAGCAGTAAAACAGGTACACCTATTAGGTATTTGTGACCCCAGTCTCCCCACCAAATTAGATGTGCCTGTGACTCAAGAGGCATTTTGAGTGAGGACTGTGGCAGTGACAAGGCTCTATTTGGACTCCAGTAAAGTTCTGGTCCCAGGTCTGGCTCAGAGAAGAACAATATAGAACGGTAGAGAGAAAATTATTAGCCATGCGTTCAGTATTAGAATCATAGAATCACCAAGATTCTATGATTCTAGAACTCCAAGACCATCCAGTTCAACCATCCACCTGTGACCAGTATTTCCCACTCAAGCACATCCCTCAGTACAATATCTAAATGTTTCTTGAATGTCTCCAGGGACAGAGACATTCAGGCAACTTGCTACTGAGGATGCATTCAATCCCCTCATCCAGATCACTGATAAAGATACTGAACAGGGCCAGCCCCAATACTGACCCCTGAGGGATACCACTTGTGACCAGTCACCAGCTGCACTTAACTCCATTCACCACCACTCTCTAGGCCTGGCCCTCCAACCAGTTCTTTACCCAGCAGAGTGTACCTGTTGAAGCCACAGGCTGACAGCTCTTCTAGGAGCATACTGTGGGAGACAGTATCAAAGGCTTTGCTCAAGTCTAAGTAGACCACATCAACAGCCTTTCCCTCATCCACCAGGTGGGTCACTCAGTCATAGAAGGAGACGAGGTTAGTCAATCCGGACCTGCCTTTCATGAACACCCGCTGGCTGTGCCTGATTCCCTACCTGTCCCAGACACACTGTGAGATCTCCCTCCCTTTCTTTCAGGTCACTAGACACAAGTTTATCTAGATAAAAATGACTAAAACCACACTTGGCACTGGATAAATAGGAGGTGAGAAGCAGTCTTGGGCTCTTTCTCATTCACAAATAAACAGGATTTTACCTAAAAGTATTCGACCCAATAGCCAAGCCAATGGCAGTTACTGATGGGCAGCCTTGGGCTGAGTAGCCCTGGAGACAGCTGGTTCTTTCATGACTGAAGCATGGTAGCAGAGGACAGGCCGGCAGTTTGCACTAGTGGAGCCTTGGCTTTAACTGCTGTGAGGCCCTTTATTCAGCAAGTGTATAATTGATCCACTCCTTCAGTTCTTCAGATCCTAATTAGCATCCATGCTAAATGAAGGTCAGCAGAAGTCACAGCTTTTCTATACTTGGATTGCTTGGGCTTGATTCTACAAGGAGCTGAACAAAGTGATCTCATACTTTTGAAGGAAGTCCTGCAGTCTGAGTAAGGGAACATGGTGATTTCACTCAGAGCACTCACTTGACCATTGAGCCCATAGATAATGGAGGCTTGTCCTAAACCTCTCCAGGCCCTTCCAAAGAAAATGTGAGGGGGGTCCGTGAAGCACTACAGCATCTACTGTCCAAACCTACAAAGATCAAGCAGTCCTGAGGTTAATGTCAAAATGGCTCCTGGATATTTACATAATACATGGACTTAGTTAAAACATCAGGTTTTCCTTCTCCTTTTTGATTTCTGTTACACCGGTCACCAATTGATCGGTGAAATCAAAGCTGAAAGAACTGTTATTTCAAGACTTGCAGCTTAGTTATAGTGATTATTTTCAAGTACCTCTCCTGTGGATTAACAGAGATTAGCAAAAGCACATTCTTCAAGGTGTGATAATAAATCTGGGACTTTTTAGACTGGCTTGCTGAGAGTTAGATTAAAAATAGGCAGTTTCTTTTGTTTGCTATATTACCAGGGGCATGCGAAGAGATCTGTGATACCAGCTTTAAAATTCCAGTCCCTGCTTGATTCTGGATTCCCTCTCTTCAGGGAGAAGCGGTCCCAGCTGGGAATTTCATGTTTTTTGTACTTCCGTCCTCATACAAAGGTTTAACAGTGCTGCACTTTATAACAAACACAATTATCTGTGATCTTTATCACAAGCACAGCAGCAACAGGGCCCATCATGAATACATTTCTCTTACATAAAACAACCACAACATGCTTTTACAAGTGCTGCTCCTAAAAGATTTGGCATTTGCCATCTGTGAGAAAATGGCCCTAACTGCCTCCTGGGAGCCAAACAAATTCATGTTCCATTTTTATGGAAAAATACCTTAACAAAAAAAAAGAGAGAGAGAGAGATTTAGGACTTCAGCCATACACCAGAAGACAACAGTGACTGTGGCTCTGTTGAGCCCTTGCCAGCTTCTTGTAGGAGGGTGGATGTGGGGCTGCACATACTTGGTGATGAACATAGAATTCTCCTCATTTTATTCTTCAGGGCCTCAATTTTCCTATCAAATAGAAAAAGAAACAACTCCTGGTGGCAGAAGAGGCTTCAGGTCATCCCCCAGCCATCTATTCTGGCATCTAACTTGTGCATTTTGTCTTGGTTCATCTACTGCTCTCACAGGGAGCTGGGGCCTGGAAGTCCTGCATAGCTGGCGGTCCAACACAGACACTATTGTACAGGAATTTTAGATGCAAGAGTTGGCAATTTGAATAGAACCCTTTGAAATTAATAAACCAGCAGAAATTTTCTGCTTGCATTTGCTGAAACAGAAGCTGCATGGACCTTCTGCATCAGTCAGTTGTTCACCATTAAAAGCCCCTTAGTGGTAAAGGGAATAGCAAGCTTGAAAATGACTTTAGCGCTGATCAGAGCATTTCAGAAAGGATCACTTTCTTTGTTGTTTGTTGGTTTGTTCTGTTGGTTGCTGCATCAAACCCAATGCAGAGAAAATAATTGCTGCGGAACCCTTCCAGACATCTTGCAACCAGGCAGCATGGTTATCCAGTGCTGGAAAGGCTGTGTAGCTACAGCTACAACTGAGCTGTGGTCACACTTAATTCTTGTATCTAAGTCTTCTTCAACGCCATTGATCAAAGAATCACCTGAATATTTAACTGAATTTTTAACGTGCAGTTCTGGCATGACATCAAAGGAAATCACGTTATTATTATCCTTCTATAAAATAGGAAACCAAGGCACAGAATATCATTATTTCGCCTGAAATAACCCAAGGCAAAGCCAGGAACAAAGCCTCACTGCCATAACATTGGTTTATCACTTTGTCTGCTGGAGAGTGGTTGTCCTCAGCTGGTCGGTACAGGCTAGAAGGCAACTCCTTCTAAAATTCTCAGTTGAGATAGTGACATTTCTGAGTATACACAAACCCATATAATGGCATGAGGGACACGTGGCATCAGCAAGCAGTGTGTAAGACTCATTTCCTTTCCAGACCCATTGTTTGTGTGTTTCCAATCTAAACTCTCAGTTCACATCCTCTGTTATCAAACAGTGCCACAACTGGCAATAATCTGAGAGTACAGTGTGCTTTCTAATAGAGCAATGGTTGGAAATAGGAATGTAAAAAGCAAGGAGTTTCAGGATAGCTTCTCATTGCTGCGTGAATAGCAGCTCCTTATTAATTTATTGTTAGTTATGAGTGTTAGCCCTTCTGAAAGTACAAACCTGAAAGTCAGACTACATCATCAAGCTAAGAGTGAGCCTCAGCCTGCCAGGTCGAGGCTGAGGAAAGGCACAAGACCCCACTCACCATCATAGCAGAGCTGGCCCCATTCCTATCTCAGGGGGAAAGCAAAATTCAGCCACTGGCTGCCCACAGACATCCTGCTTCAGGAGATAACTCCCAACGCTTTCCATTTTTCTGGGGCACAGTTCAGGATCATCATAGAATCACCAAGGTTGGAAAAGGCCTCCAAGATCATCCAGTCCAACCATCTGTCACCAGTATTGCCCAGTGAACCATGTCCATGTCAGTACATCTAAAGGTTTCTTGAACACCTCCACAGAAGGTGACTCATTACCTCCCTGGCAAGCCCATTCCAGAGTTTTTCCTAACATATTTCCAACATCTTAGCCTAGATATCAGTAATTAAAGGTAAATAAGCATACTAAAGACAGAAAAATCAATTTGCATTCAGATTATTTACCTCTCACACTTAGATAACATGTGTTACCATTAGAAAGCTCCCATTGGGAGCTATTAGTAATAGGTGAGCGGTTGGACTGGATGATCTTTTAGGTCTTTTCCAATCTTGGTGATTCTATGATTCTATGAAATTAAAATATTCTCTGAAAGGCAAAAGAGTTCTCAGCATGCCACTTGCATTTGTTTTTGCCTGGATCTGCATAGGCTGCAAGCTCCGAGGCTGCCTTGTGTGCTTATCCTTATTAGACAGGTTATGAATGAAGTCTGAGAATGGTCCGACTTTCCATGCAGCACCCACGGCAATTACGCTGAGCACTGAACGCTGCTGCAGCGGTCCTGTCTTTGTCGTATGTGCGTGACCTGCTGTTTCCTTGCTGTGTTCGTCTTGTTTCAGCAAGTTTAAGCCACAGACGTCTGTGTGTATAGTAAGAGTTTGGCCCAGTACCGCTGGGTATCAGCAGCCTGCGCGATAGATTCACGTAGCAAAATCCTCAGCGACAGCATGACAAATGCTGCCCACCCATCCCAAATGACTCAGCAGCACTGAGTCACGCATGCTCACGACAGCCAGGCATCCTGCAGGCTGCTGCCGGCTCCGGGAGGTGAGAGGGGTGGGCGGAGCGGCCCCCGCTGCAGCCGCAGAATCTGACCCTTGGCTGATCTCCTTTCTCTTGCTGCAGACCCCGGGGAGTCCTGAGTGTCCGTCCTAGTGCTCAGTTCTGGACTGTTTGTGCATCATGTCGGCGGGGAGGGCTTCCCAGGGGCACAGAGGGGCTTTGGCAACAAAACTGAGCAAAGGAACTGGATGTATTCGAGCTCTCCCCCGTTTTTCTGTCTGCTTGTTTTCATCTGGCCACCACACTTGGGCATATTGCTCTTGGGACCACATGCTAAGCTTGACCACTGTAATAACCCAGCGTAAAAAGTTTGGAGAGGCATCCCTGCATTCTGAGACTTACTGACAGTCTCTGCAAGCTGAAGGGACAGCCAGCTGTGCCCTAGAACATCACTAATGTATGTGTAGTGTATGTATGCTAGTGTAGAGAATGATCTTTCAGGACTCTTCGGGCTGTAAGTCACCATCTGCATATGCACAAAGCAGATGCAGAATGTTTTGACTCAAATCTGCTGCTGTTCTCTACATCACTACAGCCCTGGAGCTCCAGCAGTGGCTCTGCAACGCAAGAAGCAAAGAGAAATCCCTCTCTTTTTTACACTGTGGCAGGGTGTAGAGCCTGTTAAAGTCAGTGGGAGAAGCCTCTGGGATCACTCAGAAGGCAAAGACCTTCCTGACTTCCCATTCTCTTCCTCTATGAGAGGAAAGTGAGTGTCTGACAAGTTTTGGGTGATATGAATTCAGGAGGACAGGGGGAAAAAAAGCAGATGGGGAAAGAGTTCCTAAAGATGTCTTAAAAGTCCATTTCTATTTTATAACATTGGAAGCAGCTGAATCCTGGCTGCTAACAGTGTGCATAGTGAAGATCTAGTGTAGTGGCACTTCCCTAAACAAGGCTTCAGTTTGACCCTAGTGAAGGCAGCGAGAGTTGGGAACATCCAATATGGCTAACATGTTTTTGAAACAGCACACAGACAGGTGAAGGAGCAGACAACAGGCAGTAGGGATTTAGTACTGGAAGCTACTGGAGAGTAATACGGAGCTGCCAGCATGCACCAGGCCATTTGCTTATGCAGAAGGTCAGATTTGAGAATGCAAGGGTTAGACAGCAAGGTTGGCGCAGCCATGCCTCAGAGTGAACCTGCAAAAGCTGTTAGCAGTTGTTAGCAATGGCTAGTGATAATGTAAGTTGGCTTTATCAGCAAACAGTCTCGAATGCTTCTGAACCAACTGGACCCTCTCCTGTGCTAGCTTAGGAATGGCAAAACCTAGAGTAGACAAGAGATGAGAATACATCCTCAAGCAGTTCCCCTTTACAGATACAATAACGCACTAAAGAAGCCACCCACTTGCTCCCAGGTTCAGCCCAGGATTAACAGCACCCCTTATTTTCTGCCCTTACTGGCCAAACAGAGCTACTAAGAGCCTCTTTTTTTTGTTGTTGTTAACACATGTAAGTCTGAAAAAAAATCCATACAAATTGTTGTCAGCTTTTCATTTATGCACAAGGTCTGCACCAGTCAAAAGAGGGAGAAGCAGAAGAAAAGAGTCATAGAATCATAGCATGGCTTGGGTTGAAAGGGACCTCAAGGATCATCACGTTCTAACCCCCCTGCCAAAACAAAAGAAGAGAGGTGAAGCAGGCAGATCCCCACCTGACACAAGGGACCTTCACCCCATTCACCATAAAACCTAAGGACAGCAATAATTCTCTTCGCTTATTGATATAAGAGAGATTGAAGTGCTCTCTCTCTGACACCCTTTCTTTCTCTTTTCCACAGTGTTTTCTAATAGCAGTTTGTTGTCATTGCTGCAAGTTTATTTACATTGTAATTGGATAATGTTTCAGATTATGGGAGATCTGCAGTTATAGCCCCTATTTTTTGAAATGGAGAGTTGCTAAATTAAAGAAGGACTGACTAAAGATACTTTGCTTGCTCTGGAAATCCTGTTGTACAAGCTGCTATTCTTAAGGAACCCTATGAAGTCCCAGAGTTGTATTTTCTGTATTTATGCCTTGATCTATTTATGCGTCTCACTGAGAACTTGGCCCTTCTCCTACCTTTGGAATCCCAGATGTATAGCCACCTTTGGAACTAACTTCTCCAAACTCATTTAATTTTTTCACTCCCTGCATGCGCAGCTGTGGCTCCTGATCTCATGCAAAAGCCATGTGTGTAACAGAAGGGAGCCAGTGGGGAAACTGAGACACCCAAGACTTCCTTAAGGACTTGTACAGTCAGCTAGACTCTGGATGGCAACAGATTTTTGTTAGTTTTAAGGAAGGAATAGCGGCTGTAGGAGATGCTCGCTGAAGACTTCAAAGCCATTTTTAGCAAGCTAGTTTACCTTTCAAAACACTGAGCCAACTCCTGGGAGACAGGAGCTAAAGTGCTAAAGTGCACGGAGGAGATGATGGTGTACTTGCCTCTGCAGAGTGCTAATAAGGTCTGCTGGAACAGAATCCGAGATTTTCTATAACATACGCCATGCTGCACAGTGCTGAGGGGAGAAGAAATGTCGGTGCTGTTGGTAGCGTCAGGCACATCAACACATACAGCTGTGATCTGCCATTGGGACACCAGCTGAACTGGTCCTCTGTTATGTGGTAGAGGCAGTGAAAGGGTATTTTAAAACCTTAGATATGATTTAAAATAATATATACATAAGATGTATGTGATATTATAATAAAGAATTAATGTCTTCCCAAGCTCCTGAGTCTTCAAGAAAGTTACAAATTGATACAGTTAGTGTGGTGGGAAAGGCTTACCTCTGGAAGTGCAAATCTGTTTTATATGTATGCCAATAGATTTTATACCAGAGGGATGGGACTGGAGAAATCCTCAAAGAAGGCTCAGCTCCTTCCATACTGAAGGTTGTGAAATGTTCCGCACGTGTGGCCGTGGGGTTCAGCTGAGATCCAGAGTGCTTTACAGATCACTGAGCTCATCCTTAGTATGTAGCGCACATGCTTTGTGCAAAATACATATCGATCACTTCCAACAGCCGTGCACAAAGTGTCAACTATCAGCATCCTCTTCTATTACTTCACACAAAATAGCCCCAGAGGACACCAGGTTTAACATTGCTCAAGGGCAAGGAAAGGGTTAGGGCAGCAATGAACTCACTATGGCCGTCTCCAGCTATCAGTGCTAGGATGCATGTGCCAGTACTGTCACTCTCCTTGCACATAACTGATGGCTGAGAACTCTGATGTGGTGAAACCTGATGCAGCTTCCTGAATATCTTTACTTCTTAAGAACCATGCATTTCTCAGTAAGATATTAAAGCTAATTAAACATAAACTTTGAGGTATTATAAACATTATAATGCTTAAAAATAAATAATCTCAAAGGAAAAAGAATGCAAATTAAACAATAACACCGAGAAATTTTTGTTGGCCAAAACCACCTATTTTCAAGTTGGCATGTGCTCGTACTGTGGCTTCATTACAAAGCTATTCATCAGCTTTCTATAGAAGTATTACTGAATTACGTGTTCACGCTGTGTGTTCATGCTAACTCAAAGGATGTTGTATAATGCAATACCAAACTAAATGACTGGGTATTGTATACTACAATGTAATTGTATTTATTTAATGGGTATTTCAAGAAAAGGTACGCTCTACATTCAAAGTGCATGGAGGAAAAATAACAACAAAGTGTTAGTGTGCCAGCATGGTGCAATACCGTAATAGTAATGAATCAAAGGAGAATTAAAGGAATTGCTTCATTTGTGCATTTAGCAAGTTTAACCACACACAAAGCGAACTGTCATCACCTTTAACTCTTTATCTTGAACAATTAGCAGAGCTAACGACTTTTCTCCTGCCTTCTGCATGAGACAAGATGTGATTCAATCCCCACAGGAAAACAGTTCTTGGACTACAAGCAAATGCATCCAGGGGAAGGTAATCTCTTTTATCTGTTAATGTTTATCTAGATTTGCTTTCCCCATGCTCAGTCAGCATAGTGTATTCCTGGATTTGGAAACAGCTTTAGAGCTCTGAACTCAACTGTAGCTTTCTTTTTGCTTTCAAAGGTATCTTTTCCTGACTGTCCCTGTTAAGACCTAAGAGTTAAACAGATCACTTAATGGAAACATAGGCATGGAGCACCATGGGTTTGCAGAGACTAAGTGCACAAGATAAACAAATATAAAATCCACAGAACTATGAAATGAATGAGAGTGGGGAGAGCAGCAGGCATCAAAGAGCTGGGACTCAGGAAAGCATTTGATGAAGTGCCTCTCAAAATGTTATCTCCCATTGGCTTAGATATGAGTACTGTCACAGGAAACATCTGAAGAACTGCAAACAAGGAATATTGATAGACAAGGGGGCTGTGTCTCATGTGGTCCCCACAGGGATTACCGATAGCTCTCATTTCACAGAGCACCTCCATGTTACGTGGAAGGGGAAATAAAACAACCAGTTAGTAAAATATGTAGATATCATGAAGTCCACAGGAAAGGTGGGGGAACACAAAAAAGGAGAAAAAAAATAATACAATGAGACCTACAGAGGTTAGAAATATGGCCAGAAATTCAGTGAGATGCAGCGCTTGGGAAACAGTAAACTAATTTATCAGAGAGCAAATAACATTCACTGGGAGAGAGAAGTATGTAGAGTAATAACACTGAAAGAAAGCTGGGAGGAAGTTAGTGATGCATTTGCATTCTGACAGAAGAGAAAAGGCTACTGCAGTTTTCTGGCACTGTGCATGCAGAGCAGGGAGCACAAAGTGGAAGATTGCCGTTGTACAGCTGTGGAGAAGGGAAAATGGAAATGCTGATCCTGATGTCCACACACAGCAGTGCTGCTGCAGTGACTGCAAGGAAAAACCTCCTAATTGCTTCCATCTCATGAAGGTTCAAGATGCATGTAAGTAGAGCTCTCCCACTGCTAATACTGCAGTGCAGAGTTCA
Source organism: Coturnix japonica (assembly GCF_054131305.1). Classification (NCBI taxonomy): domain Eukaryota; kingdom Metazoa; phylum Chordata; class Aves; order Galliformes; family Phasianidae; genus Coturnix; species Coturnix japonica. The sequence continues at coordinate 60,654,217 of NC_140663.1, read as the reverse complement.
TCCACTCTGACTCATCCCTGAGTCAGTAGGCAAAAGGCTGAACTGATCCTGGCATTGTCTTGACACTGTCACTGCAAGGGTAAGGTTTCCTGGTGGAACAGGCTTCCAGACTGACATTCCAGCACAATCTTTGGGTTGAGCTGATGAACAAGTAAAAGGCAAAGATGCTGTTATGCAATATGAACAAAAAGACAAATTATGAGACACAGTTCTTTTTTAACAGAAACGGAACGTTTAATTTCCTCTTTGCCTCTAATTGCAAAGCGGTGCTTAGCATACACTCCTTTCAAATCCTTAAACCTATGGCTATAAAATAGAGCACAGCTGGTAAACCCAACGTTTTGTTACTGACATGTAGATTTATTCCTTCATTGGAATTACCTTGAGTAACAAAAAAACCCTGATAAATTATGTCATCAGTGATATAATTGTCATCCTGCAATTTCAGTGCTATAGGACAGTATGGCATCGACTGTGAGCAGATAATGAATATACTGCAGCTCCCTTCCAATTATAAGAGGAAAGTAATAACATCCCTTAATCCCCTTTATGTTCCTTGTTTGAAATATAAGTGTCCGAGAGGGATTAGGAGGGACTTTCCATGCCGGCAAAGGCAGGAAGAACCGGAGCTTGGCCAGAAAATCTGTTCTTCACTAGAAGAACTGCTCTCATCTCCCACATCAAAGTCTTCCCAGCAAACTAAGTGCTTCCCAGTGCCTGCTTCTCAGCCTGTGCCTTCAAGATTTCCTTCAAGATTTTCTCTTATTGTATGAGACTTGCTCTACCAGGCAACCTAGCAAACAAAATGTGGTGGGGCAATAAGCAGCCTTAATTGTTGGGGGAAGAATAGTCCCTGAGCTCATCTAACTCTGAAATGACTGGAGCACAAACCAGCTCCACTTCGCTGAGCGTCTGGGTCAGGGAGCATCCCTGCAATGCAGATCAGTTTCTCTAACTACACATAATAGTGTTGTTGTTTTTTTCCAGATGATTTTTTTTTAACACCTTCCATAAAACAAGGTGGTTGAAATGCTGCAGTCCCTTCTTCCATGGCCTGGCAGTGGCATGGCATAGGACAGTCTTCCAGTGCCAGTTGCAATCCTTCCCCTTGGGACACCTAGAGAAGCTCAGCTCCAGCTCAGGGACAGTGATGCTGCTTCACCTGCCTGCGGCAGTCAGTGGCAGCTGAGCAGAGCAGCACAGGAGCAATAAGGAAGTGAAATGCTACAGTATGAGCACTCCAAAGAGAAAGCAGCAGCTGGTTTACAGCTTAATGGAGCATGGCTATGGTTGAGGATGTACTGAGATAGGAATATTACCGAATGCCATTTGGGCATTTTGTAGCAGAGAAATAGCGTAAGGGGAGGTGAGCTCTTGAAGATGGGAACTGGAAATGTTGGGCTTTATTTTCTCTGGGCTGAAGCCTTTGCTACATCAAACAGTCAGAGCATCAGCTGTGAGTGGAATGAGCTGTGTTGAAGCTGCTTTGTGCGGATGTGGCAGCAGTCCGGTCTGCTCCCCAGATCAGACTGATGGCTTTTGCTTCTGCCAGGATGTGGCGTCCTTAAAAAGGGGCACTGGGGGAGCTGGGGGCAGAGCTGACACCATAAAATTCGGTGGGATCAAATGACTCATTCCCTTACGCTCTGTTGGAAACTGCTGCCTGATCTGTGGTTGCGCTCCATAACCATTTGGCAGAGAAAAACGCTGTAGGAGAAACCTCTAGGAGAGCATCTCTCGGGCAGACAAAGTCTGCTCTCCTTTGGCACCCCAACCTCCAGGAAACTCCGTCTCTGTCAGGCAGTGAGCTGCCCTGAGCAGTTTACCCTGGGGCAGTAGCTCAGTCCTGTAAGCTGGTGAAATCCTCGCCTCTTCCTCCCTTTTTTTTTTTTTTTTTTTTTTTTGGTGCCATTTTGCTGTGTCACACCTGTATTGCTAATCAGGGGACATCCATGTCCCAGAGCTGTAGTGGAGTGGTTATAAAGCTCTCCTGAGAGAGAGGAGGCCCTGAATTCGGACTCACTCTACACAAACCAGGGCAAGAATTTTAATCACAATTTTCCACCTATGGGCTTCTTAACACAAGGTGTGGAGAGCAGAAGGGGTCTGCCAAGAAACCTTGCTGTCTTACATCCATCACTGCTCACTAATATACATGGGAACAGGATGGAAGGACCTGGACCTGGTGGCCAGCAGGCGCTGCAACAGGAAGAACAGCAGAGGCCACTGCTTTCCACAAACGTATTCCATATCATCTATACCAGAGTTTTCAGCAAGAGGGACTGAGGGATATCATGTACTCAGATTTGTCTGAAGTCAGTAAGTTAAGACATATCTGGGAGGACAGACAGACAAACGCCCACTTGTGCACATACACACATGGATGAAGGCCATGTCAGCCTTTGTACCCCAGAAAATCAACCTATATGCCTATACAAGACTAATAAAACATTTTCGCATCTTTTGTCCTTCAAACAGCTGCTTATGGCAGGAGACAGATGCTCCCTTGAGACAGCAGCCAGGCTGCTGTTCCCCAAGCTCTTCATCACAGTGCTTCACCAAAGCAAAGTGTTTTGATTTGGTTCGATAGTCAAGAATGAAGCTTTCTAACTGAAGAATGTCCAAGCCTTTTGTTTAGGTCAAATGAAACATCTCGACCTTTCCGAACACACTGTTCCCTGGCAGCTGAATTAATGAAGCCTGGTTTCTAATAACTTTTTCTCTTCGCTTGCCTTCCCCATCCCCCTGCTTTGGCATCAGTGGGTTCTCTGACAGCTAATGAATGGGAAGGAAGAAAGGAGCACTAACGGTACCTCACAGGCCTGCTGGTCAGTTTTCAGAAAGTCCTTAGGGCTTTCGCATCTTCCTGTGGGAGCCAAGAAGATTCTGTGGCTTTTGCCCCATCAGCAGCACCTTCATGCTGTCACTTAGCCCCCCTCTGTCCCACAGTGCAATGCTGGGGAAAGATGACATGGAGAGGGAGGCAGAGGGCACAGAACTGGCTGCTCTCGGCCCTGCCTGTGATTAGGAAATAATCACAAACCCTGTAGCAGGGAGAAGATGGATGCTCACTGTTTAGTAGCTCATTCTGGGCTGGTCACTGCTTCAAAAATGTGTGTATACATCTTCCTCCAAACCTCCTCCAGACATCAACACACTCGGTTCTTTGTATATACGTTGTCACATGATGGCTGTAGTCTTTATGAAACACAAGGAAATGATGGCAAAGCCCAGAGAAAACAGCCGTTTTCTCTTCCACCTGTGTAGCACCTACCACTTGCATATTTGGAGGCATGATCAGTCGCACCCAGAGAGTGGGATATGAAGTGGGATGTTGGCTGCTCTGTTCCATTAGTTGAAATACAGGTAGAGAGGGATCACCTTCGCAAAGCCTGGCTTAGGCCAGAAGATTGTGCTGAAATACTGACTCTGTGGCCTCCATAACAGTGGCAAAATGAGTTAAGTCCACAGACCATGTCTGAAGAAGTTAAACCATCTACTGTGGAGCAGAGTGGCAGAGCCTTGGAGTGATAGGTCAGAAGGCAGCTGGAAGGATGCTGTCTCTATTCCATAAGAGAAATTAACCATTTATTAATTTGTTGAGACTTTTTTTTTTCTTTCTTTCTTTTTTCTTTTTCTTTTTTTTTTTTTTTCTGTCTGCTAAATAAATACTAGAGGAAAACATGATCTTATATGGGGAAAAATCATATTAATGCTAACCAGAGCAATGACCTCTCAATCAATTCCTTACTTTAGAGTGCATGCAGCTCTGACTGAGCAGTACTACATCACAGTACAGCCAACAAGCTATCTTCAGCTCTTAGCACTATGCTTATGCTATCTAATGTATTTGCATGCTGAGTTGCCTGTCACATTCTGCCACCTGGGTAAGTCCATATCAGTGTCGAGATCTCTGCATACCATTAAGCTACCAAAGCTGTTAGGCTGTGGCAGCTTCTGGCTGAAATCTATAACTAATCTCTCCTGCATGTCACCACAGGCAGGAGCAGAAAGGAGCTGAGCATGTGTTGCCTGATCCCCAGGACAGATAAACCTAAGCCCATTCCCACCTGGAAGCCACCTTGCCAAGTCAGCACAGCACGACATCGCAACTAGTGTACTGCTTATCATTACACAGCTACGAAGGTTTTGGATCAGAGCTGGCTTATGTCCATCCTGCTGGGAGCACAGACAGAAGGATTTGGATTTGTCAGCTTTTTTTTTTCTCACTCTGTGTGTGTTTGTGCTGTTAGTACAGAAGGAAGACTAAACTGTGCTTTGAGAGGATCCCAATAATTTTCCAGTACAGCTGGGCCACAGGACCACGTGGTCTGCAAACATCTTCCACCACTGAGTTCCCTGCACTAAATCCTTCAGCTGGAAGTCTTTGTCCTTCTCTTGAAGTTAAATAATCCTGTGGCTCATTTTGGGACAGTCGGGGGATCTTGCAGAATTCCTCACTGTGACAGTGGAAACTTTGAGAGCCCTAAGCAGCCACTGAAAACAGTATGGCGTGTAACTATCACATGCAAGTAAGTCAACCTAGGCACCTTCATAAGTATGTGATTAAAAACATGATTGTCAGTGCAGAGGTAGCCTCTGCACATACACAGCAGCCAACACTGTTGGTGCTTCCCCAGAAGCTTCAGCTTGGTAGGACTTTTTTAATCAGAAAAGTTAAAGCTTAGCAGCATCCGATGAAAACTTCCAAGGAAGAAAAAGTGTGTGTGCATTCATGCCTGTAAATACTGCCCAGAACACTATTTCTAGCCACAGCAACACAGCTGAGGCTGACAATACACAAGGCAGTCCCTCAATCTAATTCTGAATAAAACCCTTCCTTGTGCAGTGGATGTCATGGACAAGCACTACGCATGGAAATGCACTATGATACTCAAAATACAAGTAAATTTGTTGTGGTCTTCATGCTGGAACAAGAGGACATTAAAATGCCCATCCCTTGCCTTTGCTGAGAGCACAAAGCTTAGTACCAGTGAGACCAGAGGGGACCACAGGCTCCCTGCATTCAGAGGAGGCAGGTAACAGCAGCAGTAGCAGTGTAGATGCTGCATCACAGTCAAAACCACTTGAATTTGTTTTGCACACAAACCTCTGCAGTTTCCAGACAGAAATGGAAAGGATGAGCCTATGTTGATTAAAACATCTAAAGAGCTCTTCTTTTTAACAGCTCTTTTCTGGCTCTTTGAGACAGAAAAGAATAAACTTGGTATACTATATAAATTATATCTATATGATATGTTACACTGACGTTGTGTTATGCTGTGTTACATGAGGTTGTGTACATTATGAAATGATATGTGGGCCCATACAGACACCTCCGTATACATGTTTGTGACAAATGAGTTCCCAGCAAGATGCAGCAGGCCACTGCTGCCTGAAATCAACAGGTTACATCACGCCATTTGTGAGAAGACTTGCTTCTTGCTCCCCTAGGCTTTCTAACAAAAAGAGACCAGGTGGGCTGTATTTACTGATGTATACGCAATCCCAGCATTTTCCTTCACATTATCCATTTCTTTTGACTACGACTTAAACAAGACCTTTAATTGTGTGGGGTTTGGCACCGCAGCTGATTAGTGAACCCTCTCCTGTCCACTTGAGTTTGCATATCTCAAGCACGAGCAGTTTCAAGCTCCGGGGAGCAGCAAGAAGAGCTGCACCAGTGAAACTCATGGCTGCTCCAGCCCAGCTACTGACTGTTATCTGGAACTGAAGTGCAAACCATTCCAGTTTAGTGGATACAGGAGGCAGAACAGCCCTGGTAATTTCAGAAGTTTCTCCCGTGACTGCTTTTCCTCTGCCTTTTCCAGGTAAGTCCTTCCAGCAGCTGCTTGTGGCCAGTCCTGCTTTGCTCTAGTAAAAGGAAGAAGTTTTCTTTTGTTTTAAATGTGCAAGGAGGAAAATAAAGTGATGAGGATGCAGGTTAGGAGGCTGGGAATCAACTTCAGCTGTGCCAGGGGAAGGTAACGAGGTTACCATTCTCCGGAGCCTACTTCAGCCAGGAAAATGTCAGAGGAAGATGGGGCATTAGCAAGTTAGGCTGCTTTGCCTCAAGTAAGTCTCTGCCTGTGTCTCCCAAACAAGGGATTTCTGGTAATTCAGCATGCAGGGGACTGAAGATTGGCTCAGAAGAATACAACGAAGAAGCTAGAAAAGGTTGGTTTGGGCCCTTCCGTCCCTTACAAAGCTACTTGCTGCACAGGGAGCTGTTATTAACACAGGTCTCACAAAGTGGAGCCCACCTAACTAAGCAGGAAGGGGAAACTAAGAGTACAGAAAAGAATGAGGCAGTTCTGGAATTAATTGATTTCTGGACTCAAGTCAGAAGCCTGAGAAAAGCAAGGATCCAATGCAAGATGTACCACATATGCTCATGGGTACTTCTGAAATAAGCATGGGCAAAACCATATGAACACCCAGCTGTGCTCTGTGAGATACAATAGGGTTATAACGGGGCTTTCTGGAGCAGGAGAACTGGTGGAAAGGTACAGCTGTGCCTAACACTTCTGGTTTTCAGTGGCTTTTTGAAAACATGACAATGCAGTGCTTTGTTATTTTCTTTAAATGACAGCTCTGGAAATCTGATGTTCTTTTTCCTGAGGCAAAGGACTCGTTATTTGTGAATTGTGGTGGCAGAGACCTCTCTACTCTAAAACTCAGTCTGGGCCTGACATCTGCATATATAGTTTTAAGACAGTTGTACAGCAAATCAAGGAGTAAGGTAAACAGTCGTTGGCTTTTCTTCAGTTAACTCCCATCTGTTTTGTCCTCTGGGCACATATCTGCATGACTCAGTTTCACTTTCCAGGAAGATGTAACCCTCCTGAGCCTCCCCCTGGGCTTCCTTCTTGGCAGGGAGATCTCGCGCCTCCTAGGAAAGCACGCACAGGAAATCAGGGGAGAATGGATTTGAAGCCTGTGGTTGAGTCACATCACTTATCCTGACGTGGACTTCAGATCTGAAAACATGAAAACGCCATTCATAGTTTGATCATTGTGCCAAAGGTTACATTGGATAATTGGACCAAATGTGTTGTAGAAACCTCTGCAAGTGAACTGCGCTGCCCCTCACCTCAGGCAGGGCTGGTTAGTGCCCCGGTGCTCAGCATTGCTATTCCACTGTCATAACTTTTGCACAAGAAACACATTCAGAGTTTTATCACAGTGTCATCCCGAATGATTTGTGCAATCAGTGACATAAACTCCGGTCTCAAAGATTCAGAGACTCTGTATTAATTATGTACCCACAGTACATGGCGTTTTAAACATTTCTGGAAAACAAGTCTTAAATCAGGCTTGTTTGTATAGATCTCAGCCTTCTTCACCATAAATGAGTAGGTCTGGTGACATCTACAGGGTTCGGTTGCTGCCAAACCAGTGCATGGGACAAGTGAGCTTGTGACTGCTGCACTGCACTGAATTTGGAAGCATGAGCGTTGTGACATAAATATTTTGAAGAAAGAACAACTAACCCAATGTAAAATAACATAACTTTGGTCAGGGTCAGGGAACTGATAAAGGAAAATTTGCAATATAAAATCCAATAGTGCCACGATCTGCTTATAAACAGAACTAGCCTGCAATAAAATACATGACCCGAACACCAAACACATATTTTTGAACATATAAACAGGGACAGGAAACAAAATTAAGAGTCACGATTTCCAGCTTGAGGAAAGGCGATTTATCTAGCTAACGTAAAGAAAGCCTTGCCTTTACTCTGGTTGGAACTGTGCCACTTATGACTTCATTTAAAAATAAATCTAGACTATTGTTCATATGTTTCTGAATCACTGCCCTGCTGGATGAAAAATAGACATCTCTGTTTGGGTTTAAAAGTGCCGTGGGAAGGAAATGTAGGAATTGGTTTAAAAGAACGTGCTTTGTTCCAGCTGTGTGGCTGCTGTGCGTTCGGAAAAAGTGATGGCAGAGCTGGAAATGTGGGTGCCCAGCTCCTGCCACTGAGCATTGAGTGCTCAAGAAGATTGCGTGGGATGGCTTATCACAACAAAGATCACACTCATTTTCACACTCTCAGTTCAAAGTTTTGAAATACCCAGAAAGAATCCTCCCTCCTTACCATTCTCAGGAAGTGCAAGTTATTTTTGTGTGTGCATCTTTTCATAGTGTTTATTCCAGAAATGTAAGAGTTAATGATTTCCATCTAACTTATGGGGAATGTAGGAAATCTGCCATCCACACCCTCTGGCTGCAGCTGAATACCAGAACAGACATTACAGGAGACATGCAGCCCAAGCTGATCTCTGCCTTAGCCAAAGGGTGGGCAGCCCCTCTGAGCCATGCCATTTGCACAAAGCAGCTGAAAAAGTGTGAAGACACCAAGTCATCCACTTTGGGAAAGGGACTCTTGGCTGCTCCATCACCCCAGTGCTACCACCCGTGGTGTAGCACCAGTGGCTGGGATGGGGGAATAGAAAAATCCAGAAGCCCACCCATCTTTCCCTTCCTCCTACACACCTGTACTGGGGAATCCACAGGGTGATTTCCCTATTAATAAAAGGCATAGTCACAATCAAACTCACAGCTTCTGATTTTGTGGTTCCATACTGCACACTAGTAAAGGGGACGATAATAATTAACCCTGCCTTCTAAATGTTAATTACAAAGGCATAGGCATAATATCAGAAAGTTCGTTTCCAGTGAACTCTAATTAACCTGAAAGCCTAGTCTTGTTCTACTTTAAGGCTTATTATTAGATAGAAGGTTTGGATATTTGGACTTGAAACACATGTAATCTGTACTTGTGAGATGAGTTGTAAGGTAGAGAAGTCATCTGATTGATACACAAATATTTTGCTTGAATGCATAAATATTTCATTTTTTATTTTATATTTCTATGTTATAATCACTGTCGTCATTATTTACTAGTTTTGCCGATACTTTATTGTATACAGCACAGCTCTTGGAAGACTTGTGTGATAAGACTATCACATATACATTTAAATCCTGTGTATATGTCATCACCTAGGGGCAGCTGGGGTTAATGAAATGCTGATTGAGCACTCAGTCCAGCTGAGCACTTCAGACAGGTCACATTCATCACTTCCAGTGTAAAAATTCATCTTGCTCTCACGAGCTGTTTCCTAATCAGCTGACTGTTCAATTCAGTTGATTGCTGCCTCTGACCAACTCATGGCTGACTGTTTCCTTTGCCTCCCAATCACACTAATTGACCTCTTAGTCAAAAACATTCCAGATTTCAGTGCCCTGCTCACAGCTAATTGCACTCTAATGGATAATTTTGGCTGAGCAGTTTCCAATGCGGGCACTGAGAACAGTGTGTTAGGAGACATTTTGATTAGAGTATTAGTGGAAATAACCTGTATGAAGGCACCACATGTGGTCACACAATCAGACACTCACTAGCTAGACAGACACTGCAACTTAACTTACTGATGGGCTTATGCAAGATTTTGAGTACGGGGTGCAATCTGGTCCATATAAATAAACACAGTAGCTCAAATACCATCTTATCAACCCATTTCCGTGCTGTTCAGTGCCAAACTAGCTTCCATCCATAAGCAATTACTGACATCCCCAGCCACCTCTGCCAGTTACCATCACAAGTTCTGTTAGAAAAAGCCTTCATGTTCCCCTTGGCTGATGAAGGCACGTTTGCTCCAGCACCTCTGCTGACCACTGCTGCACGGCAGGCACACAGAAGTGCCAGCCAGGATGAGAGGTATCGGGAGCCAGCAAGAGCTGGATTAGCCTGCAATTTCAAAGCAGTGTCAAGAAATTGCTTGGCTGCCATTAAACATTAAAATAATACTGCGTGTCTAATTTGCACAAGCAGCAGGGAACAATTGGAATAGCGCTTGGAAACTTATCTTTGTCAAGAAAAGTGTATGTTGTCAGAAGAGAGGAATTAATTTGGAAAAGTGCATTCTAGTCAAGACTCTGTTTCCATTATGTGCTGCTCAAGTAAATTAAACACTATATAAAGTTCATCCAGGACTGTTAAAGGCTTGCCTGCTATCAGTAAGTGGTTTCTTAAGGGTAGCCCTCTCTGTAAAATAGAAGTTCAGCACGTAAAACAGTGAGAAGTTTGCTTTCTGAAAAAATAGATGATCCTCTGTATTTAGAGATTTATTTAGGTTTTTTTTGTTTGTTTTTGTTTTTGTTTTTAATAGGCCTATTTGTAAAGGCACATAGTTTTGCATACGAGATCTTACTCCAGGTGGCTCCATAGAAATGTGAAGCACAGAGTAATGTGCTTAGGAAGAAGAAAACCTCATCATCAGAAGACCATTATTTCTGCAGATCTTTCCCAAGAGATTTCTTTTCCTGTGCATTCCCTGAGAAACAGAGCTTCATACCCACAGCGAGGCTCCTTTCTTTCCATTATTCTTTCATGAAATGCAGTGGTGGTTCTTCATGGGCTTGAATTACATTTTTAAAATGATGCTGTTGTTGGTTCATGTATTAGGACAGAGATAGAGCTTGGTGGGGATGCCAGTATGAAGAGACATGAGAGCAGCTCTGCACTGGTGCGTATCATCCTGCATGTGGCCTGCTGGGAAACACTTGCAAAGAAAAGCAGCACCTAATACCTTCACTCTGATTCAGATATTGGGCATCGCTGTTTAGCAATGAGTGTTCACTGACCAGAAATCAAGGTCTAGATGCAGAGCTACAAATTGGGTCAGGCTGACTTGTATAGAAAAGGACAGCACTTTGGTTCAGAATATTTCTTCTTTCCTTAACTTTTGTATAATTATTTAATTAATATCAGTAATAATAACACCAATAATATTCTGATAATATTGTTTTCATTGAGTTTGAAGGGACAGCAGAGGGCATATGTGGTCTTACAACAAAGAAAAACCTGTCTGAAAGAGCGAGTTTTTAGAAATATAAACTTTGGTATCTTCTGTGATATTATTCACTGGAGGAGAAGGGTGATTCTTCTCCAGTTAATTAAGGCTTGGCAACAGCAGCAGGGCTGCCTTTAAAGGTGCCATTAGAAACTGAAGGGCCCAAACAGCTTTATAAAACCATGTGTGAGCAGGAAAACAAAAGCAACAGGTTACCTTGAAGTTTCATTATGAGACAGTTGAAAACCCAGTCAAAAAACTGTGGTGTCCCTTTGCCTCATCTGGCACAAGGCTCTGTGCTCAGGGGAGCTAAGGGAGATGGGTGAGCCCCCAGCACACACTGGTGGTCCATTCCACTGATGGCTGGTGAGGCCTCAGGCTCTTGGAGCAGAATTTGGTTCACGAAACACAAACGTGTGAAGTTTGGTACTGCTGCTGGGATCTCAGAGAAAGACTGTGGCATCCTGACATTCTAAGGCATGCCTTATCCCAGTTCCAGACTGCCTCCACGTATCCCTGTGATGTGCTGTAGACTCAGATGTGTTCTAAACTGAGGATGTAAGGGACCGGCCAGACCTCACTGAGGAAAAGCAGGAGGCTGAAATAAGTGCTAACATCATATTGCTTTGTTTTTAGGGGGGTTTATTTTGTTGTTGTTTTTTCTAATTCCAATGGATTTTGGTAGGTGCTGTAGGAATATCTCCAGGATCCAGAATACAAGTGGAAGCAGCGGCAGCTCAGAGAGCATTTATATCATGCATGTTTATCATCCAGCTTTTCTGATGGATGTGCAGGCCCTGTGGAACTCCAGGTTGCTATAGCTACTCCCTTATCACAACCTGAGCCCTTTGTATACAAAAGGCAGCCTGGGAGATGTTCGTGCCATCTGCAGCCAACACTGCTCTGAGCCATGGTCCGATAGTGATGGCAAGCACACCATGGGAAGGTTGGTACTGGGGCCTGCAGCTCTATCAGAACTGCCTAGGAGATGAAAGCTGCAAAATTTGGTCGGTTTTCCTGTCAGTTCTATTTCTGGTGGCACAGTGAGCCAGCTCCTGGCTTGGTGCAGAGAGACGTGCTACGGAAGATAGTAATTAATGCACCAGGAGCATCATTAACAACATGCCTGGGGCACGCCTGGATCCAGGAACACTTTCTGTTACTTGCACTCCTTTTTTAACTTCTACTTCACATAGGTGGCTTATTATCACCAGACAGTGCCTGACTTGTTTGATTTTGGTTGTTCACAGGCATTTGAAAATTCAGACAAAAAAGCAATAAAGCTTCAAGTCAGGCTGCAAACACCATTTTCAGGTTGTGAAAACACTGTTTTCAAGACTTGTGTTAGCAGAAAAGATCACTTGTATGTACCTGAGTAGAAGCAGGAGTGAAATTCCAAGATACTTTGGCTTTCTGCTTTCAGAGAAGCACAAATACAATACTTAAAACTTAGAGGGCATAGCAGCAGCAAAATGTCCTATTTGTCCAAATGTCAACTCTACTCTGTGCATCCTTTCTGCCTCCCTCCAGCAGACTCGGGCACTGCAGCACTAAGTTATCACAAGCAAGTGGTAACCATGGGCCAGGCATCTTGGAGCAACGCTTACTTTGCTATCCAAACCACTCTGATGTACCAGAACTTTATGTCACTTCATAGCTGTGAGCATGTAATGGAAAGACTCAGCCTCAGGACATGCACCTTGTGAGCTGGCAGGGAGCTGGGCCTGGAGACATGGCTGCTGATACATATGAATATATGATCAGAACAGGATGCCTGGCATTGCCAAAGTACGTCCTGACCTCCCAGCCCTGCCTGACTCCCCCAGCAGTTTCCCTGGATGTGTAATTGTTAATAGGAGAGGGCCTCCCTCTCCTAAAGTACATTTTTCTATATGATGTTGCTTTTTTATTTTATTATATTAGCTACCTCTCTGATGGAATTAACACTATAGAGTCACAGAAAGCTATTACGTTGTTGACATCATTGTGCTGTGTTTGGTTACTCTCCAGCAAGTGTGTTTTAAAAGATGAGAAACCTCTACTGCACTATTCCTCTGAAGATAATTGTTATTATCATTTGTGTTGCATTTACTCCTAGAAGCCCTGCTGTGATCGTACTGGGCAGTGCTGAAATCCACTGTGAGACTTATTGGTGCTCAGATATTTTTCTCATCCTGACAGACAAAGCCAGCAAAGACAGAGAGGCAATTTGGGCACAGAAACTCACATAGTTTCCCCATGAGGGGGTAACTGTAGGGATAAAATCACATATCCTGACTCAAGCACAGTCCTCATTCAACAAACTGACTCATCTCTGCTTCCACTCCATAGCTTGAATTACTTCTGATAGTTTGTACTGAGAAAACATTTATCAGTCCTTCCAGGTTCAGTCAAAGAGTATGCAGGGTACAGATCTGTACCACCCAAATATCACACGTATGTAGTCATCAAAGGCTGCAGAAACTTTCAAAGAGGCTTCATTTCAGTCACTAGAGGGGAGATAAGGAGCAATACATCTGCATCAAGTAAATCTGCATTAGGAGAACACGCGTGGGTATTTGCAGTTCCATGTGTTTCAGCACTGCTTGGTTCATTCCTTTTTCCAAGTGCAAAAGAAGTTCTCAGTATAACCCAAAGTGAGGTAGGCAAGTTCTAATGTTCCCATGGCTGCCAACAGGCTTGCTTCGTGATCCGAACAAAGCTATGTTGGTAACATTCACAATGCAAAATTCACTGAAGCAAGAATCCTTTTTCAGGAATGATTTAGGTTGACAGGAACCTAAACCCTACTGGAAGACAATGTTCCTGATTCAGAGGAACATCAATCATTTCCTGAGGGACTCTCACGTCCCCATGTCCACACACCCTCACCTGTAAAAGGATAGCAATGTCTGTGTGCATCACTACAAAGCACCTAACAGCCTAACATACCTAACAGATGGTATGAAAGAACCATCTAAACATAAGCTCTAAGCAGAAAAGCATGGGCAGCTTTCATAGGGATGCTTCTATGTCTCTTGTGAGCATGTGTGTACTTGCACGTGGGCATGCATGCATGTTTCAGCATCAGTCCTGGTGCATTTCAGTGGGTGGCAAAGCGTAACTTCAGCTGGCCTTTTACTGAACAGCAGAAATGACATTTACAAGGCATTTTTACTTGGCTTAGGGAGATATCCTTCATTTGGTGCATGTGTAAGTTTCATTATTAACCCTATGGAAACTGCTGAGCTGAATGGAAAGATAGGTTAGATAGAGAAGTTGATAGAACTGGAAAATATTTTTCTTCCAAGATAAATCAGACTTGAAATTAGGTGATGAAAGTAAAAAGAGCATGTGGAAAGGATCAGAGTAAGTACATTCCTTATCTTCAAAGAGTAAGTGAAGTTCCTGCTTTCCTGGAACTGGAACATACTCAAATGTGCGTTACAGAAAAATGGGATTGCAGAAGTTTTCATGGGTGGCCCAATGCCTCCTCCACCGAGCACTGACCTGAGCAAGAACAGATGGGGTCCCATGTGAACACTGGAAAATCCCACAGAGAGCTCTTAGTGAGAAGCAGATGCTGCAGAGGAAGATGCGAGGAAAGTGCAGAAGATTTCCAGGAAGATCAGGCTGCAAACATCTACTGCTCCCCAGCTCCTTGCCCTTATGGACCCATCTCCTTGCACCAGCTGCTTTTGCATCCAGAAGGGATGGGACAGGTGTGTTGCAGGGAACCAGCATCCTCTGCTTTGCCAGGTTCTGTTTCTCACTATCCTGCATGGGGAAAAGTATTCCTGCCGTAACAGTCATGCCATCCCTTTCTGTTTAACATTTACAGCAACCTGTTTCACTTAATTCAAAGTAAAGATCCTCTCCCAGATAACAGACACAGCCAGAATCCTTGGACAGGGATTTTCTCTGGGAGACGAGCTCAACCAGAAACACACAAAAAGACACAATTTCTTGCCACCTGAGGTAACCTTCCAACCCGCACGAGACTATGATACTATGATACTATGAACCTACCTTCCCCAGTAACCAGCACGGGCACTGCTTCTCAAGCTTTGTTCCTTAGCCAGCATCAGTGTCTGTCTCCCTGCTGAAGATGCAGTGCATCACTGTGATGTGTATTAAGACTGAATATACATTTTCATATGTTCATCATTCAGTATCTAGGAAATAAGGAGTTCAGAAGCATTTATTAAAATAACCAACACATTTGATGACATATCTGTATCAATTAATTG
This sequence comes from Coturnix japonica, assembly GCF_054131305.1. NCBI lineage: Eukaryota > Metazoa > Chordata > Aves > Galliformes > Phasianidae > Coturnix > Coturnix japonica. The sequence continues at coordinate 60,639,129 of NC_140663.1, read as the reverse complement.
CTAATAAGTAGTTGAAAGCTGGCTCAGAAATGAATTCGTAATTCATTTCTAATAATAACTTATATTAAATTAATATAATTATAACTAATAACTTATTCAACTAACTTTGCCCCTTTGTCTCTTTCTGAAACGACTTCCCAAGAGCCATCATCATTTTGTGTCCAGGCAAGGATCTTCAAATCCCTCTTTGAAATTACTTCAAATCTTTCCCTCCCTTGAAATGTTATTGCAAGAGTGATCTTATATAATTTATTACAAGTACTTCACACTAAAAATTCAAGCACTGTTGAGAATTATGACAGATGAAATGTATTGCTTTTCCTGTTCCCTCTCTGGATGTTATTCTTTTCACTTTAAAGAAGGCTTTAAAAAAGCTCTCAAACTGCACTTTTCAGGGACAGACAGCAGGGAGGGCAGAGGGAGCAGGTAACTGGTGATTGGAACTTGGGGATGTGTCCCAGCTGTTCCTTTCTGGCTGTAAAGGATTGGCTGAGATGGCATTGCATGGGAAAAAACAGACTTCTGTGTGATTACTGCATTTACAAATAGATAAATAGATACATGCAGCACTTTAGAGACCACAATTCTTCGTTGTTGTTTTTGTTGTTGTTGTTTTTCCCTTCTCACTGGAGGAAAATAATGGCACAATCAAAAATGTGCTGAAATCGCTGGAAGCTGTTGAGTCTTTCAGTTCACTTTGGAGGGATATTTATGACATCTGAGGTGCCAGTACACAGAATTTCTTGGCCAATGTTGGCATTTTAAGGGCAAATGCCACATAAATGTTGAGTATTGTATGTGCATCCAGCTCCACATCAATGTCACAGGGTCACAAAACTAAAGATGTCCTTCTTTCTTTAAGCATCCTTGAGAACAGGTAGAGCTTGAACAAGTTGAAGCATGGAGGGAGTAAAAGGGGAAGCAACCTGAACGGTGACCTTTATGTACTGCACCCAGAGGACACAGTGACAGGGATCCATGTGCTTTCAGAAGAGGAGTCTGTGATCCATCCAGGCAGAAGTCCCACTGCTAGCAACAGAGCCGTAGGCTACAGACACAGCACTTGCTTCCAGATGAGAAGAAATAAAATTAAACAGCAGCCATCACTCCTGGTTTTTAGTGCCTGCCTTGTGTTAATTTCTCCCTACTGAAAATGGTTGATCAGCATAATATTTTCTCTGGTTTGTGAGAGATTTAAGTTTCATATAAGACTGCTAGCTTGGGAAGATACTGTGCTTTGATGCTCTCTTTGTTAATTATTTTAATGCAACTTGAATTAAAATTTTGCTCATTAAATATTTCTAGAGCTGAGCTTGAGGCATGGCATATGGAAGTGGTTTTCTCTGAAGTTCAAGAAGACACTGCATCCAAGATTTTAATGCCACTAGCTAGGATACAGGACTGAGGATCGACTGCTAGTACTGCCACTGAGCTGCAGTGCCTTAAGAAATCCATTTTGCCTTTCTGCACCTCTGTCCATTTGAAACTGAAACTAATGATAGTAGTACCTTGACCATAGTACCTTCCTCTGTAATGCAGCTTGGGTACCCTGAGTTTGGCAAATAAGACTGGTAAACATTCTCTGGGTCTGGCTAATTTTAATTAATTTAACTTGTAAATAATTCACAAGCAACAGCACAAAGCAGAAAAGGACGTTATCTTCTTTCAGCTGCCCAAGTCATAATAAATCCAAGAAAAAGAAACAATTTTTTTCTAAATTTACTAAGCTGGCCAATCAAGCTGCTTACTAGAGCAAGAAAGAATTTGCTAAAGCCTTGAGGAGAGCTGGAGTTATCTGTTAGATGCGCCGCAGCTCTAGATCTCAAGCACTGCGCAGTCCCTGAGTATCAGCACAAAAAATACATGTGAGGAAAAAGTCTGAACTCACAGCTTAACCGGGGCATGCAAGGAAATACATCAGTTCTTCCAAGCTGCAATAACTAACTTCCATTCATCCTTCTATCCAAGGAGAAATGGTAGCTGAGCAGCACTTAGGAAGATGTAAGCAGGTATCCTCTGAACAGGGCTGCTACCCCTGTGAGGCTCAGTGGAGCCCAGAACCACTAACCACATGATTAGATTATCCTCCAGACTGATTTATGTTTCTATATATATTGTGGGTGGGTGAATTCCTATGAAGATCAGTTTGATGTCCATTAATCAAACACGCCTGTGATGGATTATAAAATGTGCCAGCAATTACAGCAACCCTGAAATGAAACTTTTCAGCTCTTTAAAGTTAGCTCCCACTACAGCAAAGTGGCTGACTAATTATCTGTATGCCATTATGCAGTGGTTTTGTCAGCACATAAGGTTCCAGACCCCCAGTAACCACAGACTGACTCCAGTGCAAGCTGGGCACCAGAATTTCTCCGAGGTATGAGGGAACATGAAGGTGTTTACAGTTGAAATAGACAGTAAACTGAGAAGAGACAGAAAGCCTTATTATATTTTAATTACTTAATTAAGACCTTGAATGACTCCCTAGAAGAGCTGGAGTTTGGGCTTGCAAGTGTCTGGCTCAAATTCTGTGCTGTACCTACAAGGCAGAAAGGGGGACTTTCTTAGTAGGTTAAGAAGCACAAAGTGGCTCAGGGATGAGGCGAATATGTGCTCAACGTTGCTTCTGCTTCTTCACAGAGGAATCTCTCCCAACACAGTGTTTGAAGTGACTGAGTGGGTACGGAATGGGATGCGACAGGCGGGAGCTGGTCCTGAAGAAAAGCTTGGTCAAAAGACACTCCTGAGGGCAGCAGTTGTGGAAATGCTGCTGTGGTGGAGTGGGTTGGTCATTTCATGAGCAAATGAGGAAAAAGAGGAAGAGAAAGAAATTGTCTCCTTGTTGCCCAGTGTGTGAAGGGTTAAAACTAGGAAGAGAATAGATGAACTTTTTGAAAAGTCTAGCGGTTTGGATTCCGCTCAAGGCTTGGATCAACCCATTCCTGGCTTGAAAAAACAGGACAGAAGTGTCCACTTGGCTCAGCTGCAGACTTTATGCATTTTTATTACCAGCGACTGGAGTTCAAGACGAGTGAATTGTAAATAAGGAGAAATGAAACACAATAAAATAGCCTCCAGAGATTTACCTAGAAAACATCTGGAGTTTTGGCACTAACATTTAGAAATCTATACCGATGGAAATGCAACATATTACTGTGGAGCGTAGTAAGAAATAGCACAGATAAATGAGAAGCTAAGGTCTCCTATATATCACAGCAAGACATTTCAGCTCCTTTTGGTTGTGCGAGTTTCTAATGCTGTGCCAAGTATTCCGTTGTTACCTTATTAGACGTTCTTAGTTTACTACCTTTTGCTTTGTAAAGCACTGCTTTAGTGTCACTTAATTTAATATTTTAAAACATATCCAGATGTCCTGTTCATTTTGCATATGAGAAAACAATATCGAAAACATGTGTTTTCATGCATTCCAACACAGATACTAAGATTTCATTCTCTCTCTGAAACAATCTTGCTTCTGAAAATAAAAGTTCCCCTTTTATCTTTGACATCAAATGCCACATTGGCACGCAACAGTATTTTGATCTCCGTAAGTCTCTCTTAATGCTTGTATTTAGCCAAAAAGACCCTTAATTTGGGGGCCTGCCTCCTGGATTCCCACTGAGCTTTTCATTTCTTTTACAATACTGACATCATTGTTTGCATGTTGGACTGATTTGGCCCACTCAGTTTAATGGGCTAAGGCGGAGGGGGAGCACTTGAAGCAAGGGGCCCTCCCAGAGCTGGAGGTAACCAAGCGTAATGGTATGCTCCACAGCCTACCAGCATTGTTTAGGTAAAAACTTTAAACACTGGCAGCACAATGACCTGGAGAGCAAAGGTTGAGGAACCTCCCAAAACTCAATCTGGGTGGTGCTGGGCTCAGCTCAGCAGGGACTTGCTTGTCCTCCCAGTCAGCATTTAACTGTCTCTGTTCCCTTTCTGCCTGGCGTGCAATAGCATCCTGTTAAAATTTAGGAGAGTGAGCCATTCAGCACCCAATGCAGAGAAAGTGACAAGTCCCACACTACTGGGACTTTGGAATCTTTGGCTTCCCAGTGAATTTGCCAAGAAGACCAACACTAATTGTTGATTAGAGACTTTTGGGGGGACAGCAGTGGGCTCGCAGGGACACTCTGACTTGGGAGCTGTTTTTGTTTGTGATTATGAGCTTGCCTTGGCCAGCTGGGGGATTGTTTAGATGGTTCACAGCCCTACCGTTTTATTGCTTGCCAGAATAATAATTCAACATTTGGCTAAACCTGCAGGTTTTCTTTTTTAATAACCTAGCCAAGAATGAGTAAGCCTGGATGCTGCCTACCTTGTCAGAAAATCAAGCATAGATCAGTCTTAAACAAAAAGTATTTTTGTGAATGATTTACAGTCAGCAGAACCAAGATGGGCTCACAGGATACCTGGGCTGTTGACACGCTGCCACCCTGCCTGGCATTAGCACTGAGGCACCTGAATGCCCCTCTCTTATTTTAAACCAGTCTTTTTTCACTGCACCCAAGGGTGATACTGCAGGGCAGCTCTTCTGAAACTCCCCCGCAAGCCTGAGAAAGACCCCAGCACCTCTTATGCCCAGCATCCAAAATCTGACTGCTCATCTCACAGGAGAGCTGACTGTTTCTGGGAATCATGCCTTGACTGAGAATGTGAACAGTTTGGCTCTGGTTCTGGTGACTACAAAACCGAAAATCCACCTGAGTCAATAGCCCAGATCCTCCCAGCCCCAGGCACAGCTGGGCAGAAATCCAAATTCTGAGTCCCCATTCATGCCAACCTAATGAGAGCTCAAGCCCTACCCTCACGAAAGTGAGCTCAGCCCAGCTCAGATGTCACTGAAGCCAGCTCAAGGATCCTCCTCCTCTAATTTACTGGGCAGCCCTGGTGCTTTTTAGAGCTTTAATTTTCTCTCCTAAAGTTCATCTTATTCTCTCTCTTCTATCGTAACATTTTTAGCAGTTTACTTTTATTTACTCCCTAGCTTCTCATAAATCACAGGCTGTTACACAGAAGGCCACTGTATACACCTTGAAGTGCAGGACTGGCACAAAAGAGTCAGTGAGGTTCAGCCACTTCAGATGAAGCAACTTCTCATATACGCTCCACTGTAGCACACAAAGGATGCTGGATATGAATGAGCAGGAATGGGTTGTTCTCCCTAACTGTGTTTTCTTCCCATTCTGGATGCTGAGGTCCCCAAGTTGAAAATAAGCTAGGAAAGGCAGCTGGGACAGCAGCTACAGGATGTTGCCCATCTACCTGACACCTGACACAGCACTGGGTGATCAGTCTCTCCTCCATCCTGTGCCCTCCATCACAAGGCAGGCAGGGAACTTGTGCCAATGCTAGAAGCATAACAGACCTTGACACTTCATCATGCTGCTTTCCGATCAATAGTCACACAAGCAGCCCAGGGCAAAGGCTGCTTATGTGGCTATCAGCTACCATAAAGTCACCGCAAATGCAGAGGGGAGAATATTTGGCTGAAAGAGGTTACATGCAGCCAAACTCCTTGCCAGTCCTGAACCAATTTATAGGCTGTGTGTTGCCAGCATCTCTGAAGGCACAAAACAAGATTACAATAGTGGGACCCAGAATCAGTACATTAATTATGCTATTGTCCTAATAAGCAAAGTAGCAGGGTTAAAGCAATTGCTAACCCATTCAGTCCTAACAAGCCTAGTAAGGTCATATACCTGCATGGCCACTCCTTCCTCCCTGTGGCCTTCTTAAGCCAAACACAGAAGCAGAAACCTGAACTGACTCCCCACACTCAACAAGCCAAAGTGATCCTGACCTTCTCTGTTTTGCAATTACTGAAAAGCTTTAAAAAAAAAAAAACTTTCTTCCCATTTTCAAACCACCAATTAACCAGAAAATCTGATATGCATCATAATGAAAAGCCTTTTTCATTCCAATCATGAAAAAGTGAGAATGTAGACAATGTAATTGTTATAAATGGTATTCAATTAATAGTTAGCTGAAAATGATACAAATTACGACTTCACAGACTGAAAAACTAACAAATGGGAAATGGCCTAATTAAGCAAATGGATGGGATAACGGTTGCAAAATAAAAAGTGATCCCAACAAATTAATAGGAAGCTTCTAGGTGGGTTGACACATAAGGAGTAGCGGACAGAGGAGCTATAGATAATTGATGCTCTGCAATCCGAATACAGCTCTATTACGAGACAAAAGAAGGGCTTCAGGTGAGCAGAGCCTATGGAAATCAAATCAGACATTACCCTTTGACTGTCATTGCAGAGCTCTACAGTGACATTTCAATCACATCACTTTGACCTAGGACAGTACCACTCCATCAAGCAGATACCTGCTTTAAATACACACTGGATGCTTTTGCTATGATCCTGCTATGCAAAAGATACACATATTAAAACCTGAATAAGGATAAATGCTAGCTAGAGGGACTGACTGGAATTAAAACGTTTACCAGATCTTTTAGGCTCACTAGGAGGTGATCATTTTACCTTGAAACAAGCAGCACAGGATAGTGGGGGACTAAGCACATCACTGAAACAAATGTTGTTCTAGTCTCCACAGCTATGCAATACATTTAGTGCGGAATGACATAGAAGACATTATGCCCACAAGTGAATGCCAACATGCTCTAACATGACAACGTAAGTCAGTCTTGTAAAGGTTCATTCATAAATTCCACACAACATTATCACTCCCTATATTCTCCCACTAAGGACCTCACTTTGTTGTTTGATCCCCTGACATACTTTCTTTGTCTTAAGGAAATGATCAGATGTTTCACCCCCAGGCCAAGGTTATAAGCATCTGGAAATGGTTGAATGACAATATTCATCTTGCTTGGAAAACACTTCTGCTAAGTGAAGCCTCGATCTGTGAGAGAAATACATAGGTATTAAGGAAGTAGGCACTTTCTATCTCTCCACAGGTTAAACCTCCTCATTATTCCTCCTTCCTTCCTCCCTCCCTCCCTCCCTCCCTCCCTCCCTCCCTCCCTCCCTCCCTCCCTCCCTCCCTCCCTCCCTCCCTCCCTCCCTCCCTCCCTCCCTCCCTCCCTCCTCCCTCCCTCCCTTCCTCCCTTCCTCCCTTCCTCCCTTCCTTCCTCCCTTCCTTCCTCCCTTCCTTCCTCCCTTCCTTCCTCCCTTCCTTCCTTCCTCCCTTCCTCCCTTCCTCCCTTCCTTCCTTCCTTCCTTCCTTCCTTCCTTCCTTCCTTCCTTCCTTCCTTCCTTCCTTCCTTCCTTCCTTCCTTCCTTCCTTCCTTCCTTCCTTCCTTCCTTCCTTCCTTCCTTCCTTCCTTCCTTCCTTCCTTCCTTCCTTCCTTCCTTCCTTCCTTCCTTCCTTCCTTCCTTCTTTCCCAGTTGTTCATCTCAACTGGAGTTATAACTGCTCTAACACTTTCCCCTTATTCAAAAGCATGATGTTATACGAAACAGTAACTCCAAACACATCTTTTCCGTTGCAGTAAGATGCCCCAAGCTACTGGGACCCAGCTGCAGAGGCCTATAATAGTCTTCTTGTTCAGAGAGCGGCAGAGAGGTGACCTGCTCCATTCTACAAGTATCAGTAACAGAAAGTTAAGAGATGGCAGCACACAACTTCCAAACAAGCAAAAAACCTGCAAAACAAGAAAGTCAGTTCTTCACATACTGTGGTTTCATCAGTCTTCCTATTACCTTGAAATAACAGAAACCCTGTTTGTTATGCAAGAGCAGAAGTATTTCCACTCAGTGGTCCTTGCAGCAGCACAGAGCAGCTCAGCATTCTGTGGCTTGGAGAAACGGTGCCTGTGCTCATATAAGATCCTCACAGATTCACAGAGATTCAACAGGAGTCATCCTGAAATTGTAAAACATTTTCCAGGGTCATCAAGTTACATGTACCATTTAGCCCTGCCTGAGGCATACTAATGTGTAAGGAACACAGATATGCCTGAAAACAAAACAGTAAAAAGGAGGCTTTTTGCTTACTCCCGTGATTATTGATGCCTCAGGTTTTTGGCAGAGAATTACCTTTCATTCTTCATTTCATTTCTAAAGATACTTTAAAAGGACTTTGGATATTTTCCAGAGGCCATTACTAGCTCAGAGACCATACACTTCTTATTTGTAAGTGACGAGTTATCATTAAGATTCAACCCTACTGAAACATTGGCTTTATTTTTTTACTGAAGAATAATGCACCAGTGACACATGGAAATTTGTATCAGCCAGTTAAAGACACTATCTGGGAGCCCAGAGCAGCACTTGAGCAGTGAGCCACAAGATGTTCACTGGCTGCCCCAGGCATTCCAGAAACCTAAAATTTTCCAAAAGAAACTCTTACCCAGCAATTTTACCAGGCACAAAAAGCAGATCGGACTTCTGTGGGCACAGTTCTTCTATGTAATTGTCTACTTCTTCAGCACTGCAGTGCCACAATCATAATCCTTGCCTTCACTTCCTACCATTTGCTTCATAACACATACAACTTGAGGTAACACCGTCAGAACTGTTTTTAAAGCTAAATGGATTTTGTATGGGGCTAATGGTTATGGTCTACAAGACAGAAATTCCAGGTCTGAGACAGATTTGTATAATCTTGGCTTCGTCAACCAGGGCAAAATTTTGCCATCTACTAAGTACAGTTCAGAGCACTCAGATGAGAACTGAGGGCCTCTCATGAAGAACAAGGAGACACTCAAATTCAAACTGCAACTATGGCAGGTCAAAAGAAGTATCAGGGCTCACCACGACCATAAATCAGTCTCTTCTGTTCTTAAAATCTGCATAGTCACTTCAAAAAGAGGCATTCTCACAATATTTCAGCACTTCCTGTATTTGCATGTACCTCAAACAAGCAAGTGACATAGAAATCACAAGCAATGCAAAAAGGCATAGCCATCCAGCTCAAATTTAATAATTGTAGTTGATTTTATAAAACAAACCTGCAAAGCATCCTTCCCACATGTCTAGCCAAGCGCATCTTATCCACAGTTGAGTATACTTATCTAGCAACAGTTTAGTTTGCAACACAAACAATGTCACCTACCCACTTAACATGGTAATTCTTACAGCCCAATCTGTTAAAAACTACAGAATGCACAGGCACACAAACACATGCTTATCAGTCCTCAGCAAACAGTTCAAAGCTTTGGGTTGTTCTTTTCTGGAAACAAATCCTGTAGAACTTTGCTTTAGTCTGAATCACCTTTCAAAATCTGTCACTCCTGCTTCCCCAGCTCCCTAACTTGGCTCACAGCAGTCACATCGATTCAGCTCATCTGTGATAAGAACACACTGCCAGTTTTCCTGACTTCGGGACTACTTCACTGGTTTTTGTGTATGTGACCAATGATGTGATCTTGTTCCACAGGTATTACATTGATTTTGACCTTCTTTTGTCAAATCTTTTTCAGATGATCCCACACACACTAAGGAGAACTTCTGGGATGACATCATGTTCTGCTGTTCTCTTCCTGGGTGCTTCTCTAACAGATTTGGACACTACGATCATCTCAGGAGGCTTCAGTGTCCTCCCCTATATAACTCTGCAACCCAAGCTTTGTTCACTGCTTCCTCCTCTCTGCCTCAGCAACAGCCACTTCAGTTTCTCCATAAAATATAACTTCAGTTTTATACACTTACATCACATATAAAACATTACAGCCACCTCATTGACAGCAGGATCAGAACAGACCTTAGGCCACACTTATTCCGTTATACATCAGGCTGAAGATCATGACAAACAGCTCATGCCACCTACTCATGGGGCTGACAGACTGCCTGCACCTACACAATGAGACAAGCATAAGGTTCAGCTGACACAAATGGGACCAGAACACATCCTTAATGCTAAGAACAATTCTTATGTGCTTACCCAACTGGAGGAGGACAGTTCAGAGGCTGAAGTCAGTGGGGACATCTGTGTAACACAGAGATGACAACATGACAGCCATTCCCTTGGGCAAGTTGCCCATCTCCTAGACTGCATGGCAACATGAGCATGACAGCATCATGCACACACATCATGCTTGCACAGGTAGGCTGGGAGGCACTGGCAGGGGGTGGATGCAATGTACATCCTGTCAGGCCCATGGCTGCCTCAGAGAGTGCTTCTGTGAATAACCAGAAGGTGCCTGACATTGACTACAGTGAGAACAGTACTGAGCCAATGGCACATGCAATCAGAAACAGGAATCTTTCCACTGATGGTTTTTTTTCTGCAGAAAAAAAAAAATGAAATGCTCTGCTATCCTTCTGCCAATGGAGAATATGCAAAAAATGAGCAAACTGAAAGTAGCTCTCTAATACCATCTTCAGAGTTGCTGCTGGCTGTGGCCTTCCATAACAAGGTTATATATCAGTGCTCCTGGAGATGCAGGCCTCTACCTTCACAGATCTCAATAAAATATAATCCTTGCGGTGGGGAACTTATCTCAAGGAGATGTTACTGGAAAAGGACTGGGAATACCTGGGAGCTATACTCAAATTATAGTCACCAAAGATACAAAACAGACCCAAATCTTTATTATATGCAGATGTTTTATTTCACTTCATCTCCACAACCTGGTATATAAAAATATGCTTATGATGTGCAAGGCACCATACGCTCCAAAACATTTCCTTCTTCCTTTCAAACTAGGTAGTTTGCTTTTTCATGACTCTCCATTTAGACTTTATCTCTCAGCAGTCAGATGTGCTCTGGAGGTACCCATCTGAGAGGAAAACTACCTAAACCTTTCCAACAAAACTCACTAAACATATTTAAGACCAGCACTCCTCCCCAGTAGGTCTGGATTTTCTGTATCAGGTTTACATGGAGCAGGCAGATTAGTTTACCAGCAATACCTGACTAGTGTGAAAGCAAACAGATGGACCAGAATATTTTCAGGAAGAAGAGGTAGTTTTTGTTTTCTCATTTCTGTACTTCAGCTAAGGCATTCTTTCTTTCTTATCCTCTCCCTGTGAGCCATAAACACTGCTAAGATGATGTGTTTGTATGCTTGATGTCTGTACATGATGCAATCTTGAAATGACATGTTGGAAACAGCCGTAATGGATCTATTGCAGTCCCCACACTTCCATCGACTTTCATTTCCTGAAAACATACATTCAAGAGCAGAGATCATCCACAGACATTTGGAAACGCCCAGCATATGAGGAGGGAATATTATTCCTTAAAGTGTTTCTAAAACGTGCTGAACACACGTTTTCATCCACTATTTTCTCACTGCATCTGCTTTAAAGATCAATTCTAGGAACACCCTTCCTTATGGGCAGCAGAGCAGTTTCACCACAGGCTCTGCAAACCACATCTTGAGGAAATTGCAGAAGATATTGGCAGCCCCCCTCTGCCGCCATGCACCAGGAAAAGCATCTCTGGAGTCGTGCAGAAGACACAAACAGGCATTGATCCCTTCTGCTACTCCTTGTGTGGGTGCTTGTCCCTTGCCTGCATGGAGCTGCTTGAGCAGCATCAGCACGTCTATGAAGGAGCGTGAGTGACTGCTTGGCAGCAGCACAGCGGTGATGACAGCCCAGGTGTCCCCACCTCACAAGCACACTCTACCTCATCACCTTAAAAGTGAAGATTAACAGCAACATTCTTGACTTACATGAGCAGTCCTGAGGGCAGGGAGAGCAGTCACCACTTCTCAGCCCATTCAACCAATGCAGCACCAAACCAGGTGCCTGCACAGTCCTTCCTAACACTGGTTGCCTTGCAACCATGGGCTGTTTTCCACAGGAATATATGTGGGTTGCAAATTGGATGCCGCTCTCAGGAGAGCACTGGAGTCCAGCACCATGTTTAATTAATCTCAATGCTTTAAGGCCTGGGGCAGGCTTGTGGCAAGCCAGTCTGGTGTGGGAGACCCGGCAATATGATGGACCACTGCATTTAAATTGAAGGAACAGCCTTTTCCTCATTGTTTAAAATGAGTATGTTTAAAGAAGCTTTTCACACATTTCAGTCTACGTAATCAAACAGCCAAATACACCCATGTTCATTGGATGCTCAATTTCAATTTCTGTCAGGAAAATCTTCAAGGAAATAATGTTTTATGAAATTACCAGCCACAAAGTAACAGCGAAAAGCATTAGATGTCCTTTTCCCACAGCCATTGACATATACATTATGTGTAAACATATATATGTATATGCACATATATGCACACACCAGACAGACTCTGTTTCTACCTCTCAGTACAAACTTCCCTCATCTCTCGTCCTTTGAATACACAGTTATATGTATGTGAACTTTTACCTAAATCTAGGAACAAATTTCACCGAGAGTTTCTCAAGAAGTTCAATGTCTTTTTCCTTCATTCATCTCTATTGGGACAGTTCGTAAGGCATAAAGATACAGAGAAACAAAATAGTTTGACTCAGGCAGCCAAGCAACTCCCTTTGCCAGACAGCAGCCATTCCCTTTAACTGTTTTCTTTCCTTCCTTCATTAGGATATCTCTTTCTAAGATCCTCACACCTGTTTTGAGTACACCCAGGTAAGTGCCTCAAATATAACTCTAACGGTTTGAGAAGTCCTCAGGGATGTCTGTGAAGGTAGTAATGGCGAGGTAAACTTATTGATTTATTCATTAACTGAAATGGGCTAAAATTGCTTGAAGAGTAAGTTATGATGCCTTAATTGGAAGAGTAGAAACCTCTGAATCAGCTTGAATTGTACTTTAAGCACTTGTCTGACTGTGCCTGTAAATAAAGTCTAAAAGTAACACTGCAATTCCTCCTATGAACATACATAGCCTGTACCACCAGTCAGATAAAGATAATGGCTGTGAGAAATGGTCTGAGTTTCTATCCAAAGGTAGAAATACGCTAAATCCTCATAGGGAAAAACTCATTGTCAGAGATTAAATAACAAGAAAGATCTCTCTCTAAATAAAAACCTCACTCTTCAGGCTGGGGTTTCTGTGGTCCTTTAGAGACACAGCAGGCAATTAAGATCCTTAGTAGTCCTGACTGCTCTTGGATGATTGATGTGCTGTGGACTTAGTATTTGAGAGTGAAAACGCACGAAGAGAGAAGTACTGGAAGGGTGCCAGAAGGTTCCAGAGTTTGAATCATCTCTTTACCTGTAACTTCAGATAAGATAAATCTCAAACATGGTTTCTGCATCTGTGGTATCTCCTGTCTCTCTGGGTGCCTGTCCACCAGTGGCATTCACATCATGGTACAACACTAAGCTGAAACCCAGCTGGTTGTAGCAGCCCCTCCACATTCCCCAGCACAGAGTGGGATAAATTGTGCAGCATTCCTTTGAGTCCAGGCTGAGAGCATAAAGGGACCCTCTGCCTAATGATGCTTCTGTCAGATGAAACCCATTCTGTGGCACAGAATCATAGAATATAGGATATTCTGAGTTGGAAGGGACCCACAAGGGACCATCAAGTCCAACTCCCAGCTCCACACAGAACCACCCAAAATTCATGTCCAAGACCACTGTCCAAATGCTTTTTGATCTCTGGTAGCTTGTGGCCGTGCCCACTGCCCTGGTGAGCCCATTCCAGGACCCAGCTACTCTCTGGACCTGACCCTCCCCTGATGCAGCTCCTTGCCATTCTCCTGGGCCCTGTCACTGTCACCAGAGAGCAGAAATCAGTGCTGTCCCTCCACTCCTCTTGTGAGGAGCTGTAGGCCATCGTGAGGCCTCCCCTCAATCCCCTCTTCTCTGTAAAGCAAAGCACCATGTTGCCATGAGCAATTGCCTTAGCACTGCTCATGCCTTTTTACATCCTCCTCCCTTCTCACTTGTTCCTTACACACAAGCCTGAGAAACTGCAGTCATCACAGTTTATTTTAAACAATATCAGAAACACCCAAATGTCTTTAAAAATCCTTCAAGAACATGTGGAAGACATAAGCAAAGGAAGGGCTGTGTCTCTGTGGCTGCTTGGGAATGCATGTTCACTAACAACGCAAAGCCACTGTCCCATGAGAGGAAGACTGATCTATATGCTAGCTGATGCAGTTAAGTTAGCAAGGTTATTTCCTTGCCAGGGAACATTTTCTGTCATTTCTACTAACAAAACAAACCAAACAAAAAACCCCAACAATTGGGACCCATAAATAATGTAAATTGATGTATATGTATGCTACCACCTATACATTCAGACACCACCACCGCATTATACCTAATATATGCATGTACATGGACTGAATTAGCTTGATAAAAAGAAAGCATGAATCTCCCCAGCAGTCCATCAGTTTCTATAAAAAATGTAAAGCACTATAAATGATGACATTTGTATCCAGCAATGGTCAACCTGCATCATTTTCGTGTTGTTTTCAAATGACTCTGTTATGCATGTTAATCTCTCATTGCCAAAATTCAACATCTTATGCACCCTGTCAGCTCACCATATATTCTCCCATAAAATAATTTGCTATGGCATATTTTAAAAAGGCGGGTTCATTTTAATCCCTCTTCTTCCATTTTAATCCCTCTTATTTCATTACATGAGATGCAGCAGTAAAGATAATACCTTCCATGTGCAAAGGCACACACAACATGTCTTCAGATCAGCAGAGCAGTGCTCTGAATACCACAGGCCAGATGTTTCTACAGCAAATGCTCAGCATCCTCACAAATTACTGTTAAGGCCTTGCAGCAGCCACCCCAGACACCTTTGTATGAGCAAGCACTGGGGTCCAGGCTTTGCAATGCTTGGGTTCAGCTCTGCTGCAGGAGTGACAACTTAGTTTATTGTCACCAGAGTCAGTGAAAAAAGGTTTCACAATGAACTGACCCATTTGTGCAACTGTAGTGCTTGCAAGAGGGGGAAATGAAATAGCTTCCTAGCGCAGCTGTGGATCAATACATGCACTGAAGCACAAGATTTTCTTCCTTTCCTTTTCCTTTTTCAAAGCTGTAGTGTTATTAAGGGCAAAACTGACTGAGTCACATTATTGAAGAGTAGCAGCTGTGCAAATCAGTTCAAATTTAGTCCTTGAGCTGAGCATGGCCGGTCTCATTTCTTCTATTCCAGTCTATTCTATTCCCTTTTAGGAGGGAAAACAACCTTTTACACTGATGGAGATGGATAGGACAAGGGGGAATGGTTTTAAACTGTAGGAGAGGAGATTCAGAGTAGATGTCAGGGGAAAGTTTTTCACAGAGAGGGTGATGAGGTGCTGGAACAGGTTGCCAGAGCAGTTGTGGATGACCTGTCCCTGAAGGTGCCCAAGGAGAGGCTGGATGGGGTCCTGGGCAGCCTGATCTAGTGTTTGATCGAGTGGACTTCTCCTTAAAGAATAGAACAGTGTCCTCATATTGGTAGTGGGAGATAAAGGAATGTGCACTAGGACGGGACCATGGATTTCTGGACAAGATTAGGAGTAAGGCTTGTAGGGTAGGCAGGACAGAGAGGACAGCAGTGTTTGCAAGGTAAGGCAAATAAAGGAAATTAAAAACATTCAGTGTTTTTTTGTTTTTCGATTACAGTATTGAAACTTTGAGGGGACAAGTGAAATGACTGAAGCATATTAGACAGGCCTTCCAGCTGTGTCAGAAAGCAGACACCAGCTGTCTCAGTTCTTACCCTCAGTCTCAGAAATCCCTCTCCTAGTCTTTCTTCCTTATCACCACTATGGTTTGTTCACACCTTAATATTTGAAAGCTGAGTATTTTCCAACCCATTTTTGTCCAAAGAGCCCATCTATGTCAAAAGAGTCCATGTTCTCTTGGTGAGCCACATTTGTTTTTGAGGAAGGGCATCGCATTGCTGGATGAGGTCTGGCTCTCTGTTCTACTCTGGGCCCAGAAGGAAGCACAGAAGGCCTGGGGATGTCCCAGAGTGGGGAAGGTAGGACCTGTGGTGCAAAAAGTGTCAGGAGAGCTGGTGGCTCAGCTAGAGGCTCCTTTTGATCCCCCCAGGACACAGCTGGGGAGCACCAGACACACCCAACTGCATATGGACATGGACACCTGGGCAGAACAGAGAGCTGGAGAGGCTTGTGTGTGCATATTTAATAGACAAGGAGTGACTTGTTTTATGATCCTTATTCATCATGTATTGTGCGAGAGCTCAAAAAATTGCCAATGTTCTTAATAGTTTTGCATTCAATATATTTCCACAACAACACACTAAATGGGAATGGGTAGAGGGAAGAGAAAGAAGAGTCTACTTTTTTTGGCTCCAACCTTTGGATCATACAATAGGGCAAAGAGAGGACTGCATCTCCTCTTGGCAAGCTCCACTTCAGCACTGGACACATAGAAGCATAAAGCGCACTTCATTTTACAAACATAAACTTCTCATTCTTCTTCTCTCTCTCTTTTTTATTCTATTTAAAAGATTCTGTCCAAGAATGCTGTAAGGATGCAAACTGACTTTTCAATCACTTCCCTCCTCACTGAAGGAACAACACTGTGGAAAGGGCTGCTGATAAATGCTGTATTGTTGAGCTGAACCTATTTATGCCAAAAGAGATTTTTTCATCTTTTCCTCCCTCCTCCTTCTCCCAATATTTTTCTCTCTCAGACTTTTAGTAAGGCAGTAAGGGAGAAAAGCAATGATGCAAAGGGGCAGAGGTTCAGTGTGACCATATACACATCACCCCCAATGTTTGGATCCTGTTGTGCAGTAGTTAATTTTGTGTGTCATATCTTATGTCACATTATTAGCCTGAAGTGTAGTAACACACATTTCCATTCACAAGAGAGTCTCTTCTGAATAACAAGGCCGTGAACGTGTAATAATAAAAGTATATTCCATGTGGCAGGGGCTGCGCTAATTAGGAAGACTTAAAAATCCCTGTCAAACATTGTAAAATGTTAAAAAGCTTATATAAGTGTTTAATAATGAAACTGATAACAAACTGGGAGGAGGTGGCTTGGGGAAAACAGTCATTTGAATAGTTTTCTGAGTGTGAGCTATGAAACAGTCTACAGTTCCTGCAAAATATGCTATTAGCAAATGTTTTATCTAGTTGACACATCTCTGACTGAAAAGCTTGATGTGATCTGCAGTCTAGCACACTCCAGCAGAAACATGGCAAGTTTGCCCACTGCCCTTTGCATTGGCTGCCAGCTCTACAGGGCACTGGACCAGCCATACCGGCAAAAGGGTGAACAGCCACCTCCAGCATCTGGGGACCTGGAACTGCTTTATGTTCCTCCCCAAAAACCTGAATCCAGGTGTTGATGTCCTTGGTGCCACAGGCTACCTGCCAGCTTTAGGACACCTCTGCAGGATTAAGTCACAGGACAATTATCTGCATGTTGCACACAGGAAGATTCAGAGTTACGGCTATGAACTAGGACAAATTTAGTCATTCCCAAGCCTCTGCCCTGCAGCCTTGGTGCTGCTGTGGGACCAGGGCACATCCCTCCTCAAAAGGCACTGCTCTAGGGGATTAAGAGCAGGATGCAGCATTGGCAAAGCCACAGCACACTGAACACTGACTGCAGGAGGCAATGCCCAGACTATCAGGTTTCACCCCTAATTTGTTTCCTAGCTGCAGTACTCTCCCCAAAACTGCAGCACTGTCCTTGGTCACAACAGACTAAATGCCTACTTTTATTAACAAGGAAACAATGCGTGAAAATATTCTGATGAATACAAACTTCATTCCAGACAAATTAATTGTCCTGCTCATTTATGAGGCTAAATCAATGATAAGAATTATTGGCAGGAAACCTGGGAAACCTACTGAAACTCCAGAGATGCTTTT
Organism: Coturnix japonica; assembly: GCF_054131305.1. Taxonomy (NCBI): domain Eukaryota; kingdom Metazoa; phylum Chordata; class Aves; order Galliformes; family Phasianidae; genus Coturnix; species Coturnix japonica. The sequence goes on along the minus strand of NC_140663.1, from coordinate 60,621,452 downwards.
CTGAAAAGGAACACAGAGTTGCTTCCAGTTTTTCAAACAGCACTTCCTGTGGCAGAGCTCCACTAACTTCAGTTCTGCTGAGCACCAGGTAAAGTAAGCCAGCCCCAGGCAGGGCTTTCTCATTAACAGAGAATTTTTATAACATAATATTTCATATTGTATTTCATATAATTTCTTAGAAAAACTCCAAAGTAAAAAAAAAAAAAAAAAAAAAAAGAAAAGAAAGAAAGAAAGAAAGAAAAAAAAATAGCTTTCCACTAAAACAAAGGGAATTACTTTGTTCTCCAATATAACATTATTATCCCACATAATAAATGCATAGCTCCCTGGGCTGGGGGAAGTATAAGGTCTAAAGGCAAATAAAAAACACAAGCTCTCGTCTGATACCAGTTCCACTTGTGAAGTCCAAGATAATGCTGCTAACACTGGTGTGGTGCAAAGTATGTTCTAGCACCCAGTGTTGTGAAACCCTCAAACACCAAACGACTGTCCTGCTAGAGATCAGGCTGCCCTAGCGCTGCTTACCTGCAGAACTAAAGAACTGCCCCAGCTCAGGGGTGTCCTGGATGTGAGTTTTAGCCTATGACCATTAAATATGTCCAAATTCCTTCTTAGAGCAGAATCCTTTCCTCGGAGGCAACTTTCAGGATAGATTCAGGAGAAAGCCTATGTTCCTACAGTTAGCTATTTTAAACACTAATGCCACACAGAAGTTAGACACAAAGCGCAGTTGGATCTGTCTGTAGCAGAGCTGAGTCCATAGAGCCTGTCCCCTCACCTCGCAGCCTCAGGGAACAGATCCCAGCATGGGGAGAAGCTCAGGTACTGCTGTCTTGAAGAGAAAAACAGAAACTAGAAGTCCAAAGTTAAAGTGAATGCTCCACTACACATCCCAAATCCTGCTTATTACCAGCATCCATGATAACATTCATGATAACACTCTCCATCCTCACAGTGGCATAGAAACGCTGCTCTCTTGAAACAACAAAGCCAGGGCAGAGAATGAGGGATCTGTCTCACTTCACTGCCCTGCACTTTTTCAAATCCAAATCCTGTGCAGGTTTTATTTAACCCTGGCACACAGCTCATGAATTGCTAGCAATGCAGGAGGTGTTGGAGTAGCTAGCCAACCTGTTCACCTTCTGTTCTTCTGCCAGAAACTGAAATAAATATATAAAGGGAAATATTTGAAGGATAGACTCAGGAGACACCCCCCAGGGTTGGAAAGTAACATTCAGCTCCCCTGGAGTGCATATATATGGGGCTATTAGGACCAGCTGAATCTCTAGACTCATGATGTATTATTGAGTCTATGTTTTCTTGCAAAGCAGGCTGCACATGGCAATCTGAATCCTGACCATCTTCCTGAGATCAGTTAAGTGATCTCTCTGGTGTGGAAGTGATAGGAAACAGGGTATTAGCTAGGGGGAAAAAGTAGGAAAAACTGTCCTTCAACTTGCATCCCTTCATTGAATTGTAGCTTGCTTCACCTTGGTTCTTGGGTAAGGTTTAACATTCTTTGTATAGATTTTTATTTAGGCTCATCATGGATCAACATCTTGGGTTGATACAAAGCCAAACTACCATGAAAGTTGGTATTCTGCCCTGCCATCGAAGATTCACCACTACATCCATGTCTGACTCAGTGGCTAATCTGTTTCTAATGTTTTAACACCTACTGTGAATGATTTAAGGAAAGCAGTATTTTTGTCTCTAAGATAAAGAGGGAAATCAAAAGTGAATAAAGACTACCATAAAGCTAAAGTAGATTTTCTTCATTATGAACTTGCTTCCTTGGATCATTATAACTTAAGTTCTGTTAACTCCATTTAATGTTTTCCCTTAGCTTTGTTCTATGTCACAGTACTTGGAGAAAGCTACTAACACAATGATTTTCATTCTCTGCTTCCTACCTCAAGTACAAAATTGCGGCATGCAGATTTCTCAGCAATTCAAAAGAGTGTTTCACTTACTGACTCTTGATCCACCAGCAAAATGGTTCAGATTTTCCTTTAGTTTTATCTGTAACAACTGTTTATTATTTCTACTGCCTCTGATCCCATTGCACAGAGATTTAAAAGGGCTCATTCATGGTTGTGGCAATAAAAGGGGGCTCTTAAAGGGATCCTACAGCACAATAATACTCTGTTTTGAAGATTCAGTAGCTCCTTTTAAAGTTGGATCTAAATTTTAACTTACAAGGCACCTGTCATTATATAATATCCTAAGGAGCAAAAGAACAGATCAATGAATAGGCTTCAGGAGTCAGGATCTGTAAATGTGATAGAGGAAAAGGGAAGTAAAGAAAATGATCCACCCTTAGTATTGTGTGATGAAGATATTCCATGAGGACTCCTGAAATCTGAAATGTAATAATACTTTTCAAAGACGTACCAATATATACTTAAGGTCAGTACGTTAAGTACTTTTAAAGTACTTTGAAAATTTCAGAAAGCAAATGAACTTTAAGATGAGACAGTGAGCAAACTAGTCCAGAAGTCAGTCCACAGATCATGATGACAGGAATGGAAGAATATGAGCCACTAAAAATACCAAGGAAAGTATCAAAAAGATACAAACGTGGATAAATCTTTAATCCAGACACAGTAACTTGCACTGTCCAGATGCATTAGATCATGAAACCTCCCAAGAGAAAAGAATCTATTTTTACTTTCCTTTTACCTCCCTTTACCCACATCTTCAGAACATGCCAACAAACATAGCTGTGTACTCTGTTATCAGATCTGCTCCAACAGCAATTAGATCAGACTATGCATCCTCCATGAAGGAAATCACTTGCAGGGGTACAGTGTGTGCTGGCAGCAAGAAGCAGTAGTGCTAAAAGTCCTTTTGGATCCTTGTCACTTCAAAGAGTTCATTGAATGTGGCAGGGTGCAAACTGTCAGCTACAGACTAGTCCCAGAAGAGAACAGGGCCTCCTGGTGGTACCGTAACACAAACAATTAAGACTGATGACAGTACCAAAGACCACTTTTCTCAGCCCCAGTGGAATACGATCTGCTTCATGGTGTCTTTTTGTGTTGTTTTGTTTTGTTTTTCACATGAAGAGCCTGACCAAGCACAGAAATAACCTTTGGCTCTTCCCGCTTTCCCACAGCCAGTCTCTCAGATCATCTTATGTCCAGCTTCTGTAGCCTCCTGTATCTGCCTGTGGATATGGGACCGTAGAGGCTGTAGGACTGCATGGGGACTGGGAGCAGGGCTCAACATGGCCACAAGCTCACCAAATGGTTCTGAGACACAAGCAGGACAAGAAATGACACAGACAGAAAACTGCTTCTAAAAATTACTTCCTTTATCCAACTCATGGGAAGAAATGCCTTGTGTTGACAAGCTTTCATCTTGGAAGATCACTAAATAAGAGGTTTTCTGATGCCACACTGTTTGCAGAGGTGATTGCAAACCACAGAGCTGAAAGCCAAAAGCTGAAAATCAGATGTCTCCCAAGTCCGAGAGCGCCCGAACCTAATATTTGCTCACTCTGGCATATATTTAAATATCACAACACAGCTTCCTTCTGCATCTTCACATTCTTTTCCCTGGAGCCACAAACCAAATGTGGTGGAAAGCTGATTGCAGAGGCCTGGGACAAAAACCAGCACAGCACAGCACATCAGAGGGCAGAGCTTTTCTCTGAGAATTTAGAGTACCAAGAAGAAAGTAGAAGATACAGGGAGGGGAAGGGAAGGGAAGGGAAGGGAAGGGAAGGGAAGGGAAGGGAAGGGAAGGGAAGGGAAGGGAAGGGAAGGGAAGGGAAGGGAAGGGAAGGGAAGGGAAGGGAAGGGAAGGGAAGGGAAGGGAAGGGAAGGGAAGGGAAGGGAAGGGAAGGGAAGGGAAGGGAAGGGAAGGGAAGGGAAGGGAAAGGAAAGGAAGGGAAGGGAAGGGAAAGGAAAGGAAGGGAAGGGAAGGGACGGTGTCAGGGCACAGCGAGGTGGTCAAGAGAAAGAATTCCTACCTGAAAAGAGCGTTATTTTCTATTCAGACAAATTATCCAATAATCATAAAAAGTTGAAAATCTGGCTTTCGACTACCTAGTCCAATAAGAACCTCATTTTGCACTCTGATTATTTTCCAACATAGGAAGACACTCAGAGGAGCAGAGGTTGGGTGCCAGTGGGCTCTGTGGTGTGATGTAACCTAGCAGCCACTCAGGCCCACACCATCCTTTGATCAGACTGCTGAATTGGGATGGGGAGAGAACTGGAAATGACACTGAACAGGTGGGAAGAAATAAAAATATCCGCAAAGACAGAAGACAAAAAAGGAAACCAAAACACAATGATAACACTACGTAGAGCCACAGTGCAATTACTCAGCACATTCCAGCAACACACAGCCATAAACGGTGCGTGTTTCTTCACAACCTAATCCAACCTTTCCTACCCTAATTTGCCACCCACTTGGAACAGTGATGAGTCATAGGCTTTTATTAATTACTTATTAATTACAAAAAGTAGACAGTGCTTCTTCGCAAGCCGTGTCGCAGTGGCAGGGAGTGCAGCAGCAGCCGCCATGTCACTGCCATGGTGGCAGAAGAGGTGCGGTGGTGGCAGCCATGTGGCTGCAGTGTCACTATTGTTCCATGGTAGGCACCATTACTCTAAGACAGGAGAGCTCAGGGCAGCTGCCTGTCAAAGAACCAATCCCTCTAGATGCCTCTTCCCAGTGTTTATGTTTCCTCAGACACTGAGCAGAAATAAAGGCAAAGGAAATGAAAGGCCTATTTTGGCCCATTGCACGGCCTCTATTACTTTTAATTCCCTTGAATGAACAACTGGACCCTCACAGAACAATCAGCACTTGACTCTTCCTGTGGATGTGGGCAACTCAGCATATAGTAACCAAACTGAAACAGAGAACTGGAAGTGTGGGATGTGTGCCCTCAAATGGATTTCCCTTCATATCATTGTGCTTCTACAAAAATATCATATATTTGATAATGTGTTTTAATCAACCTCATTATTCTGGACTCTCGGTAGACACAGAATACGTCTCACTTGCTCAGGTCAGTGCAGAAATGAGAGAAATTGTTCAAATACAGAGTAGCGATCACCTCCAGAATCTCATGGAGAACTCTGCTGATGCTTCTTCATGTTTTCACTACAGCTGTCCTGAAATTTTTGATATCCACACATGGAAACCAGATCCTAAGTTTCCATGCTGCAAATAATGTCTTTGAGTTAATCCATATGGAAGAGAAAACTCTCTTTTATTTCCCAAAATATATAGCTCTGAACTGATTTTAAAGTGCACAGAATGTGCTTATTTCTGTTACGCAATTCTTAACTCCTTCCTCTCCTGCCTTGCAGGCTGTCATGAGAAACCTCTTTTGTTAACTGGCATCACCTGTTTCACATACGCTGTCTCAGCTGTCAAAATGATAAAAAGTAAATCCTCCTGCTGAGGTGTATGAGAAAAACATAGCATTTCAGGCATGGAAGAGCTCTTTGATTTCTCTCAGTTTTCTAATATTGCAACATCTTGAAAAGAAGAAGGCAAAAAGGAAAACAGAATCAGTCTTTCCAGAAGGTATAGGGAAAAAATCCTCTCGTTTGAATTTAGTGTATTCTATTCTATTCTATTCTATTCTATTCTATTCTATTCTATTCTATTCTATTCTATTCTATTCTATTCTATTCTATTCTATTCTATTCTATTCTACTCTACTCTATTCTATTCTATTCTATTCTGAGCCTCCAGAAAAAAAGAAAGGAAAAGAAAAGAAAAGAAAAGAAAAGAAAAGAAAAGAAAAGAAAAGAAAAGAAAAGAAAAGAAAAGAAAAGAAAAGAAAAGAAAAGAAAAGAAAAGAAAAGAAAAGAAAAGAAAAGAAAAGAAAAGAAAAGAAAAGAAAAGAAGTTTGTTGGTTTGCTTGTTGTTTGTTAATTTGTTTTTAGTCTTATGAAAAGCACTGTTGCTGATCTGGGATATCTTTTTTCCATCACTTGCATGTGATAGGAAGGGATGGATAATCACAAAGAAATCTGAGTACAATAGAAAAAAAACTACCCAAGAATTCTAAGAAATTTCAAACATTTAAGTACTGCTACTTTGCTTGAATAAGTGTAATAGTCTTTTAATTGTACTATTTGCAGAAATGTTCTGTGGTGACTCCTGGCTTTCTAATACCTGACTGCTCTCGTATACTGCCTAAGCAATTCTTTCCAATGTCTTCAAACAGTTCTCCATTCTGTTCCTCCATTGCTTCAAGCATCCTCATTAGCATGAGTGGGAGTTGCAAACATGCCCCATCCACTCACTTAATCGTCTGTTGATATCCTCAAAAACTATTTCACTCATATAATCAACAGTCTTCTAGTTCATTCAATTTATTGTATTTCTACTATTTTAAACTGAAAACTTTTGTTTGTACAGCTATGAGTTTTATTTGTCCTGTAGTTCACAGAGTCAATAACAATTTTAAATAAGAATGGTCAAATCCTAATCTCCTCAGTTTGTTCAATACCTTCCTTCACCATACGACCAAACTATGTAGCTTAAAGTGAGTACTGACTATGATGTTGACACAAGAAAAATTATTTTCTAATCTTATAATGTTCACACAGAGGGTGGTGATGCACTGGGACAGGCTGCCCAAGGAGGCTGTGGATGCCCCATCCCTGGAGCCATTCAAGGCCAGGCTGGGCAGCCTGGTTTGGTGGTTGGAGACTGCACATAACAGGGGGGTTAAAACTACATGAATGATCATTGTGGCCCTTTTCAATCTAGGCCATTCTATCATTCTCTGATTCTTCTATTAATCTTTTTTGGAGTTGAAAGTGCTTGATGTTTTCAGAGCAGCACAATATAGATTTAGGGCTTGGTCCATACATGTAAAACTTGAGCACAAAGAAGGTAATGAGCTAACCTTCTGAGTTCCCTCTTCGCCTAAATTAACATTATTCTCTGAAAGTGAATGGTGTTAAACTCTTTAAAAAGACAAAAAACACTTAACTACTTTATGCTATTTGATACATACTGTGGTATTCTTTTAATTCAAAGTCTGGTCAGTAGGGTGAGGGAGGTGACTGTACCCATCTACGCTGTCCTTGCGAGGCCCCATGTGGTTTACTGCATCCAGGCCTGGAGCACCCAGCACAAGAAGGATGTGGAGCTGTTGAAACGGGTCCAGATGAGTGCCACTAAGATGATCAAAGGGCTGGAGCACCTTTCCTATGAAGAAAGGTCGAGGAAGTTGGTCTTGTTAGCTTGGAGAAGGCTCCAGGGAAGCCTCGCTGCAGCTTTCCAGTACTTAAGGGGAGCTTATAAGCAGGAGGGACACCGACTTTTTACATGGTCTAATAGAGATAGAACAAAGAGGAATGACTTTAAACTAAAAGAGGGGAAAAGGGGAAAATTAGGCTAGATGCTAGGAAGAAATTCTTTACTAAGAGGATGGTGAGGCAATGAAACAGGCTGCCCAGAAAAGCTGTGGATGCCCCATCCCTTGGAAGTACTCAAGGCCAGGTTGGATTGGGCCCTGGACAGATTGATCTGGTGGGCGGCAACCCTGCCCATGGCAGAAGGTTGGAACTAGGTGATCTTTAATGACTCTTTCAACTGAAGCCATTCTGTGATTCTATGATTCCATGAAAAACTGAAGCAAGAAAAGAAACCAAATACAAAAAGCACTTTGCTTCTGAGAAAGGTATCATAACTCACACACTGTGTAGGTATTTGGGTCCTTTGCCAGAATTCAGCCCATGAAGCTAATTTACTGCCAGCCTCCCATCAATCTCAATTGTGTTGCTGCCCCTTGAGAAGTGCCAGCTGGAAGATGAAACAGAGTTTTGCAGATGTTATTTGGTCATCACCAAACTCCAGTTGCTATTTTATATATTTACTAACTTTGTTCAAGGTTAAACCAGCTAATTCCAGGCCAAAACTCTTCACCAATTGCTCGCCATATTTGAGACTGACAGCAGATAACTAGATAGATGGAAATGCAATCAGTCTTAATTTGGACACTACACTAGCAGATGACAGCCACAGCTGTTCTGGGCAAGGCAGACTGCACAGCACACAATAGCACAGCCCACTGCAGGGAGAGAGAGACCAGAATGAGAGCATCGCAGACTCTATTTTCTTTTTGCTTCCCTTTTTGGAGGGTTGGGGATCTTCAGTGAAAAACCCAGATCTGTGCCTGCAATTCAGATCAGGTTCAGTTAGATATGAGACTAATTTTTTTAACCCTATTTTACCATGGAAAGGGCCAGCAGAATGTCACAAGATGGATTTTTCACTCAGCATTTTTTCTTTCATTTTTATCTGACCATATGAGTACAAAAGCATCAAGATTCTGCAGTGTCAAACCTGAATCCGCTTCTTACTCCTGGCTGTATGTTGCAGCTGAATTATGACAGTATCTCTCAACCTACACTCCCTGTCCAAGATAGTACCTCCAGGAGCTTTGCTCTTTCCTGAAGGCTACCTCTACCCATGGCACAATGGGGGGACGTGACTGGAAGCAGAAAAAGGGGGAAATTCTCATCATTTGAGGTTTTTCAGTTTTCAAAAAGTTGATTTTGTTCTGGTTTATACCACTGAAAAGTCCAATTACACCAATGGATGAGGATAAGCAGCAAGAAAAAACGGAAGATGGAAGTTAAATTCAATTGTCTTTAATGTAATGTCATCTCCACATTTAAAACAAATTCCTGCTATTAAAATTCCATTAATTTCTAAATTGCTTAGAGATGAGAATAGGAAGAAACCTTGAGCTGTCCTAGCGTGGCATTGGTGGTACACATAGAAATAGTGGTTCTGATCTCTTCTAGTGGTATTAGCTAGTCTAAAAAGCTCTTTTGGTTGAACTCTCCCTGCTGAAACATCTGGCTAGGACTCTGGCCATCAGAAAGACCCTGCTTCTTGTGTACCTACTTCATCAAGCTGGAATCACAAAGAAAATTCTGAGGAGGTTCCTCAACTGTATACAGAGGACAAACTTAGTTCCTGGTGTTCTTGTGATCTCTCTGACTTACTTTACATAACTCCTCCTTCCTTTGGGACATGCAAAAATTCATTGGTGAGAACAGGAGCAACATGATGAATAGTGGCAATGACAGACGACGAACTTACTTGGAGAAATAACACATCCATCTTGCTTGATTTAGAAAAGCTTGAATTGCTGCAGCGTTTTCAATCATGAACTGGGAAATTTAATCAGTTTCCTTCCATAATAATTCTTTTTTGCTATGAAACATGACAAATATGAAAGGTCACAGTGAAGTCAGAGTACTTGATTAAGAAGGAAACCCTTTCAGCACGGCAGTTTGGACTGTGACGATTCACACTGAACTGTCCTACAGCCAGCCTGGGTTTAGAAGGAATAAATGCTGAAGAACTTTTTTCTGTGGGGGAAGATGGGTGGCTTCTTGGGTCCTTTTTTGCTTCTGTGTGCAAGTCTCAAATCAAATGTGTTCAAGTGATGCCATTAGGCTAGAACCAAGTGAAGGTAACTGATTTGTGAGTGAATTACATTAAGAGAAAATAAAAAGCAAAATGAGAAAAGACAAGACTCGGATTAAATTTTTAATAAGGAGTATTTAGGAGCACCTAGCTTCTTCTGCAAAGCCAGTGAATCTTTAATGCCAAAATTGCTTTGAAAAGGCAATTATCCCAAAAAGAAATTGCTCTGCTCTGCAGCAGGACAAAATTTAATAATTAAAATGTACACTGAGAGATTTTACTGCTATTTTAAGTACTTTCGTAGTGCAGCCTCAACTATGAAGACTCAAGCTGTTGCCTCCATTATGTAAGACCAGCAAGCAGTTCAAGCTAAACCCCTGTAAACCAGGCTGATCTAGAAATGTGACTGCCTCTAGCAAATGCAGACAACAGAATATTCTCTGGGATGACCACAGGAAATGTTCTGGGGCAAGTGTAATGCAAAGGCGGAACTGTTAAAAATAAAATACCCCAGGCCAACTACAGGATGAAGACTTGAGCACGGTGCACAGTCACTTTACCCCAGATCTCCTGACTTCTCAAGGCTTGACTTTCCATCTTTCAGGCAGAAAGTCAAGCCTTAGTTGTAAGGAAGGTAATATGGTGGTACCTGGGAAGTGACATGAGTTCATTAACAGTCTCTACCAACCAGTGATGGAGCAACCAAGAATCTCACCAATTTGACTTCTCCACAATAATTTCTATATCACTCTACTGAATGTGTTAACAGACTATAAACATGTCCCTTTTACATCCCCTTCTTCTCCAGTTTGAATTAACAGAATAATATTAGGTAGGGTGCCATGGTAACATGCTAGAAAGGGAACTGACATTCATGCATGAGAGAAGGATCCAGTGCCAGCTCTCCTCAGCCAGGAGCAGTGTTACACAAATAGAAGGTGCAAAACAAACCATAACCAAACAAACCCAAGTAAAATATAACAGGGCTTTCTGGACACACCCAAACTGCAGCAGAGATTTCTAACAGCTGGGGAAAGTGCTAATGCATCTCAGGTGGGACATTTTAAACAATATGTCTGAAAACAAAGCAAAAAAAGGGGGTACAGAGGCAGCTTGGATATTACCTACTGCACACTGCCTCTAGGCAAGCTGTTTCCATATAAGACTTGCTCCAGGAGCCTCTTCCTTCCCTTTTTTTCTTGCCCTGTTCCTCTCCCTTCCCTTTACTAAGTTATTCTACACAAACATCCATTCACAAATGCACAAAAAAGCAGGGAGTCTTTTGACTTGATCAGGAAGGAGAATGTTCATTTCTGTTGCTATTTTCTGAGAGGATGTTTTTGTGCTAATCTGTTTTCTTTCTGATGTGTTGGTTGTTTTTTCCCCCATAGTTTTCAGGAAATCTTTGCTCTCTCTGTATGGCAGTGGTTGCCCATTCAAATACTCATGCTCAACAGAGACTTAATCAGTTCTAGCGATGCTCTCTAAAACTTCACAAAGATCATTTGGAGCTTCCAGGCTTCAAGCAGAATCCTGTTGTCCTCTTTAGATCTGTTTATGAAAGTCTGAAATCTTTTGTCTGTCTGAAATATGAGTCTGCAATTCTATAATTTTCCCAGTACAGTTCAGGTTGAGTGGAACTGAGTGGAAAAGGCTGAGAAGGAGGAAAATGTGTTTATTTTTAGCTGCATGTGACTAAGATGATACTGCAGAAGAAATCAGAAAGACACAGCAAGCGGAGAAGCATATGAGGGAGCTGTATATCTTACATGTGGTCATTAAATCTAGGCAATCAGACTTCTCATAAGAGGTGTAGAAGAAAAGAGTTAAGAAGGGGATGTATCTGAGCCATCTGAGCAGTGGGAAGAAACTTAAAGACTGCCACTGAGAGTGGGGAGAGAAGCTGCAGCTTCAAAGAGACCACAGATTAAAAGAACTGAGATTAAACAGAGAGGCATTGGCCCTAAATGTTCAAAGGGTTACGCATGTAAGCAGCACATCCAGTGGAGTTACCTGCAAGAATGGAGGCCTGGCTGAGTGGGATCCCATCTGCAAGAGGTTGCCTGGAACTGGGGATGGCCAGATTCTGCTCACTGAGGAAGTCTGGGTTAGGATGACTCCAAAGGAGTATCTGAGGTAGTGTGGGGGCTGCCAGCACAAGAGTGACAGGGAAGAGTGCTGCCATGACACAGCTGCAGCTGCATCAGAGGTGCTTTGTTTCTCTGGCAGTTATTTCTCAAATGAAAAGTATATGGTCTTCTATCAAAATATTGGATACAAAAGAAGAATAGGAGTGTTAACAGGTAGGGAACAAAAAGAAAACACAGATGAAAAGCTGTAGTTAGATGAGGAGAAAATACTGAAGAGTTTAAGTGTTCAAGAGCATTAACAAAAGACAGAAGCTGTACAGCAATCACACAGTATTTTCTCACAGGTAACTTCAGTTAAATTACATTTTACTTTCCTTTGTTCTGCGCTTTGAATTAATTCCCATCTCCCCAAATATTTTCATCTTCTTTACTGAAGAAACCCACAAGACCGAACAATAGAGAAGCAGAGCAGATTGCTGATTAAAATGCAAGGTGTGTACTTGGGGGCAGAAAGTGCCTGAGGGCACAGCTCTGAGCAGAGGGTAATGTTCATGTAGCATGAAGCCAGGAAGATCTGTGACTCAGTGGCTCTGACTCACTGTACCTCCCCTGCTTCTTCCAGATCTCTAGAGCAAGGGGCTGGGGCAACATTTTGATTTCCAGCTTTTGCCACTGGAAAAATCATTGCCTACACTGCAAGGAGTGACAGGCTGCATCGAAGTAGGGGTGTGGAAGCTACTCCACTCCCCACTGTTCCGGGACTCTCATGAGGCAGGGGAAGAGAGAGCTGGAGGTAATACCTGCATTTCCATGTGACCAAGCACCAGCAGTCAGGCAGTCATCAGGTACCATTCTTCCATGGCCTTGTATGGAGTCATAGGCTGAGACAGTTTGGCCATGAACTGCCCACACTTCACGTGATGAAAAATCAGCTGGTCTAGATTTACAGTATCATAGTGAGCATGGGCATGTGAGGAGCGAGCCTGAATCAAAGCTGTCCATGTGAAGGAAGAGCAGAAGGGAGCTGATGTGTTGGATAACAGGTATAACCCCAGCTGCTTTGAAGTCAATGGTTTAACCTCCAGCTGTTTACAAATGGGACAAGATTTCACCACGAGGTTCTTTTTTAATTATTTCTTTTTTCCATGTACTGAAATGGTACTTGACTTCAGCTCTGGCTAATAAGCAATAAAGCAATGCTACTCAAACAATGACATCAGTGGCAAGGAGGAGAGACAAGCTCACTGCCAGCAGTGCCAATACTGAGAAGGATCTGGGAGAATTACAGCTGAGGAAGTAAATCCCCACAAGACCTACCCTGCAGCATAACCAATCAGCTATAAATCAGGTGGTAGCACTGGCTGAAAAGAATGACCAGGATTCAGATTTGGGTGCTGTCACTGTCCCTGCTATCTCTGAAAGCCAGATCATCTCCTGCAATATCAGAGTTGATGCCATCCCAACCTGTGCCCTCAGGAAAGCCACAGAGAACTGAGGCTGGCCACTAGGCAGAGCAGTGAGCGGGCCTGGGGTGGCCTTCAACTGTGATGGGTCTCCTGGCAGTCAGGAGGCAGCATGAGGACTTGCTCTGCTTGTCCTTCCAGCCTCCAACATGGCTGTAAGCAGTGGGCCCTGGCTGCGGTTCCCATATAGAGAAGGCCTGGTGCATGCACAGGATACCCTGCTGGGCTGGTCAGGGGCAGCTCCTGCTGACCCTGGGGAAGGTGTGATCTGCCATCCTCCCAGGGATGTCCACAACTGATAAACATAAGGTGCTAAGTTACCCCCAGAGCTGGGCCTGCATTTTTACCTACTGCTCTGTATTTTATTCGGCAGCCATCAGATAACTGAGCACAAAGGCTAAGGCAACATAATTTGAATAACAGCAAGTGAAATGCAGTGCAATTATTTTGGAATGTTTTAACTATCTGCCCCCTCTCACATGTTAACAGGAGTTGCATCCCTGTTACACAAATCTTCAAGCAGGTGATGCTACATCAGAAGTACACGCTTTTAATTTTGATATCTCCTTCTGCAGCTTAATGACCTCTTGTTGCAGGTTCCCTTTCTGCTAGAGACAGCCACCAGCTGCAGCTCAGCACAGAGTCCATTCACCACGCATGCCCTTCCATTCAGTCCCCACATGTTTGTGGGGACAATACAGCAATTTTACTTCAGAGTTCCCTGTAAGAAAGGAAGAAAAATCAAGAAGAGGAGCTTCTGCTCTCACCTCATCCCCCGAGGATGGACAGGAGAGACACAACTGGCTCAAGGATCTAGAGGAGGGTAGGAAGCAACAGAGTTTGCTGCCATGAGGATGGGGATACTCCTAGCGGCCTCTGGTCTTGCCAGAACTTCCTTCTGAGGTATCAGTAGCTGCAGGAATATCTGGGTTAAATTTTATCCCTTGCTGTAGAATCCACATGGCTGGGCAAAGATAGCAGTCCCTATCCTGAAAAGAAGCTGACTTATAGCTGTACTCTTGAATTTTTCACCAGATTTAATTTGTGCTCAGTGTAATGAAATCCGTGCCCACAGAGACATCTCAAAAATAGACAACAAGATAGCTGGCAAAACACAGCTCAGATGTTTATTTATAACAGCTTCAGATTTTTATTTTTATTATTTTTACCTGAAGTTTTACCGGCTGTTTGGCTAAATGAGGATTTGGCCAGATGGACAAAAGATTATTGTGTTCACATTTTTTTTAGTATAGGGTCATCTGCTTATTTTTAGCTCTTTAAGGCAGTCAAATTGATTAATGCTATGAGGAAAGTTTGAATATGTGAAGCACCAGACCAGGGGCAGAGCCAGCAGCAGGTGATATCCAACATTGGCCCAGTGAGAAGGTTGCATCCTCTCTCAACAAATACTGCCATAAAACAGGAAAAGAGAGCACTGCACGAAAGGCCAGTTAAGGCCATGCTGAACTCAGCCAAAAGCTGGGAGATGTTGTAGGTACAATCAAAGTAAAAGCAAATAGTAGAGCAGGTCAGTGTATTTTTTAGCTAGTATGTTTTTTCTTGGGAAATTGGCCCATGGGCCATGTCAGCAGCACAGGAAGTAAATAAATTCAGCTTGCTGAAGGCCACAAGTAATCCTTGGGACAAATTTCACCATTAGTGATGCTGAACTGTTGGAACCCATCTGTCCTCAGGAGTCAATTTTTTCCACAGACTTGAAAGCACCTTCACAAATATTTTTCCAAAAGCAAAACTGAACATATTAAGTATTTATATCCGAAAGCAAAGACTGAAAATAACAGATGCTAGGTTAGGTTCATTTGCACAGACACATATGCACACACATCCACAAAGATACTAAAACCAACTCTGTGTTCTCCAAAACATTTACCTAAGTGGAGAGAAAGCTGTAACTGGAGACTATAGCCACAGCTGGATGCAGTTTAGTTCTTTATAAGAACTGCAAAACCAGCACAGCTTGACTTATCTGTAAGCAAAACAGAGGTGGGGGTGGCACTTGTCCTGAGGAAAGGAGTTACTTTAGGTAGATATCACCCAGTTGAAGGAACTAACTCAAAGAATTTTCAGAAGTGAAAACTTCTGTTTTATAAAGAGTTTCCGGGCAGCATTAGCTTATTACACATTGTATGGTAATAAATCAAGTCTAAAGGCAAGTACTGAGTGTGATAAATGCTCTCTAGGTCTCTAAAGCACCTGAACATATTGGTCTTGCTGAGCCATGCTGGAACTATCAGGGAAATCTTGTACTCATTACAGACTAAGTATAGTTGAAAATAATAATAATAAATACAAGTCTTTAAGCATTGTAGCCTAACACATTTTCATCTTTTAATGCAAAGCAAAACATACTAAGGTGCAGTTTTAAGCCAGTTCAGGCTCTCAGAAGAAGCAATCCTCCTAGGCCACCATGCTGGTATTACCTGAATTTCCAGCATTCTTTCTGACCCTCCACAGACTTGGCTTCCAAAGGCAAATTCTAGTCACATGTAGTGGGCTGTAAGCCAAGGGTATACATTTGGAAAGTTCAAAGGAAAATTAAAGTGTTCCTAACACCAAACAGAAAGTCTACAGAATGGATAATAAATGCATAAAAAGCTAATGAATAGATAATTGGTTTCATTAAAAGATAAATGCCCTTCACCCCTAATAGCATTAGTGATTCTATTACTCCATCAATACCCTCCAGCTTATCATAGCCCTTTTTTATGCCTGCAGAGTCATGTCCTGCTTTCCAAAGGAGTACCTGCCTTACCTTTGTCTGGAAGAAAGATCAGAAGATCTTGTTCATGACCTGAGCTCTTTAGCCTATAAGTGACAGACAGCTCTATCTCAAAATCATCAGGAAAAAAAAATGACAGAAATCCCAAAAGAACAGTATTTATATAGAAGAAAAGAATGACAAAGCAATGGTATAAAATGCATTCCCCAGCTCCATAGGAGCATAATTAGGCAGGAAAAAAAAAAAATGGTACAAAACTACACATTTATTGCTCAGTTTCCTACAATGTCTATACAATTTTGAAGTCACAGAAGATTACTGACAATATCATGAATACATCAAACACTTTAAATACTGTGAAGAGGTTTACTGTATTTTCATGAGATATGTTTTCTCTGCTATTATCAAGAGAGGACTACACAGATGTAATATGATATGCCCTTTATAACTATGATTAATACTCTTTTTATCATAACCAAAAACTGTCCATAATAAAAACAGATACAATTTGCCTTCAGTGCATTAAAAAAGCTTGTTCTTAATGATAATTTGAACCACATTTCCCCAGAATGTGCATTTGTCTAGCAAGCTTAGCCAGCCCAGGAGAGGGAAGCAGAACGTACTGCTCTCTCAGCACACATACATGGCCCAGAACAGTGGCATCTATATTCCAGTGAATTCAAAGCCTTGAAAGAAAAGCAAGATGATACTAACAGATAGTGTTCTGTTCCAAAGGAGACTGACAATCACAAGAACTTGCTATGATCTTAACTGACAGGTCCCAGTTGAAAATTCTTGGCAAGCTTTCACTGCACACTGGACTGACAGCTGCAGACAGGATGGACAGGAGAGCACTAAGTCTTAATTTGAATGATATAAAACTGGATAACTGCCTTTGCTGCTTTGGATGTACAAGAGCCTATAAGAGAAGGTATTCCCACTGAAGGTATTCTAAATCTTACTTCAACAAATACAAATGCCTCCCCTGCTCTTGCTCAGTAGCAACAGGAACAAAATATGAATTATAAGAGTTTGTATTTTGTCAGGTTTTGCTTTAATATTTTTATTAAATATATTTTTTAGTATTAATGATGTATGTAATTTGGCTGAGGCACCTCAGCGTGCTCAGCGCAGAGCAGAGGAGCTGAGGGGAGGCCTGATGGCGGCTGCAGCTCCTCACAGGGAGCAGAAAGGCAGCGCTGAGCTCTGCTCTGTGTGACAGCAACAGGGCCCGAGGGAACAACATGGAGCTGTGCCAGGGGAGGGGTGGGTGGGAGTCAGGGACAGGGTCTGCACCACAGGGCGGTGGGCATGGAACGGGCTGCTCAGGGCAGTGGGCACAGCCACAAGTGCTGGAGTTCAAGGAGCATCTGGACAACACTTTCAGACACAGGGTGTCTGAGTGACATCTAGATTTCAAGTGGTCCTGTGTGGAGCCAGGAGTTGGGCTCAATGATCCTTGTGGGTCCATTCCAACTCACAGTATTCTATGTTGTTATGGTTCTAGGATAATGTCTCACATGCTATTGTGCTGATGTGCTTATAGGCCCAAACTCACGCTTTAAAGTCATGATTTGCTGCCATGTTCTGGGATGAATACATTAGTGCAGTGAGATGTAAAAAGCATGTGGCCACATTACTGTCAAGTGATAACTTAATCAACACCTAAAGTAATCTAGAACCTAACTTAGCTCTGGCCATTCTTGGGTTATATAGCCTGTCCAAACATTTCAGTGCATTCCCAACTGCTGAAGGATTAAGTAACTATCAGCAATGGCACATCTGTAAGAACACCTAAGGTGACTTTGAGAAGCCATCCAACAGCTTCTGGTTCTCGCAGCACTCTATCACTTTGCCACAAGATGACCAGAAATCTAGTGTACTCTAAACCTTCACATTTTTTAAATATTCTGGATGTTCTGAAACATGTACCAGCACAGCCCCCATTGACCAAAGCCAGCTCCTGCAGCACTCCCTGGGTCTTTCCTAGCTGCTGCATAATTGAAACAGCCCACCTGCTCCAGAGCCATTTCCTCAGCTGTGAAGCAGTACGAGCACAGATGTGAAACTCTCCTATAACAGCCCCAGTTTGGAGATGGCTTGGAGGCTGTCATGCTCGCTGCAGTTGTTCTGCCTGTAAAGTTCACTGAAAAGCATTAGGCACCAAAACACTCCAGCTAAATTTTCTCCCTTGAGTTACAATAATCTTGCTTCCGATTTGGTGTCTGGCCATTGCTAATGTCGTTATCATTTTATGCCTGGTAATGAGATAACTGGTCACATGGCCTTACCCCTTCCCTCTGGGGTCTAATGAATACATATCATACATAATTAAGGAAGGCTTGTTTTATCATACAAATTCATTAGTGTTTCAATACAAAAAAAGCACAAAAGCGGAATGAATGCTTTGTGACAACTCTTTCTGCTAGGAAATGTGACTGCACTGAAAATATCTATTCATATGTTTTTGTTTTCTAATGAAGTCAGCATTTAACTATCTCTGGAATGCACTACTGAAGATAGCTGAGTGTTTAGAATATGATAGCATATACTTTCTGGCAGATTTCATCAAGATCTCGTAATGTTTCCTAATGCTCTGGCAAGACTGACAGGAATTTCTCCTGTTAGCACAGAATTTCTCCCCCTCCAACAGTTTCCTATCAGCATGAAATGGAAGCTGCACCTTCAGTTTGAATGCCGCTGAGCCGCTCTCCATCATATGAGACGCTCTCCATCATATTTGAGAAGTCGTGGCTGTCAGGTGAGGTCCCGGATGATTGGAGGAAGGGTCACGTCACTCCCATTTACAAGAAGGGGAGCAGGGACGACCCGGGTAACTACAGGCCAGTGAGTCTCACCTCTGTGCCTGGGAAGATTATGGAACAGATCCTCCTGGACAACATGCTTGATCACATAAAGAACAAGCATGTGATCCGAGACAGCCAGCATGGCTTCACCAGGGGAAGGTCATGCTTAACTAATCTTGTGGCCTTCTATGATGGAGTGACGGCGTTGGTGGATGAAGGGAAGGCGACCGATGTCATTTACCTGGACCTGAGCAAGGCCTTTGACATGGTCCCCCATCACATCCTCATCTCCAAATTGGAGGGAGGTGGATTTGATGGGTGGACAACTAGATGGATAAGCAATTGGTTGAAAGGCCGCAGACAGAGGGTGGTGGTCAATGGCTCTATGTCCAGGTGGAGGCCGGTAACGAGCGGCGTCCCTCAAGGGTCTGTCTTGGGACCGGTGCTCTTTAACATCTTTATTAATGACATCGATGAGGGAATGGAGTGCACCCTCAGCAAGTTTGCTGATGACACCAAGCTGAGTGGTGCAGTCGATACGGTGGAGGGAACAGATGCCATTCAGAGGGACCTTGACAGGCTGGAAAGCTGGGCTCGGGTGAACCTAATGAGGTTCAACACGGCAAAGTGCAAGGTTTTGCACTTGGGCCGGAAGAACCCCGGGCACCTGTACAGACTGGGAGGAGTGGTCCTTGAGAGCAGCTCGGCAGAGAAAGACCTGGGGGTCCTGATGGACAAAAGACTCAACATGAGCCAGCAGTGCGCTCTGGCAGCCCGGAAAGCAAATGGGATCCTGGGCTCCATCAGGAGAGGGGTGGTCAGCAGGGATAGGGAGGTGATCGTCCCTCTCTACTCTGCTCTTGTGAGGTCCCATCTGGAGTACTGTGTCCAGGTGTGGAGCCCTCAGTACAAAAAAGATATTGAGATTTTGGAAAGGGTCCAGAGGAGGGCCACAAAGATGATCAGGGTGCTGGAACACCTCCCCTATGAGGACAGGCTGAGGGAGTTGGGTTTGTTCAGCCTGGAGAAGAGAAGGTTGCGGGGTGACCTCATTGCAGCCTTTCAGTACCTGAAGGGAACTTACTCCCAGGAGGGGAGTAAACTCTTCGAAAGGGCTGATAATAGCAGGACTAGGGGAAATGGTTTTAAGTTGAGGGAGGGAAGATTTAGGTTGGATGTTAGGGGAAAGTTCTTTACTAGAAGGGTGGTTAGGTCCTGGAACAGGCTGCCCAGTGAGGTTGTGGATGCCCCGTCCTTGGAGGTGTTCAAGACCAGGTTGGACGGGGTCCTGGGCAACCTGATCTAGTAAATGTGTATGTTTGGTGGCCCTGCTAGGCAAGGGGGTTGGAACTACATGATCCTTGAGGTCCCTTCCAACCCGGGTAATTCTGTGATTCTGTGATTCTGTGAATGCCACAGTAAACAAGCTGATGAGGCTGCTATTTTTTATTTTTAAGTATAATTCAAGTGCAGCCATATATCCCTGTAGAAAAGATCTATTCCACATATTCCCACTTATCCAAGACAACAGAACTCCTAGATCCTGAGAGAGACACTGGGAACAAGTGATCAAGGATGTGAAGATGGGTAAAAACTGAAACTGGGACAAGGAAAAGTGCTATCAGAAGAACAAGCTACTGTACAGGCTCAGGAGGCAGAGGTTATCCTGAAGTCTGTTTCATCTTGGGCAGTAAGAAACCGGATGAGGTTTAACAAAAGCAAGTGTAGAGTCTTGCACATGGGTAGAAATAATTGCATGCACCAGTACAGGCTGGGGGAAGACCTGCTGGAGAGGAGCTCTGCTGAGAGGGACCTGGGTGTCCTGGTGGATGACAGATTGGCCATGAGCCAGCAGTGTGCCCTTGTAGCCAAAAAGGCCAATGGCATACTGGGGTGTATTAAAAAGAGCGTGTCCAGCAGGTCGAAGGAGGTGATCCTCCCCCTCTACTCTGCCCTCATGAGGCCTCATCGGGAATACTGTGTCCAGTTCTGGGCTCCCCAATACAAAAAAGACAGGGATCTCTTGGAAAGAGTCCAGCGGAGGGCCACAAAGATGGTGAAGGGCCTGGAGCATCTCCCCTATGAAGAAAGGCTGAGTGAACTGGGTCTGTTTAGCCTTGAGAAAAGAAGGCTGAGAGGGGACTTGATCCAGGTTTATAAATACCTGAGGTGTGGGAGCCATAGTGGTGAGGCTGGTCTCTTTTCAGTAGTGCGTGGGGACAGGACTAAGGGTAATGGGATGAAAGTACAGCATAGGAAGTTCCGCACGAATGTGTGGAAGAACTTCTTTACAGTGAGGGTGACGGAGCACTGGAACAGGCTGCCCAGGGAGGTGGTGGAGTCTCCTTCTCTGGAGATATTCAAGACCCACCTTGATGCCTACCTGTGTGATGTGGTGTAGGGAGCCTGCTCTGGTAGGGGGGTTGGACTCGATGATCTCTAGAGGTCCCTTCTAACCCCTACAATTCTGTGATTCTGTGATCTGTAATAGGAACCCGAGAGTCAGAGCTGACCAATAAATAAGCTGTACCTACCTATGCCTATCTATGCCAGCCCATGCCTTCTCCAGCACCTGCTCAGATTAGATGACAGTCTACTACTGCTGATTTTTACATATCCAAGCAGCATAGCCCATACTGCACATCCAGAGCCCTGCTGGTAAAAGAGGTGATGAAACAGCACACACAGATTTTTCCCTAGCTAATGTTCTTTAAGAATCTAGGGGGAAAAAAAGATTGGCAAAAATTTCAAGAATGCACAATGAGATTCCTATTTTGATGCAAAGGTGTCCATACATTCAAAGAAAGCTATATTGCCTCTTTTGTTGTTGTTGTTGTTGTGAAAGAAATATCTATAAAGGATAAAACATAAAGGCATCAGGAGTAACGTGAATGTGTGGGATTCTCAGAGCAAAATGAGCAATCTTGCACGACATCTGCTTTGCTGAGAATGGATGAAAAAAAAAGCACTGAGTATTCTAAGCAAATTCATCACACATTTCCCAGTAGGAGAAATCCAGCAAAAGCATTCAAGCTCCTGTCATTAAAATCTTTACATCTCAAAGAAAAATCATGTAACACTACGTAGCACATACAGTTCATCTCGCCTAACTTCTGTCAACTATCCTTAAAGAAGCTGTTTGGATTCCATTTCTGTGCAATGAAGGGAAAAAAATGCTTTCTGTATATTAAATGAATGAATAAATGAAAAAGAAATAAATAGTTTGAATTAATCAGTCCTTAAAATGGACCACTGATTATAAAGGAAACGCATATGAATAATAGAAATGTAGCGTGTCTGGACTAGGGGAGATATTTTATCACTAAACTGCTCTGGAACCACCATATACTTTCAGTTCCTACCATTTGATTTCCCAGAGAGATCACCACATGAAGCTTGAAAATGTATTTTAAAATGATTGCAGAACTTCTTTAGAGTCACACACATCCACCTACCATTTATAAGGTAAGCTACAAGTAGAAAAGATGACAAGAATCCTGTTGGTTGAGAACCTCAAAAATTAATTTGAAAAATAGAAACAGCGGGGAAAAGCAATTCCTGGAGAGGCATCAAAATGTTCAGAGAAAAAATTCTGCTTGTAGAAAGAACCAGAATTATCTGGAAGTGTTTGATCTTGTCCTTTCAGCAGATGGCAAAGTACTTGTAAGGCAGAGAGAGACTGTGAAAATTAAGATGTTCTTGGGAAAGTAAAATCCAATAAGACATAGCAACCACTCTACGAAGTAAATGCAGTAAGTGAACAAAGAATTATCGGAAGTCTTTACCAGAATCTTTTACTCCCCTGCAAGTTTTTAGACATAAACCTGACCTCTCAACATTTGCAAGGGAAGACAAAAACAGCAACACAGAGTAAAACAGCAAGGTATCCAGAGGAAGGCAACTTTTAGAGTCTTGCAATGATGAAAAGTGTGAAAATCAGCTAGCAAATACAGTTTGTGTCATGGAGGATGTGAATCCCATATCAGAAACATTTGTCCTTGAAAAGGAATTTGCATTGGTTCTATAAATGGAAATTTTTTTTTTTATGAGGCTGAGCTGACACCCATATAGGAGCAGAAAGCCACAAATGCCAGGGAACCTGAACAGAAGACACATTCAAGGTCATCCAACTAGAAAAGGAGAAATAGTGAGGCTAAAGCATCTTTTCTATTGACAAGTTCAGTCACACGGTTTATTTAACTGACACTTTAAAACTAAGAGATATACTTAAATAAATGAGCTTGAGAGTTAATGAACCAATGCATTCCTGTGAATAGAATTGTTTGGCTGAGATTGCTAAGATGTGACACCCTTCTTCAGCTCGTGTGTCAGATGCCTGTATTTTCAAACCAGGTATTACTGCTAAATATTTAAATCCTAATGTTTAAAAGCCTGTGCTTTTCCTCACAGTGATAACTTGAAATTGCCAAGAATTGACTGTTGGGTTGTGTGGGTTTTTTCATTCTGATTTGTGATGCTTTCTTCTGATAAATATATATATATATGTATATTTTTTCTGCTCTGTTTTACCTCACTACTGGCCTTACTTTGCCCTAATAAAAATTCATCTTTTTTGTTTTTTTAATAATGTAGCCCTTAGTGCATTTGGGTAGAGTGATATTTTACTGCAGTTTGCCTTTCAGACTGCAGAGTGAAGTTTTTACAGGCTCCTCAGAAGGCCTTACCCCTCACAGATTTCTGTTCAACCACACATATCTGACCTGGGTGACTTAACAGAATAACCTTTCGGTGGACACAGATACACTGTGCTCAAATGTTGTTTCTAAATGGAGCTCATCTTGTGTGCCCTGGGTGATAACAGGACAGTCCTAAGTTTCCCAGCTTTGGATGGCCTTTATCACAGAGTGACTCCTGAGAGTCCCAAAACCTGGGATGATCGTTATGGCAGTGTCAGCAACCTACCATCACTCACAAGGTTGGTTGGTTTCCTTTCCACCTTCTCCCAGAGTGCCCTGACTTTAAATGGGAACATAAAGCCTTGTCCTCAGTGCTTAAGACAGAGAGTGACAGAAATACATCCAGGCTGCATCTCTCAGTCACTGGTGCCAGTTCAAGGAGTCCTTCAGAGGTCATCCTACAGGAGAGATATGCACAAATATACACCTGCTACAGAGAGGAGGAACTTCAAGCAAATGTGAAAAAGAAGGGACAGAAGATGCCTTTCTGTAACTTCAGCAGTGTTAACCCCATCACAAATTCAACATCCACACAGGCAAATCCAAATGCAAACTTACTTCTGTGCCAGATGCAGAAAGTCTCTCAGGCTTTTCTCTTCAATTTAAGAGAGTGCTAGCACCAGCCAGGAGACAGTGCCAGATGCAGCAAGTTTTAAAGCAAACTAATGGTGTTGGATAGTCTCCTGCTCTAATCTCAATTTAAATTAGTAACTAGAGGCAACACACTGGGAGCTTTTCTAGTCTACTTCCTCAATAAGTAAATCAAATCTCAAATAAAATATTCAACATATGGAGGCTGAGCACAGAATGCTGCAAGTTTGAACATAGCCTTTAGCGCGCACTGAGGAAGCACTTTTCCTAAGATGCTGGAAATGTAAGCAGCTCAGTTTGACACCATGTCCAATTTTATTTGTTTTGGAAGATATACTGTTCTGGAGGCATGCAAAAAACATCCAAGATGCTGTGGAGGATTTTGCTTCTACTTTTCTCTTTTGCATCTCTTGCTCCCCACTACCCAGGGCTTACTACACATACTGCACCAGCCACTATATGATCCATCCCCTCCTTCTCTGTTGGCCCCATCCCACTATGCCCAAACTGCCAATATCACGACAGGCCCTAGGTCCACAGCTCCATAGACCAGAAGCTTTTATCAGGAGTTAGGAACCCCCAGCACTGGCAGCAGTGTCAGCCCTAGCCAACTAAGATGTTTTTCGAATGCTATTTTTGGCACGTTTGGCATCTTTAACAAAGCTAGCAGTGACAGCTGTAAAGTTGCCAGGTAAATTTGTTCAAAGGGAAATCAGATGGAGTGAGGTGTGGTGATGGAGAAAATAGTATATTTCAGGGCTTATTCACATTTTCTCATACATCTTTCTCACAGTTTCTTATTATTTGAGTAGGGAGGAACATTGATTTGAGGTGCATGCCCCCATTCAAGCAAACAACACAGTGTTAACAGATCAGCTTTGTGAAAACATCTTTCCCTGTATAACCTGACAGATTAGTTCAAAACACAAGCCCTGCCTAAATGGCTTGTTAAGCTCATCAGCAAGGTCAAAATAAACTGTGTACAAATGAAAGTCCAGAGAGATTCAGAGAGAAGATCTGGGTTTCCTATCAAGGTCTTCTACTCACCAGCTGCACAGATTCAGACATGCACTTCTAATGTCTTGTGCAAGTAAAGCCAGAAGAACACACATCTATGAGATTAAAGCTCTGTTATACCTAAAAACCACATGTTCAGCTCCACTACCTAAAGAGCCTCATACTGCAACACCTTGCTGAAAGTCTGAGGTGCTCTGCAAAAATATGTTGAGACTTAAGGAAACATATCCATAAAACCATTCATTTCAGCTCCCGCTTTTTGTAAAATGTGGAAAATAATGGCTTTTCTCCTCCACATACTGAGAAGTACAACTTTTCAATGTTTGTGAAGTCCTTTGTGGTTCTCATGCAGCAGATTCCACAGAGGTCCAAAGTGCTGCTTTGGGTGCTTTGTTACTCTACCAGTTTAAACAGCTGACTCTTACTGCTACTGTGGTTAAATTACTCCGGCGTAAGCAAAGGCAATCACATAAATTAAGACAAAAAACAAAACCCGACCCTTATTTCAAATGGGGAAACACGTATAACTTCTTGAAGAATATCAAATGTCCTCTTTTTTAAAAAAAAAGGGCAAACAAAATTAAAACCCTCTTTGCACTCCAAGGTCTCCTCACAGTCCCTGATTGCACCTGGTGGACTTACTGAATAGCAGACAAAAGAGCTGTTCTTACTTTTACTATTGTCTGGACAACACAAAGGGAGTAGTGGGTAGCATCATGAGAGCCCATGTTCATATATATTCTCAATACCAAGAATACATTCAAAGAAGTTTTCATCAAAAAAAAGTTATCCAGATTTTCATACTCACATTTACGACTGCAGGGAAACTGAACCCAGAGATTCTTTTTGCTGTAGGATTCATTTCTGTCAGTCCTATGCAGCCCTTAAAGCCCAAAATACACTTCAGTTTTACACCTTCTTTTTCTTTTCTTTGTTGTGTCTACCAGCAAGGACCTCTCTTTCATGCAGAAAAGACAGGGGTGTCAGGGAACCAGTTACAATGTGTTTCTCCCTGACTTTGACTCAGCACAACGTTGTTCTTTAAAGTAAAGGGAAATGTTTTATGGTTTTACCTCTGGAAAGCACTGCTTCATTTACCACTTGCTTTTTAGGCCAAGAACAATAGCATGAATTGCAAGCATGGCTACAGCACAGCTGTGTCTGCTCTGCAAAGCACACCTCATATCTCTAGGAGCTGGGGGCCAGGAATAGAGAACATGGTAATTCACACAATAGCAGTTTCTGATCACACTGGAGAACAGTTAAGGACCTCTTGACTTCTCACACAAGATTTAGACCCAACCAGTGCAGCACTGACAAGGATACCTACATTACATATCCTCTTTCTCTGTACCCACTACTACAGGAAGGACACACAAGAGCAGAATTCAGCTATTCTCTTTCAACAAGCATTATCACCTCATTGCATATATCTTCAATTGCTGACCAGCAAAGACCTATGAGGAAGACTCTGGGCCCCACTACAGAGCCCTTCGAGGACAACCTGGATTACTTTGTGTTCCCTGACCAAGGAGATGCCCACATCTTATCATGGTCCATGGTAGTGTTAGCTGGGCCTGCCTGCCACGTGCCACTTCCTCCCCATGGCCCTGGCAGGATGCACACAGTGCCTGGCCTCTGCCTGGAGGAGCTGAGGAAGGAAAAAGAAGGCTCTGTGAGAGGGAAAACACCCAACAAAAGAGGATGAAATGGAGCAATTAGCGTCTTCCTATGCAATATCCAGCAAGCTGCCAAGCCTTCTTGCCTCAGCACTACAGACAAACAATTGCCTTTTTCAGCCTAACACTTTTCACAGCCCAGGACAGCAAGCACTGCTAATTCCTAACTGCCTTTCAGGAGTTTGCACGCATGTGCTGCTCTATTTACAGGCCAAGGAAAAAATAGCTTTAGCACTCACCAGATGTACAGATACAAAATGCTTGTTGCAGTACTGCTGGCATTCAGCATATGGTTACCCTGATTTATTTCTGTTAAAACAGAAGCCAGTGTTTCTTCACATTGAATCTTGCCATGGTAAAAATAAGGGGCAGTCTGTGTCCTGGAGAACTTAATTCAGCGATAAAGATGACATTTTGTCATTGCCCTTTTCCATCATCTCTGGATACAAGCACTTGAATGAAAGGAAGCCAAAGTACTGTGTGTTATACCTCATGCATTTCATTTCCTAGGAAATAAGTGGTGAGTGTTTATGCAGCCTGACAATGAGACCTGCTTTACAGCAACAGACTGTCCATTTTTGTGCTCAGACTGATCAGGAAAAACATATAAAGGATTTGCTCAGCAGTGAGACACTTCTGCAGTAATTCTGGAACATTATGTTTCTATTCTGTCCAGATGCATGTCTGTATTTTTCAGCAGATAGTTATGGTAGCTGTAGTTTTCAACTGTGTACAGAGGCAGAAAGAGCAAATTACCATAAAATTAGCATGCTGTGCTTCAGATTGTAATTCACATGAGGAGAATGACAAACCCACAGGCCCTCTCCAGGCCATCGTGGGATCCCAAAGTCCACCTGCATGCAGGAACCACATGGGAGAGATGAGGCTGTGAGAGGAACCAACAGACAAGGATTACCTTGAAATCAGCAAGGCTGGTCCTGACCCAGACACCAGAATCCATCTGAGCAAAGAGAGGAAAGCTGGTGGTGAGCTATGATGCATCAGTTGCCTGTGTACATGGCTCAGGAAAACAGACCTGCACTGCTCCTAGACCAGGTGACAGGGATGCGGCAGCCTTCTCCCGAGGCAACCTGTATACTAGGGCACTGTTCCCTTGGGCACCCATTGCAACAAACTCACTGCTCTGCTTAGCTGCTGTGCTCATGTGTTAGTGCTACATTTCCCACCCAGGTGACATGCAAGAATTAATAATTAATAGGGATATTGTGTGAAGCAGCACTTCACCAAGATACCTGGCCAAATGATAATGCATTGCCACGTACTCCTGCAGTTTAAACCACACAGCATTACTATTTGCTTCTTACCCTGAAGAACTACTGTGCAAAGCAAGACAACTGCAGTGTGGTGTCCTTACAGCAGCAGAGTCTTCCCAATATATACACTAGGAACACATTCATTGCCTGAGACCAAGTGGGATGGAAGACATTATAGAAGTAGAGGTTATTAATAATAATGGGACAGTATGTAAAAGTCAGTGACTCATTCACTGTATGAATCTCACAATACCAGTTAAGTTATAAAATGTAAATGCAATTACATGCTAGCTGAATATATTTGCCTTATTTTGCAATGGAGTTTATATTAAACCTTCCCTTTCATGTTTGCATAATAAATGTGAACGGAGCTTTCTACTGCATTTGCACGTGGATGATTGCTCTTGGTTATTTAATAGTGTATGCTTTGTACAGGGGGAGGGAGTAAAATTAAGCTTTTATTATAAAACCGGTGAACAAAATTAAATGCAAATATTTGCCTGGTGTGGAAAGGTGATTAACATATTTCATGTTAACTCACAGGTGGCACTTCTTATCACTGACATGAAACTGTTGATACTATTGTTATTGTTATTATTATGGTGTATTTTAGTAACAAAACATGGAACAAAATAGGTGTCCACAGCTCCACAGTGCTGGAGATAGATATGCAGTAGGGATGTAGCACACTGCCAGTATTCCCCATGGTGTGCTGGCACTATTTGCTACAGGGGATGGTGAGGGTGATGCTCTCCCACATGCAGACAGCCTTCACAGAGCCTGAGCAGCTCATCAGCCTCTCACCAGCTGTTCAGGAGAGATCAATGGATCTTATGTGAACTTAATGGTGGTGGTGGATCTCAGGAGGTCTGAACTCCTGGCTTCTCATTTCTATTTCCAAGTCTCCCAAGCCCTGAGATACGATTCCAGATACAGCTGACTCAGCTGCCAAAATGCCACACCAACAGTGAACAAGAAAACAAAACATACTGGTTTTGTTTTGTTCCACTCTTGCAAAGCAGAGGTGAAGAATTTGTTCTTTGCTGAGGGTCAGAAAGATTTTTCAGTCTTTTGGCAGGTCCCATACTAACAAATGTCAACCACTCGACAAGAAAAAAAAACACAGAAAACCCACCAACAAAGCAACTCCCTGCCACCTCCCTCAGAGAAGAGCTGTCACAGTAGAATGCAGAGTAAAGAAGACAACAAAAGTAAAACATTATATCTGAAAACATGAAAGCTTGTTTCTGGTACAAACAAGAAAATGGAAGAAAGGCATATACAATGATAATAAGGTTAGGGGATGTGGAGAAGTACGGTGAGCGAGAAGTTTGAGTAACTGGGATTCTTCAAGTATAGAAGAGAAGAAGCCGGTGTGCTGCTAGCAGAGATCCCTTCACAATCCCAGATTGCTTGGAGGGGAACGAGTCATAGTTTCTTGGAACAAAAGAACTAGAGAGCATTAAAGAGAAATGGCACATAAATGTTTTAGAAGAAAGGAAAGGCAGAATTTTTCAAGGCATACACATGTTGGGGTGCTCACTGCCACGGGATGTGCAGCTACACAAAGTATAAACGTGTTTGAAACAGGCAAAACTCACAAAAGACAAAACCTGCCAATGACTGCTGGTTATCACATGCACTTTCTTCAGAAAGTCCTGAAAGCCACAGGTGGCTGAAAGCAAGGAATTTGTGTCCAAGGAGGGAATGTCTTTGTAACTTATCCTGTGTTTGTATTGTTCCTCTAAGCACTTACTACTTACTCTGGGCTAGAGGGGTGCTTGGCCCCTTCCCAGTACTCTCAGATTGACTGAACTGATGAAATACGAAAGAGCTGTAGCATTATGAAATGAGCTAGTGGATTACAGCTAGGTCTGGGATCTATTGTCCATATTCCAATTTTCATGCATGTACACATATTAAAATACCAAGTCAGTTCACTTGACTTTGTAAAATGTAGGCTCATTGCCATTCAGAAAGATATCTTTTGTTAGTAAGATACCATGTTATCAGACAAACACCTTTTATTTGCTCCTTCAGTCCATTATGATTTATGTAAGCCAAGTAAAAGCTGTCATGCCACTGTTTCCAAAGTGACTCTAATCTCAGTATACAGTTCTTGGTTTTATACAAATGCTAATTAACATAACTACAGGGCAAATCAGCACAACCTGACCAAAGAAATAAATTTTGCTAGGTACATAAAAGAAAAAACTTCACACCCCGTACCCATTGGTTTTTCAGAATCACAGTTGCACAATATTAATAATGTACTCATGATCTTAATAGAAAATAATCCCTTGAAAATTAATTACCGCTAGACATTAATAAGCATTCTGTTAATTAAGCCAGTAAGCCAATTAGGCCCAAGGTGAACTTGAGGGCAATTAGCTCCATAAACAATGTGAGCTAGGTCTTAGAAGTGCACTTTAAATTTTAAAGAGCCTAGTTTTGGAGATGGGATGGCTTGTGGGATTGCTCATTACAGAACAAAGCAACGGCCCAAATCCAGCCCAGGTCAGCAGCAGCCAAGAGCCATTATCAGCCCGCAGCTTATCTGTCTGTGGAGCAGCTGGTCCAGACCTCATGTGAGACCTTACCAACTTGTAATTAATAGCTACTTTCTCTATGTAAGCTAAATCAGAAAAGCCAGCAAAAAGTAACTCAAAACTGCCTCCCAGCAAAGAGCTTTCTCAAATTATTGAGCAGAGCATAAAGAAGAAAAAGTACTTTATAGCCAACGCCCTTTTATTCCAGGTAAACATCAGGCAGCCATCTGCACACCTTCCTCAGGTCTTTTGCAGACCACAGGCAAAACTTGCAGGAACAAAACAAAATGGTTCAAGCCTTTCTGATGAGATGCAAGCAATCAGCAGCTTCTCTATCTCCAAAGTCCACAGTGGAACCCATTCCTATTGAGAAATCTGTGCTTCTCCATACCTAATCAACAGGAAGAAGATGCAGAGCATGCTGCTGGAACAGCTCTTCTGTGGGCACGGCTGCAGGTCTTACTCCCCTCAGACTCCTCCTGTTGTATTATTTAATGTCTTATTACTGGTCTCAGCCAACTTAAATACTTCAAGCCAAAAGCAGCTAACTTCCCCTTTCTCTGAGCTGAAGTGAAGGGGCTTTGTCCCTGCAGGCAATTTGGAATGGATTTTCTCCAGTGCTTCAGCATTTCTCTAAGTGTGTTTGAGAAAGTCACCAGTAATAGTTCCAAGTTTGTTCACCAGTAAATCTGACCATCGTTTGAAGTGTGCATCATAATGACTTACAATTCTCAGCTCCACAACCACAGACTTTCTTCTTGCTTTTATTAGCAGCGTGTTTCTGAATTTGAATTATCTCAGCACTCCTGACAGCAATGGGGTGATCCACTGTCTGTGCTTGGGTCCCTTTTACATTCAAATTACAATGAAGAGAATGGGGAATCATGGCTGCAAGATACAGTCTCACACCTGGATGTTTCCAAAGGATCAGATGCAGAACATGGGAAGAACAATGAACCCCTTAAGTAGTTTATGGTTGCCAGAGGTACGGTCCCATGCCTTGTGTCTTTTCTGAGGCTAACCGCACTGGCAGTACTTCATCTTTCCCATCAGAAGCACCAACCACAAAACAAGGCATAAAAGAAAGTAATACCTACATAGTTAAAAGTCTCTGAAACTCACAGGATGTGAATGAGGGGCCAATTATTCTGTGAATAATTAGCTGCTAAGCTGGAACATGTTCAGGTATGCGTGTAAGTCTCTGCAATTGTTTTTATTAACTTTTAAGAAGGCTCGATCACCTTATCTAAATCCAAAAACATACTTGCATCAGTTAGTCTTTATAACACAGTAGATCTTTTGAGTTTTACTGCAGTCACTAGAATCCTTGCTTACAATGACATTCCAAAAAAGATCACATTGACAGTTTAGGTTTATTATTAGGTGACATTTAGGTTTATTTTGAGCACGGTGAAAAATATTTTTCTAGAGGAGTAGTCTAATTTTGTCTTTGGTTGGATTGGGGATTTTTTTTTTTGGTCTTTCTTTGCTGAGTATTTTTTTTCTTTCTCTTCCTGCCTCAGTAGAATGTGGGAATAATGATGTAGGCTTGACTATGCATATAAATTGAATAATTTGCAGTAATGCTCTAAAATGCCACTGGGACAGAATTCAAAGGGCTGCTTGCAAAAAAACAATTGCTTTTTTAAAAAAATTAATTTCTGAAAAATAAAGGCTGAAATTGGCTAGGCAGGCTATGGCATTGAAAATGGCAGAGAGAGACTTTCATCTACAGGTCAGTGCTTCAGATCCTATTTAGGCTGAAGAGCAACTGAAGCCATTACTGTGACAAAGATATTTTGGGTCTCTGCAAATTTTAACATAATAACCCGTGCTGAGCTTATAAGCAAGGTTGGAGTTTGCTGAGAAGAACAACTAAGGTTCCATTTTACTACATGTTTCAGAGGGGACATTTTTATTTATTCCACCGATGAAATATAAATCTTTCCTTGTTTTTAAATAGCAATCATTTAATCATAGGCATTGTGAAGCAAAACAACATTCATATCCTTAGCTGCTTATCCTTTATCAGATATTTTTCCTGGTGTTATCAGTACTGCTTATGTACTTCTATGAGCGTAATCACATGTGTAGATCTAATTGGTCCTGCAGTAGAAGGCAAAAGATACTTAAGTCACGTAAATCAGGCTGGATGGAAAAATGAGAAACTACATTTTCAGGATGGAATCACATTTCAATGAAACTAAGAACCTTAGGCAGTTTAATGTCAGTGCAAAATTACTTCATGCTCTTTATCTAGTTGTAAAAAGGCAGCAACACTTTTCTCCCCTACATAAAATTGCAATATTTAGACACGTATTTCTGTGTGCTCTTTTCTGGTCTGAAACAGGATTAGCATCAGAAGTTTTAAAACAATCAGTCTGAATGAACCAGACCATACAAGGCCCATCCCTTCATCAGAATCGGGTGCTTCACAGACTTGCTTCACCAATAGATGCTACAGACATTTCACCAAAGGCAGGGATGTCTGAAAATGGGAAGATGTCCAGACTGCTTTTACAGGCATGAATAAGAAACCATCACCTAACATTTTCCAGATTCTATGCCTAAGTTTCTCAACTAAAGCCTGTGTTTATTTCCAAAGGTTCCTTTAAGTGAAAGCACTTACAGAAGTATGCACAACACTCATAAAGGTGCACAGTAAACAGTTTGTGACTGTGGCTATCTATTGCTGGTCAAGTCTACAATATCTTAAGAGATTTCCTCACAGAAAAGGAGAACAGGCTGCTACCTAAGCAACAAACAGGCTGAAGGTTTAAAGAATATGATGCTTGAGTGTTCAAGGGCAGCAATAGCAGCTTCCTAGGAGCACACATGTGGTGATTAGCTGCTCTAATGCTGGCAGAATATGACTGCATTGTTAATTTGATTTTATGCTCAAATATACATGTTCATCAGTCTCCTTAACTATGAATATCTAACTACTACATTTCATGTAGAACTGTGGTAAAAAGGGAGCAGGAATGCCACCAAGATGAAAACCTGGCAAAATTGCTGGCTTCCTAGTAGAAATGGAAGGATGAGTTGGCCTTGAATTCAATGAGGTTCAAATCCAAGCAGAGCCAGAAAATTCCCAAGCTTTCTTCTGCAGTTGAAGATTTGTGGAGGAAATAAGAGTAAGTTGGAAAACTACCATCATCACATCTTTCTAAAGAGAACGTGAGGCTCCTTCTGAAGAGGGGAGAGTAATTTACATCAGCCTTGTTAACGACTTGGAAAGTAACCTCCAGAGCAACATCTCCTGGCTACTCACAACCATGGTCATGGCAGCTCTCTCTGGAGCAGATCTTCCTGCAGTGGGAACAGCAAAAAAGACACAAACTGCATCTACATGGCCATGACTACCTTCTGACCTCCCCTAGGCAGAGATGCTAAGCTGCAAAGTTGGTATAGAAAGCACAGAGGGAAACATAATGACTCAGGCGGATAGGGAAGCAAAGTTCAGTTAACTTTCCCAAATGCCCTTCAAGATCAGGCAGTGAAGCACTGCATGTTTAATCGTGATGAAGGATAATAGAGATCAGAGAACCAGGGTGACAGTTCAGCTAACTTCAGGCATGCTCTGTTAAATGCTATATGATATAAAAATGCACCACAGTGTATGCAGCATACTTTTCTTGGCTAAGGACCATCACACATTGAAATTAAAAGTAATTAGTGTCCCCTAAGGGTTTAAAGATAATTGTTTTTTATAAAGCATTTCCTTAAATCTTTATGTTTAGTTAAAAAAAAAAAAAAAAAAAAAAAAAAAGACATTTTTATGCAGAATGGTATTTGTTTACATTTAGCACTTTAAGAGATTAGATTTGACTTTCAGAACAGTTATTAAAGCTGAAAAAAAGTTGCTGTTAAACTCCTTAAATTATACTGTTGAGACTGCTAGGCCCCTGAGGTACGAATGCAAAACATGTTGTGATCATGGTCTTCTGGTCCCAGAGAGAATTCAAAACAGAGGCCAGGTCTCCCAGCAGATACCCAACCTCCGCAACATACACATAGCCCTCACCTTGGCAGCCCAGTGCTGTTCAGACATGGGACACAGTGCGGTCATGTCAGTCACATCCTACCTGTCCAATCTAGCAAGAGGGGATCAAGGTGCCTACTCTAAGAGTTAGTGATGGCTGGGAAAACAACACAAGCCAAGCCTTCAATACAACACACAAGTGCTGCTGCCTTGTGCTTGCCTAAGAGACATGAGCCTTGGAAGAGGAAAGGAATGCCCAGAGGCACGTACTTGAGAGGTGGATAGTGAGGCTTCACAGGAGGAGGAGCTGCCTCATTACCTCTGTTCCACAGTCTCCTTATCAGAGGCTGGCACAGATGGAGGAGTTCCCACACTCACACTCCAGACTTGATGGAAGCACATGGGAATCACAGCCCCTTCCTCACGGTTATCCCAAATCACAGGAAGGAAAAGGCTAATATTAACAATACTCCCCAACTATCTGAAGTGTGTTAAATTTTGACAGAGCTTCAAAACACTACATTAAGTCCATATGTACAGAGTGGTATTTAAAAAAAAAACAAAACAAAAAAACACCCACACTGGTGCACTCAGAGATTTCATACTGATTGATAATTAACTCTTTCCTCCAAAGATTTTGATTTAGCCACCTAAAGCCAGTATTTCATTCTCTTCTTTATCTGGTGACTAAGCAGAAGAGGCAGTTTCCACACTAACGTTTAGATGTGCCCTTTGGTGCCGAAAACACAACGGCCTACACTGCGACTCAAAGAGTGGTTGTTGTGCTTTGTTTCTGAACTTTTAGTTTAGCAAATTATAAAAATATCCATCAAAAGCCAGAGGATGACAATATTAAGAAATGAAGTACAACATTAGATAAACAAAGCACTGATAGACTCCCATCTATCATTAAGCCTCACATCACCGCTGTAAACTGTGCCTTCAAGCAAAGATGAAGAGTTTGAAAAAGTTCTGGAACTTCTCTGCCTTCTTTGTAATGCTTTATTAGTTTAGATTCTACCACAAATTGCAAGATTTGTGACCAAAGGCTCCAGTACAGATTAAAAGTACAATGCCTTTCAATGCTTCAGAGAGAAACAATTTGTAATTGCTACGCTGCCAAAGCAGCGCAATGAATTGAGCTGGTCCCCATCCTGCAAGGCTCTCCTATAATTGCAGTAACATTTACTGATCTTTAAAAATCATTCAACATCCAGAATCTTCTCCAAGGTTATACCTTAGGTGCTAGCCATTGAATAACAGAAGTCTGTGTTTCTAAAAAAAGGCAATAAATTTGCCAGTGTGGGAAATTGTACTTAATCATAAATATCTCAAGGGCAACAGCAATGACGTTTGCTTCACAGTATTGCATAAATGTGCTTCAATTTCATCCAGTAGTTCAAATAAGAACCTCAAGTCTGCTACTGAGAGAGAAATCCAGATGCCAAATTTGGTGAGGTTTTTGAAGATCACGTGGCCATAATGCTGGAAAGGAGACTGAGAATTTATATCTCTTGCCTTTACTCTCCAGGACATGACCACCCGTGCCTGAACTGCTCTCCTCAGTGCCTGTCACATCGCTCCATAGCAAGCACTGGCAGCGGAGACTGCAGCTTCCCCTTGAGTATCTGTTTAACAATGTATAACCACTATTACTGTTTTGAAGGTTTTCATCTATCATCTAACTTTAATCTTCCTGTCTGCAATTTTACTCTCTTGCCTCTTTGTCTTACCAACAGTTCACATGGAGAAATACACAGGGGTGTGCTTCTTTAGAATTATCTTTGGATAGAAATAGTAATCTGAAGGCTTTGAGACTACTGTATTATTTTATCTTCTGAATGCTCCCTTAATTTCCTCACATTGTTACGATGGAAGAGAACCCATTAGCTGACTGCACACACACATGCATGCATGCACACAAGAAGAATTATAAGCACAATATTCAACGGCATATGGTAAACTCATTTGTGTCTGTCTTTCTACGGCAGGTCAGGCACTGAATAGCACTCATTTCCCTGAGTCATTGTTGGCAGTAAAGAGCCTGCATTGGTGGATAGTGGCTGGAATAGTAAGTGCGGTGTGACTAATTGCATATTTGATATTCATGAGATAAATTAATTAGCTGCTTTTTCCCAATGAATAGCCTAGATTCAAATAACACTGTCAGATGTGAGGTATGGTAGATGTACATGTTTTAAAAATAGCTCCTAGGGTGTATATATAACAGTCTGCTTCTACAAAATTTAATGTAGCTCTGCCCTCAGCCAGGAGTTGCCTGGAGACTGGCTAAAAACAAAAATGCTCAACATATTGTTTCTTTTTTATTTCCTTTTCTTTCTGAAAAGGTGCATCTTACCCCCTTCAGCCTTGAAACAAAATAGTTATAAAAGCTGTTCAGTACAGTATTTATTTATGCAAAAGATAATCTAAATAATGGATGGGAAAAAAAAATAAGAAAAAAGAAAGAAAAAAAACAACTGCTGTGGCTATTATCGGACACAGGACTAAAACTTTTCCCAGCTTAAGTCCCACTAATGGGATTTAGGTGGCTGAGGACAACAGTCTGACCTGGACTTGCTCCAAGGCCATTTCCTGCAGCAGGATCAGGGTGAAGCAGCTCCAGCTTTCTAATACACCCAAAATTCAAGCATTCACTCTCAATTAACCAAATGCCTCCCCATGCCCTACTGCTGCATGGCCAAGTGACAGGTACATCACCATCCCAATGGCATGCATGAACAAGCTGCTGTATTTGTTTCCCCAGCCATGAGGAAGGATACGAGCACATTTGGTTTGTTGTGGTTTTCCTGTAAAATTGAAGTCGTACATAAGGTTTGTCCAGGCACTCTGTCTGCTTGATCCCTTGTCCAGTGACTTTTAAGGCTTTTGCTCAGTGAAATATGACAGAAGAGTAGCAGTCTCCAAGGGAGCTAAGTTCCTACCACTTTCACAAAAATTAATGGCTGGGCAGAGGAATGTGATTTTATCAATAATCTAACTCCAGAAAAAAATGCAACTGCACTAGCTTGTACTTTAGTAAGTACCAGAAAAGTACGCATGGGAGATAAGCTGATTAGTATCTACCAACCCAAAAGAGCCATTCATTGAGGCTTTCTCTTCTCAGGTACCAAACTACATTGTGCTCAGATGCAAAAGCTTGAATGTAATCAAGTTTCATTAGAGCAGCAATCTGTCTAATCACAGGTCTTTCTGCTGATGAGACTCCACCAGTGTCATCTTATTTCTTTTACAGGGCCTGGAGTTCAAGACCTCAAAGTTTGAGGCTAGACTCATGAAAAGGAAGGGAACTGCACCAGGGAAAAAATTTTGAGATGTTAAATACCAGAGTCTTTTTCAACTGAAAAGAGAAAAAACTATGATTCACTTTTTTCACGACTTTTCTCAACATTTTGTGGATTGAAGTTTGCAGGTTATAGAGAAACGTCTTTTCAAAATGTTTCACTCAAAAGGGGAATATTTCATTCTGAAAATATGAGTAGACTACATGAGCACGTGATGAGCACTCTTTCTCTATAACATTTCTACAGCGTTGACATCATTTCACAAAAGATTTCAAGTTCACCTATCCTCATTTTTTTTCCAATCAAAGTGTTTCTAGAGCAGTTTTCTTACAGCCCTGCCTGCCTGTGTAGCTGATGTGCTCTGTAGTTCCTTTGGTGACTTCACTTGGCTCCTGCTAAGAAGAAAAGTACTGAATGAGGCGGTGCACCTGGATTTTAGCTTTGCTCAGCCAGGAGGATCTGAAAACAGCTGGAAATGCTCACAGTGCTTAAAAAATAACTCAGAATCCCAGTGGTTTCTGGAATCCACAGAAATCAGCAGGCAGGAAAAAAAAAACAAGTCTAGCTCTGTGCTCCCAGTCTGTTTTCTTGTTGTTGATGTTTTATGCCAGTCTTTGAAAATCCACTTTACAGTAAATCCATCAAACTTCTACACAAAGAAACATGACCTGAGCAAAACCAAGTGACACACAAAGAATGGAAAACACTTCCAGAATCCCTGCAAGGTTCTTTCTCCAGTACTTTCCAATTACAAGAGAGGAACTATAACAGGCTTGGGGGCTGCACTTTGCTTGATGACTTTTGTTTGTTGATTTCATTTAAAAGAAGAAAAAACCCCATGAAACTAATGAGCTTAACTAAATTCTAAATTACATAGATTAATTACTTTCTAAAGATAGCTCAAAATTAGAAACAAATAGCTTTTTTATTATGTTTTTATCTGGGTAACGCTGCATCAATTACATAACTTGCACTTCAGAAAATAGTTCCCCTTAAGCTAATTATATCTTAAACAGATTTATCTGTGAAATTCATAGCTGCAAATTATGTTCACCTGCAGCATTTTCCACATGCAGCCAAAGAAAGAAGAAAGTACTGGCTTCTCATTTCAATAACAATTCTTCATTATATAAAAATCATTCTAAGTAAGCAAAAATCAACTTAGTCTTCAAAGAACAAAACTAATCCGAACCTAAGGCTTTGTTTTCCAGTTGCTTAATCCATCAGTTGCTAAAATCAAAATATCCTTCTCTGCTAAGATATAGCCACTGTTTATTACCTTCACATATTTCCTTCATTTTTTAATACAGGATTAATATGCTTAACACTAGTTTATGCAGTGAATAGATAATAAAACCATAACGACTTGCACAGAATATTACTAAGCACAGTACCAGAATATGCTATAATTAAAGTTGTGCTCATACTTCACCTGCAACTTCCCACTCTCCTCCGCAAGAGATACAACATAATGTTATAAATTGATTTGGTAAATACGGGCTGCTCATTCCACAGCAGTTTAATCTTTTTCAAATGAGATATTTAAACACTAGTTATGGATATATAATATGAAAAATTTCATTTCTTACAGTACTAGTCTTCACAAACAGACTGTATTCTATTCTATAAAAGTGCTCATAAATCTGGCAGGCAGCAGATGGATTTGAAGTCATTCAAACTTATATTTTCATAACATTCCTGAGTAAAGTGCCACTTTGATCACCTCTTTCCCTCTACGAGCACAAGGCCTATGATGCCTCCAGATACAGCAGATATTCTGTACATGAGGGGAGATCAAGCTCAAAATGACCACGGACCAGGTCTTAAGCTAGAGCTAGGAAGTCATACAAAATTCTGCAAGTACAGCACTCATAAAACAGAAAGAACAAAAATGAAACCAAATTGTTTCTGGGGACACCAGTCATCTGTGTGAGAAATGCTTGATTGGGAGCTTAGCATTTCTTAGAAATGAAATTACCTTTCCCCAAAGATAGAATGCTATTGCAGTGGTACGTACTTGCAGAACCCAAAGAAGGGGCTTAAGTATCAAGTGGAACCTGATGATGAAGCTGCCTTTCTCCAGCTACAGGTTGCGTCAGGGGGCTATATAAGAAAGAAGAGGACAGACTCTTTAGCAAGTTCTCTTGTGATATGACAAGAGGAAATGGTTCCAAATTAAAACACAGGAGACTTAAGTAACATTAAAAAAGAAGTTTTTCATATAAGGGTAGTGAAGCACTGGAACATGTTGCTCAGAGATGTGGTGGAAGCCCCATCCCTGGAGATATTCAGGGTCAGGCTGGACAGGGCTCTGAGCAACCTGACCAAACTCTATATGTCCCTGTTCATTGCACAGGGGTTGAACTAAATGTCTCTTCCTACACAAATGAGTCTATGGTTTTATGATCTTCTACACACCAAAAAATGTCCCACCAATAGCATTTCTACAGCTGGTACTCTTTTAGATGCTTTATGTGAATTAAAACACGCGAAGCATTTCAGGTCAGTAGAATCTGAGGAATGGACCTACAGATTTCAACATGCAGCTACAGTTTGTGCAGCAAGATCTACAACTGAGAGGGGTTCAAGTGGGGCTTTGCAAAGAGATACTAGAGCATCATGTTCTGTATATTTCTTACAGCTTCTGTACCTTTGTACCATTGTCTACCTTCTTCATCTGTATAAGAAGACCCATAATGTTTTGCCTTCTTCATCTGTATAAGAAGACCCCCTTCTGTTTTGCTATCGCTTGTGTACAACCTTCCCTGACTGACAGCAAATGAGTAGGATATCCAGAAAGAAGTAATTACCTTCAAGAGTGCAGAAACACAACCCTTAAGTACAGGTCAAACTAAATTAATAAATAAATCATTTTTTTCTTACTTTACTAAGCACACAGACAAAAAAAAATTCTAGGCTCTTGGCAAATACATTGGTTTTACTATGCCAAGCAGAGAACAGTGTGTATTATTACCACTTTCCAACTTCTTCACCTCATAAATAATACAAGAAATAGTGACAAAGACTGGTGTGTCTGTAACATAACTAAGACGTGGCTCACACATTTAGAAGTCTGGCATAAAGAGGATTTCACATCTTGCTCAATGTACACTTGCATTTACTCCTTGACAGGTACTAACAGCAAATGCCATAGTTTTGTTTAATCAGCTCTACCTGCAGCTATCAGTGTCAGTGCGGTCCAATTGATCCCATTCTCCCCAGAGAGCTGCAGCTGTGCTGCTTTCAGAGGGTAGACTGTGATGGAAAATGGTTCGTGCCCAACAATTCCAGTGAAGGCTGACCCAACAACAGAACAAATGCAAGACTTGGATTAGAGAATTTCTTTCCCTTCCACAAGCTTTTTCTGAAATGGCTCCACTGAAGCGACACGTCTCATTACTTGCTGGCTATAGCTGGATTAAACTCAGAGATAGCATCAGTGCTTCTGAGAACTACAACATTTGTCCAAAGTGAACTGATTTTTTTTTGTTGTTTATTACAGTGTCGCTCTCCTTTTGTGTCACCAAACTTAAAGGTTTTTTTCTTTTTTCTTTTTTTTCCCTATTGTATCCAAATTTATTGATCTACACTACTATTTCATCAACTGCCAAGATGAGGAGAACCTTAAAGCTCAGACCAGACTTCTTCGGAGCTGTTCAGTTTGAGACATTAGCTAATGAGCCAGCTTCAAAGATATTCTTACAAGACGAACACAAATCAGAATATTTTCTCCATGTTTTCTGAATGAAAAAAAGTCTCACAATCAGTCAAAAATTTTCTTCCACTGAAATGAGTACGCAGAAGTGCAGAAGGAAGAAAAACTGGTGGCCCAAGGAATAAGGAATTTAATTATGGTGGGCTTAGCACACAGCCAGTACTTTCTGATGATGAGTGCAAACATTTTCCCTGAGGCATTTTACAAACATTGTGTATTTATAAATACACATTTGTGCACAAGAATAAAGTTTATGGATGAAAGGCAGTCACCTTTTGGGTTTAATCAAGAAGCTCACAGTTGCCACAGACCTTTTCCTTCTCTGAATAAGCATCAACACCCAGAGTTCTCCTGGATGGACAGAACTAATGTTCTGCACAACCAAGGATCAGTTTTGTCAATGGGACCATGAAGAAAAACTCCGACCCAGGTATGAAAAATGGATCAGAGCCCAAATACATTGCCACTACTGTAATTTCCACTGAATTCCGTGGACTTTGAATGAAACCAAAAAGGTACTTTTCCTTGTTCATGCTATTTTTTTCTTCAACATTTATATTTGCTAATTCAACGTGATCAGTATCAGCAGTTCATATGCCCAGTTCAAGTACCTAATGGGAAAAAAAAAAAAAAAGAAAAAAAAAATATTCCTTCATAACCACTCCTTCATCCCAAGATGAAGCAGAAGAAGTAGCCTAGCAATACAAAGGGTGGGATGTAAGAATCCTCTCTCCCTAGGAACAGCTGCATGAAAGACTGATAAAACTTTTCTATGAAGATATGGGCATATTATAGGCCTTCTCCTTGGGCCTAAAGAAAATCACGGCACTTAAAAAAACTATTGCACATAAAGTCATCCCACTTTCATAGTCTCACTGGGACCTACTTAACTGAGTATGAGTCACTTATTTCCAGAAGTGCTTCATAGTATATCAGCATGAACAGGCTTAGAACTATGAGTCACAACTGACTAACAACTTATAACAGGTCAGAGAAACAGCTTGACATTGGCATGGAGCCTTTTCAGAAAGCAATTAACAAGTAGTCACTCACTTGCTATCTGAGTGATCATATCAGAATTAAAAATAGGAGCTAGTTTAACAGAGATTTTTTTTAAATGTAACCACAGAAGGTTTAAAGGGCACACAATGGGACACTGACATATGTTACCCTACACGTGATCCCACATGCTACTGAGGCTTTGTCACTTTGGTCAGAATACTTTACAAGAAGAAATCTTCAGTACCCAGAGTGCCAGGTTTGGTGCCCTGTCAGGGAGTGCCAGCACAGGCTGATAACCCATATCCTCTACCACAACCCATAGGTGAAAACAGCAGCCATATGCAATGCTGCTCCTTGGATGCATTTTGATAAGCATTGTTTTTGTTTGTTTTTTTAAATGATGTTATAAAATCATCAGCATGTGACCTAACGCTACCAATCCAAAACCTAGTTGGTCAAGTATAAATACCTGGCTTGGGATCCTGACAGACCCTGTGTTTTGTTGCTGAAAGCGCTATTTACCAGCACTTACTGTTTCATTGAAACAGCTTTCCTCTTCCTCTTGCTCTCAAGTGGCATCCTGGATACCTCAGTCACTTCCCTGCCCCTCACAACAGGAAAACAACTGGCAGGCTGGGAGCTGATCTTCGCAAGCAATAGCATGACTAATAATTGCTGTGTATTTCTAATACACATAGTTGCTTCTATTGACATATTCATTGGCACAAGCATCTCTAAGTTAAATATGAATACAGCATCAGGAAGCCAACATTTCCAAATGGAACAACTGCTCCATACAAACCTATTTTTATTAGTCCTATGTGTGTCACTAACAATTAATAATCAAGCACACACCATGGAAAAAGTCTAATGAAAGAAAATAAATTGTTAGCACCACTAATTTAGTACATCCATCAATCTACACAAATCCCCTTATATTCTACTCTTTTTGTTAATTATGCACCTTTTTTAGTCATCAGTCTAAAGTAT
This sequence comes from Coturnix japonica, assembly GCF_054131305.1. Taxonomy (NCBI): domain Eukaryota; kingdom Metazoa; phylum Chordata; class Aves; order Galliformes; family Phasianidae; genus Coturnix; species Coturnix japonica. The sequence goes on along the minus strand of NC_140663.1, from coordinate 60,578,122 downwards.
TTCCCTCTGCTCCGTAGCCAAAATCATCAATCCAGTTTATACAAAAAATGTGGATTTTTTTTTTCCAGGAGCTAGCCTAATTGATGGCTCTGATAAAATGCTATGTGCAACAAGCAGTGCATGCTAAGATGTTAGCTTCTACTGGTTTCATCTTGTCCTTTATCAGTATTTTTTCATACACCAATAGGATCTCTGCAAGGTTTTAAAACTGAACCATCCACCCAAATTGGAAAGACAGAGGACAACGTAGAACAGTACATGAAAATATCAGTGTCGCTGTCCTTACAGTAAATAGAAAAGAACAGCAGCAGAAAATATCTCCTTTGGTACCTTAATGAAAAACAGGAATAGTTGTCTGCATGTATATACATATACATATATACATACATATATACTTGTATGTATGTGTATGTATGTATGTATGTATGTATATATATATATATACACACACACATACATACACACTTATATACACAAACATGCCCAAACAGTAGAAATTTCTAATAATTGCATCTGGCTTTAAAGGACAGCAAATTAATGAAAAATGCTGTTGTCTTCTTTTCACATTAAAAGAGGGGAAAAAAGCAAAAAAATAGAAAATTATCCACCAGATGACTGAGTAGAAATGCTGCCTGAATAGTAACAAACAAACAGGCCAACAGCAGTAATTTTTATTCACATAGTAGCTGTAACCAGATTTTATTTAAATTGTCCAATTCTTTTTAGTTCAAACTATGCATAGCTGTACGCGATATGGAACGAATGCTTGCTTTGCAAAACAAGGATGGTGCTGTTGATGCTGCAATTGCTCAAGCTGTCAAATACGCTGAGTTTTGCTCCTTAACTGGAGAACGTCAGAACATTTGGAGGATGTGAAAGGCAACAGTCAGAAACGTATAAGTAAAATATATAAGTAACAAATAATTCATTTTGTCCGCACGTGTGAAAACTGCACATATTCTGCTTTTAAATTTGTTTTATGCGATCACCCACATTGACAAAATTTGATTAAAGGGTCAGAGGAAGATAAAGCATGAAGCTATCAGCTGGGATTCTAAGTTCAGTACTGCTGGAACCTGGATCAGACTGGATTCAGTGCATGAACGTCCCTCCATCAGCTTCATTAAGTCTGAGGTCAGATCTTTCTGGAATACAGACATTAGAGATTAGCCAATTAAATTCAAATAATCTTCCTTCAGGCAACTCCACAAATCTGTTATTTACATAATGTGGTAAATGCTGAACTGGTCTGCTTATCTGTATCAGCAGATTGTCCTTTCCTCCTTGTGGAAAGTCTAGCTGACGCACACCAGTGTTAAATAAAAGCCAATAAAACCCATCTGTGTGTTCAAGAAGAAAACTGGAACAGAACAGTGGAAGCTGAAGAAACAATTCTCAAAACTTAGAATTTGTTGAAGTTAAACTGTACGCTCATGGGAAATCCTGTAAAACCCACCTAGAAACGTGCATTTGCAGACTCAAGAGTTCTAGTGGCATTTGCCTTTCTGATGGCTACAAATTAAAACTGGGGCTCTGGGTACACGAATTAAAGAAAGCTAGGGTTAAAAAAAAATAAGTTTATTATATAAGTGCTAAATTAAATATATGTAGTGTTAACCAGCTTTGGCCTCTTACTGTTTGCTGCAGCTACTTTTACTTCAAACACATAATAAAAAAACAGTGATGAATAAAAGCTGGAAAGCATCCTTTCAAAGGGCCTCTGAAAGGAAAAACCACTCACAGCAACTTCCTAAAGTAGTTCAGCTGCAGCCTCATCCCACAGATTGCTGTGCAAGCTCTTAATATTGTGATTTGTACAGGAAGATGTATTGACTAGTGCCTGTGGTGTTAATAGATCGCAATATAATCAGCATGGCTCTTCTCCATTAGATAGCTAGTATTTAGTAGTAGCTTATGCTGCTGCCTACAAGGACATGCAGTAGAACATGACCCTCAGATGAGAATATTTTTACTTCTCTGTTGGAAGAGAAGCGAAAGTTTAAGTGTTTTTTTCTTATCTTACCTTAGTTAGTAGATGGGATCACTAAATTTTTATCAAGGAGATTTTAAATCAAGTGCCAAGGAGAAGAGGAAACACTGTATGTTAATGAAAGTATTATCATTAGAAGACATAAAATTCTTAATCTAAACATCACTGGTTAAAGAGATCTTGTGTTAGCTCAAAAGCCACAGCAGAAGATAGTCTGATGGCCCCTTTTATATAGTACAGATGTCAACATCAAAAGCTTTTTCAGTTCCACAAACAGCTAAATTGGGTCCCCCTGCCAGCACTTTCACACCAACTGAGAAACTTTTGGGAGTATGCTTTCCAAACCAAAAATGAGTCCCATTTGCATCACAGTGGAAAAATCTGTTTCACATCACCAAACCTACAGCTGCTCTACAGAGTTCACTAAAATCAGCTCTAAAGCGACTGTAACCAGGATGTGAGACAAAGGGAATCTGAAGATTTCAAGGAGAAGCACACTGACAAACCACAGGCCCTATTCTCTCCTATGCACTCTGCTCAAACAAAACCAAAACTAGTGCAAAGAATACATGCACTTTAGAGTGAGAAATTACTGCCCTAACACAAAATACCCCTGAAACACAGTGAGGAAGCAGAAAATCAACGAGACAAAAAACAAGAACAAAAAAACCACCTGGCTATGAAACAAATGAAGTCAAGTTGAAGAACATATCTTCTTCAACCAAACATATACATACAACTATATATATGTACATCCATTTCAGTACTTTTGCAATCAGATCATCTTGAGAGTAAACACATGGCATATGTGGGACAACAAGGGGATCGGACCCAGACAACATGGGTTCATGAAAAGCAGGTACTGCTTGAACAACCTGATCTCCTTCTACGACCAGGTGACCTGCTTGGTGGGTGAGGGAAAGGCTGTCAACATGGTCTACCTAGATGTCAGCAAAGCCTTTAATGCTACCTCCCACAGTATTCTGCTGGGGAAGCTGGCAGCCCATGGCTTGGACAGGTATGCTCTGCTGGGTAAAGAAAAAAGGCTGGAGGGCCAGTCCCAGAAATTGGTGGTGAATGGAGCTAAATCCAGCAGGTGACCAGTCACAAGTGGTGTTCCTCAGGGGTTGGTACTGAAGCCTGCCTTGTTTAATACCTTTATTGCTTATTTGGATGAAGGAATTGAGTGCACCCTAAGTAAGTCTGCAAATGACACCAAGTTGGCAGGAAGTATCTGTGGGTAGGATGGCCCTACAGAGGTACCTAGACAGCCTGGATCAATGGGCTGAGGTCAGTGGGATGAAGTTCAACAGGACTGAGTATAAGATCCTGTACGTTAGTCACAACAAACCCAGGTTACACTATAGGACAGGCAAGAGAGCTGGGCAGAGCGGAACCAGATGAGGTTTAACAAAAGGAAGTGTAGAGTCTTGCGCCTAGGGAGGAATAACCGCATGCACCAGTACAGGTTGAAGGATGACCTGACGGAGAGGAGCTCTGCAGAGAGGGACCTGGATATCCTGGTGGATGACAGGTTGGCTCTCTACAGCTCCTTAAAAGAAAGTCGTGGTGAGATAAGGGTTGGCCTCTTCTCCCAGGTGACTAATGAAAGGACTAGAGGGAATGGCCTCAAGTTGCACCAAAGGAGATTCAAATTGGATATCTGAAAGAATTTTTTCTCAGAAAGTGTGGTGAGGCATTGGAACAGGCTGCTCAAGGAAGTGGTAGAATCACCAGAGGTGTTTAAGGAAAGGGTATACACAGCACTTAGGGACATGGTTTACTGGGCAATACTGGTGGTAGGTGGATGGTTGGACTGGGTGATCTTAGAGTCTTTTTCAAAGTTACTGATCCTGCAATTCTGTAATTCAGTATCAATAATGTGGCGCATACCAGTTTATCTCACTACTCTGAACAGGCATTCCAGCACTTTCCTACAGTAGCATCAAGGTTAAATATTAACATATTTCACTCCCAACTCACAAACACATATTCTATAGCTGCAAACCAAGTGTACATAAAATAAAATAAAATAAAATAAAATAAAATAAAATAAAATAAAATAAAATAAAATAAAATAAAATAAAATAAAATAAAATAAAATAAAATAAAATAAAATAAAATAAAACCACTAATTCTAGGGCCATTTCTCTTAGCTTTTGTAACAGCTTCTAGGAAACTTTCAGAAAGATAAAATACTGCAAGCTTGCTATGTAAAATGTGAGATATTGGGAGACATACTTTGTTAATAAAACATACACCTTAGTACATGTTCAAGATGTTGACCTGGCTCTACAAGCATTTACATATTCTTAGAAATAGGCTCTTTGGAGAAAGTGTGAGCTTTCAAGCCTTCACACTACACAGCCTCAACACAGTTAAGCTGGATGAAAAAAGACTTCACTTCCTTCCAAGGAACTGTTATTGAAGGCTGTCAATGCCTGATGTCATCTTAGGAGAACAGCTTGCCCTCTACCACAGCTGTTAGCGTAGCCACCTCTCAACACTCACTGTGCACTCATAACCATATCCTTAAGAAAAAAAAACTTCATCCAGAATGACACATCTTCTGGAACACTCTAGTTCAGACTGTCATTATTTATGAGGACAAGCAAGCCATCTGAGCCACATGCAGATCACAAACTCACTCCTCAGACCCCAGTTTACCTTCCTGTCCTTATATCCAGACTCATCCTGACCATGTGGCTCCAGCTTATTATTGATGTATCTGTGCCCAAAAGCACCACAAGGCAAAGGGAGATTTACTGCCACCTCAGCCCACAGCAGGGTGGCAGTGGGATGTGCAGCAGGAAGGTTGGAGGCCAAATAGCATGCAGTGTTTATGTGCTATGCTGACAACAGCATCAACGTTACCGTGCTGTCATTTGCTTTGCATGGTATCTTGGAGAAAAAGAGTGAGGATTTACTTCTGAAATCAGAAGCAGACACTGCTGGTATGGGAGCACCTAGAAGCATATGCACTGTACCATGCCTGGGTGCAGAAAACCAAAAAGAAGGCTCATATCTGTTATTGCTGGGCACCCTTGGGAACTGCACAATGCAACAATCTACGCACACATCTTTGAGTGAAAAAAATTTTAATGAGATTATTAGAACATTTGACACCACATTCATGCCTTCACATACAGCAGCATGACCCTTCTATCTTACTGAGCGATTTACACATTAACGCATTGCACAACCAATGAATCTCATTAATAAATCAAACATTATCCAGTGTAGGGCATTAAAAGCACCATAAGGACTCCATTCAACAGTAAACAATAGTGTTTTGAGAGTTGTTGTTGTTGTTTTTTTTTTAAATGCAAACTTGCACAAAGCCTCTCCATGGGGTAAAGAAATGCAGGCAAATCAGCGTTGGTTGTCAAAATGCAACTACATGTTCTACCATGAGGACATGCAATTGAGTAGAGGCAGCTGGAATTTATCTTTTCCACACCAGGCAACGTTTTGCAATAAATTAGCCAAAGAATCAGAGGTGACTGAGCTGTGCAGGACACTGTAACACCACCAAGAGCTATGGAGGAGAGTCTGTGGATGCTGGCTTCAGCTCTGATGCTAGAAGCAGACAGTGAGACTAACAGATTTGCCACTGCTTCTAGAGTCAGGCAAGAGAGGACCATCTCTCCTGCAACACAATAATGTAAGTTTGAAGACCACAAAGCACATTGCCAATCATGGCTGGACCATCCTACCACATTCATCACATTGTCTAGATTTAGAGCCTTCTGACTTCCATCTGTTTGGGCCAATGAGCAACATTTTCCTAGCAGCAATGCTATCACAGCAGCTGTGAATCAGTGGGTCACCTCTGCTGGTGCGGATCTTTATGAACACAGCATACAGGCTCCGAGCACATTGCTGGCAAAAATACATAGCTAATGGTGTTGAAAAACAATGTTTCATAGCTAAGAATTTGCTCTATCAAATAGTGTTATTTTACTCTTTGTCTCCATTGTATTTCCATGGAAATAAATGATGCATTACTTTCAGAGCTGCCTACGTGTTTATTTCAAAAGGTAACTTATTCCTGGCCAAATCCCCAGGCTGTTTCCCTATGGAACTGCAGTCTCTAGATTTGTTTTGATGGTGTAAAACCAATATTGATTTAGGCAGGCAGCCATTCAAGATGAAAACATACAGCACACGTACCAAGAAAAATGCACTGTGTACAAACCACGAAGTAGGCCTGTAATGAAGACAATGATCACAGATAAGCAGTAGTGGTATACAGACTTGATAGTTCAGGTGTAAAGCACAAACACACAGGAAACCTGTAATCTAGATCCCGCTATCTGTTGATAGTAAGGACAGCCTATGAAATTATGCAGACCAGAGCCCACTATAAAAATAAGCTTAGGAGATGACTTACAGCCTTCCCTGTGTTGACAAGCATTGTTCAAAGTTTGTATCATCAAGAGCCTATGTCTCAGGAGAGTTTTGGTTGAGAAGAGGTTGGGCAAAAACCAAATAGAAGTACAAAGATAACTGAAAATAAATACAACATGGGATAAAACCAGCAAAGAATCATCTGTAGGAATTTAATACTGTTGAAATCTCCTCCCTTCAAGTTGCTGCAATCTACAGACGCGGATTTATCTTGCAGTAGATTTTAAAGTGTCCATAGTTTTTGTAGTACGATGCCCTTTGATAAACAAGACACAACTGATCCAATTCATGATGTAATAAGTGTGAACTTTGGCACCATCAGCTTGGCACATTGCTCTGGGGTACGATTCACCGAACAATAACATAACAATACATAATCATATTTGATCATAGTGAGCTAACTAAAGTTGAGGAAGAGTAATTACATCTTCTGCTATCAATCATCAACTCATAAATTACTACAGTTATTGGATTAACTTTGTTCATTGCTCTGAATACTTAAAAATATTTTTCCCCCTACTTCCTACAGAAACGGAAAGGTGATGAACAAGTAATAAGGAGGAAAAATGAGTTCAGCTGTGCTCCAGTCACAGATCGCTGGCTACTAGCAGACATCTGGATAGGATTTGACTTTCACTCTGGAAATAGAAAGGCAGCCTTCTTCTTGCAATTTCCTAGCACTGGACTGCTTGACATGAGGACTTAGAGTTCCTTACAGTGCTGTAGATGTTTCTTCAGATTGCCAACAGAAGTAAAAAATACAGAACTGAGTGCAGCCATTTGGCTTGAAATGTTTTCAAAGCCTTCAGCATTATGACAATAGCATTAACATTTAGTGACTGCTGACTTATGCCATGCCACATCCTGCCATGACCAGAACTAGGTACTGAAATTTATGATGGGCTAGAGCAGGCTGGTAGGAAATGCTTTCCCTGTAATGCCTGGGCACGTGTCTCAGCACACTACCAACCACTGTGCTTAATACAGCTGTTCTACACTTCACTTGCCTGCAGCTTCACAGCAAGTAAACCCACAACCTTGTATTGAAAGAAGACAAATTATTAAGTAATTTTATATAGCAAAAAGGCTTTCAAGAATCTTTGTTCAATCCAATAATTAGAAAGGTCATCATAAGTATAAAAGCAGTTGAATTAATCATAAATCTGCAGCTTCCTACTTTTTAATGCTTAACCTGGTAACTGCAGTGTTCTCTTAGAGCCCAGATAAAGCATTTCAGCTCCTAAATAATAGAGGTGAGGTTACACAGTTCAGGAGAGCTACCTTCCTAGAATAAGTGAAAGGTGCATTTCAGTCAAACATTTTGGGAAGAAATACAGAAGTGCCAGCTGACTGCTAAACTCTTTAGAAAAGCCAAGTCAGGAAGCTATGTAGAATTAATTTACCGTGATTTTTAGCACAAGGCTCAGAGAGCGATTCAGTCAAGGATCTAAAAGTCCTAGCTATAGGAATATTTCAACATTGAAGTTCCACTGATATTTTGAATAGTTTTTTTCTAGAGGTTAACTGCTCTCAACTTTCCATAAGCAATTATTACATTTATAAGGACAAATATAGGTAATTGTTGTGGTTGTGTAAAGAGAGGATAAAAGGAAAAAGATCTTAACAATTCTGATAGCTTAACTAGCAAACTGCATGCTCTGAGGTACTAGCATGAACAGAGAAATCAGAAACTGTTTATAATGGATGCTTAGCATGCCTAGTCATACCTTCTGCCACATAGGCATATGTCTACACATATTAAAGATGCAAAGAGGATGAAGAAGGGATGCCAAAAGCTGGGGGAGGTTGTTACAAGTAACTGTTGCAGACTCTTCTGGCACATGGAGTCACTTGTGCTTGCCAAATCAAAATTCTCCAAGGAAAGGTGATAAGACCTGGATGATACATATCAATAGCTAATTAGGATATTCTCTTCCCTTATTTGTTGTGGAAGCCTTTGTTGCAGGAAAAAAAAACAAAACGTCAAATTCCAAGCAAGGTCATAATACCTGCTTCCAAAGTCTCATTTATTTTTCCTGATATGCTGAACAAAAGAGAATGAGACCATTGGAGGCTTCACATTCCAATCCAATGCACTTACTAGTGAAACACAGGTTAACAGCATCAAAACAAACAAAAATGACAGGACAACAAAAACCCAACAAAACCAAAAACCATACTCCCAGCCCATAAGACACCTACCAGATTTCCACAAGAGATTCAATGAGAGGTTCAATGACCTCTCACTGTAAGCCAGGCAATAGCAGACTGAGACCACTTCTAATCATGTGGTGCTGAAGCATGCTAGCTGGGGTGAAAGGCAGCTTTAAAGGTGAAAGTGTCTATGGTTAATTTCCTGAGAAGATCCTGACCATCAGATATTTTTCATTGTGGAGAAAAAAAAAAAAACTTGCAGGAAAACAGACTAACAGGACAAGAGGCTTTGCAAAGATGTAATTACTGACAATGAAACTTTAAAGAGTAGCAAAGCATCATGAGTTTCACATTTACAGGCAATGCAAAGACTTCAGGGGAAAAATAATAAAAGGGTCTTTTCATCTATTACAAGGCAGAATAAACATATTAGCGCTTCCAATTATAACTGCAAACAAAACAGCCATCACTGGGGAAAGTCCATTACTGTCACTGCTTTTCTATCTGCCCAGAAAAAAGATCAATCTGGGGAGTGCAGGAAGGAGGACGTGGCTTCCCCCTGACGATGCCAAGCAGGGTTGAACTAGGCTGGCAGCTCTAGGCAAGGCTGAAATGCTAAAGTCAGACCCAACCTCCTGATATTCTTTAAGATTCACTGCAACAGCACACAATAGGAAATAAGCAGACACTGCTCTTTGCTATCCTCATCTTCCCTTCAGGAGGGGAAAAAAAAAACAGATGGTACCTCTGAATACGAGTTCCACCAGAACATTTTAAGAGCTCTCCTCGCCTTATTCTTCCTTCAGTTGGTGGGGAAAATAAATGCAGAAACCACATGCTTATCAATGCAGGTCTCTCTTATGACTTATTTGTGAAATAAAGCAAAAGGAAGGAGCTTCAGGAAACAGAAGAGGAAGCTAGAAATAGCTTTGGCCAGAAAGAAGTAGGAAAGAATGGTAGTAAAAACAGTAGCAAGTAACAAGTAATATTCCAGCAGGAGAATGAGCAGATAAGAAGGAAGCTAAAGCAAATCGATGCTTAAGCCACGGTACCATGGAGTCCAGCACCAGCACACATACATTTTCCTCCAGTGCTTCACATGCACACCAGGGAGCACGGCTGTGCAGAGGTGACAGAGCCTGGAGAGGCAGATGTGGGAGAGGGAGGTAGAGAGCCATGGGAGCTCAGGGATTCACTGCAAGCTGCTGAGCCCAATCTGCTCTCAGACTGCATGGCCTGCCAGGCTCAGCTGCTTCGAAATGCTGATGTTTTAAATAGAACATGACTCGCCAGAGGCAGATTATAGTTAAATATTCTCCTTGTCTTCCTCCTTTCTTGCATAAAATCTTTCCTCTTGCCTTCAAGGGGAAAAAAAAGACAGCAGAAAAGGAGCAAGCCCCCAGCTGAAGTAACCATACTGAGTTTGAGATTTCTCATAGAACAGGCTTGTTAAGAAGCACAGCTGCAACATCCACACATTCTCCACTTTGGGGAAGTCTAACCAGCAGCTTGATGCAGCTCCGGAGAGCAGGGAAAGAGGCATACTTCAGAGCTGTTTGGTGAACATTTGCTATGCTTTGTTGTAGCTGTACAGCAATAAGACATGCTCTGCACACCAGACTTTGTTTAAACAGAGTCCAACAATCTGCCTTCCTTCTAACCAGTTCTGCCCATACACAAACAGCCTACTGAAATCTGAAGGGAGGGCAACTTTTGCAACAGTACAGTGACTTTCTGTATGTGCTTTCTAGGTAACAAATAACGAATTCATTTTAAAACAAGGTAACCATGGTTGCCAGAAGGTGCCACTAACAGCTTTAATCCAAATCTCTCCAAATTCTTCCCATCTCAGTCCTTCAATTAATAATGTAGGTCCTTATCTTTGCACCCCATTTGGGAACCACATATAGTAAGAGCTATAAAAAGACCAAAAAAAATTTAATTCCTTTGTTATAAAATACAGAATACAGGAATAAATCTGGGGGTGCACATAATTGAGTCAGTTTTTGAACCAGTTATTTGAGAAATGAGAAGACCACGTAGGTGAAAGTCATAATGGTGTACAGAGAGGCAAAGCAGGTTTATAATTACATAAGATCTTACTCGCAGTTGCATGCCTAAATGGAAGCAAAAGAACAACAATTCAAACAGCACACAGAGGGGCATCAAGGCAAAAAATAAACTATGCAAGTTTTCTTTTTCCCCCTCCAATTTGAATCACTTCAGGCCATTTTGATTTCAGTCTATCACCCATATTGCCATGGACAAAGTAATACACTGAGGGAGTAAAACACTACCATTTCCTTTGAAGATGCAAGAGACATTAAATGTTCTGATATGGAAAGAGAATATTCCTCATCTCAAACTTAATAACAAGTTTTGTATGCTTTTTTGTTTGTTTTTATGCTATGAAATTATGTAATTCTTGAGGGAATGCAAAAATGGTATTAGACTTGCCATTTAGAATCTCAGTTTCAGGCTTAATTTTCAGAGGGCCCTTAAAGTCAGGATTACCACCTTATTCCATTTGTAGAAATCAACATTTTCATTAAAGCATATTCTCGAAATACAGTAGATAAACCAAGCCCACAAGGAAGAACCAACACAGGCCTCTAATCCTTCACAGCTACCTCTTGTATCCAGGCAAGTGCCCATTTCCTGGAGAAGTCCTGAAGCTCTTAAGCCTGTGAAGGTGAAGACGATGCTAGAGCAGCACAGAGCTGGAAGGGAAGGTAAACTGAAAGCACAGCTCTCTCCTTTCTGAAACCTGCCCTTCTATGTGCCTTTCCTGAGTGTTTTTGCTCAATCACTGTTATTTCAGTAAAGCGTGCAGCACTGTAGGGGTGTGTAATTCTTTGTCCTCCCAGCTGGGCAGCAGCCTTTCCCAAAACAGCTCTGTTATTTTGTGGGGTAAGGGGAACAGCTCTTCTTGTTTTCCAATGGGGATGAAAATTAAAGGCTGCTGCCTGTGAGCCACGCTTACTAGACCTGACATAACTGACAAAGACTGCCCTGGCTCAGTCTGAAAGGAAGCTGGGAGAAATCATCTGGATAGCAGGAATTATCTATTATAAATAAATAAATCGCACACGTGCACACAAAGAGTAGTTCTCACTCAGACTAAACACTTTACTTCAAGTGAGGTGTCTGCTCTGTGCTCAGTGAACAGGAACAAAAAACCTCACATCCAGCATTCTAGATGGAAGTGCTCTGCAGTAAAAGATGGGATAATCACTTGCTCCAACTATCACAGTGAAAGCCTTGAAAATTAGCCCAATAGCTAAACTCATCCATATTTCTGAGAACTGTAATGGCTGTACACTTAGAAACAGAATGATATTTTGTAAAGTACCTTTTTTTGCTGCCTGTGCTTAATTTTAAAAGGCTCATTCACTTTGAATTACCTCACTGCAGTTCAGGAAATTGTTGCACATCATTTTCTGCAGTCCCTTCCCTCCCTTGGCTGACATGAGGCCTCATCCATACACGTTCCATAAAGCCTCAGCAAGCGAGTGCTGCTCCCCAGTGAGCAGCAGTGGTCCTGGGCACAGACCCCCGGTCATCTGGCTGTGCCCATGAGGTACACAAAGCCAAATGTACAGCTGTATGTAGGATAAGCTCTCCATTTAGTCACTTTGAATTCAGCAATTCAGCAGCGTTTTGACATAGGTATTAGCAAGCATGAAATACAGCCATCTGTACAAATTTGTACCTGACCACACCATGACAACTGTGTGACACCAGGCTTCAATAACGCAATCCCTTCACAAGGGCTTCCTACAATTTCAGCTTCCCATGCTAGCAAAGCATTTAATAATTCCCACAACAGAGGGAAAACTGTACTTTTCTGTGTGGTTCCAAGGTAGCAGCATTACTCCCAATTCCCCAGCCCAATTCACTTCTCCAGCACTTGCTCTCTTGGTGACCTTGGGCATATCACTTCAGCTATATCTGAACAGCAGAATGACAGCCAAGGTCACTGCTTGCTAACTTCAGCTCCCCAGCCTAACCACAGCAGTGAAGGCAGCTGGCATGGATGGCAGCACAAAGCTAGCACAGCCTCTAACATCCCATCCACTCACAGAGGGCCCGCATGCTGCCTGCCAGCACCAGCTATTCTTACCCTTGTTAGTGTGGAACAGTTAACACCGCAGCACATCACATCTTCCTTCTGCAGCACAGCCAGGCCACAGCCTCATCTCTAAAACAGGAGTATGTATGCTTCCTATCCCAGTGGGACACCATGGGGATTGGCATTAGGGCTGTGCAGGGCTCTGATAACACAGTAACGTGAGTCATAGGGCTGCCTAATGAGGCCAGACACTCTGAGTTCACTGAGGAGTTTTCAGTATACACATACTGCATCAGCCACGAGCCCTCAGCTCCTCTAGACACTTTCAAGGAAGATCTACAAGCAAGGAGCTGGAAACTGACTACCTTTTCCCATGAAAAATGAAGAGTTTCTTAGCCGATATTACCATACATAAACATCTTTCAGAAATTAGCCACAGTGGCAGTATCAGTATTACTGGAACTATGAAGTCCAGGCTTTGTGCTGAGCAACATCAAATTCAGTGCTGGGCCTTCTGTTCAGCCAGGAGCCCTCTGCAGCAATGCTTCCAGGGAGAAAGCTCTGAGGCAGGCAAAGGGAGGTGAAGGGACAACTTAAACACAGATGCTTTGATATGTGTTAGCAAACTGAAGCACGACATTGAGTTTTGCTACGGTTGCTAATGCACAGTTGCATAGACTGCAGTCACTGGAATGCACTAGCTGTTCTGCCTTGTCTAAGTAGTGTAAAACAGTGGGACAGGTATACATGCTTCCATCTGAGTTATACTGAACAAGAAATAATCCAAGTTAGTTTTGTGCCTACCTTGTACCAAGAGAGAAACAAATTAGTTTGGAGTAGAAAAATGCAAAGGAAAAGGTGAGAAGAAAGAGTAGTTCAATGGCAGAATCGTAAGAGGAATGTCTTCATCACTGACACATTTTCAGTCAAAAGCTGAATGTTGCATATAAACTCCACACTCCACATTCTCCAACACATTTTGCCCAAATCAGTACTAAATTGGTCTGTTTTTATGTTAAATGAATGTTCCAAAAACTTCAAAATGAAACACTTTGGTTACTTAAAAACTACCCCCTTCCCAACCAAGATTTAGACAGAAGTGAAGAAATACTTCTAGTAATTCTGAAATCTGTAAGACACTGTAGAAGGTACAACTTGTCCAGCAGTGAAGACAGATATTAGAAGAGTGACTTAGAGTTAGAAAGAGTGAAGCTTCTGCAGAATTTTCTGCCTGTTTGCACCCTATTTGTGCCTTTCTATTCTTGCTGCTCACATAGGACAAGTAAAGTGCTGATTCATTACCTGGTGGCCATAATGGACTAGAAGATTAAGAGAAGACCACAAGAATAACCCATGTTATTCACGCCTCCAGACTGAAGGAAATACATCGCTTACTCCAGCAGGCAGTACCAGCCAGCACCATCACAACTCTGTATGGTTTCAGACTGGTCAGGACTGGTCCAGATCTCATAGACCTCCACCACCCACACTCAAGCACACACATAGACTGGTCTTGTATATGGTACAAAGAACAACACAGCATTTAGCTTAGGGTGACATTCATGGGCACACACAACTCCATTGGCTCAGCAGCTAAACGAGACCCACTGTTGTTACAGAGCAAATTAGAGGAATAACTTCTGTGCTGGACTCCAGTGATGTTACATTCATTCACACACCAAGACAGAGTTCAGCATGAGAACTACCAGGAAGGAATGATTAATAAGTGTTTGAATTAAATGCAAATTGTCTAAGTAATACCTCCGATAATTTCTTGTCTGCTGCTTGATAAAATGCAGCTAGATTTCCTAATGCTAATGTTGTCTTATTCATTTGCATCTTCAAAGCAATACGTTCTCTTTTAACAGATTGTCAGATACTTGTCTGTCCACTGTGTGAAGAAATTACATTTGAGACCTCCTCATCACATTGGCAATATCAGAGGAGATACGATGCTCCTGGCACCATGAAATATTCAAGATTGTGAAAAAAGTTCTTTATATAAGAGCAGCAGAAAGTATCCTTTTGCTAAAGCACCACATTCAAACCATGCTTTTAAATGATTTAATTAAATATATATATATATATTAAACTGCATTTGAATCATTTGATCACTGCTAAGTATAAATTATGTGTTGTTATTAAAGTGACTGTGCTAAAAATCAGATTTCACTCTGCCAGTATAAAAGGATTGCGAGTTAAAAACTCTCTTCTTTAACCATGCAACCTTAATACTCTCTTCATCCTGGAAAGCTCTTTTCCTAGGATGCACATTAAGAAAAAAACAATAATAACTTTGCAGCTCTAAAAGGAAGTTAATTGTTCTCCTGTGGCTGACCTATGTGGGACCTGGCTTTGCACCTACACTGATTATCAACCTCCCGTGGTTGGCAGTCAGCACTGGTGGTTCTGCTGCCACAATGGGCAATGAGAGAGTCCCAGCTACATGCTGGGACTGTCATGGGGAAAATCCAGCACCTCCATGCTTTACACGGCAGCTGTTCACTTAGTAGTCTGACACTCTGCACCCAGGACTGCACTGTATTTTGCAGCTGTCACAGAAAAGGGACGATTTCCCAAGAAAAAACTATTTTTCATCATAAAAAGCCTTCCTTGCCTGAGCTGCAAGTGTGAGGCTTCACACTAAAGACAGAAGTTTACCTGCCACAGTCTCCAGAGTGGTGAGTTCGATGTGCCCAAAAGAAGAGGATACTGCTATCTGTGCACCGATATACAGTATCTATGAGCTTTTTAGCTTACTCATTTCAGTTTTCATCGAGAAGCAAATCAGCTCTCAGTAGCCAAAAGGAACCAGGAAAATAAAAGTGTGCTTTAATAATTACTTCCCTTCCCTCCCCACCAAACACCATGCTCATTTAAGTGATGAATGACATTTTAACTTACATTGAAATTAAGAACTAATTTTCTGTAACATCATGAAGAAAAAGAAATAAAGATCCAGAGCTCAAAAATAAAAGTAAGCAAATAAACCATAAGAAACAAACAAACAAACAAAAAATAGAGAAAGTTTTCTGGACTAAATTATTGTTTCCTTTCAAAAGATATCAGTCTTAATATTGCTGCTACCATGCTTGAGCTGTAGTTGATCTGTTTGAGGCAACCTGCAATTGAATATAAACATCATGGTTTGGTTTTCTCCCCTCTCCAAAGGGAGCAACAACTCCAAGTCACAGAATGCAGAAACAGCTTTGCCTCCAGGCACTCTAAGCAAGCAAGGGCTGTTAAATATTAGCCTGCCAGGGTTACATAAAACTTCACGTTTTTTCCCCCCACCCTCACCAAAACCACATATAATTCTATAACTAGAAGTACAACTTATTTCAGATTAACTAAAGGCATTGATCTATAACCAGACCAGCTGTCTCACAATTTAATCTGTCCAAAAAAAGTGAGCATATAGATCTGTAGGGAAAAAGCTGCCCCACAAAACAAAAAACACATGCAAATAGCACTACACAGGAGACCATCAAACAACAATACAAGCTTGGGAAGGATTTAATCCACTTGTAAATATGCAGGCAATGAAAGCATCTTAAACTCAAAAAAGAATTTCAAAGTAAACCTTTGACTGAAGGAGCTGCTGACCACAGGGGCTGTTTGAGGACCAAAGCCATTCTCTATTTAGCTTTTGGAATTGGTTGATTTAGTAGGTTCCCCAGAGACACCTAGTTGGAAGTAACATAATGAGAAAAGAAAGTGGCAGACAACAAAGGAAGGGTCCCCTTCAAGATAATCAATAAGCCCCTCCGCTCCCTGTGAGCGGAGCTCCTTAGCTCCTCTGCTCTGTGCAGAACATGCCAAGGAGCCTCAGACATTCTTCATACATCTTGCCCTCCAGACCCTTTCCCCATCTTCATCACCTTACTAGTTCCCTACAAAGGGCACTGTCACACCAAGGTGCACAACAGCAAGAAGAGATGTCTGACAGAATAATTTGATATCGTAACACAATGATAGGGTAGTAGCAAAGCCCT
Source organism: Coturnix japonica (assembly GCF_054131305.1). Taxonomy (NCBI): domain Eukaryota; kingdom Metazoa; phylum Chordata; class Aves; order Galliformes; family Phasianidae; genus Coturnix; species Coturnix japonica. Next base: position 60,561,501 of record NC_140663.1, on the reverse strand, counting down.
CGACTACAACAAGTGAGGATTTGCCCAAATGCAGCAGCTGTAGGCACAGAAACAAAGGAAGAGGGGAAAGAAAGAAGACAGAAAGGGAGGAACAAAACACCCTTGAAAGGCCACAGGTACACAAATCTCCAATGAGATGCCCTCACCTCCACTACCAACCCTTAAATGATGTCCCGGAAGGTATAGATCCTAGCTCCACTCCTTCTGGTTACTCACATATGCTACGTGCACTTGAGTTCTCTGGGTAGGCCCTGCCTTCCCACCAGGTGCTCAGTCACTGGTTCAAGCTGTGAGTTTTACATTTCTGCTACATATATTTAGCAGATCTTAAAATTTATTTATTTATATTAGCAGTGCTCTGTCATGAAATGGCAGCATGCTTCAAAATGGGCAGCCAAAACTAAATGGTGGCCCCTGTGTATGTACTGGAACATAGCAATAAATGACAGCATATAATTAAACAAGGTAAAATATCATAAAGCAGAAAAGAACCTGGTGCAGAGGAAGAAAATCCATACTTGTTTAAAAGAACAGAGTATTGCTTTGGTAGCATGCCTGTACTCCAGTCCCTTCTAAATCATTCTACCAAGAAGGTCCAGCTAAGATTTCATTTCATTTACTATACATTGAAAAAGAGGTGGTACAAGAGGCAAAGCATCAGAATTTTTGACTAGTTAAAAAATGTAGAACTCTTAAATTCCTCCAGAGCAATGTGCAATAGATCCAGTTCAAAACTCTTAGTTATGACAACTTCTCAACATATTTATTACTACTCTTTTTGGATTTTAAATGAGAAGATGAAGTCTGTAGCAGCTGGAGATTGTTGCTTTGCTGCTATACACAACAGTGGCCAAGTCAAACTCTTGTAAATTCGTTATGTGGTTCACAAACTTTCTTTGACCCTTAGTTTATTGGATTGTCATTTTTAAGAGAAACTTGAATAATACCCACCACTTACTCAGATCCAAATTTTTGGCTTAAGCTTGTACACAAATATACAAGCTTATATACAAATATACACAAATATCACTTGGTGAGGTGTGGTCACTAATGTTACTAGTAAGTATTAAGTTATTCTTCTCTTAATTATGCAGTTCTTTTACTTGCAGTACAGATCTCAATTCTTGATTGTTATTAATATTTGCTCCTACAGAAGCATCACAAAGGAAGATGGAATTTGGTGGGGAACAGAATTCATTAAAAGAATTTTCTAAACTTCAGTACAAATGACACCTAAATAGACAAATTCTTACCTAAGTTCAATCAGCATGATCCAGTACAGAGCTGAAAGCTAAGCATAGAAGCAATGAAAAAACAGGATAGAAATGTCTAAGCTTCAATGTATGTGGAAGAAGAAAGCAACGTAGCTACCTTTGAAGCATCTAGCTCCTTCAATTTCAGAATTGTGGCAGGGAGGGGAGCAGATGTGCAGTGCTTAAAAGCCATGCTATTATAATGCACATAAATGTAATACACACACAAACATACACAAACACAATATAACAATTTTTAGTGCTTCTCAGAACCAAAGAATGATGCATAAAATACCCAGAAATGACCAAAAAATAAAAACTCTCCGAATTTCAGAAAAGTTGTGGTAATTACAGCACAGGAACTTCTCCATTAGCATTTCCAAAATGGTCTGACTTGGAGATGGGTCAGCTATCTGGCAGTTGCACTTGTACATTACAGTGGAATGGGTGGTTTAACTGGCAGCAACTGAGGTAGCAGGAGCCATAGGAAGAGTAGAAGAGTGGTATTTTACCATTATCCTCTCCTGCCCACCCAAATTGCAACAGGCTGTTTTTTCCCACTCAACAGGAGCATTCTGCTGTGATAGAGTTGCATTAATACAAGTCTAAAAAGGTTTCAAAAGCCTGTGTATCAAGTCTTAACAGAGAAATAATGGCCCAGTATGTCTGATCATCTGTTTTAGGTGTGCCATCAGCATATCATGCTTACGTGGGCAACCCATCCCACAGCAACTGTTGATACAAAGGAAGGTTCACTCAGGTACATTTGTAAGTGCCAAGGCCCACAAGAGACTGAGGCAAAACCAGCAACCTTGTGATGTAGCACAAACCTCTTGAGAACTAGATATGAAACTTGGAATGTGCTTGTGGGATCTCATCAGTAACTGATAGCCTAAAAGAAACAGCAGATCTTAACATTTATATCAAAGAGCTCATAATCTATTTAGTTATGTATATATTTAGCTTTCTATAAAGCCATAAATTACCCATTCCACTACTTCAGACTGGAAAATCCTAGGTAGCAGCTCATGAAAAAGTAAGACCCTCAGTACAAAAGACTAGAAGTTGCGAGCAACAACACAACACGAGAGAGGAGAGACCATGAACACCTCCAGAAACCCACCCCTCCAAACTTGCATATTTCAATGCAAAGTGCTCACATCATGCCAGGAAGCACTCTATTATCTACGCTGTAGAAGATTCTTCCATTGATCCAAACTTCACAATAAAATGAAGTTGAAGGCTCTAAAGAAATGAAATTATTTCATTAACAGAGGAGCCAAATTTCCAAGTCAGATTTAAACTTGAATCCTCTCTTTTTCCTCTACTGAGGGTGCTTGCATTTGATACATAAGCTCAGGGCTAAGATCAGTTAGAAAATATGCTTGCTGTCCTCAAAAACAACTACCATATTGTTTGAGCTTGTACTTCTTTGGCACCTGGCAGGAATAAAAAGAGAATATGGATTAAAAAGGGGAAGCCATTTTCATTTAGGAGATTTAAGCATGTAAATAGCTTATGCTGATTAAAACTTAAAGAAATTTTCCAATGATGTACATAATGGGGTTATGCTTATGTCACTCTCAATCATTCAGTTCCTAAAACACATCTGTTTTCATGAGAATCATCAGAAAAACAGAACTCTCATGCTGCAGATAACCATCTAAGGCATGTCACAACTAGCGCATGTGGATCTTTCTTCTTGCACTGCTCTACAAAGCCTATTACAAGCAATGTAAGAAATGGCAGCTGGCCCCATACAAACTTCTGTATGGTAGATGGCCCAAGCAGACTGACTGATTGTTTTTCCAGTTCAGTTGCAATATTTAAAACCACTACATCCCAAACTCTCCAACTCTTCCCTGCCAGGCTCAAGGGGCAATTATTCCACCCGTGTAACTCCACTGTCTCAGGAACTAGTAACAAGGAAAAATCACAGGTGGCACCTCCTAAAAAAGCTGGCACATATACAAAGTGTAACAGTCAGTCTCACATACCTTCTACTCATTCATTGAGTAAAGAACAGTCTTAACTAAAAGTTGTACTGATACCTGCAGGGATGTAGTCATACTCCTTGTTTTAGGGAAGTTAAGGACTCTTGTGGGTGAGAGTTGTGTTCCATCCATGCATGGGTCACTACATTCTGTACATGGTACTACATGGGTACCATACATACCAGGCAATGGTACTAGGAGACAGCTGGTTGACTGATTTGCTTTCAAAGTTAGGGTCTGTATATGATGCAACCAGATGAAGAATGAGTAGTAATTAAAATCACTTTAAAATTTATTAACAATTAAAAATACTTTTGCTCTAGCTTCCAACAGATCTCCTAAGCCACTCTCCTCCCAGCATACAGAACACCAGGTGACGAGATGGGTGCACAGTTAACAGCAAGACGCTGACATTCTAGACTGAAAAGAAAGATAGCATGTCTTTGACCTCAGGCCATCCAGGTCTTCTATACCCAATGTGCCAGATATAGCTGGTAGGAAGACAGATAAGGCAAAGCCACGGTGCATTATACAGCTTCCAGAGCACAGAGAGTAACACAAGTGTGCTGGGCACAAGAACATCTATAAAGAAGCACAAGGTGAAAGCCAAATGCATGGGTCTACTCCCATACTTTCCCAAAAGGTCAAGGTTTTAGAGTTCAATTGAAACCACTAAAAATACACTTTTCTTGTATGGTCTCTTTGCAGGATTCGCTACCAGTGCTACAGGAATAGGGAAAGAGAGCTTGAAATAACCTGTAAACAAGGAATCTGTGGAAAATCCCTCATGTCTTCAGTGCACGTGAACTGCGCTGGGCTCAGCCCTCATCACAGATATCCCCATGGTGCTATGCAAACAACATGGAACTCTGAAGAAAGTAGTCTGGTCCTTAATATAAAGTAGTAGTGGGGCAGCAACAAAATATGTTACTGGGATTATTGTAACACCACAGAATAAAAGCAAGCTCAATTTTCTATCAACCCAGTGCTTCTATTTTGGATAACATCTCTGACATTATCACCTCATTTCACAAACCAACAGGGGATGATCACTTCAGGTGTAAATCAGTTGATTTACACCTGAAAAATTTAGCCAGAAAAATTTAGGCAAGTTCAGATGTGAAAAACCTTTGGTAACAATGCTTTCCATGCATACTGTCCAGTTAGGCTAACTTAATGAACTCAAAGATAAACCCTCCAAAACACTCATTAAGTTCTTTTGCTCTCTTTGGCAGCAGTGCAGCAACTTTCATCTACCTTTGAGCCACAGTGTCAATCACCTCACTGACAGCTAGCACCACCTCTGTCTAGGAGCTTCCTAACCCACAATTAAGGGCATAGTTGTAATACCAAACACACCCAGATGTCAGCATGTCTGGAGAAAAAGCCAGAGCACCTATATGAGCAGTTCAGCTGGCATCCACGCTAACTCCAAGTAACATCTAACAACACAATTTTCCTGTTATAAAACACTTATTATCTGTAGATCCCAAAGCACACAAGAGGGAGATTCTTTCTTCCTGTTTTGTAAACTGTCCCACATATGTTTACCAAGGCATAGGCCAGTAGAACTGAGATCAAACCTCAGATACTCTACTCCTCCTCCAACAGGTAGCTTTGTCCTCTTTACCTCTCACATAGAGAAAGTTGGCTCAGAAATGTATTTTAGTATTGACAAAGGCTCTGCCAGCTGAAAAAAAGATCTGTCAGGTCTTTGTTGGCTCTGTATTTTGCCTCTCATCTACAGATGCTGAGGAAAGTTAATAGAGGGACTATCTCCAAACTCAGCCTTAATCATTAAGAAACTTCTCAAACTTGCAAGTTATAGAGGAAGCAGTACTGAGAAACTGGGAGCTCTATTTAAATATATTAAACAAGAGATAGAAACAGTGAGATTTAGTAAATCTTACACACAAAGGACACAGTTTATGAAATCCCTGCTACTGGAACCACTGTTTCCTTTCGTAGGATAAAACCATCTACATATTTTTCTGCAGTGGCTGTGCCTGTTCTCCTAGCTTACAGGATTCAGCAGTGTATAGAAGAGAATATTAAAGCAAAGCCAAAGATGCCCCAGTCTGTTGGTATCCTGGTTTCTGTCCACAAGCAGAACAACTTGCAGGTTAGAAGGCAGCAGGCTTGTACTCCCGTATTTACTAGGATGCTAAATATTAATAACCTCCTTTTTGCATCACTCCAGGCTTGTGAACAGTTTATCAGTGATAGAATGCCCTAGCACAACATGCCTTGGAGGTGTAACCCCTTTGGAAATGTAGTTCTGTGTGCGTGGCTATCCAAACACAGCCTTACACTATTCTTCTAGCACCAAACAATCTTCAGCAAATATCTTGCATGCACTGACTTATAGTTTTGTGTTGTTACTCCCTAACTAGTATGAAGAAGGAAAGAAGTCAGTTAGTCTTTTCTTGGGGAAAAAGGAAAGGTTATGTGTCTCATCAAATTTCATCCTCTAATAGTATGCCTGCTCCCTGAGGGAAATGTCTAATTGTTCCTTGACAGTTCCAGTCTTTTGCCTGAATAACATCACTGAGCATTTGTGTTATAGTTGTTATTAGCTTCTTCAGGAAAGAGTTAGTCTCGGTTTGTTCTGAACAATCTCAAACAATAATACAAATATAAAAGTCTCTGAACGTTTAAGATCTACCACTGAAATATGACTTGTATAAAATACCATAGACAAATGTACAGTGCATACTGCAGCATATGAAGTATCTTAGCACAGAAAAAAGGTAAAAAACTTGATTTCCAGAAAAATAGTCTCTTTGGAGAGGAGAATGTCCATTTCATTTATTGGGTCTCATGCTCCATAAGTTGATCCACTTCCTTACACAACAACATTCATCTTCTCTACAGTCTAGCTTTGTGCATGACTTTCCACAGCCAAAGGCAAGAAAGAAAAGGTAATTACTCATTTGCTGAGCTACCACAAGACCCCACGACACTCATCTCTCTTCATAAAGTAGAAGTTGGGCTTATTGCATATCCCAGCAGGTGGAGTGCAAAATCTTATCTTAATAAAGAGCCCCATACTCACAAAAATGAGGTAAGCATTAAACTGGTCCCACAGACACCCACTCACTTAGGTGCCCTGCTTCAGTGCAGCACCATGGCTCAGGTTAAATGGTAAAATGACTCAAGAAACTAGGTGAACTGTGTAAATAAGTGTCTGCAAGACACCACCTGAATGCCCACAAGATGTAGTTTGATGTCATATATGTGACATTATATGAGAACATGGGCGGGCTCTCCCTGGTATTTCAGAGGCACCTTTTTTTCACCATTAGGAAAAGATTTGTTTGAAACACGTTAGATCATTAAGTTCAGAACTGCCAAGGGAATAAAACAACTTATTTTATCACAGCGAGGCTTATGTAGCCAGTTATCAGAAGGGACTAAATTGAAAGAACGGCACAAGATAGTTCATCAGCTTCACCAGTACTCATTTTTAATTACTGGACATCCTAAAGGCTTGATATGTAATCAGGTCCTCACTGTGGAATGCTGTATAGATACACATGCTCTGGTTCTGCCTCTCCGGCAGTGTGGACTGCCATTTTGAGCATCTCTTCTCTACACGTTCTTTGTGTGCATTTTTTCATTGCTGTGGCTAGCAGAGCTGGGAATACAGAGAGCATGTATAGGATAATGTAGGGTGAGGTGCACGTCTGCTGAACTTCATAGGCTTCTCTGCCAAAGAGGAGGCAAAGGCAACAGTCTGGACACAGCTGTCACATAGCTCCCATCTGCAGTTACACAACCATGCAGCTGCTCTTCAGGAAAGCCTGCCAGGATGAACAAGCACACACCAAACAGGAGCAAGGCAGGAAGAGATTAAGCAGTTTGCCTAAAGCCAGTGCAAGGGCTGTGAGCAGCATTTACATCTTCTGTCAACCCGCTCTCCAGCGCCTATACTCATGTTTCAAGAAATTATCCTTTCAACTGAATGATCTGACATTTATGCTAAATGCATCCTTCCCTTACCTATAGGCATTTTCTGATGCATGCAAAGAAAGTTTCCCTATTTGGAAAAAGGCTGACTTGGCTTTGTTTCAATTCAGCATCCTCTTGTCTTGGGTCATTCTGCCCACTGTATCTGCACATAGACAATATATACGTCATAAGTACTTTAAATGTCAGTGCTTATCTTTTCTGAGGGCTTTCGGGCAAGTCTTTGATTAAAACTAGATATTCAAGCAGAAGATGAATATATTATGTCCTCAGGCTCCTTAAGTTGTGATCCATATTTATAACGCAAGACTAATGCTTCTGTTGAATAATTACATCTTTCACCTGCCCGTTCTCCTCACACCCATGTGCATGTATACAAATGAATATAAACACTTCAAAGTGAGCAGCAGCTCACCCCAAAGACAGAATAGCTTCATTGAACATATGCATGTTGGAGTGAGTTTAATTCTGTAATTATCATGCAAGCCTTGCAGTAGCCCATTCAGTTCATACAGAGGCCTTCCTCTCACTCAGTAAAAAAAAAAGAGGATAAAAATGTGCTCCAGAAGGGCTAGAACACTCAGGAGTTAATGCCAAGCCCTAGCAAAAGGGTTTTGGTAGCCAGGTGAATGCTTTCCTGCCAAAAAATCACTTCTGATTGGAAGAGTCTGACATCCTGTATTTTATGAATGTAAACCACTTCATCCAAAAGTCATAGAAATAAATACAACAGGATGTCAAGTATTACTTTTCAACTAACCTCATTTACTCTGAACTAATTTCAGTAATAAGCAGGGCCACTGGGTGCTGAAGTCACACTGCAGAAAGTCTAGTTGCCATCAAAGTCTGGCTTTTGATTAGAAGGAACACTGACCAGGATCCTTAGAGGCTTAACCCATAGTTCTTCCTGTCCTCTCCTCAGGGCTAGATTCCTTTATAGAAGAAAGTACCAGCATCAGTACAGATTCTGCACAGTGGAACAAAAGAGATGAGCACTGTGTTCATTAAAGCTGGTTGGAAGGTGCAAGTTTAACGCACATGTATATGCATGCACAAGCTTCCAGTTCATCAGAAGGCTTTTCTGCAAGTTAAAAGCTCTCCACCTTTAGGAAACCTATTTTGGAAGTCGCAATGCTGTTAGCAACAGAAATACAACATACTGTGAAAAGCAGCATTTCTTGACAGAACCTTATGTTTTGCCAAAAAAACTTTATTAAAAAATTCCTCGCAGCTCTCATCACTCCTTTCACCTTTCCTTGCAATATGCAAAGTGAACAGAAAGCTCTGTGAGCCTGCAAATTCTCTCATGTTCTCCGATTACTTCGGAGTGATTTCTGCATCAAGTTTGCCACTGTAGGTCTTGTCGAAGATGCAAGTCAATGCAACGTTTGTAGCTGAGATGCTTCTGAAGAGGTTTTAAAATCCACATCTAGTCTGCAGGCAAAAGCGTACCTTCGTGACACTGACCCACTCAGAAAGAAAAAGTCACAGCCTCAACAATAGCTGTCACACTTTCTGGACAGACAAGAACACCTACGGAGTAAATGTTCATCTGAGAATTAAGCTCTCCAGCACTGAGCAAGTCACTGAGACACTGCTTGGAGAGCGGAAGAATGGAAATGCGTGTGGTATTAGGTTGCAAGAGGGCAGAAGAGCAGGGAAGTAGCTACTGGCTTCTTGCTTTATTCCTTTCGATTCTTTAAAAAGACAAATGAAAACCCTTGGCTCCTCCATACTGGCTCACTTGTATCACAGTGATTTGTCTTGCCTTTTTTTAACATTAATCTCCAAAAACAGAAGTGTTACTTCTCTTTGTATGTGGCTAGCATGGGATTTTACTGCATATCCTGACCAAAATGCAGGGCGTAATCAGACCACCCTGAGCTTCTTTCCCATCTTTCCTGTCAGCAGAGAAGAAGAGAGTAGCAGAGGGGCCTATCAGTCCTGACCTGCATCAAATCACCTCAGCTCAGGGCTATAGCAGATGAAGGATGTCAAGGCTGTATGTGAAGCCTGTGTTGAGACATACATAAGAGAAGTGTTCCTGTGACTTGTAGTCTAATTTCACCCTGCAAGACTTAGTTCATTCAGAGTGGCTCTGATTTTCCAACCAAGTATTTGTCTGCCAGTAGGGCATACAGACAACATAGAACAAGCTGTTGATTTTTCACAGGGTAAAATCAGTCCCCTCACCAGAAGGAGGTGTGTATGTATTGTCTTTCAGTGAGATCCAAACAGTAGTGTGAGGTCTACCCTGCACAGTGTAGCACTTCACAGTATTTCACTGCACCTATGTCTTAGTTCAGCAACTCACTGTGACTGCAGCTGAAGAATTTTATAACCACAATTCTATAAAAATTAAGATTTGCTAAGCAGTCAGCATTTCTTGTGATATTTGTACTACATCCCAGGTAGAAATTAAGGTTGATTCCTGGAGTATTTAAAAATATTTTGCTGCTGGGAAAGAGTCCACAAGAAAATGCAGCCTTTGTATCTGTGACATATATGCTTTTGTTTAACCATAAAGATGATTGTCATTGCGTGGACATAGGAGATGCGTTCTGCATTTCATTTCTTCTGCCAGCTACTTTGTTTTACACTGCAGGTTTCCTCAGCACTGCTGTGTCTAGTTCTTACAGACCAATCTTAGACAACATTCTATGTATTGTGGCAGAAACAGGATACAGTCCAGTTAAGATACAGAAGGGCATCCACATCTGAGATTCGTTTCTGCTTTGTCATTATGAATATGTAATACCTCAGCCCTGGGATGTAAGAAAGCAGTAGTATGCTTGCAAGTGCTTGGTAAGACAGGTAAATCTTAAGATTAATCTTTACATTAAGAAGATGACATATTTATGACATACTGCTATTAATTTTGGGAGACAGTTTATCATTTATGAAAGTCAGACAAGATGGAGTAAAAGCTCGCCTTGCCAAGCCAAAGAGTGCTAAGTGGTGACAGGTATGTTACGGTGCACTAACTTGAATAAAACATTTGCAAATCACCTCTCACTAACTTAATTGCACCTCGACTATCATCACAAAGGAATGTTAGGAGTAACTTCAGTCCTCTCTCACTTGCTGGATGATCTGTACATTTCACCATGTCCCACTGATCACAAACCAACTTAGCCAAACCACTGACTTCACTGGCTGGAAGCAGCTTGTCTGACTGAGGTCTCCAGGACTGTCCTTAGAGCAGGAAGGGGTATACTCAGACATTCGTTTCTTTCCCTTGAGAAAGCCTTGGTCACCATTGCAGAGGAACTTCTCAAAATGTGTTTCACTTTTGCTATCTACTGCTGTTAACACTGCCTTGTTCCGGCAGTTCATCAGCTCCTTACACACACGAAGGTATGGCAGTGCACAAAACGTTTTTGACATCTTCCCCTCCTTCCACTGGATTTAGTCCTTGCTAAGGAATAGGGAAAAGCATTCATCTCTTGCACACACATAAGGTCTATTAGATGACAACAGAAGTGCAGTGAAAATCTATGAAGTGTATCTACCTTAAGTTTTATTATAGTCTTCAGGACTTCAGCTTCAAATCCCAAAACACAAATTGAAGGGCAATAAAACTTAAAGATGCTTCAAATGCACCAAGACATTTTCAGCAACAGCACCTATACTAGATTAACATTTGGCAAAGGCAAGCTACCTCAGTCATAAGAGAAACAAGGCTCCAAAGTCAACATGATATAAGCACTAAAAAAAAGGGGAGGTGGGGGTGGAGAAGGGAAGGGTTAAACCCAATTTCATTCAAATTAACACCCTGAAGAAGATTGTTCACATGTTTTCTGGACTTCAGCAAGACAAAACCCCATGACGAATCACACTGAGATCTCATGTTCCTTTCCCAAATGAGGGGACTGAGCTCCAATAAAAATCTTTTCCTAACTACAACTCTCAACAACAATTAAATCAATACTTCAATCTATACAAATTATGGCTACTTTAGAAAGCCTTATGCTTTTGCCAGGATTGCATGAAGTTCGTATTGTATCAATTTTTCCAGAGGCAATGCTCTGAAGAAGCAAGGAAATCCATTCTGGAAAACTAATAGGCTTTCTTGCCATAAATCAAGGTGCATGCAATAAGTGATCTGTGATGAACATGTGGTGTTTTCAGTAGAAAATGGGCCTAAGTGATCTGGGATACTCTGATACCATATTTGCTGACAGAATTATGCACCAACACCTTTGCCAATACAAGTTATTTTACCACACACTGCTGTGCTCTAACCTAGTGCAGTCCTTCACCGGCAATAGAGTATTCATCATATCTCAAAACTAACTTCTGTTTCATTGGCTTGAAAGGTACTTCCCTTCAACTCATTACTGGATTGTTGGGTAACTGATATTTACCCTGATTCAATTATACATGTATTAAAACACTACATTTTGAACTGAAAAATAAGAAAGATGGCTAATTATTTTAGAGTTTAAAACATCTTAAAGAAATGTGAACTGTGTTAAGCTACCCATGGACTCACATACTAAGACACAGTCAGAAGACTCAAATTTAACCTTTGAGAGTGCCAGGACAAATCCTACCTTCATCTTTTTGAGTTCGCTCTTCTCAATACAGAAAGATCCCTTTTGCTAGCACAAAAACTTATCAAGAGTTTAATCAAGCTTCCTACAAGTCTCATTTATTTTGCCTTAGACTTTACTTGAGTCAGCATCCCTGAAGCATTCCTCCACACACTCTGAGGAGTCCTCTTTGCAGTTGTTTGCCAGTGCTCATGTTTCAGTGTTAACAAATGCTCACCAGGAAGCTGCTCCCTGTGGGTATAACCCTGAACTCATTAACCCCACCTATGCAGGATCAAGACTCATCCATCTCAGTGCTTGCTTCCTCACCTTGTTGTGATGCCCTGGGGAAGAGGGATTTGTAAACCCAGTCATCAAGAACAGGATTCCCTATGTGCTCTTCTCTGAGGAGAAGGTGACAACAGGAGAGTTGCCATTCTCCTAGCACAAACCCTCAGCCAGAGGGGATGTTTCTGCTAATACTGCAGTGTTTAATATGGAAGAATTTTTAAATGCCTATTTGAGATTATTGAAAGAGAGGTTTTAATGTCCTTCTGCATGAAATTGCTTCTGCATCTGTCCTTCATAGGCATCGCACAGCCTGGCAGAGAACTTTGTCTACAGCAGCACAAAAGGTGCTTAGAAGAGCTGCATCCAGACCACAGACCCACTGTCACAGGCCTCAGCAGGAAAAACAAAGAGATGTGGCCAATCTGATGTATTTTCACTAAAGTGAAGCTGGAAAGGAAGGATAGATCACACAGTGCACTGTGGGCAGCATGGAGGCAGCTCTAGCACAGGTGAGAAGCCCTCTTTCCTACATCGGGCTGCCAGTGCAGGTCTGGGTTCTGTGACAGGTGATAAGATCAGCTCACAGAGGTGAGGCATACATCAGAAGAAAGTAAGCAAGGCAATGACCTTTTGCACCAAGCACTGGCCAGCTCCTCTGCCAACTACAGCTCAGCCTACAAAAGAAATCTGTGGTAGAACAGAAGATTCTCTTGAAGAGAATGAGCAAAGACATATACTGAGCATATGCATTTGCAAATACTATTGACATCACAGTTCCTTTAATGTTCATTCCTTTAGCTGAATGGCACTGCACAGAAATCTAGTGAAAATTACTACTTTTCTTTGATCTTTCTCCAGTGGCCTCTGCAACAGCCTTCAGTATTTGATTAGCAAATCAATCTTATCAAAGGACTCTGCACTGCCCAAGCAGAGCAGCCCAGAAATCTGCCTTTCATTGCTTCTGATTGCTTTAGAAGCTCAGGAAGGGTGTGTGTGTGTCTCAGCAGCATCCTGGAGGGAGCTCCGCTTGTTTTTCTTCACTCTGCTCTACCCTACATGGAACATTTAAGTATTTTATAAGTTAAGCCAAGCACAGTATCAAAGGTCACATTTCCTGACTGTACAATCAAGGCTAATAATGGTAGACCTAATGGGCATCTGGGTACAGCTGCTAACAAACCACAAGTGCAAGCTACAAGAGCAATTGCAAGATGCTACTGCAGGACTACTCCTGGAAACAGATATATTTTAAAAACTTAGATTTAACAAGCTGCATATTTAGACCCAGGATGTCACTTAATATATATATCTTGCATCAAAAAAGTTTAAGAAATTTTTCAAGGGTGAGTTATTTCTTTATTAACAAATACAGGTGCGGTAAGTTTGAGAAGATTCCAGCAATCCTTCCACCTTTCACAGGATTAAATTGCTCTAGTTTTCCAGGTGTGTCTTGGTCTAAAACAGATATGTTTAAAGATTAACTTCTTTGTTTCTTCTTTACAGAAATCCAATATGTGCAGCATAGCAATACTCATCTGGGATTCAATACCCTGAGCATGACTTTACTGGTAGCAAAGAGAGAAAGCTTCGGTCTGATAGGATCAAAAACTCTCAGCTGCATTATTAGTTCCAAAGAGACAAACAGCATTTCATTTGTTCCACAGGTATCAATGTAATTTCAGGATGTCTTTGATCTTGCCCAGACCAAGATAAAAGGTATCTTTTAAATTATACTTAATATTTTAGCCCACTTTTAAGGAAAACAAAACAAAACCGTATTTCTTGCACAGTCTGACTCTAAGAATCAAAACTAGGTGCCCAAGCCAGGACAACATCCTTCATTATCTCTGCTGGAATCTATCCTCACTGGACTGGGAAGACAGGAAATAAATGCCTCCTCACTTAACTTGAGGCCTCCCATACAAGTCATTTAAGCACCCCGTGCAGTCAAAAGGGAAGCTCATCCAGAGAGTGATTCCTCTTATATTATGAAAAGTATCCTTCAAGTGATTTGTCTCATCTATCCTTAGTACTGTTAATGAGAGTACAGAGACTTCCCTAAGGATTTAAAATTCAGGAAGATGAACAATGGCCCCAGAGCATTTTGGCATATAGAAAATTATTGGGGATAGGAAATATGGTTTAAATCCCCCTCTTTAAGAATAAGGTAATTTTATTTTAAAATGCTGTATGCCAGGTGAATGATGCAGATGTCTTAGGAAAAAAGGAAGAATTGCACCACTTCCTCCTCATCTCTCCATTTTTATCTGTATTCCTTTTCCCAGATGACATTTCATCCTTATTAACCATTCTATTCATAAAGGAATTAATTCTGAGAACATACAATCCATGCAGTAACCTGACTGAAAGCAGTCTCTTGTTTTGGGAAGGGAGGAGGAAAGTGAACTGCTGTCCCTCAATGCAACATAACCAGACTTGATACATTTTGCAGCTCATGTTTATGTCAAGAGGTAATAAAAGCTATTAGCACCCATAAGCACTGACTGAGAATTCAGCCACAGTGTTTGCATAGGCTTACATGGCGCCAAACAAATGTATTATATTATTACCGTGTGAAATCTACCAGAACGCAATTTATTGAAACAGCAGTCATAAAGAGCAAAAGATATCTTACTGCCTACAGCAAAAGCCTTTCCCCTCCTCCAGCCATGAAAAGATCAAGTGCCTCCACTGTTTTAAATAACTGCACAATAATATCCCTTTAGAGGATGAAAACATATCAGGCTTCAGCTTCTTTTAGAAGGGAAAAAACTTACCTTGCTGTAGTTTTCAAACTTCCTTCTGAATTCTTCTAGGTATATCTCTACAAGACAGTTATAGCAATGTTGCATTTAGAAACTTTCCAAAAATACATGTGACTGAACACCAGGCTCTTTCCATAATGCGTTCTAGTAAATAGTGTTATGTTAGTCACACAATGAATTATGCTGTGATGCATGCAGAGGAAAACATGCCCATACAAAACCTCAACTTTATAAAACCAAACAGTGGTTTTAACTGCTTCCAAGCCACAGACTTTCAAACAGCCTCTATTACTGTTATATAGATCTCACCATTTTCTGCAGTGCCATAAACGCAGCCATAGATGGGCAACTTGCTGATTCAGGCACTGGTTCTCCTGTTGTACCTGTTCCAGCATGACTCGGTCAGCATGTAATCTCATTTGCAGCTTCTGAAATAGCAATAAATAACAAATGTACATACATGAGGGACTTGTCAAGCAACATATACTGTATAACTATCAAAGTGGATATAAAACACCAACACTGATGATGTGAATCACCAGATCTCAGCTGGCAAATGCCAAACACATAGCATAGCGCAAGAGAAGTAGCAGCTCCAAATCTCTGCTAGTAGTGACTGAGAGAGACAAAACACTGATTAAAAACAAGACTGGAAAACATTTAGGGAGTAATCCATGTGCGTGTGCATTTGTTTGGATTCAACTTAAGACCAGAAACACTTTCTTCTAACAACTTGATTTTCCTAATCTATCTAGATACACAGCATTAGTACTATGTTTTCCTTACAATGCAGAAAGCTTTCAACTAATTTATTTTGATTTCATTTCTTCTTTCACTGTTTTCCCATCAAGACAGGGTTTGAGCAGATTAATGAGCTGTACCACTAGGAAAGCAACAGCAAGTGTTAATTATGATGGCCTTCATTATCTCCTCTGTAAACAAAACAAAACAAACAAAAACCCAGAAAACTACATCTGCAAGTCTCAAGGATTTATTCTAGTTTAAGGGCAACATCAAAAAAAATTATGGCCTTCCAATATTTAAAGGGAGATTATAAACGGGAGATAAATCAACTTTTTACATGGGTAAATAGTAAGATAAGACAAAGGGGACTGGTTTTAAAGTAAATAAGGGGAGATTCAGATTGGATGTCGGGCGATTTTTCACAGAGAGAGTGGTGAAGTGCTGGAACAGGTTGCCCAGAGAGGCTGTGGATGCCCCATCCCTGGAGGAGCTCAAGGCCAGGCTGGATGTGGCTCTGGTCAACCTGCGAAACATAGACAGGAGTTGGCAACCATACCCATGACTGAGGAGTTGGAACTAGGTGATCTTTAAGAACCCTTCCAACCAAAGCCATTATTTGATTCTATTCTACTGGCTTATTTTGAGACAACATAGCTTGTCCCAGTGTTTATTCTAAATGGACACTTCCAAAAAACAGTGGGGTAAGTGTTAGCATTGCTTGGAAACACAAAAATGCTGTTTTGTCTTTGTATGAAAAAACTTGACCTCAAAAACCAAAACATCAATTAACAAAACCAGGTGGCACTAAACCTCAGGTAGGGAATTCTACAGGTTTAATAGTGCGCAGATCTTAAGTTTCGGACCACCAAAATTGCCATTGTGAACTTTAAATCTGGGCTTTTCTCCAGCCTTCAGGAGAAACACTGGGAAAAAAAAAAAAAAAAAAAAAAAAAAAGAAGATGCACCATCACTGAGCTACAGCTACAGCTGGAGTCAGAATGCCTCTTGTATGTTTGAGGAACGGCAGCTCAACTGCTCCAGAAAGATTCAGAATCAAATAATGTCTAGCTTCACCCTATTGCTTTTCTGAGTATGGATAATACCGGGCCCAATTCTACTACAAATGCTTTGTTCCACTCTACCCGGAAGGAAAGAGAGGGTGGTAAAAAGAAGTGTGCAAAGGGGACAAGCATAGTACTGTATCTCAAGATGTGATGCAGTAACCTGCTTCCAAAGACCCACGAGGCAGAGAAAGCAGAACAATCAGCTTTGAAGGTGCTCTTTGATATGTTATGAGCCATGCATGCTCCTGGTTATCCCCAGATATGGTAACAAGAGATGTATGGTAACATGTTGATGCCATGTTTTGAACTCTCTATCCTAACTTCCCATTCAGTGTATAGGAAAGAAATTGCTAAAATTAGAGCCAGCGCTTTCAGAACAAAAAAGACCTAGTTTTTTTTACAACACTGAAAACACCCAGTACAAAGGAGTTGTTGGTCCAGTATGATCTATTTTTATATTAAAGCAATGTATGAACCTTACAATGAATATTCTAAGGAATTTAGCATCAAGTTGGAACAGAATTTGGTCAGTCCTCCAAAGTGTGCACACAAGAAAATACCAAACAAGGCTGACTTCAAATCAAGCACAGCACACACTATTGGGAGTGTAAGTGGCCTGGGGAGGACAGCAGCAAGCAGACAGCCTGACTCAAAGCACCCACTCCCACTCAGCCTCCCAGTTCAAGCCACTCCTGGTTCCATATGCCAGCACCAACTAGTGACAGCTATCAACTATGAGACTGTACCTTGGTTTAGCAGTTTGAACAGCAGGAATACACTCTTAATTCTTCCAGAGAGGCTGGCCACAGCAGCTACGGTGTTTGCACACCACATTCATCCTGTAATTTAAAAATATGGCAAAAACGAAAGGTACAATTATTCTTCAGTATCACATCCAGTGAAGTACAGCAAAGCTCAAAGCTAAGGAACAAAAGAAAGCATCTACTGACTTTTTTCTCCATTTTCTCCAAAAATAAAGCATTGCTTATCCTCAGATTTTAATTTACTGAAGTCTTTCTGCAGTCATGCATCCAGGTCAAAATTTAAGATCCTTTCTGTCTGAAAGAAGTCATTTACTGAACTTTATGAATAGCAGAATGCTGTTACTGACTGATTCTAGGCACTAACAAACAATGTTCCCAGAGATAGCCACCAGAATTTATTGTGGTATTTTTTGTAGTCTGGGGCAAAAAATGCTGATTTATAAGCATGGGGCTGTTATACGGTGCTGCTTAAAAAAGTGCCTCCCCCTTTCCAGTGGGAGGATCATTTACAACACAAAAGATGCACAGTGCCACTGATGTTAAGGCTCCAGACTTAACATTAATTGTCTCAGCCGTGCCATAACCTGTTACATATTACCTTTGGTTGCTTTGCATGATGTAAACTCATTGCATATGAGACATGTTACTCACATTAATTTACACCTAACAGAGGAAATGTTACAATGGATGAAAATAACCTAGAACACCTGTGTTCTGTTTCTGTATATTACTGACGGGGCTCAACTCTGCAAGTCAAATTTAAACCTGCTCAAGGGAATTGCACTCAGACTTACTCTAGTCATTATGAAAATTAATAATGTATGCATATACACACATGCTTTGAGAATTGGAAGATAGTGAAAAATTTGTTAAACTAAATTGCATTAAAACCTGAGGCGATAGTTCACTTTTAATGGCTGGTTATCATAAACTTTAAATAAAAGCTTATAGATGTAACAGGAAAAAAAATCTCAGTTCTTTAATTCAGCCACGGAACATTCAACAGAAGACAAATTCAAAAGACATGAGTGATACATAAGGAAGGTTTTTTATTATAGAGTCTCACAGAAGTTCTGTTTCAGTCCCTATTAAAAGTCTGGATAACTGACAGGCCCAGAACAACACTGAAGGTAATGAAAATCCTGAGAAGCAGATAGCTGATGCTAGAGCTGTCAACTGGGCGCATCCCCGATTGCAGCCTAAAAAAGCAAATGGCATGAGAATCAAAGTTACCTGGTAACTTTACCAGGAATAAGATGTACCAACTCTAGTAGATACTCTCCAGTGATTACTTGATCTACTAAAAAGCCATTTTGTATTTTGAACGTGCTAAAGAAGAGCTTTAATATGCTGGTGAATCAGACCGAGAAGTTATTTAGCTGCAGAGTATTGAAAAGCACATGTAAGCTATCTTTTCCCAGGGCAACACTTTCAGATTCTCCATTTTCCACACACACAGAGGGATGTTTTCAATGCTCTCTTGGTGGTTACTACATGAAAAGCTCCTGAGCACTGTCAGACAGTATTTGAAACAAGCATAAGAGAAGCAGAGGCAACCCTAACCAACTGGCATTCTGTGTATCAGTAAAATCTGTGGTTAAGCTACTAGCTACAGTGAGAAACATACTGCTATGGTTCAATCCAGTCCCATCACAGCATGAGAACTAGGTGAGGGATGGCAGAGCTGCTGACCCAGCCTTGGATTAGAGGCTTCACGGCCATTTCTACATCTACTTGTTCTTAAAGTTAAGTCAATCTCACACTGATATCATGTTGATAACACCAGCTGGTTGTTACGTAAGCAACACAACAGCTCCACAGCTGGTGGGAATGCAGAGCATGAAATGCTTTGCAGAGTATACACCATGGAGGCGTTCCCCAACACAGTCTCCCCACAAAACAAATAATAATAATACTCAGATAACCAGCCCTTCAAATAACCTACCACGATTTTGGGATGGCTAACTTACTTGCACAGTCCCATGGCAATGCTTGGCACACAGCCTTTCAGATTCACAGACTGCCTCCTGTTAAGTCCATGTTTCACTGAGCATGGACAGAACATACTCACAAGCCAAAGAGTGTGATGTTGCCTTCCCCAGCCCCTTTCCCATCATTGTGGCTGGTCCCCTCCTCCAAGATAGGAAGTCAAACTCCATTCTGTGAGAAGAGGCAGCTATGAACTCCCTTTGTCTTTATCAGTGTATGTCAGCAAGGAGCTGACACCATGCAGTCCACCTGCACCACAGCAGAAAGGGACTCAGGGAGGAAGCAGCCATGTTATAAAAGCCTCCACAGCACCTCCAGAAGTAAAATTTGGCCTGAGGCTTTTGAGTCCTCAACAAGACCTAAATCAGGGAAAAAAACTATTTGACTTACAATGCCCAGAGAGAATCAATGGAGTCAGCAGTTAGGGGAAAAATATCTCTGCTGGTACATAGAGCAATTTAATTCTGAAAGTCAATAAACACAGCACCCTGGCATGACATTTTCTGAAGAGCTTCTCTTTGGGGAAGAGGGGAAGTTACTCAAGCTCTGAAGAAGGGGCCAGGCATAGAGAAAGAGCAGACACCAGTAGCTACCCAGCCTGTCTCTCACATGCTCCTCATTAGGAGCACAGCTCTTAGCAGCTGAGATTGCTGTGCTGCATCTTTATTCTACTGGCATCAGTCATGTTGACAGCATCTCAGTTATGCTATGGGAATTACTATCGCTCTGCTATTTGCCTAATGGTTACTTTATATACTTTACATTAGATCTGGTTTTATATAAAACTGCATTTGGGCTTTAAATCCAGAACTGGCACAGAAACACTCAGTTCAGGTATGGAAACAAAGCAGATCACTTACAGAGTAGACGTTAAGGCAGGTGAACAGGGACAAAAACAGCAACTCTCCCTGAAACTGGTCAATAAAGTAGTTGTATAAAAACAACAACACATGATTTCTCATGTACACACAAGCAACCACCCAACTGTAGGAGATCCACAACTAAATATACAGCTCTGCTTACACAGTATTTTTGGCCCTTCCAGTGTAAAGAAAATATTCCCTGTGAATACAGTCCATACAGAAACACACATGCTGTGTAAAGCCATAGTGGGCAGAGAGTGCTGAGCCATCCACAGTGAACAGGCAGAACATCCCACATGAGTCCTGGAAGTGGTTATAGCAGGCGAGAACGTGCTATGGTTGTGCACACACACTGGCATAGGTAATTTCTTTCCAAATGAAAAAGACACACAAGCACCTTCCCTCAGCCTCATTCCTGTTAGTACAAATGCAAGGCAAGAATTCTTCAGTTTGTGGAGCTGGCCGTCTGTTCATCCTTTATATATGCAATTTATTTCTTCACTGTTTGCACTCAAGGACTTCCCACCTACTCCAGTCTAAAATGGAGAATGAGAATACTCCTTGGATGTCACTGGGTGTCTACGCAGAGGGTCTTACCTGCAGCTTGAAAATGCTTGAATGTTTTAGGATTCCTGTAGGAATAGAAGCATCTCTCCTATAAACATAACCAGAAGTCACACATTTGTTCATTTCCAAAGAAGACGATCCAGAGTAAGAAAATCTTGACAAGCTGAGAAAGGATCAGTCTACCGGTGGTTATTGAACACACTGACCCAGATACAAACTCTGCCTCAGGAAGCCCTGAAGCAACAGCTTGCTATGAAGAAAGAAAGTATTCCAGGTAAAGGACAGCATGCTCTCTTGTTTTAGTCTTTACTAAGCAGCTGCTACTCAGCAACACCATGAGAAGGTTCTGACATGTCATTTCATCTGAATCATTAAGCATTTCTCTAGCGTCTGTGGAGAAGTTTATAGCCTATGTACTCTCCCTTTATCTCTCTCTCTCCATAGTGAGAAAACTTATAAAACACCATTTAACACAAAGAATTTATATTTCAGCAAGCAAGTACTTTTCCAATAAAAAGACCTCCTGTATGTGTGTTTACCTGTTCTGGCAGAGAACAAGAATTACATCCCATCTCACCTTAGCCACACCTGAAGCGGCAGTGGATGGTACTATAATGAATATTTTAAAGGTAAATTTAACTACAATAATCAGCAGGTAATACAAGAAACAGCTGCATTTTTAGATTCTTGTTACTAGCAGATAGAAATAAAGTAGAAAAGGAAAGTTTGTGAACTGCTACCTGCATTCAGCCTACAGCCATGAGCCTGGATAGCAGAATGAGAACATGACTTTGCTACTTTTTCTTGTTATTGCTTAGAGATAGTGGAAGCACAGCAAGAAGATTCAAAAGAAAACATGATTTATTTCCCTAATGTTCCTATGTTGATTCTAAGCACTAACAAGTAATTACTTAGCTCTATCTTTGCTTCAGAGAGAGAAAAAAAAAAAAGGGAAAAAAAAACCTCCCTTGTTACTCCTCAGTGGAGTGCTTCTCAATTATTTCTGCACTTCTTTCTTTCTTTACTGACCTCTGTTAAGTTATGTGGATGCAAAGAAAGAGTATTGTTGAATATAGAACAAACTGACTAGAGAAAATAGAACTGCTCAAGTGTTAAAGCCTTTTCATCTCACATTTAAGTCTTCTGTAAAATATTATGACAGTGGAAGTCAAATATCTGTTTAATTTCTTCTCTCCCTACTGCCATCCCACATATACTTTAGACTTATTCCAAAGCTCCAATTAGATATTTTTATTCTGAATTTCTGCCCTTTCTCACTATCTCCCATGGGCATCTGGCATTCTCATAGCTCCCATTTAGACAGCAGAAAGCCTCACTTACCCCTACAATATCAAAGAATAGTACAGGTCTTAACCCCAGCAACCACACCCAGTGAAAAAAGCTGCTCTTGTGCGTTTCCAAGCACTAACAAGGGATAAAGAAACTGATGTGCTTTGGGAACCACATCACCTATGGAAACAGCACTGTACTGGAACACTATTAGGATGGAAAACAAAGACAGTCCAGCTGGGAAAGCATTTGGGAAAAAGCCCAGATTACTGCTGCTGGACTCAAGTGTACTTCATACTCCTAAAGGAAGAGAGCCACAGGGCTGTTTAAACAATTAAAGGATGAATTTACACCATAATTTGTTTCATATTTGATTGTTCTCTCATTCCCTTATCACTTGTCTAGCTCAAATGCTTTCCTTATTTCAGACACCTAGTTGAAACACTTCACATACACCTCTCCCACCAACACTTTCCTGGGACTGCCGTCCCAAGAACAGAGCATCTTTTGAGGAGGCTCAGGGGACACCTTATCACTTTCTACAACCACCTGAAGGGAGACTGCAGTGAGCTGGAGGTTGGCCTCTTCTCCCAGTGTAACTAGTGATTGGACTAGAGTGAATGGCCTCAAGTCGTACCAAGGGGAATTCAGGCCGGACATTAGGAAATACTACTCCAAAGTCAGGCACTGGAACAGGCTGCACAGGCAAATAGTAGTCACTGACCCTTGATGTGTTCAAGAAACGTTCAGACATTGTATTGAGGGACAAGGTTTAGTGGGAAATTCTGGTGATGGGTGGATGGTTGGACTGGATGATCTTGGAGATCTTTTCCAACCTTGTTGATTCTATGATTCTGTGATTTCAAGACCTAAGAGAGATGGCCCGGAGATAGACTCACAGCTATGAAAGCACAGAACTTGTAGTAGCAGGCCTTCTCTTTTCTATGCATGTCTCTTCAGAGAGCCGCAGAGAATTCAGAATCCTCTTACTTTTTGTTTCAGTGACTTGGTTCTTGGGCTGCAGGCCACTTTTCATCCCAAGGAACCTAGTTGTTTAGAGTACATCCACACTGAAGCACTGACACAGCTCAGCAGCAACTGCAAGGCCTTCTCACCAGTAGCTGCAACAGGGCTGGAAGTCACTTGATATACATCAGAGAAAGCCTCTACAGGTGGTACTAATTAGTGGTTTGCCAGTGGCCCCAGCAAGGCCAAGGATTAAACAGGAGTCAGCAGCAGTCTAGTCCTATGTGAGGCCACCCAGAGGTAGGTAGTGCAGGAGAAGCCTGTAGGTCTCTGGTACTCCTGCCTGGCTATACATTTAATGTATGTTTCCAGAGCTGTCAGCAGACCACCTTTCATCAGCTCTGAACTCACAGGTTTACTGCAGCAACTGGGAGCACGACATGAGAAGGTCACTGAGGGCTCCAACCAACAGCACTTCCAGTGTGGGCTGAAAATTGATCTGAAAATCCTTGTCTCAAGGAAAAGCAGCCTCGGGGCTGCACTAAGTTGCAATCACACCAGCAAACAGTGCAAGTGCGGTGGTGTGGTTCACTTTCTCCTGTCAGTCCTTTTACTCCTAGCTGGGGAAGGGAGATTTCCTTGGAGGTGAATTAAAATCTGCTAGCAGAAGGAAGTTCTCAAAGCAGGCCTCAGTGGCCATGTGGTATTTACTATCTGATCATAGATAGGTCTGCTTGCCAGCCTGTAGCTTTGAAACTACATTACAGTTGTGCCAGAAAATGCTGACTATGGTGAGGCAAAGCATTGCTTTGCTCCACTCTCCCTTCCATTTGAAGGAAGTGTTACTCAAGGGCTGCACCTACATGGCACCATCACAACACACAGTGTGCCACAGCACTCTATAGTGTAAACAGACCACCCAGCACATTCCTCCCCCCAGATAGTACAGACCTAAATCCAGAGCCTGGTTACCTTCACATTAAAAAAATATATTTACAAGGAAATGGAGTAACTTCGGCATACAGCATGTGGGCTCTCTGAAAGTAATGCCTCCTATTTATTTCCATGGAAACTACAACGGATACAAAGAGCACAATCACATGAATTGATAGAGCAAATTCTCAGCTACAAAACACTGTTTTTCAATACAGTCACTACCATCAGCTGTGCTTTTTTGCCAGTAATGAACAAGAGCTGCATGCTCATAAAAATCTGCACTAGCAGAGATGACCCACTGTGGCTGTTGCCACTGCTGAAGTGCACCATGCACCTCACTGTGCTCACAGCCACTGTTTGGTCTCCATAAGTGTTCATCAAGCATTGATGAATGTCAATGGGTGCCATTTTTTCCACATGGAGGTACTCAGTGACACCCCTTTGCTTCATGCACACTTCCATGTCAGATACCCCTTTGTCAGACTGCCCCTCTGCTGCCATCTGTCACACAGCAACAAAATGTAATGGAACACTGGCGGCAAGGCTGGACTTCTACTGCTATATCACCAACTTCCACCTCTGGCGCTGAGGGCCAATGTAATAAAATAGGAGGTATTACTTTCAGAGCAGCCTCATAACTGCAGACAGAAATAGAATCATTTCCCCTTTCAACCTGTATTATTGGTTTTCCAAATGTACTTTTTAGTGTCTTAATTATTCTTAACCACCCAAATAAGTGATTTATAGAAACATTAATAAGTAGCTATTAGAAAGTCTAGTGAGTCAGAAGTTGGTCTATCAGTAGCATCCTTAAAAAAATCTGTGTTACATAATCTTTTAATTTAAAGGTCTTTCAATTTAAATGCCTGCAATACTCCATATACATAATTACATTAACAAGTTCTTAGAAAGTTTCCACTTTTCTTAAGAGAGATGTAATCATTCAGTGATTTTCTTTCACTCAAACACACAAGTGTCCTGGGAAGCATTCTTATCTGCTTACACTACTTGATATGGTATATTATTTCCCACTTTATCTAGCTGCGTAATCTTTTCATGAACTACTAGTTTCTCATTGAGTCTGTTCCCAAAACCAAAAGCCTGTTCCTGCCTGTAGTTTTAAGTGAACAAGTATTGTTGGCCATTGCTCCTGGTCTTCTAGGTAAAGCAAGCCACCTGGGCTCAGCAGCCCTCACTGCCCCACCTAGCAGCAGCCTGGCCTCTGTCTGTGGTGGGTGAGACAGCATGCAAGCACTGAAGGCATAAGCTGACCCTCACTGGCCAACACCACTGATGCTAAGATCCCACACATTAAAGGTAGTTTGCAGCTCTCAGGCTAATTTAAACAACTGCAGTCAGTAATTGGTGCCTGTTCTCACTCCTTTTACTATGAGGGAAAAAACCGCTTGCAGACTTGTAGAAGAGCAGCCCGAAGCTTTAACGGCACAAAGCTGGCTGAATAAGTTTGCTTTCCCTTCTCTCGCCCCACAGATATGTATTATTCCAGCTGCTGACTCTCACCTTTATGCTCACTGCTCACTGCTTCCAAAACTGTGACAAATAACACACAGCTGAGGTCAAAGTAAGACCAAAACTTCTTAAATCTTTTACAGTATAGTATCACAAACTGTTGCACTGGAAGAAAAGTCCTGGAACAGGCTGCCCAGTGAGGTTGTGGATGCCCCGTCCTTGGAGGTGTTCAAGACCAGGTTGGACAGGGCCCTGGGCAACCTGATCTAGTAAATGTGTATGTTTGGTGGCCCTGCTAGGCAGGGGGGTTGGAACTACATGATCCTTGAGGTCCCTTCCAACCCGGGTAATTCTGTGATTCTGTGATTCTGTGATTCTGTGATTCTGTGAAAAGGTCAGTTACATGTCACATAACACCAAAAGACTACAGAAACCCACTGCAGATGGTGCTGTACTTGCATCCAGACCCTGGGACCCCTTTGAATCATTACACAGCCCAGAAGAGATTAAGACCCACTATCTGGGACACATGAGCTTAGGTCTAATAATGCTGCAAAGGCCACTCTGCTTCATAGAATCATAGAACCACCAAGGTTGGAAAAGACCTCCAAGACCATCCAGTCCAACTTTGCACCAATCACCAGTATTTCCCACTAAACCATGTCCCTCAGTACAACCTGCCATCCCTCTCCTTCACACACCTATTAAAGCACCCAAGGCCCTGACTATTTTGTTTGACCTCTATGTATCTGCATGAAGGATCACAACATATTAGTTATGCTACACGCCAAGATCAAGCCAAACAACATGCTGCAGTGCTCTGGGATGCTCAAAACAGAACAGCAACTGCTTGCTGGATGGCTGTGCATTCCCAAGACATAAGTACACATTAATTTCCCCTCATGCTCACTATTTTCTTCCCATTTAGGCACTGAACATTCATTTGACTATTTGCCATTTTTGCAGTTGCTCATGACACACATTCAGTAAACACATACTGTTCCTGTAGGAATATAAGAATTAACTGCTGTCCTGAAATTTGGTGAAACATCATTAGCTTGTAACTAAGCCCTCCTGCAGCATTAAACAGCTGACTGCTGCTGTGGGGGAGCTGCTGTCTACTTGGGAGACTAACTCACTCTACAGTGAGGTCAGTAGGAGAATTTCCATCTGTTAAATAGGCTTTGGAACAGGTAAGGGAGCTGTCATTTCCACATAGATTTCTCATAACCATCATAAAGACACCCATGTCATTAACTCTATTTGAGAGTTAATCTGCATCACGCCTGCTGAAATTCATAATTATAGGAGTATAAATCCAAAGGATTTTACAAAACGAATGGTCAACAGCCCTAATAGAGCTGCTGCTGCAACTTGAATGTATGAACAATGCCACTTAGAGAAAGGAGAATGGTACACAAAAGGATATTTTTATTCATTCCTCCCAAGCAAATGAGCAGACAAAGCTACAGGAGGCATGGAGAAGTCCATCTTTCTTGTATGAAAGAGAACAGTCAACAGAACCTCTTTCACTGCTGCAAGGAGACAACTGCACACCAGCAGACTTCACATGTTTGCTTTAAGTCTTTGGACTCCAATTCATTTTTATAATAGAGCATAACAAGCTTGGAACTTCTCTGCATACGGAAACAAATACTTTCTCCTGTTTGAAGAACTTGGGAGAAGGGGGAAGAGATTGATGACATACATCTGTATTCACCACAGTTGATTTGTTTTAGGTTTTAGGAAAGCAATACAGCATCATAAAAGTATCTGTAAATATTTATATAAGGGTTCTTTTACACTAGAAAAAATTTTACTTCTTTTATTTTAAAAAAACTACAGACTAATGTTTGAAGTGTTCTGATCTTACCAGGGAAACTGTTGACTTTGGGAGTTAATAGCTAATATAATATTAAGTACACATTTGCAGCTCATCAGGAGGAGCACACCCGCTGATCAGAAACATGATGGAATATAAGAGTTGTTGATGAACTGTGGTCATTTGCCTCCTCAAATTTCCCAACTGACGCATGAGATTAGAGCCCCTGCAAAGAGAGCCAAGCCTGATTTCCCTGAATAAAACAGCAAAGTGGGTTTTATTGGAGGAAGCCAACCATCTTGCAAGCATAAGTCTTACAGACTATCCTCTAGAGTGGAATTCATTGTATCCATGCCAGAGCATCTCACTGTGGACTCCCCCATCGTGGTCAAGAGAGAATTAAGTACTCTAGTATGCAGCTCATCTCACATGAATGCACATGGCAGCAGATCATATTAACTTTACCTTGGTCCCTGTCACACCTTTGAAATTGCCATTCAAACAATTACAAATAATGGGAAGAGAAACTACACTGCAGCTCATCTGTGTAAACTAAATATGGCACTAGACAGTCCACTTAATTGTACATAGCTGCAGTGTACAGAAGTAAAATACAGTCCTTGGCCATACTTAGTCCGTGGCCATACTTGGCCATACTTGTCTCATACTTAGGCTACACCTATAGCTAGCAAGCTGATGGATCAAAGCAAGAATTAACAGCTGTCATAGAGAGCTGGCCAGAGAACAAGACTTTTGAGGTTTTGATATCCATTCTGGTCACATGCTGGAAACGAATCAAGAGCTTTCAGTAAACTCTTTCATAAAAGTACGTGTTTTGAATAGACATTTATTGACAGATTGGTTGATTTTTGCCATTTAGGTCATTCACATTGGTAATCATGAGAGTATATTCTCTGAAACTCAAAAACCTAAAAAAAGTCATCTCCAAACAGCATTACACCGCATGATGGCAAGTTTGAGCATTATATCAGAGGCTGTAATTAAGGTTATTGCAGATCTCAGTTTTGCATGGCACTGAGACAAGTGGTGATAACACACTGTCCAAAAAATAACTGGACAAAAGCTTTGAGCAAGCGCACAAATTATGTGCTGACATGGCAAATAACAAGCTCAGTGACATTAGCAAAAGGAGGGCTCTGATCTATTCCCTCCCATCTATCTATCCTCTAATAAACAATCCTTCAAATCACAATGATTTATTCACCTGTGAAAAGGTCATATACCATTATGCATTTATGGCATGTAGTTTGTTAATATATGGCAATTTGGGGGGCAGGCATCATAGGCTGTGCAATTTATCATTCAGTATCTGCTTCCAAGGCTGTTTCAAAAGTGTTTTATTTATTTTTTTTTAGTTGTTAGCTTTGTTTTCCAAGAATATAAAGCTTAAGGAACTTATAAACAGATACACACATGTGGATGGGTATGCACACACACCCTTCAATAGGTTATGAACTTACTAGCTAATTTCAAATAGGTCTTTACAGATCGGCAAAAATATTAAACTCAGTGAGATGAAACAGACTTCTTGTATTTACAGATTGGGGCTAGACGTTTCAGGAGAAAATGTGAACAAACAAACAACAAGAAGGAGAGTTGCAGCATTTCCTAACTCTGGTTGAACCAGAAACATGTCTGGGCAATCTCAGTATTACAATTTCAGCATTTCTGATCACAAACGAAACAACACAATTGGCAGCTGGAAGTAGCCTTAGCTTTGGTCTGTATTCCCTTTATAATAAGTATTTTTAAAATAACAACTCCTTCATGTACCTTGACATCTCTAATGCTCTGTTGTGGAAGAGCAAGGGCTCTCCCTCTCCACTCTACCTGACAAATGCCTGACAAGGCTGTTCAGTTCTAGGCTGTAGAATGCACCTTCATAAACTGAAAGTCCTAATCTGATTTGCTCCTTTAACAGGTGATGGTCCTACTTTGATTGCATGTATTTTTACTAACTTGAATGGAAGAATATACAGATTCCTCTTGGCAGCATTTCAAAAGACTTCACATTGCAATTTGTCAGATACTCTCACTTAAATTTCCTTACTGATGTTCTATTGAAAAGAAGCGACCTTTCAAAGGAAGGGACATCTATTAGCTTTCAGAGACATTGCTGATCTGATAACAGAATTGATGCTTTGCTAATTGACTGCTAGGATAAGGGACTGAAAAGAAAGCCATGATCATGACAGGAACAAGAGTCACAAGGCTTTGAATAATACAACATCATTCTTGGAACTTCGCTGACTTTTACTTCTCAGACTTTTTCAGTTGTGTGTTTTAGAAGAGCAAGATTCTTTGGGCTTCAAGACTTCAGATAAATTCTCACAAGGAAATGGTTTTTGGCCTCATATGAAAACATCAGCCAACAACTCAACACTGGCCTTCTGTTTTGCATTCTCCCTTCTTCTCTTACCCTTCACATTTCACTGTCATATTATTTTCATCTTTTTTTCTTTTTAAGTCATTATTTTTTACTTATTTTATGTCAGTTTTCAGGCTGTTGTTTGGGAAAATTAACTCTGTTCTCTTAAAAAAAAAAACACAACCAAACAAACAAAAATCAAAAAGGAAACTATAAAGTATGTCTTCATGACAGGTTGTTCACTGCTTGCCCTTCTTTTCAAAAAGAAACCCCAAAACTCTGCCTTGCGTTAACAGTTCTGTGGCCTTAACAGCCCTTGCTTTCCTCACTTGTGACCCCTATATACCCCCAGCCATTAGCAGCTCAGCCCTGGAGCTTCAGTTCTTGCTGGAGCTGTGCTGGGCCCAGCACCAGCTCAACCTACTGACAGGGCATCCCCTAGAGCCCCAGACCTACATTATAGGTAGACATTTCCAGTTTCATTTCTAACTCCATTGATTAGATTATCCTTGTACCTAAATTCTAGGTAGTCCCAGCTGCAATCTGGTCTCCTGTTACTTCTGAACTGACTCTCCTAGACAGCTCCCACATCTGGTTCATCACCTCACCTTGCTTGGGAATGATACTGAAGCTTGGGACCAGCGTTGTCACCAGATACTGCAGGACTGTGTACTGAAGTACTGACTGTACTGAAGTGACCATATGTCCCAGCCCACCTTCCCTGTGTAGGGTAGCTTCTCCCAGGCTTCTCTGTATGCAAGAATTTGTAATCTAATCTGAACAACATATTAAACATACAGAGAAAAATATCATTCCCCTTGATTTATACTGCAGAAAGTTCAGTCTGCCTGGCCACAGCTACTCACAGTGCTGTAGCGAGAGTTAGTTCAGAACATTTAAGTCTTGCTTTCAAAGACTTTAAATCAGGAAATCCTGCACACAGGGAGGCAGGAGGACACAGTCTACAAAAGCCCAGACTATAATTTCACCCACTGACTGATATCACTACTTATAGATAAATGAACAGGACAGTTTGAGAGACACAGGAAGCCCTCTTGAAAGTACTTGGTACTAAGGGAACAGTAAAGTTTTAAAGTGGACAAAAAAAGAGCTGGTATTTCAAAGTACCTTGAGAGTCAATTATTCATACATGCTAATGGAGAGAGCAAGCAGCAAAATTTCCATTTCAGAATCACCCTACACTTAAAGGTGCTATGAAAAATCACCAGAGGTGTGAAACAGCTGTCAGTCATGTTGTAAAAAGAAAACCAAGATTAAATATCTCTCCTAGCTAACCGTCTTAGACTAAGGATAGCAATCATCAATCATGCAAAGCCCACAGAGGGCTTATTCCAGGAAACAATCCTTAAAAAGAAAGCCAGGATGGCTTGGAAGTGCATGCAAACAAAACCACATGAACAATCTGCCCGCAAAGGGATATTAATAACCTACAGACTACACACACACAAACAGCCGCACTGGGTGCAAGACAGGCAGTACATCCTCCTATTCTGTCTTCTTCAGATGAAGAGCTGAGGATCTTGCTAATACACGAAATGAGAGGAAGGAAACCTTCTTATATCTCATCACAAAGGGCAAGTTCAGGAAAAGCAGGGGTTTGTTTACAGTCTTCTGAAGTCTGTGCCTGCCGGATGGCCCTTCCAAGCTTCTCAGTGTGGCACAGCTTTGGGCAGCATTAAGACTTTTCAGAGCCAGTCTGACCACACAGCAGGAATTAGGCACCTGTGCCAAGTGCCAGCTAGAAACAACATGACACCCTACTGCATCAGGTGCAGATGACCACGTTTGCTGAAGAAGAGGACGTTAAAGTTGTGCTTTTGTTTGTTTGTTTATTGGGTGCAGTAAGGAAAAAGGTTGTTTGGCTTTTTAGGTTGTCTGGCATTTCCCCAGAAAATGGTCCTGTAAAGGGCCTCTGAAGATGTTATACTAGATAGGAACCTAACTAACATTTATTCTTCTGGAAATACCTTTCTCCACCCTTAGCAACTGATCCAAGACTCTATATTGCCTTTCTAAGTTAAATACAAGCCCTATTGACTCTTAGGAGGCCAGGATTTAAACCTCTTTGTTTTCTTAGAGCAAAACATACACACTCACAGAAATCACTCATCTGATTCATTTCCTCTGGCATTGTATTGTTAAGTTGTTCAAACAAAACGTTCAGCTTTTTCATCTTCCTCTCCCTCTGGAGACCTCTATTTCCCCATCTGGGAGAAAAACCTAACTTTCTTAATAAGTTGTTACTTCAGCTAATAGCCTAGAGGGGGAAAAGCCCCCTTGTGAACCATGAAAATGCTGTGTTAGCTCTTGTAAAGTAGACAAATGAAAGAAGGAAAATGTTATACATTCTAGGTTTAAATTTTGATGGTATGCTACCACAGGCTGCTTTTGGAATCATTTCACTATTGCTTTCTTGGTTTCCCAGATTTTCTGAACTTGCATCCGTATCACTGGGTTCTATAAGGATTTCTTCTGACTTGAGGAAAAGAGCTTCTAACTGCAGAAGCCCTGCTCTCATCTGCTGGGATTGCTAATATCTAGTATTTTATGAAGTAAGACATTAATTGAGGCTGTCTGAAGGGACAAGCTGTTAAGTAAAAATAAATAAGTAAATAACTAAATAAATAAATGCCAAGAAAGAGATTCAAGGAGGCTCCGTAGCCATGCATCTGCTGCAAGAAGCCAGTTAACCAATTGCTAAGCCTACGTTTAAGGGAGTAACCTCTTACAGGCCTATGTTCCTTATCAAACTATTACAAACCGCTGTGGGCATCAGGGCAGAATACAGAAAGAAAAAGGAAATCCAGCAGTAAGAAAGAGAAAAAATAAATCCAACTTCCAGTCTGACCATCCTCATCACACAAGAAACCTAATGTGCTTTGCCCTGGGTGCATTCCTCCTTGGTACAAGGAGAGTCCCAACCAGCAGCACAGGACTTCAGCAAGATCAGCAGAAATCTTCCCCTTCATGCCACAGGAAACACTTCTTGCCTTCAGCATTTCTCCCCACTCTACTCCTCCTCCCACACATTAATCACCTCTCTTCATGCTTGAAAATGAAGAGGATGGGAAGGAAAAAAAAATTCATCATTCAGTAACAGCAACTTCAATTCACTGGGGGGAAACAATAGAGGCACGGGAACAGTGGGAGGAAGTGTTTGCATAGGCATAGGAACAGCCAAGAAAACTAACTCATAAAGAGACAAAATAAGCAAACTGCACCCTGCCCCAATCACCCCCTATAAAACATTCCTCAGCCAGCTGCATGCTGGCCAGGACACCTGGTGCAGGTGCCAAAACCTCCTGCTGGCAGCCACCCAGGGGATTCTGCTCCTCCGCAGGGCTGCCCCAGGCAGAGGGAAAGTTGGCAGCTCTGCCTTGGGCAGCAATGCAGCGTGGGTGTTTGGCACAGCTGTGCTCTGCTATTTCCTTTGCTTGTGGTGCACTGGGCTTGCCGCTAACAACTGCTAGAGAAGCTGCAGTCCTGGCATATAAGGCTGCTATTTCTGCCTCGTGGGTGAGCAAGAGGCAAGGTGGGCAGCAGGAGAGGAGGGGCTGTGCCAGGTTGTGCTTTGGACCCAAGTGCTGCAGGGGGTGACAGCTCTGTGTGCCTCCCTCACAACTGAGGGTACTGTGTGATCCATGCACTGTCCTACACCTCATGGAAGGGTAGCCAAGTCCCAGTCTGTCCCTAAATACATTCCCTGAGTGATTTCGATTCTATCATTGATAAACTTTATTTTTTTATTTCTCTTTTCTACTTTTTCAAGGGATTGATCACACTGTAGAGCAAGCATCTTAGATCTGGAGTGCCCCACACCAGGCAATGTTGTGCTTACCTTGTGCCTTGCTGTTAGCAGCTACTCAGGGGTGGTGGTGACAACTTTCCACAACAGCCTTCCAGCAGAACAGTCCATAGCTAACGGCTTTACAGTAGACACAAGCCTAG
This sequence comes from Coturnix japonica, assembly GCF_054131305.1. Taxonomy (NCBI): domain Eukaryota; kingdom Metazoa; phylum Chordata; class Aves; order Galliformes; family Phasianidae; genus Coturnix; species Coturnix japonica. The sequence continues at coordinate 60,527,861 of NC_140663.1, read as the reverse complement.
TTCTGGCTGAACTAAAGCCAATCCCCAGCATCTCACCTGGGCTGACTTGCATTATGAAAACACCGCATATTCATCCAAGCTTCACAATCTCCCTCAGGCAGCGCTCAGCATCCTCATCTCAAATACACCCCCTTAGAAAGGCCAAAACACCCAGACAGGACATAAGCAGCAAACCTTATTCATTCTGAGCTAACCTCTCTCCATGCAGAGGCTCCAGGGACATAAGCTTTACTTCTGCCTTTGTGTTGTACTGCAGAAACAACAGCCAATAGGAAGGGAGGGAGAAGAAACGGGCATACAGAGGACATCACGTTAATAGGCCTGTACTGGTGACATAGGAAGACCTCTATCTGTGCCACTGTCAGTGATCACATACACATGGACATGGGTAAGAGCTGACTGTGACAGGAGAAGAAGGGACAGCCCAAAAATAAAGCCAAACCACACTTTCATGTATTACACTTTCCTCTGGAAGCAGACAGCCATATACAGTGCTCTGCAAGAACCCAGTCACATTTGATCTGTCTGCTCACAACACAGTGTTAGTTAAAAGGAATCATACTTTGGTTTTTATTTTTATTCCTGAATGTAGCTGGATCAAATCAGCTGCTGAGAAGCACTGAATTTTACCGCAGAGAATATGAAAAAGAATGAAGACACATTACATTTGGACTAGCACTGATTTCCCAGAAAGTACTAACCACAGCATTGTCTGAAGGAAGACTCCAGCAGTCTAATGCTGCCTTCTTCATTCCACAAACCTTTAGTATCACTGGCATTTCCTCAAGGTATAAAAATAGCAAGAGCTAATCGTTGCCTTTGCTTGTTTCCATTCGGATCATTAAAGTCAACTGTTCTGCTTTTGGCAGTAGTACATACTTATGCCTCTGCAGTAAGGCTGAAGACTTCTTATTGTGCATTAGGTCTTTTGCTATATGCATACAAAACAAGAACTCCTTTCTAGCCAACACCAGAAAGTAACAGCTTCCCTCATTAGCCAGTCTACCTCTCATCTCACCAGGTGTCATTTTAAGTGCGCTCTAGTGCAGTGAAAGATTATGCTTACCTAAAAGCAACCCTCCAACCAAACCCCTCAAAAAACCACGCCATCACAACACACCCAACACTATCAGACCACTCAACAAGCAAACAAACAAGCAAAAACCAAATCAGCAGACTATTACAGTGTTCCCACCAAGAGTTTCTTCCCAAAATGAAGCATGCACAACCTATCAGCCTGCTCAGACTGGCTCAAACTGGTGGAGAGATATCCAGGTAAAGAGTACAGCAGAGACATAGTTGAGCAGCTTTTCTGGAGATGCCAACGGTGTTTAAAAACAAAACATACAAAATGTTCATCTGAGGGCTCAGGCCTACTTGATTTTTTTCAGGGGGCACCAATACTTATCTACTCGTTAGACTTCATAGCCTCATCTATTTGGCTTTTCCCACCCCGCTGCACTGTAAGGCTGTTCTTTGCCTAAGGGTAAAGAGATGGAGTGAAACACTTCAGTCTCTCGAATACAAAGTCAGAAACATAGAACCACTTTCCCCTTTTGTTGGGTGTTCATTGTCAGTGTCATTACGGATCAGCAAGGTGACTACCTAACCACACAAAGAGCTTTTGTCTTGTGACTTTGGCTCCATTCGCTTGAGCACCTCCGTAATACAAATGCTAATTCACGCTTTGTTCTTTTTAAATTCATGCACAGGAAAGATTTCTATTGTCAAACTGTTATTTTAGTAGTTTCATCGGGAAACCAAAGCAGGTCGGACAGGAAAATTAACCCTGGGGTTTAGGAGGGAGCCTGGAAACCCTGAAGCTGGCAATACTGATCACAATCTAGTTTAAAGAACGCTATTTTAAACGTGGTATCTACAGTTTGAATTGCTGACATTTCAAGGACCTCTTTTCATTTCCCTTTGACCTTAGATTTTCATTCTTGGGTATGTTTTCTTTGAAAAGCAAAGCAAAACAAAACAAAACAAACTCACAACCACACCAATCCTAAGCAATCTCTACTCGTTTCCACCCCTTCCTTTGTGTCTGGCCTCCACCAGTTTTTGCACCTCAGCTGTAGTAAAAGTTGTAGTAAATTGAGTGCAACCAAACCCATCATCTCCATAGGAAGAAGTTCTGCTCACTTACAGCACTGATAGAGCCAGCTCCAGAACTAACGAGAACTTAAACACCCCTCGGACTTGGGAAGGTGGAAAGTGCTCCCAAGATGTTCACCAGGAATGAGATTTAGCATTAAAATAGAATTTAATAATCGAAGTGCTAACAGATGTTTTAATGAAACTGCTCTGGCACTCAGTTTATAGCAGGGTATTATATATTTAAATAATAATCTAGCATTGAATGCTTACTGCATAAGGACTTCAGTAATCTCTACATCTCTCAAATAACTTCTTCACAGTTTTAAAACACTTAGCTAACATTAAAGAATTAAGCATCACATCACCTTCCTAGCAAAATGAGGTAAATCACCGTTGCTAACACTCTGACTTGCTTCCTGCATTTCAGGTTACTCAAACAATTCACATTTTCATCCCTCTTCTAAGAATCAATACCTGCTCCTCCCCTGTTACCCAATGCGTTTGAACCCACTGTAGATGCAGAGGCATGCAGACATTTCAAATCAATGTGTTAAAAATGGATTTTTCACATTTGAAAAGCTCAGCTGTTGCATAGTCCAGCACTATTCCCCTTGCCATCAGCAGGTGTGCTCAAGGGAAGGAATGCTGCCTGCTGACCATAAAGGTGGGCCTTTATTAGATGCTGTTAGAACAGCAGCCTTGCTCCAAAAAGCATCCTTTCCATCACTCCCACTTGCTGTGCTTTGGTTCATAACACAGAGAGGCTGATAGCCCATAGAGAAAATTTATATAAAATCAAACTAAACAGAGCAATAGCTCCATTTCCAAATGGATGAACTGCTTGGGAATGATGCTGAGAGTAGCCCAGAATACATACATCGCAAATACCATGACCTAAGCAACAGTTACTTTGTTCTACAAGTCAGTTCCTGTGGGTCCACACTATTTTTCTTTTACTGTAGGTATAGCCACAAACAACCTGCTCCTGAGAAGTGATGCCATTTAAATTAGCACGTTAGCATGGCAGAAAAGTCAAAGCATCAGAAGTTTCAGTTTCTTCCTTTCACGTGGCAATCTACAGGAAAAAAAAAAAGCCTTGCTTAAACTCATACAGAGGTAGAGCTGGACATCTATGGCAGCTAATAGCCAGTGTATCTATAGCTTTCTTTGCACTTCAGCAATTCCAGAAAACCAGCCAGCATAGTGCCCCTGAAGGGAAGAGCCCCTATCTACACAATAACACAACACTGAGCCCTGACAGGTTCCCCTCCTTTGTGGAACAGGAACACCTGCAACCCAAGCAAATTGGAATCCTATTTATGACACTGAGAAGTCCTGAGCTCTCACTTCTCTGAGATTTTCTTTATTACTCCTGTCTAGAACCCATGCCAGATCACCCATGAACGTAATCAAGGAGTGCCCAAGGAGGTTGTGGATGCCCCATCCCTGGAGGCATTCAAGGCCAGGCTGGATGTGGCTCTGGGCAGCCTGGTCTGGTGGCTGGCAACCCTGCACATGGCAGGGGGGCTGAAACTACATGATCTTTGTCATCTTTTTCAACCCAGGCCTTTCTATGATTCTTTGATTCTATGACAGGAAAGGGAGCATGCAGTCTGACATGAGGCAATGCCCTGTGTCTGTTAACTGGACAAACACACCTCTGCAAGTGATTACGTGAAGTATGAAGTAAGACCAAATTCATATTCACAAAAATATTATTCACTACCTTATTTCACAAGAGTAACTTAAACCTTAGAATTTACTTAATACTCAGTGTGGAGACCTCAAAAGAGGTAAGCTAGCTTCATACCACATGCAATTCTAGTCCTTTTTCCTAACTATGAAGGAGGAAAAAAGAGGCATCAATGACTGTGACTGATATAGCAGTGAGGCACAAGGTTTTAAGGACCAGTGAGCACCTATGGTAGATTACTGAGTCCTGGTAATCCATATGACAAAAATGGTGAAAAAGCACAGAGCTAGTGCAAGATTCTGCCTTGTGTCAAGGCTTTTGCATTACATTAATGTATTGCATTCAAGAACATGCTTTCCAGCATCACTGCTGCAGTTCAATTGTGTTATATACTGGTTTGTGCTAATCTGCTTTGGAAGGAAAGTCAGCTCTGTGGGAATAACAGCATAATTACAATGCACAGAAGATGCAGTTTTTAAGGCCAAGGTTATTCTTCTCACCTGTAAACATCTGTCTTTGAAGTTCCAGACAGTGTTGGAGTTGCAGTACCTGGTCCTGTAATTTCAGCTGCTGGAATAGTTCTTTCTTATGCCTAACGTTTTGGGGGACAAGGAAAAACACACTGGGCTGTCTTTTTTTAATCTTGTTTTTACAAAGAATCAAATTCCGTTAGTACTGTTGTGAAACACAAACCAGTGGCACTGGGAGGCAGGGGTAGAGAAGCCATGGAAATTTTGTCTGACCTGTTTTGTTTGGTACCTCAGATTCCCTAATTAGGGCGTACTGATTTGTAGTCATCATGGCAAAGGCAGCAGGCTTACCAGGGTATGTAGGTTTTGTGCTCACCTTCCTGCACCCTTGTTTCTACTCATGCCATTTGCCACTACCAGTCTTGAAGAAGGCAAGATCTGATTCAGCAAGGCTTTCCAGAAGAGACTTGTGTAAACTTTCAGTGAGCCAACATACCCAGTAAAAGTCTGCCAGCCCGTAGGCTACTTTTGGTGACTTGCAGATGTTACAGAAAAGCAGCGTTTTTACTGGTGCTCTTTTAAAACGCGCTGATGTTATTTATACTGCTGGAAGCTTTTTGACCGTGCAGAGAGACAAAGAAAAGTGGGTGCAAACAGACTTACTTGGATCCTCCCTTCTTTGTTTTGTAACAACTCTTGGAAGTGCTGACTTGGCGGAGAGGAAAATAATTATTTAAGTTTGGACCCTCTTAGTCATCACTTCTCTCTGAAGAGATCAT